>NC_136070.1:678621064-679952392 GCF_964261635.1 Lissotriton helveticus | reverse complement strand
CCTGGGGCACACAAGGTGTCCCTGTGCATAGGCCATTTCAAACCGGTGCTGGGGCTTTCCAGCCCCAGTCCTGGCGCGAAAATGGACAAAGGAAAGGGGGTGTAACCACCCCCCTTCCTGGTTCCACCCAGAGGAGGGACCTAGTAGGAGATCCGGCCCCCCAGATTCGAATAAGAGTGGGAGCTGTGTCCTGAGACTTCAGATCATCCTGAATCAACTTGAAATACAGAAGAAGACTGGACTTCGACATTCTGCTGCTCAGAAGACGGAAGAGAATCTCCCTTGTGGCCAAGGAGTGACCACCCTGTTCACACAGGCACCATCCAGCAACTCGACGTCTGCTTTGCCGCCGCCTCCCGCCGGAGCCCGAGCCCAGAGCCTGACAAGACCCAGACTCCCAGACTTCTCACAGCCCGATCCACAGTCCCTGCAAAGAAGGGACCCGTGGAGGCACCGAGAGACGTGGGACCGGACATCTTGGAAGACCCCCGAAACGCTGACTGCGCATTATCAGAGGCACTCTCGACGCTGTGCTTTGGGGTTTGAGAAGCCCCAACCTCGAGCAGCCCTTGCACCGAAGATCAGCCCCCCAGCATCTCCACGATCTGCGTGAGGCCCTTTTGCATCGTGCCACTCGACGCGCCTAACCGTCCACTTGCCACGCGGCTGGTGGCCATCTTGGCGACGAAACCTACAACTTTCACTGCAGGTCTGGTTGCTCCAGACTTGCCCTTGCTCCTGTAAAAAGGAGCCCCTGCTCTGACCTTGCTGGTCTGAGTAACAAGCCTTTTTTGATTCCTGCGTGGCTTGCATTAGCCAAGGCCTGTTTGCTTCTATCAAGTCCCCGACACCGCCAACAGCGAGAAGCCTGCGTGGGACAGCTCGTGACCGACTCCTGGACATCTTCAACCCCTCGTGTCCACGTGGCTGCAGAGAGAATCTACACCTCGACGCCTGTTTGCACCCGACATCGCCTGGTTCCACTCTGGTTCCACGGTAGTCACTGGCTAGTGACTTTGAACATTGTCCCCTCTGCTTTCAGGTCTTCACCTCTTCAGATCCACCCTTGGATCCACCGGAACTCTTCACATCGAGCCGCCTGCAGCATCTTCAGCTCCAAGCACCATCGACCTGCGTGACGAAACCCGACACTACTTCGACCCTATGCACCCGCTTCCTGTGGGTGAGGTAACTCAGCTCCGCCAGTGTTCCCACACTGGTACACACCTCTAGTGTCTGTGTCTCAAGTTTCAGCTTTCTAGGTCACTCGGAAGGTTCCTTCCTAACTAACTTTGTACTTTTTACGCACCATTGACATTGCATTGGTAAAGCGTGCACTTTCTGCACTGCTCCCGAGTCCCGCGGGCCTTTCCCGACTTCTTCACTGCTAGTCCCGAACAGCTCCAGCGATTCCCCAGGCCCTAGGCCTCTTCACTTTCCTCATAGTGGTTCTTATACCACTATTTTAGTATATGGTTTAGGTGGCCCCTAGGGCTCATCCATATTGTGCAACGTTTGTGTATTTAAACTGTGTTTTGTTTTAACGCATTTGCTTCTGTGCTCAAAAAGAGTATCAGGGATATTTGTGATAATAAATCTATATATATTTTCAATATATATCTGTGTGGTGTCCTTTCATTTGGTATTCAAGGGATTGTGTATGGTAAAACAGCTTGCTTCACATGCCTTTACAGAGTTTAGCCTAAGACTGCTTAGTCCATGCTACCCCTAGGATAGCTTGTCTATAAGGTTGACTTTACAACCTGCACCATAAGGGTTGCTTGGCATGGTACAAGGTGATCACTAGAACTAGTGAGCATCATATACCAGGCCAACTTCTCACAGCCAGGACTTCTTAGGCTTGGGGGGTTGAGACACCTTCTCCTGGGAACTACTTTGGGGCCCTTTAGAAGACTCCTTTTGATTACCCGTGTCCCCCCCACTCTTCTGCCGGGGACCCTGTCCACCTTTGGCTGGGGTACTTACCACCCCCTTGTGGACCCTGGTGCTAGTCCAGCGGTCCGCCTCTTTAGCAAGCTCACTGGGATCAGTTAACTTGCTATCCAAAAGATGCTGGCGCAGCTCTGGAACACATAAGCTACTTAAGTGCTCCCTACTAATCAAGTGACACAACCCCACATAATCAGTAACTTTGCTGCCCTTTATCCAACCTTCCAGTGCACGCGTGTACATACTCACACACTCCACCCAAGTACTTGAATCAAGCTTCTTGAAGTTCCTAAACTTCTGGCGGTACTGTTCTGAAGTGAGTCCATACCTGAGGCACAAAGCCTCCTTCATAGCAGGGTAGGATAAAGCATCCTCTGCTTCTAAGGGTGCCAAAACATCCCTCCCAGAGGCCTCAAAATGCTTCCACAATCCTGCCCCCCAATTCTTCTCAGGCACTTCATTCATCTTTAAGGCAAGTTCATACGCTCTGAACCACGCATAAATATCCTCACCCCTCTGATAATTCTGTACCAGATCCTTTGGTATGTATACCTTACCCGCCTGTACCGGTTGTGCGCTGCCACCATTAGAACCGGACACCACCTGTTTAAATTTGATGTCCAACTCCTTCTTGCTCGACTCATGAGCCAATTGGAGTTTCCTCTCCTCCAAAGCGAGAGCGGTTCTTCTCTCCTTCGCCTCTGCTTGCGATTTGAGCTTAAAAAGCTCAATCTCATGGGCCCTAGCTCTCTGATTCTCCTTTACTTCCTCTGGAGAAATAACCCTACCGGAGTGGTTGCTGCCGGGCCTAGACGCTGGCTTCCCCACTGGCAATTCACTGGACAAAAAACCATTCTCCTGTGTGCCTCCCTCTCCAGTAGTAGCTTCTGGAACACCATGTTTGGCCTCCCACCAGGCCCTCAGAGCTTTCCGTAGCTCTTCCATGTTTGCGCCGCCCCTTACTGGGCATTCAAGCTGTTTGCAGAAGTTTCTCAGTTGCTCCTTGTTATAGGTGACCAACTCCTGGATTTCAATTTCCACTTCCACTTCTCCATTCACGCTTGGCGCTTTCCGAGACATGATGCTTCCTAACCTGTTCAACTAAAAAGGTTTCACCAAAAAAGAAAAAAAATCTTGCGCAACCTTGTTGCAATGTAGAAAATGTATTTTGTATGGTAAGAAGATCCAGTAGACGTTGGTATTCTTGAGTTGATATTTATTAGTTAAATTTAGGTAAAAGTATGGTAATAAGGAATAAGAAATCAGGCCCCACCGGGAGCAGTATCCAGCTGCTCAGCCCACTCAATCAAACTGACCACACATTCAAATCATGCACACAGTAACATTCCAATGACATCATACTCACACAGGCTGAGCAGCAGGGAAGGAGATGATCAGGATATAACATATCTCCCTCTTTTAAAACAATGAAAATAAAAGAGAGAAAGTGAAACTAAATATAGTATGTCCTGATGGTGACAATTTCAGGATTACGAATAAGTAGTACTTAGAAAATGATTAACTGTAAATAATATCATGAAATGAGCAGTCAACATAATGTATGGGTACATGGCTACCTAACGACTCTCTGTAACTGAACACCTCTCATTGAAAAGAGCACTTGCGTGGTTCAGCAAAATAAAACGTGAATAAACATAACTGAGGACTCTGTAGCCTCATATAATTTGATCACAAAGAAATGGAGCACCTCAAACCATGAGCACGTATGTGGCTCCGCAACATATGCATCATAAAATTCCAAACTGGAGAACTAAACTTCAGAAATTACAGGAGCGCCTCGAACAATGAGCACCTATGTGGCTCCGCAACAAATTTAAATTACACACTAGCATTGAATTCCTCAAAGTACATCAAAATACACACTAGCATTGAACTCCTCAAAATTCAAGAAAATATACACCAACATTGAACTCCTCAAAGTTCATCAAAATGCACACTAGCATTGAACTCCTCAAAGTTCAAGAAAATACACACCAACATTGAACTCCTCAAAGTTCAGCAATAAATGTAGACTCTGCACAACTAATCGCAGTAAAGTGTGAACTCCTCTATTTAAAATAGAGCACTATTAAATAAGTGGTTCATCAAAAACAGTATATATGAATATCAACAACTAAATGAACTCCTCAAATTAATTGAGCATTAAAATTAGAGCACTATTAAATAAGTGGTTCATCAAAATCAGTATATATGAATATCAACAACTAAATGAACTCCTCAAATTAATTGAGCACAATTGTGGTTCATTTCTATAAATAAATTCAAACATTGCCATAACTCCGCATATTAAAACTTGACCATTAAAATCGACCTTTAAAGTAAAGTGTACATAAATTAATTCATCATTTTCAGGATATAACAGTTCCTGCAGTAACAGTAAATAAGAACATCACTCAGAACACAATTAAATTAATCGATCAATTTCAGCAAATAATAGTTCCATAAATCATTCAGAACATAACATTTACATCAAAACAAATATTATGTAGTGACTGATAGAACATAAGAAATTAAAATAATAAAAGTAGTCACCGTTGTCAAGCTAGACGTTGTGAATTGCGAGACCTGAGAAAATTAAACAGTACCTTGTCTCTTTGAAAATAAACGAATACATCCAGGAGACTTGCAGGGTTTCAAAATAACATAGCGTGCCAGTCGCTGTGACACGGTGATGAAAACGATGACAGACATTAGAAAGGAAAGGCTTTATGTCAGAATTGCTTGATGAATGACGACAGCACGCAGCAAACATCACGCTGTCAGTTACGTCTTCGCCCGATGGCTCACTGTGAAAATGTACTTGATCAAAGGCGATGACTCATAGGCTGAGACGATGTGTTTAAACAAAGGCGGTGAGTCATAGGCTGACATCACGGAAATGGAACACGAGGAGAACTCCCTTTCGCCAACTCCTCGGAACCTTCTGAAGACGTCATCACACAGCTTGAAGCAGTGGAAGGGAAAGGATCGCTGCAGACCAACTGACAGTTCAACCGTCTTCCTCAAACTGGACGGTGAGTGTCAGGAATTAACATGAAAGATTAAGTAAGTTTAATGAATGTTGCAGCTCCGCTTAGTTGAGCGCGCTGGCACCTGCTAAGTTGATCACGGTGGCAGTCAATTACTTCCTGAACACTGCTTAAATAATTGTAATGAAAAACGGAAGCCTCAGAGTGGAAAAAAGTCGCAGCGTGTATTAATGCTTGCAGACAGCTTTTACAACCGCTCATTTGTTTCACAGCAAAATCCACTTTGAAATATTGCAGTTATTGGTCTCAACCATCTTCAAATGTTTATAAATGAAACAGCCGTCTAAGATAAATTGCTGAAAGGTTCACATTTTTGCCGTTAATAATATAAATAGTCATTTAAATTTGGTTCTGAACATCGTAGCACGAAATATATTTAAGTTTTCTACTGTTTGACTCTGACATAAGTCATAACTTGAAATTTTGACGCTCTTATTAATAAATCTGCCAATTTAAAATTCAATGAGCTCCACAAAGTACAACACTTGAAACATACCTTTGTAGATGTTTCCTGTAGGCTGTCAGATGTGACATGACACCGGTGGGGCATCAAAAAGCGTTGCTTGTCTTCATTTAAAAACTTTTCTTCATATCTTGTAGTTCCATATTGTAAATTTAGTTCCTGCACACGTAGTTTTTTCTCCCTCGTCGCCATTGTTGCAATGTAGTAAATGTATTTTGTATGGTAAGAAGATCCAGTAGACGTTGGTATTCTTGAGTTGATATTTATTAGTTAAATTTAGGTAAAAGTATGGTAATAAGGAATAAGAAATCAGGCCCCACCGGGAGCAGTATCCAGCTGCTCAGCCCACTCAATCAAACTGACCACACATTCAAATCATGCACACAGTAACATTCCAATGACATCATACTCACACAGTCTGAGCAGCAGGGAAGGAGATGATCAGGATATAACAAACCTGTTCTGCTAAACTAGACTAGTGATGTACAAGAAATCACTGCAGGTCAAGTGCAATTATTAGTTCAAAATCTGCACCGCTGTCCAACAATGTTAGAACCGGGGGTCTCTAGTTGGCAGAGGTAAGTACCTTAGACCAAGTAGGGACCCTTGGTTCTAGTCAGGGTGAAGGAATAACCCTCTGAGATAACCCCTGCTCACCCTCTAGGTAGCATGGCATGAGCAGTCTAGGCTAAACAGAGGCAATGTGGATAACATTTGCACGTAACACAACAATAATCCCCAATCCACCACAAACTGAGACCACACAGGTAAGTATATTTAATAAAAATATATAACTTTATCTAGTTTCAGCAAGGTAAATAAGGTAGTTGCATGATAATCACTTTGTCAGCAATGTAGCACTTAATCTTAATGGTTGCATTTAGTCAGGAAGTTTCTGTATATAAAAGAAAACATATAGTCTCTAGTCTCTAGTCCTTCAATATCAAAGACGAGTAATATTGATTTCCTTGATAGTAGGTCTAAAAATGAGCAATACACACAATGCCCCCGTGTAACTCTACCTCTGGGCTCCAAGCGCTGTCAAAGCGCTTCTCTGCGAGGCTCCGGGACTCCTTCTTTCCCCAGGTGCCGCCTCGCTCCTTCTTGAGCCTCAGGCGCCCCAGGCCGTGCAGATCGCAAGCGTCCCCGCCCCGGCCAGTCCCCTGTCCTCTTTTGCCCGCTCTCGACAATCCAACGAGCGGCGGGGGAGGCGGTGATGCTCACCTGGTGGGGGACGGCTGGCCAGCGGCGGGGTCGATTACTTCTTCCCGGGTCCGGCGGTGATCGCGGTGATTCTTCGGCTCTTCCAGCCGCCTCAGCCCAGGCAGCCAATCCCGTCACGCGGCTCTGCAGACGAGCCCCTCTGAGCGCGAGGCCGCCAACCAATGGCAGCGCGGCCTCGCTGATGACGCTCCGCTTCCTCGCCCAATCCCTACTCAGCCACGGCAATGACGCGGCGCCGCACGGGCCAATCCCGTCGCGGCGTTAGTGAGGGGGCTTGGCTCCTTCGTCCAATGGGAGCGCGGCGGCTTCGATCTTCGGCCCCGCAGCTCCTGAACACCGAAGCAAGTTGCAGGGGGTGTTCCTGGCCCCGGGCCGCGATGGTGATTTGGCGGCAAAGGGTTTTCGAGGGCGCTGGTTACGAATAGACCCCCCTCTTGACCTCCCCACCTCTTTGGAGCGGATTTCACGAGGGGAGGCGCCACAAGCCTCCGACCCTCGCTGGTAATGTGCCGATGAGCACACCGATCCCTTCCTCACGCTCCGCAGTCGAGTACCACACGTCCCAGGTCACCACAGCACGATCTTGCAGCTGCTTTTGGCAAAGCTGTAGGAACCTTTAACCCTGGGTTCCCAACAGGAGGCCAGCTCTTCTCAGGTCCTTGGAGATTCAAGTTGCAGACACAGCACACAGCAACGTCTTGGCAGTTTCAAGCAGGTAGGGTCACAGCACACAGCAAAGTCCCTTTCTCCTCCTCAGCTTTCAGTTGTCCAGCAGAACAGGTCAGCCCTTGGAGCACACAGCAAGGCAATCTTCCTTTAGTTCTCCAGCCGTCCTTCTTCCAGCTGAGGTTCCTTCTTGATGGTAGGATCTTGGAATCTAATCTTCCGTAGTCAGGGGTCCTTTCCTTATACCCCTCAAAGTCTTTGAAGTCCTTTGAAGTCTGACTCAAGACTAAACCAGTTCTGGGGGTTGCTGAAACACTGAGGTGTTTCTGGTTTTCTTCTTCCTGTCAGCTCCAGGGTCAGAGGTGGCCGTTGTCCGGCAGGAGAGAGAGCCAGCAGGGTGGGCAGGCAGGCACAGCCCGGCACTCCCAGGCGCTTCTTCCTCCCACCTCACTAGCAGCAGATGCGCCCTTTCATCCCCGGGCTGGCTCCGACCCTCTCCTCCGGGGGCTCTGCAGCCCCCCCTGTCACATCCAGACCAGACAGGCATTCCACAAACCCAGGCACACAGAAAGGTTTAGACAAGAGAACAGCCACTTTCTAAAAGTGCTATTCTCCAACACAGGATTTAAAAACACCCTTCACTAAAAGATGTGTCATTAAATTCTGAGTTCAGGGATATCTTTCACTTATGTCCCATCTTGTTCCTATGGGGAGATAGGCTGGCATCACATGGGGCCAGCCTCCTCCATGTTACTCTATGGAGCAAGAGAGCCTTACAGCAGTGAGCACATAAAATGGCTGCTGCCCACTACCAGAGCATGTGACCTGCACTAGTACATGCTCTACCTTATCTATACACTGCACCCTGCCCAGGGGGGTACCTTGAGCCTTCCATAGGGGTGACTGATGTGCACAGACAGGGAAGGGTTAGGCCCAGCCAGTGGAGACACTGGCCAGGGGGACAGGGCAGTCCACTGACTGCACACAGGCCCTGCGCTGGCAGGCCTGAGTCACCTTTTTAGGGCTACTCATGTGGGTGGCGCAATCTGCGCTGCAGGCCCACTAGTAGCATCTGTCATCACCAGCCCTGGCACACACAGTGCACTTTACTAGGGACTCCAGGGTGATACCAATATGCCAATCAGGTATATTCAATTAATATGGCAATTTACAGAGGGAGCACTTACACTCTGACACTGATCAGCAGTGGCAGAGTGTCCAAAGCATCTAAACCAGCAAAAACGAAATCCAGCACAGCATCAAAAATACATGAGTCAGAGGCAAAAAGATGGGGGAAGAACCACGCCAAAAGGTGTCAGGTCTAACACGTGTCCCCTCCAGCTGAAAGTGGGGAGAACTACCCAACGTCTTGGGAGTCCTAAACACTAAGGCGGAAGAATCTGGACAGACCGTCAGCATTGGCGTGTTCTGTACCAGGGCGGTGCTCCACCGTAAAGTCCATCCCCTGTAGGGAAATGGACCACCTCAACAAGTTTGGATTCTCACCCCTCATCTGCATTAACCATCTGAGGGGCCTGTGGTCGGTCTGAACACGGAAGTGAGTCCCAAACAGGTAGGGCCTCAGCTTCTTCAGAGCCCAGACCACAGCGAAAGCTTCCCTTTCAATGGCACTCCATCTCCGTTCCCTGGGGATTAGCCTCCGGCTAATGAAAGCCACTGGTTGGTCTCCGCCCTCATCATTAATCTGTGAGAGTACTGCTCCCACGCCTTGCTCTGAAGCATCAGTTTGCACAATGAACTCACTGGAAAAGTCAGGTGCCTTAAGCACCGGTGCTGTGCACATGGCAGTTTTGAGGATGTCAAAAGCAGTTTGACAGGCCTCAGTCCAATTCACTTTTCTGGGCTGATTCCTAGATGTCAGCTCTGTCAAAGGGGCCACAATGGTGCCATAACCTTTGACAAACCGTCTGTAATACCCGGTGAGACCTAAAAAGGCTCTCACCTCAGTCTGAGTCTTGGGGGGCTCCCAAGCCAGAATGGTATTAATCTTCGCCTGTAGGGGCGCCACCTGGCCGCTCCCCACCTGGTGTCCCAAGTACACCACGATCCCTGCCCCATCTGGCATTTACAGGCCTTGATAGTGAGGTCTGCCTTCTGCAGAGCCTTCAACACTTCAGTGAGGTGTTGCAGGTGTTCCTCCCAAGTGGAGCTGAACACAGCAATGTCATCCAGGTAGGCTGCGCTGAATTGCTCCATCCCCGCCAGTACCTGGTTGACCAATCTCTGAAATGTGACAGGTGCATTTTTCAACCCAAAGGGCATGACACGGAACTGGAAGTGCCCCTCGGGTGTGGAAAATGCTGACCTCTGCTTTGCCCCATCAGTTAAGGCAATCTGCCAGTACCCTGAAGTCAAATCAAAAGTACTCAGGTACTGGGCAGCTCCCAACCGATCCCCCAGCTCATCAGCTCTGGGGATGGGGTGCGCGTCAGTCTTGGTGACCGCATTGAGCCCCCGGTAGTCCACGCAGAACCGAAGTTCTGGTGTGCCACCTGGGGTAGCAGCTTTCTTAGGCACTAAGACCACTGGGCTAGCCCAGGGGCTGCTGGAGGGCTCAATCACCCCTAGCGTCAACATCTTGGAAACTTCTTCCTTGATGCTGGCTCCGACCTTGTCAGCCACTCTGTAAAACTTCTGTTTCACAGGCAGACTGTCTCCAGTGTCCACGTCGTGGACGCACCACTTGGTGACACCGGGGGTCAGGAAAAACAGGGGGGCGAACTGACCCAAGACTTGGCGACAGTCCTCCTGCTGCTCTGGAGTCAGGGTGGGTGAGAGGACCACACCATCCACTGACCCATCTTGCTCCTTGACTGCCAGGAGGTCAGGGAGAGGATCACTATCCTCCTCCCCTCCAGCATCTGTAGCCATGAGCATAGTCACTTCAGTCCTCTCAAAGTGGGGTTTGAGGCGGTTCACATGTAGCACTCTCAGGGGCTGCCTGGGAGTCTTCAGGTTAACCAAATAGGTAACCTCGCTCTTGCGCTCCACCACCTCATATGGCCCAGACCACTTGTCACGGAGCGCACAAGGCTCCACTGGCGCCATCATCCACACTTTCTGACCAGGGTGGAACTCAACCAGAGAAGTGTTCTGGTCATACCACCTCTTCATTTCCTCCTGGCTAGCCTCCAGGTTCTCTTGAGCGAGCTTCCTGAAGCGCTTGGTCTGGGTGCGAATGGCCAGCACATAGCTGAACACATCCTGAGGGGTTTTCCCACGGGATTTCTCCCACCCCTCCTTCACCAGAGTAAGAGGCCCTCTGACAGGGTGGCCATACAGCAACTCAAAGGGATTGAACCCTAAGGATTTCTGAGGCACCTCCCTGTAGGCAAACAACAGGCATGGTAACAAGACGTCCCATTTCCGCCTCATGGGCTCTTCCAGGCCCATAATCATGCCCTTCAATGTGCGATTGAATCTCTCAACCAGCCCATTTCCTTGTGGGTGGTAAGGAGTGGTGAATTTGTATCTCACCCCACACTCACTCCACAGGGACTTCATATACCGAGAAATGAAGTTTGTCCCTCTGTCTGAGACCACCTCCCTGGGAAATCCCACACGGGAAAAGATCCCCATCAGGGCACGGCCCACCAGTGGGGCGGTGACCGTCCTGAGCGGGATGGCTTCCGGGTACCGAGTGGCATGGTCCACCAAGACCAGGATAAACCTGTTGCCTAGGGCTGTCTTGGGATCCAGGGGCCCCACGATGTCAATGCCCACCCGCTCAAAAGGGGTGCTCACCACAGGAAAGGGTTGGAGGGGTGCCACGCACTTCCCTCCGCTCTTGCCACTGGCTTGGCAAGTCTGACAAGACTTACAAAAGGCAGCAACGTGCTTCTTCATCTGGGGCCAGTAGAAGTGGGTGACAAGCCTGTGATAGGTCTTGTCTTGCCCCAGGTGTCCTGCGAGAGGCACGTCATGAGCCAGACCCAGTAGGAAGTTCCTGAAGCACTCCGGTACTACCAGCACACGGGCTGCACCAGGCTCAGCGAACTTAGGCTCACTATAAAGTAAGTCATCCTCCCAGTAGGTCAAATGCTCCTTGGACCCCAGGCCTGCTGCCTGGTCTGCAGCCTGCTGCCGCACACCAATGAGAGAAGGGCACTTCTTCTGAGCCTGGCAGAATTCCTCCCTGGAGGGACCACCCTCTTGCTGCCACTGGGACAGCTCAGGCAATTCCCCTAGTTTGGCTACCTGCTCCCCTGTAGGTTCCAGGGCATCCCCCTCTGGGTCTGCCTCCTCCTGGACCGTGGGAACAGTGGGGGCCGGTTTCCCGCGCCCTCTACCCCTTCCTCTCTTGGCAGGTCCCTGGGCCATTGTTCCAGGCTCCAGTTCTGCTAGACCGCCCTCTCTGGCTGTCATTGCACGGGTGGACACACAGATCCACGCAGGCAAACCCAACATCTCCAAGTGAGTCCTGTGCTCCACCTCTTTCCATTGGGAGCTCTCCAGGTCATTACCTAATAGACAATCTACAGGCAAGGCATCACTTACAACAATTTCCAAAATACCGGAGACTCCTCCCCATTCAAATGGAACTTTTGCCAACTTGCAGTAGCGCACTGAACTGTCAGCTGCCACCACAGGCCGGAGTACTTTGGGAACAATTTGCCCTTCAGACATCCACCGACACCTGACAGATGTCACGCTGGCCCCTGTGTCTCTCAGAGCCTCCACCTCCTGTCCATTTATGGTCACCTTCTGCCCATATTTCTTAGTGTTTTGGGGCAGCAAAGTTTCCTGGGCCATCTCTTGGTCTCCTAGAGAGACAAGGGTCATCAATGCTAACCCCTTCTCCCCACTAGAAATCAAATCCCCTCCCAAAGCTACACTGGCTAACGCCGGTGCTGGAGCTGGAGCACCAGTGGGTGCTGATTTCTTCTTTGGACAGTTGGGGGCAATGTGCCCCACCTCCCTACATGAATAGCAAGTAGGCGGGGCCTTTTTGTCCAGCGTGACCTTAGGGGGCCAGGACTTCTTAGGCTTGGGGGGTTGAGACACCTTCTCCTGGGAACTACTTTGGGGCCCTTTAGAAGACTCCTTTTGATTACCCGTGTCCCCCCCACTCTTCTGCCGGGGAGCCTGTCCACCTTTGGCTGGGGTACTTACCACCCCCTTGTGGACCCTGGTGCTAGTCCAGCGGTCCGCCTCTTTAGCAAGCTCACTGGGATCAGTTAACTTGCTATCCAAAAGATGCTGGCGCAGCTCTGGAACACATAAGCTACTTAAGTGCTCCCTACTAATCAAGTGACACAACCCCACATAATCAGTAACTTTGCTGCCCTTTATCCAACCTTCCAGTGCACGCGTGTACATACTCACACACTCCACCCAAGTACTTGAATCAAGCTTCTTGAAGTTCCTAAACTTCTGGCGGTACTGTTCTGAAGTGAGTCCATACCTGAGGCACAAAGCCTCCTTCATAGCGGGGTAGGATAAAGCATCCTCTGCTTCTAAGGGTGCCAAAACATCCCTCCCAGAGGCCTCAAAATGCTTCCACAATCCTGCCCCCCAATTCTTCTCAGGCACTTCATTCATCTTTAAGGCAAGTTCATACGCTCTGAACCACGCATAAATATCCTCACCCCTCTGATAATTCTGTACCAGATCCTTTGGTATGTATACCTTACCCGCCTGTACCGGTTGTGCGCTGCCACCATTAGAACTGGACACCACCTGTTTAAATTTGATGTCCAACTCCTTCATGCTCAACTCATGAGCCAATTGGAGTTTCCTCTCCTCCAAAGCGAGAGCGGTTCTTCTCTCCTCCGCCTCTGCTTGCGCTTTGAGCTTAAAAAGCTCAATCTCATGGGCCCTAGCTCTCTGATTCTCCTCCACTTCCTCTGGAGAAATAACCCTACCGGAGTGGTTGCTGCCGGGCCTAGACGCTGGCTTCCCCACTGGCAATTCACTGGACAAAAAACCATTCTCCTGTGTGCCTCCCTCTCCAGTAGTAGCTTCTGGAACACCATGTTTGGCCTCCCACCAGGCCCTCAGAGCTTTCTGTAGCTCTTCCTTGTTTGCGCCGCCCCTTACTGGGCATTCAAGCCGTTTGCAGAAGTTTCTCAGTTGCTCCTTGTTATAGGTGACCAACTCCTGGATTTCAATTTCCACTTCCACTTCTCCATTCACGCTTGGCGCTTTCCGAGACATGATGCTTCCTAACCTTTTCAACTAAAAAGGTTTCACCAAAAAAGAAAAAAAATCTTGCGCAACCTGTTCTGCTAAACTAGACTAGTGATGTACAAGAAATCACTGCAGGTCAAGTGCAATTATTAGTTCAAAATCCGCACCGCTGTCCAACAATGTTAGAACCGGGGGTTTATAGTTGGCAGAGGTAAGTACCTTCGACCAAGTAGGGACCCTTGGTTCTAGTCAGGGTGAAGGAATAACCCTCTGAGATAACCCCTGCTCACCCTCTAGGTAGCATGGCGCGAGCAGTCTAGGCTAAACAGAGGCAATGTGGATAACATTTGCACATAACACAACAATAATCCCCAATCCACCACAAACTGAGACCACACAGGTAAGTATATTTTATAAAAATATATAACTTTATCTAGTTTCAGCAAGGTAAATAAGGTAGTTGCATGATAATCACTTTGTCAGCAATGTAGCACTTAATCTTAATGGTTGCATTTAGTCAGGAAGTTTCTGTATATAAAAGAAAACATATAGTCTCTAGTCTCTAGTCCTTCAATATCAAAGACGAGTAATATTGATTTCCTTGGTAGTAGGTCTAAAAATGAGCAATACACACAATGCCCCCGTGTAACTCTACCTCTGGGCTCCAAGCGCTGTCAATGCGCTTCTCTGCGAGGCTCGGGGACTCCTTCTTTCCCCAGGTGCCGCCTCGCTCCTTCTTGAGCCTCAGGCGCCCCAGGCCGTGCAGATCGCACGCGTCCCCGCCCCGGCCGGTCCCCTGTCCTCTCCCGCCCGCTCTCGACAATCCAACGAGCGGCGGGGGAGGCGGTGATGCTCACCTGGTGGGGGACGGCTGGCCAGGGGTGCGGGACGCCTCAGATTCCCTCGGCGGGGTCGGGTCACTTCTTCCCGGGTCCGGCGGTGATCGCGGTGATTCTTCGGCTCTTCCAGCCGCCTCAGCCCAGGCAGCCAATCTCGTCACGCGGCTCTGCAGACGAGCCCCTCTGAGCGCGAGGCTGCCGAAAAATAGCAGCGCGGCCTCGCTGATGACGCTCCGCTTCCTTGCCCAATCCCTACTCAGCCACGGCAATGACGCGGCGCCGCACGGGCCAATCCCGTCGTGGCGTTAGTGAGGGGGCTTGGCTCCTTCTTCCAATGGGAGCGCGGCGGCTTCGATCTTCGGCCCCGCAGCTCCTGAACACCGAAGCAAGTTGCAGGGGGTGTTCCTGGCCCCGGGCCGCGATGGTGATTTGGCGGCAAAGGGTTTTCGAGGGCGCTGGTCACGAATAGACCCCCCTCGCGACCTCCCCACCACTTTGGAGCGGATTTCACGAGGGGACGCGCCACAAGCCTCCGACCCTCGCTGGTAATGTGCCGATGAGCACACCGATCCCTTCCTCACGCTCCGCAGTCGATTACCACATGTCCCAGGTCACCACAGCACGATCTTGCAGCTGCTTTTGGCAAAGCTGTAGGAACCTTTAACCCTGGGTTCCCAACAGGAGGCCAGCTCTTCTCAGGCATCAAAGCAAAGGGAGGTTCCCCAAAGAAATATATATCAGGGAAGGGGAAATTCAGTCAGAAGAAGAGAGTCCCTGTTAGAGTGTGGCAGACTGGGATCGCTGGAGAAAAACTAAGGGGAGGTAAGAAAGTGTATCTTCTATTTCAATTGTGTATATCACAATACACCCTACCTGGCTCTATGAGGTATGCAGTACACTACGACTCAAAAAGTAACTGACAATGATACATACAATTTATAAAAATACGCAAAATTTAATATAAACCTCCCAACTGGGTCACATTCTAAAACATAATTCAGACATTTTAAAATAGCATTTAGGGTAGCATCAAATTTAAAAGGTTACAGTCAAAAAACTTTAAAAAGGTCGACGCGGCGTTTCGGTGTTACTTAATCTTGGCACCTTCATCAGGACATTAAGTCATTTGACTCCGTATCTGTATCTTGGGTTGGGGAAGCTTTTTCAATTGCTATCCGCCTTGAAGCAAGTTTTATCAATGGTTGTGCCCGGTTCTTTTATTCGTCCGGTCCTTTTATTCACACAAGGTAACTCTTTCTGATGGAACTTGTTTTTCTAAATGTGCACGGAGAAACCACCGTTAGGGATCCGTGCTGTTTCCTTCATGTCAATGCACTTCGCATTGACATGAAGGAAACAGCACGGAGAAACAGGGAGGCCGACTACAGAAGATAAGCCATCAATTAATTGACGTTTGAATACAATCCTGAACAGCGGGAAAATTTCGTCTTAACCGCATTCAAAGACTATATACAAAGGATATTTACAAGATAGCTGGTCACTAAAGCTGTCGAAAAATCTACCTCGATCCCTAACGGTGGTTTCTCCGTGCACATTTAGAAAAACAAGTTCCATCAGAAAGAGTTACCTTGTGTGAATAAAAGGACCGGACGAATAAAAGAACCGGGCACAACCATTGATAAAACTTGCTTCAAGGCGGATAGCAATTGAAAAAGCTTCCCCAACCCAAGATACAGATACGGAGTCAAATGACTTAATGTCCTGATGAAGGTGCCAAGATTAAGTAACACCGAAACGCCGCGTCAACCTTTTTAAAGTTTTTTGACTGTAACCTTTTAAATTTGATGCTACCCTAAATGCTATTTTAAAATGTCTGAATTATGTTTTAGAATGTGACTCAGTTGGGAGGTTTATATTAAATTTTGCGTATTTTTATAAATTGTATGTATCATTGTCAGTTACTTTTTGAGTCATAGTGTACTGCATACCTCATAGAGCCAGGTAGGGTGTTTTGTGATATACCCAATTGAAGTAGAAGATACACTTTCTTACCTTCCCTTAGTTTTTCTCCAGCGATCCCAGTCTGCCACACTCTACCAGCTCTTCTCAGGCCCTTGGAGATTCAAGTTGCAGACACAGCACACAGCAAAGTCTTGGCAGTTTCAAGCAGGTAGGGTCACAGCACACAGCAAAGTCCCTTTCTCCTCCTCAGCTTTCAGTTGTCCAGCAGAACAGGTCAGCCCTTGGAGCACACAGCAAGGCAATCTTCCTTTAGTTCTCCAGCCGTCCTTCTTCCAGCGGAGGTTCCTTCTTGATGGTAGAATCTTGGAATCTAATCTTCCATAGTCAGGGGTCCTTTCCTTATACCCCTCAAAGTCTTTGAAGTCCTTTGAAGTCTTTGTGCAAGCGGCCCTGACTCCAGTCTAAACCAGTTCTGGGGGTTGCTGAAGCACTGAGGTGTTTCTGGTTTTCTTCTTCCTGTCAGCTCCAGGGTCAGAGGTGGCAGTTGTCCGGCAGGAGAGAGAGCCAGCAGGGTGGGCAGGCAGGCACAGCCCGGCACTCCCAGGTGCTTCTTCCTCCCACCTCCCTAGCAGCAGATGCGCCCTTTCATCCCCGGGCTGGCTCCGACCCTCTCCTCCGGGGGCTCTGCAGCCCCCCCTGTCACATCCAGACCAGACAGGCATTCCACAAACCCAGGCACACAGAAAGGTTTAGACAAGAGTGATAGAGATCGCAGGTCACCCGACCAATTATTTTCACCACTTCGGTCTCGGGCCCATATACTTTAGTTCACCATCTACATTTGATCAGATGACCTTACAATCTACTACCAATAATCGTGAATCCCTTTCTACTATTTCTAGTGTACCCGACTTACCATCCTCCGATACGGGTACCTATGACCACGATGGGTCAGGGAGCTAGCTGTAAAAGGAAAAGCAGGAAAAATACAAACCCAACATATAAATTTTGAATTTTCATAAAATGACCACGGACAACTGGAAGTTTTAAAAGATTTATCTAGATTTCGTTTTCATAAAGCATTAGGCTTACAGTTAAAAGACAGTCAATAATCAAGATAACGAAAAGCATATAACCATAAAAGAACAGTGTGAGGGCAATCATTTAGGTTTTCTTAAGTAATAGTGAGACAGGAAACACGCTGAGTGGAATAAAATGGCAATGCAAGAATAAACATTTATAAATGAGCAAACTTATGCACAAGTAAAATTAAACTATTGGGTATACTTCATGAATATTACTAGGTATTTTTGGAATCCTAAACAAACTATAATAGGGGCAAAGTGAACACGCTATAAATCAGAGTTACTTTTAGTCAGTTTTATGAGAGAAGATTAGAGACCACATCAAGAAATTACCAACTGCAAGGGAGAAAATGATTTCTAAAAGGTAGGGTAACATAGGAACACGCTATGAAATTAAATGCAAGTGACTTTTATGATATGCAATAGTTGCGAAAAGCATGGAAATTTATCATATGCAAAGATATGTCTTTATTGAAGCAAAGACAGAAAAATAGAAAGGTGCAGTTTTCTTAGGAGTTTTAGAGCGATATTTACCTAGACTGGTGTGAAAAACCAACCCTGGCCACAGGTCAGTTAAGGACAGGAAAACCCTCAAGGACGGAAAACCCTCAATGGGACAGCAGGTGCAGAATGGACACCCCAGGACAGGACAGGAAAACCAGATTAGGATCAGGACAGGACCACCAGAACACGACCAGCACCCGCAGTTTGGAAGCAACGCCTGCGCTCCACCCTCTCTGCAGCTATCAGTCAGGACCCCGATTGGGTCAGCGAAATCTCCAGCAAAGTGCTCCGCCAGCACTTACGGATTAGTAAAACCTTCAGAGTCTATGGTCAAATTTCGGACAGAGTGCTCCGCAGCAGCTCTGTATCAAGTCACCTATTGAGTGCGTTGGGTCAGTGACAGGTCAGCTATTCGGACAAGTCGGACAAATTCCCTAGGTGAACCTAGGCTAGATATACTGTTTTGGGTCAGTGTACCACCCCCCAAATGTTGCAAAGTGTCAGAATCCCCAATTTTGATTGGTCCTAAGGTAGGATGGGTTAACACACCAATCATAACAGACTTTTCTAAGACCTATTTTGCATTTTAAGGTACCGCCTAGCAAGATTGGGGTTCCCATGAGAAGTTGCACTGAATACAATAGGAAAAATATCATTGTAACAGTTTGAAGACAGTTAACTCCATCTTGCTGGGTCAGAGGTGGCGCTCACATGAGATCTTGACTGTGACTGCAAGCTGGCTGAGTTCCACTGTTCAAGGCTACATCTCTCCCGGGCTGCGTGAGCATGCGTGGAAGGGACCTTCAAGATGGCTCCCAGTGCATTCAAACCCCCCAGTCATCGTGATACATGAAAAGTAAGCGAAAACAAATTAAAACATAGAAATAAATGAATGTATTACATATCATGTTTTTGTACTTTAGGTTTCTTATTATAAAAATATGCTATGCGATTAAGGGTAAGTGCAACAGACAATATCACAAGAGCAGCGGTGCAAGCTTCACCTCGTTATTACAAAGCGCGGCCATTTTATGGCTATTACGCATGCGCACATTTTCCCTCCAAACTGTGACTGTGTCATGTCACGTGATTATGTCTAACGCATGCGCAGAATCAAATTTCAAGCAGCGACCATGTTTAAGGACAAGGGTTATTCGTATTAGTAAAACACATAGGCAAGCTTCTCTAATATACATGTATATCAAAATAAAAGATATTAGTAACACGTACAATTTGTTTATGGGGTTACAACAAATTCGAGGTTCATGACTCGAGCAAGTCGCGATGCGAAATCTTGCTCTATCAATCCCCTCTTTGATGATATTTATTATCATCACAAAATAATGGAACCAGATGCCAACTTTTCTCACACCTTGTACATCTCAATCTCTTCCAACAGGCGATTCAGTTTCTCTTTCTCGTTTTTGGTAGGGAGAGAATTTTTCACCCTTTTGTAAATCTGATTATTCATTTCTTCCAATTCAAGCTCATCCGCACTCCGTTTCACTCCTCTCGCATTCACTTGGTACTTCTTTGTGTGTTTGCGACATTTGCAACAGACGAATATGAGAAATAGGATAAATCCTATCACTCCAATTGGCATCAGTACCTTAAACAATAAGCTTTTACCTAAGCTAGCAAACCAATGACCTACATTTGAGAGACCATCAACCAGTCTCTTCCAGGCACTGTCAACCTCGAGTGGTTTGAGTTCCTTTTCCAAATTAGTAATGTTTTTCACATATCTTTTGAGCTGCACACTTTTGTCCGGAATGTAAGTGCAACAATGTTGCGCCTTCAACATCCGGCAGACTCTGCCCTCTTTTGCTAATAAGGTGTCAAGAGCAAGTCTGTTCTGCAAAACCATTGATCTGATCGCAACCATTTCGGTATTGACCAACAGAAATCCATGAGCTGTGTCAGAAGACAGCACATCCACTATAGTGGATAATTTGCAAATTCTGTGAGTGTTCAGAACCACTCCAACTCCAGGTATCAGTGCACTAAAAATACTACCCATTATTTCACCTACGCTTTCTCTTTTACTACGCACTAAGCCATTAGTGTTTTCATTGCTTCCAGAAATTTCATTCACATGGTATATTTTCGGGAAGACAATGCCAAAGTAGCAGCTTCCATACCAGTGATCCGGCAATTTGAAATAAGCCTTGTCTCCACATATATAATAAATTCCAGGAAACACAGGCTCTGACCCATTTTTGAATCCCCAACCTCCAATTACCTTGTAAATGTGCTCACATTGACTGGAACCAATGAAAATGTTATTATAATAACTAGTTCTTTCGCGGTGAAGACAGAGTTTCCCTTTCCTTTCGAAATCCAGCAACAAGGCAGGACCCGCCCCACCACTTGAGGTGCTCTCCATGTTCTCAGCCCATTTAGGAGTTTTCTGTCTTTTGTCATTAGCCTTTCTTTGGAAACTCTCCCTTCTTTTTTCTGCCATGTTTAGAAATACTTTCTCTTGTTCATGTAATGAACAGGTCAAGTTGTCTCTGTGTGCTTCATTTAAGTCTATGGTACCTATAGTCAGGAAGTATTCTCCCAAATAACGTGTATCGTCACTTTTAGTATGTACAGGATTTAGATTTCCACGTATAGGAAGTTCAGAAAATATTACGTCTGCGTTGGAGTAGTAGTACTGTAACGGTCCTCTTTTGTAAAATAAGCTTGCTAAAATGCTACAGGAAATGCCATAGGTCAAAGGTAGGTGATGATAAGTCACGCCTTCAGCTACAGAAGTAGGTAGCTTCATGCAGACATAGCAGTCTTCTATTTCCATAGTTTCTACGTAATGCACTAACAAGTTTGCGAAAACGTTTAAATTAGTCTGGTTCTTAACTCCATGGTAATGTAGTCCTTCCTCATCTGATGCTTCTAAGTCTCGTTTTGTCTGTCTGAGTGCTTTTTCCCGTCTTTCTACACTTCGTGTTGTCAATTCTTCAGTGTCAGTAGTCTGAGTAGGGTCAATGTTAGTATTTTTGCTTACCATAAAAGGAATGAAAACTGTTAATCCTATCCAAACTATTATTACAATAGCTATACTACATATACACACTTTGCACCATGTTTTGCAACAACTGCGACTAGGCCTTCCATTCACTCTTGAATCAGACATTTTGGCTCAGAAGAAGTTTTCCAACCCCTCTTTGTAACTTTACACAGGTAGCTTACTCTGTGCAATTTCAGGTGAGCTCGTCTTCTTCAGCAGACAAATCAGCAATCTGTTCTTCGTCACTTTCGTCAGAGATATCAAGATTCTCAAAATTTTCCAAAATTAAGTAGGTCCACTCAGGATCCTGGTATTTTTCGTTCAGTCTTTTTATTCGATCACTCCTTCTTTTGGAGCTTTCTCCAATTTGCTCTGCAATCCGTGGACTTCTCCTTTTGTCGGCAAGTTTCTCTTCTACTGTTTTTATTCTCAGCCTCAGTCTCTTAATATATCTTGGTTCGATATTTTTCTTTTTCTTGAGTCTCTTGGCTGGTACTGTTATTTGGCTTTCTTCTAATGTTCTTTTGTTTTCATTTGTTTGTGGCACTTCTTCTGTCTCTTCCCTTCCTGTCTGACTAGTCCCAGGTCTTGTATCTACTTCTTCTGCCTGGTTACTAAGCTGGCCTGGTTCAGGTGAATTTTTGTTTTGGCTTTCAAATGTCTCTGTTTCTGTGTCCTGAACACATTCTTCTAATTCTATCTGATCCTGTTCGAGCACTTCGATCCCTTGATTTTCTTCTGCTCGAACCCTTACACTAGTTCTAGTCTGTCCCTTTTCGATTTCAGGAGTCAGTGGAGGAGTGTCAATCACTTGCTCTGTCCCTGTCTGACCTTCCTCTTCGTCCTCAGATTTGATGTGAATCTTAATGATCTGAGGGTCTTCGCCTGTACCTGACTCGACCTCTCTATTCCACTCTCTATCTTCGTAGATTCGCTCTCTTGTTCCGATTGGGTCTTCGATGAGATCAATTAAGGGTATCCAATCATCTTGGCTGGTGCTCGGTTGCTCGTCATCAGCTACTTCCGGACCAACGTCTACAGGACCCTCGGCTGGACTGGTGCTCGGCTGTTCGTCATCAGCTACTTCAGGACCAACATCTGCAGACCCCTCAGCTGGACAACCTTCAGCTCCGGGCTCCTCGTCTGGTATCACCTTCTGGGTATGGCTGGCATGGATCCACTTGGGAACGCCTGCACACTTCACCGCTGTCGTGGTTACCAGGATTACTTGGCGCTTTTTTCCCCACCTTGGTTCAAGGCAGCTCGAACGAGTATGTTTCTTTATTTTAACCCAGTCACCAGGAACCAATTTGTGAACTGGAGTTATCGGGTTGGCGACGGCGTCTTCCCCAATCTGGCGACAGATAGAACGCACTTGGTCACCCAGTTGCTTGCAGTACTCAAGTACCAAATCATCAGAAATGCTTAACAGTTTGTACCCTGGTACCCACGCTTGTCTCATCACTCTTCCCATCAGTATCTCGTGGGGGCTCAGGCCTGTCTTCCGGTCTGGAATACTTCTGAGTCCCATCAGAACAAGAGGCAAGGCAGTTATCCAGTTCATGCCAGTAGAGTCACACATCTTTGCTAATCTGTTTTTTATGGTGCCATTGATTTGCTCTACTACTCCAGAAGCCTCTGGACGATGTGCACAGTGCAACTTTTGTGTGATCCCAAATGCTGTGCAGAGTTAAGCCATCACTTCATTCTGAAAATGTCCGCCTCTATCTGATTCAATAGTGACTGGAACCACGAACCTAGGTATCAACTCCTTTAGTAGTAATTTGGCTACTGTTATGGCATCATTCTGTGTGGCAGGGTAAGCTTCCACCCATTTTGAAAATAGGCAGACAACGACAAGGACATATCTTTTTCCCTCACAACGAGGCATGGTGATATAATCAATCTGTATTCTCACAAAGGGACCCCCTGATTTCCCAATCTTTCCAAGTTCAACTACTGTTCTCTTGCCAGCGTTGAACTGCTGACATGTCAAGCACCTCTGACAAAGGGATTCTGCTACCTTCCTGAACTTCTTGTTGTACCAGGTCTGTTGAAATACCAGAACCATGGCATCCCTACCAATGTGTGATCCTTCATGTATTAATCTGGCCATAGGGGCGAGCAGGTGTCTAGGTAACACAGGCATACCATCTGGGCCCACAATGACACCATCCTCACGTCTTGGTCGACAACCAAGTTCCTTCCACTTCTCTTTCTCTTCCCAGGGCACAGCATGCTGCCATTCTCTCACTTCATCCCAGGTAGGCACTTCTTCAAACATCATAAGTTGGCAGCTGTTTCCAGTCCCTCCCAGTCTGATATTTATTGACATGCGTTCCATAGCACATTGTTTTGCCACTCGATCAGCAAAATCATTTCCCAAAGATACAGGGTCAAGGCCCTTTTTATGAGCAACACATTTGACCACTGCCAATTCTTTTGGTAATTGTATTGCCTCTAAAAGGTCTTGTACAACTTTTCCGTTTCGAATGGGGGTACCTGATGAAGTCAGGAATTCTCTTTGTAGCCATAATTGGCCAAAGTCATGCACCACCCCATAACAGTACTGACTATCAGTATACACTGTTATTTTTTTGTCTTTTCCCAATTTACAGGCTCTTATCAGGGCAATCAATTTGGCTACTTGTGCAGACTTTATTCCAAATAAACAGGATGCTTCTTCAATTTTGTTTAACGTGACCACAGCGTAGGCAGCACTTAGGCCTACATGTTCGTGTCTCATGCATGAGCCATCCACAAACCATTCCTCATTATGTACAGGCAAGGGTGTTTCTTTAATGTCTGGGCGGGGTTTAGTACTGAATTCTGTCAGGTCAATGCAGTCATGCTCGTTTTCTTCCTTATCTTCCATTATCATTGAGTCAGGGAGTAGAGTGGCTGGGTTCAAAATATTACACCGGGTAATGACAATGTTTGCAGCACCCATGAGAATTCTCTCATATTTAGTCAGCCGACTAGGGGTGAGATACTGAGTTTTCGTGCGGGTCAATAGAATCACAACTGCATGTGGAACATACACAGTTACAGGATGTCCCATGACAATGGACTCACTCTGTTCTAAACTTGTGCAAGTTGCAGCTACTGCTTTCAGACACCCAGGTAATCCAGCAGCCACTGGATCCAAAGTGGCAGAGAAATATGCCACGGGCCTTCTGGTCAAGCCATGCTCCTGAGTCAGGACTGACAATGCACAATTATCACGAGTGTCACAGAATAGGCCAAACTCCTTGGAATAGTCAGGCATCCCTAGAGCAGGGGCTGTACACAGACAATCTCGCAACTGTGTGAAGGCTGTTAAGCTCTCATCATCCCATTCCACTGGGTCTTTTGCTCCTTTCTTTGTCATGTTTATCAAAGGCTTTGCCAGGACTGCGAATCCCACAATCCATTGCCTGCAGTAACCTACAACTCCGAGGAACATTCTGATTTCTTTCTGTGTACGGGGTAACTGCATATTTTGAATTATTCTGACTCTCTCTGATGTTACTTTTCTGATGCCCTTTTCTATCTGGTGCCCCAGATATTTTACTGATTTTGAACAAAATTGCAAATTTTCAGGGGCCACCTTATGTCCCTTTTCATTTAGGTGATTCAGTAGGGCAATGGTGTCAATCACGCAATCCCTATGACTTTTGGACGCCACCAATAGGTCGTCAATGTATTGCACCAAAACAGACTTTCCAGGTAAGACTAAAGATTCAAGACATTTTTTCAAGATCTGATTAAAGATAGAGGGGCTTTCTGTGTACCCTTGGGGAACCCTATTCCAAACATACACGTGACTGTTGAAAGCAAATGAGAAAATAAATTTGCTGTCTGGATGCAATGGGATCGAAAAAAATGCGTGACATAAATCTATCACGGTGAACCATTCAGCATCCCAGGGAATCTGATACAGGATCACTGCTGGGTTCGGGACAATAGGACAACAAGGAACCACAATTTTGTTTACCTTTCTCAGGTCCTGCACTACTCTGTATTTGCCACTAGGCTTCTTGATGCCCATAATGGGTGAATTACACGGGCTACTCATTACTTCCTGTATGATGTTTGCTTCTAGCAATTTCTGTATTTCAATGGCAACACCTGCTCTCACTTCGGCACTCATTTTGTAAGGCTTAGTGTTGGGATAAACTGCATTTTCCTTCATGGTTATTTGTATGGGGTCTACGTTTTTCATCAATCCTACATCCTTTCCAGTAAAGTCCCATACTTCTGGTTTCACTGTCTGTTGAAGTTCTTCAGGTAAGTTCTGTATAGTCATTCGCTTTATTTCTGAGTCAGGTCTGATTAACATTAATTTGTAGATACCATCTTCATCTGGGGTCTGAATTTCGACGCCCTTTGGTGTGCAAAAGATAGTGCAGTTCATTTTGCACAGCAAATCACGTCCCAGTAAGTTCACTGGACTGGTGTCACAAACGACAAATCTGTGCATTTCTTTAAAGTTTCCTATTGAGATCTCCATGGGCTCGGTAACAGGTGTACTAATCAGTTGATTAGATACACCCACTACTTGGATTGCTTCTCCCGAGAGGGGTAGGTTTGGAACGACGCTGTTCTCACAGTAGAACGGGTAGCACCAGTGTCCAACAGAAAGGTGACATCATTTCCATCAACTTTTCCTTCAATGTATGGCCCTGACTGGTCTACCGGCAAGGAGGCGCCAAGTACGCACTCCTCGTCCTCCCCTCTCAGGCCCCGTCAGTACTGGTCGTTACAGAAAAAGGTGTCATTCAATAAATACTGCGAAGTTGCTGCATTTCTGTTCTCATTACCTCCCCAGATCTCTACGTCATCACCCTGCGGTGATTTTCCTTTAAAAATAGGTTTTGGCGCTCGGGGCACTTGAATCGTTTTTACCTGCTGCTGGGTCTTTCTTTGTTTTTCATTCTGCGTCTGTGGAATTAAATCAGGGGTTTGGGCATTATCATGCTGTAAATACGGACACAATGTCCAATTTCTCCGCACTGGTGGCAGGGAAATTTCTTTTTCGCTTCCTCTCTGCTCATTTTAGCTCGGGGCTTTCCTCCACTCCCACCCCCAGGGCTTTGGTTCTGCGTATTTTTATTTAACTTACTTGCTTTTCCTGCTGTTCTGCAAGCTTTACCTGTGCCCACATCACTTTCTCCTTCAAAGCCTTTTTCTTTTCTGCCATCTCGTCCTCACAGTACTTTGCGTACCGTAGGACCTCGTCCATTTTCTTGGACTGCCAACAAATTTTGTTATCTTTTATCCACTGACAAATTTCGGGTCTCAAACCATTTACAAACCTGTAAATAATATGTGTCATGTCCTTCATCTCGATGTTATCTATACCACTGTATGTTTTGAACAGCTGCAACAGCCTCTCATAAAAGGAGTGCACAGTCTCGTCCCTTTCCTGCGTGGTTCTATCTATCTTGGTCCAATCAGTTTCCTTTGCTGGCACCTTTTGTTTCAAATGTTGAATTACCTGCTCATATTTTTTCATCACTTCAATAGAGGGTTCCCCTGTTTTAGAGTCTCTCGGGTATTCCTCACTAGGCCAAGCTATGGCGATTTTACACTCGGTCCACAAATCTACCGGGACCACTATGTCGAAGAACCCATCCAGGTCCTTCCATAAGCATTTCTGCACTTTTACAAATCTCTCCACTTGCCTGTACCAGTCCACAGGCTTTTCTCGTAATTTTGGTAAATCATTAGTAAAGGACACAATATCCTGTCTGGACCAAGGAACATGTACGTATTTTCCACCTGGCACTTCGCGCTTGGGGAGTAACTGTTCTGGTTTGTCAGCTTCCCTTACAACAAATTCAGGAGTTACTTGCTTGGATCTGGCCTCATCTTTCTTTCTGGCCCATCTAGCTTTCCACTTTTCCACATCTCCCCATTTCTGCAACACGGTTAATAATTCTTTGACCTGTGCCTTTTTCCCGGACACATTCAGGTTTTCCAAATCTTTGTCTGAGAAATCTGCTCTGTACGGTTTCTGTAAAGGTTTCGATTTTGAGATATCTATTCCCATGCTAGCAGCGGTGTCTGTCAATTTTTCATGAAGTACTCGGGTATTTCGGGTGAGACTTTTGCAAATAAACAATTACAAAAAGGGGGTGGTGATGGACAGAGTATCTGAGTTAATCAGAACACTCCTACCCAGTCAACAGATCAGGGCTTGATCCATCACCGTTTTTTAGCTCATTGCACCATCCCAGTTCAGAACCTGGCTATATGCAAATTAGTCTGTCCCTGGCCCAGTGCATCATGGGAACAGGGCAGACCAAACTACCAAGCCAATTCTTCACTGGAAAGGAAACAAGCTTCCGGGGACCGGTTTCTGGCATTACAGCCGTCTTCGGCCCGGCTTGCTTGAATCCTGATGGTGCAATGAGCAAGGGACTCATGTCTGAGCATACCCTTCCACACTCATGGTGGCCAAAATAATTACAAAAAGGGGGTGGTGATGGACAGAGTATCTGAGTTAATCAGAACACTCCTACCCAGTCAACAGATCAGGGCTTGATCCATCACCGTTTTTTAGCTTACTGCACCATCCCAGTTCAGAACCTGGCTATATGCAAATGAGTCTGTCCCTGGCCCAGTGCATCATGGGAACAGGGCAGACCAAACTACCAAGCCAATTCTTCACTGGAAAGGAAACAAGCTTCCGGGGACCGGTTTCTGGCATTACAGCCGTCTTCGGCCCGGCTTGCTTGAATCCTGATGGTGCAATGAGCAAGGGACTCATGTCTGAGCATACCCTTCCACACTCATGGTGGCCAAAATAATTACAAAAAGGGGGTGGTGATGGACAGAGTATCTGAGTTAATCAGAACACTCCTACCCAGTCAACAGATCAGGGCTTGATCCATCACCGTTTTTTAGCTCACTGCACCATCCCAGTTCAGAACCTGGCTATATGCAAATTAGTCTGTCCCTGGCCCAGTGCATCATGGGAACAGGGCAGACCAAACTACCAAGCCAATTCTTCACTGGAAAGGAAACAAGCTTCCGGGGACCGGTTTCTGGCATTACAGCTGTCTTCGGCCCGGCTTGCTTGAATCCTGATGGTGCAATGAGCAAGGGACTCATGTCTGAGCATACCCTTCCACACTCATGGTGGCCAAAATAATTACAAAAAGGGGGTGGTGATGGACAGAGTATCTGAGTTAATCAGAACACTCCTACCCAGTCAACAGATCAGGGCTTGATCCATCACCGTTTTTTAGCTCACTGCACCATCCCAGTTCAGAACCTGGCTATATGCAAATTAGTCTGTCCCTGGCCCAGTGCATCATGGGAACAGGGCAGACCAAACTACCAAGCCAATTCTTCACTGGAAAGGAAACAAGCTTCCGGGGACCGGTTTCTGGCATTACAGCCGTCTTCGGCCCGGCTTGCTTGAATCCTGATGGTGCAATGAGCAAGGGACTCATGTCTGAGCATACCCTTCCACACTCATGGTGGCCAAAATAATTACAAAAAGGGGGTGGTGATGGACAGAGTATCTGAGTTAATCAGAACACTCCTACCCAGTCAACAGATCAGGGCTTGATCCATCACCGTTTTTTAGCTCACTGCACCATCCCAGTTCAGAACCTGGCTATATGCAAATTAGTCTGTCCCTGGCCCAGTGCATCATGGGAACAGGGCAGACCAAACTACCAAGCCAATTCTTCACTGGAAAGGAAACAAGCTTCCGGGGACCGGTTTCTGGCATTACAGCCGTCTTCGGCCCGGCTTGCTTGAATCCTGAAGGTGCAATGAGCAAGGGACTCATGTCTGAGCATACCCTTCCACACTCATGGTGGCCAAAATACTTACAAAAAGGGGGTGGTGATGGACAGAGTATCTGAGTTAATCAGAACACTCCTACCCAGTCAACAGATCAGGGCTTGATCCATCACCGTTTTTTAGCTCACTGCACCATCCCAGTTCAGAACCTGGCTATATGCAAATTAGTCTGTCCCTGGCCCAGTGCATCATGGGAACAGGGCAGACCAAACTACCAAGCCAATTCTTCACTGGAAAGGAAACAAGCTTCCGGGGACCGGTTTCTGGCATTACAGTCGTCTTCGGCCCGGCTTGCTTGAATCCTGATGGTGCAATGAGCAAGGGACTCATGTCTGAGCATACCCTTCCACACTCATGGTGGCCAAAATAATTACAAAAAGGGGGTGGTGATGGACAGAGTATCTGAGTTAATCAGAACACTCCTACCCAGTCAACAGATCAGGGCTTGATCCATCACCGTTTTTTAGCTCACTGCACCATCCCAGTTCAGAACCTGGCTATATGCAAATTAGTCTGTCCCTGGCCCAGTGCATCATGGGAACAGGGCAGACCAAACTACCAAGCCAATTCTTCACTGGAAAGGAAACAAGCTTCCAGGGACCGGTTTCTGGCATTACAGCCGTCTTCGGCCCGGCTTGCTTGAATCCTGATGGTGCAATGAGCAAGGGACTCATGTCTGAGCGGTCCCCGGAAGCTTGTTTCCTTCCCAGTATAAGAATTGGCTTGGTAGTTTGGTTTGCCCTGTTCCCATCATGCACTGGGACAGGAACAGACTAATTTGCATATAGCCAAGGTCTGAGCTGGGATGGTGCAGTGAGCTAAAAAACGGTGATGGATCAAGCCCTGATCTTTGGACTGGGTAAGAGTGGTCTGCTTAATTCAGGCACTCTGTTCATCACCACCCCCTTTTCTGAATCATTTTGTCCACCATAAGCGTGGAAGGGTATACTCAGATGTGAGTCCCTTGCTCATTGCACCATCAGGATTCAAGAAAGCCGGGCCGACGACGCCTGAAATGGCAGAAACCGGTCCCCGGAACCTTGTTTCCTTCCCAGTATAAGAATTGGCTTGGTAGTTTGGTTTGCCCTGTTCCCATCATGCACTGGGACAGGAACAGACTAATTTGCATGTAGCCAAGTTCTGAGCTGGGATGGTGCAGTGAGCTAAAAAACGGTGATGGATCAAGCCCTGATCTTTGGACTGGGTAAGAGTGGTCTGCTTAATTCAGGCACTCTGTTCATCACCACCCCCTTTTCTGAATCATTTTGTCCACCATAAGCGTGGAAGGGAATACTCAGATGTGAGTCCCTTGCTCATTGCACCATCAGGATTCAAGCAAGCCGGGCCGACGACGCCTGAAATGGCAGAAACCGGTCCCCGGAAGCTTGTTTCCTTCCCAGTATAAGAATTGGCTTGGTAGTTTGGTTTGCCCTGTTCCCATCATGCACTGGGACAGGAACAGACTAATTTGCATATAGCCAAGTTCTGAGCTGGGATGGTGCAGTGAGCTAAAAAACGGTGATGGATCAAGCCCTGATCTTTGGACTGGGTAAGAGTGGTCTGCTTAATTCAGGCACTCTGTTCATCACCACCCTCTTTTCTGAATCATTTTGTCCACCATAAGCGTGGAAGGGTATACTCAGATGTGAGTCCCTTGCTCATTGCACCATCAGGATTCAAGCAAGCCGGGCCGACGACGCCTGAAATGGCAGAAACCGGTCCAGGGAAGCTTGTTTCCTTCCCAGTATAAGAATTGGCTTGGTAGTTTGGTTTACCCTGTTCCCATCATGCACTGGGACAGGAACAGACTAATTTGCATATAGCCAAGTTCTGAGCTGGGATGGTGCAGTGAGCTAAAAAACGGTGATGGATCAATCCCTGATCTTTGGACTGGGTAAGAGTGGTCTGCTTAATTCAGGCACTCTGTTCATCACCACCCCCTTTTCTGAATAATTTTGTCCACCATAAGCGTGGAAGGGTATACTCAGATGTGAGTCCCTTGCTCATTGCACCATCAGGATTCAAGCAAGCCGGGCCGACGACGCCTGAAATGGCAGAAACCGGTCCCCGGAAGCTTGTTTCCTTCCCAGTATAAGAATTGGCTTGGTAGTTTGGTTTGCCCTGTTCCCATCATGCACTGGGACAGGAACAGACTAATTTGCATATAGCCAAGTTCTGAGCTGGGATGGTGCAGTGAGCTAAAAAACGGTGATGGATCAAGCCCTGATCTTTGGACTGGGTAAGAGTGGTCTGCTTAATTCAGGCACTCTGTTCATCACCACCCCCTTTTCTGAATCATTTTGCAAATAAACAGCATCTCTTCTTCAGAGTAGGTATTTAATCTGTCTAATCCTACGTTTCCTGCCATTAATTCTTCTATTTCTACTCTCAATTTGTAAAGATCTAAAGGTTTCGTTGGTGGAGTTTGTTTATCTAATTCTTGACTCCATCTTTCGATTTCTTCAGGAGTCACCAACGTGACACTCCTGGTACCCGAAGTCGATTCCATCTGAATCTCCCTTGTGTTGAAAGGGTTATGCCTTTTCTGCATCCTCTTTCCTGTGTTTCAAATAGGTAGATCCAGTAGCGAGACCTCGGACTCGCATTCACTTGTCTGGTCATCTACAATTAAGGGTTCTGGTCTCGGTGGTGCTATAAGTGGAGTAATGACTGGAGTTTTCGGACTCCCTTGACGGTCCCCATACAACGGAACCACTGGTCCGATAGTTACTGGGATTGTCAAGGCTTCAGGACTTGTATTTAACTGGGAGATTTTCTGAATTATTTCAGCTCTCTGTTTAGCTAGAGCATCTCGTTCCCTGTCCTCCAATATCCTTTCGACTGAATTGTCATGTAATATCTGAGGAGTTAAAATTGGAGCATAATTCGGGGCAGTGGGATGTGTCTCTCTTGGTCCTTCACCATAATTAGGCTTTGGAAAAAAACTTCCCGTGCTTAGGGATCTTGGTTCTTCCTCATAAAGAGGATTTAAAATTGGCATTCCTGAACTTAGTGGTCTCTCCTCACCTTCATAGGGAAGTCTAGCGCAAGACCCCCTTTCTCGCGAGTATCTTGCCTCCCCACTAGTGGGTCTTTTTGGATAAATCTCTCTGGACTCTATGGGTCCTAGACTTTCAGTATAGGGAGGTATTTGGTAACCTCCTCCTACACTTGCGGACCTAGCCTCTTCCTGGGGTGGAGGTCTTCGAGAATTTTCCCCCTCACTAGAAGGTCGGTGCCTTCATTATAAGGTGGTGGACTTCTCATACACATGTCATCTAACAACTCATCATCCGACTCTCCAATTGGCACCCAATGTTTGCATTTTTCTGTCCTCTTCTCCCCCCCCGGGAGGGCCACCCGCTGGCATAATTGGAAACAGTCCCTCAACAATCATATTCTGTCTCCACTGTTTCATCTTCTTGTCTCGGGTCTCTTGTTTCAGTTTGGGATAAAATTTTGTTAATCCTTTATCCATTCGGGGCTTGTCCCTCTCAAAAGCTTCGATTTCCCATTCCTCTAGGGCTTCATACTGAGTTAGTCTAGGTCTGGGATGTAAGTCATTCATTCGGGTTCTTAAATTAAATAGGATCCTACCATTAAATGTCCCTTCTAACGGAAAAGCCAATACTCCGTCATCTTTCGTGTATTCCGCCCAATTTTCCAACCATACACATGTGTTGTACCCTTTATCGAACATCATGAAAGATGCGGGAGTATTCCGTGGCGGAATGACAACACCTTCTCTAGTTTTAATCGGCTTGTCCTTTTTGAAGTAATTCTTTACCTTATTTACAAGAGACAATTTTCTCTTATTTCCGTACATAATGTCATTTTTTACACCTTTCCACTAATCGTTCTCAAATCCCATATACCGTGGATCAGGTCGAGTATGTGGTCTATACGAGTGCCACATACGATTCCTACAAGTGACCTCTGTTTTACAAACTCACTTCCAATCTAAGTGCTTTTCTTATTTTCGTGCAACCAATGAAATGCACGGATTCAAATAATCTCGACCAATGAGTGCGCGGCCTTTTCGCGAGACAGTTCTCACGCTCCGGCGCTCGCCCCTCCTTTACAATTCCAGCTCCGCCACAACCCCACTGTGTCTACCAATCCCAGCGCAGCACAGAGTGACGTCAGAGTAGCTTCGCGACTGACTCCCTCCTTTACAAGGTAACGGAAACTTTCTTTCTTTCTAAAGTGCTTAGTACTTGGTTATTTAACAACGAATACACATTCGCCACTGTGCTCAAGTGTCTAGACAGGAAAGAAATTTTCACTGCAAGTAAACTACTTCTATTTACTTTTCACACACTACGGATAGGTCTCTTCTGCCTACCCTTCACTCAAGCATTGGAGAACCTGCTACTTCCCTAGACTCATCCACCTTTCCGGGATATATCCGAGACTAAGGTTTCACCAGCGATCCCTTTTGCTTTCACCCAAGCTCCAATGAACCTGCTATTCTTCGGTGTGACCCTCACTAGGTTATGCCACAGTCGGATTTTTGCCAATGAACTTCGTTGCTAACATTTATTCAAACATGCATTAAAAAAAAAACCCTAGTTAGTGCTCCCAGTTTTGCCTAACCTGCACCAACTTTCCTTGAAAGCCAGTGACCTCAAAACGAATGGATTCTATTCACCACTCGCTATTCAATTCCCCGGGGATTTCCGACGACACATATAACGTTTTACATATGAATGGATTAACACATATAACAGTATAATAAGAGAAATAACGATTTTAAAACATTTCATAATTTTTCAAAGTAAGCACTTCAAGCGAGTGATCAGTTCACCCAAATTGCCCACTTTGGTTAGCAGCATCCAACTTAGCCAGACTAACTAGTCCTACCTAACCTTTAACTATTCCCTAACCATCCTCGATGCTACCAGAAAATTACTGATAGAGATCGCAGGTCACCCGACCAATTATTTTCACCACTTCGGTCTCGGGCCCATATACTTTAGTTCACCATCTACATTTGATCAGATGACCTTACAATCTACTACCAATAATCGTGAATCCCTTTCTACTATTTCTAGTGTACCCGACTTACCATCCACCGATACGGGTACCTATGACCACGATGGGTCAGGGAGCTAGCTGTAAAAGGCAGGAAAAATACAAACCCAACATATAAATTTTGAATTTTCATAAAATGACCACGGACAACTGAAGGTTTTAAAAGATTTATCTAGATTTCGTTTTCATAAAGCATTAGGCTTACAGTTAAAAGACAGCCAATAATCAAGATAACGAAAAGCATATAACCATAAAAGAACAGTGTAAGGGCAATCATTTAGGTTTTCTTAAGTAATAGTGAGACAGGAAACACGCTGAGTGGAATAAAATGGCAATGCAAGAATAAACATTTATAAATGAGCAAACTTATGCACAAGTAAAATTAAACTATTGGGTATACTTCATGAATATTACTAGGTATTTTTGGAATCCTAAACAAACTATAATAGGGGCAAAGTGAACACGCTATAAATCAGAGTTACTTTTAGTCAGTTTTATGAGAGAAGATTAGAGACCACATCAAGAAATTACCAACTGCAAGGGAGAAAATGATTTCTAAAAGGTAGGGTAACATAGGAACACGCTATGAAATTAAATGCAAATGACTTTTATGATATGCAATAGTTGCGAAAAGCATGGAAATTTATCATATGCAAAGATATGTCTTTATTGAAGCAAAGACAGAAAAATAGAAAGGTGCAGTTTTCTTAGGAGTTTTAGAGCGATATTTACCTAGACTGGTGTGAAAAACCAACCCTGGCCACAGGTCAGTTAAGGACAGGAAATCCCTCAAGGACGGAAAACCCTCAATGGGACAGCAGGTGCAGAATGGACACCCCAGGACAGGACAGGAAAACCAGATTAGGATGAGGACAGGACCACCAGGACACAACCAGCACCCGCAGTTTGGAAGCAACGCCTGCGCTCCACCCTCTCTGCAGCTATCAGTCAGGACCCCGATTGGGTCAGCGAAATCTCCAGCAAAGTGCTCCACCAGCACTTACGGTTTAGTAAAACCTTCAGAGTCTATGGTCAAATTTCGGACAGAGTGCTCCGCAGCAGCTCTGTATCAAGTCACCTATTGAGTGCGTTGGGTCAGTGACAGGTCAGCTATTCGGACAAGTCGGACAAATTCCCTAGGTAAACCTAGGCTAGATATACTGTTTTAGGTCAGTGTACCACCCCCCAAATGTTGCAAAGTGTCAGAATCCCCAATTTCGATTGGTCCTAAGGTAGGATGGGTTAACACACCAATCATAACAGACTTTTCTAAGACCTATTTTGCATTTTAAGGTACCGCCTAGCAAGATTGGGGTTCCCATGAGAAGTTGCACGGAATACAATAGGAAAAATATCATTGTAACAGTTTGAGGACAGTTAACTCCATCTTGCTGGGTCAGAGGTGGCGCTCACATGAGCATCTTGACTGTGACTGCCAGCTGGCTGAGTTCCACTGTTCAAGGCTACATCTCTCCCGGGCTGCGTGAGCATGCGTGGAAGGGACCTTCAAGATGGCTCCCAGTGCATTCAGACCCCCCAGTCATCATGATACATGAAAAGTAAGCGAAAATAAATTAAAACATAGAAATAAATGAATGTATTACATATCATGTTTTTGTACTTTAGGTTTCTTATTATAAAAATATGCTATGCGATTAAGGGTAAGTGCAACAGACAATATCACAAGAGCAGCGGTGCAAGCTTCACCTCGTTATTACAAAGCGCGGCCATTTTATGGCTATTACGCATGCGCACCTTTTCCCTCCAAACTGTGACTGCGTCATGTCACGTGATTATGTCTAACGCATGCGCAGAATCAAATTTCAAGCAGCGACCATGTTTAAGGACAAGGGTTATTCGTATTAGTAAAACACATAGGCAAGCTTCTCTAATATACATGTATATCAAAATAAAAGATATTAGTAACACGTACAATTTGTTTATGGGGTTACAACAGATTCGAGGTTCATGACTCGAGCAAGTCGCGATGCGAAATCTTGCTCTATCAAGAGAATAGCCACTTTCTAAAAGTGCTATTCTCCAACACAGGATTTAAAAAGACCCTTCACTAAAAGATGTGTCATTAAATTCTGAGTTCAGGGATATCTTTCACTTATGTCCCATCTTGTTCCTATGGGGAGATAGGCTGGCATCACATGGGGCCAGCCTCCTCCATGTTACTCTATGGAGCAAGAGAGCCTTACAGCAGTGAGCACATAAAATGGCTGCTGCCCACTACCAGAGCATGTGACCTGCACTAGTACATGCTCTACCTTATCTATACACTGCACCCTGCCCAGGGGGGTACCTTGAGCCTTCCATAGGGGTGACTGATGTGCACAGACAGGGAAGGGTTAGGCCCAGCCAGTGGAGACACTGGCCAGGGGGACAGGGCAGTCCACTGACTGCACACAGGCCCTGCGCTGGCAGGCCTGAGTCACCTTTTTAGGGCTACTCATGTGGGTGGCGCAATCTGCGCTGCAGGCCCACTAGTAGCATCTGTCATCACCAGCCCTGGCACACACAGTGCACTTTACTAGGGACTCCAGGGTGATACAAATATGCCAATCAGGTATATTCAATTAATATGGCAATTTACAGAGGGAGCACTTACACTCTGACACTGATCAGCAGTGGCAGAGTGTCCAAAGCATCTAAACCAGCAAAAACGAAATCCAGCACAGCATCAAAAATACATGAGTCAGAGGCAAAAAGATGGGGGAAGAACCACGCCAAAAGGTGTCAGGTCTAACAGAACCGCATTTACAATATTTTCCGTAAGACTGAATGTCTTTTCGGCTTGTGTGTACAAGTGTGATTTATAAGCTATTGGTACAGTTTCTCCCTCATTAGAGGTCATCCTCATCCTCAATCCGCATCTTCCTGGGATGACTCGGCTTACAAGGTTGCGTATGTTTTTGCGTGTTTGCAATTTTATTTAGCTAACATGTCTGCTTGCAATGATCTTAAAATCTCTGTGTGTTTTTGAGTCCAATTGATTGGTTTGAAATCAGATTTTATTAATTCATAGAGAGGTTTAACCCTCTCTGCATAATTTAGAATGTATGTTCTTCCGAAATTCAGGAAACCTAGAATTGATTGTAAATTTTTCAGCGTTTTTGGTGCTTGGAGTACAGCGCACTTCTCTAAGAAGTTGTTTGCTAGGCTTTTGCCTTCACTTGATAATTCATATCCTAAAATTAGGACAGTTAGATGGGCAATTCGTGACTTTTTAAAGTTGAATTTGTAACCCTCAGCTGCAAACCCAAGTATTATGGTGTTTACTCTTTTCAAGTGAGTATCCAGATCATCATCTGTTAGATAGATGTCATCGACATACGATAATGCTTCATCATTATATATTTGTAGTAACTCTGTTACTCTTGCTGAGAATAATCCAGGGCTATTCTTGAATCCCTGTGGGAGTCAACAGAAATTTCTGTGACCCCATTATTGAGAAAGTGGTCAAATACCTACTTTCAGGTGCAATGTTTTGACAAAAGAATCCATTAGAGATGTCTAATGTTGTTTTGTATTTTTTGTGCACGATGTTATTCATCAGTGCTGCACTGTGTGAGTTTTGTACTGCAAATGTTTTACAACATGAGTTAAGGTGTCTGTAGTCCAAAACTAGACAATATGAATCGTCTGTTTTGGAGACAGGAAACAAAGGATTGTTCATTTGTGAGGTGCATGTTTCAATCACCCCCTGGTATTCAAGTTGATCTAAGATCTCCCTGACTTGCTTTTTAGCTTCGTTTAATTGGGTACTGCCTATTGGGCAGTGGGTTGATATTTTAACTAGATTTTGTGAGGAGGAGAGTCCTCATCCCAGCCTACATGATTTTTGTATAATGCAGGAGCTTGGGCTACTGCCCATTTTCTTGCATATGTATATTTTCCATGAATTGGAATATGATTTGAGAAGGCAGGCATAATCATTTCTTCGTCATGAGGGCAAACTCTGACAAACTCTGGTGGCCAGTCTTTCTCAGCTAAAAGGATGTCATAGCCTTTTGAAAGATTATCCCAAAAGAGACCTCTTACTTTACTGGTCTTATCTCGCTCTATACGTAAAGTTATCTCGTGTATTTTATGAGGTTTGCTAACTCTGGTATCTGCAGTTTCTACCTGAATGTATTCATTCGTGTCCACTGTCTCCAGAAGATTCATCAAGATTTTGCGAGCTATTGTCACTTCTGTTGCGCTGTCTAGCATTGTCTGGGCCCACTCTCCGTTTTTCAGTTGTGTCCTCAGTATCCTCGGCATGTTTAATTATTTTAATACTGGCTACCTTCTTTCTTGGAAATTGTAATTTTTTACTTTGATGAGCAGGTTCTTTGTCTTTGGACTTGACGTGCTCTTCCCTGTGTTCTGACCATCCTCTTCTTTCCGATTTCTGCGAGGAAGTCTGAAAAGATCGAGAGGGACGTGTATCAATATCTTGATATCTATCAAGTTTTTTTCAAATTATCCCTATTTCTAAGGTTGTATCTTTTCTCAGAGGGCTCCCTCTGGGGAGACTTGTTTCCTTGGTCAGGAGATCTTTCTCTTCGTTGAGGAGACCTTCCTCTGGACTGGAATCTTTTTTCTTTGGGAGTGGATTGTTTATTTCCATCCCAACTCTTTTTTGGAGCATTCAGATTATTTTTAATAACAGTTAGTTGGGGTTTTACTGGTTTCCCACCCAAACTATCTCTACCTAGTTCTTCATAGGATTTTTCTATGATTCTGGCAAGTTCAAATGGCTGTTCTGCTATATCTGTTTCTTTCAATTTCTGGCGGATCACCACAGATGCTGCTTCTCCTTTTATGTTGGCTAATAATATAGCCGAGACCTGCTTGAAGTCTTTCAGTAATTTCATACCCAGAGTTAAAGCAGGTTCTGGACCGTATTCATTTTGAATCTGTCTTAGCACATCTGGTGTTACCGCCATGGACCATGTGTTTTTGTGTAAATGGAAGCAAAGACTGTGCCCCAAGTGTCACAGTCCTCCACATGTGGTGCGATCCCCATTGGAAGACAGATAGTCAGAATTATGTGTTTCTCAATAGGTGTAGTATCTGGAAATACTGGCTCTATTTGAGTTATTTTTGTGCTAACCAGAATGGGATTTGTTCCCGTTTTGCGGGTGTTTTACCAAGACAGGATTGTATGTTCTGTGGTGTTATTTTGTTTGTGTTCCCCTGATGAGGGGTCAGCTGTGGAATGTTAATTGCTGGTTGGACCGTTGTAGTCCGCATTACATATTGGACTAATTGTCTATGTATTTTAATCAGTTGTTTTAGCTGTGCTAAAAGTTCTGGTACTGACATTTTTTCGATGTCTGGATGTGGTGTGTAGCTGGCTTGAACCGGCCACGTTGCTCCTGGTCTACCTAGTGGACCGAGCCTGGTGATGTGATTATTATGTTTTAGGGCGCCTTTAAACCAGAGCAGGTGCTCTTGGTAATTTAATGGGATTTCAATCTCCTCGAAAGGAGTGTATTCATCTGGAGGTTCCTCTATTTTGTAATAGTGGAATTTATGTGTTACAGCGTTTGCTGCTGGAAAGTTTATCCATGAATAGAATACTTCTGTCTGCCGATATTCATGGGCCTCTACCACGAATATGACTGTACCACCTCGTGATGTCAGTCCATTTTCTTTAAGTTTTAGAGTTATAGTTTTTCTTATGTTGACCGGAATGAGTATAACATTCGGGTCATTGTCTCGGAGACTTGTGTCATCCGCTAGGAGTTGAGCTGCTATTCTAGCTGCCTCCCTTTCGTCATCACTTTCTGTCATTTTTACTAACAGAAAGGTTTTTGTTGCAGATCAAGTTTCAAGGAAACAAAGATTAGGTGCACAATATTTTGGAACACTGTATCCTTCAACGTTGACTAAACCAAAAACTTTACACAGGAATCTCTTCCTACTAAGTTCCGGTGGATTTTAACCTTTTACCCACTCCAGACGTCTTTTGGAGTATTTACGGGAAAAGGGGTCTGTGTGAAAAAGCACGACTAAGTTACTCTACTGTCTTGCGTTAGATTTATCGCCTTACCAAACGTTGGGCGCCATGTAGTGTAGTTCCTATATTCCCAATAGGCTCTGCGCATTGGAATAATATATTCAGCAGTGTAGACGTAGGACTGAGGTCGACTAGGTCTCTACTGACTATATTAGACTTAAGGTTTGCCAGCTAGCTCAGAGGTCACTAGAAACTTTCTCGAATAAACGAGGAGGAGTTTAACCTCCCTGGATAGACAAGAATGGATTAGCTTCTGACAACCATAAAACATGACAACTTTGCTCCCTCAAAATAAGAGTGTATCTCTAGAGTCGTGTGAAAACAATAGACAGCTATTTCACTCAGTCAAGTGTGCATACTTAGTTTCACCAGAGTGCAGAGAAAAGAGAGGCGGGCGTTTTCAATAAAAGGTGTTATTTATTGAGCAGTCTTCTTTCTCATACAAGAGAAATGAATTGCCACAATTGCAATACTTAGCATAAAGTAAAGTGCGTACAGTAAAAGGAGTATTATGAAATAATACTGTAAAAGCATTGATATGGTTTCTTAGCCATATGATACTTAAAATAGATAAAATATATACATACAAATATACATTGACTAACGTACTCAACTGGTGCTTCTAAATACGCCTACCCCGGTGTACCTGACCTAAGCCGAATACGTGCGAAGGAGTAAGTAAGTAGCAGTTTAAGTTAAGTTGGTTTTGCCAAGGAATCTGAATCAAGAATTCTCTTAAAGGGTTTAGTCAGCTCCGTACCTGGGTATTAGAAAGCAGGAGGTCTGGTATCTCTCTTTCAGGACTCGATATCCCAGTAACCCGCGAGGGTATCTGGAAACACCGGAGCTGGATTTCTCAGTGCGTCAAAGAGGAGGGGCGGCGTCCGTGGGCTCTCGCATCAGCTGGGCTCTCGGGCAAGTAGATAGCCGCTCTGCTCCAAAACCACCACCGTGTGTTTGCTTAAGGCAACGTTGGTATATTTATACCTGAAAGGTGCCGGGTTTGACGTAAGGTTGGACATAAGACGTCAATGAAGATGTCACTAAGAACTGGCCGTTCTTAGAGTGCTCACAGGAGTTCTAAGACGAAATCAAAACAAAAGCAATGGGGAATTCCCAGGTTGCTGGAGGTTTGGTTCGTTTACAGAACTCGTTGTACTTTCTAGGAGCCTGGGGAAGTAGCCTTGCTTAATTTGGACAGCATGGGCTATGGCTAAATATGGATATGATTCTCATGCCTTTATAAGGATATTATTTATTATAACCACATAAGGGCATAAATCAGGAATATCGAATTAGGGTCCTAGATAGAACTACAACAATACATTTAATTATAGAGAACAGAAAGAAGTTGAATCTATTGATCAATTCATGGCTGCCTTAAGGTGGTTAGCAGTGACGCGTACATTTGAGCGGCTGATGTATGATCAAGTATTAAGAGACCAATTATTGATGAAAAACAAATCCAGAAGATTCAGGAGAAATTATGATCTTCTGGAGAATTGTCTCTAAAGGCAGCAGTTGATGTTGCTAGAAGAATTCAGGTAACTGAAAAATGTATATGGTTGTGCAGAAGGAGAAAAAAGGTGATGGAATTGTTTTTGTGGTAGGAGGTGAGAAAAGTAGTAAGGAAAAGAACAAAAATTGGGATGTAAAGCGTGCAAGTGGAACTAGTAACAAGATTGAACCGAATAGTAATGCTAAAGGGTTGTTGTGATACAGGTGTGGATCCAACAATCATTTCTAAGTCGTGTCCAGCTGCAAGCAAAGTATGCAGTACATGTAAGAAAATGGACAGTTTAGTCGAGTGTGTAAAAACATTGGGAGGAAGTTTCATTTTGTTACTAGTGAATCTGTGGAGAATGAATATAGCATGCAAGGTGTGGTGTTGAGTATCCAGAGAAAAGAGGTGTTTGTTGAATATCGATCGGGTTCAGGTGGAAACTATGTTGGACTCGTGCACATGGTATGCTATAATGAGCACAAAATGTGTTTGATAAATTATGGCCAGGTAGGAAGTTGAAGAACACCAAAGAAAGACCTGGTAGTTATTCTGGTCCCAGGATTCCGATGGTGGGTGTGATGCATGCTAAATTAGAATGTGCTGGTAAGAAGTGTTTTGGGAAGTGTTTGTGTCTTAGAAGGTCACTATGATCCTGGGTAGCCCCATATTTTTTAACTTGGGATAAAAATGGACCCATGCGTCAAGCTGCCTGTGTATTATGTGAATGATGAAAGTATATCTCGTACAAAGGACGTGGTTTATTGCAATTTGAAAAAAGGGTTTCCAAGTGTGTTTGGGGATCAGTTAGACAGGATGAGATATTTTGAGCATAACATTTTTGGTGTGAGAGCTGAGCCTGTAAGGCGGAAATTGAGGAACGGGCCATTGATCTACAAAACGAAATTGAAAAATACATTCCATTATTTATTTTAAAAAAAACATAATTGACCCATTGAAAGTTCTGACTGGTATCTTCAGCTGTAATTTCTTTGAAATCCAATGGTGTTTTGAGATTGTGTGTGGACTTACGATGTGATTATAAGGCTATTTGGGTGGATGCATTTCCTTTAAACAATTTGCAGGAACTAGTGTTGTCAATTGGTGAGGCTGCAATGTTTGCTACAAATGATTTGGTCAGTGTATTTCATAAATCGTGGGGCATTCCACAGCCTCTTCTTCAGGCAATAATTCAACTCCACACGGAAACGTGGATAAGAATCAAGCTAGGCGAAGGCTGCCATGTCTCCAGGAAGATCCAAACTGAAACCGGCGTCAAACAAGGGTGTGTATTGGCCCCACTTCTTTTCAACTTGTTTATATCCGACCTCTCTCTAGCTCTCGACAGTGTAAACTGCCACCCTCCTCAACTCGACGGGACTCGCATCACCAACTTGCTTTACGCCGATGATCTGGTGCTTTTAAGCCACACAAAAGTGGGTCTCCAGAGACTACTGGATGAATTGCTACCCTATACTACAAGAAACCATCTAGAGCTTAACTTGTCAAAAACTAAAACCATCTCTTTTGGGAAGCAAAAAAGGTCAACAGAAAGGTGGTACTTCAACAAAACAAAGTTAGATTCAACTCCCAGTTGCAAATACCTGGGCATCTTTCTGGATAGAAGAGGCTCCTTTATCAAGCACAAAGAAGCATTAAAAATCAAAGCTCTGTCATTAGACGTGGCTGCTGCAAAGTTGGCAAAACAGCTACTAGGTCCCAAGTTAACACCCATGCTGAAAGTAATGAAAGCCAAAGTAATCAACTCCCTGGCGTATGGCCACGAGATCACCAAAGGCACAACTAGTATATTAATAAACAAGTTAACAACAAAAATCTTTAAAAGAGCCTTTGGGTTGCCAAAATCTGCCTCGCCAGCTCAAGTGAGACTTGAATTGGGTCTCCAAGATCAGCATGGAGAGGAGGCAGGTGCATTCATTAAACTGTGTCATAGACTGCGCCGCACCCAGGAGGGTTCCTTGGAGGCCCGACTCTGGCAGGAAATACAGCAAAAACAGACCAGCCACAAGCAACGGCAACTCCTGGATAACAGCCTACAGCCTACAGTTACTAGGCGCAAAAGATCTTTGGGATATAAATCCATCTCTCCAGGTGCTAAAGTACGCCATAAAAAAATCCGTTACATTATGATCCTTCGCTCGGACAGGGCGATACTCTCAAAGAGGAGACACGCCTGGGCTGTAATCGCCAATTTTAAAGTGGGAGTTTAGCCGCTCTACTTGTCAAGCACATACGCACTTTTTTGGAAACGCAAGTTTATAGCCCTGAGGATGGGAGAATGTCCCTTTCTGAAGAAGCTCCCGGAATGGGGGCGGCCGGGTAGTAGCACGGAATGCAGATTGTGCGGCTACCATTCAGAATCAATGGAACATATTGTCTGTGTATGCCCTGCACTGCTCACAGCCAGACTGTCACTGTTGGGAGGCCAATGTATTATGTTGGGAGTTCGATCTTGCCGCAAAGCAATAATGGCCACTCTCGACCCTGACAACACCAAGCTAAACATTGGGCTTTCGAAATTTGTCCATAAAACGTTAAAATTCCTTGAAGCCACTCTCCAATCCAAAGTCTCCCCATCATAGCAGAGCAGTTGAGTTAACAGACACAACATCCAAATCAGAGACTACAAGAAACCCAGATTTATGTACTGTATCAGAACATTATCAGATCGTATTGGCCACCCCAATCTTAAGTTATTTTAAACTAATTGTTTTAAAACTTTTATCACAGTCATTTCTATTAATTTTTGTCGTGTCGTAAATTGTAAATGGTTTTTTTAACCAATCAATAAAGAACATTATTATTATCAGTGTATATCATCAAATCCAGCTGGATCATGATTCTAGGCAATGCACACCATCATCTGCATGAATTAGAGGTCCATACCCATTGGTGACTAATGCCCCCTGTCCTGATGGAAAAACTGACTGTCTCATACCACAACTATGGATGCACAATTCTGCCCACTCCTTCCCCTCTGCAGAACGTATGTATTTCTCTGTTTACTTTCCTCTTGGCTTTATCAATAGCCACTGGCTTCTCCTCCACATTCTATTATGTCCTAGGTATCAATTCTGCAGCAGGGACTGCCATAAACAAAGGGTGGTGGGGTGGGTGGGATCACGCTGGAGGTGTTGCGTGGAGGGGTTACAAATACAACATTAAAAAACTAACCTTTTTCCGGCGGCCTCCCCTATTCCTGCCTGGCCACAGCACAGACTCCCTTCCAATCCCCATGCTGCAGAACTCCCCACCCAGGGGCCCACTCACTCCCCCACCTCACTTTTATGCTGTATTTTGAGACGTGGCGGTGAGCAAGCAAAATACTGCGGCCACCATGTCCTCCGATGCATGCCTCATAGGACAGGCTCTTCCCCATTGCCGCACTCCTCCGACAACAAATCCTCACACCCCACCGCAGGCAAGAGGCATAGCACTATCCCTACTGCTTCATTGACACCAAACCTTCCTCAATAAACTTCCTCCACACCAGTCTCCAAGCTACCAGCCACTGTGTACAACACTTCTTAAATGGTGGCTAGTAGTACAATCTCACCCTCCTTTTAACCAAAACCTAACCCCTGCCTACCAATATCGCCAAAATCACCTCCAGTCCGTAGGCCGTCTGAAACCCCCCAAACCACCATTATGTTGTTGTCCCACCTGTTATTACTAACAAGGGGGGGAGAGAGAGATATATATCGAAATGGATTTGTTCTCCCTGGTCAAATGTACATAAACAAAAAGAATCCACTCCTTGGGTGTATCCTCCAGAAGTGGGGAACACCCTTGTTGTTTTTTGTCCCCTCACACACCAACAGGCCCCTTGGTGTCATGCTTCATCATCGGGGTCATCGTACCCCTCTACGGGGTAGGGCATGCTGCCCCCTACGAATACGCGGGAGCACTTAAGATGACTATGTGTGGTGTGGATGGGGTATTTAAATGTGAGTGTAAAGTGGGGTTTAGATCTAAGTGAGTGAAGTTTAAAAAGAAACCTGGCCTGTGGGGTAACAAAAAAACTTTTAATGGGCCCCAGGCTGGTACTATTAAAATAGAGTGTGGTAGGTTGATAATGCAAACAATGTGCACTACCTCCTCTCTGTGTGCGTCGACATGTTTCGGTGAAAACACCTTCTTCAGGACGGCGTGCACAAATCCCCACCTTACTCACGTTTCTCTATCTTATATCAGGATTTCTAATAAAAGTGAGATTATAAAGTGCAGGTAATAATGTACCTAACAAAAAACGTCGCTTATTGGTCGACTGTTGTGTAGAGGTAGAAGTGCTTCATGAGCGCATCGTCAGGGTCTTTTTATGCTAGTTAGCACGATTTCAGCGAGGAAATTCCTCCCGACTGACCCCTCTGTGGCTCCGGTGATTGTGAGCCATGGAGGGGTCGGTCGGGAGGAATTTCCTTGCTGAAATCGTGCTAACTAGCATAAAAAGACCCTGACGATGCGCTCATGAAGCACTTCTACCCCTACAAAACAGTCGGCCAATAAGCGACGTTTTTTGTTAGGTACATTATTACCTGCACTTTATAATATCACTTTTATTAGAAATCCTGATATAAGATAGAGAAACGTGAGTAAGGTGGGGATTTGTGCACCCCGTCCTGAAGAAGGTGTTTTCACCGAAACATGTCGACGCACACAGAGAAGAGGTAGTGCACATTGTTTGCATTATCAACCTCCCACACTCTATTTTAATAGTACCAGCCTGGGGGCCCATTAAAAGTTTTTTTGTTACCCCACAGGCCAGGTTTCTTTTTAAACTTCACTCACTTAGATCTAAACCCCACTTTACACTCACATTTAAATACCCCATCCACACCACACATAGTCATCTTAAGTGCTCCCGCGTATTCGTAGGTCGTAGCACGCCGTACCCCGTAGAGGGGTACGATGACCCCGATGATGAAGCATGACACCAAGGGGCCTGCTGGTGTGTGAGGGGACCAAAAACAACAAGGGTGTTCCCCACTTCTGGAGGATACACCCAAGGAGTGGAATCTTTTTGCTTATGTACAGTTGTCCCACCTGTAACAGTGCTCAATGAGAACCACTGGGCCTGGGCTTGGGGAGCTTAACAGAGGCACAATCACTCAGTGTACTGGTCTGGGCCGGAAGCCACGAGCGACCGCTGCCCATTTATTTATGCTCTCTGGCCACGCCTGGCCAGAGAGTTTTACAAAGTATGCATGTCCTTCCAGGCTAAGGGTCCCTGTCAGATGCACGCTCGGCATCTAGACCACTACATCCCATCCCAAGTCAGTGTTCAAGCAAAGCAACAAATTTAACACATAAAATCTGTGAGCCTTTGACTTGGTCTTGGATTGAGTCTCAGGTCGTACCTCGGGGGACGTTCTCCTTGATTTGCCCAAGGGCTGCCAGGTGACGAGGTACTGGTGATCGCAGTCCTCCAGATCTCTTTGGCCTTAGGTGAATGTGGGCTCATCACGGCTTGCTCTTCCACCGGACCTGGTAATAGGCCCTCCGCCGTTGCTTGTCCACCCTCTGCCTAGCTGGCAGGCATTTGGTCTGAGCCAGAGTCTTGTACTCGCTTGAACCAGGACACATTTTGGGTGATGATATCATCACCTCTTCGAGCCTTGACGGCGGTCCCGTTGATCTTCAGCCCGGTCCACACCCAGGGCTCATATGTTGAACTCAACTTCCCTCCGCAGCGTCAGATCCTTATTAGGACTGTGCACCCTGGCTCAAGGATTCTTGTTTTGGCTCTTCTTTTCTTGTTGGCCCTCTCGTTGGTTGTTGTTCTTCGTGCTTGGGCATTTGCGGGGTTGTACAGTTCTGGAGCCAAGCCGTTGGCGATGGGGATGGTTTACTGCCAGGGCCCAGTCGGCATCAGGGACCAGGGAGATCTCTGTGTCATACAGTATGGGGTGCTGCGATACTCCAGCAGGAACTTGTGCAGCGCCACTTCTGGGTCGGCCTGCCCAGAGACCACAATCCGCGGAACTTTATTGAGGGTCCGCATAACACGTTCAGCTTCTCCATTGGCTTGCGGCCATTGGGGAATGATGCGGTGGCGATGAACCCCCAACAGTGCCAATATGTTCTTGAACTCTGTTCCTTGAAATGGGGTCCCATTATCGGTCTTGATTTCGTGAGGCAACCCGAAGAGTGAGAATGTCTTCTTCAGGACTGGGTGTTAGGTGGGCAAAGGATGTGGACGCAATTACCTTGACTATGGGGTATTTTGTGCAGCTGCTGATTAACACTGCGGTGACATGGCCGTCTGGAAAGCTCCCGAAGTCCAGACTTATGTGTGACCACGGGTATGTCCCAGGATCTTCTGTTATCACTGGAGCGGGGCATTCTTGGCTGCTTAGGAGCTGACATGGCGTGCAAATTCTCACCAATTTGTCCACATCAGTTTCGAGCCCCGGGAACCACACCTTTTTCCTCATGCGAGATTTCATCCGCATTGGTCCTATGGTGTCTTTTGTGGGCTAGGGTGGTAGCTTGTTCTTGCAGACTTGCGGGAATGACTATTCAAGAGCCTCTCAATATATCCCCATCTGCTGCGGCACTTAGCTCACCCCGCACCTTCTAGAATTTAACCAGCCGGTCTTTGTCTGTTTCGTTCCAACCATTCACCCTGTGTAGAAAGTCTTCCTAGGACCCTTTTTGGAGTGATTTCAGCACCCTCATAAGTACAGCATCTGTGCTGGTCTCCTCTGGATCTGGGAATACCTGGCTTTGGTTGGCATGAGAGCCTTGCTCGTGTATGCGAGCGGTGTCCATTTTCCTGGTTGCGTTTCCTGGGTAAGGATGGCTCCTAGCCTGACTGGGTGGCATCCACCAGGAGTACCATCATCCATGTGGTATCAAAGTATGCCATGGTGGTTTTCCCCAGGAGTGCTGCTTTGATCTTTTGGAAGGCGTCTTCTTTTTCCTGGTCCCACTTCCAGGTTGCCTCCTTCTTCGTCAGTGCATATAGCGGTTCTGATAGCGTGGCTAGGTTCGGTATGAACCACCCGCAATAAGTGGCCATCCCAAGGAAGCTTCAAATCTCTGACGCGGTCATCGGGGCAGGGGATTGTTGTATGTTTTGTGATTTTCCCGGGTCTACTCTGACACCATCCCGGCTGAATACGTAGTTGAAGAAGTCAACGAATTTCTGGTAGAAAAAGCACTTTACTCGGTGAAGGGTCACTCTGTATTTGGCAAGATGTTGGAGCGTGGTTCAGAGGTGGCAATGGTGTTCTTCCATAGTGGCTGAGTGTATCAGAATGTTATTACTGACATTTAGCACTCCCTGGAGCACTTCCCGGATGGTGTTCTGGAAGATCTCTGCCGCTGATGAGATGCCAAAATTCAATCTCTTGTAGCGGCGTAAGCCTATATGGGTCGAGAAGGTTGTGATGTACGGGCTCTCCTCAGCTAGCCTCAACTGATGGTATCCTGCATTGAGGTCGATCTTGGAGAACCAGAGGTACCAATTCAGATTGGCCAGGATGTCATCAACGGTTGGTGTCAAGTGTCTTTCACGTTTGATCACCTGATTGGGTAGGAGCATGCCGATACATAGCCGGATCTTGCCGGGTTGCTTTAGTTTCTCCGCGTTTACCATGGGAGAGACCCAGGGTGTTGGTCTGGTGAACTTCTTGATGACCCCTAGCTGTTCTAGGTGCTGGAGTTCTTTCTCAACGAGTGGCCTGAGGTGGAGAGGTATTCACCTGTGTCTTAAGGTAACTGGCTTTACAGCCTTGTCTATGTGTAGTTTGATTGAGGCTTTCTTTATGCATCCGAGTCCTTCGAATAGCTGTGCGAAGAGTTCTAGGACATCCTCGGTCTGCAGGGTGTTGACTGCATTGGCAAAGGTGACCAGGCCAAGATCCTTGGCAGTGTAGCTCCCTACCAAGATGTCAGCTTCTCTGTCAACCACGTGGAAGGTGGTGGTGACCGCGTGGCCTTCCGCCTTTACTTGGACGGTCATCTTCCCCTTGAGCGGGAATGGCATTTTGCTGCTGTACGTGAGGATCCTAACATGCGACGGGGATAATATCAGTCTTGGTTTGAGTCGCTTGTATTGTTGGCACCCTATCATGTTAACAGATGCTCCCATGTCAATCAGCGTGGTGACCTGGGATCCGGCAATTTCTAGGGCGCCCGTGGATTATGAGCACCTCTTTCATTTGAGGTTCATCGATGAGTCCTCAAGATAGTGTCTTTGTCATGTGGATGTCTGGGCTGTCTTTGGGTTTTCAGAATCCTTTTGCGATAGGTGATTTACTGCCCTGAACAATGGTTGTCGTCCTTGGGCTCCTCAATTCCGCTGGCCTCCTCTGCACGTCACTGCGAGTCGGTTGGGGCTGCCCCACTTTGAACATGTCCGTCCTTGCGCCGGGCATTCTTCCTGTGGGTGCTCTTCCCTTCCGCAATATATGCAGCATGATCCTTGTGTGCCTCTCCCTGACTGCCGCCCACGGGTGCCTCCGCTTTGGGTGCGAACAGCATCCGCTCTTTCTGGTTTGATCGTAACTGGTTTCTCTGCTTGTTAGGATAAGGTGATATCCATTCCTGTCGACCTGGCATCAAACAGGTCATGCAACCTGGCCAGAATGAGGATGTCTTCCAGGGTGATGCCTGGTTGGCACTGAACGAGTGTCCGAAGAGTCTTGTTTCGGCATCCTTGCATTACTTGGACCCGCACCTCTTTGTTCTGATCATCGTCCGTACATGTGCTCGCTAGCTCATGCAGCCGTGCATGGAATACGTTCATTGACTCCCCTTCAATCTTACATGCTTGTCGTAGTTTAAAAATCTCGTAGTCTGGGTTCAACTGGGGATCGAAATGCGCATTCAGGGCTCTGATCGCTGCTTTGTAGTCATTGGGCGCTCCGGTGTCTGGTAGGTGGCAAACAACATGTAAATTTATTTGCAGATGAAGTGCAACAGTGGGGGCCTCTTTACTGCGCCATTCTTTTCTCGCGTTGCTGTAAAATAGTTATCCAGCCTTGTGAGCCAGATTGTCCATCTGGAGATGCTGTGGCCGGGTCTATGAGCTCACTGAATGGGGGCAACACGTTAATTTGGGAGTGTTGTGATGTTGGTTGCACAACTGGGAGCCCAGCTGGTTAGGCAGGAGGTAAGTGTGGTGGTGCAGCTTGTGCAGCCTGGTCCATCATCTTTGCACGTGCGCCGCGTGCCTTGCACAATGCCTTTCTGGTGCGGCGCTGTGGTGGTGCCTAGGGGTGGCTTGAAGACTCCCTTCCTCACACCACCTTGTGATGTCCTACTTGCGGGCTGTGGCCTTGCCTCCTCCACAGCTGTCTGGCGTTTGAATGTGAGGCTGCTGCCCCTTCGCAGGCAGTGTCTGGAACTGCCCCTCAATAGCAGGATACCTGAGGGCTTCGATCTTATGGAGTGGTAGAGAGCCTGTGCTATGGGTGCGCTGTTGCTGGAAGACAGCAGGAGGCGATCTGTGCTTGCATGCATCACGGCACGAGCAAATAAGGCTCAAAACCAGGCATATACTGGGAGAACACAGCTTCGCTCGGCCTCCCAGCAGATGTGAGGGCTCAGGTAGGGGCAGGCAATGCCTCGTGTCTTGTGCTGCTGCAGTAGTGCGTGACTCAAGCAGGTGCTTTTGGTGCCGCTGGGGTCTTTAGCTTACCCAGACGCGGCAATGACACTCTGCTGATCTTTGGGGCCTGATACCACGGCCGGGGCCAGAATGTTGTGATGTCTCCCATGTGCTATGCTACAAAGGTGTCAATTTTCGCACCGCAGGGCCATCGGGAAGGGAGCAGGTGCCAAACAGACGGTGGGGATGAGTGACGCTGTGCATGGATGATGAAGGCCCACCCTCGTCGCCAGTGTAACGTGCTTGATGCACAATCACTCAGTGCACTGGTCTGGGCCGGAAGCCATGAGCGACCTCCGCCCATTTATTTATGCTCTCTGCCCACGCCTGGCTAGAGAGTGCTACAAAGTATGCATGCCCTTCCGAGCTAAGGGTCTCTGCCAGATGCATGCACTCCATCTAGACTGCTACACCACCGTGAGGATTCTTGCAGCACTCAGAATGACGCCTTGCACGTTAATTGTGCTGGGATAGAATATAGAGTGAAAAAAAGGTCCGCTCTTAAAAAATTTAGATTTACCCTTATTTGTCCACTAGATGGCAGAATCCATCTAGAATTACAGCTAGATGGGCATTGGATCAAAATCTAATTTTATTCATTTCACAACATTTTGAAAAAACATAGGCATAAATTAAAGAAACGTATTTTGTTTAACAAATAGTTTGCCAAAGGTAGATGTATGAGGCAGGGTTAAGGGTGTCTTAATGGGATGTAACAGTCAGCCGTTCTCCTCCTATAACGTTGTAAAGTTCATCTGGTTGATTGATGAGGGAGAGATTGTGGGGAGGGGGAGTTGCTGTGAATGCAGGAGTGCTTAGCCATTTTGAAAAGTTTACATCCTGCGGAGAGGGTAATCATCTCTGTAAAGACTAGACAGAATCGAGTTATGTTTAGTGGTGGGTTTTCGTGGGTAAATATTTGGAGTTTGAAGCAGAGGCTCACTCAAGGCCAGTGGTTGTAATACGTGTTTACTACAGGCAAAGTGACATTTTGATCCCCACTTTTTGGTGACTTGCGTGCCTGAGACATGCAAGGAATTTTATTATTTTCGACTCTCTTGACCGTAGCAGTCAAATTTCCCAGTTCCTTGCGTATCGAGCAGTTGCAACCCAGGGGTTTATACACATTTGGGATAAGATTACAAGTCCTAGAATTCAAAGAAAAAACACCTAGATTGCAGCAGATAATCATTGGCAGACTTTGTAGGGCTTTCTTTCTACCTTAGGGGATGATGACAAGTGCCCTGTTGGCATACATGACAACATTTTGAAAGAGGAAAGTGGGAGTTAAAAAAAAAAAAATAGGAGAATGTATTTCTCCCATTGATTTCTATTGTGTCCTGCATTGGGTATATTGGCATGTATGGAACTTGCAAGTGTGCTGCTGAAGGATCGGAAATCACTATGGCAGACAGAGAAAGCGTGACAAAAATGTCCACTTCTTGCAGGAGCAGGTTACTGGCAGTGCATAATCTGAGTCACATAAAACCAGGCCCTGCATCTGAATCCCGCTGAGGAATTGGGTTTCTTCATGCAGGAATTGGGAGGCTGGGGACTAGCCTCAGAATCGTAATCTCCCGCCTGAATGGGGAGGGTTGGCATGTATGTTCAGTTTGTTTGCGGACTCCTGCTTAAACCTCTTATTCGCAGGGATTCGAGTTATAAGTAGAAGTAGGGTTCCAGGTTCTCTGGGAGTTATTTTTTTAACATTTCCACCTGTACTTATCCATATGCATTTTGTATTTTGTGAATGAATGAAACAGTACCTCATGTATTTCCACATTTATTTAACCAATAAATGTGCACTCATACTTTGATGCCTGTCCGACTTTAGCAAGTTTGGAAGCCAAATATAATAAAACTTTAAAGCCACATGAAAACATTTACTTAATAGCACACAAATGTTAAGATATGCATTAATTTCTACTATTTGGAGCACCACACATAAACCACTGGTTTGTATAGGTCTGTACAGGGTGCATGGTGTTCCTGGTGACATGGAGGTTCTTGTAACCCTAACCCAGAATTAAATCAATGCGTCCCTGGCTCCAACATCTCGCCCTTCAGTACTTGGACTCATTGACCTCACCTCTAGCCCAGCACACATTAGTTCATCCCATAGCTATAAGGCTGCTTCTGACTCACCAAGACCATCCTTCATGCCCGAGCTAAATGCCTTCCATGTCACTATTAATTCAACCCAAACAGTCCTATATTTCACCCACAGACCAAGGCTTCATCAATCAAACCCCCACCAAGGGTGAGATGGGATCCATTTCTGATTCAGCACAAAGGCTCCTCTGTATCAGCTCTAGTGCCAGCCCAATGAGTCCTCCATTTTAACCCTGATCCCAAAAACTCATTTTAACCAGGTTCCAAAGTTCCAATCAGTACTGCACCTGCTCCATGATGCAATGTGTCCCAGATCTTCTCTATGTCGCCTTCATGCTAAGGGCTCCTCCTTTATCCACTGTGCCCCGGGCACTTCCATGTATCACTCAATCTAAGGGTTCCCCCATTAGATGCTATGCCCCCAAACTCTTCCTTGCCTTTCTCAGCCTAAGAGCTCCTTTGTGACGCAACTCACAACAGGGCTCCTCCCTCTCCGCTACCTGTGCCGCATGGCTTCTCCGTTTCACCACCAGCTCAAGAATTCCATTTCACCCACAGCACAAGGACAAGGAGTTGTCGCCCACTAACTCTAATGCCCCCATCCCATTCCCAACTCCTTGGGTCCAACCTTCCCTGCAGGTCAATGGGCCACTTTCAGAATCCAATATATTTTTTGTTAATCAATAAAGGAAGCAAAATCGAGTTGCAGGTTTAAGAGCTGGGCCTCATCTCTACCGCAGCCTCTGTTACACTGAGCGATTGACCGCAGCTGCAGAATGTGTCTTGCAATCTTTTCATTGGCTTGGGACTGATCTCAACCAAAAGGACCTCGCTATCCGGATAGCAGTTCCTGGATAGATTCCAAAAAAATGAAGGACGTGGTCCATGTCCCACTCTAAGGATTGTGTTTGACCGAGGTGGCTGGTTGCGTCTTGAACAAAGCGTAAATTGAAGACACGTCCTTCATTTTTCTGGAATCTATCCAGGAACTGCTGTCCGGATAGCGAGGTCCTTTTGGTTGAGATCAGTTCCAAGCCAATGAAAAGATTGCAAGACAATTCTTGCTACCCAACGTCGTTGATCCAATCAGCCCAATAACCCTGGGGCACCCTTTCTTTGCAATTAAACATTTTTCCTGATGATGGTCTTAGAGACTACAGCTACAAAGACCGAAACGTCGACCTGCACACCATCTCCTATGAAACTTATGTCTGGAAGAGCTATAATGATATATGCTTTTTAGTTGCTCTCATCTTATTTACAGGAGTGGTTGTTCTGTTATGAATTGTTTTGTTGACTTGATCTATACATTCTTTCGTGAAATTTTGCATTAGATTCAAGATTTTTATGTATCCCCTCGAATAAATTTGCAATTCAGCAATTAAATACAGAATATATATTTTCTATAAAAATAGGCTCTTCCGTGTGTTACTTTTGCTCTAAGAGATTCCTAAGTGTTGTTCTGTAGACACCTGCGAGAAAGTTCATGTATGACAATCTCACTGATTAAGTTCTCAACAAATGATGTGAATGATAGTGATCAAACAAATCCCTTGTAGATGACTTTACCTTGTATTGACCATTGCCCAAGCCTACACGGGTTGATTGGGTTACCCTCTCTATAATCAGTGTACTCTAGTGGCAATGCCAATACGGGGTACCTAGGCATTGTGCTTTCAAACTGCCATTGCAGCACTTCCGTATTATGTAAGGGACTCTATATGCTTCACTGAAACAACAAGCTAATATGTTGCATGGGTATTCACATGACACAATGAGAAATATAGCATCACTTGAATATTCATTTTAAAGCCTGCATACAAAGCACTAAATTGCTTTGCATTGCACGAGCACTTGTGCGGATTTTACTAACACAAAAATCTCGCATTTGTGGTGGTGGGATCCCTACAATTACAAAAGGTCTATTTAACAAGCCATTCTTGATGCCTTAAATCTGGTGCTATACTCAATGGAAGACTACCTCTCTGATTCTTGGAGTAAAGCAGTAGCTATATACACACTTTTTCTTTACACAGTAACCGCCTTTCATATCAACACGTTTCAGCCCTATTTTCTCTTTGTCTGCCTCCTCAGGACAACATGGACATATTCTGTTTTCATTGAATATCTCGAATACTCTGAATTGAACAATGGATGTACTGCATTTTGCTCCAGATGCAAATAAGATTTAAATTACAGTGGCCTGAATTCAAGAGACAATAATTAGGAGAAACTAAAGTTTGTCACATGAGCACTGCAGCAGCTTATCACTGGAATTGTTTTTCTCAGAAACTGACCTGATTATTTCATGCTACAGATCAAAATATAAGCGAACCCTTGATTTGGAACATACTTTTATATCACATAATTTGTTTAAGACATAACTTGATGCTCTGCACTATAAGAGTTACTGCCCCCCCAACTCGGAGTTTGCTTAAAAAGGAGAGACATTTTATTTATTGGAACAAAATGCAGTACATCCATCCATCGAAACATCGATTGAACATCAATACTACAAGACAATGGTAATGTCTTGTACCCTTGTGACCTGTTGTCCAACCCCTGTGCCTGTCATGCACTTCTGGTCTCTTCTGTGCGTATGAGTCATTAAGGGTCTGCTAAAGAATCCACAGTGAAGTACAGGTGTCACAGCAGGTGTCACAGGCACAACACATCACTAGACATCAGGTGCTGAAGAACACTACAGACAGACTAATGAAAAACTTCATAAAACACAAATATATGATTTACAATTGAAGCCCACAGTGCCCTGGACCAGGAACACTCAACATACGTAAGGCAGGTGCAAGCAGTGAACAAAGTAGGTGTTCATTAGAGCAACACAGTTCCGGTGGTGTGGGCACCCGTTCACAGTGCCCTAGCAGTGTAGACGCATCATTGTCTTTCGGCTGTGGTCACACCATACAAATACCACATACATACATAATCATTACTTAGACTAGGTGCATGTTGGCCTATCTGTTATTGTGTAAGACGAATGGTGGAGCACCAGATTAAAAAACGGCTCCTTCATTCTAGCTTGCTCTCCCATAAATCACTGTTATCGCAGGACCTTCCCATTGCAGATTCACCGCCCCCCCCAACAGGTTATATTATGTAGTTAGGTGTGCCAAGGTTGCCATATTGAGCAATGTCTGTCTAAGTGGCAACATCTTCAGTTCTAGGATATGCCTTGCGCGGTCATTGGGGGTTTCCACAAGGTCCCCATCTGCTGTACGTATTTCGTGTTCTAACTCAGCTATGTCCCTGTGTTTGCAAGCTTTGGCTGCGGAGTGGTAGGATATTATCTGTCCCCGCAAGGACGCCTTTAAAGCTTCCCAAAGTATGGTGGGCGGATCCTCCATATCTTTGTTAGTGGTGAAATAGTCAGAAATTTGTTGTTGGAGGCAGTCCAGAGATCTCTACTCTTGCCATGCAGAATGATGATATGAAAAGAATAGGAAAACAGGTACCACCGGAGGAAATTAATACACACCTCACAATCATCACAAGTGCATCAGTTAGGATTATATTTTTACAGTTTGTTTTGTATGGGTGTCTGCAATGTCTTAAGGTATCCAAACTATCAATTCAATTATTTTTATCTTCTATTGTGTTTTAAATTACAATGTCATTTGTAAAGTCATATGTAAAGTGTAAAGTTTTTTGACACACATTTCTTTTATTTAGTTTCACTACTTTTTTAGTTGAACGTTTTTGTGTTGGTAATAGTATTGCATATCTGGGGCGTGGCCAAGATGGCGGTGTGAGCGGACGTGACTCGCTGAGCTCCCGCCGCCGAACGCCGTTACACAGCTACTAAAGCATTCCTCTGGGCACCGATGGACCACGCTGGGTCTCTGGATCAGTTTCCGACTTGCAGCGGACATTAATGAGGCGAGCTGCGACCCAGGAGTGCGAGATTTGGACCGTGGCGAGGTCTGGACGGTGCGGCCTGTGAGGCCCTGAGGCGCACGGAGCAGCGAGAGTGAGGCCGAGGGGGGCGGAGCCACCAGGCCGCCGCGGAGACTTCCCTGACGGGCTACGTTTAGCCTGACCCGCGCGACTGGGGGCGAGGCTGCCTGCGGCTTTCCAGAGGAGGCATCTGCGGACCTGCCGGGTGAACACACCGGCACACCGGAGGTCCCCGAGCTGCGTGGTGGGCCAAGAGAGGACGGCGGAGATGATCGAGGCTGCGACGGCTGGGCCTGGGACGTGGCCTGAGGTGAGGGGGAGGGGGAGGCAGTGACGAGCCCTCGCCGCCACGGACTGTGGCCCTGGTGGGCAACGAGTGGCTGACCACAGCGCCGAGCCCCCCCCCCCTGCAACGGTCTGCCGCCTCTGCGGTCCCCCCTGGAACTGGAGGTGCTACACAGGCAGAGCACCGCCATTTTGGGACAGGGAGGTCGGAAACAGAGATCTGCACCAGCGGGGAGCACCCTTTGCTGCGCCGGACCGGCGATTACTCGCCTCCACCAACGCCACACATCTGCCCCCCCCCCCGCACAACGGAGGGCCTGAGTAGGAATCCCCTATCACTGCTGCTCTTCTCCCTGGCGGGGAGTAGAGGTCCCACCCCACGCAGCGCAGCAGAGCCTGGACAGCGACGGGGTGTGGGGACCTCGATGAGAAACTGCAATTGAAGTGGCCCCCGGTGTGAGCAGCTGCGATCGGGCCCAGGAGTGGCGGCTGCGGTGTGGTGCCCTGAGGACTGGCATATCGTGATACCACCCAACCCAGCGACTGCTTCCCCACGAGGACTACATCGCCTGGAGTAGCGCCCAACACACTTTCTTGGGGGGGCACACAGTCGATCAGATCCAGCCAGCAGGAGTGCTTGGAGCCGCGGAGTCCGGCGGCGGAGCGAGGGAGGTGGCCGTTTAGCGCTGGACGGTCTGGTCCTGGTCTACAGGTGCTAGGGCGAGCTTCTGGACTGGCACACGCCGGGCGGCGCTGCGGACTGTCTGGGGCAGTATGGCGAATGGTAGGGTGTGGAAAGACAGGACCATAAAGGACTTACTTTCGCCCGTCTCCACGGGGGGGAAAAAACGGACCCTCGCGGCGCTGACAACACTGCGACGTCTGCAAAGTCAACGGACGGCGCTCCGGGCCCCAGCTCCCGAAGCAATGACGAGCCGGTCACAAGATCGTTCCTGGAATCACTATTTGGGGGTCTACGGGAGGATCTCCAGCTTCTTAAGACTGAACTGAAGGGAGAGATTCGGGAGCTGAGGCGAGACACGGACGCCATCGGGGAGCGAGTTGCGGATCTGGAGTCGAAGACTGACGCCCGGGATGTCGAGATGGAAGCGCTCCAGCAGGAAATTATCTGCATTCATGACCAGCAAGTTGATCTACAATCCCACGTGGAAGACTTGGAAAACAGGTCCCGAAGGCATAACATTCGAATTAGAGGAGTGAAACCCACCCCGGACACAGCGGATCTCTTCAAGTTCACGCAAGGCCTTTTCAACCACATCTTGGGCCGCTCTGCTGACTCCATTATCGCTCTAGATAGAGCGCATCGAGCTGGGCCGCCTCGAGCCTCGGGCGCCTTGCCAGCGGACATTCTGGTCTGCGTCCAGGACTATCGCACAAAGGAGGAGATTCTCACCAAGGCGCGACAGCTGGGCTCCGTCACCTATGGCGATCATTCGCCGACACCCTATCAGGACCTGGCGGCCATCACCCTGGAAAAGCGCAGGACGTTCCGACCGGTTACTGCTGAACTGCGACGCCTCGGAGTCACGTACAGCTGGGGTCACCCGTTCAGGATTGTCTTTAAAATGAACAATAAAGTGCACCAGACTCGATCTCTTGCTGAAGCCTGCCGGCTGTTAGACATTGAGGAACCTGAACCTGCGGGGGACATGCGAACGGAGAACAACTCAGAGATAGGCGCCGCGGGGCAATGGCGTCAGCAGAAACGGCGGCGCAGACCGCGTCGCCCTCCCCAAGAGGAGATACAGGAAGGACAGCGGGCGGCGGTCGAGGCAGCGGCAAAGGAACTAGCGGAATCGGCTGCTGAGTGACTGATGAGCTGCCCTTAATTGGCTTTGGCGGGCGGCGGCGGGAGGCGGCTTGAAGAAACTGGTCACGTACCCCTCTCTTCTCCATGACCCTAATCCTTTTGAGCGTTGTGCACATGGGAAAATTCTACTGGTTGCTGGGGGGGGTTGGGCGGGATGGGTTTCTGCATGGCCAAATTGGGGTGGGTCTGCTGTGGGAGGCGGGGGGACTGTTGGGGTTTGTTCTTAAAAGGCGGTTGATTTTGGGTTTGACTACCGAGTGGTTGCTCTCCGAAAATTGGGGTAGGTCCATATGGGCTGAACTAGGCCAGTGTTTATTGTGTCGCCGGACAGCTATTGCTCCTGGGGTCCGACAGTCACCGCTACAGGGCAGCCTTGTCGCACATCTTATCCATTATGGCGGGACCTGAGGAACATACATTACGAACCGAAGAGGCGAGAGCCCCACTGCGAGCATTGACATGGAACATCAGGGGCCTCAATGACTATAGGAAGCTGAGAAAGGTCCTTAGTTACCTGCGCAGGCATAATATAGACCTCGCTCTCCTCCAGGAGACTCACTTGCCTCTCGCTAGCAGAATGTTACAACACAAGGGGTTGCTAGGGAATAGTATTGCTGCGGGCTTCACAACACACTTGAGAGGGACGCTGATATGGGTGAACCCTCGCTCCAAACTCACATTACAATCACTGGAGTCGGACCCGGTGGGGAGATATGTCATTTGCAGGTGCAGGGGGCGAGGACACGATTTGCTGCTTGTGAATCTCTACGGGCCCAATTATGATTCGCCTGAGTTCTACACTGAATTGGCCAGGAGATGCAAAATGTATGACTGTGAGAGTGTGCTCTGGGGTGGGGACTTTAACCTGGTTTTCAATCCGGACCTAGACAGGTCCGATGGACCGAGCAGGAGCCCGTCGGCGGCTGCCACGGCGCTCCGCACTGAGATGGTGCACCTGGATCTCTTGGATGTGTGGCGCAGTAGACATCACTCCAGAGGGGGGTACACACACTATTCAGCATATCACGCACTGCACACTAGAATAGATTACTGGCTTGTCTCACAGCGGCTATCCAATCACATTAGGGACTGTCTCATACTACCACGCACCCTGTCTGATCACTCTCCCCTCCTCCTGCTCCTGGAATCGCCGGTTCGCAGAATCCCCCCCTTTACGTGGCGCTTCCCCCCGTACTCGTTGCTGGACGAGGTGTTCCGTGGGGAGCTGGCGGAGGAAATTGAAAACTTTTTTGTGGCAAATACGGGCTCTGTGGAAAGTTTTCAGACGCTGTGGGAAGCCTTTAAGGTCTTCATACGCGGGGTAGCCATGGCCAAACACTCCGGTGTATTGAAATCTATTAGGCAGCGGCTAACACTTTTGGAAGGTCAGCTGAGGGACCTTGAAGAGAGACACCAGGCGGAGCCGGAGGGTGACGCACTGGACCAGGTAAAACAACTGTTGAAGGAATATCACTCGGAGGCAGATAGAGAGGTACAGCATATGGGCAAATATGTCACAGCTCGTGTGTATGGCGAAGGTGAACGCCCAGGTTCACTCCTGGCGAAAATGATCAAACATGAGCGCCGGCCCCTGCTGATTGGTGAGTTGGTGTCGAGCACGGGAGAGACCCTCACAGATGAGGAACAGATAGTGGGGGAATTCAGGCGGTACTACTCCGCTTTATATGAATCCAAATCAACGGGGCTGGACGGGGCGATAGATGACTACCTGAGTTATATACAAATGCCACACCTATCTGACGCGCAGAGAGAATTCCTGATGATGCCCATCCTGAGGGAGGAAATAGTTGAGGCATTAGATAGTATGAAGGCGGGCAGTGCGCCGGGCGCTGACGGACTCACTGTCGGCTTTTACAAATCGTTTAAAGATCTGCTGATCCCCTACCTCTCAGCATTATTCGATGACATATGTGTGGAAGGGTCCATGCCCCCGACGATGCGCGAGGCACTCATTGTGACGATACTCAAACCGGAGAAACCTCCCACGGACTGCGGATCGTACAGGCCCCTCTCTTTGATTAACGTGGACGCTAAGCTGTATGCGAAGGTGCTAGCTACGCGTCTTGCTCTTCTCGCCCCTGCACTGGTGGCCCCGGAACAGGCAGGTTTTATCCCATCTAGGAACCTCACATACAACATTCGTACAGTCCTGGGGACGATGAAGCATGTGAAGCCGGAGAACAAGGCATTAGCGATATTCCTGTATATGGAGAAAGCCTTCGATTCAGTAGAGTGGCCTTTTATGTCCAGGGTACTCAGGAAACTGGGACTAGGTGAGCCTTTTTTACAAATGATAGGCGCTCTGTACTACAAGCCGAGGGCCAGGCTACGAATTGGTGATATAGTCACTGAGGCGTTTGGGATTGGCAGGGGCACGAGACAGGGCTGCCCGCTCTCCCCATTGTTATACGCTCTAGTGGCGGAGCCCCTAGCGTGTGCACTCCGGGAGTACCACAGTCATGAAGGTATTAACTTCCCCACGTACAGGATATGCATATCCACGTACGCCGACGACACGCTTTTGTATGTCAGGGACCCGGAGATTAACCTCGCGCCGGTGCTACGGGAGGTAGTGCAATTTGGAGCCCTATCTGGACTCAGGGTTAACTGGTCGAAGTCGGTGGCGTTCCCGCTGACTCCGGTGACAAAGGAATTTGTCATGGACTACCCACTGCAGTGGTCGGAGGATCCGGTCAGGTATTTAGGCATCAGACTACACCCGGACCCGGAGGTATTGATCAGAGAAAATTATGGAGTGGCTTACATGAAACTCGTTGACGACGTGGACAGATGGTGCAGGCTACCGCTGTCCCTGGCGGGTCGTATTGCACTCATGAAAATGCTGGTGCTTCCGAGGTTCCTGTTTCTCTTTTGCAACCTCCCGGTGGTGCTCTCAAAGGCGTTCTTTGCAACGCTGATCCAGACCCTCACGAGGCTGGCATGGGGTGGTAAGCAGCCGAGGGTTAAGTGGCAAATCCTGACCCTCCCATATGACCAGGGCGGCCTAGGGGCCCCAGACGTGGAACTTTACTACAGGGTTGCGCAAGCAATGCACCTGCACACTTGGATTCATGGTGATGGTAACATCCCACATGTGAAACTGGAGACGCTCTTCACGGGTCCCCTCCATCCAGCGTCTACGGTGTTCGAACCTGCCGCGCGACGGATTGGCACCCTGGACTCTATAGCAAGTACGAATCACGCATGGCATTCTCTGGTGAGACGCAGTGACTGTGTGCTACTGTATTCACCCTTGGTCCCGATTGAGTGGGCCTTATGGCTTCCACCCCTGAGAGAACGGGGGGTTGCGCGCGCCCTCAATCAGCTTGGTATATTCAAGCTGGGGGACATGTTCAGAGACGGGAAGGTGGTCACCTGGGAACAGGTGGATTCACCCCAGATCACTACGACACTGCTTCATCGTTTCAGCCTACATAGAGTCCGGGCAGCGCTACAGGTGCACCTGGGGCCGGCTATGGAGGAGCCAGCAGAATTGCCAGAACTAACGTACGTCATCAAAACACAGTCGAGTGGCAAGATGATAACGCGTCTGTACAGAATTGGGCAGTGTCACAGGAAGCAGGAACCTTCGAAGGCCCGCCAGGCGTGGCAGCGAGACTTACAGGTAGAAATTAGTGACGAAATGTGGCAATACTGCTGTCAGAATACAAAACGAGTGTCGCTGAATGCACGGCATAGGCTTGTTCAGTTTAAATTTTTACAAAGAGTGTATTACACCCCGGAACGCTTACACAGGTATGGGCTCCGGCAGTCACCGGAATGTGAGCGCTGCAGGGCGCCAGTGGCTGACTTCGTGCACTTGGCCTGGAATTGCCCTGGGATAAATGCCTTCTGGGAGGAAGTCTTCCTGGAGATGGGGCGGATACTAGAGATGGGGCTCCCGGTAGATCCGGCACTAGCTCTGCTGGGGCATACCAGACCTTTGCCCCCAGCTACACGTCGTCTGGCTGGCATGGGGCTACTTCTGGCAAGAAGAACGATAGCAATGCATTGGATGCGCGGCCCACTTCCGACCAAACAAGAATGGGAAAGGGCTCTGTTGTATAGTTGTACGCAATCCCAACTGTATTGCGAGTTACTGCCGCCAATGAGCAGACCGCGGAACTTCTGGGACCAGTACCTGACGTATGTCTCATACAGGAACGCCACGGGGGAGGATTTGGAGGTGGTGGAGGAGCAGCAGGATCGGGGGGGAGACACCGGGGACTAGGCTAGCTCGGGTCTGAAGGTGGCATAGTGAGGGTGGAGCGCCAGGGGAACACAGACGTCAGAGTACTAGGACACATAGGACCATACATGTGGGATCCATCAGGTCGAGAGCATCGAGTGACTGATTGAGTGGTGGTGTGAGGTGGGGGTGTGAGGACTAGGCTGAGGCGAGCGACACGTACACTTGGAAAGGCGGTAGCACATGGGGAGAGGCACACCGGTAGTTGGGTGGGGGGGACGGGAAGTTATGGGCAAGTTGGGTTAGGGAAGTTTGACACTGACCAAGTAGCTGGGAGCACGCACTGAAAGCGACTACCAATGCAGCATTAGAGAAAATGGACGCTGGTCCACTACAGTGCTGGAGGGTGTAGATGTGGGACACTAGCTTCACTGCACTAACCTGCCGACCTGGATCTGCAACCCGGGTGCCTGGAATGGGTGACGCCGGTACCAATATTAGCATAATTTCTGGAACATTGGTATAGAAAATGATATAGATGTGATGCTGGATTGCTGCCGGCCCCAGGGTTGTAGGCGAAAGCTGTGTGCATGTATGGAAAGTGAATAAAGTTTAAAAAAAAAAAAAAAAAAGAAAAAATAGTATTGCATATCTACACTGCAGTGTTTAATTTGTAAAGAAAAAGAAAATGAGTGCCGGGGCTCTTGTCAGGAGTCAGCTTGCACCAGCCCATTTCTCCTGTTAGCACCGCCTAACACAGAACTGCAAAAGTGGGGAGAGGGTGTGGCATAGTGGCCAGAACTGCTGAATTTCGGAGCTGTGGAATCAGGTTCAAGTCTTGGCGTCAGCTCAGCATCCTGTGATTCTGGGGAAATCACTAAATCTCCCCGTGCCTACCATAAAATACTGTGTCCTCCTTAACTGGTGCGCATCAAAAGCGCCGGTGTTAATGATGAAGTCCTCATGCTGAACATCGGAAACCACCAACTCAAATTAAGCCCTGTCCCTATGAGTTAAAATACGTAAAGGTCATATACAAATGTGAAATCAAGTTTTATCACAAGAAGGCACAAAAGGAGGTTCTTTAAAACAGGCAGTATCACAAAAGGTTTTGGGGAGTAGTGGTGCAGCGCAGCTCCAAAAATTCTTCATAAACCATCACCTTAACCCGCGGAGCTACTTACTATTTTCTCACAACTGGGTCCATCATTCCTACCTTGCATTCATTCACACATTTACCATGCTCAGAGGATTCAGTAAGGATCCAAAAGAGGAGTCGCAGCGCTATAGCGGAGTGCCTAAACTAAACTTTATACATTATTTACAACAGCAGTTTTATTTCTAATACTATGGTTTTGTAAAAGAAGAATTTTAAAACACCCCACTATTCATTTATTTAATGGATATGCTAGTAAAAGTTAACTAAAGGACAACAAGACCTGCCTAATTCTCCATCTATTTAATTTTTATTTCGAGATTAAATCTCCTAGCATGAACTATACGTTTTACTAAAATGAAAATAATTCAGTTATGCAATAAATCCTGAAAGAAAAGTTAAATTTCAATAACATTCATTTATTAGCATGACAGCTTTGAAAAATAAGTTTTAGGCATATTACCCAATAAAGAAGCGAAGACATCAGCATAGAATGTGATATTTCGAAAAGAAAATCTCTCTGTCTCTCTCTCTCTCTCAGGACTTCGCACCCATTCAAAAGTTAAAGTTCAGAAAAATTCCCTGTGCCATAGGAAAAATTGTGCATACCGACAGCATCTCGGGGTGCAAAGATCAGGTCAAAAAGTGAGCTTTTTTCAATGTCCCAAATGTTTTTTTTTGCTCTCTAATACTGCTGCTCTCTACTGAAGACGGGCTCAACCCAGAGACACGTGTCTAGAGATATACAGCAATGTCTGCACCAACTTTGGTGTAAAACTCCAGTTAATTTTGAAGCAAGTTTGAACTGTGTACTGCATTTACCAGGATGCAATTGGGGAAACTGTGCTGGAACTGTGAGGCAGTGTGCTCCCAACCCTCATTCTGTTTAAAAGGCTCCCTTGAGCCAGCAAGCTGACGAGCTTTGGAGATGCACCTGTGTGCCTGTGAGTGGGACGGTGACCAAAGAGGAACTTGGCAGCATTTCCAGCAACCCCAGATGATTTTGTTTTTGCTATCTAATACTGCTGCTCTCTACTGAAGACGGGCTCAACCCAGAAACACGTGTCTAGAGATATACAGCAATGTCTGCACCAACTTTGGTGAAAAACTCCAGGTAATTTTGAAGTAAGTTTGAACTGTGTACTGCATTTACCAGGATGCAATGGGGCAAACTGTGCTGGGTCTGTGAGACAGTGTGCTCCCAACCCTCATTCTGTTTAAAAGGCTCCCTTGAGCCAGCAAGCTGACGAGCTTTGGAGATACACCTGTGTGTCTGTGAGTGGTACTGTGACCTAAGAAGAACTTGGCAGCATTTCCAGCAACCCCAGATGATTTTTTTTTGCTCTCTAATACTGCTGCTCTCTACTGAAGACGGGCTCAACCCAGAAACACGCGTCTAGAGATATACAGCATTGTATGCACCAACTTTGGTGAAAAACTCCAGCTAATTTTGAAGTAAGTTTGAACTGTGTACTGCATTTCCCAGGATGAAATGGGGCAAACTGTGCTGGGACTGTGAGGCAGTGTGCTCCCAACTCCTGTTCTGTTTAAAAGGCTCTCTTGAGCCAGCAAGCTGACGAGCTTTGGAGATGCACCTGTGTGCCTGTGAGTGGTACTGTGACCTAAGAGGAACTTGGCAGCATTTCCAGCAACCCCAGATGATTTTGTTTTTGCTATCTAATACTGCTGCTCTTTACTGAAGAGGGGCTCAACCCAGAAACATGTGTGTAGAGATATACAGCAATGTCTGCACCAACTTTGGTGAAAAACTCCAGCTAATTATAAAGTAAGTTTGAACTGTGTACTGCATTTACCAGTATGCAATGGGGCAAACTGTGCTGGGACTGTGAGGCAGTGCGCTCCCAACCCTCATTCTGTTTAAAAGGCTCCCTTGAGCCAGCAAGCTGACAAGCATTGGAGATACACCTGTGTGTCTGTGAGTGGTACTGTGAGCTAAGAAGAACTTGGCAGCTTTTCCAGCAACCCCAGATGATTTGTTTTTGCTCTCTAATACTGCTGCTCTCTACTGAAGACGGGCTCAACCCAGAAACACGTGTCTAGAGATAAACAGCATTGTATGCACCAACTTTGGTGAAAAACTCCAGCTAATTTTGAAGTAAGTTTGAACTGTGTACTGCATTTACCAGGATGAAATGGGGCAAACTGTGCTCGGACTGTGAGGCAGTATGCTCCCAAAACCCCATTCTGTTTAAAAGACTTCCTTGATCCAGCAAGCTGATGAGCTTTGGAGATGCACCTGTGTGCCTGTGAATGGTACTGTGACGTAAGAGGAACTTGACAGCATTTCCAGCAACCCCAGATGATTGTTTTTTGCTCTTTAGTACTGCTGCTCTCTAATGAAGACGGGCTTAACCCAGAAACACGTGTCTGGATATATACAGCAATGTCTGCACCAACTTTGGTGAAAAACTAGAGCTAATTTTGAAGTAAGTTTGAAGTGTGTACTGCATTTACCAGGATGCAATGGGGCAAACTGTGCTGGGACTGTGAGGCAGTGTGCTCCAAACCCTCTTTCTGTTTAAAAGGCTCCCTTGAGCCAGCAAACTGACGAGCTTTGGAGATGTGCCTGTGAGTGGTACTGTGACCTAAGAGGAACTTGGCAGCATTTCCAGCAACCCCAGATGATTTTTGTTTTGCTCTCAAATACTGCTGCTCTCTACTGAAGACGGGCTCAACCCAGAAACACGTGTCTACAGATATACAGCAATGTCTGCACCAACTTTGGTGAAAAACTCCAGCTAATTTTGAAGTAAGTTTGAACTGTGTACTGCATTTACCAGGATGCAATGGGGCAAACTGTGCTGGGACTGTGAGGCAGTGTGCTCCCAACTCCCTTTCTGTTTAAAAGGCTCCCTTGAACCAGCAAGCTGACGAGCTTTGGAGATGCACCTGTGTGCCTGTGAGTGGTACTGTGACATAAGAGGAACTTGGCAGCATTTCCAGCATCCCCAGCTGATTGTTTTTTTGCTCTCTAATACTGTTGTTCTCTACTTAAGACGGGCTCAACCCAGAAACACGTGTCTAGAGATATACAGCAATGTCTGCACCAACTTTGGTGAAAAACTCCAGCTAATTTTGAAGTAGGTTTGAACTTTGTACTGCATTTACCAGGATGCAATGGGGCAAACTGTGCTGGAACTGTAAGGCAGTGTGCTCCCAATTCCCTTTCTGTTTAAATGGCTCCCTTGAGCCAGCAAGCTGACGAGCTTTGGAGATGCACCTGTGTGCCTGTGAGTGGTACTGTGACCTAAGAGGAACTTGGCAGCATTTTCAGCAACCCCAGATGATTTCTTTTTTTGCTCTCAAATACTGCTGCTCTCTACTGAAGACGGGCTCAACCCAGAAAGACGTGTCTAGAGATATACAGCAATGTCTGCACCAACTTTGGTGAAAAACTCCAGCTAATTTTGAAGTAAGTTTGAACTGTGTACTGCATTTACCAGGATGAAATGGGGCAAACTGTGCTGGGACTGTGAGGCAGTGTGCTCCCAACCCCCATTCTGTTTAAAAGGCTCCCTCGAGCCAGCAAATTGATGAGCTTTGGAGATGCACCTGTGTGCCTGTGAGTGCTACTGTGACCTAAGAGGAACTTGGCAGCATTTCCAAAAACCCCAAATGATTTTTTTTTTTGCTCTCCAATACTGTTGCTCTTTACTGAAGAGGGGCTCAACCCAGAAACATGTGTTTAGAGATATACAGCAATGTCTGCACCAACCTTGGTGAAAAACTCCAGCTAATTATAAAGTAAGTTTGAACTGTGTACTGCATTTACCAGTATGCAATGGGGCAAACTGTGCTGGGACTGTGAGACAGTGCGCTCCCAACCCTCATTCTGTTTAAAAGGCTCCCTTGAGCCAGCAAGCTGACAAGCATTGGAGATACACCTGTGTGTCTGTGAGTGGTACTGTGAGCTAAGAAGAACTTGGCAGCTTTTCCAGCAACCCCAGATGATTTGTTTTTGCTCTCTAATACTGCTGCTCTCTACTGAAGACGGGCTCAACCCAGAAACACGTGTCTAGAGATAAACAGCATTGTATGCACCAACTTTGGTGAAAAACTCCAGCTAATTTTGAAGTAAGTTTGAACTGTGTACTGCATTTACCAGGATGAAATGGGGCAAACTGTGCTGGGACTGTGAGGCAGTATGCTCCCAAAACCCCATTCTGTTTAAAAGGCTTCCTTGATCCAGCAAGCTGATGAGCTTTGGAGATGCACCTGTGTGCCTGTGAATGGTACTGTGACCTAAGAGGAACTTGACAGCATTTCCAGCAACCCCAGATGATTGTTTTTTGCTCTTTAGTACTGCTGCTCTCTAATGAAGACGGGCTTAACCCAGAAACACGTGTCTGGATATATACAGCAATGTCTGCACCAACTTTGGTGAAAAACTAGAGCTAATTTTGAAGTAAGTTTGAAGTGTGTACTGCATTTACCAGGATGCAATGGGGCAAACTGTGCTGGGAATGTGAGGCAGTGTGCTCCAAACCCTCCTTCTGTTTAAAATGCTCCCTTGAGCCAGCAAACTGACGAGCTTTGGAGATGTGCCTGTGAGTGGTACTGTGACCTAAGAGGAACTTGGCAGCATTTCCAGCAACCCCAGATGATTTTTGTTTTGCTCTCAAATACTGCTGCTCTCTACTGAAGACGGGCTCAACCCAGAAACACGTGTCTACAGATATACAGCAATGTCTGCACCAACTTTGGTGAAAAACTCCAGCTAATTTTGAAGTAAGTTTGAACTGTGTACTGCATTTACCAGGATGCAATGGGGCAAACTGTGCTGGGAGTGTGAGGCAGTGTGCTCCCAACTCCCTTTCTGTTTAAAAGGCTCCCTTGAACCAGCAAGCTGACGAGCTTTGGAGATGCACCTGTGTGCCTGTGAGTGGTACTGTGACATAAGAGGAACTTGGCAGCATTTCCAGCATCCCCAGCTGATTGTTTTTTTGCTCTCTAATACTGTTGTTCTCTACTTAAGACGGGCTCAACCCAGAAACACGTGTCTAGAGATATACAGCAATGTCTGCACCAACTTTGGTGAAAAACTCCAGCTAATTTTGAAGTAGGTTTGAACTTCGTACTGCATTTACCAGGATGCAATGGGGCAAACTGTGCTGGAACTGTAAGGCAGTGTGCTCCCAATTCCCTTTCTGTTTAAATGGCTCCTTTGAGCCAGCAAGCTGACGAGCTTTGGAGATGCACCTGTGTGCCTGTGAGTGGTACTGTGACCTAAGAGGAACTTGGCAGCATTTTCAGCAACCCCAGATGATTTCTTTTTTTGCTCTCTAATACTGCTGCTCTCTAGTGAAGACGAGTCAACCCAGAAACACGTGTCTAGAGATATACAGCAATGTCTGCACCAACTTTGGTGAAAAACTCCAGCTAATTTTGTAGTAAGTTTGAACTGTGTACTGCATTTACCAGAATGCAATGGGGCAAACTGTGCTGGGACTGTGAGGCAGTGTGCTCCCAACTCCCTTTCTGTTTAATAGGCTCCCTTGAACCATCAAGCTGATGAGCTTTGGAGATGCACCTGTGTGCCTGTGAGTGGTACTGTGACCTAAGAGGAATTTGGCAGCATTTCTAGCAACCCCAGATGATTTCTTTTTTTGCTCTCTAATACTGCTGCTCTCTACTGAAGACGGGTCAACCCAGAAACACGTGTCTAGAGATATACAGCAATGTCTGCACCAACTTTGGTGAAAAACTCCAGCTAAGTTTGAAGTAAGTTTGAACTGCGTACTGCATTTACCAGTATGCAATGGGGCAAACTGTGCTGGGACTGTGAGACAGTGCGCTGCCAACCCTCATTCTGTTTAAAAGGCTCCCTTGAGCCAGCAAGCTGACAAGCATTGGAGATACACCTGTGTGCCTGTGAGTGGTACTGTGACCTAAGAGGAATTTGGCAGCATTTCTAGCAACCCCAGATGATTTCTTTTTTTGCTCTCTAATACTGCTGCTCTCTACTGAAGACGGGTCAACCCAGAAACACGTGTCTAGAGATATACAGCAATGTCTGCACCAACTTTGGTGAAAAACTCCAGCTAAGTTTGAAGTAAGTTTGAACTGCGTACTGCATTTACCAGTATGCAATGGGGCAAACTGTGCTGGGACTGTGAGACAGTGCGCTGCCAACCCTCATTCTGTTTAAAAGGCTCCCTTGAGCCAGCAAGCTGACAAGCATTGGAGATACACCTGTGTGTCTGTGAGTGGTACTGTGAGCTAAGAAGAACTTGGCAGCTTTTCCAGCAACCCCAGATGATTGTTTTTTGCTCTTTAGTACTGCTGCTCTCTAATGAAGACGGGCTTAACCCAGAAACACGTGTCTGGATATATACAGCAATGTCTGCACCAACTTTGGTGAAAAACTAGAGCTAATTTTGAAGTAAGTTTGAAGTGTGTACTGCATTTACCAGGATGCAATGGGGCAAACTGTGCTGGGACTGTGAGGCAGTGTGCTCCAAACCCTCTTTCTGTTTAAAATGCTCCCTTGAGCCAGCAAACTGACGAGCTTTGGAGATGTGCCTGTGAGTGGTACTGTGACCTAAGAGGAACTTGGCAGCATTTCCAGCAACCCCAGATGATTTTTGTTTTGCTCTCAAATACTGCTGCTCTCTACTGAAGACGGGCTCAACCCAGAAACACGTGTCTACAGATATACAGCAATGTCTGCACCAACTTTGGTGAAAAACTCCAGCTAATTTTGAAGTAAGTTTGAACTGTGTACTGCATTTACCAGGATGCAATGGGGCAAACTGTGCTGGGAGTGTGAGGCAGTGTGCTCCCAACTCCCTTTCTGTTTAAAAGGCTCCCTTGAACCAGCAAGCTGACGAGCTTTGGAGATGCACCTGTGTGCCTGTGAGTGGTACTGTGACATAAGAGGAACTTGGCAGCATTTCCAGCATCCCCAGCTGATTGTTTTTTTGCTCTCTAATACTGTTGTTCTCTACTTAAGACGGGCTCAACCCAGAAACACGTGTCTAGAGATATACAGCAATGTCTGCACCAACTTTGGTGAAAAACTCCAGCTAATTTTGAAGTAGGTTTGAACTTTGTACTGCATTTACCAGGATGCAATGGGGCAAACTGTGCTGGAACTGTAAGGCAGTGTGCTCCCAATTCCCTTTCTGTTTAAATGGCTCCCTTGAGCCAGCAAGCTGACGAGCTTTGGAGATGCACCTGTGTGCCTGTGAGTGGTACTGTGACCTAAGAGGAACTTGGCAGCATTTTCAGCAACCCCAGATGATTTCTTTTTTTGCTCTCTAATACTGCTGCTCTCTACTGAAGACGGGTCAACCCAGAAACACGTGTCTAGAGATATACAGCAATGTCTGCACCAACTTTGGTGAAAAACTCCAGCTAAGTTTGAAGTAAGTTTGAACTGCGTACTGCATTTACCAGTATGCAATGGGGCAAACTGTGCTGGGACTGTGAGACAGTGCGCTGCCAACCCTCATTCTGTTTAAAAGGCTCCCTTGAGCCAGCAAGCTGACAAGCATTGGAGATACACCTGTGTGTCTGTGAGTGGTACTGTGAGCTAAGAGGAATTTGGCAGCATTTCTAGCAACCCCAGATGATTTCTTTTTTTGCTCTCTAATACTGCTGCTCTCTACTGAAGACGGGTCAACCCAGAAACACGTGTCTAGAGATATACAGCAATGTCTGCACCAACTTTGGTGAAAAACTCCAGCTAAGTTTGAAGTAAGTTTGAACTGCGTACTGCATTTACCAGTATGCAATGGGGCAAACTGTGCTGGGACTGTGAGACAGTGCGCTGCCAACCCTCATTCTGTTTAAAAGGCTCCCTTGAGCCAGCAAGCTGACAAGCATTGGAGATACACCTGTGTGTCTGTGAGTGGTACTGTGAGCTAAGAAGAACTTGGCAGCTTTTCCAGCAACCCCAGATGATTTGTTTTTGCTCTCTAATACTGCTGCTCTCTACTGAAGACGGGCTCAACCCAGAAACACGTGTCTAGAGATAAACAGCATTGTATGCACCAACTTTGGTGAAAAACTCCAGCTAATTTTGAAGTAAGTTTGAACTGTGTACTGCATTTACCAGGATGAAATGGGGCAAACTGTGCTGGGACTGTGAGGCAGTATGCTCCCAAAACCCCATTCTGTTTAAAAGGCTTCCTTGATCCAGCAAGCTGATGAGCTTTGGAGATGCACCTGTGTGCCTGTGAATGGTACTGTGACCTAAGAGGAACTTGACAGCATTTCCAGCAACCCCAGATGATTGTTTTTTGCTCTTTAGTACTGCTGCTCTCTAATGAAGACGGGCTTAACCCAGAAACACGTGTCTGGATATATACAGCAATGTCTGCACCAACTTTGGTGAAAAACTAGAGCTAATTTTGAAGTAAGTTTGAAGTGTGTACTGCATTTACCAGGATGCAATGGGGCAAACTGTGCTGGGACTGTGAGGCAGTGTGCTCCAAACCCTCTTTCTGTTTAAAAGGCTCCCTTGAGCCAGCAAACTGACGAGCTTTGGAGATGTGCCTGTGAGTGGTACTGTGACCTAAGAGGAACTTGGCAGCATTTCCAGCAACCCCAGATGATTTTTGTTTTGCTCTCAAATACTGCTGCTCTCTACTGAAGACGGGCTCAACCCAGAAACACGTGTCTACAGATATACAGCAATGCCTGCACCAACTTTGGTGAAAAACTCCAGCTAATTTTGAAGTAAGTTTGAACTGTGTACTGCATTTACCAGGATGCAATGGGGCAAACTGTGCTGGGACTGTGAGGCAGTGTGCTCCCAACTCCCTTTCTGTTTAAAAGGCTCCCTTGAACCAGCAAGCTGACGAGCTTTGGAGATGCACCTGTGTGCCTGTGAGTGGTAGTGTGACATAAGAGGAACTTGGCAGCATTTCCAGCATCCCCAGCTGATTGTTTTTTTGCTCTCTAATACTGTTGTTCTCTACTTAAGACGGGCTCAACCCAGAAACACGTGTCTAGAGATATACAGCAATGTCTGCACCAACTTTGGTGAAAAACTCCAGCTAATTTTGAAGTAGGTTTGAACTTTGTACTGCATTTACCAGGATGCAATGGGGCAAACTGTGCTGGAACTGTAAAGCAGTGTGCTCCCAATTCCCTTTCTGTTTAAATGGCTCCCTTGAGCCAGCAAGCTGACGAGCTTTGGAGATGCACCTGTGTGCCTGTGAGTGGTACTGTGACCTAAGAGGAACTTGGCAGCATTTTCAGCAACCCCAGATGATTTCTTTTTTTGCTCTCTAATACTGCTGCTCTCTAGTGAAGACGAGTCAACCCAGAAACACGTGTCTAGAGATATACAGCAATGTCTGCACCAACTTTGGTGAAAAACTCCAGCTAATTTTGTAGTAAGTTTGAACTGTGTACTGCATTTACCAGAATGCAATGGGGCAAACTGTGCTGGGACTGTGAGGCAGTGTGCTCCCAACTCCCTTTCTGTTTAATAGGCTCCCTTGAACCATCAAGCTGATGAGCTTTGGAGATGCACCTGTGTGCCTGTGAGTGGTACTGTGACCTAAGAGGAACTTGGCAGCATTTCTAGCAACCCCAGATGATTTCTTTTTTTGCTCTCTAATACTGCTGCTCTCTACTGAAGATGGGTCAACCCAGAAACACGTGTCTAGAGATATACAGCAATGTCTGCACCAACTTTGGTGAAAAACTCCAGCTAAGTTTGAAGTAAGTTTGAACTGCGTACTGCATTTACCAGGCTGCAATGGGGCAAACTGTGCTGGAACTGTGAGGCAGTGTGCTCCCAACCCCCTTTCTGTTTAAAAGGCTCCCTTGAGCCAGCAAGCTGACGAGCTTTGGAGATGCACCTGTGTGCCTGTGAGTGGTACTGTGACCTAAGAGGAACTTGGCAGCATTTCCAGCAACCCCAGATGATTTCTTTTTTTGCTCTCTAATACTGCTGCTCTCTACTGAAGACGGGTCAACCCAGAAACACGTGCCTAGCGATACACAGCATTGTATGCACCAACTTTGGTGAAAAACTCCAGCTAATTTTATAGTAAGTTTGAACTGTGTACTGCATTTACCAGAATGCAATGGGGCAAACTGTGCTGGGACTGTGAGGCAGTGTGCTCCCAACTCCCTTTCTGTTTAAAAGGCTCCCTTGAACCAGCAAGCTGATGAGCTTTGGAGATGCACCTGTGTGCCTGTGAGTGGTACTGTGACCTAAGAGGAACTTGGCAGCATTTCCAGCATCCCCAGATGATTGTTTTTTTGCTCCCTAATACTGTTGTTCTCTACTTAAGACGGGCTCCACCCAGAAACGCGTGTCTAGAGATATACAGCAATGTCTGCACCAACTTTCGTCAAAAACTCCAGCTAATCTTGAAGTAAGTTTGAACTGTGTACTGCATTTACCAGGCTGCAATGGGGCAAACTGTGCTGGAACTGTGAGGCAGTGTGCTCCCAACCCCCTTTCTGTTTAAAAGGCTCCCTTGAGCCAGCAAGCTGACGAGCTTTGGAGATGCACCTGTGTGCCTGTGAGTGGTACTGTGACCTAAGAGGAACTTGGCAGCATTTCTAGCAACCCCAGATGATTTCTTTTTTTGCTCTCTAATACTGCTGCTCTCTACTGAAGACGGGTCAACCCAGAAACACGTGTCTAGAGATATACAGCAATGTCTGCACCAACTTTGGTGAAAAACTCCAGCTAATTTTGAAGTAAGTTTGAACTGTGTACTGCATTTACCAGGATGCAATGGGTCAAACTGTGCCCGGACTGTGAGGCAGTGTGCTCCCAACCCCCTTTCTGTTTAAAAGGCTCCCTTGAGCCAGCAAGCTGACGAGCTTTGGAGATGCACCTGTGTGCTTGTGAGTGGTACTGTGACCTAAGAGAAACTTGGCAGCATTTCCAGCAACCCCAGATGATTTATTTTTTTGCTCTCAAATACTGCTGCTCTCTACTGAAGATGGGCTCAACCCAGAAACACGTGTCTAGAGATATACAGCAATGTCTGCACCAACTTTGGTGAAAAACTCCAGCTATTTTTGAAGTAAGTTTGAACTGTGTACTGCATTTACCAGGCTGCAATGGGGCAAACTGTGCTGGAACTGTGAGGCAGTGTGCTCCCAACCCTCTTTCTGTTTAAAAGGCTCCCTTGAGCCAGCAAGCTGACGAGCTTTGGAGATGCACCTGTGTGCCTGTGAGTGGTACTGTGACCTAAGAGGAACTTGGCAGCATTTCCAGCAACCCCAGATGATTTCTTTTTTTGCTCTCTAATACTGCTGCTCTCTACTGAAGACGGGTCAACCCAGAAACACGTGTCTAGAGATATACAGCAATGTCTGCATCAACTTGTGGTATTGGGTTCAAATCAGGCCTACATACTCTGCTAAACTCTCGAACACCTTAGTATAGAAGTTGGCACGGACACTGGAAAAGGTAAAAGACAAGTTTATTAAGACCCCATGGGGTGGTGATACATTCCAACAGCACCCTTCGGTAATGTAAGAAGTAGCACACCGAACATCGGTGCGCGACCTCTTTTATATAGTTTAATAGCAATAAAAAGATAGGCGGTTACAAGTTTACACATTTTAGGTACATATAAGGTCATTTTTGGAACACAGCCAACACGTGGGAGGAGTTTCGACAGCACCGGTCAGTTAGCATGAACATTCCTGAAGAGTGACCAATTGGTGCGTAATGCGCATGTGCGCTTGACCAGTACTAAAAATAGCCTGTTGCCGAGCAGACTAGTGACCATGGGTATCGAGAAAGGACAAAAGGGCACACTGACCACGAGGCAGCGTGTTCATAGGAGACGGAAGGCAGAAGGATTCAAAATGGCCCCCGTTCGTTTTGGTCAAGTTAACAGAAAAGACCGTGTAGCTGTGCTAAACGCTAACTCAGGAGCTGCCAAAACACGACAGACGGCCCTTTTAGCGTTTAGCAAAAGCTACCTCATAGTGGACATAGTCAGAATGTTCATCCTCAATGTCAATAGCCATTATTTTCAATACTTCATCACTGATCAGTTTCTCTTGTTTGACAATAGCTCGTTTGGACGGAATACAGGCTGTGATACATACAGAACATAATGTAGGGCCACATTGAATACATAGACAAAGGAAAAATAATACTCCAATAAAAACACAGAGAATCGTTAATAATTTCCAACCCCAAGTACTAAGCAGAGTCCAGAACCAACCAGAAAAAGTCCATGTTCCATTTTCTGGGTGGATCTCAGCAGCTATCTTATGTAATTTTGTAATCGAATCATATACAGAAGGTGAGTTATCTGGTACGTACACGCAACAACTACTTCCGATGACGCGGCATGCTCCACCCCTATCAGCTAGTATCACATCTAGAACCATTCGATTCTGGAGCGCCACAATTCTGGTAATTTGCAATTCCTCAGTAATATTCCCTAAAGCAGAGGCAGTTTCGTTGGCAACGGCTTCCACCACACGTGTAAGCCGCCTTATCTTTCTGCTATTCAATGCAGCTCCTACGAATGAAAATAACCCCAAATTGAAATCTACATACTGTTGTAAAGTGGTATCAGTCTGGTCTATTTCATCAAGATCTATTGTTCGTTTCACTCTATTCAATATGAAATCATGGTACAAAACATAATCATTGTGATACATGGGAGGAGCAATAAACACAGGTGGTAATACAAATGCTACATAACACGTTCCTAACCATCCCAAAGGTAGACGGTGATATCCCTTATTTCCACAAATAAAATATGTGTTATGCGAAGCTACAAATGCAATTCCAGTTGGTGTATCAAAGGTAAGTGTAATATTACATTCACTGCGACCTACGGGGATTGTACCTTTATTTCTAATACACAAATCTGCTTTTGTATCGATCACGGTTATTATATGCATGTTCGTCACATTTATGAGTCTTTGATTCGTATATACACGAGGTGTAGAAATATTGTCCGGACGATATTCTTCCCATTCGAATTTAGTTCCTTCAGCATGTGGATAGCCATCTTTATCGTTATAGCATATTTTATTCAACCGAAAAAGTAATCCACCTTTCGTTGGCCATCGCAGAGTAAAAAGAAGAGTGTACCAAGCATGACAAGAACCATTATGAGAAAACGGGAGAGGAATGAGTGGTGTTCCTCCCTTCTTCTGATGTCCGGGCAACATCCCACATACCCAACAATTGGACGTGTTGGTCATGTTATGAGTATGATGCAGAATCTTAATAAAACTGTTATTCAAATAAGTCTGCCTATGCCTTTCTTCGTGAAAAGGCAGAGTGAAATGAAAATGTTCAGACGGACTTGGAGTGGTGGGCAGTAAATGTTCTCGTACAGGAAACAACAGTTCTATAGTCCAAGCTAATACTGCGATCACCACTACGGTCAAGATAAACAAAACAGCACCAAGAATTCTCCCTCTTCGTGTCGAAGGAGATGCCATAGTTCACAAAACAATACTCTTCAAAAGCAACACTAAGCGAGAAAAATTAAAACGATGGTTCTGAACCGAGGCTGCCGTTGATTTGTTCTCCGGGATTCAAGACGGGTGTCGCTACACTGGGCAGAACTGATCCCCCCCCCTTGATATTCCCGGCTTCCGTTTCACAAACCTCAGAGCGGTCACCAACCAGTTTCAAAAAGAGCACAAAAGAAATCTTATTTCCTGGGGCGTAGATTGTACTTCACTTTATCAGAAACAACGTGGTCCGGGAAGGCTCCCTCCAATTCATCAGGCGTGACAGCTGGGCTCTTTTCTGTATCCAAAATCTTTCTGTAGTCGGATAGCACCACAGGGCTCACCAGATCCGGAGAGACACGTCGGCAGTGCGTTGAATGAATCCACCGCTTCTTGTTGGTGACTCTCACAGCAGTTCGCGTAGCCAGCAGCACTTGCTCAGGGCCATGCCATCTCGGTTCCAAACTGCTGGATCGCTCAAAGATTTTGACCATCACGTGGTCCCCAGGACGGAGATCGTGAGCCTCACCAGCGGAGTTATCAGGGAGCGCCTCTCGAACCTGTTGATGAATAGAAAGCAAATCATTTGTTAATCGTGCCAGATAATCGTTCATCATTATACAAGGCATATCATGTATCAAACGAGGTTTTGGAACTCCCCAGATATTCATAGGCCTTCCAAACACTACTTCATAGGGTGTGAGGCCAGACCGAGAATGGGGCACTGATCGAATGGACAGCAATGCCAGAGGCAAAGCGTCCGGCCATTTCAGAGATGTCGATGCCACTATCTTTGCTAGCTTCAGCTTCAGAGTTGCATTATATCTCTCCACTAAACCTGCTGATTGCGGATGAAAGACAGCATGGAATCGTTGTTTGATTCCCAATCCTTTCAGGACATATTCCACTACTTTTCCAATGAAATGAGGGCCATTATCACTCCACATAAGTTTACAAACACCATAGCGCGGGAAGTACTCCTTGAGTAGCACCTTAGCTGTTGTCAATGCTGTATTGTCTTTCGTAGGGTAAGCCTCAATCCATTTGCTGAAGGCACACACCACTACTAGGACATACTTGAGATTATTACAGCGTTCCAGCTGGATGTAATCCATTTGTAGTACTTCGAATGGTGCAGTAGGTGGAACAAACCCACCTTTAGGAGTATGAGTCCCTTGTCCGGGATTGTGCTGCAAACATATCAGACAGGTCTGCACTACTCTCTTAGCCGTGCTAGCAATGTCAGCATTTTCCCAAACTCGTGTAAGCAATTTAGTAATTGCGAGAGCTCCAATGTGTGCCAGTCCATGTGTCATTTGCACCATTGTTTGTAAATAGGCCATGGGTAGTTTCCATCTCTCCATATCTTTACTACGCCAGCAACCCTCATCATCCAATACTCCCTCGGTGGCCCATTTCACAAGTTCTGCCTCTGATGCTGACTTCTGTATATCTCGTATTTCTTCTCTAGCATCATGCCACCGCTCAGCTTGTGACTTCACCACATACATGGGGCAATTATTTTGCAGCATAGCGGTCTCTCTCGCAATGCGGTCTGCAAAGGCATTGCCTTGCCCTATTTTGTCCGTCACCTTTTTATGTGCACTGCACTTGACTATTGCAACTTTCTTTGGGCATAACAGTGCATTCAGGAGATCGCGCACCAACTCTCCATGCATGATGTGTACTCCGTGTGAAGTCAGGAATCCTCGTTCCTTCCAAAGTAGGCCAAAATCATGCACTACTCCAAAAGCGTAACGACTATCCGTGTAAATGTTCACACATAATCCAGCACTTAACTCACATGCCCTCGTTAAGGCTATTAACTCAGCCGCTTGAGCCGATTTTTGGGGTATCCGTGCTGCTTCTACCACAGTCTTAAGTGTCGTGATCGCATAAGCTGCGGAAGTCGTACCATCTGGTAGCCTCACACATGACCCATCAACCCAAAGTTCCCCATCTACATCTGGAAATGGCGTATCCTGTAAATCGATACGACCCTTTGTCTGTTCCTCAGTCAGAAAAACACAATCATGTTGTTCTTCCTTCTGGGTCTCAGCAACAGGATCCGGCAATAAAGTAGCAGGATTTAGTGCTGCACATCGCTTTAGTGTGATGTGCGGCGCCAACAATGTTAGCTCATATCCTGTCAGACGGGCACTAGTTAGATGCTGTGTTTTCGTTTGATTCAGTAACGCATCTACTGCATGGGGAACTAGCACCAACAATTTGTGTGACAAAACTATTCCCTCACTTTGTCGTATCGCAACTGCTGTTGCTGCAACTGCTCGAAAACATCCAGGCAATCCTCGAGCCACAGGGTCGAGTACCGCCGAGAAGTATGCACAAGGCCTCTGTTTATCTCCGTGTGTCTGCACTAACATTGACAATGCACACCCATCCTTCTCGTGTACATATAATATAAAAATCTTCGTGTAATCAGGTGTACCTAACACTGGTGCAGAACAAAGAGCTTGTCTCAATTGTTCAAAAGCATTCTGACATTCATCCGTCCATTCAATGGGAATCGGTGTATCTTTAGACAACAATGCTAACAATGGTTTAACGATATGTGAAAAACCCAATATCCATTGCCTACAAAAAGACGTCAAACCTATAAAGGCGCGAACATCTTTCTGAGTGCGAGGAACTGGGGTATCTAATATTGCTTGAATTCGATCTGGTGTCAACGCACGGCCCTCCTTAGACAAAAGATGACCGAGGTAGGTCACCTTTGGTCTACAATATTGCAGCTTTTTCTTCGAAACTTTATGATTATGTTTGGCCAGGAAGGAAAGCAAGGAAAAGGTACTCTTCTCACATTGTTCTGGCGTGTCTGCAGCAAGTAAGATATCGTCTACATATTGAATGAGAACCACTCCCTCTTGTAAGTCAAAGGAATCAAGCTGCCTTTTTAATGCCTGACTATAAATGCTAGGACTTTCAGTATAGCCTTGAGGAATTCGACAGAATCTGTACGATTTATTATTTAATGTAAAGCCGAATAGATATCGACTGTCAGGATGTACAGGGATCGAAAAGAAGGCGTTCTTCAAATCAATGACCGTAAAAGTAGTCGCCGTCGGTGGAACCAACGTAAGCAATGTGGTGATGTCAGATACCACTGGATACTGAGGCACTACTATCTTGTTTATTTCCCTCAAATCAATAATGAAACGGTAAACTTTAGTATCGGTATCTCTCTTAAGGATCGGTAAAATTGGACTATTACAAACATTGTAAGGAACTTCCTCGACTACTCCTGCCGAAATCAAATCATTTACAATGTGTATTAAAGCAAGTTCACCTTCTCTAGAAATCTTATATTGCGGGACACGTGGTAGAGATACTCCCTCCTTTACAGTAATATGTACTGGAGGGATTAACATCTGCCCCACATCCGTGTCTGAAGTGGCCCACAACGTTTTTGGTAAGGAGGCCAATACTTCAGATTCATGGAAAAAACACACTCGCTCAAAGTCTGGGTAATTCTCATTCAGCACAACTCGCACTCCTTCTGGGGCACAGCGAATGGTAGCTCGAAAGTGTTTCAACATATCGAGTCCAATAATATTATCGGGTGTATTTGGAGACAACAAAAAGGGACAAGGGGCAGCAAATTTATCTACATGAAATGCAACTGGTTGAGACAGTGGGCTAGAAGTAGGTGTTCCATCGAACCCTATTGCTGTAATTACCTCGCCAGACAGGGGAGCCCTTGGAACCAAGTGTTTGGACAAAGCGCTACGAGTAGCTCCTGTATCGACCAGAAATTGATCAGTAGAACCCAAAACATGTGCTTCTATGTATGGACCCCTCTGATCAACTGGTACCTCAACCGATTCCACACCCCATCCTACGCAATCCTATGCGTAATGCTCATCCCGTGGTTCAGCAGGATCACCCTCATTTATCTGATATTGATTGCGGTTATCAAACGTATTATAATCTGACTGACCACGACCCCTTGCTCCGTATCCTCCACGATCGTTCGTGCCATAACCTCCTCTTGACCCTCCATAATAATTCCTAGATCTCCCACTTCCTCGTCCCCTCAAATTACGCTGCTCTCGAAACACCGGGCAGTCTGCAATCCAATGCCCAAACTGTTTGCAGTATGCACATTGATTCACAGAAATGTCAGAACGAGGGGGAGGAGCATTACTGTACGATCCTCGCCCCCCTCTATTGTTCCCTCTCGTAGCCTGAACCTGAGCTAACATTACCTTCGTTTTCAATTCCTTCGCCTTCTTTTCACTACTTTCTTTCGCCTCCAATTCCTGTCTTTCATAATATTGAGCCATAGTCAATAAAGAGGCAGGGGTTGCTGTGGTCCATGAACTTTCACTCGCTTTTAATCGTTTCGCAATCTCCGGTAGGAGATTAGCTACATACTTATCAACGAATAGATGCCTGCCAGTATCTTCTGTCAATAATTGACCACTGTAATCATGGAACGCTTCCTCGAAGCGAGAGAAAAAATCGGAAACTGATTCATCCGCTTTCTGCTTACAAGAGGCTAATATAGTCCAATCAATCTTTTTAGCGGGAGCAAGAGTCTTTAGTTTTGTTAGTATGGCACCTGGAAGGTCTAATATTAATTGACACGGCTTACATGCTGGTTCTCTATCTAAATCAGCCTGAACAAGATCTTTCCAAGTGGCCCCGAGAGTCGTGAGGTCATCAAACCTACGAATGGCTCTCCACATATCAGGGGGCAATATCAACCCGAAAAATAGATCAATATCAACTAACGTCATGATACATGAAGAAATTGCACTTTCAACATTTTCATAAAAAGCCGCAGGGTTTTTACGGGGATCAGGTAAAGCATTCTTAAGCGCCATGACATCTGCTCTATTCCAAGGCGTATAAACCCAATTATATACAAAATACCCTTTCGCGTCTTTGGAGCTTTTATCATCATCTGTGCCATCCCCTTTATGAGGGACATATAAAGGCGCAGCTTCTCGCATAGGTCTAACATTGATCGCAGCGATCTTATCTGTTTCAAAGATAGGGCATTCTTTGGATATCCCCGTCGCTCCGGACGTAGACGAATTCTTCGACTTTTCCAACTCCCGTAGCCGTGTCGTCTCATTACGCAGTTCAAGCAAACGCTTGAAGAAGTCGTCCGCATCTGAAAGAACAAAAAGACCTTTACGAAAATTCTCACGATCCTTGGATATCTCCTTAGGTTCTAACTCGAGAGAATATTTTCTATACCGCTCAACAACTTCATCTCCAAAATGATCTAAAAAATACAGTCGTTCCTTATCAGACCACTGTTCCATTTGTTTAGTAACATCAGAAACAGTAACAGTATTATTATTTAGCTTTCGCGCAATTGAGCGTAATTCCGCAGCTCGTTCCGTATATAACCTGGTACGCTGTGTTCGATCACTATCCTCGTCCGAGTCCTCATTCGGAGCCGTAGGTACGACGTACGGAGGCGGACAACGATCTAGTAATGAAAAATCATCCGTTTCATTAGTAAGGACTGGATAGAGAGGACGCCTGATAGGGAATTGACCATTAACCTGTAAATTACGTTCTCGTCTCTCCCTCTCTTTCTTTTCCTGTAATTCCTTCTCCTGTAGCTGTAAAGCTTTGTCATGTGCAGCCTTCCGCTGCACTTTCTCCGCCAAGGCTTCCTCACGCTTCACTCGTTCACGCACCTCCTTCTCCCACATACGCACACAATCAAACATATCTTGTCTAGACCTTCGCTGAAACAAACACTGCTCGACATACTGTACCTTTCGAAGGTCAAACGACCCATATAGTGGCCACTGTAATTCACGATCAGTCTTAGTATACTTATGCCATAATGTACTATACATTATAGGTGGAATACCGAATTTAATATACATTTCACGATTTGGAGTCCCCTCTGGGGGAGCCGGCTGTTTTTCACTTAATCGATAATTGGTACCATTTTCAGAACTGCACATCCTACGGAGTGTGCTAAAAACAGGCATGTTTCAAAAAGTACCACGAAAACGTGATACTACAAAAATGCCACCTAACACGGTGCACTGTTCAAATCAAATAAATCAGAGAAATATCCCTACATGCCTGCCTATGTGAGGTGCACTTCACATATTCAAATTCAAATTCAAAGATTCAAAACGTTAGCTAACAAATTCAAATTCAAATTCAAAGGTTCAAAAAGCCACAGTAAGTGTCAGTAGACTACCTCACCGCTCAAAAGCTTACCAAATATTTGCAAACGTCCAACGTCCAACTGCCAAATTCTGTGGTCAAATCAGCCAAAACGGCACATCACGACAATCCAAGATCAGAATCTCAGTCGAGGACCGGCGCCACCTGGAAGGTCAGATCGGAAGGAAGGGAAAACACACCGTGGGTGCCGAGACTCGGGTCACTCAATGGCAGCGATCGCGTCCATGGCGAGTTTCCTAACCTTCGTCACGACCTCTCCTTCGGGCCTCCGAGTCGCCGATGAGTCCCTTCGTGGTCGCCAATTGTGGTATTGGGTTCAAATCAGGCCTACATACTCTGCTAAACTCTCGAACACCTTAGTATAGAAGTTGGCACGGACACTGGAAAAGGTAAAAGACAAGTTTATTAAGACCCCATGGGGTGGTGATACATTCCAACAGCACCCTTCGGTAATGTAAGAAGTAGCACACCGAACATCGGTGCGCGACCTCTTTTATATAGTTTAATAGCAATAAAAAGATAGGCGGTTACAAGTTTACACATTTTAGGTACATATAAGGTCATTTTTGGAACACAGCCAACACGTGGGAGGAGTTTCGACAGCACCGGTCAGTTAGCATGAACATTCCTGAAGAGTGACCAATTGGTGCGTAATGCGCATGTGCGCTTGACCAGTACTAAAAATAGCCTGTTGCCGAGCAGACTAGTGACCATGGGTATCGAGAAAGGACAAAAGGGCACACTGACCACGAGGCAGCGTGTTCATAGGAGACGGAAGGCAGAAGGATTCAAAATGGCCCCCGTTCGTTTTGGTCAAGTTAACAGAAAAGACCGTGTAGCTGTGCTAAACGCTAACTCAGGAGCTGCCAAAACACGACAAACTTTGGTGAAAAACTCGAGCTAATTTTGAAGTAAGTTTGAACTGTGTACTGCATTTACCAGGATGCAATGGGTCAAACTGTGCTGGGACTGTGAGGCAGTGTGCTCCCAACCCCCTTTCTGTTTAAAAGGCTCCCTTGAGCCAGCAAGCTGACGAGCTTTGGAGATGCACCTGTGTGCTTGTGAGTGGTACTGTGACCTAAGAGGAACTTGGCAGCATTTCCAGCAACCCCAGATGATTTATTTTTTTGCTCTCAAATACTGCTGCTCTCTACTGAAGATGGGCTCAACCCAGAAACACGTGTCTAGAGATATACAGCAATGTCTGCACCAACTTTGGTGAAACACATCAGCTAATTTTGAAGTAATTTGAACTGTGTACTGCATTTAGCAGGATGCAATGGGGCAAACTGTGCTGGGACTGTGAGGCAGTGTGCTCCCAACCCCCTTTCTGTTTAAAAGGCTCCCTTGAGCCAGCAAGCTGACGAGCTTTGGCGATGCACCTGTGTGTCTGTGAGTGGTACTGTGACCTAAGAGAAACTTGGCAGCGTTTCCAGCAACCCCAGATGATTTTTCTTTGCTCTCTAGTACTGCTGCTCTCTACTGAAGACAGTCTCCACCCAGAAACACGTTTCTAGAGATATACAGCAATGTCTGCATCAACTATGGTGAAAAAATCCAGCATTTTTTTTTTTTTCAGAACAAAATTTTATTAGATTTTGGTAGTTGACAGAATACAAAGAAACACCGCTCCCTAAGAATCAGAGAGACAGTGTACATATAATAGTATCGTTTTCCAATATATTCAATCAACATTCCCCCAGTATCCCTCCCTCCATAGTCCCACCCGGTGCCCACCCTTCACCCCGCACGGTGTCCACAGTGTCCAGCAAGAGGAGCCTAGCAATCTCAATAGCTGCGTGTATACCAGTTCACCCAGAGTAAGTATGTACGCGATCTGCGTCGGTGGCCCGTGGCGCTGGGGGGTCCAGCAGAAGGCCCCTGTAGTCCGCCATTCTCTTCCAGATCCTGAAATGTTTTTTGGGACATCCCCTGGCCTCAAATATTGGACGTTCTAGCCCCATGTTAAAGTCCATGCCCCGTTTCCACACCTCCAACAACGGGGCTCTAGGAGCCTTCCAGGCCCGGACTATATCCCTTTTCGCCACCGTGAGGCCCAGGAGAAGCAAATGACGTTTGTATATATTTCCCCCCACTTGGTCCATGACATGGAGGAGGCCCAACTTCGGCGAGCGGGGGAGCTCCCGGCCCAACACCTCCTCCAGGCAATCCCACACTCCGGTCCAGAATCTCTGCAGTATCACACACTCCCACACCGTATGCATAAAGGAGCCTATTGCACTTCCACATCTCAGGCAATCCGGGGAAGCTATCAGCCCCGCCTTCCACAGTCGTTCCCTCGTATAGTATGTCCTATGTAGGTACTTAAATTGAATGAAGCGCAAGCGCACCGCAATCGCTGCTCCCCTAGGGGCCTCCAGGGCTTCTCTCCAGTCCTCTTCTTCCAAGCTCCCCAACTCCCCCTCCCAGACCGACCGCAATTTATCAAGAGAAGGGGAGCAATGGGTAACTAGCGTTTGATATATGTTAGATATTTTTTTGGTTTCCAATTCCCCCATGAATAACTTAGCCTCCAGGGGGCTGAACTCTGGCAAAGAAGTCAAGCCCGCTATTGCGGGGGTCAGGGCGTGTCAGGGCTGTAAGTATCGAAAGAATTGAGATTGAGGCATGTCGTATTCATCCCGCAGAGCCTGAAAGGACTTAAGGACCGAGCCCTTCATGACGTGGCCCAGCGCCGAGATGCCGATAGCGTCCCAGCCATCAAAGCCCCGCAGGGAAGCCAGAGCCGGTAACCTCCCATTGTGCCACAGCGGGGTCTCCCCCGTCAGTCTGTTCCACCATCCCATGCGTTGAAGCGCTTCGCGCCACACCTGGAAGACTGTCTGAGTGACCACTGGGAGCCTTTTCCGGATGGCCGCCGAGTGTAAGATAGTATGCAGCGTGTTCGTGTCCATCAGATATCTCTCTAGGGCATAGGCCGGGTCACCTCGATCCCAGTACCACCATTCATTGAGGACCAGTAGGTGTGACGCTTGATAGTAGGACTGGACATCGGACGTGGCCAGCCCCCCACAGTAGGTCGAGAGGAAGCAGGTGCGGAGCGCCACCCTCACTGCCCCCCCAGTCCACAAGAACCGACCCAATGCCGAGTTCACCTGTCTAAACCACTGCGGTGAAATAGGGTACGGATGATTTTGAAGTTGGTACAGAATACGGGGTAGAGCCACCATCTTAAAGATGGCCGAGCGTCCATAGACATTCAAGGGCATCCTGGACCATATTTGCATGTCCGACCTTATTTTATCCCACACGGGTAGCACATTGCGGGACAACGATACACCCGGCATATCTGTCAAAAAGACGCCTAGATATTTAAGGCCTCCCGCCGCCTCCTGAAGGGCTGAAGCCCAAGGACCTAGGACTCCGCTGTCCCCCAGGTCCAACAATTTCGATTTCTGCACATTTAGCGTGAGGCCGGACATTTCGCCGAAGATACGCATTATATCAAGAACCCTTGGCCCCGATCTGTTCAGGTCTGTAAGAAAGAAAAGAATATCATCGGCATAAAGCGTGATTCTGTCGGACAGACCCCCCACCCATTCCACGCCGCGCAACTGTGCGTCCATCCTCACCCAAGCCGCCAGCGGCTCCATTGCCAGGGCGAACAGGTAAGGCGAAAGAGGGCATCCCTGCCGGGTACCTCGGCCTATAATGAAGGAGCTGGAGACCGCCCCCGCTACCCTCACCGCCGCTGTCAGATCTGTATATAGTAAATGAATGTAGGACAGGAAACGCGGGCCCAAATTGACGCGGAGAAGAAGCGCCCGAAGATACGACCAACTCAGTGAATCAAATGCTCTATCTATATCGGCTAGTAGAAGGGCCGCTGGGATGTCTGCCGCCCGCGCCGCCTCCACCACTAACTGCGCGCATCGAATGTTGTGCCTCGTCGCCCTGTGGGGCATGAAGCCGGCCTGGTCCGGATGGACTAAGTCCGTGATGTAGGGGAGTAGGCGTTTTGCTAAACCCTTTGCTAAGATTTTCGCTTCAAAGTTAAGCAATGAGATCGGACGATACGACTCAGGGCGATCCGGAGGCCTCGCAGGCTTGCAAAAGACCACCACCTCTGCATGCCGCCAGTCAGCTGGCAGACGCCCACAGTCCCTGGCCGCCTCCTGAGCTTTCCTGTAGCGCATCCCCAATTGGAGATGAAACGTTTTCAGAAATTCGCATGGGAAGCCGTTAGGCCCAGGGGCCTTGCCAGCGTTCAGCTCACCCAGAGCCTCTGCCAGCTCCTCAGCCGACAACGGGAGGTCCAGTCGGGCACGGCCTTCATTCGAGAGCGCCAGGGGCGGGAGATCCGCTAGGAATTTGTTGACCTCTTCCGCCGTGAGGGACTCCCGGGGGGGCGTATTGTGTCGCATAATATTGAGCAAAGGTCTCGGCCAAGGCCTCAGGGGCAGTGATAGGGTCACCCGTTCCGTCTCGGAGTCCCGGTAGGGACTGGGCTTGAAAGGTACCCTGACATAATCCGTAAAGCATTGTGCTAGATTTGTCCCCCCATTGATAAATTCTACTCTGTGTAGCCAACCAGACCTGATGGGCCTTGTCCAACACTAAGGAGGTGTAAGACTGCTGAAGGTATAGTAACTGCCCCACTGCGTCTCCGCTCCCCCCGATGTGCATTCCGCCTCTCGGCTTCGAACCTGGTTCGCCGCCTCTGCTATGGCCAGCCTGCGGGTCTTGCGGTGCGCAGCGCCCCACGCGATGTCCACACCCGGAAGCACCGGTTTCAGGGCCTCTCACAGGGTCATAGCATCAGTATCCGAACCATCGTTCTCCGTCAAGTAATGCGCTATAGCCTCCCTCATATGTGATTGATAGTCGTCGCGCTGCAGGTGCCATGTGGAGAGGCGCCATCGAAATGGTTGTCGCTTCGTACCTAAGCTCAGTGTTAACGTTATCGGGGAATGGTCTGACAAACCCCTCGGAAGTATAGAGGTAGAGCCAAACCTCCCTATCCAGGGCTGAGGGACGAATAGGTAGTCAAGGCGAGAAAAGGATTTATGGACTGCAGAGACAAACGTAAATTCGCGACTACATGCATGCTGGTATCGCCAGGCGTCTATCCAACCCATCCCCTGTACCATTCTGCTTAATTTTGTGGTGGCATCAGGCAACTGACCCCCCCCAGGCCTACAGCGGTCTAGAATCCCATTCATCACATCATTCCAGTCACCGCCCACTATCGTCAATACATGCGGGACTTCTGCCCAAACATCAAACAGTCGTTCTATCAGGGCTTCATGCAGCGGGGGTGGATCATAAACACTGCCGAATACCACGGGCTCATTTCCCAGCATCCCCTTGACGAATGCAAACCTGCCATGCGTATCTAGCCATTGTGTCTCGTGCTTATAAGGTACCCTACGATGTATCACAATTGCAACTCCTCTGGACCCCCTCGTAAATCCAGCATGAAATACCTGTTCATATCCGTACCTACGTAGGCTAAGGGCTTTAGTACCCATAAGGTGCGTCTCTTGTAGGAGTAGTATATCCGCCTGTTCTTTCTTCCCCATTCGTAAAACCGCACCCCTCTTAATTTTGTCAAGCATCCGTCTCACATTCCAGCTCAAGATGCGTATCAGCCGCCATCAACTGGCCAGAGCTTCAAACTGTCGGGCCTCAGAGGCCACATACACATACGTATCCTCCTCCAGGCTCCCGTACACACCGTGCGTAAACTAGTCCCACCTATCCCCTCAACACCCCCGACCCCCGCCCACCACCCAGCATACCCACCCCTTCCCCAAACTGTACCAACAACCCCCCCTCCAACCCCCCACCCCATACCTCAGCAACATTGAAGTACCTGTCGCGGTGCAGGCGATCTCGACCCTCCAACGGGAGGCCAAAGACCCACTACGCCAATGGATCCCACCCAACTACCCACCAAGTGTCAAACAACCCCCCACCCAACACGTGGGAACGAACTCCGGGAGTAGACCCGCTCTTTCGCAAGCATCTCCCGACCCATGATCCACTTACAAACAGTCATTCATGCAATCACAGTGCAAGTGGCATGTCCATGATCAGCATCAGCCCTTCCTCCGCCGTCATGGTGCCTCATCAACCCTTCGGGCCCGCTACAGTAGCCACGGATAACGCGGTAGAGGGTCTCAAGACTTCAAGGGGGAAGAGTCCGTCGCCTCATCTTCTTTCGCCGTCTCATCCTGGGGAGGTGGACGCTTTTGGGAGCGCGACCTCCAGTTGCTCCTGCTGCACGATCTTCGGGGCGTCTTCTTGGGCCCCGTCGAGGACGACGAGTCTGAGCCCCTCCTCGGGGGTATGCACCTTACCTCGCACCGTTTCGTCCGTCCACGCAAACACATCCTCCGGAGAGTTAAAAAACTGGGTGCGAGATTGAAAGACCACTCGCAGGCGGGCCGGATAGAGCAGGGCATATGGAATTTTTAGTTCTCGCAGGCGTGCTTTTGCTGCAGTGAAAGATTGTCGTTGCTGCTGGACCAGTTTGGTGTAGTCCGGGAATATCAGGATTTTGTGATTTTCGAACATAAGAGGGTCCTTGGCGCGAGCTTGTCGTAGGATAGTGTCCCTCTCATGATAGTTGAGCAGTTTGGCAATCAGAGAGCGGGGACGAGCCCCCGTGGGCGGCTTCGGAAGAAGCGCACGATGCGCCCGCTCTATGACAAAGCAGCGCGAAAGGGATTCCAGAGGAAGCCATCCCTCCAACCACTGAGTCAAAAAGGCCTCCATATTTCCTTTCTCACAGTCCTCCGAAAAGCCCACAAAGCGCAAGTTGTTCCTTCTGGCCCGTCCTTCCGCATCTTCCACCCGCAGTGCAAGACCCTTTTGAATCCCCTCCATGGCGGCAACCTTCTTCTTAAGGATCACCACGTCGTCTTCCACCTCCAAGATCCTGGTTTCTGTTTCCGTGATACGGGCGACCGCGTTGCGCAGATCCTGTCGAAGCAGGGTCACATCGGCTCTGACCCCCCCAATTTTGGCATCTAGCGATTGCGTAATCGCTGCCATCAGTGCTGCTTTATCTGGTCCTGAGCCCTGATGTCCTCCGGGTGCCCCGGCACCCCCACTCGGCCCCGCAAATTTATCCATCGGGCCCTGTTTTAAGGTGCCTCCGCTGTTGCCCCCTCTCATCATAGCACGCGTGGGGTACCACTACCGGCCGCAAGGGAGGCCGGGACCCAGAAGTAGCTTTCAGTGTCGACGTAGTGTCCAAGGATAGGTGCCGCCGGCTGGCCTGTTCAAGTCTGCGGCCCTACTCCCACTCAGTCAAGGCTCCCGCTCTGATGGAGTTGCACCCTGCCGCAACACACCCAAGGGTCAGGCTAAAGAGCTGGAGGAACGTGGCAGAGACCGCGTGTCGATGGGGGTCCACTCCCTCTGCCCCAGGGTCCACTGGAGGCGGCTCAGATCCCTCACCGCGCCTCCCTGTGCAAAGTCCAATGCGCCCCGGGGGTCCCTCAGCCAGCTAAATATCGTGTAGTGTCATGCATGGATTTCCTCTCAAGCAATACCCCTCACCGCGGTCCGGGGTGACCGCCGAGCGATGGAGCTCACCCCACAGGTGCTCCGGCACACACATGCCCCAGAGAGATAGCCGCAAAGTCACTGGTCGAAGGGGGGGGGGGAAGTAGAGACGGAAAGGCAGCCGTCCCCCACTGGCTCCAAGGCCTCTGCGCCCCGCGCCCCGAATCCACCGCTGAATGAGGCCAGGCACTGCCACAGGAGTGTCCCCTCCCCCACTAGGCCGTACACCACACGGCCGCCCTTTACCCCACCTCAGTCGCTGTCAGGGCTCCGGCGTCGCCTCCCTCGGGCCGTCGATCTCGCCTCTTCGCTGGCCGTCCAGTCACAGGCAGGGTCAGCTTGTCCCCGGCGGCAGCTCCACAATGCCCCACGTCGGGGGCGGCACCCTCCGCCTCCGCACTCCCGGCGCCTCCTCACTTCCGGGCGGACTGCCTGTCAATCGAGCCCCCGGCGTCTGCGCACGGCGTAGGCCTCACCGCTGTCCTGGCTCCGCGCGGCCAAAGGATGCCAAAACCAAGCCGCCGGGGCTCCAAAATCGCCGTTTGCTCTCTAATACTGCTGCTCTCTACTGAAGACGGGCTCAACCCAGAAACACGTGTCTAGAGATATACAGCAATTTCTGCACCAACTTTGGTGAAAAACTCCAGCTAATTTTGAAGTAAGTTTGAACTGTGTACTGCATTTACCAGGATGCAATGGGGCAAACAGCTGGGACTGTGAGGCAGTGTGCTCCCAACCCCCTTTCTGTTTAAAAGGCTCCCTTGAGACAGCAGGCTGACGAGGTTTGGCCTCGCATCTGTGTGTCTGTGAGTGGTACTGTGACCTAAGAGAAACTTGGCAGCATTTCCAGCAACCCCAGATTATTTTTTTTTTGCTCTCTAATACTGTTGTTCTATACTTAAGACGGGCTCAACCCAGAAACACGTGCCTAGAGATACACAGCATTGTATGCACCAACTTTGGTGAAAAACTCCAGCTAATTTTGTAGTAAGTTTGAACTGTGTACTGCATTTACCAGGATGCAATGGGGCAAACAGCTGGAACTGTGAGGCAGTGTGCTCCCAACCCCCTTTCTGTTTAAAAGGCTCCCTTGAGACAGCAGGCTGACGAGGTTTGGCCTCGCACCTGTGTGTCTGTGAGTGGTACTGTGACCTAAGAGAAACTTGGCAGCATTTCCAGCAACCCCAGATTATTTTTTTTTTGCTCTCTAATACTGTTGTTCTATACTTAAGACGGGCTCAACCCAGAAACACGTGCCTAGAGATACACAGCATTGTATGCACCAACTTTGGTGAAAAACTCCAGCTAATTTTGTAGTAAGTTTGAACTGTGTACTGCATTTACCAGAATGCAATGGGGCAAACTGTGCTGGAACTATGAGGCAGTGTGCTCCCAACTCCCTTTCTGTTTAAACGGCTCCCTCGAGCCAGCAAGCTGACGAGCTTTGGAGATGCACCTAGTGCCTGTGAGTAGTACTGTGACCTAAGAGGAACTTGGCAGCATTTCCAGCAACCCCAGATGATTTCTTTTTTTGCTCTCTAATACTGCTGCTCTCTATTGAAGACGGGCTCAACCCAGAAACACGTGTCTAGAGATATACAGCAATGTGTGCACCAACTTTGGTGAAAAACTCCAGCTAATTTTGAAGTAAGTTTGAACTGTGTACTGCATTTACCAGAATGCAATGGAGCAAACTGTGCTGGAACTGTGAGGCAGTGTGCTCCCAACCCGCTTTCTGTTTAAAAGGCTCCTTTGAGCCAGCAAGTTGACGAGCTTTGGAGATGCACCTGTGTGCCTGTGAGTGGTACTGTGACCTAAGAGGAACTTGGCAGCATTTCCAGCAACCCCAGATGATTTCTTTTTTTGCTCTCTAATATTGCTGCTCTCTACTGAAGACGGGCTCCACCCAGAAACACGTCTCTAGGGATATACAGCAGTGTCTGCACCAACTTTAGTGAAAATCTCCAGCTAATTTTGAAGTAAGTTTGAACTGCGTACTGCATTTACCAGGATGGAATGGGGCAAACTGTGCTGGGACTGTGAGGCAGTGTGCTCCCAACCCCCTTTCTGTTTAAAAGGCTCCCTTGAGCCAGCAGGCTGATGAGCTTTGGCCATGCACCTGTGTGTCTGTGAGTGGTACTGTGACCTAAGAGAAACTTGGCAGCATTTCCAGCTACCCCATATTATTTATTTTTGCTCTCTAATACTGCTGCTCTTGACTGAAGACGGGCTCAACCCAGAAACACGTGCCTAGAGATATACAGCAATGTCTGCACCAACTTTGGTGAAAAACTCCAGCTAATTTTGAAGTAAGTTTGAACTGTGTACTGCATTTACCAGAATGCAATGGGGCAAACTGTGCTGGAACTGTGAGGCAGTGCGCTCCCAACCCCCTCTCTGTTTAAAACGCTACCTTGAGCCAGCAAGCTGACGAGCTTTGGAGATGCACCTGTGTGCCTGTGAGTGGTACTGTGACCTAAGAGAACTTGGCAGCATTTCCAGCAACCCCAGATGATTTCTTTTTTTGCTCTTTAATACTGCTGCTCTCTTCTGAAGATGGACTCAAACCAGAAACACGTGTCTAGAGATATACAGCAATGTCTGCACCAACTTTGGTGAAAAACTCCAGTTAATTTTGAAGTAAGTTTGAACTGTGTACTGCATTTACCAGGATGGAATGGGGCAAACTGTGCTGGGACTGTGAGGCAGTGTGCTCCCAACTCCCTTTCTGTTTAAACGGCTCCCTTGAGCCAGCAAGCTGACGAGCTTTGGAGATGCACCTAGTGCCTGTGAGTAGTACTGTGACCTAAGAGGAACTTGGCAGAATTTCCAGCAACCCCAGATGATTTCTTTTTTTGCTCTCTAATACTGCTGCTCTCTACTGAAGACGGGCCCAACCCAGAAACACGTGTCTAGAGATATACAGCAATGTCTGCACCAACTTTGGTGAAAAACTCCAGCTAATTTTGAAGTAAGTTTGAACTGTGTACTGCATTTACCAGAATGCAATGGGGCAAACTGTGCTGGAACTGTGAGGCAGTGTGCTCCCAACCCGCTTTCTGTTTAAAAGGCTCCCTTGAGCCAGCAAGCTGACGAGCTTTGGAGATGCCCCTGTGTGCCTGTGAGTGGTACTGTGACCTAAGAGGAACTTGGCAGCATTTCCAGCAACCCCAGATGATTTCTTTTTTTGCTCTCTAATATTGCTGCTCTCTACTGAAGACGGGTCAACCCAGAAACACGTGTCTAGAGATATACAGCAATGTCTGCACCAAATTTGGTGAAAAACTCCAGCTAATTTTGAAGTAAGTTTGAACTGTGTTCTGCATTTACCAGGCTGCAATGGGGCAAACTGTGCTGGGACTGTGAGGAAGTGTGCTCCCAACCCCCTTTCTGTTTAAAAGGCTCCCTTGAGCCAGCAAGCTGACGAGCTTTGAAGATGCACCTGTGTGCCTGTGAGTGGTACTGTGACCTAAGAGGAACTTGGCAGCATTTCTAGCAACCCCAGATGATTTCTTGTTTTGCTCTCTAATATTGCTGCTCTCTACTGAAGACCGGTCAACCCAGAAACACGTGTCTAGAGATATACAGCAATGTCTGCACCAACTTTGGTGAAAAACTCCAGCTAATTTTGAAGTATGTTTGAACTGTGTACTGCTTTTACCAGGATGCAATGATTCAAACTGTGCTGGGATTGTGAGGCAGTGTCCTCCCAACCCCCTTTCTGTTTAAAAGGCTCCCTTAAGCCAGCAAGCTGAGGAGCTTTGGAAATGCACCTAGGTGCCTGTGAGAGGTACTGTGACCTAAGAGAAACTTGGCAGCATTTCCAGCAAACCCAGATGATTTCTCTTTTTTGCTCTCAAATGCTGCTGCTCTCTACTAAAGATGGGCGCAACCCAGAAACACGTGTCTAGAGATGTACAGCAATGTCTGCACCAACTTTGGTGAAAAACTCCAGCTAATATTGAAGTCAGTTTGAACTGTGTACTGCATTTACCAGGATGCAATGGGGCAAACTGTGCTGGGACTGTGAGGCAGTGTGCTCCCAACCCCCTTTCTGTTTAAAAGGCTCCCTTGAGCCAGCAAGCTGATGAGCTTTGGAGATGCACCTGTGTGCCTGTGAGTGGTACTGTGACCTAAGAGGAACTTGGCAGCATTTCCAGCAACCCCAGATGACTTTTTTTTTGCTCTCCAATACTGTCTGCTCTCTACTGAAGACGGGCTCCACCCAGAATCACGTGTCTAGAGATATACAGCAATGTCTGCACCAACTTTGGTGAAAAACTCCAGCTAATTTTGAAGTAAGTTTGTACTGTGTACTGCATCTAGCAGGATGAAATGGGGCAAACTGTGCTGGGACTGTGAGGCAGTGTGCTCCCAACCTCCTTTCTGTTTAAAAGGCTCCCTTGCGCCACCAAGCTGACGAGTTTTGGAGCTGCACCTGTGTGTCTGTGAGTGGTACTGTGACCTAAGAGGAACTTGGCAGCATTTCCAGCAACCCCGGATGATTTTTTTTTGCTCTCAAATACTGCTGCTCTCTACTGAAGACGGGCTCAACCCAGAAACACGTGCCTAGAGATATACAGCTGTGTGTGCACCAACTTTGGTGAAAAACTCCAGCTAATTTTGAAGTAAATTTGTACTGTGTACTGCATTTACCAGGATGAAATGGGGCAAACTGTGCTGGGACCGTGAGGCAGTGTGCTCCCAACCCCCTTTCTGTTTAAAAGGCTCCCTTGAGCCAGCAAGCTGACAAGCTTTGGAGATTCACCTGTGTGCCTGTGAGTGGTACTGTGACCTAAGAGGAACTTGGCAGCATTTCCAGCAACCCCAGATTATTATTATTTTTTTTAAAAACTTTTTATTAAAGATAAAAGACAAAATACAGAAACAATAACAAAAACACAAACAAGGCATTACTTTACAATACAGTGTCGCATCGTGCGGGGGGCGCGGGAGGTGCACTACAAAGCGAATTTAGGAACACATCATATGAGTGGGGGGGGGCAGAGGGACAAAAAGCAATCAAGATGTCTAATTTGCCGTAAGGGAAACGTTGGGCCGGGGAGACATCAGTTCCCTATCCAAGTCCAGGAGGGGAGGAGCACATATCTCACCACGATAGATATTCCATTGAGACCATATCTTCCCCCATTTGCGAGGTGTACCTCAAGAAACATATACTGTTTTTTCCCTCAACATGCACCAATCCAAATTCTGTTTCCATAGCAGAACTGTCGGCGCTCTCTGGGCACCCCATAGTTGTGCGATATCTCGTTTGGCAATCATATTACCTAAGGTCACCCATCGAAGCTGCGCCATACTATAATCATTCGGCTCCCAAACGTTCAGCAAACATCTCCTCGCCTCGGGCATCGACCGCACACCCGTGACCTCATTCATAACTTCATGCACACGCGACCAATATCGCATCACAACAGGACACTCCCAAATGATATGGAGAAACGTTCCCACGAAACCACAGCCGCGCCTGCACAGTCCATCCTCAGAAAATCCCATGCGTACAAGACGGGGGCCGGTCACATATATCCTATGGAGAATTTTAAGCTGGACAAACCGGAAGCGCGCCGGGATCGCCACTTCCCGAGGGGAGGAGATCGCAGCCTGCCAATCTTCATCATCAAGTTCCAGACCGTCACTAGTCCATGCCTCACGAAGGCGACACAATAGGTCGGTTCTAGAGTTGATCAACTTTTTATAAATAAGCGAGATCGTGCTGTCAGGGACGTACCCATCTAATATCCTATCCTCAAGCGGGGATGCCTCCGGTATATCCGTGTCCAAGGGAAAGACAGACAGGACCGCGTGTCGAATTTGCGCATACCGGAAGAATTCTCTATCATTCAACTCATATTCAGTTTTCAGCTCATCTAACGTCTTGACCCTGACCTTGATCCAAACGTCATTCACCTTACTGATACCGATGACGTTCCACTTATAAAATCCCTTCGATCGCCAAAGGGAGCAAAGTTTGTCCGATGCGTACAACGGGATCGCACAAGTCAACCTGTCCGCCCAGCCCAGAGCCACCGTAGCACGATGCCAAACCTGGACTGCCGTCCTGGTAGGGCCCGTGAGATTCCCACCAGGAGATTTTGCATAAAGAGATCTATCGTAGCTCCCACCGGGCAGCAGCGACCTATCCATCTCAAAGGCCGGATTTGGCGAGGGCCCGTAGGTTCAATGATTAATAGCCCCTAACTGCGAGGCCCAGTAGTAGCGGCGGATATCAGGGAGTGCGATGCCACCGTCGTACCACGGGAGCGTCATCTTAGCGATAGCAATACGAGAGCGGCCCCCCCACAACAGTTGTCTCTGCAAACTTTCAATCTCCCGGAAATAACTAGCAGGTACAGCGTCAAGTGTGTTTTGCAGCGCATAAAGGAACCGGGGTAGCGACATCATCTTAAACAGCGCCGACCTTCCCAGGGGAGAGAGAGGGAGCCTACCCCAAGCAAGGACATCAGCGCGAAGGCGCCGGAGAGGGGGCAACAAATTACGTTCATAACGAAGCCCCGGGTCTAGGGTAACGAAGATTCCCAGGTATTTAAATCCCTCCCGCACTACCGCAATAGGACAGCCACGGGGCAAAAGAGTACCGTCTCCCGAGAGAACATAAACACAAGACTTCGACCAATTAATGACAAGGCCAGAATTCTTACGGAAGGAGGTCAACACATCAAAAAGGACAATTAGCGATTTTCGCAGCGACGTGAGGTATAACAGGATATCATCCGCATATAAGGATACGCGGTCCTCAAACTCCGGAGTCCATCTAATGCCCCTCAAGGACGGCTCCGACCTCAGCCAAGCCGCAAGCGGCTCCAAGGCGAGGGCAAACAAAAGAGGAGACAAAGGACAGCCCTGGCGCGTACCTCTTCCCAGCGCAAATGAAGCAGAGACTCGACCATTCACGACCACTTGAGCCAAGGGGTCAGTGTAAAGCAGCTTCACCCAGTTAATGAAAACCAGACCAAAACCAAATTTAGCAAGGACCGCCCATAGGTATGGCCACTCTAACGTATCAAACGCCATAGTGGTGTCCAGGGACGCCAGGATGGCCGGTTCCCGCAATGTTTCCGCCCGCGCGAGGACGCCATGTAGTCGCCGGAGGTTAAGCGCAGTATTGCGGTGTGGTATAAAGCCGGATTGGTCCGGATGAACCAGGTCGCCTATAACAGTAACCAAGCGATTGGCAAGCAATTTGGCCAAGATCTTCGGTTCAGCGTTAATCAGTGATAACGGCCTGTAGGAGGCGCAGCGGTCGCGGGGTTTGCCTTCTTTAGGAATCACTACTATAGAAGCTAGTCTCTGGTCAGGAGGGAGGGTACCCATCTCTAGCGATTCCAGGAACATCGATCGTAAATACGGGGCTATCGTGTCCGGACAGAGTTTGTAGAGCTCAATAGGAAGCCCATTAGGACCCGCGGCCTTCCCAGAGCGAACCGAACGAATGGCGGTCGAAACCTCCTCTACCGTGGGCAGCGCATCGAGGAGTTCCCTCTCAGGAGCAGACAAACAGGGCAGCGCAATGTCACGCAAAAGCAAGTGGGAGTCATGCTCAGATCTATCAGACACAGGGGAGTATACTCCCCGGAAATACTCAGCGAAACATTCAACTATTTCAACAGGATCAGTAAGAAGCACTTCATTCACACCCACAATCACAGGGACCACCCGACTCGCACTCTCCCTCTTATCCAGCCAGGCAAGCAACTTCCCAGCTTCATCACCAACATCATACAGGCGTCCCTGCTGTTCCCTGCTCATTACTTTTGCAGCATCTGTGACCAACGCTCTATATTCAAATTGCTTGAGACCCAACAGATGTAGTCTGTTGGGTAACCTCGGACTCCAGTTCCCCCTCCAGGGCAGTAATTTCCCCCTCGATACGGACAATGTCAGCTCGGCTACTCCTCTTAATGTTACTAATCAGAGAGAGGGCCTGGCCTCGAATAACAGTTTTATATGCTTCCCACAACGAAACTGAGGAGGAGACGGAGCCAACGTTGTCAGCAAAGTAGTGGTCAAGTGTCTTAATCAATTCAACTCTAACCTTGGGATCACGGTGGTACCAGGAGTTAATCGGGGCAATACGACCTCCCGTCCCCAGCTGCGCATCCACAACCAACCACACCGGGGAGTGATCCGATATACCTCTAGCGAGATGTCGTACCTCCTGTAGAGCGGATGCCTGGGAGGAGGGCATCAGCACGTAGTCCAGTCTCGAGAGACTGCCGTGCGCCCCAGAGTGAAAGGTATACTGTGATGTCCCCGGGTGAAGCAAGCGCCAACAATCGGTGAGCCCCAGAGTATCAAGGAAGTCGCCCAACCAGGACTGAGCTTTGGAGAGTTCCCGGGGAGGATAACGATCACACATCCCCGAAACTACGGAATTAAAGTCCCCGCCCACCACAAGCAGACCCTTCGGGACTCCCAGGAGCACCCTTCCCAAATCAGCATAAGTAGTAGCCTGGAGGCCGGGTGGTATGTAGACAGAGACCACAGTTATGACCTTCCCCTCCCAGCGCCCAACAATGGCGGCGTACCGTCCCCTATCATCAAGGATGATCTCGTCAATAGCAAGAGGGAGGGAGTTACGGACCAGTATGCCCACCCCCCTGGATCCAGAAGTGAAACCCGAGTGCGCCAGGAGACGATAACCACGCCTATTCAATGTGTTGCACGTATTACCAAGCAAGTGCGTCTCCTGGAGCAGAACAACATCAGGGGATAGACGTCGCAGCAACTTCAACACCACACCCCGTTTAATCCTATCCCCCAACCCGTTAACGTTCCAACACAACAGTCGAAGTCCCCTAACCCCATCCCAATAGTGAAACCCGCCCCCACTCCACACCCAGTGCAACAAAGTACAACCAAAGCTCGTTATTACAGTGCCTTGTAAAGAACTAAGAAACATGAACACCAACCCCCCATCCCACCGAAAAACCCCGTACATCACACCCCTCTCCCCGCACCCCTGCGTGAGACTAAAAAGCCACCCCAACTTGCAGTGTGCCTGTCGCCCTAATACCCAACTAATCTACGAAAAGAACCCCGGAGGAGGAAGAGGCACCCACCCCCCACCTACCCCCAAAAGTGACCAGGTGTCAGCAGCAACAATCATGGCATCAAACCAAAGTGAAAAGTCAATTCAATGGACAAGGGGCCGGCAACTATCCCTATTCCTGTTCCACCGGGCCGCCCTCCGCACCTCCGGAAGGTCCAAAGTTCTCAGAGTGATCCTGCCCCATAGGCAGCGAGTCCAGCCAGTCACTTACGGCCCCAGGATGGTTGAAGAAAAATGTCAGTTCGTTGTAGACCACACGCAGTCTGGCCGGAAAGAGCATAGCATACTTCATTTCTCTGTCTCTCAGCCTCTTTTTCACCCCTTGGAAACCAAGTCTCTGCTTCTGGACCTGCTGGGTAAAGTCCGGGTACAAACTGACTGTAGTATTCTCGAAAGCAGTCGGGCCAGACTGGCGTGACGCCTGTAGAATCGCATCCCTGTCCCGAAAGTTGAAAATCCTAGCGATGATAGGACGCGGAGTGGCACCCGATTTCGGCGCGCCTCCAGGGATCCTGTGCGCACGTTCCACAGCAAAGAACTTGCTAAGGCCCTTGGGTGCGAGATGATTCAATACAAGATCCTCCACCAGTAGGTCCACCGAAGAGGCCCCGGATGTTTCCGGGACACCGATCAGACGGATGTTATTCCGCCGGGCACGGCTCTCGAAATCCTCCAGGCGTCTCGAGAAATAAGTCTGAGCGGATCGTAGGTTACCGACCTTGGCCTGCAAGTCAGAGACATCGGTCGTGAGGCTAGATGTCTTCAGATCTAGGGACTTAACCCTCTCGTTGGTCTTCGCGAGATCTGCCCTGATCAGATTAACATCTATAGCGACCGTGTCTAACTTATGAGACAGGGCCTTGTATTGCTGCCCCAACGTCGTCTTCATTGCAGAAATGGCGCCCATAACGTCCCGCAGCGACAGGTCCTCACCAGTCGAGGAGTCATCTGTAGCAGTAGTTGGGGATTTAGTCGGTCCTCCCGGCAAGCCCTTGGCGAGGGTATATCTATCCATGACGTTTGTCTGCACGGAACTCCCTCGGACACCCGGCTTGGTCTTGCGTTTTTCACCCTCAGGCTTGGTGGCCATTTTAGATCTGGAGCCCCGGAGGGAAGCCTCGTTCCGGGTAAAAATGGCTACAACCAAGTCTCCAGCATCAAGGAGAAGGGTGAGATAAGCACCTCTCGCCAGGCAGTGAACCAAAGTAGGCCAAAGTCACACTTCCGAGAAGTAGTAGAGTGGAAGACGATCGGGACAGGCCACTCAGGCTGAATCAAGGAGGTCCTCGGACGAGAAACGAAACCGAAAGTAGACAACCGAGCCGACAGGACTCGGGCGGTCCGTTGTTGTTCAATTATCGTCCGGCTGGCAAAGAAACAGAGCCCGGGGCAGTGCCATGGAGCAGGCCTGAAAAGGTCAGAGAACCATATCTCCGGCTCCCAAAGTCCAAATCAAATTTTGTAAACTGATAATTGATCAGCAGGGCTGTGCCAGTAACAACCCGTCGTCCAAATCAGGATAGAAGTCAGGATAGATGGTGGAGGTGGCGAGGGTCCGGGGAGCCCTGTGCTCACGTGACCATCTTGGTTACGCACGAAGCTCCTCCTCCAACCCCAGATTATTATCTTTTTTGCTCTCTAATACTGCTGCTCTCTACTGAAGACGGGCTTAACCCAGAAACACGTGTCTAGAGATATACAGCAATGTCTGCACCAACTTTGGTGAAAAACTCCAGCTAATTTTGAAGTAAGTTTGAACTGTGTACTGCATTTACCAGGATGCAAATGGGGCAAACAGCTGGGACAGTGAGGCAGTGTGCTCCCAACCTCCTTTCTATTTAAAAGGCTCCCTTGAGCCAGCAGGCTGACGAGCTTTGGCGATGCACCTATGTGTCTGTGAGTGGTACTGTGACCTAAGAGAAACTTGGCAGCATTTCCACCAACCCCAGATTATTATTTTTTGCTCTCTAATACTGCTGTTCTCTACTGAAGACGGGCTTTACCCAGAAACATGTGTCTAGAGATATACAGCAATGTCTGCACCAACTTTGGTGAAAAACTCCAGCTAATTTTGAAGTAAGTTTGAACTGTGTACTACATTTACCAGAATGGAATGGGGCAAACTGTGCTGGGACTGTGAGGCAGTGTGCTCCCAACCCCCTTTCTGTTTAAAAGGCTCCCTTGAGCCAGCAAGCTGACGAGCTTTGGAGTTGCACCTGTGTGCCTGTGAGTAGCGCTGTGACCTAAGAGGAACTTGGCAGCATTTCCAGCAATCCCAGATTATTTTTGTTTTGCTCTCTAGTACTGCTGCTCTCGACTGAAGATGGGCTCAATCCAGAAACACGTGTCTAGAGATATACAGCATTGTATGCACCAACTTTGGTGAAAAACTCCAGCTAATTTTGAAGTAAGTTTGAACTGTGTACTGCATTTACCAGAATGCAATGGGGCAAACTGTGCTGGGACTGTGAGGCAGTGTGCTCCCAACCCCCTTTCTGTTTAAAAGGCTCCCTTGAGCCAGTAAGCTGACGAGCTTTGGCGATGCACCTGTGTGTCTATGAGTGGTACTGTGACCTAAGAGAAACTTGACAGCGTTTCCAGCAACCCCAGATGATTTTTCTTTGCTCTCTAATACTGCTGCTCTCTACTGAAGACAGGCTCCACCCAGAAACTCGTCTCTAGGGATATACAGCAATGTCTGCACCAACTTTGGTGAAAAACACCAGCTAATTTTGAAGTAAGTTTGAACTGTGTACTGCATTTACCAGGATGGAATGGGGCAACTGTGCTGGGACTGTGAGGCAGTGTGCTCCCCACCCCCTTTCTGTTTAAAAGGCTCCCTTGAGCCAGCAAGCTGAGGAGCTTTGGAAATGCACCTGTGTGCCTGTGAGTGGTACTGTGACCTAAGAGGAACTGGGCAGCATTTCCAGCAACGCCAGGTAATTATTTTTTTAATCTCTAATACTGCTGCTCTCTACTGAAGACAGGCTTTACCCAGAAACACGTGTCTAGGGATATACAGCAATGTCTGCACCAACTTTGGTGAAAAACTCCAGCTAATTTTGAAATAAGCTTGAACTGTGTACTGCATTTACTAGGATGGAATGGGGCAAACTGTGCTGGGACTCGGAGGCAGTGTGCTCCCAACCACCTTTCTGTTTAAAAGGCTCCCTTGAGCCAGCAAGCTGACAAGCTTTGGAGATGCACCTGTGCGCCTGTGAGTGGTACTGTGACCTAAGAGGAACTTGGCAGCATTTCCAACAACCCCAGATTATTATCTTTTTTGCTCTCTAATACTTCTGCTCTCTACTGAAGACGGGCTTAACCCAGAAACAAGTTTCTAGAGATATACAGCTGTGTGTGCACCAACTTTGGTGAAAAACTCCAGCTAATTTTGAAGTAAGTTTGAACTGTGTACTGCATTTACCAGGATGCAATGGGGCAAACAGCTGGGACAGTGAGGCAGTGTGCTCACAACCCCCTTTCTGTTTAAAAGGCTCCCTTGAGCCAGCAGGCTGACGAGCTTTGGCGATGCACCTATGTGTCTGTGAGTGGTACTGTGACCTAAGAGAAACTTGGCAGCATTTCCATCAACCCCAGATTATTATTTTTTGCTCTCTAATACTGCTGTTCTCTACTGAAGACAGGCTTTACCCAGAAACATGTGTCTAGAGATATACAGCAATGTCTGCACCAACTTTGGTGAAAAACTACAGCTAATTTGGAAGTAAGTTTGAACTGTGTACTACATTTACCAGAATGGAATGGGGCAAACTGTGCTGGGACTGTGAGGCAGTGTGCTCCCAACCCCCTTTCTGTTTAAAAGGCTCCCTTGAGCCAGCAAGCTGACGAGCTTTGGAGTTGCACCTGTGTGCCTGTGAGTAGTACTGTGACCTAAGAGGAACTTGGCAGCATTTCCAGCAATCCCAGATTATTTTTGTTTTGCTCTCTAATACTGCTGCTCTCGACTGAAGATGGGCTTAACCCCGAAACACGTGTCTAGAGATATACAGCATTGTATGCACCAACTTTGGTGAAAAACTCCAGCTAATTTTGAAATAAGTTTGAACTGTGTACTGCATTTACCAAAATGCAATGGGGCAAACTGTGCTGGGACTGTGAGGCAGTGTTCTCCCAACCCCCTCTCTGTTTAAAAGGCTACCTTGAGCCAGCAAGCTGACGAGCTTTGGCGATGCACCTGTGTGTCTATGAGTGGTACTGTGACCTAAGAGAAACTTGGCAGCGTTTCCAGCAACCCTAGATGGTTTTTCTTTGCTCTCTAATACTGCTGCTCTCTACTGAAGACGGGCTCCACCCAGAAACACGTCTCTAGGGATATACAGCAATGTCTGCACCAACTTTGGTGAACAACTCCAGCTAATTTTGAAGTAAGTTTGAACTGTGTACTGCATTTACCAGGATGGAATGGGGCAAACTGTGCTGGGACTGTGAGGCAGTGTGCTCCCATCCCCCTTTCTGTTCAAAAGGCTCCCTTGAGCCAGCAAGCTGACGAGCTTTGGAAATGCACCTGTGTGCCTGTGAGTGGTACTGTGACCTAAGAGGAACTTGGCAGCATTTCCAGCAACCCCAGATGATTTCTTTTTTTGCTCTCTAATATTGCTGCTCTCTACTGAAGACGGGTCAACCCAGAAACACGTGTCTAGAGATATACAGCAATGTCTGCACCAACTTTGGTGAAAAACACCAGCTAATTTTGAAGTAAGTTTGAACTGTGTACTGCATTTACCAGGATGGAATGGGGCAAACTGTGCTGGGACTGTGAGGCAGTGTGCTCCCAACCCCCTTTCTGTTTAAAAGGCTCCCTTGAGCCAGCAAGCTGAGGAGCTTTGGAAATGCACCTGTGTGCCTGTGAGTGGTACTGTGACCTAAGAGGAACTGGGCAGCATTTCCAGCAACGCCAGGTAATTATTTTTTTAATCTCTAATACTGCTGCTCTCTACTGAAGACTGGCTCAACCCAGAAACACGTGTCTAGAGATATACAGCAATGTCTGCACCAACTTTGGTGAAAAACTCCAGCTAATTTTGAAGTAAGTTTGAACTGTGTACTGCATTTACAAGGATGGAATGGGGCAAACTGTGCTGGGACTCTGAGGCAGTGTGCTCCCAACCACCTTTCTGTTTAAAAGGCTCCCTTGAGCCAGCAAGCTGACAAGCTTTGGAGATGCACCTGTGTGCCTGTGAGTGGTACTGTGACCTAAGAGGAACTTGGCAGCATTTCCAACAACCCCAGATTATTATCTTTTTTGCTCTCTAATACTGCTGCTCTCTACTGAAGACGGGCTTAACCCAGAAACACGTGTCTAGAGATATACAGCAATGTCTGCACCAACTTTGGTGAAAAACTCCAGCTAATTTTGAAGTAAGTTTGAACTGTGTACTGCATTTACCAGGATGCAATGGGGCAAACAGCTGGGACTGTGAGGCAGTGTGCTCCCAACCCCCTTTCTGTTTAAAAGGCTCCCTTGAGCCAGCAGGCTGACGAGCTTTGGCCATGCACCTGTGTGTCTGTGAGTGGTACTGTGACCTAAGAGAAACTAGGCAGCATTTCCAGCAACCCCAGATTATTTTTTTTTGCTCTCTAATATTGCTGCTCTTTACTGAAGACGGGCTCAACCCAGAAACACGTGCCTTGAGATATACAGCAATGTCTGCACCAACTTTGGTGAAAAACTCCAGCTAATTTTGAAGTAAGTTTGAACTGTGTACTGCATTTACTAGGATGCAATGGGGCAAACAGCTGGGACTGTGAGGCAGTGTGCTCCCAACCCCCTCTCTGTTTAAAAGGCTCCCTTGAACCAACCAGCTGACGAGCTTTGGAGATGCACCTTTGTGCCTGTGAGTGGTACTGTGACCTTAGAGGAACTTGGCAGCATTTCCAACATCCCCAGATGATTGTTTTTTTGCTCTCTAATACTGCTGCTCTCTTCTGAAGATGGACTCAAACCAGAAACACGTGTCTAGAGATATACAGCAATGTCTGCACCAACTTTGGTGAAAAACTCCAGCTAATTTTGAAGTAAGTTTGAACTGTGTACTGCATTTACCAGGATGCAATGGGGCAAACAGCTGGGACTGTGAGGCAGTGTGCTCCCAACCCCCTTTCTGTTTAAAAGGCTCTCTTGAGCCAGCAGGCTGACGAGCTTTGGCCATGCACCTGTGTGTCTGTGAGTGGTACTGTGACCTAAGAGAAATTGGCAGCATTTCCAGAAACCCCAGATTCTTTTTTTTGGCTCTCTAATACTGCTGCTCTCTTCTGAAGATGGACTCAAACCAGAAACACATGTCTAGAGATATACAGCAATGTCTGCACCAACTTTGGTGAAAAACTCCAGCTAATTTTGAAGTAAGTTTGAACTGTGTACTGCATTTACCAGGATGCAATGGGGCAAACAGCTGGGACTGTGAGGCAGCGCGCTCCCAACCCCCTCTCTGTTTAAAAGGCTCCCTTGAGCCAGCAAGATGACGAGCTTTGGAGATGCACCTGTGTGCCTGTGAGTGGTACTGTGACCTAAGAGAACTTGGCAGCATTTCCAGCAACCCCAGATGATTTCTTTTTTTTGCTCTTTAATACTGCTGCTCTCTTCTGAAGATGGACTCAAACCAGAAACACCTGTCTAGAGATATACAGCAATGTCTGCACCAACTTTGGTGAAAAACTTCAGCTAATTTTGAAGTAAGTTTGAACTGTGTACTGCATTTACCAGGATGCAATGGGGCAAACAGTTGGGACTGTGAGGCAGTGTGCTCCCAACCCCCTTTCTGTTTAAAAGGCTCCCTTGAGCCAGCAGGCTGACTAGCTTTGGCCATGCACCTGTGTGCCTGTGAGTGGTACTGTGACCTTAGAGGAACTTGGCAGCATTTCCAACATCCCCAGATGATTGTTTTTTTGCTCTCTAATACTGTTGTTCTATACTTACGACGGGCTCATCCCAGAAACACGAGTCTAGAGATATACAGCAATGTCTGCACCAACTTGGGTGAAAAACTCCAACTAATTTTGAAGTAAGTTTGTACTGTGTACTGCATTTAGCAGGATGAAATGGGGCAAACTGTGCTGGGACTGGAAGGCAGTGTGCTACCAACCTCCTTTCTGTTTAAAAGGCTCCCTTGCGCCAGCAAGCTGATGAGCTTTGGAGCTGCATCTGTGTGCCTGTGAGTGGTAATGTGACCTTAGAGGAACTTGGCAGCATTTCCAACATCCCCAGATGATTGTTTTTTTGCTCTCTAATACTGTTGTTCTATACTTACGACGGGCTCAACCCAGAAACACGAGTCTAGAGATATACAGCAATGTCTGCACCAACTTTGGTGAAAAACTCCAGCTAATTTTGAAGTAAGTTTGAACTGTGTACTGCATTTACTAGGATGGAATGGGGCAAACTGTGCTGGGACTGTGAGGCAGTGTGCTCCCATCCCCCTTTCTGTTCAAAAGGCTCCCTTGAGCCAGCAAGCTGAGGAGCTTTGTAAATGCACCTGTGTGCCTGTGAGTGGTACTGTGACCTAAGAGGAACTGGGCAGCATTTCCAGCAACGCCAGATTATTATTTTTTTGCTCTCTAATACTGCTGCTCTCTACTGAAGACAGGCTCAACCCAGAAACACGTGTCTAGAGATATACAGCAATGTCTGCACCAACTTTAGTGAAAAACTCCAGCTAATTTTGAAGTAAGTTTGAACTGTGTACTGCATTTACCAGGATGCAATGGGGCAAACAGCTGGGACTGTGAGGCAGTGTGCTCCCAACCCCCTCTCTGTTTAAAAGGCTCCCTTGAACCAACCAGCTGACGAGCTTTGGAGCTGCATCTGTGTGCCTGTGAGTGGTACTGTGACCTTAGAGGAACTTGGCAGCATTTCCAACATCCCCAGATGATTGTTTTTTTGCTCTCTAATACTGTTGTTCTATACTTACGACGGGCTCAACCCAGAAACACGAGTCTAGAGATATACAGCAATGTCTGCACCAACTTTGGTGAAAAACTCCAGCTAATTTTGAAGTAAGTTTGAACTGTGTACTGCATTTACCAGGATGGAATGGGGCAAACTGTGCTGGGACTGTGAGGCAGTGTGCTCCCATCCCCCTTTCTGTTCAAAAGGCTTCCTTGAGCCAGCAAGCTGAGGAGCTTTGTGAATGCACCTGTGTGCCTGTGAGTGGTACTGTGACCTAAGAGGAACTGGGCAGCATTTCCAGCAACGCCATATTATTATTTTTTTGCTCTCTAATACTGCTGCTCTCTACTGAAGACGGGCTTAACCCAGAAACACGTGTCTAGAGATATACAGCAATGTCTGCACCAACTTTGGTGAAAAACTCCAGCTAATTTTGAAGTAAGTTTGAACTGTGTACTGCATTTACCAGGATGCAATGGGGCAAACATCTGGGACAGTGAGGCAGTGTGCTCCCAACCTCCTTTCTATTTAAAAGGCTCCCTTGAGCCAGCAGGCTGACGAGCTTTGGCGATGCACCTATGTGTCTGTGAGTGGTACTGTGACCTAAGAGAAACTTGGCAGCATTTCCACCAACCCCAGATTATTATTTTTTGCTCTCTAATACTGCTGTTCTCTACTGAAGACGGGCTTTACCCAGAAACATGTGTCTAGAGATATACAGCAATGTCTGCACCAACTTTGGTAAAAAACTCCAGCTAATTTTGAAGTAAGTTTGAACTGTGTACTACATTTACCAGAATGGAATGGGGCAAACTGTGCTGGGACTGTGAGGCAGTGTGCTCCCAACCCCCTTTCTGTTTAAAAGGCTCCCTTGAGCCAGCAAGATGACGAGCTTTGGAGTTGCACCTGTGTGCCTGTGAGTAGCACTGTGACCTAAGAGGAACTTGGCAGCATTTCCAGCAATCCCAGATTATTTTTGTTTTGCTCTCTAGTACTGCTGCTCTCGACTGAAGATGGGCTCAATCCAGAAACACGTGTCTAGAGATATACAGCATTGTATGCACCAACTTTGGTGAAAAACTCCAGCTAATTTTGAAGTAAGTTTGAACTGTGTACTGCATTTACCAGAATGCAATGGGGCAAACTGTGCTGGGACTGTGAGGCAGTGTGCTCCCAACCCCCTTTCTGTTTAAAAGGCTCCCTTGAGCCAGCAAGCTGACGAGCTTTGGCGATGCACCTGTGTGTCTATGAGTGGTACTGTGACCTAAGAGAAACTTGGCAGCGTTTCCAGCAACCCCAGATGATTTTTCTTTGCTCTCTAATACTGCTGCTCTCTACTGAAGACAGGCTCCACCCAGAAACTCGTCTCTAGGGATATACAGCAATGTCTGCACCAACTTTGGTGAAAAACTCCAGCTAATTTTGAAGTAAGTTTGAACTGTGTACTGCATTTACAAGGATGCAATGGGGCAAACAGCTGGGACTGTGAGGCAGTGTGCTCCCAACCCCCTCTCTGTTTAAAAGGCTCCCTTGAGCCAGCAAGCTGAGGAGCTTTGGAAATGCACCTGTGTGCCTGTGAGTGGTACTGTGACCTAAGAGGAACTGGGCAGCCTTTCCAGTAACCCCAGATGATTTTTTTTTTGCTTTCTAGTACTGCTGCTCTCTTCTGAAGATGGGCTCAACCCAGAAACACGTGTCTAGAGATATACAGCAATGTCTGCACCAACTTTGGTGAAAAACTCCAGCTAATTTTGAAGTAAGTTTGAACTGTGTACTGCATTTAGCAGGATGAAATGGGGCAAACTGTGCTGGGACTGTGAGGCAGTGTGCTCCCAACCTCCTTTCTGTTTAAAAGGCTCCCTTGCGCCAGCAAGCTGACGAGCTTTGGAGCTGCACCTGTGTGCCTGTGAGTGGTACTGTGACCCAAGAGGAACTAGGCAGCATTTCCAGCAACCCCGGATGATTTTTCTTTGCTCTCTAATACTGCTGCTCTCTACTGAAGACAGGCTCCACCCAGAAACTCGTCTCTAGGGATATACAGCAATGTCTGCACCAACTTTGGTGAAAAACACCAGCTAATTTTGAAGTAAGTTTGAACTGTGTACTGCATTTACCAGGATGGAATGGGGCAAACTGTGCTGGGACTGTGAGGCAGTGTGCTCCCAACCCCCTTTCTGTTTAAAAGGCTCCCTTGAGCCAGCAAGCTGAGGAGCTTTGGAAATGCACCTGTGTGCCTGTGAGTGGTACTGTGACCTAAGAGGAACTGGGCAGCATTTCCAGCAACTCCAGGTTATTATTTTTTTAATCTCTAATACTGTTGCTCTCTACTGAAGACGGGCTCAACCCAGAAACACGTGTCTAGAGATATACAGCAATGTCTGCACCAACTTTGGTGAAAAACTCCAGCTAATTTTGAAGTAAGTTTGAACTGTGTACTGCATTTACAAGGATGCAATGGGGCAAACAGCTGGGACTGTGAGGCAGTGTGCTCCCAACCCCCTATCTGTTTAAAAGGCTCCCTTGAACCAACCAGCTGACGAGCTTTGGATATGCACCTTTGTGCCTGTGAGTGGTACTGTGACCTTAGAGGAACTTGGCAGCATTTCCAACATCCCCAGATGATTGTTTTTTTGCTCTCTAATACTGTTGTTCTATACTTACGACGGGCTCAACCCAGAAACACGAGTCTACAGATATACAGCAATGTCTGCACCAACTTTGGTGAAAAACTCCAGCTAATTTTGAAGTAAGTTTGAACTGTGTACTGAATTTACCAGGCTGCAATGGGGCAAACTGTGGTGGAACTGTGAGGCAGTGTGCTCCCAACCCCCTCTTTGTTTAAAAGGCTCCCTTGAGCCAGCAAGCTGACGAGCTTTGGAGATGCACCTGTGTGCCTGTGAGTGGTATTGTGACCTAAGAGGAACTTGGCAGCATTTCCAGTAACCCAGGATGATTTTTTTTTGCTTTCTAGTACTGCTGCTCTCTTCTGAAGATGGGCTCAACCCAGAAACACGTGTCTAGAGATATACAGCAATGTCTGCACCAACTTTGGTGAAAAACTCCAGCTAATTTTGAAGTAAGTTTGAACTGTGTACTGCATTTAGCAGGATGAAATCGGGCAAACTGTGCTGGGACTGTGAGGCAGTGTGCTCCCAACCTCCTTTCTGTTTAAAAGGCTCCCTTGCGCCAGCAAGCTGACGAGCTTTGGAGCTGCACCTGTGTGCCTGTGAGTGGTACTGTGACCCAAGAGGAACTTGGCAGCATTTCCAGCAACCCCGGATGATTTTTTTTTTTGCTCTCAAATACTGCTGCTCTCTACTGAAGACGGGATCAACCCAGAAACACCGGTGTGCACCAACTTTGGTGAAAAACCCCAGCTAATTTTGAAGTAAGTTTGAACTGTGTACTGCATTTACCAAGATGCAATGGGGCAAACTGTGCTGGGACTGTGAGGCAGTGTGCCTCCAACCCCCATTCTGTTTAAAAGGCTCCCTTGGGCCAGCAAGCTGACGAGCTTTGGCGATGCACCTGTGTGTCTGTGAGTGGTACTGTGACCTAAGAGAAACTTGGCAGCATTTCCTACAACCCCAGATGAGTTTTTTTTGCTCTCTAATACTGCTGCCCTCTACTGAAGACGGGCTCCACCCAGAAACACGTGTCTAGGGATATACAGCAATGTCTGCACCAACTTTGGTGAAAAACTCCAGCTAATTTTGAAATAAGTTTGAACTGTGTACTGCATTTACCAGGATGGAATGGGGCAAACTGTCCTGGGACTCTGAGGCAGTGTGCTCCCAACCACCTTTCTGTTTAAAAGGCTCCCTTGAGCCAGCAAGCTGACAAGCTTTGGAGATGCACCTGTGTGCCTGTGAGTGGTACTGTGACCTAAGAGGAACTTGGCAGCATTTCCAACAACCCCAGATTATTATCTTTTTTGCTCTCTAATACTGCTGCTCTCTACTGAAGACGGGCTTAACCCAGAAACAAGTGTCTAGAGATATACAGCTGTGTGTGCACCAACTTTGGTGAAAAACTCCAGCTAATTTTGAAGTAAGTTTGAACTGTGTACTGCATTTACCAGGATGCAATAGGGCAAACAGCTGGGACAGTGAGGCAGTGTGCTCCCAACCCCCTTTCTGTTTAAAAGGCTCCCTTGAGCCAGCAGGCTGACGAGCTTTGGCGATGCACCTATGTGTCTGTGAGTGGTACTGTGATCTAAGAGAAACTTGGCAGCATTTCCATCAACCCCAGATTATTATTTTTTGCTCTCTAATACTGCTGTTCTCTACTGAAGACAGGCTTTACCCAGAAACATGTGTCTAGAGATATACAGCAATGTCTGCACCAACTTTGGTGAAAAACTCCAGCTAATTTGGAAGTAAGTTTGAACTGTGTACTACATTTACCAGAATGGAATGGGGCAAACTGTGCTGGGACTGTGAGGCAGTGTGCTCCCAACCCCCTTTCTGTTTAAAAGGCTCCCTTGAGCCAGCAAGCTGACGAGCTTTGGAGTTGCACCTGTGTGCCTGTGAGTAGTGCTGTGACCTAAGAGGAACTTGGCAGCATTTCCAGCAATCCCAGATTATTTTTGTTTTGCTCTCTAATACTGCTGCTCTCGACTGAAGATGGGCTTAACGCCGAAACAGGTGTCTAGAGATATACAGCATGGTATGCACCAACTTTGGTGAAAAACTCCAGCTAATTTTGAATTAAGTTTGAACTGTGTACTGCATTTACCAAAATGCAATGGGGCAAACTGTGCTGGGACTGTGAGGCAGTATGCTTCCAACCCCCTTTCTGTTTAAAAGGCTACCTTGAGCCAGCAAGCTGACGAGATTTGGCGATGCACTTGTGTGTCTATGAGTGGTACTGTGACCTAAGAGAAACTTGGCAGCGTTTCCAGCAACCCTAGATGGTTTTTCTTTGCTCTCTAAGACTGCTGCTCTCTACTGAAGACGGGCTCCACCCAGAAACACGTCTCTAGGGATATACAGCAATGTCTGCACCAACTTTGGTGAAAAACTCCAGCTAATTTTGAAGTAAGTTTGAACTGTGTACTGCATTTACCAGGATGGAATGGGGCAAACTGTGCTGGGACTGTGAGGCAGTGTGCTCCCATCCCCCTTTCTGTTCAAAAGGCTCCCTTGAGCCAGCAAGCTGACGAGCTTTGGAAATGCACCTGTGTGCCTGTGAGTGGTACTGTGACCTAAGAGGAACTAAGCAGCATTTCCAGCAACGCCAGATTATTATTTTTTTGCTCTCTAATACTGCTGCTCTCTACTGAAGACGGGCTCAACCCAGAAACACGTGTCTAGAGATATACAGCAATGTCTGCACCAACTTTGGTGAAAAACTCCAGCTAATTTTGAAGTAAGTTTGAACTGTGTACTGCATTCACCAGGATGCAATGGGGCAAACAGCTGGGACTGTGAGGCAGTGTGCTCCCAACCCCCTTTCTGTTTAAAAGGCTCCCTTGAGCCAGCAGGCTGACGAGCTTTGGCCATGCACCTGTGTGTCTGTGAGTGGTACTGTGACCTAAGAGAAACTAGGCAGCATTTCCAGCAACTCCAGATTATTTTTTTTTGCTCTCTAATACTGCTGCTCTTGACTGAAGACGGGCTCAACCCAGAAACACGTGCCTAGAGATATACAGCAATGTCTGCACCAACTTTGGTGAAAAACTCCAGCTAATTTTGAAGTAAGTTTGAACTGTGTACTGCATTTACAAGGATGCAATGGGGCAAACAGCTGGGACTGTGAGGCAGTGTGCTCCCAACCCCCTATCTGTTTAAAAGGCTCCCTTGAACCAACCAGCTGACGAGCTTTGGATATGCACCTTTGTGCCTGTGAGTGGTACTGTGACCTTAGAGGAACTTGGCAGCATTTCCAACATCCCCAGATGATTGTTTTTTTGCTCTCTAATACTGTTGTTCTATACTTACGACGGGCTCAACCCAGAAACACGAGTCTAGAGATATACAGCAATGTCTGCACCAACTTTGGTGAAAAACTCCAGCTAATTTTGAAGTAAGTTTGAACTGTGTACTGAATTTACCAGGCTGCAATGGGGCAAACTGTGCTGGAACTGTGAGGCAGTGTGCTCCCAACCCCCTCTCTGTTTAAAAGGCTCCCTTGAGCCAGAAAGCTGACGAGCTTTGGAGATGCACCTGTGTGCCTGTGAGTGGTATTGTGACCTAAGAGGAACTTGGCAGCATTTCCAGTAACCCCGGATGATTTTTTTTTTGCTTTCTAGTACTGCTGCTCTCTTCTGAAGATGGGCTCAACCCAGAAACACGTGTCTAGAGATATACAGCAATGTCTGCACCAACTTTGGTGAAAAACTCCAGCTAATTTTGAAGTAAGTTTGAACTGTGTACTGCATTTAGCAGGATGAAATGGGGCAAACTGTGCTGGGACTGTGAGGCAGTGTGCTCCCAACCTCCTTTCTGTTTAAAAGGCTCCCTTGCGCCAGCAAGCTGACGAGCTTTGGAGCTGCACCTGTGTGCCTGTGAGTGGTACTGTGACCCAAGAGGAACTTGGCAGCATTTCCAGCAACCCCGGATGATTTTTTTTTTTGCTCTCAAATACTGCTGCTCTCTACTGAAGACGGGATCAACCCAGAAACACCGGTGTGCACCAACTTTGGTGAAAAACTCCAGCTAATTTTGAAGTAAGTTTGAACTGTGTACTGCATTTACCAAGATGCAATGGGGCAAACTGTGCTGGGACTGTGAGGCAGTATGCTTCCAACCCCCTTTCTGTTTAAAAGGCTACCTTGAGCCAGCAAGCTGACGAGATTTGGCGATGCACCTGTGCGTCTATGAGTGGTACTGTGACCTAAGAGAAACTTGGCAGCGTTTCCAGCAACCCTAGATGGTTTTTCTTTGCTCTCTAATACTGCTGCTCTCTACTGAAGACGGGCTCCACCCAGAAACACGTCTCTAGGGATATACAGCAATGTCTGCACCAACTTTGGTGAAAAACTCCAGCTAATTTTGAAGTAAGTTTGAACTGTGTACTGCATTTACCAGGATGGAATGGGGCAAACTGTGCTGGGACTGTGAGGCAGTGTGCTCCCATCCCCCTTTCTGTTCAAAAGGCTCCCTTGAGCCAGCAAGCTGACGAGCTTTGGAAATGCACCTGTGTGCCTGTGAGTGGTACTGTGACCTAAGAGGAACTAAGCAGCATTTCCAACAACGCCAGATTATTATTTTTTAGCTCTCTAATACCTCTGCTCTCTACTGAAGACGGGCTCAACCCAGAAACACGTGTCTAGAGATATACAGCAATTTCTGCACAAACTTTGGTGAAAAACTCCAGCTAATTTTGAAGTAAGTTTGAACTGTGTACTGCATTCACCAGGATGCAATGGGGCAAACAGCTGGGACTGTGAGGCAGTGTGCTCCCAACCCCCTTTCTGTTTAAAAGGCTCCCTTGAGCCAGCAGGCTGACGAGCTTTGGCCATGCACCTGTGTGTCTGTGAGTGGTACTGTGACCTAAGAGAAACTAGGCAGCATTTCCAGCAACTCCAGATTATTTTTTTTTGCTCTCTAATACTGCTGCTCTTGACTGAAGACGGGCTCAACCCAGAAACACGTGCCTAGAGATATACAGCAATGTCTGCACCAACTTTGGTGAAAAACTCCAGCTAATTTTGAAGTAAGTTTGAACTGTGTACTGCATTCACCAGGATGCAATGGGGCAAACAGCTGGGACTGTGAGGCAGTGTGCTCCCAACCCCCTTTCTGTTTAAAAGGCTCCCTTGAGCCAGCAGGCTGACGAGCTTTGGCCATGCACCTGTGGGTCTGTGAGTGGTACTGTGACCTAAGAGAAACTAGGCAGCATTTCCAGCAACTCCAGATTATTTTTTTTTGCTCTCTAATACTGCTGTTCTTGACTGAAGACGGGCTCAACCCAGAAACACGTGCCTAGAGATATACAGCAATGTCTGCACCAACTTTGGTGAAAAACTCCAGCTAATTTTGAAGTAAGTTTGAACTGTGTACTGCATTTACCAGGATGCAATGGGGCAAACAGCTGCGACTGTGAAGCAGTGTGCTCCCAACCCCCTCTCTGTTTAAAAGGCTCCCTTTAACCAACCAGCTGACGAGCTTTGGAGATGCACCTTTGTGCCTGTGAGTGGTACTGTGACCTTAGAGGAACTTGGCAGCATTTCCAACATCCCCAGATGATTGTTTTTTTGCTCTCTAATACTGTTGTTCTATACTTACGACGGGCTCAACCCAGAAACACGAGTCTAGAGATATACAGCAATGTCTGCACCAACTTGGGTGAAAAACTCCAGCTAATTTTGAAGTAAGTTTGAACTGTGTACTGAATTTACCAGGCTGCAATGGGGCAAACTGTGCTGGAACTGTGAGGCAGTGTGCTCCCAACCCCCTCTCTGTTTAAAAGGCTCCCTTGAGCCAGCAAGCTGACGAGCTTTGGAGATGCACCTGTGTGCCTGTGAGTGGTACTGTGACCTAAGAGAACTTGGCAGCATTTCCAGCAACCCCAGATGATTTCTTTTTTTGCTCTTTAATACTGCTGCTCTCTTCTGAAGATGGACTCAAACCAGAAACACGTGTCTAGAGATATACAGCAATGTCTACACCAACTTTGGTGAAAAACTCCAGCTAATTTTGAAGTAAGTTTGAACTGTGTACTGCATTTACCAGGATGCAATGGGGCAAACAGCTGGGACTGTGAGGCAGTGTGCTCCCAACCCCCTTTCTGTTTAAAAGGCTCCCTTGAGCCAGCAGGCTGACGAGCTTTGGCCATGCACCTGTGTGTCTGTGAGTGGTACTATGACCTAAGAGAAACTTGGCAGCATTTCCAGCAACCCCAGATTATTTTTTTTGCTCTCTAATAATGCTGCTCTTGACTGAAGACGGGCTCAACCCAGAAACACGTGCCTAGAGATATACAGCAATGTCTGCACCAACTTTGGTGAAAAACTCCAGCTAATTTTGAAGTAAGTTTGAACTGTGTACTGCATTTACCAGGATGCAATGGGGCAAACAGCTGGGACTGTGAGGCAGCGTGCTCCCAACCTCCTCTCTGTTTAAAAGGCTCCCTTGAGCCAGCAAGCTGACGAGCTTTGGAGATGCACCTGTGTGCCTGTGAGTGGTACTGTGACCTAAGAGAACTTGGCAGCGTTTCCAGCAACCCCAGATGGTTTTTCTTTGCTCTCTAATACTGCTGCTCTCTACTGAAGACGGGCTCCACCCAGAAACACGTCTCTAGGGATATACAGCAATGTCTGCACCAACTTTGGTGAAAAACTCCAGCTAATTTTGAAGTAAGTTTGAACTGTGTACTGCATTTACCAGGATGGAAAGGGGCAAACTGTGCTGGGACTGTGAGGCAGTGTGCTCCCATCCCCCTTTCTGTTCAAAAGGCTCCCTTGAGCCAGCAAGCTGAGGAGCTTTGTAAATGCACCTGTGTGCCTGTGAGTGGTACTGTGACCTAAGAGAAATTGGCAGCATTTCCAGAAACCCCAGATTATTTTTTTGGGCTCTCTAATACTGCTGCTCTCTTCTGAAGATGGACTCAAACCAGAAACACGTGTCTAGAGATATACAGCAATGTCTGCACCAACTTTGGTGAAAAACTCCAGCTAATTTTGAAGTAAGTTTGAACTGTGTACTGCATTTACCAGGATGCAATGGGGCAAACAGCTGGGACTGTGAGGCAGCGTGCTCCCAACCCCCTCTCTGTTTAAAAGGCTCCCTTGAGCCAGCAAGATGACGAGCTTTGGAGATGCACCTGTGTGCCTGTGAGTGGTACTGTGACCTAAGAGAACTTGGCAGCATTTCCAGCAACCCCAGATGATTTCTTTTTTTGCTCTTTAATACTGCTGCTCTCTTCTGAAGATGGACTCAAACCAGAAACACGTGTCTAGAGATATACAGCAATGTCTGCACCAACTTTGGTGAAAAACTCCAGATAATTTTGAAGTAAGTTTGAACTGTGTACTGCATTTACCAGGATGCAATGAGGCAAACAGCTGGGACTGTGAGGCAGTGTGCTCCCAACCCCCTTTCTGTTTAAAAGGCTCCCTTGAGCCAGCAGGCTGACGAGCTTTGGCCATGCACCTGTGTGCCTGTGAGTGGTACTGTGACCTTAGAGGAACTTGGCAGCATTTCCAACATCCCCAGATGATTGTTTTTTTGCTCTCTAATACTGTTGTTCTATACTTACGATGGGCTCAACCCAGAAACACGAGTCTAGAGATATACAGCAATGTCTGCACCAACTTGGGTGAAAAACTCCAGCTAATTTTGAAGTAAGTTTGTACTGTGTACTGCATTTAGCAGGATGAAATGGGGCAAACTGTGCTGGGACTGGAAGGCAGTGTGCTACCAACCTCCTTTCTGTTTAAAAGGCTCCCTTGCGCCAGCAAGCTGACGAGCTTTGGAGCTGCATCTGTGTGCCTGTGAGTGGTATTGTGACCTAAGAGGAACTTGGCAGCATTTCCAGTAACCCCGGATGATTTTTTTTTTCCTTTCTAGTACTGCTGCTCTCTTCTGAAGATGGGCTCAACCCAGAAACACGTGTCTAGAGATATACAGCAATGTCTGCACCAACTTTGGTGAAAAACTCCAGCTAATTTTGAAGTAAGTTTGAACTGTGTACTGCATTTAGGAGGATGAAATGGGGCAAACTGTGCTGGGACTGTGAGGCAGTGTGCTCCCAACCTCCTTTCTGTTTAAAAGGCTCCCTTGCGCCAGCAAGCTGACGAGCTTTGGAGCTGCACCTGTGTGCCTGTGAGTGGTACTGTGACCCAAGAGGAACTTGGCAGCATTTCCAGAGACCCCGGATGATTTTTTTTTTGCTCTCAAATACTGCTGCTCTCTACTGAAGACGGGATCAACCCAGAAACACCGGTGTGCACCAACTTTGGTGAAAAACTCCAGCTAATTTTGAAGTAAGTTTGAACTGTGTACTGCATTTACCAAGATGCAATGGGGCAAACTGTGCTGGGACTGTGAGGCAGTATGCTTCCAACCCCCTTTCTGTTTAAAAGGCTACCTTGAGCCAGCAAGCTGACGAGATTTGGCGATGCACCTGTGTGCCTGTGAGTGGTACTTTGACCTAAGAGGAACTAAGCAGCATTTCCAACAACGCCAGATTATTATTTTTTTGCTCTCTAATACTGCTGCTCTCTACTGAAGACGGGCTCAACCCAGAAACACGTGTCTAGAGATATACAGCAATTTCTGCACCAACTTTGGTGAAAAACTCCAGCTAATTTTGAAGTAAGTTTGAACTGTGTACTGCATTCACCAGGATGCAATGGGGCAAACAGCTGGGACTGTGAGGCAGTGTGCTCCCAACCCCCTTTCTGTTTAAAAGGCTCCCTTGAGCCAGCAGGCTGACGAGCTTTGGCCATGCACCTGTGTGTCTGTGAGTGGTACTGTGACCTAAGAGAAACTAGGCAGCATTTCCAGCAACTCCAGATTATTTTTTTTTGCTCTCTAATACTGCTGCTCTTGACTGAAGACGGGCTCAACCCAGAAACACGTGCCTAGAGATATACAGCAATGTCTGCACCAACTTTGGTGAAAAACTCCAGCTAATTTTGAAGTAAGTTTGAACTGTGTACTGCATTCACCAGGATGCAATGGGGCAAACAGCTGGGACTGTGAGGCAGTGTGCTCCCAACCCCCTTTCTGTTTAAAAGGCTCCCTTGAGCCAGCAGGCTGACGAGCTTTGGCCATGCACCTGTGTGTCTGTGAGTGGTACTGTGACCTAAGAGAAACTAGGCAGCATTTCCAGCAACTCCAGATTATTTTTTTTTGCTCTCTAATACTGCTGCTCTTGACTGAAGACGGGCTCAACCCAGAAACACGTGCCTAGAGATATACAGCAATGTCTGCACCAACTTTGGTGAAAAACTCCAGCTAATTTTGAAGTAAGTTTGAACTGTGTACTGCATTTACCAGGATGCAATGGGGCAAACAGCTGGGACTGTGAGGCAGCGTGCTCCCAACCCCCTCTCTGTTTAAAAGGCTCCCTTGAGCCAGCAAGCTGACGAGCTTTGGAGATGCACCTGTGTGCCTGTGAGTGGTACTGTGACCTAAGAGAACTTGGCAGCGTTTCCAGCAACCACAGATGGTTTTTCTTTGCTCTCTAATACTGCTGCTCTCTACTGAAGACGGGCTCCACCCAGAAACAGGTCTCTAGGGATATACAGCAATGTCTGCACCAACTTTGGTGAAAAACTCCAGCTAATTTTGAAGTAAGTTTGAACTGTGTACTGCATTTACCAGGATGGAATGGGGCAAACTGTGCTGGGACTGTGAGGCAGTGTGCTCCCATCCCCCTTTCTGTTCAAAAGGCTCCCTTGAGCCAGCAAGCTGACGAGCTTTGGAAATGCACCTGTGTGCCTGTGAGTGGTACTGTGACCTAAGAGGAACTAAGCAGCATTTCCAGCAACGCCAGATTATTATTTTTTTGCTCTCTAATACTGCTGCTCTCTACTGAAGACGGGCTCAACCCAGAAACACGTGTCTAGAGATATACAGCAATGTCTGCACCAACTTTGGTGAAAAACTCCAGCTAATTTTGAAGTAAGTTTGAACTGTGTACTGCATTCACCAGGATGCAATGGGGCAAACAGCTGGGACTGTGAGGCAGTGTGCTCCCAACCCCCTTTCTGTTTAAAAGGCTCCCTTGAGCCAGCAGGCTGACGAGCTTTGGCCATGCACCTGTGTGTCTGTGAGTGGTACTGTGACCTAAGAGAAACTAGGCAGCATTTCCAGCAACTCCAGATTATTTTTTTTTGCTCTCTAATACTGCTGCTCTTGACTGAAGACGGGCTCAACCCAGAAACACGTGCCTAGAGATATACAGCAATGTCTGCACCAACTTTGGTGAAAAACTCCAGCTAATTTTGAAGTAAGTTTGAACTGTGTACTGCATTTACAAGGATGCAATGGGGCAAACAGCTGGGACTGTGAGGCAGTGTGCTCCCAACCCCCTATCTGTTTAAAAGGCTCCCTTGAACCAACCAGCTGACGAGCTTTGGATATGCACCTTTGTGCCTGTGAGTGGTACTGTGACCTTAGAGGAACTTGGCAGCATTTCCAACATCCCCAGATGATTGTTTTTTTGCTCTCTAATACTGTTGTTCTATACTTACGACGGGCTCAACCCAGAAACACGAGTCTAGAGATATACAGCAATGTCTGCACCAACTTTGGTGAAAAACTCCAGCTAATTTTGAAGTAAGTTTGAACTGTGTACTGAATTTACCAGGCTGCAATGGGGCAAACTGTGCTGGAACTGTGAGGCAGTGTGCTCCCAACCCCCTCTCTGTTTAAAAGGCTCCCTTGAGCCAGAAAGCTGACGAGCTTTGGAGATGCACCTGTGTGCCTGTGAGTGGTATTGTGACCTAAGAGGAACTTGGCAGCATTTCCAGTAACCCCGGATGATTTTTTTTTTGCTTTCTAGTACTGCTGCTCTCTTCTGAAGATGGGCTCAACCCAGAAACACGTGTCTAGAGATATACAGCAATGTCTGCACCAACTTTGGTGAAAAACTCCAGCTAATTTTGAAGTAAGTTTGAACTGTGTACTGCATTTAGCAGGATGAAATGGGGCAAACTGTGCTGGGACTGTGAGGCAGTGTGCTCCCAACCTCCTTTCTGTTTAAAAGGCTCCCTTGCGCCAGCAAGCTGACGAGCTTTGGAGCTGCACCTGTGTGCCTGTGAGTGGTACTGTGACCCAAGAGGAACTTGGCAGCATTTCCAGCAACCCTGGATGATTTTTTTTTTTGCTCTCAAATACTGCTGCTCTCTACTGAAGACGGGATCAACCCAGAAACACCGGTGTGCACCAACTTTGGTGAAAAACTCCAGCTAATTTTGAAGTAAGTTTGAACTGTGTACTGCATTTACCAAGATGCAATGGGGCAAACTGTGCTGGGACTGTGAGGCAGTATGCTTCCAACCCCCTTTCTGTTTAAAAGGCTACCTTGAGCCAGCAAGCTGACGAGATTTGGCGATGCACCTGTGTGTCTATGAGTGGTACTGTGACCTAAGAGAAACTTGGCAGCGTTTCCAGCAACCCTAGATGGTTTTTCTTTGCTCTCTAATACTGCTGCTCTCTACTGAAGACGGGCTCCACCCAGAAACACGTCTCTAGGGATATACAGCAATGTCTGCACCAACTTTGGTGAAAAACTCCAGCTAATTTTGAAGTAAGTTTGAACTGTGTACTGCATTTACCAGGATGGAATGGGGCAAACTGTGCTGGGACTGTGAGGCAGTGTGCTCCCATCCCCCTTTATGTTCAAAAGGCTCCCTTGAGCCAGCAAGCTGACGAGCTTTGGAAATGCACCTGTGTGCCTGTGAGTGGTACTGTGACCTAAGAGGAACTAAGCAGCATTTCCAACAACACCAGATTATTATTTTTTAGCTCTCTAATACCTCTGCTCTCTACTGAAGACGGGCTCAACCCAGAAACACGTGTCTAGAGATATACAGCAATTTCTGCACCAACTTTGGTGAAAAACTCCAGCTAATTTTGAAGTAAGTTTGAACTGTGTACTGCATTCACCAGGATGCAATGGGGCAAACAGCTGGGACTGTGAGGCAGTGTGCTCCCAACCCCCTTTCTGTTTAAAAGGCTCCCTTGAGCCAGCAGGCTGACGAGCTTTGGCCATGCACCTGTGTGTCTGTGAGTGGTACTGTGACCTAAGAGAAACTAGGCAGCATTTCCAGCAACTCCAGATTATTTTTTTTTGCTCTCTAATACTGCTGCTCTTGACTGAAGACGGGCTCAACCCAGAAACACGTGTCTAGAGATATACAGCAATTTCTGCACCAACTTTGGTGAAAAACTCCAGCTAATTTTGAAGTAAGTTTGAACTGTGTACTGCATTCACCAGGATGCAATGGGGCAAACAGCTGGGACTGTGAGGCAGTGTGCTCCCAACCCCCTTTCTGTTTAAAAGGCTCCCTTGAGCCAGCAGGCTGACGAGCTTTGGCCATGCACCTGTGTGTCTGTGAGTGGTACTGTGACCTAAGAGAAACTAGGCAGCATTTCCAGCAACTCCAGATTATTTTTTTTTGCTCTCTAATACTGCTGCTCTTGACTGAAGACGGGCTCAACCCTGAAACACGTGCCTAGAGATATACAGCAATGTCTGCACCAACTTTGGTGAAAAACTCCAGCTAATTTTGAAGTAAGTTTGAACTGTGTACTGCATTCACCAGGATGCAATGGGGCAAACAGCTGGGACTGTGAGGCAGTGTGCTCCCAACCCCCTTTCTGTTTAAAAGGCTCCCTTGAGCCAGCAGGCTGACGAGCTTTGGCCATGCACCTGTGTGTCTGTGAGTGGTACTGTGACCTAAGAGAAACTAGGCAGCATTTCCAGCAACTCCAGATTATTTTTTTTTGCTCTCTAATACTGCTGCTCTTGACTGAAGACGGGCTCAACCCAGAAACACGTGCCTAGAGATATACAGCAATGTCTGCACCAACTTTGGTGAAAAACTCCAGCTAATTTTGAAGTAAGTTTGAACTGTGTACTGCATTTACCAGGATGCAATGGGGCAAACCGCTGGGACTGTGAGGCAGCGTGCTCCCAACCCCCTCTCTGTTTAAAAGGCTCCCTTGAGCCAGCAAGCTGACGAGCTTTGGAGATGCACCTGTGTGCCTGTGAGTGGTACTGTGACCTAAGAGAACTTGGCAGCGTTTCCAGCAACCACAGATGGTTTTTCTTTGCTCTCTAATACTGCTGCTCTCTACTGAAGACGGGCTCCACCCAGAAACAGGTCTCTAGGGATATACAGCAATGTCTGCACCAACTTTGGTGAAAAACTCCAGCTAATATTGAAGTAAGTTTGAACTGTGTACTGCATTTACCAGGATGGAATGGGGCAAACTGTGCTGGGACTGTGAGGCAGTGTGCTCCCATCCCCCTTTCTGTTCAAAAGGCTCCCTTGAGCCAGCAAGCTGACGAGCTTTGGAAATGCACCTGTGTGCCTGTGAGTGGTACTGTGACCTAAGAGGAACTAAGCAGCATTTCCAACAACGCCAGATTATTATTTTTTTGCTCTCTAATACTGCTGCTCTCTACTGAAGACGGGCTCAACCCAGAAACACGTGTCTAGAGATATACAGCAATTTCTGCACCAACTTTGGTGAAAAACTCCAGCTAATTTTGAAGTAAGTTTGAACTGTGTACTGCATTCACCAGGATGCAATGGGGCAAACAGCTGGGACTGTGAGGCAGTGTGCTCCCAACCCCCTTTCTGTTTAAAAGGCTCCCTTGAGCCAGCAGGCTGACGAGCTTTGGCCATGCACCTGTGTGTCTGTGAGTGGTACTGTGACCTAAGAGAAACTAGGCAGCATTTCCAGCAACTCCAGATTATTTTTTTTTGCTCTCTAATACTGCTGCTCTTGACTGAAGACGGGCTCAACCCAGAAACACGTGCCTAGAGATATACAGCAATGTCTGCACCAACTTTGGTGAAAAACTCCAGCTAATTTTGAAGTAAGTTTGAACTGTGTACTGCATTCACCAGGATGCAATGGGGCAAACAGCTGGGACTGTGAGGCAGTGTGCTCCCAACCCCCTTTCTGTTTAAAAGGCTCCCTTGAGCCAGCAGGCTGACGAGCTTTGGCCATGCACCTGTGTGTCTGTGAGTGGTACTGTGACCTAAGAGAAACTAGGCAGCATTTCCAGCAACTCCAGATTCTTTTTTTTGGCTCTCTAATACTGCTGCTCTCTTCTGAAGATGGACTCAAACCAGAAACACGTGTCTAGAGATATACAGCAATGTCTACACCAACTTTGGTGAAAAACTCCAGCTAATTTTGAAGTAAGTTTGAACTGTGTACTGCATTTACCAGGATGCAATGGGGCAAACAGCTGGGACTGTGAGGCAGTGTGCTCCCAACCCCCTTTCTGTTTAAAAGGCTCCCTTGAGCCAGCAGGCTGACGAGCTTTGGCCATGCACCTGTGTGTCTGTGAGTGGTACTATGACCTAAGAGAAACTTGGCAGCATTTCCAGCAACCCCAGATTATTTTTTTTGCTCTCTAATAATGCTGCTCTCTTCTGAAGATGGACTCAAACCAGAAACACGTGCCTAGAGATATACAGCAATGTCTGCACCAACTTTGGTGAAAAACTCCAGCTAATTTTGAAGTAAGTTTGAACTGTGTACTGCATTTACCAGGATGCAATGGGGCAAACAGCTGGGACTGTGAGGCAGCGTGCTCCCAACCCCCTCTCTGTTTAAAAGGCTCCCTTGAGCCAGCAAGCTGACGAGCTTTGGAGATGCACCTGTGTGCCTGTGAGTGGTACTGTGACCTAAGAGAACTTGGCAGCGTTTCCAGCAACCACAGATGGTTTTTCTTTGCTCTCTAATACTGCTGCTCTCTACTGAAGACGGGCTCCACCCAGAAACACGTCTCTAGGGATATACAGCAATGTCTGCACCAACTTTGGTGAAAAACTCCAGCTAATTTTGAAGTAAGTTTGAACTGTGTACTGCATTTACCAGGATGGAAAGGGGCAAACTGTGCTGGGACTGTGAGGCAGTGTGCTCCCATCCCCCTTTCTGTTCAAAAGGCTCCCTTGAGCCAGCAAGCTGAGGAGCTTTGTAAATGCACCTGTGTGCCTGTGAGTGGTACTGTGACCTAAGAGAAATTGGCAGCATTTCCAGAAACCCCAGATTATTTTTTTGGGCTCTCTAATACTGCTGCTCTCTTCTGAAGATGGACTCAAACCAGAAACAGGTGTCTAGAGATATACAGCAATGTCTGCACCAACTTTGGTGAAAAACTCCAGCTAATTTTGAAGTAAGTTTGAACTGTGTACTGCATTTACCAGGATGCAATGGGGCAAACAGCCGGGACTGTGAGGCAGCGTGCTCCCAACCCCCTCTCTGTTTAAAAGGCTCCCTTGAGCCAGCAAGATGACGAGCTTTGGAGATGCACCTGTGTGCCTGTGAGTGGTACTGTGACCTAAGAGAACTTGGCAGCATTTCCAGCAACCCCAGATGATTTCTTTTTTTGCTCTTTAATACTGCTGCTCTCTTCTGAAGATGGACTCAAACCAGAAACACGTGTCTAGAGATATACAGCAATGTCTGCACCAACTTTGGTGAAAAACTCCAGCTAATTTTGAAGTAAGTTTGAACTGTGTACTGCATTTACCAGGATGCAATGGGGCAAACAGCTGGGACTGTGAGGCAGTGTGCTCCCAACCCCCTTTCTGTTTAAAAGGCTCCCTTGAGCCAGCAGGCTGACGAGCTTTGGCCATGCACCTGTGTGCCTGTGAGTGGTACTGTGACCTTAGAGGAACTTGGCAGCATTTCCAACATCCCCAGATGATTGTTTTTTTGCTCTCTAATACTGTTGTTCTATACTTACGATGGGCTCAACCCAGAAACACGAGTCTAGAGATATACAGCAATGTCTGCACCAACTTGGGTGAAAAACTCCAGCTAATTTTGAAGTAAGTTTGTACTGTGTACTGCATTTAGCAGGATGAAATGGGGCAAACTGTGCTGGGACTGGAAGGCAGTGTGCTACCAACCTCCTTTCTGTTTAAAAGGCTCCCTTGCGCCAGCAAGCTGACGAGCTTTGGAGCTGCATCTGTGTGCCTGTGAGTGGTACTGTGACCTTAGAGGAGCTTGGCAGCATTTCCAACATCCCCAGATGATTGTTTTTTTGCTCTCTAATACTGTTGTTCTATACTTACGACGGGCTCAACCCAGAAACATGAGTCTAGAGATATACAGCAATGTCTGCACCAACTTTGGTGAAAAACTCCAGCTAATTTTGAAGTAAGTTTGAACTGTGTACTGCATTTACCAGGATGGAATGGGGCAAACTGTGCTGGGACTGTGAGGCAGTGTGCTCCCATCCCCCTTTCTGTTCAAAAGGCTCCCTTGAGCCAGCAAGCTGAGGAGCTTTGTAAATGCACCTGTGTGCCTGTGAGTGGTACTGTGACCTAAGAGGAACTGGGAAGCATTTCCAGCAACGCCAGATTATTATTTTTTTGCTCTCTAATACTGCTGCTCTCTACTGAAGACAGGCTCAACCCAGAAACACGTGTCTAGAGATATACAGCAATGTCTGCACCAACTTTGGTGAAAAAATCCAGCTAATTTTGAAGTAAGTTTGAACTGTGTACTGCATTTACCAGGATGCAATGGGGCAAACAGCTGGGACTGTGAGGCAGTGTGCTCCCAACCCCCTCTCTGTTTAAAAGGCTCCCTTGAACCAACCAGCTGACGAGCTTTGGAGATGCACCTTTGTGCCTGTGAGTGGTACTGTGACCTTAGAGGAACTTGGCAGCATTTCCAATATCCCCAGATGATTGTTTTTTTGCTCTCTAATACTGTTGTTCTATACTTATGACGGGCTCAACCCAGAAACACGAGTCTAGAGATATACAGCAATGTCTGCACCAACTTGGGTGAAAAACTCCAGCTAATTTTGAAGTAAGTTTGAACTGTGTACTGAATTTACTTGGCTGCAATGGGGCAAACTGTGCTGGAACTGTGAGGCAGTGTGCTCCCAACCCCCTCTCTGTTTAAAAGGCTCCCTTGAGCCAGCAAGCTGACGAGCTTTGGAGATGCACCTGTGTGCCTGTGAGTGGTACTGTGACCTAAGAGAACTTGGCAGCATTTCCAGCAACCCCAGATGATTTCTTTTTTTGCTCTTTAATACTGCTGCTCTCTTCTGGAGATGGACTCAAACCAGAAACACGTGTCTAGAGATATACAGCAATGTCTGCACCAACTTTGGTGAAAAACTCCAGCTAATTTTGAAGTGAGTTTGAACTGTGTACTGCATTTACCAGGATGCAATGGGGCAAACAGCTGGGACTGTGAGGCAGTGTGCTCCCAACCCCCTTTCTGTTTAAAAGGCTCCCTTGAGCCAGCAGGCTGACGAGCTTTGGCCATGCACCTGTGTGTCTGTGAGTGGTACTGTGACCTAAGAGAAACTTGGCAGCATTTCCAGCAACCCCGAATATTTTTTTTTGCTCTCTAATACTGCTGCTCTTGACTGAAGACGGGCTCAACCCAGAAACACGTGCCTAGAGATATACAGCAATGTCTGCACCAACTTTGGTGAAAAACTCCAGCTAATTTTGAAGTAAGTTTGAACTGTGTACTGCATTTACCAGGATGCAATGGGGCAAACAGCTGGGACTGTGAGGCAGCGTGCTCCCAACCCCCTCTCTGTTTAAAAGGCTCCCTTGAGCCAGCAAGCTGACGAGCTTTGGAGATGCACCTGTGTGCCTGTGAGTGGTACTGTGACCTAAGAGAACTTGGCAGCATTTCCAGCAACCCCAGATGATTTCTTTTTTTGCTCTTTAATACTGCTGCTCTCTTCTGAAGATGGACTCAAACCAGAAACACGTGTCTAGAGATATACAGCAATGTCTGCACCAACTTTGGTGAAAAACTCCAGCTAATTTTGAAGTAAGTTTGAACTGTGTACTGCATTTACCAGGATGCAATGGGGCAAACAGCTGGGACTGTGAGGCAGTGTGCTCCCAACCCCCTTTCTGTTTAAAAGGCTCCCTTGAGCCAGCAGGCTTACGAGCTTTGGCCATGCACCTGTGTGTCTGTGAGTGGTACTGTGACCTAAGAGAAACTAGGCAGCATTTCCAGCAACCCCAGATTATTATTTTTTTGCTCTCTAATATTGCTGCTCTTGACTGAAGACGGGCTCAACCCAGAAACACGTGCCTAGAGATATACAGCAATGTCTGCACCAACTTTGGTGAAAAACTCCAGCTAATTTTGAAGTAAGTTTGAACTGTGTACTGCATTTACCAGGATGCAATGGGGCAAACAGCTGGGACTGTGAGGCAGTGTGCTCCCAACCCCCTCTCTGTTTAAAAGGCTCCCTTGAACCAACCAGCTGACGAGCTTTGGAGATGCACCTTTGTGCCTGTGAGTGGTACTGTGACCTTAGAGGAACTTGGCAGCATTTCCAACATCCCCAGATGATTGTTTTTTTGCTCTTTAATACTGCTGCTCTCTTCTGAAGATGGACTCAAACCAGAAACACGTGTCTAGAGATATACAGCAATGTCTGCACCAACTTTGGTGAAAAACTCCAGCTAATTTTGAAGTAATTTTGAACTGTGTACTGCATTTACCAGGATGCAATGGGGCAAACAGCTGGGACTGTGAGGCAGTGTGCTCCCAACCCCCTTTCTGTTTAAAAGGCTCCCTTGAGCCAGCAGGCTGACGAGCTTTCGCCATGCACCTGTGTGCCTGTGAGTGGTACTGTGACCTTAGAGGAACTTGGCAGCATTTCCAACATCCCCAGATGATTGTTTTTTTGCTCTCTAATACTGTTGTTCTATACTTACGACGGGCTAAACCCAGAAACACGAGTCTAGAGATATACAGCAATGTCTGCACCAACTTGGGTGAAAAACTCCAGCTAATTTTGAAGTAAGTTTGTACTGTGTACTGCATTTAGCAGGATGAAATGGGGCAAACTGTGCTGGGACTGGAAGGCAGTGTGCTACCAACCTCCTTTCTGTTTAAAAGGCTCTCTTACGCCAGCAAGCTGACGAGCTTTGGAGCTGCATCTGTGTGCCTGTGAGTGGTACTGTGACCTTAGAGGAACTTGGCAGCATTTCCAACATCCCCAGATGATTGTTTTTTTGCTCTCTAATACTGTTTTTCTATACTTACGACGGACTCAAACCAGAAACACATGTCTAGAGATATACAGCAATGTCTGCACCAACTTTGGTGAAAAACTCCAGCTAATTTTGAAGTAAGATTGAACTGTGTACTGCATTTACCAGGATGCAATGGGGCAAACAGCTGGGACTGTGAGGCAGTGTGCTCCCAACCCCCTTTCTGTTTAAAAGGCTTCCTTGAGCCAGCAGGCTGACGAGCTTTGGCCATGCACCTGTGTGTCTGTGAGTGGTACTGTGACCTAAGAGAAATTGGCAGCATTTCCAGAAACCCCAGATTATCTTTTTTTGGCTCTCTAATACTGCTGCTCTCTTCTGAAGATGGACTCAAACCAGAAACACGTGTCTAGAGATATACAGCAATGTCTGCACCAACTTTGGTGAAAAACTCCAGCTAATTTTGAAGTAAGTTTGAACTGTGTACTGCACTTACCAGGATGCAATGGGGCAAACAGCTGGGACTGTGAGGCAGTGTGTTCCCAACCCCCTCTCTGTTTAAAAGGCTCCCTTGAACCAACCAGCTGACGAGCTTTGGAGATGCACCTTTGTGCCTGTGAGTGGTACTGTGACCTAAGAGGAACTTGGCAGCATTTCCAACATCCCCAGATGATTGTTTTTTTTGCTCTTTAATACTGCTGCTCTCTTCTGAAGATGGACTCAAACCAGAAACACGTGTCTAGAGATATACAGCAATGTCTGCACCAACTTTGGTGAAAAACTCCAGCTAATTTTGAAGTAAGTTTGAACTGTGTACTGCATTTACCAGGATGCAATGGGGCAAACAGCTGGGACTGTGAGGCAGTGTGCTCCCAACCCCCTTTCTGTTTAAAAGGCTCCCTTGAGCCAGCAGGCTGACGAGCTTTCGCCATGCACCTGTGTGCCTGTGAGTGGTACTGTGACATTGGAGGAACTTGGCAGCATTTCCAACATCCCCAGATGATTGTTTTTTTGCTCTCTAATACTGTTGTTCTATACTTACGACGGGCTCAACCCAGAAACACGAGTCTAGAGATATACAGCAATGTCTGCACCAACTTTGGTGAAAAACTCCAGCTAATTTTGAAGTAAGTTTGAACTGTGTACTGCATTTACCAGGATGCAATGGGGCAAACAGCTGGGACTGTGAGGCAGTGTGCTCCCAACCCCCTTTCTGTTTAAAAGGCTCCCTTGAGCCAGCAGGCTGACAAGCTTTGGCCATGCACCTGTGTGTCTGTGAGTGGTACTGTGACCTAAGAGAAACTTGGCAGCATTTCCAGCAACCCCAGAATATTTTTTTTGCTCTCTAATACTGCTGCTCTTGACTGAAGACGGGCTCAACCCAGAAACACGTGCCTAGAGATATACAGCAATGTCTGCACCAACTTTGGTGAAAAACTCCAGCTAATTTTGAAGTAAGTTTGAACTGTGTACTGCATTTACCAGGATGCAATGGGGCAAACAGCTGGGACTGTGAGGCAGCGTGCTCCCAACCCCCTCTCTGTTTAAAAGGCTCCCTTGAGCCAGCAAGCTGACGAGCTTTGGAGATGCACCTGTGTGCCTGTGAGTGGTACTGTGACCTAAGAGAACTTGGCAGCATTTCCAGCAACCCCAGATGATTTCTTTTTTTGCTCTTTAATACTGCTGCTCTCTTCTGAAGATGGACTCAAACCAGAAACACGTGTCTAGAGATATACAGCAATGTCTGCACCAACTTTGGTGAAAAACTCCAGCTAATTTTGAAGTAAGTTTGAACTGTGTACTGCATTTACCAGGATGCAATGGGGCAAACAGCTGGGACTGTGAGGCAGTGTGCTCCCAACCCCCTTTCTGTTTAAAAGGCTTCCTTGAGCCAGCAGGCTGACGAGCTTTGGCCATGCACCTGTGTGTCTGTGAGTGGTACTGTGACCTAAGAGAAATTGGCAGCATTTCCAGAAACCCCAGATTATCTTTTTTTGGCTCTCTAATACTGCTGCTCTCTTCTGAAGATGGACTCAAACCAGAAACACGTGTCTAGAGATATACAGCAATGTCTGCACCAACTTTGGTGAAAAACTCCAGCTAATTTTGAAGTAAGTTTGAACTGTGTACTGCACTTACCAGGATGCAATGGGGCAAACAGCTGGGACTGTGAGGCAGCGTGCTCCCAACCCCCTCTCTGTTTAAAAGCGTCCCTTGAGCCAGCAAGCTGACGAGCTTTGGAGATGCACCTGTGTGCCTGTGAGTGGTACTCTGACCAAAGAGAACTTGGCAGCATTTCCAGCAACCCCAGATGATTTCTTTTTTTGCTCTTTAATACTGCTGCTCTCTTCTGAAGATGGACTCAAACCAGAAACACGTGTCTAGAGATATACAGCAATGTATGCGCCAACTTTGGTGAAAAACTCCAGCTAATTTTGAAGTAAGTTTGAACTGTGTACTGCATTTACCAGGATGCAATGGGGCAAACAGCTGGGACTGTGAGGCAGTGTGCTCCCAACCCCCTTTCTGTTTAAAAGGCTTCCTTGAGCCAGCAGGCTGACAAGCTTTGGCCATGCACCTGTGTGCCTGTGAGTGGTACTGTGACCTTAGAGGAACTTGGCAGCATTTCCAACATCCCCAGATGATAGTTTTTTTGCTCTCTAATACTGTTGTTCTATACTTACGACGGGCTCAACCCAGAAACACGAGTCTAGAGATATACAGCAATGTCTGCACCAACTTGGGTGAAAAACTCCAGCTAATTTTGAAGTAAGTTTGAACTGTGTACTGCATTCACCAGGATGCAATGGGGCAAACAGCTGGGACTGTGAGGCAGTGTGCTCCCAACCCCCTTTCTGTTTAAAAGGCTCCCTTGAGCCAGCAGGCTGACGAGCTTTGGCCATGCACCTGTGTGTCTGTGAGTGGTACTGTGACCTAAGAGAAACTAGGCAGCATTTCCAGCAACTCCAGATTCTTTTTTTTGGCTCTCTAATACTGCTGCTCTCTTCTGAAGATGGACTCAAACCAGAAACACGTGTCTAGAGATATACAGCAATGTCTGCACCAACTTTGGTGAAAAACTCCAGCTAATTTTGAAGTAAGTTTGAACTGTGTACTGCATTTACCAGGATGCAATGGGGCAAACAGCTGGGACTGTGAGGCAGTGTGCTCCCAACCCCCTTTCTGTTTAAAAGGCTCCCTTGAGCCAGCAGGCTGACGAGCTTTGGCCATGCACCTGTGTGTCTGTGAGTGGTACTATGACCTAAGAGAAACTTGGCAGCATTTCCAGCAACCCCAGATTATTTTTTTTGCTCTCTAATAATGCTGCTCTCTTCTGAAGATGGACTCAAACCAGAAACACGTGCCTAGAGATATACAGCAATGTCTGCACCAACTTTGGTGAAAAACTCCAGCTAATTTTGAAGTAAGTTTGAACTGTGTACTGCATTTACCAGGATGCAATGGGGCAAACAGCTGGGACTGTGAGGCAGCGTGCTCCCAACCCCCTCTCTGTTTAAAAGGCTCCCTTGAGCCAGCAAGCTGACGAGCTTTGGAGATGCACCTGTGTGCCTGTGAGTGGTACTGTGACCTAAGAGAACTTGGCAGCGTTTCCAGCAACCACAGATGGTTTTTCTTTGCTCTCTAATACTGCTGCTCTCTACTGAAGACGGGCTCCACCCAGAAACACGTCTCTAGGGATATACAGCAATGTCTGCACCAACTTTGGTGAAAAACTCCAGCTAATTTTGAAGTAAGTTTGAACTGTGTACTGCATTTACCAGGATGGAAAGGGGCAAACTGTGCTGGGACTGTGAGGCAGTGTGCTCCCATCCCCCTTTCTGTTCAAAAGGCTCCCTTGAGCCAGCAAGCTGAGGAGCTTTGTAAATGCACCTGTGTGCCTGTGAGTGGTACTGTGACCTAAGAGAAATTGGCAGCATTTCCAGAAACCCCAGATTATTTTTTTGGGCTCTCTAATACTGCTGCTCTCTTCTGAAGATGGACTCAAACCAGAAACAGGTGTCTAGAGATATACAGCAATGTCTGCACCAACTTTGGTGAAAAACTCCAGCTAATTTTGAAGTAAGTTTGAACTGTGTACTGCATTTACCAGGATGCAATGGGGCAAACAGCCGGGACTGTGAGGCAGCGTGCTCCCAACCCCCTCTCTGTTTAAAAGGCTCCCTTGAGCCAGCAAGATGACGAGCTTTGGAGATGCACCTGTGTGCCTGTGAGTGGTACTGTGACCTAAGAGAACTTGGCAGCATTTCCAGCAACCCCAGATGATTTCTTTTTTTGCTCTTTAATACTGCTGCTCTCTTCTGAAGATGGACTCAAACCAGAAACACGTGTCTAGAGATATACAGCAATGTCTGCACCAACTTTGGTGAAAAACTCCAGCTAATTTTGAAGTAAGTTTGAACTGTGTACTGCATTTACCAGGATGCAATGGGGCAAACAGCTGGGACTGTGAGGCAGTGTGCTCCCAACCCCCTTTCTGTTTAAAAGGCTCCCTTGAGCCAGCAGGCTGACGAGCTTTGGCCATGCACCTGTGTGCCTGTGAGTGGTACTGTGACCTTAGAGGAACTTGGCAGCATTTCCAACATCCCCAGATGATTGTTTTTTTGCTCTCTAATACTGTTGTTCTATACTTACGATGGGCTCAACCCAGAAACACGAGTCTAGAGATATACAGCAATGTCTGCACCAACTTGGGTGAAAAACTCCAGCTAATTTTGAAGTAAGTTTGTACTGTGTACTGCATTTAGCAGGATGAAATGGGGCAAACTGTGCTGGGACTGGAAGGCAGTGTGCTACCAACCTCCTTTCTGTTTAAAAGGCTCCCTTGCGCCAGCAAGCTGACGAGCTTTGGAGCTGCATCTGTGTGCCTGTGAGTGGTACTGTGACCTTAGAGGAGCTTGGCAGCATTTCCAACATCCCCAGATGATTGTTTTTTTGCTCTCTAATACTGTTGTTCTATACTTACGACGGGCTCAACCCAGAAACATGAGTCTAGAGATATACAGCAATGTCTGCACCAACTTTGGTGAAAAACTCCAGCTAATTTTGAAGTAAGTTTGAACTGTGTACTGCATTTACCAGGATGGAATGGGGCAAACTGTGCTGGGACTGTGAGGCAGTGTGCTCCCATCCCCCTTTCTGTTCAAAAGGCTCCCTTGAGCCAGCAAGCTGAGGAGCTTTGTAAATGCACCTGTGTGCCTGTGAGTGGTACTGTGACCTAAGAGGAACTGGGAAGCATTTCCAGCAACGCCAGATTATTATTTTTTTGCTCTCTAATACTGCTGCTCTCTACTGAAGACAGGCTCAACCCAGAAACACGTGTCTAGAGATATACAGCAATGTCTGCACCAACTTTGGTGAAAAAATCCAGCTAATTTTGAAGTAAGTTTGAACTGTGTACTGCATTTACCAGGATGCAATGGGGCAAACAGCTGGGACTGTGAGGCAGTGTGCTCCCAACCCCCTCTCTGTTTAAAAGGCTCCCTTGAACCAACCAGCTGACGAGCTTTGGAGATGCACCTTTGTGCCTGTGAGTGGTACTGTGACCTTAGAGGAACTTGGCAGCATTTCCAATATCCCCAGATGATTGTTTTTTTGCTCTCTAATACTGTTGTTCTATACTTATGACGGGCTCAACCCAGAAACACGAGTCTAGAGATATACAGCAATGTCTGCACCAACTTGGGTGAAAAACTCCAGCTAATTTTGAAGTAAGTTTGAACTGTGTACTGAATTTACTTGGCTGCAATGGGGCAAACTGTGCTGGAACTGTGAGGCAGTGTGCTCCCAACCCCCTCTCTGTTTAAAAGGCTCCCTTGAGCCAGCAAGCTGACGAGCTTTGGAGATGCACCTGTGTGCCTGTGAGTGGTACTGTGACCTAAGAGAACTTGGCAGCATTTCCAGCAACCCCAGATGATTTCTTTTTTTGCTCTTTAATACTGCTGCTCTCTTCTGGAGATGGACTCAAACCAGAAACACGTGTCTAGAGATATACAGCAATGTCTGCACCAACTTTGGTGAAAAACTCCAGCTAATTTTGAAGTGAGTTTGAACTGTGTACTGCATTTACCAGGATGCAATGGGGCAAACAGCTGGGACTGTGAGGCAGTGTGCTCCCAACCCCCTTTCTGTTTAAAAGGCTCCCTTGAGCCAGCAGGCTGACGAGCTTTGGCCATGCACCTGTGTGTCTGTGAGTGGTACTGTGACCTAAGAGAAACTTGGCAGCATTTCCAGCAACCCCGAATATTTTTTTTTGCTCTCTAATACTGCTGCTCTTGACTGAAGACGGGCTCAACCCAGAAACACGTGCCTAGAGATATACAGCAATGTCTGCACCAACTTTGGTGAAAAACTCCAGCTAATTTTGAAGTAAGTTTGAACTGTGTACTGCATTTACCAGGATGCAATGGGGCAAACAGCTGGGACTGTGAGGCAGCGTGCTCCCAACCCCCTCTCTGTTTAAAAGGCTCCCTTGAGCCAGCAAGCTGACGAGCTTTGGAGATGCACCTGTGTGCCTGTGAGTGGTACTGTGACCTAAGAGAACTTGGCAGCATTTCCAGCAACCCCAGATGATTTCTTTTTTTGCTCTTTAATACTGCTGCTCTCTTCTGAAGATGGACTCAAACCAGAAACACGTGTCTAGAGATATACAGCAATGTCTGCACCAACTTTGGTGAAAAACTCCAGCTAATTTTGAAGTAAGTTTGAACTGTGTACTGCATTTACCAGGATGCAATGGGGCAAACAGCTGGGACTGTGAGGCAGTGTGCTCCCAACCCCCTTTCTGTTTAAAAGGCTCCCTTGAGCCAGCAGGCTTACGAGCTTTGGCCATGCACCTGTGTGTCTGTGAGTGGTACTGTGACCTAAGAGAAACTAGGCAGCATTTCCAGCAACCCCAGATTATTTTTTTTTGCTCTCTAATATTGCTGCTCTTGACTGAAGACGGGCTCAACCCAGAAACACGTGCCTAGAGATATACAGCAATGTCTGCACCAACTTTGGTGAAAAACTCCAGCTAATTTTGAAGTAAGTTTGAACTGTGTACTGCATTTACCAGGATGCAATGGGGCAAACAGCTGGGACTGTGAGGCAGTGTGCTCCCAACCCCCTCTCTGTTTAAAAGGCTCCCTTGAACCAACCAGCTGACGAGCTTTGGAGATGCACCTTTGTGCCTGTGAGTGGTACTGTGACCTTAGAGGAACTTGGCAGCATTTCCAACATCCCCAGATGATTGTTTTTTTGCTCTTTAATACTGCTGCTCTCTTCTGAAGATGGACTCAAACCAGAAACACGTGTCTAGAGATATACAGCAATGTCTGCACCAACTTTGGTGAAAAACTCCAGCTAATTTTGAAGTAATTTTGAACTGTGTACTGCATTTACCAGGATGCAATGGGGCAAACAGCTGGGACTGTGAGGCAGTGTGCTCCCAACCCCCTTTCTGTTTAAAAGGCTCCCTTGAGCCAGCAGGCTGACGAGCTTTCGCCATGCACCTGTGTGCCTGTGAGTGGTACTGTGACCTTAGAGGAACTTGGCAGCATTTCCAACATCCCCAGATGATTGTTTTTTTGCTCTCTAATACTGTTGTTCTATACTTACGACGGGCTAAACCCAGAAACACGAGTCTAGAGATATACAGCAATGTCTGCACCAACTTGGGTGAAAAACTCCAGCTAATTTTGAAGTAAGTTTGTACTGTGTACTGCATTTAGCAGGATGAAATGGGGCAAACTGTGCTGGGACTGGAAGGCAGTGTGCTACCAACCTCCTTTCTGTTTAAAAGGCTCTCTTACGCCAGCAAGCTGACGAGCTTTGGAGCTGCATCTGTGTGCCTGTGAGTGGTACTGTGACCTTAGAGGAACTTGGCAGCATTTCCAACATCCCCAGATGATTGTTTTTTTGCTCTCTAATACTGTTTTTCTATACTTACGACGGACTCAAACCAGAAACACATGTCTAGAGATATACAGCAATGTCTGCACCAACTTTGGTGAAAAACTCCAGCTAATTTTGAAGTAAGATTGAACTGTGTACTGCATTTACCAGGATGCAATGGGGCAAACAGCTGGGACTGTGAGGCAGTGTGCTCCCAACCCCCTTTCTGTTTAAAAGGCTTCCTTGAGCCAGCAGGCTGACGAGCTTTGGCCATGCACCTGTGTGTCTGTGAGTGGTACTGTGACCTAAGAGAAATTGGCAGCATTTCCAGAAACCCCAGATTATCTTTTTTTGGCTCTCTAATACTGCTGCTCTCTTCTGAAGATGGACTCAAACCAGAAACACGTGTCTAGAGATATACAGCAATGTCTGCACCAACTTTGGTGAAAAACTCCAGCTAATTTTGAAGTAAGTTTGAACTGTGTACTGCACTTACCAGGATGCAATGGGGCAAACAGCTGGGACTGTGAGGCAGTGTGTTCCCAACCCCCTCTCTGTTTAAAAGGCTCCCTTGAACCAACCAGCTGACGAGCTTTGGAGATGCACCTTTGTGCCTGTGAGTGGTACTGTGACCTAAGAGGAACTTGGCAGCATTTCCAACATCCCCAGATGATTGTTTTTTTTGCTCTTTAATACTGCTGCTCTCTTCTGAAGATGGACTCAAACCAGAAACACGTGTCTAGAGATATACAGCAATGTCTGCACCAACTTTGGTGAAAAACTCCAGCTAATTTTGAAGTAAGTTTGAACTGTGTACTGCATTTACCAGGATGCAATGGGGCAAACAGCTGGGACTGTGAGGCAGTGTGCTCCCAACCCCCTTTCTGTTTAAAAGGCTCCCTTGAGCCAGCAGGCTGACGAGCTTTCGCCATGCACCTGTGTGCCTGTGAGTGGTACTGTGACATTGGAGGAACTTGGCAGCATTTCCAACATCCCCAGATGATTGTTTTTTTGCTCTCTAATACTGTTGTTCTATACTTACGACGGGCTCAACCCAGAAACACGAGTCTAGAGATATACAGCAATGTCTGCACCAACTTTGGTGAAAAACTCCAGCTAATTTTGAAGTAAGTTTGAACTGTGTACTGCATTTACCAGGATGCAATGGGGCAAACAGCTGGGACTGTGAGGCAGTGTGCTCCCAACCCCCTTTCTGTTTAAAAGGCTCCCTTGAGCCAGCAGGCTGACAAGCTTTGGCCATGCACCTGTGTGTCTGTGAGTGGTACTGTGACCTAAGAGAAACTTGGCAGCATTTCCAGCAACCCCAGAATATTTTTTTTGCTCTCTAATACTGCTGCTCTTGACTGAAGACGGGCTCAACCCAGAAACACGTGCCTAGAGATATACAGCAATGTCTGCACCAACTTTGGTGAAAAACTCCAGCTAATTTTGAAGTAAGTTTGAACTGTGTACTGCATTTACCAGGATGCAATGGGGCAAACAGCTGGGACTGTGAGGCAGCGTGCTCCCAACCCCCTCTCTGTTTAAAAGGCTCCCTTGAGCCAGCAAGCTGACGAGCTTTGGAGATGCACCTGTGTGCCTGTGAGTGGTACTGTGACCTAAGAGAACTTGGCAGCATTTCCAGCAACCCCAGATGATTTCTTTTTTTGCTCTTTAATACTGCTGCTCTCTTCTGAAGATGGACTCAAACCAGAAACACGTGTCTAGAGATATACAGCAATGTCTGCACCAACTTTGGTGAAAAACTCCAGCTAATTTTGAAGTAAGTTTGAACTGTGTACTGCATTTACCAGGATGCAATGGGGCAAACAGCTGGGACTGTGAGGCAGTGTGCTCCCAACCCCCTTTCTGTTTAAAAGGCTTCCTTGAGCCAGCAGGCTGACGAGCTTTGGCCATGCACCTGTGTGTCTGTGAGTGGTACTGTGACCTAAGAGAAATTGGCAGCATTTCCAGAAACCCCAGATTATCTTTTTTTGGCTCTCTAATACTGCTGCTCTCTTCTGAAGATGGACTCAAACCAGAAACACGTGTCTAGAGATATACAGCAATGTCTGCACCAACTTTGGTGAAAAACTCCAGCTAATTTTGAAGTAAGTTTGAACTGTGTACTGCACTTACCAGGATGCAATGGGGCAAACAGCTGGGACTGTGAGGCAGCGTGCTCCCAACCCCCTCTCTGTTTAAAAGGGTCCCTTGAGCCAGCAAGCTGACGAGCTTTGGAGATGCACCTGTGTGCCTGTGAGTGGTACTCTGACCAAAGAGAACTTGGCAGCATTTCCAGCAACCCCAGATGATTTCTTTTTTTGCTCTTTAATACTGCTGCTCTCTTCTGAAGATGGACTCAAACCAGAAACACGTGTCTAGAGATATACAGCAATGTATGCGCCAACTTTGGTGAAAAACTCCAGCTAATTTTGAAGTAAGTTTGAACTGTGTACTGCATTTACCAGGATGCAATGGGGCAAACAGCTGGGACTGTGAGGCAGTGTGCTCCCAACCCCCTTTCTGTTTAAAAGGCTTCCTTGAGCCAGCAGGCTGACAAGCTTTGGCCATGCACCTGTGTGCCTGTGAGTGGTACTGTGACCTTAGAGGAACTTGGCAGCATTTCCAACATCCCCAGATGATAGTTTTTTTGCTCTCTAATACTGTTGTTCTATACTTACGACGGGCTCAACCCAGAAACACGAGTCTAGAGATATACAGCAATGTCTGCACCAACTTGGGTGAAAAACTCCAGCTAATTTTGAAGTAAGTTTGTACTGTGTACTGCATTTAGCAGGATGAAATGGGGCAAACTGTGCTGGGACTGGAAGGCAGTGTGCTACCAACCTCCTTTCTGTTTAAAAGGCTCCCTTACGCCAGCAAGCTGACGAGCTTTGGAGCTGCATCTGTGTGCCTGTGAGTGGTACTGTGACCTTAGAGGAACTTGGCAGCATTTCCAACATCCCCAGATGATTGTTTTTTTGCTCTCTAATACTGTTGTTCTATACTTACGACGGGCTCAACCCAGAAACACGAGTCTAGAGATATACAGCAATGTCTGCACCAACTTTGGTGAAAAACTCCAGCTAATTTTGAAGTAAGTTTGAACTGTGTACTGCATTTACCAGGATGGAATGGGGCAAACTGTGCTGGGACTGTGAGGCAGTGTGCTCCCATCCCCCTTTCTGTTCAAAAGGCTCCCTTGAGCCAGCAAGCTGAGGAGCTTTGTAAATGCACCTGTGTGCCTGTGAGTGGTACTGTGACCTCAGAGGAACTGGGCAGCATTTCCAGCAACGCCAGATTATTATTTTTTTGCTCTCTAATACTGCTGCTCTCCACTGAAGACAGGCTCAACCCAGAAACACGTGTCTAGAGATATACAGCAATGTCTGCACCAACTTTGGTGAAAAACTCCAGCTAATTTTGAAGTAAGTTTGAACTGTGTACTGCATTTACCAGGATGCAATGGGGCAAACAGCTGGTACTGTGAGGCAGTGTGATCCCAACCCCCTTTCTGTTTAAAAGGCTCCCTTGAGCCGGCAGGCTTACGAGCTTTGGCCATGCACCTGTGTGTCTGTGAGTGGTACTGTGACCTAAGAGAAACTAGGCAGCATTTCCAGCAACCCCAGATTATTTTTTTTTGCTCTCTAATATTGCTGCTCTTGACTGAAGACGGGCTCAACCCAGAAACACGGTCCTAGAGATATACAGCAATGTCTGCACCAACTTTGGTGAAAAACTCCAGCTAATTTTGAAGTAAGTTTGAACTGTGTACTGCATTTACCAGGATGCAATGGGGCAAACAGCTGGGACTGTGAGGCAGTGTGCTCCCTGTGGAAAAGTAAATTTTGCCATGTTCTGTGTCCCTACGTGTTCCCCATCTTATGTTATGTGTGCATGATTAATATGCATATGTATCCCCCATGTTCGATTAAAGACGCAATTACAGTTGTGTCCATCTCTAGTATGTCAGTTTCCAGTTCTCGTGAATACTATGAATATTAGGCCTGTGTAAAGTTACGTTGCCATGTTTCTCAGTGTGCACGTTATTTCATTGTAAAGTCCCCGTTTCTAGGCCTCAAATGGGCCTGGACACCAGATTCAGCTCCTGTCTCCTGAACCCTCGCTGAGGAGCGATACAGCCCCCACCTGTATCCTCGACCCTTCACTTACTTCCTGCCTCACAGTGCCCGGCTCGGCCTGGCTCTGCCTACGAGTCTGCCAAAAGTATGTTATGATTCTAGTTATCAGTTCAGCCCTCCTTCTCTGCATTCCTAAGCTACTGAATCGCATCAATAGTTCCGTCACAGTCTAGCCTTTACGTCTCCATGTAAGAGAAATACTGTATTAATGGTCATTTAATATTCCTCAACACGCACTACATGTAGAATAATGCATACACCAGTCTTAGAGTCTGTTAGCCTCTCCCCTCCTGACTTTTAGTTTATATCAACATGTTCTCTAAACATCAGATACTAGATACGGTTTAGGTACATGTCGCCCTGACTCTCCAGACTTCAGTCTCTGCTCCTAGCACAGAGTTCATAGCCCCCAGCTTCTCCTAGTAACACGTCATTGTCAGTTTGCGCGCACCATTAGGTTAGAGGTCCCGGCTCCTCAGGTAGCCCCCTCCATGTTTCCGCCCCATTTATGACATATTCTGTTACGTTTACATCACATGTCTATGTATACGCCTCCTGTTACACCTACTTTCACCCTTATCTTTCGCGACTGCTATTGACCACACCCACTGCTCCGCCTACTGTATTCATTGTAATGCAACTGTTTTAGTATATATGCTTGTGTACTGTTATTGAATGTTAGCGCGCTCATTCCCTGTCCCCCCTGCAGGGCCCTGCCATCCTGTTCCCGTGCAGGTTGTCCTGTTCCTGTCCTTTATGCTGTATTAAACCTGCAAACTCCTACTACCTCGAATCTTGACTCTTATTTATTGAGCTATCTGTTATTGCTATGTCCAGTAAAACCTAGATCCGGTATTATTTATTTATATACCACATAATGGCGCCCGAACAGGGACTTGCCCTTTCCCCACGCGCCGGTGAAGCCACGTATGCCCCCTGACCCTCTGCAGCCGTGACGGAACTCTTCTGCGCACCGGCAGATATTTCTGCTTCAAGTATCCCTCAGGCCCACGGAGGAGACGGAGGTTGCGGTCCAGCATCCAGACGAGGCGGTGGAGGAACGCGGCGAGTCCCGACCAGAGCCCAAGCCGAGAGTCCAAGGTCCGAGGTATCCGGAGGCCCACCCGTAACAGAAGTCCGAAGTTCCTCCGTCCGGCGTCGAAGCAGTCCAGTCCAGTCCGAGGCCTTCCGTTCTTGCTGCCCGGTGAGTACCGTTGCTGGGGTAGTATCTAGACAGGGTCAATCTAATTGTCTCTGGTCCGTGGGTTTTGGTGGTACACAGACCCAATACGAAGTGTCCACTTCGGTGGATGCGGGTCCTGACGTGTCTCTTTATGAGACCTGTAAGTTTCGTACTGTTTTAGCAGTGCATCTAGTTTCTGTTCTAGTCAGTTCTGTTCTCGAGAAGATTCATGTATTCTGTTTTCAGTATTCCAGGTAGTATTCTGTCCGAACTGTTATTTTAAATGTTCTTCATGTATTTTAATGTCGTGGTATGAGAGTGGTGTAATTATCGTGTTCATTGTGTATTGTAATTGTGTCCAGATTACAGTTCAGTCATGCCGTTATTTTCCAGACTACGTCAGTTAAGAACTAGAAAAGGTCTGTTAGAAGAAGCAGTTCCTGTCCCGCCTAGGGACAGTCCAGGTCACTTTATGTATCAGAAGCATGGCATAAGTGCCATATTATATCTAGATTTATGGGTGGAGTACACCAAAGAGTTAGAAGAAAAGTATAGATGGCCCGTATCGGGTACATGGGATGCCGAGTGCATCATGCGAGTAGAAGAAGCATTATGGAAAAAGAAAGCTAGACAGTCACAGAAAGATGCCATCGAGTTATGGCGCAAAGAATCTCATAAAAAAACCGAAAAAGAAATCAGAAAGTCAGAACTAAGTAGAGAATCCTTAGAACGAGCCCAAGAAAGGGAACTAATCGAGATAGGTGAACGAGTTAAAACCGAACAGTCAGACAGACAGAGGCATGCCCTCATTAAGGGTATGTACCCTCTTCTTGCCAAGGGCTTGCCAAAAGCGACCCCGGAGGCATCCAGTAATTTTCCGCCACCATTAGTTCCGATCAAGCTACGTCACAAACCGACCGCAGCTGATATTTTTATTTCGTCCTACTTGGACGACACGGTTCCAGAATATGCAAATCCTGTTCCGCCAGCTCCTGTAAATAATGTAAATCCTGCTCCTCCAGACACCGGAGTACCTGCCACGGTACCCCCGGTCCAGCCTACATTACAATTTCCCGCCGCGCCAGTACGAAGAGTATCAGTCGACGATTCTAGTTTAGGGGCCGCAGGAGGAGGTCCTCCTGGTACCCCGCCGCCACACCAACGAGTAACGTTGGTCGAGTTACATGAATGTGCGTTACAGCGTACGCCCAAATACAAGTCCGTTGCAGAAATCCGACGAGCCCTTACTGAATGTCGCTATGATCCAGTTGCAGGTGATGATAGTACAGTTATATATTCCATCCGTGTAAGACGGGTGACCGGGTATTTGGATACCCTACCGAATATGAAAGAAGATCTAGACAGAATATATCGTTTCATCCGTACAGGGGATGATCCAGAAAGTATTGGCGAAGCCATGTCTCAAAGGAAAGCTGAGATCCAGCTCATGATATTAAAGTTTCTGATTAATTGTTTAATAAGAGAACAAGATTCTCCGACCAAAGATCCGGCCGAAATGAGAATCCTGACAAGGTGGAGTGATAATATAGCCGAGGGTAAGCACAGAACCATCAGTAGTATAGAGAGTATGTACAAGAGAATTCGTAACGAAATAATAAAGTTACACGAACAACGTAAAGCAGCACAAGTAAGCGAGAAAGAGAATGACTCTTCTACTGAAGAGGTAGAGGACGAGAATCCCGCCAGAATAGCGTATGTAGGTAAATCTAGATTTCCAGACCGCCATTTACGCCTAGAACACAAGTCAGTTTTTCCTCATCCAGCACCAGAACAAAGTTCTCTAGAACAAGTATTTCAAGCTACCGATCATATTCTGAAATCACGAATCGGTTATAGGGAGTTAAGTACTATGCATGAACAAGAACTAGTCCGATCAGCAGTCCGATGGATTACTGATTCTACCACTTTTCCAGACGAAATAGTGGCTCAAATGTTTCTGAAACTGCCCCCAGCCGAGCAACGACTGGTGGGTATGTATATGATCCAGCACCTCATTACATTGTATGAGGGTCAACACTCTGATCCAGGTCCGTTACATGATGTCCTGAACGAGTTACTCCAGTATAGATGGAAAGGTTTAGGTACCGATTTAATTAGTGTCATTCTAGAACAGCGCCATAAATATAGTATGTTTTTGAACCCGCATTTTGTTCATGTCTCACCCCCAGAAAGTAAACCGTTTTACATAGATAGACAGAATCCGTTACGAGAAGTACACCCAGTTAGGACAGCGGATGGTGAAATGCAACGAGTATTTGTTTACACTCCGATTACAAAGATGGAACTCTTAGAGATGAAAAAATTAATTCCCTGTCATGACAAAGATCCAGCAGGGTTCCACCGAGAATTAAAAGACATGCTCCGTATGGGAGAATACACGTATCCAGATATAATTAAAATGTTAAAAGTCCTGTTGCCCGCAGGCATATATGAAAAACTCAAGGAAAAAGAATGGGAGGTGGGAGAGAAAAAGATCGATTGGGCAGTCCTAGAAGCTGAAGATAAGATACGAGTACCAGGTACCGGTCTTGGAGAGAAATGTAAAGAATTACCAGAACTGTTAATACAAGTTTTGCCCAGATTATTAGCCACTAAAAAGGAAGACTGGGATGCAATCTCAGCCTGTAAACAGAAACAAGACGAAGACACTAGTGATTTTTATTCTAGATTTGAGAAATGCTTTATTATAAACAGTGGCCTCAAGACGAGTAGCGAGTCATACCCTCATCTTTTTGTTACTAAATTAGTCGAGAATTCAAGTCCACAAGTTAAGAATCGAGTTTTGAAAGTCGAAAGTACATGGCAAGCTAGTACCCCGTCCCAGATGTTACAGATGCTCCAGTACCACCAGAATAGAATCAGAGAAGAGCAAGATCATGAAAGAAAACGTATGAAAGACACGAAAATGAAAGTACTAGTTGCACAATCTGTTCCTCAAGACAGTCAGAAGAGGGGTCCGAATCAAGCCAGTCATCCTGCAGCTCCCGTTAAAGGGACATGCAATTATTGTAAACAGCCAGGTCATTTTATAAACGAGTGTGCAGTTCTGAAACATAATATAGCTACTGGTAAGACTAAAGAAAGACCACGTCCGCCTAGACAAGAACAAGTTTCACAGACTTCTCAGCCACAGAATGCACAACAGACAGTTCCAGCACCGCAGCCTATTGCTGCAACACAGCATGTTACACAGCAGATGTACCAGTATGCACAGTCCGAGTATCCAGAGTATCAGCCATATTCATGAAACAGCCTAGAGAGGGAGGTAGGCTTGCCTCTCATCGAGATTCCTGTAGATCAAGAAGGTCCCTATGTTCGTAGTCAGGTACTAGGGAAAGACAGAAAGTTTCTGATTGATACAGGGGCAAGTAGGACGACCATTAGTCACGCCGAAGTTCCAGGGGCTCCGCTCTCAGGCTCTAGAAATATTTCCCTTGGATTTTCAGGAAAGCCTATTGTAAACGAGATATCTAAGCCAGTCACTCTAGAAGTAGGTCCATTGTCCCGCACTACTGATCTGTTACTTACGAAGTCGTGTCCAGAAAATTTGTTAGGCATTAAAATACTGAAAGAATTAGGTGCAGTTATTTGCTGCTCCCCAGAGGGAATACGATTGTTTCTACGTGACTTCAAGGGTCACTATGTATTACGAGATTTTGATCCGAGATTGTCTAATGTTCCGCAGCATCTATGGGCGCAAGGTCCAACTGATGTAGGTTATATGCAAATCACACCCCATCGTGTGACTCTCAAACCAGGTGTAGTGTTACCACGAATCAGACAGTACAGATTGCCACCTGAGGCTGTAGCAGCCTTATCCAAAATTATTGACGAGCTCATGGCTCAAGGAGTAGTTGTAGAAACTGACTCCAATGTATGTAATTCTCCGATCATTCCAGTCATGAAACGTACTGATCCAAATGCACCCCCAGTATATCGATTAGTGATTGACCTTCGAGAACTCAATAAATGTATTATTCCCCAGTACCCAGTTGTCCCAGATATTTCATCCCTATTGACAGCCATTGATTCCGAAGCCTCATTTTTCACAGTCATAGACCTCAAGAACGCGTTTTTCAGTGTCCCCATTCATCCAGACAGCCAGTTTCTTTTCGGATTTTGTTTAAATGGAAGGAGCTACCAATTTACACGAGCTCCTCAAGGTTTCACAGAAAGTCCTAGTATTTACAGTCAAGCACTTAAGAGACAACTAGACAACATTCACATGCCAATTGACACTTCCCTGCTCCAGTATGTCGATGATCTACTGATCACAGCCCGTTCTGAACGTGCTTGCGAGCGAGCATCACTTACAGTCCTGTATTTCCTTGCCGAGATGGGGCACAAGGTGTCCCCTTCGAAGCTTCAATTCTGTGTACAGCAAGTGATCTACTTAGGCCACTTACTGTCCAAGTGGGGTAGGCAGTTGACACCAGACCGTATCCAGTTAATAGCGAGTCTTCCTCAGCCCAAGACACAGAAGGAGGTACGTGCTTTTATCGGCCTTACTTCTTATTGCAGACAATGGATTCCTCAGTATGCATTTCTAGCTAAACCACTGATACAGTTAACAACACAGGAGGCAGCCCTATCGACTGTCCTCCCTTGGACATCTGAACATACACTTAGTTTCAATGAGTTAAAGAAAGCTTTATGCCAAGCTCCAGTTCTAGCTACACCGAACTACAGTAAGCCTTTTACACTTTTCGTCACAGAACGTGAAGGTACAGCATTATCTGTTCTCACACACGATCAAGCAGGACAATACAAGCCCTGTGCTTATTTTTCGGGCACACTAGATCCTGTAGCCCAGGCTCTGCCTGCGTGCCTCAAGTCAGTTGCAGCCACAGCACTAGCTATCAGACAAAGTGATTCCATAGTATTAGGACATTCCTTGACAGTACAAGTTCCACACTCCGTGGAAGTTCTTTTAAACCGAACACAAACTCAGCACTTGACAATTGCACGTTTAACAGGTTATGAACTGACACTGTTCCAGCCACACATAGAAATCAGACGCTGCAACGTTCTAAATCCTGCTACACTGTTACCATCAGTTAATTCAAATCCTGCCACACACGACTGTGTGGAAGTAGTTAACATTATGACTAAGCCAAGACAAGATCTGACAGATATTCCATTACCAGATCCCGACCTGACACTTTATGTGGATGGTTCATGTATGAGAACAAGTACAGGAGAACTAGTAGCCGCGTATGCAGTGACTACTGACACTGAAGTTATTGAAACACACCGTATTGACACCCTGTCTGCTCAAGCAGCAGAGCTAGTTGCTCTGACACAAGCCTGCATACACGCTAAGAACCTGAAAGTTAATATTTACACAGATTCACGCTACGCATTCGGAGTCGTACACGACTTTGGAGTGCTCTGGCAGGAGAGAGGTTTCATGACTTCTCATGGAACCAAGATTCAGCATGGTCTCCTTATTCAAGCTCTGTTAGATGCCATACATTTACCGACATCTATTGCTATCATGAAGTGCAAAGCACATACGAAAGTTACAGACATTATTTCTCAAGGTAATGATCTAGCAGATCGCACAGCCAAGCTTACAGCACAGACTCCAGACATTTCAGTTAATCCGACACAGACACGTATTCCAGACCCAACTACCTGTATGACAGTTAAGGACCCTACTCAAGATGTCATAGATATCCAGTTACATGCTACTCCCGATGAAATCAAGAAATGGTCCGAACAAGGAGGGGTCCAGACAGATCAGGGATGGGTAACGAAGGGTAGAGCCACATGGTTTCTCCCCGACTCAATGGTTCAAGTCATTATCAATACCGCACATAGTCCAGCACATTTAGGAGAAAAAGCTATGTTAGACAGTATCCAGAACATTTGGTTCAACAAGCATTTACGAGCTGCAGCCAAGCAGAAAGTCCGTACCTGTATGATATGTTGTCAGTTTAATCCAGGTAAAAGTGTCCCGGTGGAACAAGGTGGATTCCAGCCCCCTGACCACCCTTTTGAAGTCCTCCAGATGGATTATATTCAGATGGAGCGATGTCGAGGTTTCAAGTATGTCCTTGTAGTTGTATGCGCTTTGTCCAGGTGGACAGAAGCATATCCAGTCCCAGATTACACAGCCGCGACCACTGCCAAGCAGTTGGTTCGTGAATTCTTCCCCCGTTATGGACTCCCTAGAGTCGTATATTCTGATAACGGCCAGCCATTCTCATCTGAGTTGATGAAACACGTTTCCCTTTTGTTAGGGTACCAGTGGAAGTTCCATTGTGTACGCCATCCTGAAGCAGCTGGTCTCGTAGAGAGACATAACCAGACCCTGAAAATCCGCATTGCCAAAATATGTCAAGAAAAAGGTGTGGACTGGCTAGTAGCTCTGCCAGTCGCTTTGTTTTACATGCGCATGGTCGCACATTCCAGATCAGGTCTGTCCCCGTACGAGGTCGTATTCGGCCGCCCCCCTAATATGTGGGGTACACCTAGACCCCGAAGTATTACCGATGTTTCAAGTAATATGCTGACAGATTACCTAGCTTCCTTGATGTCTGCCCTCAACTCTTGTCGTTCACAGGTTGCTGCCGCATTTCCAGACAATACCGAGGTGGCACCGCATGAAATCGTTCCCGGATGCATGGTTCTTGTCCGGAATTTTGATCGTTCAAGTCCGCTGGAGCCCCGCTGGAAGGAGCCCAAGCAGGTCCTCCTGGCCACCCGTACTGCCGTCAAGCTGGAAGGCAGGAAGGGCTGGGTCCACCTGTCTCATGTGAAAAGATTTTACGGACTAAAGACTGTTTCAAAGAACATTTCCGAGGATTTTAAGGATTGCCAAAGTACTATTCTCAAGGACTGTCCCGCAAAAGACAATGATACAGATTCCTCCCTGTTAGAGAAAACTCCGCAGCAGGAGTATAAGCTAAAATTAAGGTCTAGTAAAATAAGTCAGCCAGTTTGATTGTCTAAGTCCTCCCCTAGGTGAAACGGTTAGACCGGTTTCTGACATGTATATAATAGACCCCCACAGAGAGAGAGTTAGTGAGAACTCTAAAAGTTGCACTATTATTTTATGTTTTCTGCTATATCTCAGCCTTATGATTACCTGCATAAGTTATGCATTTTATTTGTGTTTTCCAGTTTCTCATGTAAATAAGTCTTCTAATGTTACAGTAGAGCACACGTTTAGTGATCTGCCTCCTCATGAACTATCTTATCGTCTTGCTATGCGTAATAATTCCTTTATCCGCATGTTACAATATTCACACCAGACCAGCAATGCCACTAATTGTTGGGTGTGTGGTCGGCTCCCCCCTTTCCAGACACCGAAGGGAGTTCTGCCACTCTTTCCTTATCCATTTTCACATAACGGTTCGTGTGGAGCATGGTCCACGTTAACGTCATCCTCAACAGATATGTCTTTTCTTAACAGTACATGTTTCCCAGACAAGCAAGGTCTTCCCCACAGAACAGGGTTAGATCTAGAAAATGAAGTTTATAATCTAGGTAATTATTCTTCGAATTTCATGGTCCTGAATGTTCAGTCTGATACTACTCCAGACTTACCTGCTATGTCAGTACTACCAGTTAAAGGCGAATTATGTGTCCGAAAGAATGGTTCCGTACATGTAGGCCATAGTGATTGTCCTACTATTGTCAAGTATAGTGACAGTAGGAAATCTATTTTTAAAGCTTCACGTCATTCTTATTTTGTTTGTGGTCAGACCGCATATGTTCGTCTGCCCCTCGATTGGGAGGGAACCTGTTACATTGCCTTCCTACTGCCACCAGTTTTTCTAGCCCCACCTGACTATCATAGGAATTCCCACCTAGTACATATCAGACACAAGAGAGACCTCCCGATTGTCGATTATACTGAAACTGCTCTAGAACAATACATAGATATCAATAAAGGTGTCTTCCCCTATTTAGGTACTGTTGTGAATAGTAAACTGATACGTAGATTAACCAGAACCCTTGAAGCAGTAGTGATTGAGACTACTTCTGCTCTAAGTAACTTAACCGAAGAGCAATCCTTTATGAGAATTGTCGTGCTCCAGAATCGTCTCGTCCTTGACGTCATACTGGCCGATAGGGGCGGGGCATGTAGAGTCATCGGATCTAGTTGCTGCATTTTCATTCCTAATAACGCACCGTCTGTTTATTCAGCTATAACCAGACTCCATAAGATTGCCCATATGTTACACCAAGATCCAGGCATCTGGACATGGTCCGGTTGGTTCTGGAATATAATTTCCGCCTGGGGATGGAAAGTATTGTCATTTCTAGGTATTGCAGTAGCGATCATATTCAGTTGCTGCCTATGTATACAATGTGGCCCTGCGATTTGTGGCATCTGTGCTACCTCTTGTATTCCTAGTCCCAAGTCCCGTTCTAAATCCCGTTCCAAGAAAATTCGAGACGAACAAATGATACTGTATGAAATGATAGATAGTATCATGAATATTGATGTTTCCTGATGGAAACGTAGTGACAAGGAGGGAATGTGGAAAAGTAAATTTTGCCATGTTCTGTGTCCCTACGTGTTCCCCATCTTATGTTATGTGTGCATGATTAATATGCATATGTATCCCCCATGTTCGATTAAAGACGCAATTACAGTTGTGTCCATCTCTAGTATGTCAGTTTCCAGTTCTCGTGAATACTATGAATATTAGGCCTGTGTAAAGTTACGTTGCCATGTTTCTCAGTGTGCACGTTATTTCATTGTAAAGTCCCCGTTTCTAGGCCTCAAAAGGGCCTGGACACCAGATTCAGCTCCTGTCTCCTGAACCCTCGCTGAGGAGCGATACAGCCCCCACCTGTATCCTCGACCCTTCACTTACTTCCTGCCTCACAGTGCCCGACTCGGCCTGGCTCTGCCTACGAGTCTGCCAAAAGTATGTTATGATTCTAGTTATCAGTTCAGCCCTCCTTCTCTGCATTCCTAAGCTACTGAATCGCATCAATAGTTCCGTCACAGTCTAGCCTTTACGTCTCCATGTAAGAGAAATACTGTATTAATGGTCATTTAATATTCCTCAACACGCACTACATGTAGAATAATGCATACACCAGTCTTAGAGTCTGTTAGCCTCTCCCCTCCTGACTTTTAGTTTATATCAACATGTTCTCTAAACATCGGATACTAGATAGGGTTTAGGTACATGTCGCCCTGACTCTCCAGACTTCAGTCTCTGCTCCTAGCACAGAGTTCATAGCCCCCAGCTTCTCCTAGTAACATGTCATTGTCAGTTTGCGCGCACCATTAGGTTAGAGGTCCCGGCTCCTCAGGTAGCCCCCTCCATGTTTCCGCCCCATTTATGACATATTCTGTTACGTTTACATCACATGTCTATGTATACGCCTCCTGTTACACCTACTTTCACCCTTATCTTTCGCGACTGCTATTGACCACACCCACTGCTCCGCCTACTGTATTCATTGTAATGCAACTGTTTTAGTATATATGCTTGTGTACTGTTATTGAATGTTAGCGCGCTCATTCCCTGTCCCCCCTGCAGGGCCCTGCCATCCTGTTCCCGTGCAGGTTGTCCTGTTCCTGTCCTTTATGCTGTATTAAACCTGCAAACTCCTACTACCTCGAATCTTGACTCTTATTTATTGAGCTATCTGTTATTGCTATGTCCAGTAAAACCTAGATCCGGTATTATTTATTTATATACCACATCCCAACCCCCTCTCTGTTTAAAAGGCTCCCTTGAACCAACCAGCTGACGAGCTTTGGAGATGCACCTTTGTGCCTGTGAGTGGTACTGTGACCTTAGAGGAACTTGGCAGCATTTCCAACATCCCCAGATGATTGTTTTTTTGCTCTTTAATACTGCTGCTCTCTTCTGAAGATGGACTCAAACCAGAAACACGTGTCTAGAGATATACAGCAATGTCTGCACCAACTTTGGTGAAAAACTCCAGCTAATTTTGAAGTAAGTTTGAACTGTGTACTGCACTTACGAGGATGCAATGGGGCAAACAGCTGGAACTGTGAGGCAGCGTGCTCACAACCCCCTCTCTGTTTAAAAGGCTCCCTTGAGCCAGCAGGCTGACGAGCTTTGGCCATGCACCTGTGTGCCTGTGAGTGGTACTGTGACCTTAGAGGAACTTGGCAGCATTTCCAACATCCCCAGATGATTGTTTTTTTGCTCTCTAATACTGTTGTTCTATACTTACGACGGGCTCAACCCAGAAACACGAGTCTAGAGATATACAGCAATGTCTGCACCAACTTGGGTGAAAAACTCCAGCTAATTTTGAAGTAAGTTTGTACTGTGTACTGCATTTAGCAGGATGAAATGGGGCAAACTGTGCTGGGACTGGAAGGCAGTGTGCTACCAACCTCCTTTCTGTTTAAAAGGCTCCCTTACGCCAGCAAGCTGACGAGCTTTGGAGCTGCATCTGTGTGCCTGTGAGTGGTACTGTGACCTTAGAGGAACTTGGCAGCATTTCCAACAGCCCCAGATGATTGTTTTTTTGCTCTCTAATACTGTTGTTCTATACTTACGACGGGCTCAACCCAGAAACACGAGTCTAGAGATATACAGCAATGTCTGCACCAACTTTGGTGAAAAACTCCAGCTAATTTTGAAGTAAGTTTGAACTGTGTACTGCATTTACCAGGATGGAATGGGGCAAACTGTGCTGGGACTGTGAGGCAGTGTGCTCCCATCCCCCTTTCTGTTCAAAAGGCTCCCTTGAGCCAGCAAGCTGAGGAGCTTTGTAAATGCACCTGTGTGCCTGTGAGTGGTACTGTGACCTCAGAGGAACTGGGCAGCATTTCCAGCAACGCCAGATTATTATTTTTTTGCTCTCTAATACTGCTGCTCTCTACTGAAGACAGGCTCAACCCAGAAACACGTGTCTAGAGATATACAGCAATGTCTGCACCAACTTTGGTGAAAAACTCCAGCTAATTTTGAAGTAAGTTTGAACTGTGTACTGCATTTACCAGGATGCAATGGGGCAAACAGCTGAGACTGTGAGGCAGTGTGCTCCCAACCCCATTTCTGTTTAAAAGGCTCCCTTGAGCCAGCAGGCTGACGAGCTTTGGCCATGCACCTGTGTGTCTGTGAGTGGTACTGTGACCTAAGAGAAACTAGGCAGCATTTCCAGCAACCCCAGATTATTTTTTTTTGCTCTCTAATATTGCTGCTCTTGACTGAAGACGGGCTCAACCCAGAAACACGTGCCTAGAGATATACAGCAATGTCTGCACCAACTTTGGTGAAAAACTCCAGCTAATTTTGAAGTAAGTTTGAACTGTGTACTGCATTTACCAGGATGCAATGGGGCAAACAGCTGGGACTGTGAGGCAGTGTGCTCCCAACCCCCTCTTTGTTTAAAAGGCTCCCTTGAACCAACCAGCTGACGAGCTTTGGAGATGCACCTTTGTGCCTGTGAGTGGTACTGTGACCTTAGAGGAACTTGGCAGCATTTCCAACATCCCCAGATGATTGTTTTTTTTGCACTCTAATACTGTTGTTCTATACTTACGACGGGCTCAACCCAGAAACACGAGTCTAGAGATATACAGCAATGTCTGCACCAACTTGGGTGAAAAACTCCAGCTAATTTTGAAGTAAGTTTGAACTGTGTACTGAATTTACCAGGCTGCAATGGGGCAAACTGTGCTGGAACTGTGAGGCAGTGTGCTCCCAACCCCCTATCTGTTTAAAAGGCTCCCTTGAGCCAGCAGGCTGACAAGCTTTGGCCATGCACCTGTGTGTCTGTGAGTGGTACTGTGACCTAAGAGAAACTTGGCAGCATTTCCAGCAACCCCAGAATATTTTTTTTGCTCTCTAATACTGCTGCTCTTGACTGAAGACGGGCTCAACCCAGAAACACGTGCCTAGAGATATACAGCAATGTCTGCACCAACTTTGGTGAAAAACTCCAGCTAATTTTGAAGTAAGTTTGAACTGTGTACTGCATTTACCAGGATGCAATGGGGCAAACAGCTGGGACTGTGAGGCAGCGTGCTCCCAACCCCCTCTCTGTTTAAAAGGCTCCCTTGAGCCAGCAAGCTGACGAGCTTTGGAGATGCACCTGTGTGCCTGTGAGTGGTACTGTGACCTAAGAGAACTTGGCAGCATTACCAGCAACCCCAGATGATTTCTTTTTTTGCTCTTTAATACTGCTGCTCTCTTCTGAAGATGGACTCAAACCAGAAACACGTGTCTAGAGATATACAGCAATGTCTGCACCAACTTTGGTGAAAAACTCCAGCTAATTTTGAAGTAAGTTTGAACTGTGTACTGCATTTACCAGGATGCAATGGGGCAAACAGCTGGGACTGTGAGGCAGTGTGCTCCCAACCCCCTTTATGTTTAAAAGGCTTCCTTGAGCCAGCAGGCTGACGAGCTTTGGCCATGCACCTGTGTGTCTGTGAGTGGTACTGTGACCTAAGAGAAATTGGCAGCATTTCCAGAAACCCCAGATTATCTTTTTTTGGCTCTCTAATACTGCTGCTCTCTTCTGAAGATGGACTCAAACCAGAAACACGTGTCTAGAGATATACAGCAATGTCTGCACCAACTTTGGTGAAAAACTCCAGCTAATTTTGAAGTAAGTTTGAACTGTGTACTGCACTTACCAGGATGCAATGGGGCAAACAGCTGGGACTGTGAGGCAGCGTGCTCCCAACCCCCTCTCTGTTTAAAAGGGTCCCTTGAGCCAGCAAGCTGACGAGCTTTGGAGATGCACCTGTGTGCCTGTGAGTGGTACTCTGACCAAAGAGAACTTGGCAGCATTTCCAGCAACCCCAGATGATTTCTTTTTTTGCTCTTTAATACTGCTGCTCTCTTCTGAAGATGGACTCAAACCAGAAACACGTGTCTAGAGATATACAGCAATGTATGCGCCAACTTTGGTGAAAAACTCCAGCTAATTTTGAAGTAAGTTTGAACTGTGTACTGCATTTACCAGGATGCAATGGGGCAAACAGCTGGGACTGTGAGGCAGTGTGCTCCCAACCCCCTTTCTGTTTAAAAGGCTCCCTTGAGCCAGCAGGCTGACAAGCTTTGGCCATGCACCTGTGTGCCTGTGAGTGGTACTGTGACCTTAGAGGAACTTGGCAGCATTTCCAACATCCCCAGATGATTGTTTTTTTGCTCTCTAATACTGTTGTTCTATACTTACGACGGGCTCAACCCAGAAACACGAGTCTAGAGATATACAGCAATGTCTGCACCAACTTGGGTGAAAAACTCCAGCTAATTTTGAAGTAAGTTTGTACTGTGTACTGCATTTAGCAGGATGAAATGGGGCAAACTGTGCTGGGACTGGAAGGCAGTGTGCTACCAACCTCCTTTCTGTTTAAAAGGCTCCCTTACGCCAGCAAGCTGACGAGCTTTGGAGCTGCATCTGTGTGCCTGTGAGTGGTACTGTGACCTTAGAGGAACTTGGCAGCATTTCCAACATCCCCAGATGATTGTTTTTTTGCTCTCTAATACTGTTGTTCTATACTTACGACGGGCTCAACCCAGAAACAAGAGTCTAGAGATATACAGCAATGTCTGCACCAACTTTGGTGAAAAACTCCAGCTAATTTTGAAGTAAGTTTGAACTGTGTACTGAATTTACCAGGCTGCAATGGGGCAAACTGTGCTGGAACTGTGAGGCAGTGTGCTCCCAACCCCCTCTCTGTTTAAAAGGCTCCCTTGAGCCAGCAAGCTGAGGAGCTTTGTAAATGCACCTGTGTGCCTGTGAGTGGTACTGTGACCTCAGAGGAACTGGGCAGCATTTCCAGCAATGCCAGATTATTATTTTTTTGCTCTCTAATACTGCTGCTCTCCACTGAAGACAGGCTCAACCCAGAAACACGTGTCTAGAGATATACAGCAATGTCTGCACCAACTTTGGTGAAAAACTCCAGCTAATTTTGAAGTAAGTTTGAACTGTGTACTGCATTTACCAGGATGCAATGGGGCAAACAGCTGGTACTGTGAGGCAGTGTGATCCCAACCCCCTTTCTGTTTAAAAGGCTCCCTTGAGCCGGCAGGCTTACGAACTTTGGCCATGCACCTGTGTGTCTGTGAGTGGTACTGTGACCTAAGAGAAACTAGGCAGCATTTCCAGCAACCCCAGATTATTTTTTTTTGCTCTCTAATATTGCTGCTCTTGACTGAAGACGGGCTCAACCCAGAAACACGGTCCTAGAGATATACAGCAATGTCTGCACCAACTTTGGTGAAAAACTCCAGCTAATTTTGAAGTAAGTTTGAACTGTGTACTGCATTTACCAGGATGCAATGGGGCAAACAGCTGGGACTGTGAGGCAGTGTGCTCCCAACCCCCTCTCTGTTTAAAAGGCTCCCTTGAACCAACCAGCTGACGAGCTTTGGAGATGCACCTTTGTGCCTGTGAGTGGTACTGTGACCTTAGAGGAACTTGGCAGCATTTCCAACATCCCCAGATGATTGTTTTTTTGCTCTTTAATACTGCTGCTCTCTTCTGAAGATGGACTCAAACCAGAAACACGTGTCTAGAGATATACAGCAATGTCTGCACCAACTTTGGTGAAAAACTCCAGCTAATTTTGAAGTAAGTTTGAACTGTGTACTGCACTTACGAGGATGCAATGGGGCAAACAGCTGGAACTGTGAGGCAGCGTGCTCCCAACCCCCTCTCTGTTTAAAAGGCTCCCTTGAGCCAGCAGGCTGACGAGCTTTGGCCATGCACCTGTGTGCCTGTGAGTGGTACTGTGACCTTAGAGGAACTTGGCAGCATTTCCAACATCCCCAGATGATTGTTTTTTTGCTCTCTAATACTGTTGTTCTATACTTACGACGGGCTCAACCCAGAAACACGAGTCTAGAGATATACAGCAATGTCTGCACCAACTTGGGTGAAAAACTCCAGCTAATTTTGAAGTAAGTTTGTACTGTGTACTGCATTTAGCAGGATGAAATGGGGCAAACTGTGCTGGGACTGGAAGGCAGTGTGCTACCAACCTCCTTTCTGTTTAAAAGGCTCCCTTACGCCAGCAAGCTGACGAGCTTTGGAGCTGCATCTGTGTGCCTGTGAGTGGTACTGTGACCTTAGAGGAACTTGGCAGCATTTCCAACATCCCCAGATGATTGTTTTTTTGCTCTCTAATACTGTTGTTCTATACTTACGACGGGCTCAACCCAGAAACACGAGTCTAGAGATATACAGCAATGTCTGCACCAACTTTGGTGAAAAACTCCAGCTAATTTTGAAGTAAGTTTGAACTGTGTACTGCATTTACCAGGATGGAATGGGGCAAACTGTGCTGGGACTGTGAGGCAGTGTGCTCCCATCCCCCTTTCTGTTCAAAAGGCTCCCTTGAGCCAGGAAGCTGAGGAGCTTTGTAAATGCACCTGTGTGCCTGTGAGTGGTACTGTGACCTCAGAGGAACTGGGCAGCATTTCCAGCAACGCCAGATTATTATTTTTTTGCTCTCTAATACTGCTGCTCTCTACTGAAGACAGGCTCAACCCAGAAACACGTGTCTAGAGATATACAGCAATGTCTGCACCAACTTTGGTGAAAAACTCCAGCTAATTTTGAAGTAAGTTTGAACTGTGTACTGCATTTACCAGGATGCAATGGGGCAAACAGCTGGGACTGTGAAGCAGTGTGCTCCCAACCCCATTTCTGTTTAAAAGGCTCCCTTGAGCCAGCAGGCTGACGAGCTTTGGCCATGCACCTGTGTGTCTGTGAGTGGTACTGTGACCTAAGAGAAACTAGGCAGCATTTCCAGCAACCCCAGATTATTTTTTTTTGCTCTCTAATATTGCTGCTCTTGACTGAAGACGGGCTCAACCCAGAAACACGTGCCTAGAGATATACAGCAATGTCTGCACCAACTTTGGTGAAAAACACCAGCTAATTTTGAAGTAAGTTTGAACTGTGTACTGCATTTACCAGGATGCAATGGGGCAAACAGCTGGGACTGTGAGGCAGTGTGCTCCCAACCCCCTCTCTGTTTAAAAGGCTCCCTTGAACCAACCAGCTGACGAGCTTTGGAGATGCACCTTTGTGCCTGTGAGTGGTACTGTGACCTTAGAGGAACTTGGCAGCATTTCCAACATCCCCAGATGATTGTTTTTTTTGCTCTCTAATACTGTTGTTCTATACTTACGACGGGCTCAACCCAGAAACATGAGTCTAGAGATATACAGCAATGTCTGCACCAACTTGGGTGAAAAACTCCAGCTAATTTTGAAGTAAGTTTGAACTGTGTACTGAATTTACCAGGCTGCAATGGGGCAAACTGTGCTGGAACTGTGAGGCAGTGTGCTCCCAACCCCCTCTCTGTTTAAAAGGCTCCCTTGAGCCAGCAAGCTGACGAGCTTTGGAGATGCACCTGTGTGCCTGTGAGTGGTACTGTGACCTAAGATAACTTGGCAGCATTTCCAGCAACCCCAGATGATTTCTTTTTTTGCTCTTTAATACTGCTGCTCTCTTCTGAAGATGGACTCAAACCAGAAACACGTGTCTAGAGATATACAGCAATGTCTGCACCAACTTTGGTGAAAAACTCCAGCTAATTTTGAAGTAAGTTTGAACTGTGTACTGCATTTACCAGGATGCAATGGGGCAAACAGCTGGGACTGTGAGGCAGTGTGCTCCCAACCCCCTTTCTGTTTAAAAGGCTCCCTTGAGCCAGCAGGCTGACGAGCTTTGGCCATGCACCTGTGTGCCTGTGAGTGGTACTGTGACCTTAGAGGAACTTGGCAGCATTTCCAACATCCCCAGATGATTGTTTTTTTGCTCTCTAATACTGTTGTTCTATACTTACGACGGGCTCAACCCAGAAACACGAGTCTAGAGATATACAGCAATGTCTGCACCAACTTAGGTGAAAAACTCCAGCTAATTTTGAAGTAAGTTTGTACTGTGTACTGCATTTAGCAGGATGAAATGGGGCAAACTGTGCTGGGACTGGAAGGCAGTGTGCTACCAACCTCCTTTCTGTTTAAAAGGCTCCCTTGCGCCAGCAAGCTGACGAGCTTTGGAGCTGCATCTGTGTGCCTGTGAGTGGTACTGTGACCTTAGAGGAACTTGGCAGCATTTCCAACATCCCCAGATGATTGTTTTTTTGCTCTCTAATACTGTTGTTCTATACTTACGACGGGCTCAACCCAGAAACATGAGTCTAGAGATGTACAGCAATGTCTGCACCAACTTTGGTGAAAAACTCCAGCTAATTTTGAAGTAAGTTTGAACTGTGTACTGCATTTACCAGGATGGAATGGGGCAAACTGTGCTGGGACTGTGAGGCAGTGTGCTCCCATCCCCCTTTCTGTTCAAAAGGCTCCCTTGAGCCAGCAAGCTGAGGAGCTTTGTAAATGCACCTGTGTGCCTGTGAGTGGTACTGTGACCTAAGAGGAACTGGGAAGCATTTCCAGCAACGCCAGATTATTATTTTTTTGCTCTCTAATACTGCTGCTCTCTACTGAAGACAGGCTCAACCCAGAAACACGTGTCTAGAGATATACAGCAATGTCTGCACCAACTTTGGTGAAAAAATCCAGCTAATTTTGAAGTAAGTTTGAACTGTGTACTGCATTTACCAGGATGCAATGGGGCAAAACGCTGGGACTGTGAGGCAGTGTGCTCCCAACCCCCTCTCTGTTTAAAAGGCTCCCTTGAACCAACCAGCTGACGAGCTTTGGAGATGCACCTTTGTGCCTGTGAGTGGTACTGTGACCTTCGAGGAACTTGGCAGCATTTCCAACATCCCCAGATGATTGTTTTTTTGCTCTCTAATACTGTTGTTCTATACTTACGACGGGCTCAACCCAGAAACACGAGTCTAGAGATATACAGCAATGTCTGCACCAACTTGGGTGAAAAACTCCAGCTAATTTTGAAGTAAGTTTGAACTGTGTACTGCATTTACCAGGATGCAATGGGGCAAACAGCTGGGACTGTGAGGCAGCGTGCTCCCAACCTCCTCTCTGTTTAAAAGGCTCCCTTGAGCCAGCAAGCTGACGAGCTTTGGAGATGCACCTGTGTGCCTGTGAGTGGTACTGTGACCTAAGAGAACTTGGCAGCGTTTCCAGCAACCCCAGATGGTTTTTCTTTGCTCTCTAATACTGCTGCTCTCTACTGAAGACGGGCTCCACCCAGAAACACGTCTCTAGGGATATACAGCAATGTCTGCACCAACTTTGGTGAAAAACTCCAGCTAATTTTGAAGTAAGTTTGAACTGTGTACTGCATTTACCAGGATGGAAAGGGGCAAACTGTGCTGGGACTGTGAGGCAGTGTGCTCCCATCCCCCTTTCTGTTCAAAAGGCTCCCTTGAGCCAGCAAGCTGAGGAGCTTTGTAAATGCACCTGTGTGCCTGTGAGTGGTACTGTGACCTAAGAGAAATTGGCAGCATTTCCAGAAACCCCAGATTATTTTTTTGGGCTCTCTAATACTGCTGCTCTCTTCTGAAGATGGACTCAAACCAGAAACACGTGTCTAGAGATATACAGCAATGTCTGCACCAACTTTGGTGAAAAACTCCAGCTAATTTTGAAGTAAGTTTGAACTGTGTACTGCATTTACCAGGATGCAATGGGGCAAACAGCTGGGACTGTGAGGCAGCGTGCTCCCAACCCCCTCTCTGTTTAAAAGGCTCCCTTGAGCCAGCAAGCTGACGAGCTTTGGAGATGCACCTGTGTGCCTGTGAGTGGTACTGTGACCTAAGAGAACTTGGCAGCATTTCCAGCAACCCCAGATGATTTCTTTTTTTGCTCTTTAATACTGCTGCTCTCTTCTGAAGATGGACTCAAACCAGAAACACGTGTCTAGAGATATACAACAATGTCTGCACCAACTTTGGTGAAAAACTCCAGCTAATTTTGAAGTAAGTTTGAACTGTGTAATGCATTTACCAGGATGCAATGGGCCAAACAGCTGGGACTGTGAGGCAGTGTGCTCCCAACCCCCTTTCTGTTTAAAAGGCTCCCTTGAGCCAGCAGGCTGACAAGCTTTGGCCATGCACCTGTGTGTCTGTGAGTGGTACTGTGACCTAAGAGAAACTTGGCAGCATTTCCAGCAACCCCAGAATATTTTTTTTTGCTCTCTAATACTGCTGCTCTTGACTGAAGACGGGCTCAACCCAGAAACACGTGCCTAGAGATATACAGCAATGTCTGCACCAACTTTGGTGAAAAACTCCAGCTAATTTTGAAGTAAGTTTGAACTGTGTACTGCATTTACCAGGATGCAATGGGGCAAACAGCTGGGACTGTGAGGCAGCGTGCTCCCAACCCCCTCTCTGTTTAAAAGGCTCCCTTGAGCCAGCAAGCTGACGAGCTTTGGAGATGCACCTGTGTGCCTGTGAGTGGTACTGTGACCTAAGAGAACTTGGCAGCATTTCCAGCAACCCCAGATGATTTCTTTTTTTGCTCTTTAATACTGCTGCTCTCTTCTGAAGATAGACTCAAACCAGAAACACGTGTTTAGAGATATACAGCAATGTCTGCACCAACTTTGGTGAAAAACTCCAGCTAATTTTGAAGTAAGTTTGAACTGTGTACTGCATTTACCAGGATGCAATGGGGCAAACAGCTGGGACTGTGAGGCAGTGTGCTCCCAACCCCCTTTCTGTTTAAAAGGCTTCCTTGAGCCAGCAGGCTGCTGAGTTTTGGCCATGCACCTGTGTGTCTGTGAGTGGTACTGTGACCTAAGAGAAATTGGCAGCATTTCCAGAAACCCCAGATTATCTTTTTTTGGCTCTCTAATACTGCTGCTCTCTTCTGAAGATGGACTCAAACCAGAAACACGTGTCTAGAGATATACAGCAATGTCTGCACCAACTTTGGTGAAAAACTCCAGCTAATTTTGAAGTAAGTTTGAACTGTGTACTGCACTTACCAGGATGCAATGGGGCAAACAGCTGGGACTGTGAGGCAGCGTGCTCCCAACCCCCTCTCTGTTTAAAAGGCTCCCTTGAGCCAGCAAGCTGACGAGCTTTGGAGATGCACCTGTGTGCCTGTGAGTGGTACTGTGACCTAAGAGAACTTGGCAGCATTTCTAGCAACTCCAGATGATTTCTTTTTTTGCTCTTTAAAACTGCTGCTCTCTTCTGAAGATGGACTCAAACCAGAAACACGTGTCTAGAGATATACAGCAATGTCTGCACCAACTTTGGTGAAAAACTCCAGCTAATTTTGAAGTAAGTTTGAACTGTGTACTGCATTTACCAGGATGCAATGGGGCAAACAGCTGGGACTGTGAGGCAGTGTGCTCCCAACCCCCTTTCTGTTTAAAAGGCTCCCTTGAGCCAGCAGGCTGACGAGCTTTGGCCATGCACCTGTGTGCCTGTGAGTGGTACTGTGACCTTAGAGGAACTTGGCAGCATTTCCAACATCCCCAGATGATTGTTTTTTTGCTCTCTAATACTGTTGTTCTATACTTACGACGGGCTCAACCCAGAAACACGAGTCTAGAGATATACAGCAATGTCTGCACCAACTTGGGTGAAAAACTCCAGCTAATTTTGAAGTAAGTTTGTACTGTGTACTGCATTCAGCAGGATGAAATGGGGCAAACTGTGCTGGGACTGGAAGGCAGTGTGCTGCCAACCTCCTTTCTGTTTAAAAGGCTCCCTTACGCCAGCAAGCTGACGAGCTTTGGAGCTGCATCTGTGTGCCTGTGAGTGGTACTGTGACCTTAGAGGAACTTGGCAGCATTTCCAACATCCCCAGATGATTGTTTTTTTGCTCTCTAATACTGTTGTTCTATACTTACGACGGGCTCAACCCAGAAACACGAGTCTAGAGATATACAGCAATGTCTGCACCAACTTTGGTGAAAAACTCCAGCTAATTTTGAAGTAAGTTTGAACTGTGTACTGCATTTACCAGGATGGAATGGGGCAAACTGTGCTGGGACTGTGAGGCAGTGTGCTCCCATCCCCCTTTCTGTTCAAAAGGCTCCCTTGAGCCAGCAAGCTGAGGAGCTTTGTAAATGCACCTGTGTGCCTGTGAGTGGTACTGTGACCTAAGAGAACTTGGCAGCATTTCCAGCAACCCCAGATGATTTCTTTTTTTGCTCTTTAATACTGCTGCTCTCTTCTGAAGATGGACTCAAACCAGAAACACGTGTCTAGAGATATACAGCAATGTCTGCACCAACTTTGGTGAAAAACTCCAGCTAATTTTGAAGTAAGTTTGAACTGTGTACTGCATTTACCAGGATGCAATGGGGCAAACAGCTGGGACTGTGAGGCAGTGTGCTCCCAACCCCCTTTCTGTTTAAAAGGGTCCCTTGAGCCAGCAGGCTGACAAGCTTTGGCCATGCACCTGTGTGTCTGTGAGTGGTACTGTGACCTAAGAGAAACTTGGCAGCATTTCCAGCAACCCCAGATTATTATTTTTTGCTCTCTAATACTGCTGCTCTTGACTGAAGACAGGCTCAACCCAGAAACACGTGCCTAGAGATATACAGCAATGTCTGCACCAACTTTGGTGAAAAACTCCAGCTAATTTTGAAGTAAGTTTGAACTGTGTACTGCATTTACCAGGATGCAATGGGGCAAACAGCTGGGACTGTGAGGCAGCGTGCTCCCAACCCCCTCTCTGTTTAAAAGGCTCCCTTGAGCCAGCAAGCTGACGAGCTTTGGAGATGCACCTGTGTGCCTGTGAGTGGTACTGTGACCTAAGAGAACTTGGCAGCATTTCCAGCAACCCCAGATGATTTCTTTTTTTGCTCTTTAATACTGCTGCTCTCTTCTGAAGATGGACTCAAACCAGAAACACGTGTCTAGAGATATACAGCAATGTCTGCACCAACTTTGGTGAAAAACTCCAGCTAATTTTGAAGTAAGTTTGAACTGTGTACTGCATTTACCAGGATGCAATGGGGCAAACAGCTGGGACTGTGAGGCAGCGTGCTCCCAACCCCCTCTCTGTTTAAAAGGCTCCCTTGAGCCAGCAAGCTGACGAGCTTTGGAGATGCACCTGTGTGCCTGTGAGTGGTACTGTGACCTAAGAGAACTTGGCAGCATTTCCAGCAACCCCAGATGATTTCTTTTTTGCTCTTTAATACTGCTGCTCTCTTTTGAAGATGGACTCAAACCAGAAACACGTGTCTAGAGATATACAGCAATGTCTGCACCAACTTTGGTGAAAAACTCCAGCTAATTTTGAAGTAAGTTTGAACTGTGTACTGCATTTACCAGGATGCAATGGGGCAAACAGCTGGGACTGTGAGGCAGTGTGCTCCCAACCCCCTTTCTGTTTAAAAGGCTCCCTTGAGCCAGCAGGCTGACGAGCTTTGGCCATGCACCTGTGTGCCTGTGAGTGGTACTGTGACCTTAGAGGAACTTGGCAGCATTTCCAACATCCCCAGATGATTGTTTTTTTGCTCTCTAATACTGTTGTTCTATACTTACGACGGGCTCAACCCAGAAACACGAGTCTAGAGATATACAGCAATGCCTGCACCAACTTGGGTGAAAAACTCCAGCTAATTTTGAAGTAAGTTTGTACTGTGTACTGCATTTAGCAGGATGAAATGGGGCAAACTGTGCTGGGACTGGAAGGCAGTGTGCTACCAACCTCCTTTCTGTTTAAAAGGCTCCCTTGCGCCAGCAAGCTGACGAGCTTTGGAGCTGCATCTGTGTGCCTGTGAGTGGTACTGTGACCTAAGAGGAACTTGGCAGCACTTCCAGCAACCCCAGATTATTATCTTTTTTGCTCACTAATACTGCTGCTCTCTACTGAAGACGGGCTCAACCCAGAAACACGTGTCTAGAGATATACAGCTGTGTCTGCACCAACTTTGGTGAAAAACTCCAGCTAATTTTGAAGTAAGTTTGAACTGTGTACTGCATTTACCAGGATGCAATGGGGCAAACTGTGCTGGGACTGTGAGGCAGTGTGCTCCCATCCCCCTTTCTGTTCAAAAGGCTCCCTTGAGCCAGGAAGCTGAGGAGCTTTGTAAATGCACCTGTGTGCCTGTGAGTGGTACTGTGACCTCAGAGGAACTGGGCAGCATTTCCAGCAACGCCAGATTATTATTTTTTTGCTCTCTAATACTGCTGCTCTCTACTGAAGACAGGCTCAACCCAGAAACACGTGTCTAGAGATATACAGCAATGTCTGCACCAACTTTGGTGAAAAACTCCAGCTAATTTTGAAGTAAGTTTGAACTGTGTACTGCATTTACCAGGATGCAATGGGGCAAACAGCTGGGACTGTGAGGCAGTGTGCTCCCAACCCCATTTCTGTTTAAAAGGCTCCCTTGAGCCAGCAGGCTGACGAGCTTTGGCCATGCACCTGTGTGTCTGTGAGTGGTACTGTGACCTAAGAGAAACTAGGCAGCATTTCCAGCAACCCCAGATTATTATTTTTTGCTCTCTAATATTGCTGCTCTTGACTGAAGACGGGCTCAACCCAGAAACACGTGCCTAGAGATATACAGCAATGTCTGCACCAACTTTGGTGAAAAACACCAGCTAATTTTGAAGTAAGTTTGAACTGTGTACTGCATTTACCAGGATGCAATGGGGCAAACAGCTGGGACTGTGAGGCAGTGTGCTCCCAACCCCCTCTCTGTTTAAAAGGCTCCCTTGAACCAACCAGCTGACGAGCTTTGGAGATGCACCTTTGTGCCTGTGAGTGGTACTGTGACCTTAGAGGAACTTGGCAGCATTTCCAACATCCCCAGATGATTGTTTTTTTTGCTCTCTAATACTGTTGTTCTATACTTACGACGGGCTCAACCCAGAAACACGAGTCTAGAGATATACAGCAATGTCTGCACCAACTTGGGTGAAAAACTCCAGCTAATTTTGAAGTAAGTTTGAACTGTGTACTGAATTTACCAGGCTGCAATGGGGCAAACTGTGCTGGAACTGTGAGGCAGTGTGCTCCCAACCCCCTCTCTGTTTAAAAGGCTCCCTTGAGCCAGCAAGCTGACGAGCTTTGGAGATGCACCTGTGTGCCTGTGAGTGGTACTGTGACCTAAGAGAACTTGGCAGCATTTCCAGCAACCCCAGATGATTTCTTTTTTTGCTCTTTAATACTGCTGCTCTCTTCTGAAGATGGACTCAAACCAGAAACACGTGTCTAGAGATATACAGCAATGTCTGCACCAACTTTGGTGAAAAACTCCAGCTAATTTTGAAGTAAGTTTGAACTGTGTACTGCATTTACCAGGATGCAATGGGGCAAACAGCTGGGACTGTGAGGCAGTGTGCTCCCAACCCCCTTTCTGTTTAAAAGGCTCCCTTGAGCCAGCAGGCTGACGAGCTTTGGCCATGCACCTGTGTGCCTGTGAGTGGTACTGTGACCTTAGAGGAACTTGGCAGCATTTCCAACATCCCCAGATGATTGTTTTTTTGCTCTCTAATACTGTTGTTCTATACTTACGACGGGCTCAACCCAGAAACACGAGTCTAGAGATATACAGCAATGTCTGCACCAACTTAGGTGAAAAACTCCAGCTAATTTTGAAGTAAGTTTGTACTGTGTACTGCATTTAGCAGGATGAAATGGGGCAAACTGTGCTGGGACTGGAAGGCAGTGTGCTACCAACCTCCTTTCTGTTTAAAAGGCTCCCTTGCGCCAGCAAGCTGACGAGCTTTGGAGCTGCATCTGTGTGCCTGTGAGTGGTACTGTGACCTTAGAGGAACTTGGCAGCATTTCCAACATCCCCAGATGATTGTTTTTTTGCTCTCTAATACTGTTGTTCTATACTTACGACGGGCTCAACCCAGAAACATGAGTCTAGAGATGTACAGCAATGTCTGCACCAACTTTGGTGAAAAACTCCAGCTAATTTTGAAGTAAGTTTGAACTGTGTACTGCATTTACCAGGATGGAATGGGGCAAACTGTGCTGGGACTGTGAGGCAGTGTGCTCCCATCCCCCTTTCTGTTCAAAAGGCTCCCTTGAGCCAGCAAGCTGAGGAGCTTTGTAAATGCACCTGTGTGCCTGTGAGTGGTACTGTGACCTAAGAGGAACTGGGAAGCATTTCCAGCAACGCCAGATTATTATTTTTTTGCTCTCTAATACTGCTGCTCTCTACTGAAGACAGGCTCAACCCAGAAACACGTGTCTAGAGATATACAGCAATGTCTGCACCAACTTTGGTGAAAAAATCCAGCTAATTTTGAAGTAAGTTTGAACTGTGTACTGCATTTACCAGGATGCAATGGGGCAAACAGCTGGGACTGTGAGGCAGTGTGCTACCAACCCCCTCTCTGTTTAAAAGGCTCCCTTGAACCAACCAGCTGACGAGCTTTGGAGATGCACCTTTGTGCCTGTGAGTGGTACTGTGACCTTCGAGGAACTTGGCAGCATTTCCAACATCCCCAGATGATTGTTTTTTTGCTCTCTAATACTGTTGTTCTATACTTACGACGGGCTCAACCCAGAAACACGAGTCTAGAGATATACAGCAATGTCTGCACCAACTTGGGTGAAAAACTCCAGCTAATTTTGAAGTAAGTTTGAACTGTGTACTGAATTTACTTGGCTGCAATGGGGCAAACTGTGCTGGAACTGTGAGGCAGTGTGCTCCCAACCCCCTCTCTGTTTAAAAGGCTCCCTTGAGCCAGCAAGCTGACGAGCTTTGGAGATGCACCTGTGTGCCTGTGAGTGGTACTGTGACCTAAGAGAACTTGGCAGCATTTCCAGCAACCCCAGATGATTTCTTTTTTTGCTCTTTAATACCGCTGCTCTCTTCTGAAGATGGACTCAAACCAGAAACACGTGTCTAGAGATATACAACAATGTCTGCACCAACTTTGGTGAAAAACTCCAGCTAATTTTGAAGTAAGTTTGAACTGTGTACTGCATTTACCAGGATGCAATGGGCCAAACAGCTGGGACTGTGAGGCAGTGTGCTCCCAACCCCCTTTCTGTTTAAAAGGCTCCCTTGAGCCAGCAGGCTGACAAGCTTTGGCCATGCACCTGTGTGTCTGTGAGTGGTACTGTGACCTAAGAGAAACTTGGCAGCATTTCCAGCAACCCCAGAATATTTTTTTTTGCTCTCTAATACTGCTGCTCTTGACTGAAGACGGGCTCAACCCAGAAACACGTGCCTAGAGATATACAGCAATGTCTGAAACAACTTTGGTGAAAAACTCCAGCTAATTTTGAAGTAAGTTTGAACTGTGTACTGCATTTACCAGGATGCAATGGGGCAAACAGCTGGGACTGTGAGGCAGTGTGCTCCCAACCCCCTTTCTGTTTAAAAGGCTTCCTTGAGCCAGCAGGCTGCTGAGTTTTGGCCATGCACCTGTGTGTCTGTGAGTGGTACTGTGACCTAAGAGAAATTGGCAGCATTTCCAGAAACCCCAGATTATCTTTTTTTGGCTCTCTAATACTGCTGCTCTCTTCTGAAGATGGACTCAACCCAGAAACACGAGTCTAGAGATATACAGCAATGTCTGCACCAACTTGGGTGAAAAACTCCAGCTAATTTTGAAGTAAGTTTGTACTGTGTACTGCATTCAGCAGGATGAAATGGGGCAAACTGTGCTGGGACTGGAAGGCAGTGTGCTGCCAACCTCCTTTCTGTTTAAAAGGCTCCCTTACGCCAGCAAGCTGACGAGCTTTGGAGCTGCATCTGTGTGCCTGTGAGTGGTACTGTGACCTTAGAGGAACTTGGCAGCATTTCCAACATCCCCAGATGATTGTTTTTTTGCTCTCTAATACTGTTGTTCTATACTTACGACGGGCTCAACCCAGAAACACGAGTCTAGAGATATACAGCAATGTCTGCACCAACTTTGGTGAAAAACTCCAGCTAATTTTGAAGTAAGTTTGAACTGTGTACTGCATTTACCAGGATGGAATGGGGCAAACTGTGCTGGGACTGTGAGGCAGTGTGCTCCCATCCCCCTTTCTGTTCAAAAGGCTCCCTTGAGCCAGCAAGCTGAGGAGCTTTGTAAATGCACCTGTGTGCCTGTGAGTGGTACTGTGACCTAAGAGAACTTGGCAGCATTTCCAGCAACCCCAGATGATTTCTTTTTTTGCTCTTTAATACTGCTGCTCTCTTCTGAAGATGGACTCAAACCAGAAACACGTGTCTAGAGATATACAGCAATGTCTGCACCAACTTTGGTGAAAAACTCCAGCTAATTTTGAAGTAAGTTTGAACTGTGTACTGCATTTACCAGGATGAAATGGGGCAAACAGCTGGGACTGTGAGGCAGCGTGCTCCCAACCCCCTCTCTGTTTAAAAGGCTCCCTTGAGCCAGCAAGCTGACGAGCTTTGGAGATGCACCTGTGTGCCTGTGAGTGGTACTGTGACCTAAGAGAACTTGGCAGCATTTCCAGCAACCCCAGATGATTTCTTTTTTGCTCTTTAATACTGCTGCTCTCTTTTGAAGATGGACTCAAACCAGAAACACGTGTCTAGAGATATACAGCAATGTCTGCACCAACTTTGGTGAAAAACTCCAGCTAATTTTGAAGTAAGTTTGAACTGTGTACTGCATTTACCAGGATGCAATGGGGCAAACAGCTGGGACTGTGAGGCAGTGTGCTCCCAACCCCCTTTCTGTTTAAAAGGCTCCCTTGAGCCAGCAGGCTGACGAGCTTTGGCCATGCACCTGTGTGCCTGTGAGTGGTACTGTGACCTTAGAGGAACTTGGCAGCATTTCCAACATCCCCAGATGATTGTTTTTTTGCTCTCTAATACTGTTGTTCTATACTTACGACGGGCTCAACCCAGAAACACGAGTCTAGAGATATACAGCAATGTCTGCACCAACTTGGGTGAAAAACTCCAGCTAATTTTGAAGTAAGTTTGTACTGTGTACTGCATTTAGCAGGATGAAATGGGGCAAACTGTGCTGGGACTGGAAGGCAGTGTGCTACCAACCTCCTTTCTGTTTAAAAGGCTCCCTTGCGCCAGCAAGTTGACGAGCTTTGGAGCTGCATCTGTGTGCCTGTGAGTGGTACTGTGACCTAAGAGGAACTTGGCAGCACTTCCAGCAACCCCAGATTATTATCTTTTTTGCTCACTAATACTGCTGCTCTCTACTGAAGACGGGCTCAACCCAGAAACACGTGTCTAGAGATATACAGCTGTGTCTGCACCAACTTTGGTGAAAAACTCCAGCTAATTTTGAAGTAAGTTTGAACTGTGTACTGCATTTACCAGGATGCAATGGGGCAAACAGCTGGGACTGTGAGGCAGCGTGCTCCCAACCCCCTCTCTGTTTAAAAGGCTCCCTTGAGCCAGCAAGCTGACGAGCTTTGGAGATGCACCTGTGTGCCTGTGAGTGGTACTGTGACCTTTGAGAACTTGGCAGCATTTCCAGAAACCCCAGATGATTTCTTTTTTTGCTCTTTAATACTGCTGCTCTCTTCTGAAGATAGACTCAAACCAGAAACACGTGTCTAGAGATATACAGCAATGTCTGCACCAACTTTGGTGAAAAACTCCAGCTAATTTTGAAGTAAGTTTGAACTGTGTACTGCATTTACCAGGATGCAATGGGGCAAATAGCTGGGACTGTGAGGCAGTGTGCTCCCAACCCCCTTTCTGTTTAAAAGGCTCCCTTTAGCCAGCAAGCTGAGGAGCTTTGTAAATGCACCTGTGTGCCTGTGAGTGGTACTGTGACCTAAGAGAAATTGGCAGCATTTCCAGAAACCCCAGATTATTTTTTTTGGCTCTCTAATACTGCTGCTCTCTTCTGAAGATGGACTCAAACCAGAAACACGTGTCTAGAGATATACAGCAATGTCTGCACCAACTTTGGTGAAAAACTCCAGCTAATTTTGAAGTAAGTTTGAACTGTGTACTGCATTTACCAGGATGCAATGGGGCAAACAGCTGGGACTGTGAGGCAGTGTGCTCCCAACCCCCTCTCTGTTTAAAAGGCTCCCTTGAACCAACCAGCTGACGAGCTTTGGAGCTTTCATATGTGTGCCTGTGAGTGGTACTGTGACCTTAGAGGAACTTGGCAGCATTTCCAACATCCCCAGATGATTGTTTTTCTGCTCTCTAATACTGTTGTTCTATACTTACGACGGGCTCAACCCAGAAACACGAGTCTAGAGATATACAGCAATGTCTGCACCAACTTTGGTGAAAAACTCCAGCTAATTTTGAAGTAAGTTTGAACTGTGTACTGCATTTACCAGGATGGAGTGGGGCAAACTGTGCTGGGACTGTGAGGCAGTGTGCTCCCATCCCCCTTTCTGTTCAAAAGGCTCCCTTGAGCCAGCAAGCTGAGGAGCTTTGTAAATGCACCTGTGTGCCTGTGAGTGGTACTGTGACCTAAGAGGAACTGGGCAGCATTTCCAGCAACGCCAGATTAATATTTTTTGCTCTCTAATACTGCTGCTCTCTACTGAAGACGGGCTTAACCCAGAAACACGTGTTGTTGTATAGCTCCTATATATCCTTATATCGTGTTAAGTTAGCATAGGTGCATTTGAGATTTAAACGCCATTTTTCCTTTCTTGCAACTTCTGCACACGACCCTTAATTGTTGACTTAGCTTTCAACCTAGTGGTTTGCCGTGGTGTATGTGAGAATAATATGTTATTGCTCTGATATCAGTTTTGTTTAATAAACCATGTCTGCACGGAGAGTGCTGAAGTTTCAGGAGCAACACGATATGGAATTGTTATGAGGTCTGATCTCCACGCCTTCATAGTCATAACACAAGTGCAGCCTTTGCCAACTTGGGCTTGAGGCGGGATTGATATTGCTTTGCACGAGAATTGTTAACAGACTTGATGCGGTGCACATGCAGAGAGAGCTGGTGTATGCTGATGTGATTCCTTCATGCTAGGACACTAAGGTATGGGCCCGCCCTAAAACAACCCAAAGAGACCTTCTTAGCTAATAATATAATATATGTGTTAGGGAGGGTGAGATATAAGTGTTGTTAACTCTTATTCATTACAGCATGTTAACATGCTGTCACCATTCGCTTTTTATGTCTTAGTAACTATGCTGATAATTTTGCTACTGATAATAAGTATACTTGTATTATCTAAGATACTGCGCCTGAGAAGACGGCATTAGTAAATAAACATTTCAAATGCACATGTGTCTTCTTTACTCCATGTTCTGGTTTGTAATGATAATATAACGAAAGAGTGTTCATGAGTCCCACGTACCCTGAGGTACTGTAAGTTCATGTTCTGGTTTGTCTAAACATTGGGAGTTTGATATGTCCAATGAGACACTGTAGCTAGCTCGGTAAGGGGTGAGTTGGTTGCTAAGGTAAGTTTTGGGACACCCTAATTTGCCGAGGTTCCACTCCTCTGTGCACAGTTCTGTGTGAGTACAGAAACCCTGCAACATGGCGCCCAACGGTTTCGGTGGTCTTATATCATGACACTCGAGTAGTTTATCGTTCATGCCTTAACCCCTTCACATCCGTTTCCGGAAAACGGGGTGTCGGTGAAACCTACCTATTTTTTGAAATAGGTCTGTATTCAAGCTTGATTCTTTCTCAAACGGTTTCTTTGAATTACTACCCAGTTGTGCTACAAAGTATTCTTTGTGTGTTCTTGTTTCCAGTGTTGTCATGGCGGCGGTGGCTATTGCGCAGCATAGTCGCGTAGCGGTACGCAACCATCTTCAGACGTACCAAGTCCCAGTAGATGGGATGGCTGTGATTTTCGTGGTATGTGCAGATCCGGCGTTTCCTTACGAGTTGTTTTACTCTTGGGTTACGTTTCCGGCTGTGGACGCTAATTCTGGTTTGTTCCACTCCTACACCGCCTCGGATGTCCCGGCTGAATATACGCCGTACAGGGCATTGGAAATACCTATTGATCATTGGCAGCATCGAGTTTGGTTTGATGGCGCCCTTCCCCACTCTTTGTCCACTGCGAGGTTAGGTCCACTCTCAATTCCAGGTACAAATTGGCCTGCGTTGGGTGGCTTTACCCCGCACCCGAATCACGGGGCTTGTACCCTGGCTGAAATTCGCAGGCTACATGTAGTTTCCATTTCCGTGATTCGTGCTTTAGTGCAATACATCGGTCGACATCTTCCTGGTGGTCCCCAGGGGGGTGCGGCCGCTCCCATGGAACGAGGCGGAATGCGTCTCAATCCAGTGATGGTTAATTCGGTTTTTGGTGCGCGTCCTGTTGACAACGATGACTTCCCATTCTGGCTAGCAGAGAAGTTTGATCAACTGGAGGCGGTTTTTCCGAATTCTACTCCTGCTGATAAACATAGAATGTTAACGATTACTCTACCAAAGGATATTACTCCTGAACTTGCTGACTGTGAAAGCTGGGGAAAAACATTTGCGGCAGTTTATACGAGGTGCTTCGGCACCCCGTCTATGAATGCCCTGCCTGAAATCATTAGACGTGTTCAGAATGATCACGGTCCAGAGGCAGCGGTTGAATTGGGTATGCGCCTGTGTGGTTCTTTTGAGATTGTAAGTGATCTCATTCTCTCCAATGTTAAAGGAGATGCAGTTAACTTTCAGGTGTCGAATGCTTTGGCTGCTCTGCCCGATGCCGACAAACCCCGCCAGTTAGCAAAGATTGTGGTGGCCGCTTATAAGACAATTGGCCGCACAAGTAGAGGTCTGAAATATTTTCCAGTGAAGGATAAAAAACAACCTCAGGGACAATCTGCAGTGACAGATGTCCAGCCCAAGTCCAAAAAACAGAATTGGCCTAAGAAACAGACACAGGGGAAGCAGACTAGGCAAACTCAGGATTCTGTTCCTGCAATACAAGCTCCTGCGCCGGCAGACAGAGTTTATGATTTGCGCGATCGCGCGATGATTAAATCACCTGATCGTTTTCAGGGTTCTGATCAACGCTCTCCTCGTTCCTTTCAGGAAACATCGGCCCAGAAGACCGGTGGTGGAGGAGGGGGTGGACGTGGACGTGGTGGCCAGCAAGGACGTGGTCAGTCCCGCCAGACAGACGGCGCAGTGAAGCAGGAGGATTCTACGCCTAAGCGTCCGCAGTTTGCGAAGAAGAAAGTCGCGGCCTTAACAGCGCATAGATATGCCACAGATAGTGAGAACGCGGCTTCGGAATCTGACGTGGGCTCTGACCTTGCTGGACAGCGCGGCGGAGATTACCATAGTCAGAGAGGCGCTCCGTCCACTACTGAGGGTGACAGCGACTGAAGTTTTTGTTGTTATAGAAACAGCCGATACGAGATTGGCTCCCCCTGAAAGACTTTTTGAAATTGTCCTGTTAATTGAAGGTGACATACAGCGTACTGTCAGAGGGGTATTTTGGGAGAACCTTTCGTCTACGTACGACATTTTGCTTTCCGAGGCTGACTGGCCCCCACCTTTTGTGCTCGCAGCGCCGCGAGGGGAGGAGGTAATCCTTCCCAGTTTCGCGCACACTGTCTCAACTGAGCATGCGCAGCATTTTGCAGAAGAGTGGGCTCGTGCTCTTGCACCGGCTCTCTACCGCAACCAATGTGGTTGGGACAAATTGTCCCCATGCCACGAAATTCCTTTGCGGTCTGAGCCGCAGCCTCAGCCTCAATATCCCATACGGCGTGAAGCTAAAGCGGCCGTCGCAGAAATCCTTGAACAATTGGAATATCAGGGAGTTATTGAAACGTGTGTGTCACCAATGAATAATCCCCTTTTTACTGTGACCAAACCTGACGGATCATATCGTTTGGTATTGGATTACCGGCATTTGAACTCGCATTGCCGTAACTGTGCAGTACAGAATACTCACGGCTCTGCCCTAGTGGATAGTCTAGTGCGTAAGCGTTTCAAGACAACGCTTGACATTTCCAATGGTTTTTATGCCCACAGACTGGATGGATTTAGCTCCCAATGGACAAGTTTTACGTCCGCTGGTGTGCAAAAATGCTTCCGGCGACTCCCAATGGGCTACAAAAATAGTCCTGGGGTCTTCACCTCCAGAATAGTCACACTATTGGAGGGAATCGATCCGGATGCATGTTCTTATGTGGATGATATTTATCTCACAGACGACGAAATTTGGATGCATCTGTGTCGAGTGAATTCCATAATTTGTACCTTTGCAGACATGGGTTACAAATTTAATTTTGCAAAATCGCACATTGCAGAACACACAGTGTTGTTTTTGGGCTATGAGCTCAACAATGAAGGTAGAGGTTTGGCTCCTCACTTCTTAGAGAAGTGCGCACAATTGCGCGCTCCAACAACACTGAAAAAATTACAATCTTTACTGGGCTTTTTGAATTTCGGCAGGACTTACATTCCGGATTATGCCCAGCGTATCAAGCCTTTGTATGCTTTGATACAACCAACTTTCTCAAAATCATGCTGGCTGCCTGAGCATTCAGCCATTTTGCAATCCTTGCAGGCTGATCTGCTCGCTTCTAAATATTTACTGACTCGTGATAACCACACCAACCTGGTAATAAGAATAATTCCTGGGACGGTGGGTTTCACATACCTCACTTTTAATGAAGGTGACACAGTACCTATTGCTTACAAGTCACACTTGTACACTTCGGCTGAGATGCGGTTTCCCACAGTGGAAAAGGTTTTAACTGCTGTACAGATGGCTATTCTAAAGGAACGGGCACTGTCTCAGGGGAAACGCATGCTAGTGGTAACACCCTGTCCTCACTTGGAGGCAGTCACGAAAGCCAGTGTACCGAATTCAAAGGCTTTGCACCCTCGGTGGATTCAGTGGGCAGCGTCATTGTCATCCACGGATGTCATGTTTATTTTTTACGCTTCCTTACGGTCGCAGGAGTACTTGCAGTATGAATTCGTTCATCCTGCTCCTCTGGCTATGCGACCTTTGGAGGACTTCCATTGCATCATTTACACTGATGGGTCGGCGCAGGTTGCGCATGGCTCTAAACATGCCTACGTTTCCGCATGCGCCATTGTGGTCGGTGCTATGTTGAATGATGAGTTCGTTTCCAGGGAAGTGCACACGTTGCCCCTGGGCGATTGCACCGCACAATTGGCAGAGCTTCGTGCTCTCTGACTAGCTTTGGAGTACGCAGATCCAAGTGTTACTACTCTAATTGTAAGTGATTCTTACTACTGTGTCCAGTCTTACAATGAAAACTTGTTCTTTTGGATTCAAAATGATTTTCATGATTCCAAGGGTAGCACAATAAAACATAAAATGATCTGGGTTCGAGTGGCAGAGCTTAAGGCTATGTTGCCACTCGTTTATGTGATTCATACTCTTGGTCATCAGCGCGTAGGAGTTCACGCTGTTGGCAACTCGCTTGCTGATGAAGCAGCGAAATCAGCAGTATCTACATACTTAGTTGCAGCAGTTACTAGGTCTAAAACCAAGATTGATAGCGACATCTTGGCAGCGATTGCTGCCTCTGAGAAGGGAAGTAAACATCCTGCGGGATTCCCTTCGAAGTATAAATACCACTTAAGTCCTGAAAAGGTTCCTTTTGTAACAATTCCTGATGTTGGGGAACGGCTGATTCCCAACTCGGATCGCAGAACAGACTTGATTACAGCGGCTCATGAAGGTGTGGCGTCTGCGCATGCGGGCGTCTCAGCCACTGTAACGCAACTACAACAACGTTTCTGGTGGCGGGGACTGTACAAACAGACGCGTGATTATGTCCTTCTTTGTGACATATGCCAGCAGATTAAACCTTCAACTGCTACGCGTCCGCCACAGACTCAGTTGTACATTTCTAATAAACCTCTAGGCTGTGTTTATTTAGATCACTGCGGTCCTTTTTCATCTGATACTGCGTATAAGTACATCTTAGTAGCAGTTGACTCATGCACACGCTTTGTGTGGGTATGGCCACATCGCAGCGCTGATTCACGGACTGTCATTAGAGATTTGCGTATCTTTATAGGGATTTTTGCCTGTGGTACCTTCCATTCGGATCAGGGTCCGGCTTTCGCCTCTAAGGCGTATAAGGATGCCATGACTTCGATGGGGGTCCAAGTCAAGTTTTCGTCACCCTACAGACCTGAGGGTAATAGTGTAGTTGAACGAATGAACCGTGATTTAAAGCAATCTTTGACAGCCCGAGTTATAGGCACTGGCAGAAACTGGCTGGCTCACCTCTATGGCGTGCAGCGTGCTCTTAATAATCTCCCTAGAAGGTCTCTGGGTGGGCGGACCCCATACGAAATGCTCTTTGGCATCAAGATGTACGTCCCTGACCTTGACGGTCTAGACTCTGTGGTTCGCGCCACTTCCTTTGACGCAGATGAACATTGCAATGTTTTACAGAATCTACAAAAGACCAGAGACAGTCTTGCAAAGGAACATTTGCCCTCCACATCGGATGATGCGTTGCAGATCCCGGTAGTTGGCTGGCTACCCCAAGTTGGAGAACTGGTTCGAGAGAAGATCGACAACAAGAAAGAGTTTGGTCCCTCCTATCGAGCTCCGGTCCCAGTGCTTGGAGTGAAGGGCACGAGAACAGTCATTTTACCACCACTTCCAGGTCGTAAGGAAAACAGGTTTATTTCTATTGACAATGTCAAGATACACAGAGTGGCCGATTCTTCTTAGCATGACACCAGCTGTTTCCTGTCCTTCCATTGTGAGAAATTCAATTATGCCCACTGCTTTGAATATTGAACCTGAAGTGGCCATCGAATTACCTGCTGTTTCCAGTCCAATATTAAATAATTTGCCCGGAACTAACGTTGATGAATTGGACTATACATACCCCACTGATTTGTCCATGCCTGACCTGCAAGCTCGTTTAGCCACGGAATCCAGATTTTCATTTGACTCTGCTTCCCTTGCCTCGAAAAAACACTCTCAAATTGCAGTATATGCTAGCCTGTTTAAAAAACATTTTTTGATACCTCCTTGGATATACATTTGGCTGGTCCTTTTTTCGGTTTACCTTTTTATGTCAATTGGTTTTGTGTTTTATTTTTTTCGGATTATGAATGGACACTATGTCGAGGAGAGAACTTGCATTACTCATTTAAATGGAACATTGGCCCCACTTTCCTCTTCACATTCTACACACAGATTAAAAAGAGACTTGACTTTGGTTAACATCACAGCATGGCCTGTTCTGGATGGAATCGCGTGGGATGCAGTTCGTTTTCAGATTCATGGCCCAACGGAAGTCGTTAATGTTCCTAATGTACTAAGAGTTAATATGGGGGATGTGGTGAAACAAAACATTCGTTCTGATGATTGGGATGTTAATGCTGTGGAAAGTTTGTTTTCTGATTTGAAGTACTATGCTGCTTTTGATGCTGAGGATTTGTATTTGGAATCTGCTAATTATGGTGAATTGTTCTGTTACCAACATTATGGCAATCACTTCTTACACAAGACATCTTCCCGAAGGGATGCTGTTAATTTTACACAGTGGGAACATTGCCCGGCACCTACACAAGGGAGTTCAGAAACGTTTCTTAAAAAGTATTCTTATTTCACTGACTTTAACCAGTCCAATCCCGAGTCCTTTTATTTTAAATTTCACAAACAGCCACTGTCCAAGGTTAGACTTACCGATACAAAATTGTTGTACTTGAAGGCCTTCCTAGATCAATTAGTTACTGGGGGCTATGAGTTATGGAAGAAAACAATAGACCTTAAATCAGTTTGGGGTTCAAGGGCCTGGCAGGTACGAGGCACTGAGGCTTTGCACCGTGCATGTCTCATCCCGAATCATATGTTGTTTTTAAATGAAACCATTTCCCAGACCACATGCTTTGGATTGGCTACATCTAAAAGGTTAAACACCCCGTCTTTCCCGGAGTTGGAGGAATATGAGGATTGGAGTAATTTTACTAAATTGTCCATTAAAGATATACAGGCTCTGCTTCTTAATTCCTCCTTTAACATTTCCAGTATGAATCCCAAGGGAGGTAGCCCCCTCCATGGTTTCCGCCCCATTCATGACATATCCTGTTACGTTTGCATCACATGTCTATGTATACGCCCAGTTACACCTACTTTTGCCCTTATCTTTCGCGACTGCTACGCGTCACGCCTTCTGCTCCACCCACTGCTACGCCTACTGCAATGTAATGCTATGTGTTTGCGTTATGTATATATGCTCATGTATTGTTATTAAAAGTCAGCGCGCTCATCCCAGACCCAGCCCCAGCAGCTGCTGGGCCCTGTCATCCTCTTCCTATGCAGGTTGTCCTGTTCCTGTCCTTATGCTGTATTAAACCTGCAAAACTCCTACTACCTCGAATCTTGACTCTTATTTATTGAGCTATCTGTTATGATATATGTCTAGTCAAAAATAGGGTATTATTTATTTATTTACCACATAATGGCGCCCGAATAGGGACATGCCCTTTCCCCACGCGTCGGTGAAGCCACGCCGACCCCCTGACCCTCTGCAGTCGTGACGGAACTCTTCTGCGCAGTGGCAGATATTTCTGCTCAAGTATCCCTCAGGCCCACGGAGGAGACGGAGGAGGCGGTCCAGCATCCAGACGAGACGGTGGAGGAACGCGGCGAGTCCCGACCAGAGCCCAAGCCAAGAGTCCAAGGTCCGAGGTATCCGGAGGTCCACCCGTAACTGAAGTCCGAAGTCCGAAGTTCGTCGTCCGTCGTCGTAGCAGTCCAGTCCAGTCTGAGGCCTTCCGTTCTTGCTGCCCGGTGAGTACCGTTACTGGGGTGGTATCTAGACAGGGTCCAATTAATTGACTCTGGTCTGTGGGTTGGTGGTACACAGTCCCACAAAACGAAGTGCCCACTTCGGTGGATGCGGGTCCTGACGTGTCTCTTTATGAGACCGGTAAGTTTCGTACTGTTTCAGCAGTGCATCTAGTTTCTGTTCTAGTCAGTTTCTGTTCTCGAGAAAATTTATGTGTTCTGTTCTCAGTATTTCCAGGTAGTATTCTGTTCGAACTGTTATTTTTAAATGTTTTTTCATGTATTTCAATGTCGTGGTATGAATGGGGAATAAGTATCGTGTTCATTGTGTATTGTATTGTGTCTAGATTACAGTTCAGTCATGCCCATATTTTCCAAGTTACGTCAGTTAAAAACTAGAAAGGGTCTGCTGGAAGCAGCAGTTCCCGTCCCGCCTAGGGACAGTCCAGGTCACTTTATGTATCAGAAACATGGCATAAGCGCCATATTGTATCTAGATTTATGGGTAGAGTATACCAAACAGTTAGAAGAAAAGTATAGATGGCCCGTATCGGGTACATGGGATGCCGAATGCATCATGCGAGTAGAAGAGGCATTATGGAAAAAGAAAGCCAGACAGTCACAGAAAGATGCCATCGAGTTATGGCGCAAAGAAGCTCATAAAAGAACCGAAAAAGAAATCAGAAAATCAGAATTAAGTAGAGAATCCTTAGAGCGAGCCCAAGAAAAAGAATTAATCGAGATAGGTGAACAAGTCAAAACTGAACAGAGAGACAGACAGAGGAATGCCCTTATTAAGGGTATGTATCCTCTTTTTGCCGAGGGCTTGCCAAAAGCGACCCCAGAGGCATCCAGTAATTTCCCGCCACCATTAGTTCCGACCAAGCTACGTCACAAACAGACCGCAGCTGATATTTTTATTTCGTCCTATTTGGACGACACAGTCCCTGAATATGCAAATCCTGTTCGCGCTCCGCCAGTCCCTGTAAATCAGGCACATCCTGCTCCTCCAGATACCGGGGCACCCCATGCAGTACCTGCTACGGTACCCCCGGTCCAGCCAGCATTTCAATTTCCCGCTCCGCCACGAAGAATATCAGTCGACGATTCTAGTCTAGGGGCCACAGGAGGAGGTCCTCCTCAAACCCCGCCGCCACGCAAGCGTTTATCAGCACTCGAATTACATGCTCAAGCATCACAGCGTACTCCCAAGAGTAATAAGTCTGTCGCAGAAATCAGGCAAGCCCTTGGCGAATGTGCCTATGACCCAGTCCCAGGCGAGAATAATATGGTTTTATATTCAGTACGCGTAAGGAGGGTGACCGAGTATCTAGTCACCCTACCCAATATGAAAGAAGATCTAGACAGAATATATCGTTTCATCCGTACAGGGGATGATCCAGAAAGTATTAGTGATGCCATGTCTCAAAGGAAAGCTGAGATCCAGCGTATGATATTAAAGTTTTTAATTAACTGTCTAATAAGAGAACAAGATTACCCGTCTAAAGATCCGGCCGAAATGAAAACCCTGACAAAGTGGAGTGATAATATAGCCGAGGGTAAGCACAATACCATTAGTGCCATGGAGAGTATGTACAAGAAAATCCGTAGAGAAATAATAAAGATACACGAACAACGTAAAGCAGCACAAGTAAGCGAGAAAGAAAGTAACTCTGATCCTGAAGAGGAAGAGGACGAGAATACCGCCAGAATAGCGTATGTAGGAAAATCTAGATTTCCAGATCGCCATTTACGCCTAGAACACAAGTCAATTTTTCATCATTCAGCACCAGAACAAGGTTCCCTAGAACAAGTATTCCAAGCTACCGATTACATTCTGAAATCACGAATCGGTTACAGTGAATTAAGTACCATGCATGAACAAGAACTAGCCCGATCAGCAGTCCGATGGATTACTGATTCTACCACTTTTCCAGACGAAATAGTGGCACAAATGTTTCTGAAATTGCCCCCAGCCGAGCAACGACTGGTGGGTATGTATATGATCCAGCACCTCATTACTTTGTATGAGGGTCAGCACTCTGATCCAGGCCCGTTACATGATATCCTGAACGAGTTACTCCAGTATAGATGGAGAGGTCTAGGTACCGATTTAATTAGTGTCATTCTAGAACAGCGCCACAAATATAGAACGTTTCTGAACCCGCATTTTGTTCATGTCTCACCCCCAGAAAGTAAACCATTTTACATGGAAAGACAGAACCCGTTACGAGAAGTGCATCCAGTTAAGACAGAGGACGGTGAAATGCAACGAGTGTTTGTTTACACCCCGATAACAAAGATGGAACTCCTCGAAATGAAGAAATTAATTCCCTGTCATGACAAAGATCCAGCAGGGTTCCATAGAGAATTAAAAGACATGCTCCGTATGGGAGAATACACTTACCCAGATATCATTAAAATGTTAAAGGTCCTGTTGCCCGCAGGGGTGTATGAAAAGCTAAAGGAAAAAGAATGGGAGATAGGAGAGAAAAAGATCGATTGGGCAGTTCTAGAAGCTGAAGACAAGGCACGAGTACCAGGTACCGGTCTAGGAGAGAAATGTAAAGAATTACCAGAATTATTAATTCAAGTTTTACCCAGATTATTGACAACTAGAAAAGAAGACTGGGATGCAATCTCAGCCTGTAAACAGAAGCAAGATGAGGATATTAGTGATTTTTATTCTAGGTTTGAAAAATGCTTTAGCATCAATAGTGGCCTCAAGACAAGTAGTGAGTCATACCCTCATCTCTTTGTTACTAAATTAGTCGAGAATTCAAGTCCACAAGTTAAAAATCGAGTTTTGAAAGTCGAAAGCACCTGGCAAGCTAATACTCCGTCCCAGATGCTCCAGATGCTCCAGTACCACCAGAATAGAATCAGGGAAGAGCAAGAACACGAGAGAAAACGTATGAAAGACACGAAAATGAAAGTACTAGTTGCACAATCTGTTCCTCAAGACAGTCAGAAGAGGGGTCCGAATCAAGCCAGTCATCCTGCAGCTCCCGTTAAAGGGAACTGCAATTATTGTAAACAGCCAGGTCATTTTATAAACGAGTGTGCAGTTCTGAAACACAACATAGCTACTGGTAAGACTAAAGAAAGACCACGTCCGCCTAGACAAGAGCAAGTTTCACAGACTCCTCAGCCACAGAATGCACAACAGACAGTTACCGCACCGCAGCCTATTGCTGCAACACAGCACGTTACACAGCAGATGTACCAGTATGCACAGTCTGAGTATCCAGAGTACCAGCAGTATTCATGAAACAGCCTAGAGAGGGAGGTAGGCTTGCCTCTCATCGAGATACCTGTAGATCAAGAAGGTCCCTATGTTCACAGTCAAGTATTAGGGAAAGACAGAAAGTTCTTAATTGATACAGGGGCAAGTAGGACCACAATTAGTCACGCCGAAGTTCCAGGGGCTCCGCTCTCAGGCTCAAGAAATGTTTCCCTTGGATTTTCAGGAAAACCTATCGTAAATGAGATTTCAAAGCCAGTTACTCTAGAAGTAGGTCCATTGTCCCGCACTACTGATCTGTTACTTACTAAGTCATGTCCAGAAAACCTATTGGGCATTAAGACACTGAAAGAGTTGGGTGCAGTTATATGCTGTTCCCCAGAGGGAATACGTCTGTTCCTACGTGACTTTAAGGGTCACTATGTATTACGAGATTTTGATTCAAGACTGTCTAATGTTCCGCAGCATTTATGGGCGCAAGGTCCAACTGATGTAGGGTACATGCAAATCACACCCCATCGTGTGACCCTGAAACCAGGTGTAGTGTTACCACGAATCAGACAGTACAGATTGCCACCTGAGGCTGTAGCAGCCTTATCCAAAATTATAGACGAGCTCATCGCTCAAGGAGTAGTTGTAGAAACTGACTCCAATGTATGTAATTCTCCGATCATTCCAGTCATGAAACGTACTGATCCAAATGCACCCCCAGTATATCGATTAGTGATCGACCTACGAGAGCTTAATAAATGTATTATTCCTCAGTACCCAGTTGTCCCAGACATCTCTTCCCTATTAACAGCCATTGATTCCGAAGCCACGTTCTTTACAGTAATAGACCTCAAGAACGCATTTTTCAGTGTCCCTATTCATTCAGACAGTCAGTTCCTTTTCGGATTTTGTTTAAATGGCAGGAGCTATATGTTTACACGAGCTCCTCAAGGTTTCACAGAAAGTCCTAGTATTTACAGTCAAGCACTTAAGAGACAACCAGACAACATTCACATGCCAACTGACACTGCCCTGCTCCAGTATGTCGATGATCTACTGATCACAGCCCGTTCTGAACGTGCTTGCGAGCGAGCATCCCTTACAGTCTTGTATTTCCTAGCCGAGATGGGGCACAAGGTGTCCCCTTCTAAGCTTCAATTCTGTGTCCAGCAAGTGGTCTACTTAGGACACTTACTGTCCAAGAGGGGTAGGCAGTTGACACCAGACCGTATCCAGTTAATAGCGAGTCTTCCTCAGCCCAAGACCCAGAAGGAGGTACGTGCCTTTATTGGCCTCACTTCTTACTGCAGACAATGGATTCCCCAGTATGCATTTCTAGCCAAGCCACTGATACAGTTAACGACACAGGAGGCAGCCGTATCGACTGTCCTCCCTTGGACATCTGAACATACACTTAGTTTCAATGAGTTAAAGAAAGCCCTATGCCAAGCTCCAGTTCTAGCGACACCGAACTACAGTAAGCCTTTTACACTTTTCGTTACTGAACGTGAAGGTACAGCATTATCAGTTCTCACACAAGATCAAGCAGGACAATACAAGCCCTGTGCTTATTTTTCTAGCACATTAGATCCTGTAGCCCAGGCTTTGCCTGCGTGCCTTAACACCTTGGGAGCTTCGTAAATAGACCTCCCCAGTGCTGCGCTGTCCATTATCCAGTGCTGAAATGGACGTCCAGCGGTCGCACGCAGCACTGGGGAGGTAGTGCCCGTGACGACCGTTGGCCGACGGCAGCACTTAAAGGGTTAAGTCAGTTGCAGCCACAGCACTAGCTATCAGACAAAGTGATTCCATAGTTTTAGGACACTCTCTGACAGTACAAGTTCCACATTCTGTGGAAGTTCTTCTGAACCGAACACAAACTCAGCACTTGACAATAGCACGTTTAACAGGTTATGAATTGACACTGTTCCAGCCACACATAGAAATCAGACGCTGCAACATTTTGAATCCTGCTACATTGTTACCATCAGCTAAATCAAATTCTGCCACACATGATTGTGTGGAAGTAGTTAACATTACGACAAAGCCAAGACAAGATCTGACAGATACTCCGTTACCAGACCCCGACCTGACACTTTATGTGGATGGTTCATGTATGAGAACTAGTACAGGAGAACTAGTCGCCGCGTATGCAGTGACTACTGACACTAAAGTTATTGAGACACACCGTATTGATACTCTGTCCGCTCAAGCAGCAGAGCTAGTTGCTCTGACACAAGCCTGCATACACGCCAAGAACCTGAAAGTTAATGTTTATACAGATTCACGCTACGCATTTGGAGTTGTACACGACTTCGGAGTGCTCTGGCAGGAGAGAGGTTTCATGACTTCTCATGGAACCAAGATTCAGCATGGTCTCCTTATTCAAGCTCTGTTAGATGCCATACATTTACCGACATCCATTGCCATCATGAAGTGCAAAGCACATACGAAAGTCACTGACATTATTTCCCAAGGTAATGATCTAGCAGATCGCACAGCCAAGCTTACAGCACAGATTCTAGACAGTCCAGTTAACATGACACACACTCCAGATCCGATTACATGTATGACAGTTAAGGACCCTACACAAGATGTCATAGATATCCAGTTACATGCTACTCCTGATGAAATCAAGAAATGGTCCGAACAAGGAGGGGTCCAGACAGATCAAGGATGGGTAACGAAGGGTAGAGCCACATGGTTTCTCCCCGACTCTATGGTTCAAGTCATTATCAATACCGCACATAGTCCAGCACATTTAGGAGAAAAAGCTATGTTAGACAGTATCCAGAACATTTGGTTCAACAAGCATTTACGAGCTGCAGCTAAGCAGAAAGTCCGTACCTGTATGATATGTTGTCAGTTTAATCCAGGTAAAAGTGTCCCGGTGGAACAAGGTGGATTCCAGCCCCCTGACCACCCTTTTGAAGTCCTCCAGATGGATTATATTCAGATGGAGCGATGTCGAGGTTTCAAGTATGTCCTTGTAGTTGTATGCGCTTTGTCCAGGTGGACAGAAGCATATCCGGTCCCAGATTACACAGCCGCGACCACTGCCAAGCAGTTGGTTCGTGAGTTCTTCCCCCGTTATGGACTCCCTAGAGTCGTATATTCTGATAACGGCCAGCCATTCTCCTCAGAGTTAATGAAGCACGTTTCCCTTTTGTTAGGGTACCAGTGGAAGTTCCATTGTGTACGCCATCCTGAAGCAGCCGGTCTCGTTGAGAGACATAATCAAACCCTGAAAATCCGCATCGCCAAAGTCTGTCAAGAAAAAGGTGTGGACTGGCTAGTAGCCCTGCCAGTCGCTTTATTTTATATGCGCATGGTCGCACATTCCAGATCAGGTCTGTCCCCGTATGAGGTCGTTTTCGGCCGCCCCCCTAATATGTGGGGTACTCCTAGACCCCGAAGTATTACCGATGTTTCAAGTAATATGCTGACAGATTACCTAGCTTCCTTGATGTCTGCCCTCAACTCATGTCGTTCACAGGTTGCCGCCGCATTTCCAGACAATACCGAGGTGGCACCGCATGAAATCGTTCCAGGATCCATGGTGATGGTCCGCAACTTTGACAGATCAAGTCCGCTGGAGCCTCGTTGGAAAGAGCCCCGACAGGTCCTCCTCACCACCCGTACAGCCGTGAAGTTGGAAGGACGCAAGGGCTGGGTGCACCTTTCTCATGTTAAACTTTTTAATGGACTAAAACCCGTCTTAAAGAACATTTCCCAGGATTCAAAGGATTGCCAGAATATTGTTCTCAAGGACTGTCCCGCAAAAGACATTGCTACAACCCCTCCCCTGTTAGAGAAAACTCCGCAGCAGGAGTATAAACAGAAACTACGGTCTAGTAAAATAAGTCAGTCAGTTTGATTGTCTAAGTCCTCCCCTAGGTGAAACGGTTAGACTGTTTCTGACATGTATAAAATAGACCCCCATAGTGAGAGAGTTAGTCAAAACTCAATCCGATGTATCGTTTTTCTATGTTTCATATTATTTCTCAGCATTATGATTTCCTGCACCAGTTATGCATTTTACCTATGTTTCCCAGTTTCACATGTAAATAAGTCTGCTAATGCTACAGTAGAGCACACGTTTAGTGATCTGCCTCCTCACGAGCTGTCCTACCGCCTCGCTATGCGTAATAACTCATTTATCCGCATGTTACATTACTCACACCAGACCAGCAATGCCACTAATTGTTGGGTGTGTGGTCGACTCCCCCCTTTCCAGATGCCGAAGGGAGTTCTGCCACTTTTTCCTTATCCATTTTCACATAATGGTTCGTGTGGAGCATGGTCCACGTTAACGTCATCCTCAACAGATATGTTTTTTCTTAACAGTACATGTTTCCCAGACAAGCAAGGTTTCCCTCACCGAACAGGTTTAGATCTAGAAAATGAAGTGTATAATTTAGGTAATTATTCGTCGAATTTCATGGTCTTGAATGTTCAGTCTGATACTACTCCAGACTTACCTGCTATTTCAGTACTACCAGTCAAAGGCGAATTATGTGTCCGAAATAATGGTTCCATACATGTAGGACATAGTGATTGTACTACTGTTGTCAAGTATAGTGACAGTGGGAAATCTATTTTCAAAGCTTCACGTCATTCTTATTTTATTTGTGGTCAAACCGCATATGTTCGTCTGCCCCTCGATTGGGAGGGAACCTGTTACATTGCCTTCCTACTGCCACCAGTTTTTCTAGCCCCATCTGATTATCATAGAAACACACATCTAGTACATGTTAGACATAGAAGGGAGTCCCCAATTGTCGATTATACTGAAACTGCTCTAGAACAGTATACAGATTTCAATAGAGGTTTCTTCTTCTTTATAGGCCCTGTCCAGAATAGTAAGTTAATCCGTAGATTAACAAGAACCCTTGAAGCTGTAATAAATGAGACTGCCTCTGCTCTAGGTAACTTAACTGAAGAGCAATCTGCTATGAGATTTGTCGTTTTACAGAATCGTCTCGTCCTTGACGTCATACTGGCCGATAGGGGCGGGGCCTGTAGAGTCATCGGATCTAGTTGCTGCATTTTCATTCCAAATAACGCGCCGTCTGTTTATTCAGCTATAACCAGACTCCATAAAATTGCCCATCTGATACACCAAGATCCAGGCACCTGGACATGGTCCGGTTGGTTCTGGAATATAATTTCCGCATGGGGATGGAAAATATTGTCCTTCCTAGGTATTGCAGTAGCGATCATATTCAGCTGCTGCCTCTGTATACAATGTGGCCCTGCGATTTGCGGCATTTGTGCTACCTCTTGTATTCCTAGTCCCAAGCCCAGTTCTAAATCCCGTTCCAGGATAATTCGAGATGAGCAAATGATACTGTATGAAATGATAGATGGTATCATGAATATTGATGTTTCCTGATGGAAACGTAGTGACAAGGAGGGAATGTGGAAAAGTAAATTTTGTCATGTTCTGTGTCCCTACGTGTCATCCATCATATGTTATGTGTGCATGATTAAATATGCATATGCATTCCCCATGTCCGATTAATGACGCAATTACAGTTGTGTCCACCTCTAGTATGCCAGTTTCCAGTCCTCGTGAATACTACGAATATCAGGCCTATGTAAAGCTACGTTGCCACGTTTCTCAGTGTGCACGTTATTCCATTATAAAGTCCCCGTTTCTAGGCCTCAAAAGGGCCCGGACACCAGATTCAGCTCCTGTCTCCTGAAGCCCTCGCTGAGGAGCGATACAGCCCCCACCTGTATCCTCGACCCTTCACTTACTCCCTGCCTCGCAGTGCCCGGCCCAGCCTGGCTCAGTCTCTGAGTCTGCCAAGAATATGTTATGATTCCAGTTATCAGTTCAGTCCTCCTTCTCTGCATTCCTAAGCTACTGAATCGCATCAATAGTTTCCGTCATTGTCTAGCCTTCACGTCTCCACGTTAGAGAAATACTGCATCCAATGGTCATTTAATATTCTTCATCACGTACTACATGTAGAATAATACATGGTCCAGTCTTAGAATCAAGTTAGCCTCTCCCCTCTTGACTTCTAGTTTATATCAACATGTTCTCTAAACATCAGATACTAGATACTGTTTAGGTACATGTCGCCCTGACTCTCCAGACTTCAGTCTCTGCTCCTAGCACAGAGTTCATAGCCCCCAGCTTCTCCTAGTGATACGTCATTGCCAGTTTGCGCGCACCACTAGGTTAGAGGTCCCGGCTCCTCAGGTAGCCCCCTCCATGGTTTCCGCCCCATTCATGACATATCCTGTTACGTTTGCATCACATGTCTATGTATACGCCCAGTTACACCTACTTTTGCCCTTATCTTTCGCGACTGCTACGCGTCACGCCTTCTGCTCCACCCACTGCTACGCCTACTGCAATGTAATGCTATGTGTTTGCGTTATGTATATATGCTCATGTATTGTTATTAAAAGTCAGCGCGCTCATCCCAGACCCAGCCCCAGCAGCTGCTGGGCCCTGTCATCCTCTTCCTATGCGGGTTGTCCTGTTCCTGTCCTTATGCTGTATTAAACCTGCAAAACTCCTACTACCTCGAATCTTGACTCTTATTTATTGAGCTATCTGTTATGATATATGTCTAGTCAAAAATAGGGTATTATTTATTTATTTACCACAACCGTAGTGCTGATTCTTGTCAAAAAAGGTTTTTAAATATGACTGACGGTTTTAAGACTGTTAGATCTGATCCCCGGTTTGATTTGGGTCATACTGTCACCTCTTACTCTGTGGGCAAGTTGTGTCAAGCTTGGCTGAAACATTCAACTTTACCTGCGGTTAAGTATCACCTTTCCAAACTGAATGCAGACGTGGATTTGAATGATTTCATTAAAGGCCCAGCTAGTGGCAGGTCGAAAAGGTGGTTATATGGGGTTTACAATGAAATTTGGAAACTCTCACAGATTGAGGCTGCTTCACGCCTTAGGGCTATTGATCAGGCGAATCTTGAGAAAGTGCTTGCAGTTGTTGACAATAGCATTAACGTGCTTTCCTCTAGAATTTACACATTAGATAATATTGTGTCGTCTGTTGTTGATATTGTGCATGATGAAGTGTCTGTATTATACCATGGTCAAAATCAATTACGTTCAATCATGCAGTTTGCATGGACACTTCAGACTCTGAAAATGGGTAAAGTCCCCTGGGGATACATGAACGTTTCCTCTTTATTTGCACCGTTTAATTTGACAGACAAACAACGCTTGCTTTCAATGCGTGATGCTTCCTTTTCTATGCTACATATTGAAAGGTTGGAATCTTTACCTTTTTCTGTGGCAGAGGCCACTGCTGCTACGTGGCTTATCCACGGTTTAATAACGCTGCCTTTTGCTTTATATAAGTTTTCAAATTGTATGAAATATGTGCCAATAGGTCGTTTTGAACCCTTAGGTAGCGGTTTTCTTCATGAGGTCTGGTCACTCCCATACACATACAGATGTTTCAAGGATGAACAAGAAGTTTATCTAACAGGGGATGAGTGTACTGAGACGCCAGATCATTCTTTAATGTGCAGACACATACAGTTACACGGTTCATGTAACAAGGACCGACCGAATATGGCTTGCGTTTTACAGGGCACGCCAGTCCCTGCTATCATCCCCACGTTTAAATTGTTAGAGAATGGTAGTTATTTAATGCTCAATAATGAAAACTGTTGTGGTTTAATTAAAGGTATAGCTTTCATAGTAACAGTAAGTGAGCGAGTTATTTGCTGCAGAAATGTTCTTTATCCTCCCACACGTGAACATAGGGAGTCTTCCATTTGGCCACAGATACCGACCTTGGGAGCAGAATTCAGCGGCATGGCTAGAATAAGAGCTCTATTGTCCCAGAATGAGGTGGCCTTGAGCTCGGCCCGTGAAACTTTCGTGCTTCACATTGCTAACACCCGTACGGAGGTTCAGGCTCTTTTAAACACTGATTTGCCTTTGCATTTCGGAGCCATGGTCCGTTCTATCTTTAACGCATCCTCCACAACGGGCCTAGCACATTTTTTTAAAGTTGTTAGCGGTGGTCTCGTGACTTCCTTTGAGAAGATTTTTGGAGTCATCCCTGCCTTCTTCCATTCTATTTTTTCGTCCTTATTTGGAGGGTTCCCGTTTTTACTTGCATTAGCGGCTGGCGCATTGGTGGTTTTCTGCCTTTTTAAATATGGATGCCCTTCCTGTGCAAGACCACGCACAGCTGCTACTGACGCGGTTTCGCAACCGCATGCTTGATTATTATGGCACACTGCCGTTGGCGACTCTAAGCACGGCGTTTGGATTATCTTTTCGGTTCTCCTATTTCACCTGTGTCCAGCCTGTATTTCGCTGCCTGACCTGTGATTTCCTTTGGGCCATTGATTTGTGTCTCTGCGGACCAATATCTTCTGACGTCGATTTTGATCAACTGATGAGTCCTATCATTGCTCACGAGTTGGTTTGTTCTGACGAAAGGATTATGGCCTTGGCGGTGGCACATGGACTAATGGGTCCCTGGGATGTGTTGTCGGCAGCGCAAAATTTCTTGGAACAAAGTTTTCTTGAACACCCACCGAGCTGTCCTCTGATGGTTATAGAGGATCCGGTGCTGGAAGATCACGTATGTTCCTTTCATCTTTTAAATTGGATGGCTGAACTGTTTTCGGATGAGGACAGTGACTTCCTCCTGGAGGCTGTTGCAGCTTACTTTTCATATACAGTCTTATCATAGACACTGCCTCAAATTGACATGCTGATTGATAGCATTTCCTTGATTTTATTGACTTTTGGTCAAGACATTTTATTTTTGCTCGCCTATTGGCTTGAGCCACATTATACTTGTAGGCTATTTTTTAGCATTAGTTTTTATAATTGAATTTTTATTCATGCTCGTTTATAATTGGATTCTGCTCTCATGTGATGGCACTTCTGTTATCTTATTTAGTCCGTTCTCGGATCATGGGGGGGTGTTGTATAGCTCCTATATATCCTTATATCGTGTTAAGTTAGCATAGGTGCATTTGAGATTTAAACGCCATTTTTCCTTTCTTGCAACTTCTGCACACGACCCTTAATTGTTGACTTAGCTTTCAACCTAGTGGTTTGCCGTGGTGTATGTGAGAATAATATGTTATTGCTCTGATATCAGTTTTGTTTAATAAACCATGTCTGCACGGAGAGTGCTGAAGTTTCAGGAGCAACACGATATGGAATTGTTATGAGGTCTGATCTCCACGCCTTCATAGTCATAACACAAGTGCAGCCTTTGCCAACTTGGGCTTGAGGCGGGATTGATATTGCTTTGCACGAGAATTGTTAACAGACTTGATGCGGTGCACATGCAGAGAGAGCTGGTGTATGCTGATGTGATTCCTTCATGCTAGGACACTAAGGTATGGGCCCGCCCTAAAACAACCCAAAGAGACCTTCTTAGCTAATAATATAATATATGTGTTAGGGAGGGTGAGATATAAGTGTTGTTAACTCTTATTCATTACAGCATGTTAACATGCTGTCACCATTCGCTTTTTATGTCTTAGTAACTATGCTGATAATTTTGCTACTGATAATAAGTATACTTGTATTATCTAAGATACTGCGCCTGAGAAGACGGCATTAGTAAATAAACATTTCAAATGCACATGTGTCTTCTTTACTCCATGTTCTGGTTTGTAATGATAATATAACGAAAGAGTGTTCATGAGTCCCACGTACCCTGAGGTACTGTAAGTTCATGTTCTGGTTTGTCTAAACATTGGGAGTTTGATATGTCCAATGAGACACTGTAGCTAGCTCGGTAAGGGGTGAGTTGGTTGCTAAGGTAAGTTTTGGGACACCCTAATTTGCCGAGGTTCCACTCCTCTGTGCACAGTTCTGTGTGAGTACAGAAACCCTGCAACAGTGTCTAGAGATATACAGCAATGTCTGCACCAACTTTGGTGAAAAACTCCAGCTAATTTTGAAGTAAGTTTGAACTGTGTACTGCATTTACCAGGATGCAATGGGGCAAACAGCTGGGACAGTGAGGCAGTGTGCTCCCAACCTCCTTTCTATTTAAAAGGCTCCCTTGAGCCAGCAGGCTGACGAGCTTTGGCGATGCACCTATGTGTCTGTGAGTGGTACTGTGACCTAAGAGAAACTTGGCAGCATTTCCACCAACCCCAGATTATTATTTTTTGCTCTCTAATACTGCTGTTCTCTACTGAAGACGGGCTTTACCCAGAAACATGTGTCTAGAGATATACAGCAATGTCTGCACCAACTTTGGTGAAAAACTCCAGCTAATTTTGAAGTAAGTTTGAACTGTGTACTACATTTACCAGAATGGAATGGGGCAAACTGTGCTGGGACTGTGAGGCAGTGTGCTCCCAACCCACTTTCTGTTTAAAAGGCTCCCTTGAGCCAGCAAGCTGACGAGCTTTGGAGTTGCACCTGTGTGCCTGTGAGTAGCACTGTGACCTAAGAGGAACTTGGCAGCATTTCCAGCAATCCCAGATTATTTTTGTTTTGCTCTCTAGTACTGCTGCTCTCGACTGAAGATGGGCTCAATCCAGAAACACGTGTCTAGAGATATACAGCATTGTATGCACCAACTTTGGTGAAAAACTCCAGCTAATTTTGAAGTAAGTTTGAACTGTGTACTGCATTTACCAGAATGCAATGGGGCAAACTGTGCTGGGACTGTGAGGCAGTGTGCTCCCAACCCCCTTTCTGTTTAAAAGGCTCCCTTGAGCCAGCAAGCTGACGAGCTTTGGCGATGCACCTGTGTGTCTATGAGTGGTACTGTGACCTAAGAGAAACTTGGCAGCGTTTCCAGCAACCCCAGATGATTTTTCTTTGCTCTCTAATACTGCTGCTCTCTACTGAAGACAGGCTCCACCCAGAAACTCATCTCTAGGGATATACAGCAATGTCTGCACCAACTTTGGTGAAAAACACCAGCTAATTTTGAAGTAAGTTTGAACTGTGTACTGCATTTACCAGGATGGAATGGGGCAAACTGTGCTGGGACTGTGAGGCAGTGTGCTCCCAACCCCCTTTCTGTTTAAAAGGCTCCCTTGAGCCGGCAAGCTGAGGAGCTTTGGAAATGCACCTGTGTGCCTGTGAGTGGTACTGTGACCTAAGAGGAACTGGGCAGCATTTCCAGCAACGCCAGGTTATTATTTTTTTAATCTCTAATACTGCTGCTCTCTACTGAAGACGGGCTCAACCCAGAAACACGTGTCTAGAGATATACAGCAATGTCTGCACCAACTTTGGTGAAAAACTCCAGCTAATTTTGAAGTAAGTTTGAACTGTGTACTGCATTTAGCAGGATGCAATGGGGCAAACAGCTGTGACTGTGAGGCAGTGTGCTCCCAACCCCCTCTCTGTTTAAAAGGCTCCCTTGAACCAACCAGCTGACGAGCTTTGGATATGCACCTTTGTGCCTGTGAGTGGTACTGTGACCTTAGAGGAACTTGGCAGCATTTCCAACATCCCCAGATGATTGTTTTTTTGCTCTCTAATACTGTTGTTCTATACTTACGACGGGCTCAACCCAGAAACACGAGTCTAGAGATATACAGCAATGTCTGCACCAACTTTGGTGAAAAACTCCAGCTAATTTTGAAGTAAGTTTGAACTGTGTACTGAATTTACCAGGCTGCAATGGGGCAAACTGTGCTGGAACTGTGAGGCAGTGTGCTTCCAACCCCCTCTCTGTTTAAAAGGCTCCCTTGAGCCAGCAAGCTGACGAGCTTTGGAGATGCACCTGTGTGTCTGTGAGTGGTATTGTGACCTAAGAGGAACTTGGCAGCATTTCCAGTAACCCCAGATGATTTCTTTTTTGCTTTCTAGTACTGCTGCTCTCTTCTGAAGATTGGCTCAACCCAGAAACACGTGTCTAGAGATATACAGCAATGTCTGCACCAACTTTGGTGAAAAACTCCAGCTAATTGTGAAGTAAGTTTGAACTGTGTACTGCATTTAGCAGGATGAAATGGGGCAAACTTTGCTGGGACTGTGAGGCAGTGTGCTCCCAACCTCCTTTCTGTTTAAAAGGCTCCCTTGCGCCAGCAAGCTGACGAGCTTTGGAGCTGCACCTGTGTGCCTGTGAGTGGTACTGTGACCCAAGAGGAACTTGGCAGCATTTCCAGCAACCCCGGATGATTTTTTTTTTGCTCTCAAATACTGCTGCTCTCTACTGAAGACGGGCTCAACCCAGAAACACCGGTGTGCACCAACTTTGGTGAAAAACTGCAGCTAATTTTGAAGTAAGTTTGAACTGTGTACTGCATTTACCAGGATGCAATAGGGCAAACAGCTGGGACAGTGAGGCAGTGTGCTCCCAACCCCCTTTCTGTTTAAAAGGCTCCCTTGAGCCAGCAGGCTGACGAGCTTTGGCGATGCACCTATGTGTCTGTGAGTGGTACTGTGACCTAAGAGAAACTTGGCAGCATTTCCATCCACCCCAGATTATTATTTTTTGCTCTCTAATACTGCTGTTCTCTACTGAAGACAGGCTTTACCCAGAAACATGTGTCTAGAGATATACAGCAATGTATGCACCAACTTTGGTGAAAAACTCCAGCTAATTTGGAAGTAAGTTTGAACTGTGTACTACATTTACCAGAATGGAATGGGGCAAACTGTGCTGGGACTGTGAGGCAGTGTGCTCCCAACCCCCTTTCTGTTTAAAAGGCTCCCTTGAGCCAGCAAGCTGACGAGCTTTTGAGTTGCACCTGTGTGCCTGTGAGTAGTACTGTGATCTAAGAGGAACTTGGCAGCATTTCCAGCAATCCCAGATTATTTTTGTTTTGCTCTCTAATACTGCTGCTCTCGACTGAAGATGGGCTTAACCCCGAAACACGTGTCTAGAGATATACAGCATTGTATGCACCAACTTTGGTGAAAAACTCCAGCTAATTTTGAATTAAGTTTGAACTGTGTCCTGCATTTACCAAAATGCAATGGGGCAAACTGTGCTGGGACTGTGAGGCAGTGTGCTCCCAACCCCCTTTCTGTTTAAAAGGCTACCTTGAGCCAGCAAGCTGACAAGCTTTGGCGATGCACCTGTGTGTCTATGAGTGGTACTGTGACCTAAGAGAAACTTGGCAGCGTTTCCAGCAACCCTAGATGGTTTTTCTTTTCTCTCTAATACTGCTGCTCTCTACTGAAGACGGGCTCCACCCAGAAACACGTCTCTAGGGATATACAGCAATGTCTGCACCAACTTTGGTGAAAAACTCCAGCTAATTTTGAAGTAAGTTTGAACTGTGTACTGCATTTACCAGGATGGAATGGGGCAAACTGTGCTGGGACTGTGAGGCAGTGTGCTCCCATCCCCCTTTCTGTTCAAAAGGCTCCCTTGAGCCAGCAAGCTGACGAGCTTTGGAAATGCACCTGTGTGCCTGTGAGTGGTACTGTGACCTAAGAGGAACTAAGCAGCATTTCCAGCAACGCCAGATTATTATTTTTTTGCTCTCTAATACTGCTGCTCTCTACTGAAGACGGGCTCAACCCAGAAACACGTGTCTAGAGATATACAGCAATGTCTGCACCAACTTTGGTGAAAAACTCCAGCTAATTTTGAAGTAAGTTTGAACTGTGTACTGCATTTACCAGGATGCAATGGGGCAAACAGCTGGGACTGTGAGGCAGTGTGCTCCCAACCCCCTTTCTGTTTAAAAGGCTCCCTTGAGCCAGCAGGCTGATGAGCTTTGGCCATGCACCTGTGTGTCTGTGAGTGGTACTGTGACCTAAGAGAAACTAGGCAGCATTTCCAGCAACTCCAGATTATTTTTTTTTGCTCTCTAATACTGCTGCTCTTCACTGAAGACGGGCTCAACCCAGAAACACGTGCCTAGAGATATACAGCAATGTCTGCACCAACTTTGGTGAAAAACTCCAGCTAATTTTGAAGTAAGTTTGAACTGTGTACTGCATTTACCAGGATGCAATGGGGCAAACAGCTGGGACTGTGAGGCAGTGTGCTCCCAACCCCCTCTCTGTTTAAAAGGCTCCCTTGAACCAACCAGCTGACGAGCTTTGGAGATGCACCTTTGTGCCTGTGAGTGGTACTGTGACCTTAGAGGAACTTGGCAGCATTTCCAACATCCCCAGATGATTGTTTTTTTGCTCTCTAATACTGTTGTTCTATACTTACGACGGGCTCAACCCAGAAACACGAGTCTAGAGATATACAGCAATGTCTGCACCAACTTGGGTGAAAAACTCCAGCTAATTTTGAAGTAAGTTTGAACTGTGTACTGAATTTACCAGGCTGCAATGGGGCAAACTGTGCTGGAACTGTGAGGCAGTGTGCTCCCAACCCCCTCTCTGTTTAAAAGGCTCCCTTGAGCCAGCAAGCTGACAAGCTTTGGAGATGCACCTGTGTGCCTGTGAGTGGTACTGTGACCTAAGAGAACTTGGCAGCATTTCCAGCAACCCCAGATGATTTCTTTTTTTGCTCTTTAATACTGCTGCTCTCTTCTGAAGATGGACTCAAACCAGAAACACGTGTCTAGAGATATACAGCAATGTCTGCACCAACTTTGGTGAAAAACTCCAGCTAATTTTGAAGTAAGTTTGAACTGTGTACTGCATTTACCAGGATGCAATGGGGCAAACAGCTGGGACTGTGAGGCAGTGTGCTCCCAACCCCCTTTCTGTTTAAAAGGCTCCCTTGAGCCAGCAGGCTGACGAGCTTTGGCCATGCACCTGTGTGTCTGTGAGTGGTACTGTGACCTAAGAGAAACTTGGCAGCATTTCCAGCAACCCCAGATTATTTTTTTTTGCACTCTAATACTGCTGCTCTTGACTGAAGACGGGCTCAACCCAGAAACACGTGCTTAGAGATATACAGCAATGTCTGCACCAACTTTGGTGAAAAACTCCAGCTAATTTTGAAGTAAGTTTGAACTGTGTACTGCATTTACCAGGATGCAATGGGGCAAACAGCTGGGACTGTGAGGCAGTGTGCTCCCAACCCCCTTTCTGTTTAAAAGGCTCCCTTGAGCCAGCAGGCTGACGAGCTTTGGCCATGCACCTGTGTGTCTGTGAGTGGTACTGTGACCTAAGAGAAATTGGCAGCATTTCCGGAAACCCCGGATTATTTTTTTGGGCTCTCTAATACTGCTGCTCTCTTCTGAAGATGGACTCAAACCAGAAACACATGTCTAGAGATATACAGCAATGTCTGCACCAACTTTGGTGAAAAACTCCAGCTAATTTTGAAGTAAGTTTGAACTGTGTACTGCATTTACCATGATGCAATGGGGCAAACAGCTGGGACTGTGAGGCAGCGTGCTCCCAACCCCCTCTCTGTTTAAAAGGCTCCCTTGAGCCAGCAAGCTGACGAGCTTTGGAGATGCACCTGTGTGCCTGTGAGTGGTACTGTGACCTAAGAGAACTTGGCAGCATTTCCAGCAACCCCAGATGATTTCTTTTTTTGCTCTTTAATACTGCTGCTCTCTTCTGAAGATGGACTCAAACCAGAAACACGTGTCTAGAGATATACAGCAATGTCTGCACCAACTTTGGTGAAAAACTCCAGCTAATTTTGAAGTAAGTTTGAACTGTGTACTGCATTTACCAGGATGCAATGGGGCAAACAGCTGGGACTGTGAGGCAGTGTGCTCCCAACCCCCTCTCTGTTTAAAAGGCTCCCTTGAGCCAGCAAGCTGACGAGCTTTGGAGATGCACCTGTGTGCCTGTGAGTGGTACTGTGACCTAAGAGAACTTGGCAGCATTTCCAGCAACCCCAGATGATTTCTTTTTTTGCTCTTTAATACTGCTGCTCTCTTCTGAAGACGGGCTCAACCCAGAAACACGTGCCTAAAGATATACAGCAATGTCTGCACCAAGTTTGGTGAAAAACTCCAGCTAATTTTGAAGTAAGTTTGAACTGTGTACTGCATTTACCAGGATGGAAAGGGGCAAACTGTGCTGGGACTGTGAGGCAGTGTGCTCCCATCCCCCTTTCTGTTCAAAAGGCTCCCTTGAGCCAGCAAGCTGAGGAGCTTTGGAGATGCACCTTTGTGCCTGTGAGTGGTACTGTGACCTTAGAGGAACTTGGCAGCATTTCCAACATCCCCAGATGATTGTTTTTTTGCTCTCTAATACTGTTGTTCTATACTTACGACGGGCTCAACCCAGAAACACGAGTCTAGAGATATACAGCAATGTCTGCACCAACTTGGGTGAAAAACTCCAGCTAATTTTGAAGTAAGTTTGAACTGTGTACTGAATTTACCAGGCTGCAATGGGGCAAACTGTGCTGGAACTGCGAGGCAGTGTGCTCCCAACCCCCTCTCTGTTTAAAAGGCTCCCTTGAGCCAGCAAGCTGACGAGCTTTGGAGATGCACCTGTGTGCCTGTGAGTGGTACTGTGACCTAAGAGAACTTGGCAGCATTTCCAGCAACCCCAGATGATTTCTTTTTTTGCTCTTTAATACTGCTGCTCTCTTCTGAAGATGGACTCAAACCAGAAACACGTGTCTAGAGATATACAGCAATGTCTGCACCAACTTTGGTGAAAAACTCCAGCTAATTTTGAAGTAAGTTTGAACTGTGTACTGCATTTACCAGGATGCAATGGGGCAAACAGCTGGGACTGTGAGGCAGTGTGCTCCCAACCCCCTTTTTGTTTAAAAGGCTTCCGTGAGCCAGCAGGCTGACGAGCTTTGGCCATGCACCTGTGTGTCTGTGAGTGGTACTGTGACCTAAGAGAAATTGGCAGCATTTCCAGAAACCCCAGATTATTTTTTTTGGCTCTCTAATACTGCTGCTCTCTTCTGAAGATGGACTCAAACCAGAAACACGTGTCTAGAGATATACAGCAATGTCTGCACCAACTTTGGTGAAAAACTCCAGCTAATTTTGAAGTAAGTTTGAACTGTGTACTGCATTTACCAGGATGCAATGGGGCAAACAGCTGGGACTGTGAGGCAGCGTGCTCCCAACCCCCTCTCTGTTTAAAAGGCTCCCTTGAGCCAGCAAGCTGACGAGCTTTGGAGATGCACCTGTGTGCCTGTGAGTGGTACTGTGACCTAAGAGAACTTGGCAGCATTTCCAGCAACCCCAGATGATTTCTTTTTTTGCTCTTTAATACTGCTGCTCTTTTCTGAAGATGGACTCAAACCAGAAACACGTGTCTAGAGATATACAGCAATGTCTGCACCAACTTTGGTGAAAAACTCCAGCTAATTTTGAAGTAAGTTTGAACTGTGTACTGCATTTACCAGGATGCAATGGGGCAAACAGCTGGGACTGTGAGGCAGTGTGCTCCCAACCCCCTTTCTGTTCAAAAGGCTCCCTTGAGCCAGCAGGCTGACGAGCTTTGGCCATGCACCTGTGTGCCTGTGAGTGGTACTGTGACCTTAGAGGAACTTGGCAGCATTTCCAACATCCCCAGATGATTGTTTTTTTTCTCTCTAATACTGTTGTTCTATACTTACGACGGGCTCAAACCAGAAACACGAGTCTAGAGATATACAGCAATGTCTGCACCAACTTGGGTGAAAAACTCCAGCTAATTTTGAAGTAAGTTTGTACTGTGTACTGCATTTAGCAGGATGAAATGGGGCAAACTGTGCAGGGACTGGAAGGCAGTGTGCTACCAACCTCCTTTCTGTTTAAAAGGCTCCCTTACGCCAGCAAGCTGACGAGCTTTGGAGCTGCATCTGTGTGCCTGTGAGTGGTACTGTGACCTTAGAGGAACTTGGCAGCATTTCCAACATCCCCAGATGATTGTTTTTTTGCTCTCTAATACTGTTGTTCTATAATTACGACGGGCTCAACCCAGAAACACGAGTCTAGAGATATACAGCAATGTCTGCACCAACTTTGGTGAAAAACTCCAGCTAATTTTGAAGTAAGTTTGAACTGTGTACTGCATTTACCAGGATGGAATGGGGCAAACTGTGCTGGGACTGTGAGGCAGTGTGCTCCCATCCCCCTTTCTGTTCAAAAGGCTCCCTTGAGCCAGCAAGCTGAGGAGCTTTGTAAATGCACCTGTGTGCCTGTGAGTGGTACTGTGACCTCAGAGGAACTGGGCAGCATTTCCAGCAACGCCAGATTATTATTTTTTTGCTCTCTAATACTGCTGCTCTTGACTGAAGACAGGCTCAACCCAGAAACACGTGCCTAGAGATATACAGCAATGTCTGCACCAACTTTGGTGAAAAACTCCAGCTAATTTTGAAGTAAGTTTGAACTGTGTACTGCATTTACCAGGATGCAATGGGGCAAACAGCTGGGACTGTGAGGCAGTGTGCTCCCAACCCCCTTTCTGTTCAAAAGGCTCCCTTGAGCCAGCAGGCTGACGAGCTTTGGCCATGCACCTGTGTGCCTGTGAGTGGTACTGTGACCTTAGAGGAACTTGGCAGCATTTCCAACATCCCCAGATGATTGTTTTTTTTCTCTCTAATACTGTTGTTCTATACTTACGACGGGCTCAAACCAGAAACACGAGTCTAGAGATATACAGCAATGTCTGCACCAACTTGGGTGAAAAACTCCAGCTAATTTTGAAGTAAGTTTGTACTGTGTACTGCATTTAGCAGGATGAAATGGGGCAAACTGTGCAGGGACTGGAAGGCAGTGTGCTACCAACCTCCTTTCTGTTTAAAAGGCTCCCTTACGCCAGCAAGCTGACGAGCTTTGGAGCTGCATCTGTGTGCCTGTGAGTGGTACTGTGACCTTAGAGGAACTTGGCAGCATTTCCAACATCCCCAGATGATTGTTTTTTTGCTCTCTAATACTGTTGTTCTATAATTACGACGGGCTCAACCCAGAAACACGAGTCTAGAGATATACAGCAATGTCTGCACCAACTTTGGTGAAAAACTCCAGCTAATTTTGAAGTAAGTTTGAACTGTGTACTGCATTTACCAGGATGGAATGGGGCAAACTGTGCTGGGACTGTGAGGCAGTGTGCTCCCATCCCCCTTTCTGTTCAAAAGGCTCCCTTGAGCCAGCAAGCTGAGGAGCTTTGTAAATGCACCTGTGTGCCTGTGAGTGGTACTGTGACCTCAGAGGAACTGGGCAGCATTTCCAGCAACGCCAGATTATTATTTTTTTGCTCTCTAATACTGCTGCTCTTGACTGAAGACAGGCTCAACCCAGAAACACGTGCCTAGAGATATACAGCAATGTCTGCACCAACTTTGGTGAAAAACTCCAGCTAATTTTGAAGTAAGTTTGAACTGTGTACTGCATTTACCAGGATGCAATGGGGCAAACAGCTGGGACTGTGAGGCAGCGTGCTCCCAACCCCCTCTCTGTTTAAAAGGCTCCCTTGAGCCAGCAAGCTGACGAGCTTTGGAGATGCACCTGTGTGCCTGTGAGTGGTACTGTGACCTAAGAGAACTTGGCAGCATTTCCAGCAACCCCAGATGATTTCTTTTTTTGCTCTTTAATACTGCTGCTCTCTTCTGAAGATGGACTCAAACCAGAAACACGTGTCTAGAGATATACAGCAATGTCTGCACCAACTTTGGTGAAAAACTCCAGCTAATTTTGAAGTAAGTTTGAACTGTGTACTGCATTTACCAGGATGCAATGGGGCAAACAGCTGGGACTGTGAGGCAGCGTGCTCCCAACCCCCTCTCTGTTTAAAAGGCTCCCTTGAGCCAGCAAGCTGACGAGCTTTGGAGATGCACCTGTGTGCCTGTGAGTGGTACTGTGACCTAAGAGAACTTGGCAGCATTTCCAGCAACCCCAGATGATTTCTTTTTTTGCTCCTTAATACTGCTGCTCTCTTCTGAAGATGGACTCAAACCAGAAACACGTGTCTAGAGATATACAGCAATGTCTGCACCAACTTTGGTGAAAAACTCCAGCTAATTTTGAAGTAAGTTTGAACTGTGTACTGCATTTACCAGGATGCAATGGGGCAAACAGCTGGGACTGTGAGGCAGTGTGCTCCCAACCCGCTTTCTGTTTAAAAGGCTCCCTTGAGCCAGCAGGCTGACGAGCTTTGGCCATGCACCTGTGTGCCTGTGAGTGGTACTGTCACCTTAGAGGAACTTGGCAGCATTTCCAACATCCCCAGATGATTGTTTTTTTGCTCTCTAATACTGTTGTTCTATACTTACGACGGGCTCAACCCAGAAACACGAGTATAGAGATATACAGCAATGTCTGCACCAACTTGGGTGAAAAACTCCAGCTAATTTTGAAGTAAGTTTGAACTGTGTACTGAATTTACCAGGCTGCAATGGGGCAAACTGTGCTGGAACTGTGAGGCAGTGTGCTCCCAACCCCCTTTCTGTTTAAAAGGCTCCCTTGCGCCAGCAAGCTGACGAGCTTTGGAGCTGCATCTGTGTGCCTGTAAGTGGTACTGTGACCGAAAAGGAACTTGGCAGTATTTCCAGCAAACCCGGATGATTTTTTTTTTGCTCTCAAATACTGCTGCTCTCTACTGAAGACAGGCTCAACCCAGAAACACGTGTCTAGAGATATACAGCTGTGTGTGCACCAACTTTGGTGAAAAACTCCAGCTAATTTTGAAGTAAGTTTGAACTGTGTACTGCATTTACCAGGATGCAATGGGGCAAACTGTGCTGGGACCATGAGGCAGTGTGCTCCCAACCCCCTTTCTGTTTAAAAGGCTCCTTTAAGCCAGCAAGCTGACGAGATTTGGAGATGCACCTGTGTGCCTGTGAGTGGTATTGTGACCTAAGAGGAACTTGGCAGCATTTCCAGTAACCCCAGATGATTTTTTTTTGCTCTCTAGTACTGCTGCTCTCTTCTGAAGATGGGCTCAACCCAGAAACACATGTCTAGAGATATACAGCATTGTCTGCACCAACTTTGGTGAAAAACTCCAGCTAATTTTGAAGTAAGTTTGAACTGTGTACTGCATTTACCAGGATGCAATGGGGCAAACTGTGCTGGGACTGTGAGGCAGTGTGCTCCCAACCCCCATTCTGTTTAAAAGGCTCCCTTGAGCCAGCAAGCTGACGAGCTTTGGCGATGCACCTGTGTGTCTGTGAGTGGTACTGTGACCTAAGAGAAACTTGGCAGCATTTCCAGCAACCCCAGATGATTTCTTTTTTTGCTCTTTAATACTGCTGCTCTCTTCTGAAGATGGACTCAAACCAGAAACACGTGTCTAGAGATATACAGCAATGTCTGCACCAACTTTGGTGAAAAACTTCAGCTAATTTTGAAGTAAGTTTGAACTGTGTACTGCATTTACCAGGATGCAATGGGGCAAACAGCTGGGACTGTGAGGCAGTGTGCTCCCAACCCCCTTTCTGTTTAAAAGGCTCCCTTGAGCCAGCAGGCTGACGAGCTTTGGCCATGCCCCTGTGTGCCTGTGAGTGGTACTGTGACCTTAGAGGAACTTGGCAGCATTTCCAACATCCCCAGATGATTGTTTTTTTGCTCTCTAATACTGTTGTTCTATACTTACGACGGGCTCAAACCAGAAACACGAGTCTAGAGATATACAGCAATGTCTGCACCAACTTGGGTGAAAAACTCCAGCTAATTTTGAAGTAAGTTATTGCTGTGTACTGCATTTAGCAGGATGAAATGGGGCAAACTGTGCTGGGACTGGAAGGCAGTGTGCTACCAACCTCCTTTCTGTTTAAAAGGCTCCCTTGCGCCAGCAAGCTGACGAGCTTTGGAGCTGCATCTGTGTGCCTGTGAGTGGTACTGTGACCCAAAAGGAACTTGGCAGTATTTCCAGCAAACCCGGATGATTTTTTTTTTGCTCTCAAATACTGCTGCTCTCTACTGAAGACAGGCTCAACCCAGAAACACGTGTCTAGAGATATACAGCTGTGTGTGCACCAACTTTGGTGAAAAACTCCAGCTAATTTTGAAGTAAGTTTGAACTGTGTACTGCATTTACCAGGATGCAATGGGGCAAACTGTGCTGGGACCATGAGGCAGTGTGCTCCCAACCCCCTTTCTGTTTAAAAGGCTCCCTTAAGCCAGCAAGCTGACGAGATTTGGAGATGCACCTGTGTGCCTGTGAGTGGTATTTTGACCTAAGAGGAACTTGGCAGCATTTCCAGTAACCCCAGATGATTTTTTTTTTGCTCTCTAGTACTGCTGCTCTCTTCTGAAGATGGGCTCAACCCAGAAGCACATGTCTAGAGATATACAGCATTGTCTGCACCAACTTTGGTGAAAAACTCCAGCTAATTTTGAAGTAAGTTTGAACTGTGTACTGCATTTACCAGGATGCAATGGGGCAAACTGTGCTGGGACTGTGAGGCAGTGTGCTCCCAACCCCCATTCTGTTTAAAAGGCTCCCTTGAGCCAGCAAGCTGACGAGCTTTGGCGATGCACCTGTGTGTCTGTGAGTGGTACTGTGACCTAAGAGAAACTTGGCAGCATTTCCAGCAACCCCAGATGAGTTTTTTTTGCTCTCTAATACTGCTGCCCTCTACTGAAGACTGCATCCACCCAGAAACACATGTCTAGGGATATACAGCAATGTCTGCACCAACTTTGGTGAAAAACTCCAGCTAATTTTGAAATAAGTTTGAACTGTGTACTGCATTTACCAGGATGGAATGGGGCAAACTGTGCTGGGACTGTGAGGCAGTGTGCTCCCAACACCCTTTCTGATTAAAAGGCTCCCTTGAGCCAGCAAGCTGACAAGCTTTGGAGATGCACCTGTGTGCCTGTGAGTGGTACTGTGACCTAAGAGGAACTTGGCAGCACTTCCAGCAACCCCAGATTATTATCTTTTTTGCTCACTAATACTGCTGCTCTCTACTGAAGACGGGCTTAACCCAGAAACACGTGTCTAGAGATATACAGCAATGTCTGCACCAACTTTGATGAAAAACTCCAGTTAATTTTGAAGTAAGTTTGAACTGTGTACTGCATTTACCAGTATGCAATGGGGCAAACAGCTGGGACAGTGAGGCAGTGTGCTCCCAACCCCCTTTCTGTTTAAAAGGCTCCCTTGAGCCAGCAGGCTGACGAGCTTTGGCGATGCACCTATGTGTCTGTGAGTGGTACTGTGACCTAAGAGAAACTTGGGAGCATTTACACCTACCCCAGATTATTATTTTTTGCTCTCTAATACTGCTGCTCTCTACTGAAGACGGGCTCCACCCAGAAACACGTCTCTAGGGATATACAGCAATGTCTGCACCAACTTTGGTGAAAAACTCCAGCTAATTTTGAAGTAAGTTTGAACTGTTTACTGCATTTACCAGGATGGAATGGGGCAAACTGTGCTGGGACTGTGAGGCAGTGTGCTGCCATCCCCCTTTCTGTTCAAAAGGCTCCCTTGAGCCAGCAGGCTGACGAGCTTTGGCCATGCACCTGTGTGCCTGTGAGTGGTACTGTGACCTTAGAGGAACTTGGCAGCATTTCCAACATCCCCAGATGATTGTTTTTTGCTCTCTAGTACTGCTGCTCTCTTCTGAAGATGGGCTCAACCCAGAAACACATGTCTAGAGATATACAGCATTGTCTGCACCAACTTTGGTGAAAAACTCCAGCTAATTTTGAAGTAAGTTTGAACTGTGTACTGCATTTACCAGGATGCAATGGGGCAAACTGTGCTGGGACTGTGAGGCAGTGTGCTCCCAACCCCCATTCTGTTTAAAAGGCTCCCTTGAGCCAGCAAGCTGACGAGCTTTGGCGATGCACCTGTGTGTCTGTGAGTGGTACTGTGACCTAAGAGAAACTTGGCAGCATTTCCAGCAACCCCAGATGAGTTTTTTTTGCTCTCTAAAACTGCTGCCCTCTACTGAAGACTGCCTCCACCCAGAAACACGTGTCTAGGGATATACAGCAATGTCTGCACCAACTTTGGTGAAAAACTCCAGCTAATTTTGAAATAAGTTTGAACTGTGTACTGCATTTACCAGGATGGAATTGGGCAAACTGTGCTGGGACTGTGAGGCAGTGTGCTCCCAACCCCCTTTCTGTTTAAAAGGCTCCCTTGAGCCAGCAAGCTGACAAGTTTTGGAGATGCACCTGTGTGCCTGTGAGTGGTACTGTGACCTAAGAGGAACTTGGCAGCACTTCCAGCAACCCCAGATTATTATCTTTTTTGCTCACTAATACTGCTGCTCTCTACTGAAGACGGGCTTAACCCAGAAACACGTGTCTAGAGATATACAGCAATGTCTGCACCAACTTTGATGACAAGCATTTGCAATGCAATAGGTCTCGCAGCATTAAAGTTTGAGTTATTGGCATTGTGTATGACAATGCGTTGCATAACATTTTTAGCAAACTTTGAATTGGTGAGCAGTTTGAGTGTGTGCAAGAGTATGCTGTTGCTCACAGCTGTTATTATTCACACAGCTCTAATGCTGCACCTCACCACAGGGCTGACGCAGTTATTATTCACAAAGCTCTGATGATGCACCTCAGGCATGTCACTTGGCATGTGCAGATGGGAAATGTAAGCGGAGGAGGGACAGTGAATGGGCCCGGAGGGTGAGAAGGTTGTCATTGAGCAGATAGGACAGTGGAGGGTGTCCATACTTCCTGTGCTGTAAGGCTATCAGGTGAGGCCTGAGGTTAGGCTGCACTTGAAGCTTGATCCGCATGGGATTTTTGGGTTGGATTTTCTGGCCAGTAGACTTAAGATTCATATTTACACAACTAGGGAAACCTGGTCCAGGAACATCGGGCCACTTGTAATCTGGTGGACTTGGACACACACACTATCTTTCTGGCCCACCAGTGAGCTTCTAACCTACTGTGTTCTGGATCTTGTATTGCGCAATATATATGAGGGGTTTTGAAAGAAACAAATCGGTTAGTCAATATTGATAACTGCAAATGTGGCAAGTGCCAGTAAGAAAAGCTGCCCAAATGGCTGATCAGCGCCAGTGGAAGGCTGCCACCTCACAACAAGGTCTACAGATTGTTTCGGGAAATTTGGGGTCATTTAAAATCACTGGTGAGGGATAGAATAGATAGTATATTAATAACAATTTTAGTATAAGAACAGCAATGCAAGCACCTACTCGCACGCAGGTTGCAAGATTTCTGAGTGATAACATGTCAGGGCCATGCGAGATTAGGAGTGGAAATTTCATGCGCAGGAATGTAGAAAAGTGAAGCTGTTTACAGCTTATTTTACTGGTCTGTTTATTCAGAGAAACTGGGCATTGTCTTACCTTCCACACACCTCTAAAACTGTTATTTTCACACCGTACCATAGGAAGCAACCTTGTCTGATATAACCGCTGATGAGATTAGAGGCACAGTTCATACCCTGAAAGCCACCAGGCCCCCAGCCCCAACACCTTTCTACTGCCTACACTATTTGGGGATCCCAGGGCAGGCAGGATCTAGTGGGCCCTATCTGTACTGGCTGATTTAGTTTCCCCCTGGCCTGGCCTGTCTTACTCTGGCTCTGCAAACTTGGCCAAGTGCAACCCTTTCCACACACGACTCAGGGTATCAAGATCAAGAAGTCACAAGCTTCTCCGGAACCTAGTGTGGGGACCAAGAACTCCGCGTTCAACCAATACACACAATAAGGTAATGTCCAGCCTAGTGGCTTACCTTTATGAAAAGGAAAGTACTTTTCATTTTACCGCCAAACTAAATACTGTACTGTTCTATGGATGTGACATTAGGGGATGCAGAATGCTGTGTTCTATAAGTGCGGCACTACAACCCCTTCCCTACACAGTACTCGTTCTCTTTCCTGCTAGGGTCAAGATTCCCACTATTACCCACCCGACCCTTTGAATTGTGACAGTATTAAGCTCGGCTACAGTTACCTCAAATGTCCCCACTGTTTTAAGTCTTCAGCACAGTTTATCATTTCTTTAGCATCAAATAGCTGTCTCTAATGGGCACAGCAGATTGGCCTGTGACCCTTCATATCTCTTATCCCTTCAGGCAGGCTAAACCCTAAGCTACTCTTTACGGGTAGTGGTGCATACCGCGAGATTCGGAGAGGCAGCTGTGGATGTTTGGCGGTAGGTGTTGGCTGGGCAGCAGGATATCCTGCTGACCATAGGGCAGATGGAGCCGGTGAATAAGGGGTTGGCTGTTATTCAGGTGTCCTAGCACAGGGGCATAACCTGCCTCCTCTCTTGTTGGTCTGCTTCCCTTTCTTCACCAGGCGCCTCCTCCCCACCCCACACCGAACCTACACTATTTGTAATTTTGGCCAATTCCCCACCCTTGTTCCTGTGTTTTATTGTGTTCCGGAGATTTCAAACCTTGCCTCCCATGTCAGCATGCCTGTATCAGAAGATGAGGTTTGAATGTAGTTTCAGGGCAGGAAGAAGCTGACTTTTAAAGTATTGTCAACAATAGTAACATTTCTCAGCCTAACATAAGGTTACCTTTATGCCTGTATAACACTGGGTTCAGCTTGACATGTATGCTGTGTATCTAGGAGTAGGTGCCACCTGTGGTGGTTAGTGCATGTGTGTGAGATATGTGAGGAATCATGCTTGTGAGAAGAACTCTGACACAGCCGTGAGAGAAATAAATTGCACATTCGAATGTGTTTGTAAAGCTGGAGAGAAAATGTAGGTGCCTGTGTGTTATAACAGACGTGCAGTTTAACATTTTCTGGCACGAAGGGCAGCACATACTAGGCTCAGTCATCCGTCTGTCAGCTTGACCTGTCCAGATGCTACCACTTAAGGTGGGTGTGGCTTTACATGGTCTGATAATGGTGATATTAGTGAACCATATCTTATTCAATGGGTGTCAGTTTTTGTGGAAAGATTTCAATTGTGATGTAGCCTTTGATGATCATAAAGACCTGGATAACTGGAAGACCTAGTGGTGACAGCAGACATATATGTACAGGTGATGTTGTATTGTGAGCTGTCCAGGAAGCAGCTTCGTGCTACATTGTGTGTGTGTTTTGTGTGTGTGTGACTTACATTGCCTGTACCCTTACTGGGGAGTGTGAGAGGGTTGTATTTGTGCCCTTGCCGTCACCAAGTCCATATGCTGGTTGAGTTATTTTGTGCGATGCTCACAATGGGTCTGGAAAGAGGTAATTGGATATTTGTTGATACCTAGGATTGGTGCAGCTAAGGCATTACTGCTGGGTGGATAGCATTTTTGTGGAAAAGTACCTGTGGTGGTGTATGTGTGGTGCTTGGCTCTGTGTGTCTGACTGGCTTATGTGTGTTTGTGGGAACTGACATTTGCAAGAAGTGATATGTGATGTTCTTGGAGTCATGAGTGAAAATTATCTGGCTTGATGATTCTGGTCCGTGGAACTGGCAGGCCATGCAGTTGGTGAGAGTGCCTTGTGTCGAGGATACGCTGCTCCGTGCAGAGAGTGTTCTGGGCCGGCCTCCAGGAACAGCGGTCACCGGTATCCTTTAAAAGAAGTCATTCATAACCTCCTCTTCTCCTGACCCTTCTTTTTGATCTCCCTTATGGTGTGCATCTCCACCACCTAATGTTCTCCTTACTGGTGACCTCCTGTCACACAGGTCACTTGCTTCTCCACTCCGGTGAGGGTGTAGAGGCAGTCTACTGAGGCCTCCAAGGTGTTATCTAGAAGCCTTACAGCCTCCTTAGTGAAGTTTCTCTTTATCGTGAGGGGGTGGTCTGCATATCCAGTGGTCTTCTGGCTCTAAACTTGCATGTGAAAGGAGAAAAGAGCAGGACTGTGAAAGTTGCTTGTATTTATGGGTTTTGGATTATTATTGCTTTCTGGTGTATTTGATGGTGGTCAGGGTTGGTTATTTTCTCATTCCTCTAAGTTAGAATGTTGTGCAACATGTTTCGAGTGTGGAATTTTTCGTCTATGCCCAGTGAAGTAGATTTGAGCAGGATCTTCAAATGTAGTTTTATGAGCAGTAATATTCTACTGGGTCTCCAGGTGCAGGCCAATGAACTCCTGATTAGGTATGTAAATACGAGCTGATAGGTGTACAACTGCCTGCACGAAATATTACAAAATATGTTCTGTGAATTGCAAAAGTTCGTTAGTACGTGTGGTTCTAGAGATACCTCTAGGGACACGTATTTGTACGCTCGCGGTTTTCTCTTTGTGAATTGCCCCCCATATGGCGTTCAATCTTAAGATGGGGTCCGGCAATGCAACGTCCTGTTGAAATTCAGGGTTCTCGCTTTTCTCGGGTCCCGGGAACTCGAGTTCAGTTGCGAACCCTCACTCAAAGCGAGGCTCCTTTTGGAAGGTAAGCCTGATAAATATTTTCACACGGCGACTACGGTGGTCCTCTATGCTCAAAAAACCTCCTGCTTCATGAAGCTTAATGAGTGTGATGTTAAGGCAGCGTAATAGAAAAGCGAGAGGCCGTGCTACTTTCTAAAAGTCAGACCCACCGTGCAGGCGCATACATTTCCCAGCTGCAAAGAGGCGTGTAAGATTAAACGTGCAAGCTCGTTGTACAGTGTATTTTTCTTCCCCTTTTGCCCTTTCTGCACTCTCCACCTCCTAATGGCGCCTGTTGGGTGAAATAATGGACAGAAGAGTTCGCAAGCGGCTTATCCAGCATCTGGTGTAATCTCCTCTGTGATGGAAGAGAGTGGCCAGAGACATCGATTTGCTAAATTGAAAAAAAAAACACTACCGTGCACAGGAAACCAGAAAGTTAAGCTATGCGTCACGTCTTAGGTTGTTTTTGTTCTGTCTCCATTCATTGTTTACACTGAAAACCTCGTTTTAGAAGCCTCGCTGATTCGGCTATCACGGTCACATAATTGCAAATCTTGCCTGGTTTAAAAACAAGCAACGGACGAATGACTCACAATGCAAACAACAACTTGCTGCACCTGGGGAAACTCACCAGCTCCTGATTGTGCACATCAAAAACTTAACTTGCGAGAAACGATGAGAAAGGGCATGCACACAATTTTTCAAAAACCTACCTGACCTATTGGATCCACGGAGGAGGACGCTACGGCGTGCGCACTCCTAAAAACGAAACCTCTGGTGGGGGCGGGACTTCCGTTTTGTGAAGCCCGCGCCCACGGAGTGCCTGGAGAAGCAGTGGTGACGCGGTGCCCCGCGGTCGGAGGCTGCACAAGTCCGGAGTGCCGGTGAGCGGGGAAGGGGGGGATGCCTGTATGTGTGCGTGTGTGCGTGTGTGTGTGTGTGTGTGTCTGTGTGCGCGACGGCGGAGGGGTGGGGGGATGTATCTCCGTGCGTGTATGTGCGCTTGTGTATGTGTGTGCGCATGCGTGCAGGGGGAGGTGTGCCTGTATATGTTTGCGCTTCCCAGGAGACAGCCGCGCGCGTGGCCTGCGCCGATCGCCTTTTGAGAGAAGCGCGCGGCCGGCACTGTCTCCTGGGAAGCAGAGTCAGTAACATTAGATCTCGGCGAGTACAGTGCTTACGCACTGTATCGCTACGAGACCTAAAAAACTCCAGTTAATTTTGAAGTAAGTTTGAACTGTGTACTGCATTTACCAGTATGCAATGGGGCAAACAGCTGGGACAGTGAGACAGTGTGCTCCCAACCCCCTTTCTGTTTAAAAGGCTCCCTTGAGCCAGCAGGCTGATGAGCTTTGGCGATGCACCTATGTGTCTGTGAGTGGTACTGTGACCTAAGAGAAACTTGGGAGCATTTACACCAACCCCAGATTATTATTTTTTGCTCTCTAATACTGCTGCTCTCTACTGAAGACGGGCTCCACCCAGAAACACGTCTCTAGGGATATACAGCAATGTCTGCACCAACTTTGGTGAAAAACTCCAGCTAATTTTGAAGTAAGTTTGAACTGTGTACTGCATTTACCAGGATGGAATGGGGCAAACTGTGCTGGGACTGTGAGGCGGTGTGCTCCCATCCCCCTTTCTGTTCAAAAGGCTCCCTTGAGCCAGCAAGCTGAGGAGCTTTGGAAATGCACCTGTGTGCCTGTGAGTGGTACTGTGACCTAAGAGGAACTGGGCAGCATTTCCAGCAACGCCAGATTATTATTTTTTTGCTCTCTAATACTGCTGCTCTCTACTGAAGACGGGCTCAACCCAGAAACACGTGTCTAGAGATATACAGCAATGTCTGCACCAACTTTGGTGAAAAACTCCAGCTAATTTTGAAGTAAATTTGAACTGTGTACTGCATTTACCAGGATGCAATGGGGCAAACAGCTGGGACTGTGAGGCAGTGTGCTCCCAACCCCCTTTCTGTTTAAAAGGCTCCCTAGAGCCAGCAGGCTGACGAGCTTTGGCAATGCACCTGTGTGTCTGTGAGTGGTACTGTGACCTAAGAGAAACTAGGCAGCATTTCCAGCAACCCCAGATGATTTCTTTTTTTGCTCTTTAATACTGCTGCTCTCTTCTGAAGATGGACTCAAACCAGAAACACGTGTCTAGAGATATACAGCAATGTCTGCACCAACTTTGTGAAAAACTCCAGCTAATTTTTAAGTAAGTTTGAACTGTGTACTGCATTTACCAGGATGCAATGGGGCAAACAGCTGGGACTGTGAGGCAGTGTGCTCCCAACCCCCTTTCTGTTTAAAAGGCTCCCTTGAGCCAGCAGGCTGACGAGCTTTGGCCATGCACCTGTGTGTCTGTGAGTGGTACTGTGACCTAAGAGAAATTGGCAGCATTTCCAGACACCCCAGATTATTTATTTTTTGCTCTCTAATACTGCTGCTCTCTTCTGAAGATGGACTCAAACCAGAAACACGTGTCTAGAGATATACAGCAATGTCTGCACCAACTTTGGTGAAAAACTCCAGCTAATTTTGAAGTAAGTTTGAACTGTGTACTGCATTTACCAGGATGCAATGGGGCAAAAAGCTGGGACTTTGAGGCAGCGTGCTCCCAACCCCCTCTCTGTTTAAAAGGCTCCCTTGAGCCAGCAAGCTGACGAGCTTTGGAGATGCACCTGTGTGCCTGTGAGTGGTACTGTGACCTAAGAGAACTTGGCAGCATTTCCAGCAACCCCAGATGATTTCTTTTTTTGCTCTTTAATACTGCTGCTCTCTTCTGAAGATGGACTCAAACCAGAAACATGTGTCTAGAGATATACAGCAATGTCTGCACCAACTTTGGTGAAAAACTTCAGCTAATTTTGAAGTAAGTTTGAACTGTGTACTGCATTTACCAGGATGCAATGGGGCAAACAGCTGGAACTGTGAGGCAGTGTGCTCCCAACCCCCTTTCTGTTTAAAAGGCTCCCTTGAGCCAGCAGGCTGACGAGCTTTGGCCATGCACCTGTGTGCCTGTGAGTGGTACTGTGACCTTAGAGGAACTTGGCAGCATTTCCAACATCCCCAGATGATTGTTTTTTTGCTCTCTAATACTGTTGTTCTATACTTACGACGGGCTCAACCCAGAAACACGAGTCTAGAGATATACAGCAATGTCTGCACCAACTTGGGTGAAAAACTCCAGCTAATTTTGAAATAAGTTTGAACTGTGTACTGCATTTACCAGGATGGAATGGGGCAAACTGTGCTGGGACTGTGAGGCAGTGTGCTCCCAACCTCCTTTCTGTTTAAAAGGCTCCCTTGCGCCAGCAAGCTGACGAGCTTTGGAGCTGCATCTGTGTGCCTGTGAGTGGTACTGTGACCCAAAAGGAACTTGGCAGTATTTCCAGCAACCCCAGATGAGTTTTTTTTGCTCTCTAATACTGCTGCCCTCTACTGAAGACTGCATCCACCCAGAAACACATGTCTAGGGATATACAGCAATGTCTGCACCAACTTTGGTGAAAAACTCCAGCTAATTTTGAAATAAGTTTGAACTGTGTACTGCATTTACCAGGATGGAATGGGGCAAACTGTGCTGGGACTGTGAGGCAGTGTGCTCCCAACCCCCTTTCTGATTAAAAGGCTCCCTTGAGCCAGCAAGCTGACAATCTTTGGAGATGCACCTGTGTGCCTGTGAGTGGTACTGTGACCTAAGAGGAACTTGGCAGCACTTCCAGCAACCCCAGATTATTATCTTTTTTGCTCACTAATACTGCTGCTCTCTACTGAAGACGGGCTTAACCCAGAAACACGTGTCTAGAGATATACAGCAATGTCTGCACCAACTTTGATGAAAAACTCCAGTTAATTTTGAAGTAAGTTTGAACTGTGTACTGCATTTACCAGTATGCAATGGGGCAAACAGCTGGGACAGTGAGGCAGTGTGCTCCCAACCCCCTTTCTGTTTAAAAGGCTCCCTTGAGCCAGCAGGCTGACGAGCTTTGGCGATGCACCTATGTGTCTGTGAGTTGTACTGTGACCTAAGAGAAACTTGGGAGCATTTACACCTACCCCAGATTATTATTTTTTGCTCTCTAATACTGCTGCTCTCTACTGAAGACGGGCTCCACCCAGAAACACGTCTCTAGGGATATACAGCAATGTCTGCACCAACTTTGGTGAAAAACTCCAGCTAATTTTGAAGTAAGTTTGAACTGTTTACTGCATTTACCAGGATGGAATGGGGCAAACTGTGCTGGGACTGTGAGGCAGTGTGCTCCCATCCCCCTTTCTGTTCAAAAGGCTCCCTTGAGCCAGCAGGCTGACGAGCTTTGGCCATGCACCTGTGTGCCTGTGAGTGGTACTGTGACCTTAGAGGAACTTGGCAGCATTTCCAACATCCCCAGATGATTGTTTTTTGCTCTCTAGTACTGCTGCTCTCTTCTGAAGATGGGCTCAACCCAGAAACACATGTCTAGAGATATACAGCATTGTCTGCACCAACTTTGGTGAAAAACTCCAGCTAATTTTGAAGTAAGTTTGAACTGTGTACTGCATTTACCAGGATGCAATGGGGCAAACTGTGCTGGGACTGTGAGGCAGTGTGCTCCCAACCCCCATTCTGTTTAAAAGGCTCCCTTGAGCCAGCAAGCTGACGAGCTTTGGCGATGCACCTGTGTGTCTGTGAGTGGTACTGTGACCTAAGAGAAACTTGGCAGCATTTCCAGCAACCCCAGATGAGTTTTCTTTGCTCTCTAATACTGCTGCCCTCTACTGAAGACTGCCTCCACCCAGAAACACGTGTCTAGGGATATACAGCAATGTCTGCACCAACTTTGGTGAAAAACTCCAGCTAATTTTGAAATAAGTTTGAACTGTGTACTGCATTTACCAGGATGGAATTGGGCAAACTGTGCTGGGACTGTGAGGCAGTGTGCTCCCAACCCCCTTTCTGTTTAAAAGGCTCCCTTGAGCCAGCAAGCTGACAAGTTTTGGAGATGCACCTGTGTGCCTGTGAGTGGTACTGTGACCTAAGAGGAACTTGGCAGCACTTCCAGCAACCCCAGATTATTATCTTTTTTGCTCACTAATACTGCTGCTCTCTACTGAAGACGGGCTTAACCCAGAAACACGTGTCTAGAGATATACAGCAATGTCTGCACCAACTTTGATGAAAAACTCCAGTTAATTTTGAAGTAAGTTTGAACTGTGTACTGCATTTACCAGTATGCAATGGGGCAAACAGCTGGGACAGTGAGACAGTGTGCTCCCAACCCCCTTTCTGTTTAAAAGGCTCCCTTGAGCCAGCAGGCTGATGAGCTTTGGCGATGCACCTATGTGTCTGTGAGTGGTACTGTGACCTAAGAGAAACTTGGGAGCATTTACACCAACCCCAGATTATTATTTTTTGCTCTCTAATACTGCTGCTCTCTACTGAAGACGGGCTCCACCCAGAAACACGTCTCTAGGGATATACAGCAATGTCTGCACCAACTTTGGTGAAAAACTCCAGCTAATTTTGAAGTAAGTTTGAACTGTGTACTGAATTTACCAGGCTGCAATGGGGCAAACTGTGCTGGAACTGTGAGGCAGTGTGCTCCCAACCCCCTCTCTGTTTAAAAGGCTCCCTTGAGCCAGCAAGCTGACGAGCTTGGAGATGCACCTGTGTGCCTGTGAGTGGTACTGTGACCTAAGAGAACTTGGCAGCATTTCCAGCAACCCCAGATGATTTCTTTTTTTGCTCTTTAATACTGCTGCTCTCTTCTGAAGATGGACTCAAACCAGAAACACGTGTCTAGAGATATACAGCAATGTCTGCACCAACTTTGGTGAAAAACTCCAGCTAATTTTTAAGTAAGTTTGAACTGTGTACTGCATTTACCAGGATGCAATGGGGCAAACAGCTGGGACTGTGAGGCAGTGTGCTCCCAACCCCCTTTCTGTTTAAAAGGCTCCCTTGAGCCAGCAGGCTGACGAGCTTTGGCCATGCACCTGTGTGTCTGTGAGTGGTACTGTGACCTAAGAGAAATTGGCAGCATTTCCAGCAACCCCAGATGATTTCTTTTTTTGCTCTTTAATACTGCTGCTCTCTTCTGAAGATGGACTCAAACCAGAAACACGTGTCTAGAGATATACAGCAATGTCTGCACCAACTTTGGTGAAAAACTTCAGCTAATTTTGAAGTAAGTTTGAACTGTGTACTGCATTTACCAGGATGCAATGGGGCAAACAGCTGGGACTGTGAGGCAGTGTGCTCCCAACCCCCTTTCTGTTTAAAAGGCTCCCTTGAGCCAGCAGGCTGACGAGCTTTGGCCATGCACCTGTGTGCCTGTGAGTGGTACTGTGACCTTAGAGGAACTTGGCAGCATTTCCAACATCCCCAGATGATTGTTTTTTTGCTCTCTAATACTGTTGTTCTATACTTACGACGGGCTCAACCTAGAAACACGAGTCTAGAGATATACAGCAATGTCTGCACCAACTTGGGTGAAAAACTCCAGCTAATTTTGAAGTAAGTTATTACTGTGTACTGCATTTAGCAGGATGAAATGGGGCAAACTGTGCTGGGACTGGAAGGCAGTGTGCTACCAACCTCCTTTCTGTTTAAAAGGCTCCCTTGCGCCAGCAAGCTGACGAGCTTTGGAGCTCCATCTGTGTGCCTGTGAGTGGTACTGTGACCCAAAAGGAACTTGGCAGTATTTCCAGCAAACCCGGATGATTTTTTTTTGCTCTCAAATACTGCTGCTCTCTACTGAAGACAGGCTCAACCCAGAAACACGTGTCTAGAGATATACAGCTGTGTGTGCACCAACTTTGGTGAAAAACTCCAGCTAATTTTGAAGTAAGTTTGAACTGTGTACTGCATTTACCAGGATGCAATGGGGCAAACTGTGCTGGGACCATGAGGCAGTGTGCTCCCAACCCCCTTTCTGTTTAAAAGGCTCCCTTAAGCCAGCAAGCTGACGAGATTTGGAGATGCACCTGTGTGCCTGTGAGTGGTATTTTGACCTAAGAGGAACTTGGCAGCATTTCCAGTAACCCCAGATGATTTTTTTTGCTCTCTAGTACTGCTGCTCTCTTCTGAAGATGGGCTCAACCCAGAAGCACATGTCTAGAGATATACAGCAATGTCTGCACCAACTTTGATGAAAAACTCCAGTTAATTTTGAAGTAAGTTTGAACTGTTTACTGCATTTACCAGGATGGAATGGGGCAAACTGTGCTGGGACTGTGAGGCAGTGTGCTCCCAACCCCCTTTCTGATTAAAAGGCTCCCTTGAGCCAGCAAGCTGACAAGCTTTGGAGATGCACCTGTGTGCCTGTGAGTGGTACTGTGACCTAAGAGGAACTTGGCAGCACTTCCAGCAACCCCAGATTATTATCTTTTTTGCTCACTAATACTGCTGCTCTCTACTGAAGACGGGCTTAACCCAGAAACACGTGTCTAGAGATATACAGCAATGTCTGCACCAACTTTGATGAAAAACTCCAGTTAATTTTGAAGTAAGTTTGAACTGTGTACTGCATTTACCAGTATGCAATGGGGCAAACAGCTGGGACAGTGAGACAGTGTGCTCCCAACCCCCTTTCTGTTTAAAAGGCTCCCTTGAGCCAGCAGGCTGACGAGCTTTGGCGATGCACCTATGTGTCTGTGAGTGGTACTGTGACCTAAGAGAAACTTGGGAGCATTTACACCTACCCCAGATTATTATTTTTTGCTCTCTAATACTGCTGCTCTCTACTGAAGACGGGCTCCACCCAGAAACACGTCTCTAGGGATATACAGCAATGTCTGCACCAACTTTGGTGAAAAACTCCAGCTAATTTTGAAGTAAGTTTGAACTGTTTACTGCATTTACCAGGATGGAATGGGGCAAACTGTGCTGGGACTGTGAGGCAGTGTGCTCCCATCCCCCTTTCTGTTCAAAAGGCTCCCTTGAGCCAGCAGGCTGACGAGCTTTGGCCATGCACCTGTGTGCCTGTGAGTGGTACTGTGACCTTAGAGGAACTTGGCAGCATTTCCAACATCCCCAGATGATTGTTTTTTGCTCTCTAGTACTGCTGCTCTCTTCTGAAGATGGGCTCAACCCAGAAACACATGTCTAGAGGTATACAGCATTGTCTGCACCAACTTTGGTGAAAAACTCCAGCTAATTTTGAAGTAAGTTTGAACTGTGTACTGCATTTACCAGGATGCAATGGGGCAAACTGTGCTGGGACTGTGAGGCAGTGTGCTCCCAACCCCCTTTCTGATTAAAAGGCTCCCTTGAGCCAGCAAGCTGACAAGCTTTGGAGATGCACCTGTGTGCCTGTGAGTGGTACTGTGACCTAAGAGGAACTTGGCAGCACTTCCAGCAACCCCAGATTATTATCTTTTTTGCTCACTAATACTGCTGCTCTCTACTGAAGACGGGCTTAACCCAGAAACACGTGTCTAGAGATATACAGCAATGTCTGCACCAACTTTGATGAAAAACTCCAGTTAATTTTGAAGTAAGTTTGAACTGTGTACTGCATTTACCAGTATGCAATGGGGCAAACAGCTGGGACAGTGAGACAGTGTGCTCCCAACCCCCTTTCTGTTTAAAAGGCTCCCTTGAGCCAGCAGGCTGACGAGCTTTGGCGATGCACCTATGTGTCTGTGAGTGGTACTGTGACCTAAGAGAAACTTGGGAGCATTTACACCTACCCCAGATTATTATTTTTTGCTCTCTAATACTGCTGCTCTCTACTGAAGACGGGCTCCACCCAGAAACACGTCTCTAGGGATATACAGCAATGTCTGCACCAACTTTGGTGAAAAACTCCAGCTAATTTTGAAGTAAGTTTGAACTGTTTACTGCATTTACCAGGATGGAATGGGGCAAACTGTGCTGGGACTGTGAGGCAGTGTGCTCCCATCCCCCTTTCTGTTCAAAAGGCTCCCTTGAGCCAGCAGGCTGACGAGCTTTGGCCATGCACCTGTGTGCCTGTGAGTGGTACTGTGACCTTAGAGGAACTTGGCAGCATTTCCAACATCCCCAGATGATTGTTTTTTGCTCTCTAGTACTGCTGCTCTCTTCTGAAGATGGGCTCAACCCAGAAACACATGTCTAGAGGTATACAGCATTGTCTGCACCAACTTTGGTGAAAAACTCCAGCTAATTTTGAAGTAAGTTTGAACTGTGTACTGCATTTACCAGGATGCAATGGGGCAAACTGTGCTGGGACTGTGAGGCAGTGTGCTCCCAACCCCCATTCTGTTTAAAAGGCTCCCTTGAGCTGACGAGCTTTGGCGATGCACCTGTGTGTCTGTGAGTGGTACTGTGACCTAAGAGAAACTTGGCAGCATTTCCAGCAACCCCAGATGAGTTTTTTTTGCTCTCTAATACTGCTGCCCTCTACTGAAGACTGCCTCCACCCAGAAACATGTGTCTAGGTATATACAGCAATGTCTGCACCAACTTTGGTGAAAAACTCCAGCTAATTTTGAAATAAGTTTGAACTGTGTACTGCATTTACCAGGATGGAATTGGGCAAACTGTGCTGGGACTGTGAGGCAGTGTGCTCCCAACCCCCTTTCTGTTTAAAAGGCTCCCTTGAGCCAGCAAGCTGACAAGCTTTGGAGATGCACCTGTATGCCTGTGAGTGGTACTGTGACCTAAGAGGAACTTGGCAGCACTTCCAGCAACCCCAGATTATTATCTTTTTTGCTCACTAATACTGCTGCTCTCTACTGAAGACGGGCTTAACCCAGAAACACGTGTCTAGAGATATACAGCAATGTCTGCACCAACTTTGATGAAAAACTCCAGTTAATTTTGAAGTAAGTTTGAACTGTGTACTGCATTTACCAGGATGGAATGGGGCAAACTGTGCTGGGACTGTGAGGCGGTGTGCTCCCATCCCCCTTTCTGTTCAAAAGGCTCCCTTGAGCCAGCAAGCTGAGGAGCTTTGGAAATGCACCTGTGTGCCTGTGAGTGGTACTGTGACCTAAGAGGAACTGGGCAGCATTTCCAGCAACGCCAGATTATTATTTTTTTGCTCTCTAATACTGCTGCTCTCTACTGAAGACGGGCTCAACCCAGAAACACGTGTCTAGAGATATACAGCAATGTCTGCACCAACTTTGATGAAAAACTCCAGCTAATTTTGAAGTAAGTTTGAACTGTGTACTGAATTTACCAGGCTGCAATGGGGCAAACTGTGCTGGAACTGTGAGGCAGTGTGCTCCCAACCCCCTCTCTGTTTAAAAGGCTCCCTTGAGCCAGCAAGCTGATGAGCTTTGGAGATGCACCTGTGTGCCTGTGAGTGGTACTGTGACCTAAGAGAACTTGGCAGCATTTCCAGCAACCCCAGATGATTTCTTTTTTTGCTCTTTAATACTGCTGCTCTCTTCTGAAGATGGACTCAAACCAGAAACACGTGTCTAGAGATATACAGCAATGTCTGCACCAACTTTGGTGAAAAACTCCAGCTAATTTTTAAGTAAGTTTGAACTGTGTACTGCATTTACCAGGATGCAATGGGGCAAACAGCTGGGACTGTGAGGCAGTGTGCTCCCAACCCCCTTTCTGTTTAAAAGGCTCCCTTGAGCCAGCAGGCTGACGAGCTTTGGCCATGCACCTGTGTGTCTGTGAGTGGTACTGTGACCTAAGAGAAATTGGCAGCATTTCCAGACACCCCAGATTATTTATTTTTTGCTCTCTAATACTGCTGCTCTCTTCTGAAGATGGACTCAAACCAGAAACACGTGTCTAGAGATATACAGCAATGTCTGCACCAACTTTGGTGAAAAACTCCAGCTAATTTTGAAGTAAGTTTGAACTGTGTACTGCATTTACCAGGATGCAATGGGGCAAAAAGCTGGGACTTTGAGGCCGCGTGCTCCCAACCCCCTCTCTGTTTAAAAGGCTCCCTTGAGCCAGCAAGCTGACGAGCTTTGGAGATGCACCTGTGTGCCTGTGAGTGGTACTGTGACCTAAGAGAACTTGACAGCATTTCCAGCAACCCCAGATGATTTCTTTTTTTGCTCTTTAATACTGCTGCTCTCTTCTGAAGATGGACTCAAACCAGAAACACGTGTCTAGAGATATACAGCAATGTCTGCACCAACTTTGGTGAAAAACTTCAGCTAATTTTGAAGTAAGTTTGAACTGTGTACTGCATTTACCAGGATGCAATGGGGCAAACAGCTGGGACTGTGAGGCAGTGTGCTCCCAACCCCCTTTCTGTTTAAAAGGCTCCCTTGAGCCAGCAGGCTGACAAGCTTTGGCCATGCACCTGTGTGCCTGTGAGTGGTACTGTGACCTTAGAGGAACTTGGCAGCATTTCCAACATCCCCAGATGATTGTTTTTTTGCTCTCTAATACTGTTGTTCTATACTTACGACGGGCTCAACCCAGAAACACGAGTCTAGAGATATACAGCAATGTCTGCACCAACTTGGGTGAAAAACTCCAGCTAATTTTGAAGTAAGTTATTACTGTGTACTGCATTTAGCAGGATGAAATGGGGCAAACTGTGCTGGGACTGGAAGGCAGTGTGCTACCAACCTCCTTTCTGTTTAAAAGGCTCCCTTGCGCCAGCAAGCTGACGAGCTTTGGAGCTGCATCTGTGTGCCTGTGAGTGGTACTGTGACCCAAAAGGAACTTGGCAGTATTTCCAGCAAACCCGGATGATTTTTTTTTTGCTCTCAAATACTGCTGCTCTCTACTGAAGACAGGCTCAACCCAGAAACACGTGTCTAGAGATATACAGCTGTGTGTGCACCAACTTTGGTGAAAAACTCCAGCTAATTTTGAAGTAAGTTTGAACTGTGTACTGCATTTACCAGGATGCAAGGGGGCAAACTGTGCTGGGACCATGAGGCAGTGTGCTCCCAACCCCCTTTCTGTTTAAAAGGCTCCCTTAAGCCAGCAAGCTGACGAGATTTGGAGATGCACCTGTGTGCCTGTGAGTGGTATTTTGACCTAAGAGGAACTTGGCAGCATTTCCAGTAACCCCAGATGATTTTTTTTTTGCTCTCTAGTACTGCTGCTCTCTTCTGAAGATGGGCTCAACCCAGAAGCACATGTCTAGAGATATACAGCATTGTCTGCACCAACTTTGGTGAAAAACTCCAGCTAATTTTGAAGTAAGTTTGAACTGTGTACTGCATTTACCAGGATGCAATGGGGCAAACTGTGCTGGGACTGTGAGGCAGTGTGCTCCCAACCCCCATTCTGTTTAAAAGGCTCCCTTGAGCCAGCAAGCTGACGAGCTTTGGCGATGCACCTGTGTGTCTGTGAGTGGTACTGTGACCTAAGAGAAACTTGGCAGCATTTCCATCCACCCCAGATTATTATTTTTTGCTCTCTAATACTGCTGTTCTCTACTGAAGACAGGCTTTACCCAGAAACATGTGTCTAGAGATATACAGCAATGTCTGCACCAACTTTGGTGAAAAACTCCAGCTAATTTTGAAATAAGTTTGAACTGTGTACTGCATTTACCAGGATGGAATGGGGCAAACTGTGCTGGGACTGTGAGGCAGTGTGCTCCCAACCCCCTTTCTGATTAAAAGGCTCCCTTGAGCCAGCAAGCTGACAAGCTTTGGAGATGCACCTGTGTGCCTGTGAGTGGTACTGTGACCTAAGAGGAACTTGGCAGCACTTCCAGCAACCCCAGATTATTATCTTTTTTGCTCACTAATACTGCTGCTCTCTACTGAAGACGGGCTTAACCCAGAAACACGTGTCTAGAGATATACAGCAATGTCTGCACCAACTTTGATGAAAAACTCCAGTTAATTTTGAAGTAAGTTTGAACTGTGTACTGCAGTTACCAGTATGCAATGGGGCAAACAGCTGGGACAGTGAGGCAGTGTGCTCCCAACCCCCTTTCTGTTTAAAAGGCTCCCTTGAGCCAGCAGGCTGACGAGCTTTGGCGATGCACCTATGTGTCTGTGAGTGGTACTGTGACCTAAGAGAAACTTGGGAGCATTTACACCTACCCCAGATTATTATTTTTTGCTCTCTAATACTGCTGCTCTCTACTGAAGACGGGCTCCACCCAGAAACACGTCTCTAGGGATATACAGCAATGTCTGCACCAACTTTGGTGAAAAACTCCAGCTAATTTTGAAGTAAGTTTGAACTGTTTACTGCATTTACCAGGATGGAATGGGGCAAACTGTGCTGGGACTGTGAGGCAGTGTGCTCCCATCCCCCTTTCTGTTCAAAAGGCTCCCTTGAGCCAGCAGGCTGACGAGCTTTGGCCATGCACCTGTGTGCCTGTGAGTGGTACTGTGACCTTAGAGGAACTTGGCAGCATTTCCAACATCCCCAGATGATTGTTTTTTTGCTCTCTAATACTGTTGTTCTATATTTACGACGAGCTCAACCGGGAAACACGAGTCTAGAGATATACAGCAATGTCTGAACCAACTTGGGTGAAAAACTCCAGTTAATTTTGAAGTAAGTTTGAACTGTGTACTGAATTTACCAGGCTGCAATGGGGCAAACTGTGCTGGAACTGTGAGGCAGTGTGCTCCCAACCCCCTCTCTGTTTAAAAGGCTCCCTTGAGCCAGCAAGCTGACGAGCTTTGGAGATGCACCTGTGTGCCTGTGAGTGGTACTGTGACCTAAGAGAACTTGGCAGCATTTCCAGCAACCCCAGATGATTTCTTTTTTTGCTCTTTAATACTGCTGCTCTCTTCTGAAGATGGACTCAAACCAGAAACACGTGTCTAGAGATATACAGCAATGTCTGCACCAACTTTGGTGAAAAACTCCAGCTAATTTTGAAGTAAGTATGAACTGTGTACTGCATTTACCAGGATGCAGTGGGGCAAACAGCTGGGACTGTGAGGCAGTGTGCTCCCAACCCCCTTTCTGTTTAAAAGGCTCCCTTGAGCCAGCAGGCTGACGAGCTTTGGCCATGCACCTGTGTGTCTGTGAGTGGTACTGTGACCTAAGAGAAATTGGCAGCATTTCCAGAAACCCCAGATTATTTGTTTTTGCTCTCTAATACTGCTGCTCTCTTCTGAAGATGGACTCAAACCAGAAACACATGTCTAGAGATATACAGAAATGTCTGCACCAACTTTGGTGAAAAACTCCAGCTAATTTTGAAGTAAGTTTGAACTGTGTACTGCATTTACCAGGATGCAATGGGGCAAACAGCTGGGACTGTGAGGCAGCGTGCTCCCAACCCCCTCTCTGTTTAAAAGGCTCCCTTGAGCCAGCAAGCTGACGAGCTTTGGAGATGCACCTGTGTGCCTGTGAGTGGTACTGGTACCTAAGAGAACTTGGCAGCATTTCCAGCAACCCCAGATGATTTCTTTTTTTGCTCTTTAATACTGCTGCTCTCTTCTGAAGATGGACTCAAACCAGAAACACGTGTCTAGAGATATACAGCAATGTCTGCACCAACTTTGGTGAAAAACTCCAGCTAATTTTGAAGTAAGTTTGAACTGTGTACTGCATTTACCAGGATGCAATGGGGCAAACAGCTGGGACTGTGAGGCAGTGTGCTCCCAACCCCCTTTCTGTTTAAAAGGCTCCCTTGAGCCAGCAGGCTGACGAGCTTTGGCCATGCACCTGTGTGCCTGTGAGAGGTACTGTGACCTTAGAGGAACTTGGCAGCATTTCCAACATCCCCAGATGATTGTTTTTTTGCTCTCTAATACTGTTGTTCTATACTTACGACGGGCTCAACCCAGAAACACGAGTCTAGAGATATACAGCAATGTCTGCACCAACTTGGGTGAAAAACTCCAGCTAATTTTGAAGTAAGTTTGTACTGTGTACTGCATTTAGCAGGATGAAATGGGACAAACTGTGCTGGGACTGGAAGGCAGTGTGCTACCAACCTCCTTTCTGTTTAAAAGGCTCCCTTGCGCCAGCAAGCTGACGAGCTTTGGAGCTGCATCTGTGTGCCTGTGAGTGGTACTGTGACCCAAAAGGAACTTGGCAGTATTTCCAGCAAACCCGGATGAGTTTTTTTTTTGCTCTCAAATACTGCTGCTCTCTACTGAAGACAGGCTCAACCCAGAAACACGTGTCTAGAGATATACAGCTGTGTGTGCACCAACTTTGGTGAAAAACTCCAGCTAATTTTGAAGTAAGTTTGAACTGTGTACTGCATTTACCAGGATGCAATGGGGCAAACTGTGCTGGGACCACGAGGCAGTGTGCTCCCAACCCCCTTTCTGTTTAAAAGGCTCCCTTAAGCCAGCAAGCTGACGAGATTTGGAGATGCACCTGTGTGCCTGTGAGTGGTATTGTGACCTAAGAGGAACTTGGCAGCATTTCCAGTAACCCCAGATGATTTTTTTTTTGCTCTCTAGTACTGCTGCTCTCTTCTGAAGATGGGCTCAACCCAGAAACACATGTCTAGAGATATACAGCATTGTCTGCACCAACTTTGGTGAAAAACTCCAGCTAATTTTGAAGTACGTTTGAACTGTGTACTGCATTTACCAGGATGCAATGGGGCAAACTGTGCTGGGACTGTGAGGCAGTGTGCTCCCAACCCCCATTCTGTTTAAAAGGCTCCCTTGAGCCAGCAAGCTGACGAGCTTTGGCGATGCACCTGTGTGTCTGTGAGTGGTACTGTGACCTAAGAGAAACTTGGCAGCATTTCCAGCAACCCCAGATGAGTTTTTTTTGCTCTCTAATACTGCTGCCCTCTACTGAAGACTGCCTCCACCCAGAAACACGTGTCTAGGGATATACAGCAATGTCTGCACCAACTTTGGTGAAAAACTCCAGCTAATTTTGAAATAAGTTTGAACTGTGTACTGCATTTACCAGGATGGAATGGGGCAAACTTTGCTGGGACTGTGAGGCAGTGTGCTCCCAACCCCCTTTCTGTTTAAAAGGCTCCCTTGAGCCAGCAAGCTGACAAGCTTTGGAGATGCACCTGTGTGCCTGTGAGTGGTACTGTGACCTAAGAGGAACTTGGCCGCACTTCCAGCAACCCCAGATTATTATCTTTTTTGCTCACTAATACTGCTGCTCTCTACTGAAGACGGGCTTAACCCAGAAACACGTGTCTAGAGATATACAGCAATGTCTGCACCAACTTTGATGAAAAACTCCAGTTAATTTTGAAGTAAGTTTGAACTGTGTACTGCATTTACCAGGATGGTATGGGGCAAACAGCTGGGACAGTGAGGCAGTGTGCTCCCAACCCCCTTTCTGTTTAAAAGGCTCCCTTGAGCCAGCAGGCTGACGAGCTTTGGCGATGCACCTATGTGTCTGTGAGTGGTACTGTGACCTAAGAGAAACTTGGGAGCATTTACACCAACCCCAGATTATTATTTTTTGCTCTCTAATACTGCTGCTCTCTACTGAAGACGGGCTCCACCCAGAAACACGTCTCTAGGGATATACAGCAATGTCTGCACCAACTTTGGTGAAAAACTCCAGCTAATTTTGAAGTAAGTTTGAACTGTGTACTGCATTTACCAGGATGGAATGGGGCAAACTGTGCTGGGACTGTGAGGCAGTGTGCTCCCATCCCCCTTTCTGTTCAAAAGGCTCCCTTGAGCCAGCAAGCTGAGGAGCTTTGGAAATGCACCTGTGTGCCTGTGAGTGGTACTGTGACCTAAGAGGAACTGGGCAGCATTTCCAGCAACGCCAGATTATTATTTTTTTGTTCTCTAATACTGCTGCTCTCTACTGAAGACGGGCTCAACCCAGAAACACGTGTCTAGAGATATACAGCAATGTCTGCACCAACTTTGGTGAAAAACTCCAGCTAATTTTGAAGTAAGTTTGAACTGTGTACTGCATTTACCAGGATGCAATGGGGCAAACAGCTGGGACTGTGAGGCAGTGTGCTCCCAACCCCCTCTCTGTTTAAAAGGCTCCCTTGAACCAACCAGCTGACGAGCTTTGGAGATGCACCTTTGTGCCTGTGAGTGGTACTGTGACCTTAGAGGAACTTGGCAGCATTTCCAACATCCCCAGATGATTGTTTTTTTGCTCTCTAATACTGTTGTTCTATACTTACGACGGGCTCAACCCAGAAACACGAGTCTAGAGATATACAGCAATGTCTGCACCAACTTGGGTGAAAAACTCCAGCTAATTTTGAAGTAAGTTTGAACTGTGTACTGAATTTACCAGGCTGCAATGGGGCAAACAGCTGGGACTGTGAGGCAGTGTGCTCCCAACCCCCTTTCTGTTTAAAAGGCTCCCTTGAGCCAGCAGGCTGACGAGCTTTGGCCATGCACCTGTGTGCCTGTGAGTGGTACTGTGACCTAAGAGAACTTGGCAGCATTTCCAGCAACCCCAGATTATTTTTTTTTGCTCTCTAATACTGCTGCTCTCATCTGAAGATGGACTCAAACCAGAAACACGTGTCTAGAGATATACAGCAATGTCTGCACCAACTTTGGTGAAAAACTCCAGCTAATTTTGAAGTAAGTTTGAACTGTGTACTGCATTTACCAGGATGCAATGGGGCAAACAGCTGGGACTGTGAGGCAGCGTGCTCCCAACCCCCTCTCTGTTTAAAAGGCTCCCTTGAGCCAGCAAGCTGACGAGCTTTGGAGATGCACCTGTGTGCCTGTGAGTGGTACTGTGACCTAAGAGAACTTAGCAGCATTTCCAGCAACCCCAGATGATTTCTTTTTTTGCTCTTTAATACTGCTGCTCTCTTCTGAAGATGGACTCAAACCAGAAACACGTGTCTAGAGATATACAGCAATGTCTGCACCAACTTTGGTGAAAAACTCCAGCTAATTTTGAAGTAAGTTTGAACTGTGTACTGCATTTACCAGGATGCAATGGGGCAAACAGCTGGGACTGTGAGGCAGTGTGCTCCCAACCCCCTTTCTGTTTAAAAGGCTCCCTTGAGCCAGCAGGCTGACGAGCTTTGGCCATGCACCTGTGTGCCTGTGAGTGGTACTGTGACCTTAGAGGAACTTGGCAGCATTTCCAACATCCCCAGATGATTGTTTTTTTGCTCTCTAATACTGTTCTATACTTACGACGGGCTCAACCCAGAAACACGAGTCTAGAGATATACAGAAATGTCTGCACCAACTTGGGTGAAAAACTCCAGCTAATTGTGAAGTAAGTTTGTACTGTGTACTGCATTTAGCAGGATGAAATGGGGCAAACTGTGCTGGGACTGGAAGGCAATGTGCTACCAACCTCCTTTCTGTTTAAAAGGCTCCCTTGCCCCAGCAAGCTGACGAGCTTTGGAGCTGCATCTGTGTGCCTGTGAGTGGTACTGTGACCCAAAAGGAACTTGGCAGTATTTCCAGCAAATCCGGATGATTTTTTTTTTGCTCTCAAATACTGCTGCTCTCTACTGAAGACAGGCTCAACCCAGAAACACGTGTCTAGAGATATACAGCTGTGTGTGCACCAACTTTGGTGAAAAACTCCAGCTAAATTTGAAGTAAGTTTGAACTGTGTACTGCATTTACCAGGATGCAATGGGGCAAACAGCTTGGACTGTGAGGCAGCGTGCTCCCAACCCCCTTTCTGTTTAAAAGGCTCCCTTAAGCCAGCAAGCTGCGAGATTTGGAGATGCACCTGTGTGCCTGTGAGTGGTATTGTGACCTAAGAGGAACTTGGCAGCATTTCCAGTAACCCCAGATGATTTTTTGTTTTTGCTCTTTAATACTGCTGCTCTCTTCTGAAGATGGACTCAAACCAGAAACACGTGTCTAGAGATATACAGCAATGTCTGCACCAACTTTGGTGAAAAACTCCAGCTAATTTTGAAGTAAGTTTGAACTGTGTACTGCATTTACCAGGATGCAATGGGGCAAACAGCTGGGACTGTGAGGCAGTGTGCTCCCAACCCCCTTTCTGTTTAAAAGGCTCCCTTGAGCCAGCAGGCTGACGAGCTTTGGCCATGCACCTGTGTGTCTGTGAGTGGTACTGTGACCTAAGAGAAATTGGCAGCATTTTCAGAAACCCCAGATTTATTTTTTTTGCTCTCTAATACTGCTGCTCTCTTCTGAAGATGGACTCAAACCAGAAACACGTGTCTAGAGATATACAGCAATGTCTGCACCAACTTTGGTGAAAAACTCCAGCTAATTTTGAAGTAAGTTTGAACTGTGTACTGCATTTACCAGGATGCAAAGGGGCAAACAGCTTGGACTGTGAGGCAGTGTGCTCCCAACCCCCTTTCTGTTTAAAAGGCTCTCTTGAGCCAGCAGGCTGACGAGCTTTGGCCATGCACCTGTGTGCCTGTGAGTGGTATTGTGACCTAAGAGGAACTTGGCAGCATTTCCAGAAACCCCAGATTTATTTTTTTTGCTCTCTAATACTGCTGCTCTCTTCTGAAGATGGACTCAAACCAGAAACACGTGTCTAGAGATATACAGCAATGTCTGCACCAACTTTGGTGAAAAACTCCAGCTAATTTTGAAGTAAGTTTGAACTGTGTACTGAATTTACCAGGCTGCAATGGGGCAAACTGTGCTGGAACTGTGAGGCAGTGTGCTCCCAACCCCCTCTCGGTTTAAAAGGCTCCCTTGAGCCAGCAAGCTGACGAGCTTTGGAGATGCACCTGTGTGCCTGTGAGTGGTACTGTGACCTAAGAGAACTTGGCAGCATTTCCAGCAACCCCAGATGATTTCTTTTTTTGCTCTTTAATACTGCTGCTCTCTTCTGAAGATGGACTAAAACCAGAAACACGTGTCTAGAGATATACAGCAATGTCTGCACCAACTTTGGTGAAAAACTCCAGCTAATTTTGAAGTAAGTTTGAACTGTGTATTGCATTTACCAGGATGCAATGGGGCAAACAGCTGGGACTGTGAGGCAGTGTGCTCCCAACCCCCTTTCTGTTTAAAAGGCTCCCTTGAGCCAGCAGGCTGACGAGCTTTGGCCATGCACCTGTGTGTCTGTGAGTGGTACTGTGACCTAAGAGAAATTGGCAGCATTTCCAGAAACCCCAGATTATTTTTTTTTGCTCTCTAATACTGCTGCTCTCATCTGAAGATGGACTCAAACCAGAAACACGTGTCTAGAGATATACAGCAATGTCTGCACCAACTTTGGTGAAAAACTCCAGCTAATTTTGAAGTAAGTTTGAACTGTGTACTGCATTTACCAGGATGCAATGGGGCAAACAGCTGGGACTGTGAGGCAGCGTGCTCCCAACCCCCTCTCTGTTTAAAAGGCTCCCTTGAGCCAGCAAGCTGACGAGCTTTGGAGATGCACCTGTGTGCCTGTGAGTGGTACTGTGACCTAAGAGAACTTAGCAGCATTTCCAGCAACCCCAGATGATTTCTTTTTTTGCTCTTTAATACTGCTGCTCTCTTCTGAAGATGGACTCAAACCAGAAACACGTGTCTAGAGATATACAGCAATGTCTGCACCAACTTTGGTGAAAAACTCCAGCTAATTTTGAAGTAAGTTTGAACTGTGTACTGCATTTACCAGGATGCAATGGGGCAAACAGCTGGGACTGTGAGGCAGTGTGCTCCCAACCCCCTTTCTGTTTAAAAGGCTCCCTTGAGCCAGCAGGCTGACGAGCTTTGGCCATGCACCTGTGTGCCTGTGAGTGGTACTGTGACCTTAGAGGAACTTGGCAGCATTTCCAACATCCCCAGATGATTGTTTTTTTGCTCTCTAATACTGTTCTATACTTACGACGGGCTCAACCCAGAAACACGAGTCTAGAGATATACAGAAATGTCTGCACCAACTTGGGTGAAAAACTCCAGCTAATTGTGAAGTAAGTTTGTACTGTGTACTGCATTTAGCAGGATGAAATGGGGCAAACTGTGCTGGGACTGGAAGGCAGTGTGCTACCAACCTCCTTTCTGTTTAAAAGGCTCCCTTGCCCCAGCAAGCTGACGAGCTTTGGAGCTGCATCTGTGTGCCTGTGAGTGGTACTGTGACCCAAAAGGAACTTGGCAGTATTTCCAGCAAATCCGGATGATTTTTTTTTTGCTCTCAAATACTGCTGCTCTCTACTGAAGACAGGCTCAACCCAGAAACACGTGTCTAGAGATATACAGCTGTGTGTGCACCAACTTTGGTGAAAAACTCCAGCTAAATTTGAAGTAAGTTTGAACTGTGTACTGCATTTACCAGGATGCAATGGGGCAAACAGCTTGGACTGTGAGGCAGCGTGCTCCCAACCCCCTTTCTGTTTAAAAGGCTCCCTTAAGCCAGCAAGCTGCGAGATTTGGAGATGCACCTGTGTGCCTGTGAGTGGTATTGTGACCTAAGAGGAACTTGGCAGCATTTCCAGTAACCCCAGATGATTTTTTGTTTTTGCTCTTTAATACTGCTGCTCTCTTCTGAAGATGGACTCAAACCAGAAACACGTGTCTAGAGATATACAGCAATGTCTGCACCAACTTTGGTGAAAAACTCCAGCTAATTTTGAAGTAAGTTTGAACTGTGTACTGCATTTACCAGGATGCAATGGGGCAAACAGCTGGGACTGTGAGGCAGTGTGCTCCCAACCCCCTTTCTGTTTAAAAGGCTCCCTTGAGCCAGCAGGCTGACGAGCTTTGGCCATGCACCTGTGTGTCTGTGAGTGGTACTGTGACCTAAGAGAAATTGGCAGCATTTCCAGAAACCCCAGATTTATTTTTTTTGCTCTCTAATACTGCTGCTCTCTTCTGAAGATGGACTCAAACCAGAAACACGTGTCTAGAGATATACAGCAATGTCTGCACCAACTTTGGTGAAAAACTCCAGCTAATTTTGAAGTAAGTTTGAACTGTGTACTGCATTTACCAGGATGCAATGGGGCAAACAGCTTGGACTGTGAGGCAGTGTGCTCCCAACCCCCTTTCTGTTTAAAAGGCTCTCTTGAGCTAGCAGGCTGACGAGCTTTGGCCATGCACCTGTGTGCCTGTGAGTGGTATTGTGACCTAAGAGGAACTTGGCAGCATTTCCAGTAACCCCAGATGATTTTTTTTTGCTCTCTAGTACTGCTGCTCTCTTCTGAAGATGGGCTCAACCCAGAAACACATGTCTAGAGATATACAGCATTGTCTGCACCAACTTTGGTGAAAAACTCCAGCTAATTTTGAAGTAAGTTTGAACTGTGTACTGCATTTACCAGGATGCAATGGGGCAAACTGTGCTGGGACCACGAGGCAGTGTGCTCCCAACCCCCATTCTGTTTAAAAGGCTCCCTTGAGCCAGCAAGCTGACGAGCTTTGGCGATGCACCTGTGTGTCTGTGAGTGGTACTGTGACCTAAGAGAAACTTAGCAGCATTTCCAGCAACCCCAGATGAGTTTTTTTTGCTCTCTAATACTGCTGCCCTCTACTGAAGACTGCGTCCACCCAGAAACACGTGTCTAGGGATATACAGCAATATCTGCACCAACTTTGGTGAAAAACTCCAGCTAATTTTGAAATAAGTTTGAACTGTGTACTGCATTTACCAGGACGGAATGGGGCAAACTGTGCTGGGACTGTGAGGCAGTGTGCTCCCATCCCCCTTTCTGTTCAAAAGGCTCCCTTGAGCCAGCAAGCTGAGGAGCTTTGGAAATGCACCTGTGTGCCTGTGAGTGGTACTGTGACCTAAGAGGAACTGGGCAGCATTTCCAGCAACGCCAGATTATTATTTTTTTGCTCTCTAATACTGCTGCTCTCTACTGAAGACGGGCTCAACCCAGAAACACGTGTCTAGAGATATACAGCAATGTCTGCACCAACTTTGGTGAAAAACTCCAGCTAATTTTGAAGTAAGTTTGAACTGTGTACTGCATTTACCAGGATGCAATGGGGCAAACAGCTGGGACTGTGAGGCAGTGTGCTCCCAACCCCCTTTCCGTTTAAAAGGCTCCCTCGAGCCAGCAGGCTGACGAGCTTTGGCAATGCACCTGTGTGTCTGTGAGTGGTACTGTGACCTAAGAGAAACTAGGCAGCATTTCCAGCAACCCCAGATTATTTTTTTTTGCTTTCTAATATTGCTGCTCTTGACTCAAGACGGGCTCAACCCAGAAACACGTGCTTAGAGATATACAGCAATGTCGGCACCAACTTTGATGAAAAACTCCAGCTAATTTTGAAATAAGTTTGAACTGTGTACTGCATTTACCAGGATGCAATGGGGCAAACAGCTGGGACTGTGAGGCAGTGTGCTCCCAACCCCCTCTCTGTTTAAAAGGCTCCCTTGAACCAACCAGCTGACGAGCTTTGGAGATGCACCTTTGTGCCTGTGAGTGGTACTGTGACCTTAGAGGAACTTGGCAGCATTTCCAACATCCCCAGATGATTGTTTTTTTGCTCTCTAATACTGTTGTTCTATACTTACGACGGGCTCAACCCAGAAACACGAGTCTAGAGATATACAGCAATGTCTGCACCAACTTGGGTGAAAAACTCCAGCTAATTTTGAAGTAAGTTTGAACTGTGTACTGAATTTACCAGGCTGCAATGGGTCAAACTGTGCTGGAACTGTGAGGCAGTGTGCTCCCAACCCCCTCTCTGTTTAAAAGGCTCCCTTGAGCCAGCAAACTGACGAGCTTTGGAGATGCACCTGTGTGCCTGTGAGTGGTACTGTGACTTAAGAGAACTTGGCAGCATTTCCAGCAACCCCAAATGATTTCTTTTTTTGCTCTTTAATACTGCTGCTCTCTTCTGAAGATGGACTCAAACCAGAAACACGTGTCTAGAGATATACAGCAATGTCTGCACCAACTTTGGTGAAAAACTCCAGCTAATTTTGAAGTAAGTTTGAACTGTGTACTGCATTTACCAGGATGCAATGGGGCAAACAGCTGGGACTGTGAGGCAGTGTGCTCCCAACCCCCTTTCTGTTTAAAAGGCTCCCTTGAGCCAGCAGGCTGACGAGCTTTGGCCATGCACCTGTGTGTCTGTGAGTGGTACTGTGACCTAAGAGAAATTGGCAGCATTTCCAGAAACCCCAGATTATTTTTTTTTGCTCTCTAATACTGCTGCTCTCTTCTGAAGATGGACTCAAACCAGAAACACGTGTCTAGAGATATACAGCAATGTCTGCACCAACTTTGGTGAAAAACTCCAGCTAATTTTGAAGTAAGTTTGTACTGTGTACTGCATTTACCAGGATGCAATGGGGCAAACAGCTGGGACTGTGAAGCAGCGTGCTCCCAACCCCCTCTCTGTTTAAAAGGCTCCCTTGAGCCAGCAAGCTGACGAGCTTTGGAGATGCACCTGTTTGCCTGTGAGTGGTACTGTGACCTAAGAGAACTTGGCAGCATTTCCAGCAACCCCAGATGATTTCTTTTTTTGCTCTTTAATACTGCTGCTCTCTTCTGAAGATGGACTCAAACCAGAAACACGTGTCTAGAGATATACAGCAATGTCTGCACCAACTTTGGTGAAAAACTCCAGCTAATTTTGAAGTAAGTTTGAACTGTGTACTGCATTTACCAGGATGCAATGGGGCAAACAGCTGGGACTGTGAGGCAGTGTGCTCCCAACCCCCTTTCTGTTTAAAAGGCTCCCTTGAGCCAGCAGGCTGACGAGCTTTGGCCATGCACCTGGGTGTCTGTGAGTGGTACTGTGACCTAAGAGAAACTTGGCAGCATTTCCAGCAACCCCAGATTATTTTTTTTTGCTCTCTAATACTGCTGCTCTTGACTGAAGATGGGCTCAACCCAGAAACACGTGCCTAGAGATATACAGCAATGTCTGCACCAACTTTGGTGAAAAACTCCAGCTAATTTTGAAGTAAGTTTGAACAGTGTACTGCATTTACCAGGATGCAATGGGGCAAACAGCTGGGACTGTGAGGCAGCGTGCTCCCAACCCCCTCTCTGTTTAAAAGGCTCCCTTGAGCCAGCAAGCTGACGAGCTTTGGAGATGCACCTGTGTGCCTGTGAGTGGTACTGTGACCTAAGAGAACTTGGCAGCATTTCCAGCAACCCCAGATGATTTCTTTTTTTGCTCTTTAATACTGCTGCTCTCTTCTGAAGATGGACTCAAACCAGAAACACGTGTCTAGAGATATACAGCAATGTCTGCACCAACTTTGGTGAAAAACTCCAGCTAATTTTGAAGTAAGTTTGAACTGTGTACTGCATTTACCAGGATGCAATGGGGCAAACAGCTGGGACTGTGAGGCAGTGTGCTCCCAACCCCCTTTCTGTTTAAAAGGCTCCCTTGAGCCAGCAGGCTGACGAGCTTTGGCCATGCACCTGTGTGTCTGTGAGTGGTACTGTGACCTAAGAGAAATTGGCAGCATTTCCAGAAACCCCAGATTATTTTTTTTTGCTCTCTAATACTGCTGCTCTCTTCTGAAGATGGACTCAAACCAGAAACACGTGTCTAGAGATATACAGCAATGTCTGCACCAACTTTGGTGAAAAACTCCAGCTAATTTTGAAGTAAGTTTGAACTGTGTACTGCATTTACCAGGATGCAATGGGGCAAACAGCTGGGACTGTGAAGCAGCGTGCTCCCAACCCCCTCTCTGTTTAAAAGGCTCCCTTGAGCCAGCAAGCTGACGAGCTTTGGAGATGCACCTGTGTGCCTGTGAGTGGTACTGTGACCTAAGAGAACTTGGCAGCATTTCCAGCAACCCCAGATGATTTCTTTTTTTGCTCTTTAATACTGCTGCTCTCTTCTGAAGATGGACTCAAACCAGAAACACGTGTCTAGAGATATCCAGCAATGTCTGCACCAACTTTGGTGAAAAACTCCAGCTAATTTTGAAGTAAGTTTGAACTGTGTACTGTATTTACCAGGATGCAATGGGGCAAACAGCTGGGACTGTGAGGCAGTGTGCTCCCAACCCCCTTTCTGTTTAAAAGGCTCCCTTGAGCCAGCAGGCTGACGAGCTTTGGCCATGCACCTGGGTGTCTGTGAGTGGTACTGTGACCTAAGAGAAACTTGGCAGCATTTCCAGCAACCCCAGATTATTTTTTTTTGCTCTCTAATACTGCTGCTCTTGACTGAAGACGGGCTCAACCCAGAAACACGTGCCTAGAGATATACAGCAATGTCTGTACCAACTTTGGTGAAAAACTCCAGCTAATTTTGAAGTAAGTTTGAACAGTGTACTGCATTTACCAGGATACAATGGGGCAAACAGCTGGGACTGTGAGGCAGCGTGCTCCCAACCCCCTCTCTGTTTAAAAGGCTCCCTTGAGCCAGCAAGCTGACGAGCTTTGGAGATGCACCTGTGTGCCTGTGAGTGTTACTGTGACCTAAGAGAACTTGGAAGCATTTCCAGCAACCCCAGATGATTTCTTTTTTTGCTCTTTAATACTGCTGCTCTCTTCTGAAGATGGACTCAAACCAGAAACACGTGTCTAGAGATATACAGCAATGTCTGCACCAACTTTGGTGAAAAACTCCAGCTAATTTTGAAGTAAGTTTGAACTGTGTACTGCATTTACCAGGATGCAATGGGGCAAACAGCTGGGACTGTGAGGCAGTGTGCTCCCAACCCCCTTTCTGTTTAAAAGGCTCCCTTGAGCCAACAGGCTGACGAGCTTTGGCCATGCACCTGTGTGTCTGTGAGTGGTACTGTGACCTAAGAGAAATTGGCAGCATTTCCAGAAACCCCAGATTATTTTTTTTTGCTCTCTAATACTGCTGCTCTCTTCTGAAGATGGACTCAAACCAGAAACACGTGTCTAGAGATATACAGCAATGTCTGCACCAACTTTGGTGAAAAACTCCAGCTAATTTTGAAGTAAGTTTGAACTGTGTACTGCATTTACCAGGATGCAATGGGGCAAACAGCTAGGACTGTGAAGCAGCGTGCTCCCAACCCCCTCTCTGTTTAAAAGGCTCCCTTGAGCCAGCAAGCTGACGAGCTTTGGAGATGCACCTGTGTGCCTGTGAGTGGTACTGTGACCTAAGAGAACTTGGCAGCATTTCCAGCAACCCCAGATGATTTCTTTTTTTGCTCTTTAATACTGCTGCTCTCTTCTGAAGATGGACTCAAACCAGAAACACATGTCTAGAGATATACAGCAATGTCTGCACCAACTTTGGTGAAAAACTCCAGCTAATTTTGAAGTAAGTTTGAACTGTGTACTGCATTTACCAGGATGCAATGGGGCAAACAGCTGGGACTGTGAGGCAGTGTGCTCCCAACCCCCTTTCTGTTTAAAAGGCTCCCTTGAAGCCAGCAGGCTGACGAGCTTTGGCCATGCACCTGTGTGCCTGTGAGTGGTACTGTGACCTTAGAGGAGCTTGGCAGCATTTCCAACATCTCCAGATGATTGTTTTTTTGCTCTCTAATACTGTTGTTCTATACTTACGACGGGCTCAACCCAGAAACACGAGTCTAGAGATATACAGCAATGTCTGCACCAACTTGGGTGAAAAACTCCAGCTAATTTTGAAGTAAGTTTGTACTGTGTACTGCATTTAGCAGGATGAAATGGGGCAAACTGTGCTGGGACTGGAAGGCAGTGGGCTACCAACCTCCTTTCTGTTTAAAAGGCTCCCTTGCGCCAGCAAGCTGACGAGCTTTGGAGCTGCATCTGTGTGCCTGTGAGAGGTACTGTGACCCAAAAGGAACTTGGCAGTATTTCCAGCAAACCCGGATGATTTTTTTTTTGCTCTCAAATACTGCTGCTCTCTACTGAAGACAGGCTCAACCCAGAAACACGTGTCTAGAGATATACAGCTGTGTGTGCACCAACTTTGGTGAAAAACTCCAGCTAATTTTGAAGTAAGTTTGAACTGTGTACTGCATTTACCAGGATGCAATGGGGCAAACTGTGCTGGGACCATGAGGCAGTGTGCTCCCAACCCCCTTTCTGTTTAAAAGGCTCCCTTAAGCCAGCAAGCTGACGAGATTTGGAGATGCACCTGTGTGCCTGTGAGTGGTATTGTGACCTAAGAGGAACTTGGCAGCATTTCCAGTAACCCCAGATGATTTTTTTTTTGCTCTCTAGTACTGCTGCTCTCTTCTGAAGATGGGCTCAACCCAGAAACACATGTCTAGAGATATACAGCATTGTCTGCACCAACTTTGGTGAAAAACTCCAGCTAATTTTGAAGTAAGTTTGAACTGTGTACTGCATTTACCAGGATGCAATGGGGCAAACTGTGCTGGGACTATGAGGCAGTGTGCTCCCAACCCCCATTCTGTTTAAAAGGCTCCCTTGAGCCAGCAAGCTGACGAGCTTTGGCGATGCACCTGTGTGTCTGTGAGTGGTACTGTGACCTAAGAGAAACTTGGCAGCATTTCCAGCAACCCCAGAGGAGTTTTTTTTGCTCTCTAATACTGCTGCCCGCTACTGAAGACTGCCTCCACCCAGAAACACGTGTCTAGGGATATACAGCAATGTCTGCACCAACTTTGGTGAAAAACTCAAGCTAATTTTGAAATAAGTTTGAACTGTGTACTGCATTTACCAGGATGGAATGGGCAAACTGTGCTGGGACTGTGAGGCAGTGTGCTCCCAACCCCCTTTCTGTTTAAAAGGCTCCCTTGAGCCAGCAAGCTGACAAGCTTTGGAGATGCACCTGTGTACCTGTGAGTGGTACTGTGACCTAAGAGGAACTTGGCAGCATTTCCAGCAACCCCAGATTATTTTTTTTTGCTCTCTAATACTGTTGTTCTATACTTACGACGGGCTCAACCCAGAAACACGAGTCTAGAGATATACAGCAATGTCTGCACCAACTTGGGTGAAAAACTCCAGCTAATTTTGAAGTAAGTTTGTACTGTGTACTGAATTTACCAGGCTGCAATGGGGCAAACTGTGCTGGTACTGTGAGGCAGTGTGCTCCCAACCCCCTCTCTGTTTAAAAGGCTCCCTTGAGCCAGCAAACTGACGAGCTTTGGAGATGCACCTGTGTGCCTGTGAGTGGTACTGTGACCTAAGAGAACTTGGCAGCATTTCCAGCAACCCCAGATGATTTCTTTTTTTGCTCTTTAATACTGCTGCTCTCTTCTGAAGATGGACTCAAACCAGAAACACGTGTCTAGAGATATACAGCAATGTCTGCACCAACTTTGGTGAAAAACTCCAGCTAATTTTGAAGTAAGTTTGAACAGTGTACTGCATTTACCAGGATGCAATGGGGCAAACAGCTGGGACTGTGAGGCAGCGTGCTCCTAACCCCCTCTCTGTTTAAAAGGCTCCCTTGAGCCAGCAAGCTGACGAGCTTTGGAGATGCACCTGTGTGCCTGTGAGTGGTACTGTGACCTAAGAGAACTTGGCAGCATTTCCAGCAACCCCAGATGATTTCTTTTTTTGCTCTTTAATACTTCTGCTCTCTTCTGAAGATGGACTCAAACCAGAAACACGTGTCTAGAGATATATACAGCAATGTCTGCACCAACTTTGGTGAAAAACTCCAGCTAATTTTGAAGTAAGTTTGAACTGTGTACTGCATTTACCAGGATGCAATGTTGCAAACAGCTGGGACTGTGAGGCAGTGTGCTCCCAACCCCCTTTCTGTTTAAAAGGCTCCCTTGAGGCAGCAGGCTGACGGGCTTTGGCCATGCACCTGTGTGTCTGTGAGTGGTACTGTGACCTAAGAGAAATTGGCAGCATTTCCAGAAACCCCAGATTACTTTTTTTTTGCTCTCTAATACTGCTGCTCTCTTCTGAAGATGGACTCAAACCAGAAACACGTGTCTAGAGATATACAGCAATGTCTGCACCAACTTTGGTGAAAAACTCCAGCTAATTTTGAAGTAAGTTTGAACTGTGTACTGCATTTACCAGGATGCAATGGGGCAAACAGCTGGGACTGTGAAGCAGCGTGCTCCCAACCCCCTCTCTGTTTAAAAGGCTCCCTTGAACCAACCAGCTGACGAGCTTTGGAGATGCACCTTTGTGCCTGTGAGTGGTACTGTGACCTTAGAGGAACTTGGCAGCATTTCCAACATCCCCAGATGATTGTTTTTTTGCTCTCTAATACTGTTGTTCTATATTTACGACGGGCTCAACCCAGAAACACGAGTCTAGAGATATACAGCAATGTCTGCACCAACTTGGGTGAAAAACTCCAGCTAATTTTGAAGTAAGTTTGAACTGTGTACTGAATTTACCAGGCTGCAATGGGTCAAACTGTGCTGGAACTGTGAGGCAGTGTGCTCCCAACCCCCTCTCTGTTTAAAAGGCTCCCTTGAGCCAGCAAACTGACGAGCTTTGGAGATGCACCTGTGTGCCTGTGAGTGGTACTGTGACCTAAGAGAACTTGGCAGCATTTCCAGCAACCCCAGATGATTTCTTTTTTTGCTCTTTAATACTGCTGCTCTCTTCTGAAGATGGACTCAAACCAGAAACACGTGTCTAGAGATATACAGCAATGTCTGCACCAACTTTGGTGAAAAACTCCAGCTAATTTTGAAGTAAGTTTGAACTGTGTACTGCATTTACCAGGATGCAATGGGGCAAACAGCTGGGACTGTGAGGCAGTGTGCTCCCAACCCCCTTTCTGTTTAAAAGGCTCCCTTGAGCCAGCAGGCTGACGAGCTTTGGCCATGCACCTGGGTGTCTGTGAGTGGTACTGTGACCTAAGAGAAACTTGGCAGCATTTCCAGCAACCCCAGATTATTTTTTTTTGCTCTCTAATACTGCTGCTCTTGACTGAAGACGGGCTCAACCCAGAAACACGTGTCTAGAGATATACAGCAATGTCTGCACCAACTTTGGTGAAAAACTCCAGCTAATTTTGAAGTAAGTTTGAACTGTGTACTGCATTTACCAGGATGCAATGGGGCAAACAGCTGGGACTGTGAGGCAGTGTGCTCCCAACCCCCTTTCTGTTTAAAAGGCTCCCTTGAGCCAGCAGGCTGACGAGCTTTGACCATGCAACTGGGTGTCTGTGAGTGGTACTGTGACCTAAGAGAAACTTGGCAGCATTTCCAGCAACCCCAGATTATTATTTTTTGCTCTCTAATACTGCTGCTCTTGACTGAAGACGGGCTCAACCCAGAAACACGTGTCTAGAGATATATACAGCAATGTCTGCACCAACTTTGGTGAAAAACTCCAGCTAATTTTGAAGTAAGTTTGAACAGTGTACTGCATTTACCAGGATGCAATGGGGCAAACAGCTGGGACTGTGAGGCAGCGTGCTCCTAACCCCCTCTCTGTTTAAAAGGCTCCCTTGAGCCAGCAAGCTGACGAGCTTTGGAGATGCACCTGTGTGCCTGTGAGTGGTACTGTGACCTAAGAGAACTTGGCAGCATTTCCAGCAACCCCAGATGATTTCTTTTTTTGCTCTTTAATACTTCTGCTCTCTTCTGAAGATGGACTCAAACCAGAAACACGTGTCTAGAGATATATACAGCAATGTCTGCACCAACTTTGGTGAAAAACTCCAGCTAATTTTGAAGTAAGTTTGAACTGTGTACTGCATTTACCAGGATACAATGTTGCAAACAGCTGGGACTGTGAGGCAGTGTGCTCCCAACCCCCTTTCTGTTTAAAAGGCTCCCTTGAGGCAGCAGGCTGACGGGCTTTGGCCATGCACCTGTGTGTCTGTGAGTGGTACTGTGACCTAAGAGAAATTGGCAGCATTTCCAGAAACCCCAGATTATTTTTTTTTGCTCTCTAATACTGCTGCTCTCTTCTGAAGATGGACTCAAACCAGAAACACGTGTCTAGAGATATACAGCAATGTCTGCACCAACTTTGGTGAAAAACTCCAGCTAATTTTGAAGTAAGTTTGAACTGTGTACTGCATTTACCAGGATGCAATGGGGCAAACAGCTGGGACTGTGAAGCAGCGTGCTCCCAACCCCCTCTCTGTTTAAAAGGCTCCCTTGAACCAACCAGCTGACGAGCTTTGGAGATGCACCTTTGTGCCTGTGAGTGGTACTGTGACCTTAGAGGAACTTGGCAGCATTTCCAACATCCCCAGATGATTGTTTTTTTGCTCTCTAATACTGTTGTTCTATATTTACGACGGGCTCAACCCAGAAACACGAGTCTAGAGATATACAGCAATGTCTGCACCAACTTGGGTGAAAAACTCCAGCTAATTTTGAAGTAAGTTTGAACTGTGTACTGAATTTACCAGGCTGCAATGGGTCAAACTGTGCTGGAACTGTGAGGCAGTGTGCTCCCAACCCCCTCTCTGTTTAAAAGGCTCCCTTGAGCCAGCAAACTGACGAGCTTTGGAGATGCACCTGTGTGCCTGTGAGTGGTACTATGACCTAAGAGAACTTGGCAGCATTTCCAGCAACCCCAGATGATTTCTTTTTTTGCTCTTTAATACTGCTGCTCTCTTCTGAAGATGGACTCAAACCAGAAACACGTGTCTAGAGATATACAGCAATGTCTGCACCAACTTTGGTGAAAAACTCCAGCTAATTTTGAAGTAAGTTTGAACTGTGTACTGCATTTACCAGGATGCAATGGGGCAAACAGCTGGGACTGTGAGGCAGTGTGCTCCCAACCCCCTTTCTGTTTAAAAGGCTCCCTTGAGCCAGCAGGCTGACGAGCTTTGGCCATGCACCTGGGTGTCTGTGAGTGGTACTGTGACCTAAGAGAAACTTGGCAGCATTTCCAGCAACCCCAGATTATTTTGTTTTGCTCTCTAATACTGCTGCTCTTGACTGAAGACGGGCTCAACCCAGAAACACGTGCCTAGAGATATACAGCAATGTCTGCACCAACTTTGGTGAAAAACTCCAGCTAATTTTGAAGTAAGTTTGAACAGTGTACTGCATTTACCAGGATGCAATGGGGCAAACAGCTGGGACTGTGAGGCAGCGTGCTCCCAACCCCCTCTCTGTTTAAAAGGCTCCCTTGAGCCAGCAAGCTGACGAGCTTTGGAGATGCACCTGTGTGCCTGTGAGTGGTACTGTGACCTAAGAGAACTTGGCCGCATTTCCAGCAACCCAAGATGATTTCTTTTTTTGCTCTTTAATACTGCTGCTCTCTTCTGAAGATGGACTCAAACCAGAAACACGTGTCTAGAGATATACAGCAATGTCTGCACCAACTTTGGTGAAAAACACCAGCTAATTTTGAAGTAAGTTTGAACTGTGTACTGCATTTACCAGGATGCAATGGGGCAAACAGCTGGGACTGTGAGGCAGTGTGCTCCCAACCCCCTTTCTGTTTAAAAGGCTCCCTTGAGCCAGCAGGCTGACGAGCTTTGGCCATGCACCTGTGTGTCTGTGAGTGGTACTGTGACCTAAGAGAAATTGGCAGCATTTCCAGAAACCCCAGATTATTATTTTTTGCTCTCTAATACTGCTGCTCTCTTCTGAAGATGGACTCAAACCAGAAACACGTGTCTAGAGATATACAGCAATGTCTGCACCAACTTTGGTGAAAAACTCCAGCTAATTTTGAAGTAAGTTTGAACTGTGTACTGCATTTACCAGGATGCAATGGGGCAAACAGCTGGGACTGTGAAGCAGCGTGCTCCCAACCCCCTCTCTGTTTAAAAGGCTCCCTTGAGCCAGCAAGCTGACGCGCTTTGGAGATGCACCTGTGCGCCTGTGAGTGGTACTGTGACCTTAGAGGAGCTTGGCAGCATTTCCAACATCCCTAGATGATTGTTTTTTTGCTCTCTAATACTGTTGTTCTATACTTACGACGGGCTCAACCCAGAAACACGAGTCTAGAGATATACAGCAATGTCTGCACCAACTTGGGTGAAAAACTCCAGCTAATTTTGAAGTAAGTTTGTACTGTGTACTGCATTTAGCAGGATGAATTGGGGCAAACTGTGCTGGGACTGGAAGGCAGTGTGCTACCAACCTCCTTTCTGTTTAAAAGGCTCCCTTGCGCCAGCAAGCTGACGAGCTTTGGAGCTGCATCTGTGTGCCTGTGAGAGGTACTGTGACCCAAAAGGAACTTGGCAGTATTTCCAGCAAACCCGGATGATTTTTTTTTTGCTCTCAAATACTGCTGCTCTCTACTGAAGACAGGCTCAACCCAGAAACACGTGTCTAGAGATATACAGCTGTGTGTGCACCAACTTTGGTGAAAAACTCCAGCTAATTTTGAAGTAAGTTTGAACTGTGTACTGCATTTACCAGGATGCAATGGGGCAAACTGTGCTGGGACCATGAGGCAGTGTGCTCCCAACCCCCTTTCTGTTTAAAAGGCTCCCTTAAGCCAGCAAGCTGTCGAGATTTGGAGATACACCTGTGTGCCTGTGAGTGGTATTGTGACCTAAGAGGAACTTGGCAGCATTTCCAGTAACCCCAGATGATTTTTTTTGCTCTCTAGTACTGCTGCTCTCTTCTGAAGATGGGCTCAACCCAGAAACACATGTCTAGAGATATACAGCAATGTCTGCACCAATTTTGGTGAAAAACTCCAGCTAATTTTGAAGTAAGTTTGAACTGTGTACTGCATTTACCAGGATGCAATGGGACAAACTGTGCTGGGACTGTGAGGCAGTGTGCTCCCAACCCCCATTCTGTTTAAAAGGCTCCCTTGAGCCAGCAAGCTGACGAGCTTTGGCGATGCACCTGTGTGTCTGTGAGTGGTACTGTGACCTAAGAGAAACTTGGCAGCATTTCCAGCAACCCCAGATGAGTTTTTTTTGCTCTCTAATACTGCTGCCCGCTACTGAAGACTGCCTCCACCCAGAAACACGTGTCTAGGGATATACAGCAATGTCTGCACCAACTTTGGTGAAAAACTCAAGCTAATTTTGAAATAAGTTTGAACTGTGTACTGCATTTACCAGGATGGAATGGGGCAAACTGTGCTGGGACTGTGAGGCAGTGTGCTCCCAACCCCCTCTCTGTTTAAAAGGCTCCCTTGAGCCAGCAAGCTGACAAGCTTTGGAGATGCACCTGTGTACCTGTGAGTGGTACTGTGACCTAAGAGGAACTTGGCAGCACTTCCAGCAACCCCAGATTATTATCTTTTTTGCTCTCTAATACTGCTGCTCTCTACTGAAGACGGGCTTAACCCAGAAACACATGTCTAGAGATATACAGCAATGTCTGCACCAACTTTGATGAAAAACTCCAGTTAATTTTGAAGTAAGTTTGAACTGTGTACTGCATTTACCAGGATGCAATGGGGCAAACAGCTGGGACAGTGAGGCAGTGTGCTCCCAACCCCCTTTCTGCTAAAAGGCTCCCTTGAGCCAGCAGGCTGACGAGCTTTGGTGATGCACCTATGTGTCTGTGAGTGGTACTGTGACCTAAGAGAAACTTGGGAGCATTTACACCAACCCCAGATTATTATTTTTTGCTCTCTAATACTGCTGTTCTCTACTGAAGACGGGCTTTACCCAGAAACATGTGTCTAGAGATATACAGCAATGTCTGCACCAACTTTGGCGAAAAACTCCAGCTAATTTTGAAGTAAGTTTGAACTGTGTACTACATTTACCAGAATGGAATGGGGCAAACTGTGCTGGGACTGTGAGGCAGTGTGCTCCCAACCCCCTTTCTGTTTAAAAGGCTCCCTTGAGCCAGCAAGCTGACGAGCTTTGGAGATGCACCTGTGTGCCTGTGAGTAGTACTGTGACCTAAGAGGAACTTGGCAGCATTTCCAGCAATCCCAGATAATTTTTGTTTTGCTCTCTAATACTGCTGCTCTCGACTGAAGACGGGCTCAACCCAGAAACACGTGTCTAGAGATATACAGGAATGTCTGCACCAACTTTGGTGAAAAACTCCAGCTAATTTTGAAGTAAGTTTGAACTGTGTACTGCATTTACCAGGATGCAATGGGGCAAACAGCTGGGACTGTGAGGCAGTGTGCTCCCAACCCCCTCTCTGTTTAAAAGGCTCCCTTGAACCAACCAGCTGACGAGCTTTGGAGATGCACCTTTGTGCCTGTGAGTGGTACTGTGACCTTAGAGGAACTTGGCAGCATTTCCAACATCCCCAGATGATTGTTTTTTTGCTCTCTAATACTGTTGTTCTATACTTACGACGGGCTCAACCCAGAAACACGAGTCTAGAGATATACAGCAATGTCTGCACCAACTTGGGTGAAAAACTCCAGCTAATTTTGAAGTAAGTTTGAACAGTGTACTGCATTTACCAGGATGCAATGGGGCAAACAGCTGGGACTGTGAGGCAGCGTGCTCCCAACCCCCTCTCTGTTTAAAAGGCTCCCTTGAGCCAGCAAGCTGACGAGCTTTGGAGATGCACCTGTGTGCCTGTGAGTGGTACTGTGACCTAAGAGAACTTGGCAGCAATTCCAGCAACCCCAGATGATTTCTTTTTTTGCTCTTTAATTCTTCTGCTCTCTTCTGAAGATGGACTCAAACCAGAAACACGTGTCTAGAGATATATACAGCAATGTCTGCACCAACTTTGGTGAAAAACTCCAGCTAATTTTGAAGTAAGTTTGAACTGTGTACTGCATTTACCAGGATGCAATGTTGCAAACAGCTGGGACTGTGAGGCAGTGTGCTCCCAACCCCCTTTCTGTTTAAAAGGCTCCCTTGAGGTAGCAGGCTGACGAGCTTTGGCCATGCACCTGTGTGTCTGTGAGTGGTACTGTGACCTAAGAGAAATTGGCAGCATTTCCAGAAACCCCAGATTATTTTTTTTTGCTCTCTAATACTGCTGCTCTCTTCTGAAGATGGACTCAAACCAGAAACACGTGTCTAGAGATATACAGCAATGTCTGCACCAACTTTGGTGAAAAACTCCAGCTAATTTTGAAGTAAGTTTGAACAGTGTACTGCATTTACCAGGATGCAATGGGGCAAACAGCTGGGACTGTGAGGCAGCGTGCTCCCAACGCCCTCTCTGTTTAAAAGGCTCCCTTGAGCCAGCAAGCTGACGAGCTTTGGAGATTCACCTGTGTGCCTGTGAGTGGTACTGTGACCTAAGAGAACTTGGCAGCATTTCCAGCAACCCCAGATGATTTCTTTTTTTGCTCTTTAATACTTCTGCTCTCTTCTGAAGATGGACTCAAACCAGAAACACGTGTCTATAGATATATACAGCAATGTCTGCACCAACTTTGGTGAAAAACTCCAGCTAATTTTGAAGTAAGTTTGAACTGTGTACTGCATTTACCAGGATGCAATGGGGCAAACAGCTGGGACTGTGAGGCAGTGTGCTCCCAACCCCCTCTCTGTTTAAAAGGCTCCCTTGAACCAACCAGCTGACGAGCTTTGGAGATGCACCTTTGTGCCTGTGAGTGGTACTGTGACCTTAGAGGAACTTGGCAGCATTTCCAACATCCCCAGATGATTGTTTTTTTGCTCTCTAATACTGTTGTTCTATACTTACGACGGGCTCAACCCAGAAACACGAGTCTAGAGATATACAGCAATGTCTGCACCAACTTGGGTGAAAAACTCCAGCTAATTTTGAAGTAAGTTTGAACTGTGTACTGAATTTACCAGGCTGCAATGGGGCAGACTGTGCTGGAACTGTGAGGCAGTGTGCTCCCAACCCCCTCTCTGTTTAAAAGGCTCCCTTGAGCCAGCAAGCTGACGAGCTTTGGAGATGCACCTGTGTGCCTGTGAGTGGTACTGTGACCTAAGAGAACTTGGCAGCATTTCCAGCAACCCCAGATGATTTCTTTTTTTGCTCTTTAATACTGCTGCTCTCTTCTGAAGATGGACTCAAACCAGAAACACGTGTCTAGAGATATGCAGCAATGTCTGCACCAACTTTGGTGAAAAACTCCAGCTAATTTTGAAGTAAGTTTGAACTATGTACTGCATTTACCAGGATGCAATGGGGCAAACAGCTGGGACTGTGAGGCAGTGTGCTCCCAACCCCCTTTCTGTTTAAAAGGCTCCCTTGAGCCAGCAGGCTGACGAGCTTTGGCCATGCACCTGGGTGTCTGTGAGTGGTACTGTGACCTAAGAGAAACTTGGCAGCATTTCCAGCAACCCCAGATTATTATTTTTTGCTCTCTAATACTGCTGCTCTTGACTGAAGACGGGCTCAAACCAGAAACACGTGCCTAGAGATATACAGCAATGTCTGCACCAACTTTGGTGAAAAACTCTAGCTAATTTTGAAGTAAGTTTGAACAGTGTACTGCATTTACCAGGATGATATGGGGCAAACAGCTGGGACTGTGAGGCAGCGTGCTCCCAACCCCCTCTCTGTTTAAAAGGCTCCCTGGAGCCAGCAAGCTGACGAGCTTTGGCGATGCACCTGTGTGCCTGTGAGTGGTACTGTGACCTAAGAGAACTTGGCAGCATTTCCAGCAACCCCAGATGATTTCTTTTTTTGCTCTTTAATACTGCTGCTCTCTTCTGAAGATGGACTCAAACCAGAAACACATGTCTAGAGATATACAGCAATGTCTGCACCAACTTTGGTGAAAAACTCCAGCTAATTTTGAAGTAAGTTTGAACTGTGTACTGCATTTACCAGGATGCAATGGGGCAAACAGCTGGGACTGTGAGGCAGTGCGCTCCCAACCCCCTTTCTGTTTAAAAGGCTCCCTTGAAGCCAGCAGGCTGACGAGCTTTGGCCATGCACCTGTGTGCCTGTGAGTGGTACTGTGACCTTAGAGGAACTTGGCAGCATTTCCAACATCCCCAGATTATTTTTTTTTGCTCTCTAATATTGCTGCTCTTGACTGAAGACGGGCTCAACCCAGAAACACGTGCCTACAGATGTACAGCAATGTCTGCACCAACTTTGATGAAAAACTCCAGCTAATTTTGAAGTAAGTTTGAACTGTGTACTGCATTTACCAGGATGCAATGGGGCAAACAGCTGGGACTGTGAGGCAGTGTGCTCCCAACCCCCTCTCTGTTTAAAAGGCTCCCTTGAACCAACCAGCTGACGAGCTTTGGAGATGCACCTTTGTGCCTGTGAGTGGTACTGTGACCTTAGAGGAACTTGGCAGCATTTCCAACATCCCCAGATGATTGTTTTTTTGCTCTCTAATACTGTTGTTCTATACTTACGACGGGCTCAACCCAGAAACACGAGTCTAGAGATATACAGCAATGTCTGCACCAACTTGGGTGAAAAACTCCAGCTAATTTTGAAGTAAGTTTGAACAGTGTACTGCATTTACCAGGATGCAATGGGGCAAACAGCTGGGACTGTGAGGCAGCGTGCTCCCAACCCCCTCTCTGTTTAAAAGGCTCCCTTGAGCCAGCAAGCTGACGAGCTTTGGAGATGCACCTGTGTGCCTGTGAGTGGTACTGTGACCTAAGAGAACTTGGCAGCAATTCCAGCAACCCCAGATGATTTCTTTTTTTGCTCTTTAATACTTCTGCTCTCTTCTGAAGATGGACTCAAACCAGAAACACGTGTCTAGAGATATATACAGCAATGTCTGCACCAACTTTGGTGAAAAACTCCAGCTAATTTTGAAGTAAGTTTGAACTGTGTACTGCATTTACCAGGATGCAATGTTGCAAACAGCTGGGACTGTGAGGCAGTGTGCTCCCAACCCCCTTTCTGTTTAAAAGGCTCCCTTGAGCTAGCAGGCTGACGAGCTTTGGCCATGCACCTGTGTGTCTGTGAGTGGTACTGTGACCTAAGAGAAATTGGCAGCATTTCCAGAAACCCCAGATTATTTTTTTTTGCTCTCTAATACTGCTGATCTCTTCTGAAGATGGACTCAAACCAGAAACACGTGTCTAGAGATATACAGCAATGTCTGCACCAACTTTGGTGAAAAACTCCAGCTAATTTTGAAGTAAGTTTGAACAGTGTACTGCATTTACCAGGATGCAATGGGGCAAACAGCTGGGACTGTGAGGCAGCGTGCTCCCAACGCCCTCTCTGTTTAAAAGGCTCCCTTGAGCCAGCAAGCTGACGAGCTTTGGAGATTCACCTGTGTGCCTGTGAGTGGTACTGTGACCTAAGAGAACTTGGCAGCATTTCCAGCAACCCCAGATGATTTCTTTTTTTGCTCTTTAATACTTCTGCTCTCTTCTGAAGATGGACTCAAACCAGAAACACGTGTCTATAGATATATACAGCAATGTCTGCACCAACTTTGGTGAAAAACTCCAGCTAATTTTGAAGTAAGTTTGAACTGTGTACTGCATTTACCAGGATGCAATGGGGCAAACAGCTGGGACTGTGAGGCAGTGTGCTCCCAACCCCCTCTCTGTTTAAAAGGCTCCCTTGAACCAACCAGCTGACGAGCTTTGGAGATGCACCTTTGTGCCTGTGAGTGGTACTGTGACCTTAGAGGAACTTGGCAGCATTTCCAACATCCCCAGATGATTGTTTTTTTGCTCTCTAATACTGTTGTTCTATACTTACGACGGGCTCAACCCAGAAACACGAGTCTAGAGATATACAGCAATGTCTGCACCAACTTCGGTGAAAAACTCCAGCTAATTTTGAAGTAAGTTTGAACTGTGTACTGAATTTACCAGGCTGCAATGGGGCAGACTGTGCTGGAACTGTGAGGCAGTGTGCTCCCAACCCCCTCTCTGTTTAAAAGGCTCCCTTGAGCCAGCAAACTGACGAGCTTTGGAGATGCACCTGTGTGCCTGTGAGTGGTACTGTGACCTAAGAGAACTTGGCAGCATTTCCAGCAACCCCAGATGATTTCTTTTTTTGCTCTTTAATACTGCTGCTCTCTTCTGAATATGGACTCAAACCAGAAACACGTGTCTAGAGATATACAGCAATGTCTGCACCAACTTTGGTGAAAAACTCCAGCTAATTTTGAAGTAAGTTTGAACAGTGTACTGCATTTACCAGGATGCAATGGGGCAAACAGCTGGGACTGTGAGGCAGCGTGCTCCCAACCCCCTCTCTGTTTAAAAGGCTCCCTTGAGCCAGCAAGCTGACGAGCTTTGGAGATGCACCTGTGTGCCTGTGAGTGGTACTGTGACCTAAGAGAACTTGGCAGCATTTCCAGCAACCCCAGATGATTTCTTTTTTTGCTCTTTAATACTTCTGCTCTCTTCTGAAGATGGACTCAAACCAGAAACACGTGTCTAGAGATATATACAGCAATGTCTGCACCAACTTTGGTGAAAAACTCCAGCTAATTTTGAAGTAAGTTTGAACTGTGTACTGCATTTACCAGGATGCAATGTTGCAAACAGCTGGGACTGTGAGGCAGTGTGCTCCCAACCCCCTTTCTGTTTAAAAGGCTCCCTTGAGCCAGCAGGCTGACGAGCTTTGGCCATGCACCTGTGTGTCTGTGAGTGGTACTGTGACCTAAGAGAAATTGGCAGCATTTCCAGAAACCCCAGATTATTTTTTTTTGCTCTCTAATACTGCTGCTCTCTTCTGAAGATGGACTCAAACCAGAAACACGTGTCTAGAGATATACAGCAATGTCTGCACCAACTTTGGTGAAAATCTCCAGCTAATTTTGAAGTAAGTTTGAACAGTGTACTGCATTTACCAGGATGCAATGGGGCAAACAGCTGGGACTGTGAGGCAGCGTGCTCCCAACCCCCTTTCTGTTTAAAAGGCTCCCTTGAGCCAGCAGGCTGACGAGCTTTGGCCATGCACCTGTGTGTCTGTGAGTGGTACTGTGACCTAAGAGAAATTGGCAGCATTTCCAGAAACCCCGGATTATTTTTTTTTGCTCTCTAATACTGCTGCTCTCTTCTGAAGATGGACTCAAACCAGAAACACGTGTCTAGAGATATACAGCAATGTCTGCACCAACTTTGGTGAAAAACTCCAGCTAATTTTGAAGTAAGTTTGAACTGTGTACTGCATTTACCAGGATGCAATGGGGCAAACAGCTGGGACTGTGAAGCAGCGTGCTCCCAACCCCCTCTCTGTTTAAAAGGCTCCCTTGAGCCAGCAAGCTGACGAGCTTTGGAGATGCACCTGTGTGCCTGTGAGTGGTACTGTGACCTAAGAGAAATTGGCAGCATTTCCAGAAACCCCAGATTATTATTTTTTGCTCTCTAATACTGCTGCTCTCTTCTGAAGATGGACTCAAACCAGAAACACGTGTCTAGAGATATACAGCAATGTCTGCACCAACTTTGGTGAAAAACTCCAGCTAATTTTGAAGTAAGTTTGAACTGTGTACTGCATTTACCAGGATGCAATGGGGCAAACAGCTGGGACTGTGAAGCAGCGTGCTCCCAACCCCCTCTCTGTTTAAAAGGCTCCCTTGAGCCAGCAAGCTGACGAGCTTTGGAGATGCACCTGTGTGCCTGTGAGTGGTACTGTGACCTAAGAGAACTTGGCAGCATTTCCAGCAACCCCAGATGATTTCTTTTTTTGCTCTTTAATACTGCTGCTCTCTTCTGAAGATGGACTCAAACCAGAAACACGTGTCTAGAGATATACAGCAATGTCTGCACCAACTTTGGTGAAAAACTCCAGCTAATTTTGAAGTAAGTTTGAACTGTGTACTGCATTTACCAGGATGCAATGGGGCAAACAGCTGGGACTGTGAAGCAGCGTGCTCCCAACCCCCTCTCTGTTTAAAAGGCTCCCTTGAGCCAGCAAGCTGACGAGCTTTGGAGATGCACCTGTGTGCCTGTGAGTGGTACTGTGACCTAAGAGAACTTGGCAGCATTTCCAGCAACCCCAGATGATTTCTTTTTTTGCTCTTTAATACTGCTGCTCTCTTCTGAAGATGGACTCAAACCAGAAACACGTGTCTAGAGATATACAGCAATGTCTGCACCAACTTTGGTGAAAAACTCCAGCTAATTTTGAAGTAAGTTTGAACTATGTACTGCATTTACCAGGATGCAATGGGGCAAACAGCTGGGACTGTGAGGCAGTGTGCTCCCAACCCCCTTTCTGTTTAAAAGGCTCCCTTGAGCCAGCAGGCTGACGAGCTTTGGCCATGCACCTGGGTGTCTGTGAGTGGTACTGTGACCTAAGAGAAACTTGGCAGCATTTCCAGCAACCCCAGATTATTATTTTTTGCTCTCTAATACTGCTGCTCTTGACTGAAGACGGGCTCAAACCAGAAACACGTGCCTAGAGATATACAGCAATGTCTGCACCAACTTTGGTGAAAAACTCTAGCTAATTTTGAAGTAAGTTTGAACAGTGTACTGCATTTACCAGGATGATATGGGGCAAACAGCTGGGACTGTGAGGCAGCGTGCTCCCTACCCCCTCTCTGTTTAAAAGGCTCCCTGGAGCCAGCAAGCTGACAAGCTTTGGAGATGCACCTGTGTGCCTGTGAGTGGTACTGTGACCTAAGAGAACTTGGCAGCATTTCCAGCAACCCCAGATGATTTCTTTTTTTGCTCTTTAATACTGCTGCTCTCTTCTGAAGATGGACTCAAACCAGAAACACGTGTCTAGAGATCTACAGCAATGTCTGCAGCAACTTTGGTGAAAAACTCCAGCTAATTTTGAAGTAAGTTTGAACTGTGTACTGCATTTACCAGGATGCAATGGGGCAAACAGCTGGGACTGTGAGGCAGTGTGCTCCCAACCCCCTTTCTGTTTAAAAGGCTCCCTTGAGCCAGCAGGCTGACGAGCTTTGGTCATGCACCTGTGTGTCTGTGAGTGGTACTGTGACCTAAGAGAAATTGGCAGCATTTCCAGAAACCCCAGATTATTTTTTTTTGCTCTCTAATACTGCTGCTCTCTTCTGAAGATGGACTCAAACCAGAAACACGTGTCTAGAGATATACAGCAATGTCTGACCAACTTTGGTGAAAAACTCCAGCTAATTTTGAAGTAAGTTTGAACTGTGTACTGCATTTACCAGGATGCAATGGGGCAAACAGCTGGGACTGTGAAGCAGCGTGCTCCCAACCCCCTCTCTGTTTAAAAGGCTCCCTTGAGCCAGCAAGCTGACGAGCTTTGGAGATGCACCTGTGTGCCTGTGAGTGGTACTGTGACCTAAGAGAACTTGGCAGCATTTCCAGCAACCCCAGATGATTTCTTTTTTTGCTCTTTAATACTGCTGCTCTCTTCTGAAGATGGACTCAAACCAGAAACACATGTCTAGAGATATACAGCAATGTCTGCACCAACTTTGGTGAAAAACTCCAGCTAATTTTGAAGTAAGTTTGAACTGTGTACTGCATTTACCAGGATGCAATGGGGCAAACAGCTGGGACTGTGAGGCAGTGCGCTCCCAACCCCCTTTCTGTTTAAAAGGCTCCCTTGAAGCCAGCAGGCTGACGAGCTTTGGCCATGCACCTGTGTGCCTGTGAGTGGTACTGTGACCTTAGAGGAACTTGGCAGCATTTCCAACATCCCCAGATGATTGTTTTTTTGCTCTCTAATACTGTTGTTCTATACTTACGACGGGCTCAACCCAGAAACACGAGTCTAGAGATATACAGCAATGTCTACACCAACTTGGGTGAAAAACTCCAGCTAATTTTGAAGTAAGTTTGTACTGTGTACTGCATTTAGCAGGATGAAATTGAGCAAACTGTGCTGGGACTGGAAGGCAGTGTGCTACCAACCTCCTTTCTGTTTAAAAGGCTCCCTTGCGCCAGCAAGCTGACGAGCTTTGGAGCTGCATCTGTGTGCCTGTGAGAGGTACTGTGACCCAAAAGGAACTTGGCAGTATTTCCAGCAAACCCGGATTATTTTTTTTTGCTCTCAAATACTGCTGCTCTCTACTGAAGACAGGCTCAACCCAGAAACACGTGTCTAGAGATATACAGCTGTGTGTGCACCAACTTTGGTGAAAAACTCCAGCTAATTTTGAAGTAAGTTTGAACTGTGTACTGCATTTACCAGGATGCAATGGGGCAAACTGTGCTGGGACCATGAGGCAGTGTGCTCCCAACCCCCTTTCTGTTTAAAAGGCTCCCTTAAGCCAGCAAGCTGACGAGATTTGGAGATGCACCTGTGTGCCTGTGAGTGGTATTGTGACCTAAGAGGAACTTGGCAGCATTTCCAGTAACCCCAGATGATTTTTTTTTGCTCTCTAGTACTGCTGCTCTCTTCTGAAGATGGGCTCAACCCAGAAACACATGTCTAGAGATATACAGCAATGTCTGGACCAACTTTGGTGAAAAACTCCAGCTAATTTTGAAGTAAGTTTGAACTGTGTACTGCATTTATCAGGATGCAATGGGGCAAACTGTGCTGGGACCATGAGGCAGTGTGCTCCCAACCCCCTTTCTGTTTAAAAGGCTCCCTTAAGCCAGCAAGTTGACGAGATTTGGAGATGCACCTGTGTGCCTGTGAGTGGTATTGTGACCTAAGAGGAACTTGGCAGCATTTCCAGTAACCCCAGATGATTTTTTTTTGCTCTCTAGTACTGCTGCTCTCTTCTGAAGATGGGCTCAACCCAGAAACACATGTCTAGAGATATACAGCAATGTCTGCACCAACTTTGGTGAAAAACTCCAGCTAATTTTGAAGTAAGTTTGAACTGTGTACTGCATTTACCAGGATGCAATGGGGCAAACAGCTGGGACTGTGAGGCAGTGTGCTCCCAACCCCCTTTCTGTTTAAAAGGCTCCCTTGAGCCAGCAGGCTGACGAGCTTTGGCCATGCACCTGGGTGTCTGTGAGTGGTACTGTGACCTAAGAGAAACTTGGCAGCATTTCCAGCAACCCCAGATTATTTTTTTTGCTCTCTAATACTGCTGCTCTTGACTGAAGACGGGCTCAACCCAGAAACACGTGCCTAGAGATATACAGCAATGTCTGCACCAACTTTGGTGAAAAACTCCAGCTAATTTTGAAGTAAGTTTGAACAGTGTACTGCATTTACCAGGATGCAATGGGGCAAACAGCTGGGACTGTGAAGCAGCGTGCTCCCAACCCCCTCTCTGTTTAAAAGGCTCCCTTGAGCCAGCAAGCTGACGAGCTTTGGAGATGCACCTGTGTGCCTGTGAGTGGTACTGTGACCTAAGAGAACTTGGCAGCATTTCCAGCAACCCTAGATGATTTCTTTTTTTGCTCTTTAATACTGCTGCTCTCTTCTGAAGATGGACTCAAACCAGAAACACGTGTCTTGAGATATACAGCAATGTCTGCACCAACTTTGGTGAAAAACTCCAGCTAATTTTGAAGTAAGTTTGAACTGTGTACTGCATTTACCAGGATGCAATGGGGCAAACAGCTGGGACTGTGAGGCAGTGTGCTCCCAACCCCCTTTCTGTTTAAAAGGCTCCCTTGAGCCAGCAGGCTGACGAGCTTTGGCCATGCACCTGTGTGTCTGTGAGTGGTACTGTGACCTAAGAGAAATTGGCAGCATTTCCAGAAACCCCAGATTATTTTTTTTGCTCTCTAATACTGCTGCTCTCTTCTGAAGATGGACTCAAACCAGAAACACGTGTCTAGAGATATACAGCAATGTCTGCACCAACTTTGGTGAAAAACTCCAGCTAATTTTGAAGTAAGTTTGAACTGTGTACTGCATTTACCAGGATGCAATGGGGCAAACAGCTGGGACTGTGAGGCAGTGTGCTACCAACCCCCTTTATGTTTAAAAGGCTCCCTTGCGCCAGCAAGCTGACGAGCTTTGGAGCTGCATCTGTGTGCCTGTGAGAGGTACTGTGACCCAAAAGGAACTTGGCAGTATTTCCAGCAACCCTAGATGAGTTTTTTTTTGCTCTCTAATACTGCTGCCCTCTACTGAAGCCGGGCTCCACCCAGAAACACGTGCCTAGGGATATACAGCAATGTCTGCACCAACTTTGGTGAAAAACTCCAGCTAATTTTGAAGTAAGTTTGAACTGTGTACTGCATTTACCAGGATGCAATGGGGCAAACAGCTGGGACAGTGAGGCAGTGTGCTCCCAACCCCCTTTCTGTTTAAAAGGCTCCCTTGAGCCAGCAGGCTGACGAGCTTTGGCGATGCACCTATGTGTCTGTGAGTGGTACTGTGACCTAAGAGAAACTTAACAGCATTTCCACCAACCCCAGATTATTATTTTTTGCTCTCTAATACTGCTGTTCTCTACTGAAGACGGGCTTTACCCAGAAACATGTGTCTAGAGATATACAGCAATGTCTGCACCAACTTTGGTGAAAAACTCCAGCTAATTTTGAAGTAAGTTTGAACTGTGTACTACATTTACCAGGATGGAATGGGCAAACTGTGCTGGGACTTTGAGGCAGTGTGCTCCCAACCCCCTTTCTGTTTAAAAGGCTCCCTTGAGCCAGCAACCTGTCGAGCTTTGGAGTTGCCCCTGTGTGCCTGTGAGTAGTACTGTGACCTAAGAGGAACTTGGCAGCATTTCCAGCAATCCCAGAATATTTTTGTTTTGCTCTCTAATACTGCTGCTCTCGACTGAAGAAGGGCTCAACCCAGAAACACGTGTCTAGAGATATACAGCATTGTATGCACCAACTTTGGTGAAAAACTCCAGCTAATTTTGAATTAAGTTTGAACTGTGTACTGCATTTACCAGAATGCAATGGGGCAAACTGTGCTGGGACTGTGAGGCAGTGTGCTCCCAACTCCCTTTCTGTTTAAAAGGCTCCCTTGAACCAGCAAGCTGACGAGCTTTGAAGATGCACCTATGTGCCTGTGAGTGGTACTGTGACCTAAGAGGAACTTGGCAGCATTTCCAGCATCCCCAGATGATTGTTTTTTTCCTCTCTAATACTGCTGCTCTCTACTGAAGACGGGCTCAACCCAGAAACACGTGTCTAGAGATATACAGCAATGTCTGCACCAACTTTGGTGAAAAACTCCAGCTAATTTTTGAAGTACGTTTGAACTGTGTATTGCATGTACCAGAATGGAATGGGGCAAACTGTGCTGGGACTGTGAGGGAGTGTGCTCCCAAACCCCCTTTCTGTTTAAAAGGCTCCCTTGATCTAGCAAGCAGACGAGCTTTGGAGATGCTTGTTTGTATTCCTTTATTTCGGCAAAGTTTGCCATAAAAGATTTCATGTAAATATACATACAGGTTCAAACTAAGATATCATTAGTTATATAATACAGTCAAACATTAGGAACAAGGAAGTAAGATGGCAGTGTCTCATGTACAACACAATATAGATACTAGACAGTTTATAAATATATAAATCTCTCATAACTACTATATCCGGGTAGGAAAATCTCTACAGGTGATAATAAAAGCAAATGATTTATCATTCAAATTGTGTTAAAATCCTTCGCTTACGCCACATGGCTTCCAAGAATTTGGCAACAGCAAAGACAGTCACACTTGCTAAGTCTGTTTTACAAATTCTGTACGCCTGCATACAATTTTTAAAACCCAAATTTTTACAATACGGTACGATCCAATGTCTTCTGGATTTAGAGTAAGCTGGACAGAAAAACAATATATGCAACTCGTTTTCCATGACACTGTCACAGCCAGGGCAATTTTTCGGAGTAGAAGAACTCCATTTGCTTGTTAAGCTCCTGGTTGAAAGTGTTCCATACCTCCACTGCAAAAACTGTTTCCTAGTAGCACTGGGATACATGTCATCTAAAACGTACTCAAATTGATAAACATCCTTGATCCTTAAAAATATTTCTGTAAGGGTGCCGATCTGCGCATTCTGTATAGAAACCATAAGTTTATGTTCATGGTACAGTTTTGCTAGATTCTTACGTGTAACACCGGAGCAAGCAGACTCCGGCTCGGACCATAATGAATGGAGCCCCAGTTTCCCAAGTTTGTTTCTTACATAAATGAGCCACTGCATTTTCCCCACATTTGGAAGGCTTAGGATTTCCCGTAGCTCCGTCCTATAATTACAAAGCTCTGGAGTTGTCCACAGCCTCTGCCAATAAGCTAGAGGTGTGAGACCCAAGTCTTCATCAAGCGGTCTGAGACCAAGATCAAGCCTCAGGGGCATGAGAGGTGTACTTTGGGGTAGAGCTAAGAGTTGCCTGAGAAATGTATTTTCAGTAACAACCAACTCATGTCAACTCACGTGACCCCAGAGTTCTCCACCGTACGTTACCGCAGCCCTGGCCTGGAGTCTATAGATTTCAAGTGGTGGGCCGATCGGTTTAACTGTAGATTTATTGTTGTTTGCCAGCCTGATTATACCCCCCTCTACTTGGGCCAATTTAACTTGGGATCTGATTACATGGTGGGTCCAGGTCATATTTTCATTAATAGTCACCCCCAGGTATTCAAAGGTATGCACCCTTTCTAATCTGGTCAAGCCTATACTAGGGTTTGGGCGTGTTGTTGATGGAGGGTTAAAAATCATTAACTTGGTCTTAAGAGCATTAATTTTCAGGCCATGCTCATGACAGAATGCCCCAAAACCGTCGAGAACACGTTGAATCCCCATAGGGGATTTAGACAGCAGCAGGGTGTCGTCCGTGAACATAATCGCTGGCACCCTGCTGCCTGCAAGCTTTGGGGCATCACTATCCGCCACCGTATTCAGGTGGCCAATTACCCTGTTGACATAGAGGCAGAACAGGGTCGGTGCTAAAACACAACCCTGTCTCACCCCCTATCAACGGGGAATCTCTTCGAAAGTGCGCCATTCTTGCCCCACCTCACCTGTGCAAAATTATCAGCATGGAGCCGCCTGACTATGTTTAAGAGGTAGGGAGGGATGCCAAGGTCAGACAGTACAGATCACAGTTTCCCCCGCGGGACTAGATCGAAGGCCGCACAGAGGTCTACTAACACGGTATAAAGGCTACCCCCTTCAATCTTCACCGTTTCCAACATAGCAGGGTCAAACGAAAAACCTGGTCCATGGTTGATATGTTTTTCCTGAAGCCTGCCTGAGCTGCATGCTCTTCAATCCAGTCCAATAGGCAGTTTAAGATCAGCCTCGCACAAATCTTTTGCGGTACATCTACGAGGCTGATAAACCGGTAGTGGCCGGAAGTAGAGGTGAACCCTTTTTAAAGATGGGGACAATCTCTGCCCCCAGCCAAGTACCGGGCACCGCCATCCCCCCCAGAACTGCATTGAAAATGACCGTCAGATAAGGGACCCATACCTTGGGTACCTATTTGAAAAGATCTCCAAGGAGTTTATCCAAGCCTGGAGCCTTTTCTGCTGCGAGTTTCGAGATTACTGCAGTAACCTCCTCCTCCAAGAAACCGTCCTGGACATACTGGAAAGTAAAACAAGGAAAAGCACCCTCTACTGCCCCATCTAGATCGATGTTGGCAGCATTTCCAGCATCCCCAGATGATTGTTTTCTTGCTCTCTAATACTGCTGCTCTCTACTGAAGACGGGCTCAACCCAGAAACACGTGTCTAGAGATACACAGCAATGTTTGCACAAACTTTGGTGAAAAACTCCAGCTAATTTTGAAGTAAGTTTGAACTGTGTACTGCATTTACCAGGCTGCAATGGGGCAAACTGTGCTGGGACTGTGAGGCAGTGTGCTCCCAACCCCCTTTCTGTTTAAAAGGCTCCCTTGAGCCAGCAAGCTGACGAGCTTTGGAGATGCACCTGTGTGCCTGTGAGTGGTACTGTGACCTAAGAGGAACTTGGTATCATTTCCAGTAACCGCAGATGATTTCTTTTTTTGGTCTCTAATACTGCTGCTCTCTACTGAAGACGGGCTCAACCCAGAAACACGTGTCTAGAGATATACAGCAATGTCTGCACCAACTTTGGTGAAAAACTCCAGCTAATTTTGAAGTAAATTTGAACTATGTACTGCATTTACCAGGATACAATGGGGGAAACTGTGCTGGGACTGTGAGGCAGTGCGCTCCGAACCCCCTTTCTGTTTAAAAGGCTCTCTTGAGCCAGCAAGCTGATGAGCTTTGGAGATGCATCTGTGTGCCTCTGAGTGGTACTGTGACCTAAGAGGAACTAGGCAGCATTTTCAGCAACCCCAGATGATTTTTTGTTGCTCTCCAATACTGCTGCTCTCTACTGAAGACGGGCTCAACCCAGAAACACATGTCTAGAGCTATTCAGCAATGTCTGCACCAACTTTGGTGAAAAACTCCAGCTAATTTTGAAGTAAGTTTGAACTGTAAACTGCATTTACCAGGATGTAATGGGGCAATCTGTGCTGGGACTGTGAGGCAGTGTGCTTCCAACCCCCTTTCTGAAGCTGCATATCTAGCCCGGGGTATTTCGGACCACTCGCCTTTGCTGGTCTGGCTGGGAGGGAGGCCGCGACCACAGACAGGGGGCTGGAGACTGACACAATGGGACCTACAAAACAGAGGGTATCCTGGGAGAAACGGAAAGTCCAGGAGGAGTTGTGCGCACTTGAAACTAAAATTGTAGGCCTTGAACAACAGCACTTGATTGACAGAGAACCGCAGCAACAGTATAGGGACCTGGCCACCAATGAGGCAAAGGCATAGGCACTTGCAACCCTGCACAGGTTATACGACGTTGGGGACAAATCTGGGAAGTTCCTGGCTCCTGGCTTGGCTGAGTCGCAGAGAGAGAGATGCACGATGGGTAGAGCGAGTGACTGATAGGCAGGGACGATTGCAGAGGGGAGACCCCCAGATAGCCCAGGTGTTTGCCTCCTATTTCCAGTATTTTTATGCGGCTCGGGACCTGGGAGATACTGGCGACATAGCGGCCTACCTGGCTGAGATTCACACCCCAGTCGTAACTGAGGAAGACAAAGAAACCCTTGAGGCCGATATCACGGCCATGGAAATAAGGGAAGCGATAACTAGGCTCCGGCCAGGGAAGGCTCCAGGCCCAAATGGGCTTCCAGCGGAATTCTTTAAGAAAGGAGCTGACCTTTTAATTCCCCACCTTCTGGCGATGTATGGAGACGCAGCCCAAGATGGTGAGCTCCCGCCAGACCTGAGAATGGCCAAAATTGTACTGATATGTAAACAGGGCAGGCCTCCAGAAGGCTGTGAGTCGTACACACCGAATTCTCCTCAATGTGGAGGCCAAGCTGCTGGCTACGGTTCTGGCCATCCGCTTACACCAGGTGATCTCCGGATTGGTGCACCAGGACCAGACGGGGTTCCTACCAGCTAGGGATGCAAGGCAAAACCTCCGACGGACCCATAACTGGCTATGGAGGTGCAGCACAGGAAAGACCCACATATGTTCCTCTCCCTAGATGCCGAGAAGGCGTTTTATGCAGTCCACTGGAACTTTTTGGAAGCAACATTGATCAAGTTCAGTGTCGGCCCCAATTTTTCGAAGATGGGTAGGTCTATTGTACACGGATCCTAGGGCCCGGGTACAAATCAATGGTGTAATGTCGAAAGATTTCCCCGTACGGAGGGGGATTCGCCAGGGGTGTCCCCTTTCCCTGCTACTGTTCGCCCTCACGGTCGAAATAGTGGCATGTGATATCCGTCAAGCTGAGGGGGTGCACGGCTTCCGAATCACACAGGCAGACCTCCATGAGGAGAAAATTTCGTTATGTGCCGACGATATCCTCCTATACGTGACACAGCTGACGATTACGATTCTGACGCTGTTTGAACTTCTAGACAAATATGGCTCCTTCTCAGGTTACAAGATAAACTGGCACAAATTGATTCTATATAGCCCACGCCCAGAAGAAGATTGGCCCCCACTACCGGGAGCCCTACAGGTCACCTAGTCTGGATTTAAATACCCGGGGGTCCACCTGACAACCGACAAACAAGTCTCCTATCAAAAAAACATACTTAGGGTAATTAAGAACTTTGCAGAAGACGCCGTCCGATGGAAGTCCCTACCTCTGATGATCCGAGGCCGAGCGGCAATGTTCAAAATGATTACACTACCACGATTTCTGTATGCCTACAGAATAAATATTTTCCCCTACCCCGCCAGACATTTCAGACAATTAATGCCAAACTGTGCGCCCTCCTATGGCTAGGGAAGCAACCTAGAATAGCCCTAACTACACTCCAATGAAATCAATACAATGAGGGGATCTCCCTGCCGGATATAGAGGCCTATTACTGGGCGGAGCATCTCGCACCGATAAATGAATGGCTACATGCACCGGCGGACCACCCAACCTATAGGCTAGAGAGGGCCACCATGACACACCGCACCAGTTTGCACTATTTATACGGGGGAACTGGGAGGCGACGGTTGCTACCGGCCATACAGATTACCGTAGATTTATGGGACAGGGCGACGAAGATGATGGGATGGACACACAAACCGACCAAGCAGATACCGATCTGGACCTGTACGTGGCTGAAAGAGCTGCACAAATTTACCGGCTTTGGTGGGTGGGACACCACAGGGATTTCAACGCTCGGACACCTAGTGGTAAAAGGAGAGCTTAAGACGTATGACTCCCTAAGGGCGGAATATGGGCTGACCCCAGCGCAGTTCTTCAAATATGTGCGTTTGCGTCATGCCTGGAAGGCTGAGGTAGCGTTAACATCTCCACTACCGGAGTATGCCCCCCTTGAGGGTCGACTATTACAAGAACAGGTCCCCAATAAACTCGTATCCTTGACTCATAAAACGCTGAACAATAATGCACCAGGCGGGTTAGGGAAACTGAGGACAATCTTGGAGCGGTACGTGGGTGACATGGACACCGTAGACTGGAAGGCGGCCCTGATGCACCACAGGGAGGTAGCGATCAAAACCCGACTACGTCTCATCAAATACAAAATACTGCACAGGGTCTATTATGACATGGTTAGAATGCACCGCATAGGCATGGCTAGTGACTCTTGTTCCTTGAGATGCGGACTCCCCCAGGATACATTTTTCCACACCCTGTGGAAGTTCCCCATCATAACCACTTATTGGACGCGTATCTTGGGTGAGCTGAGTAACATTTTGGAGGTGACGTTACCGATGGACCTTAAGTTTGTGTTACTGGGAATAACCACGGAGATAGATCTGACTCGCCCACACTTGATCTTTGCCTTGCTGGCGCTAGTAGTGGCAAAGAGAGATTTAGCACAAGCATGGGGAGCACAATTACCTCCAAAGGTGGGAGATTGGCGGAGGGGAATGGACATGTACATGGCGGCAGAAAGAGTGACATATAAAGCTAGGGGCTGCCCCCAAAAGTTTCATAAGGTCTGGGGGAAATGGAGAAAGTACCATGGATTTGATGTGGGATTGGGGACTGATTGAAAAGCTTCTGGGCACATAGGCTAGGATGTTGCCTGTGGCTTTAGAAAAAAGGGGACCCCTATAGTAGCAACTAGCTATAACATAGAGAAATAGACACAGTGTAAGAAAATTATAGCTAGAACCAGATAATAACCAAGAACTTATATAATGAAAATACCTTTATATTAAAAGTGAGAACATGTGAGATCACATTTTCCACGGCTTGTGGTGCATGACACTGGGACCTAAGGGACCCCACTTGAAGGATGCCACATGTAGGGACTTGTTGTTTGATGGGCTAGGAATGGACAATATTGAATTGCTGTATGCAACATCACTGAAATGGATGAGGAGCGGAGGGGCGGGCAGGTGCTTGATGGGGTGGAAAATTAACTGTGATGTGCCAATTATGAGTAAGTTGATTCAAAATGCCAATAAAAAAAGTTTTTAAAAAAAAGAAGACTACTTTCTGCCCCCCTTTTACTTGCCCGTACTCCCTGCATCTACCGAAGTAGAGAACGCTACTTCTCACACATCACAGCAGAGACCTGGAATAGCCTCTCCCCATACCTCTGGACAATCACCTCACTTTCAGAATTTCAAATGGCTATCAAGACCTGGCTGTTCGAATAAGCCTGTGGGGCCTGCAGGCCCATGAATACTCTATCAGGTGATTAGCCATGCTTTATAAATCCTGATTGATTGTTCGATTGACCATTTCCCTGACAAGCCTTGGTCTGCTCAACTTCTTTACCCTGAGGGCCTAGTGTTAAAAGGGTACACTTGTTGCTCATTTTTTGGTTAATTTGTAAGCTTAGCCACAGGACGCCATTGGTAAAAGTAAAAGGCTCTCATTGTTATAAATTAAGATCAGTAACAATTTTCTGTCTTGTGCCACCTAAAATGATACAACATGTCTTAAAGGCTACCTAAGAGACATCTCATTTTGCCCTGTAAGTTATAGTCAGTGGATTAATCGGGGTAGGAGTAACAAATAAAGTCAGCCTGCTGCAGTCTCAGTTCATGTAATACATATTGTCTCAGCTGTCAGTAAACTTGTATAATCTCTTGTAAAATGTTTTTGCGGACCACTAACTACTGTTGGTCTCTTGGTAGGTGAGAGGTGTATTCTACTAATGCTGGGCATTGCTGACAGGTAACATTAATGGACTCGCCCACCCTGGCTCCATGACATGTGGTAACCCTCCTTGATATCACTTAATGTGCTCTGAATATGTTAAGAGAAGCTCTTTGCATTGGTAATGATGATTTTGGGCAGGTATAATAGCAAGTAATTTCTTTTCATCATGTGTTATTATCGGCTGCAGCTACAGCTACCCATTAATAATAGATTTAACGATTGAACATGTCCCTGGAATTAATGTGACTTCTTCTTCTGTCAGTAGGAACTCTATTCCCTGCCAAGTAGGCTGTAACCACAGGATGCACTTTCTGGGAAATATTTACTTAATCAGCCACGATTTAGTAACATTGAGGTTTCTTTTGTATCTGTTACACTTAACAAGCCCTGATGGATAAGGGTGACAAATGCAAAAACAACAGTTGATGGAGAGAATGCAGAACAATGTCATACATTCATCCCAGTACAGAGATCTGGGCCTAAATCCATCGTTTTTTTGCTCACCATGCCATTCCAGTTTAGACATGGCCATATGCAAATCAGTCTTGACCCTGTGCCCCATGGGAACAGTCCATCCCAAACTGCCAAGCCAGGTCCTCCCTGGACTGGAAAGAAGCATCCTAGGACCGGTTTTGGGCTTTCAGCCCTCATCAGCCAGGATGGCTTGATTCCAGTGGCATGAAGAGCACGGGACTCACGTCTGAGCATACCCGTCCCACTCGGAGGTGACAAATGCAAAAACAACAGTTGATTGACAGAATGCAGAACAATGTCATACATTCACCCCAGTACAGAGATCTGGGCCTAAATCCATCAGGTTTTTTTTCACCATGCCATTCCAGTTTGAACCCAGCCATATGCAAATCAGTCTTCACCCTGTGCCCCATGGGAACAGTCCAGCTCGAACTGCCAAGCCAGGTCCTCTCTGGACTGGAAACAAGCATCCTAGGACCGGTTTAAGACTTTCAGCCACTGGAATCAAGCTATCCTCCTTAGGTCTTAAAGACTTGTACCCCAAAAGGCAGTTGGTATGGGACTTTAGTGAGACAATAATATGAGCTGTCATACCTCAAGTAAAAATGAAGTAACACGGTGCATCACAAGGAAAGAAATCTGTTCTAGAGAGTGCTGAATTAAGCCTGCCATAAAAAGCACCAAACCCTCATCCTGCTCATTTGATTCCATCCCTCCCACTTTTACAAAACAACACGCAAATTCTCTCTCCCAAAGGATATTTTGAGACAGACAGCAACTGGAGGTTGTTTACTAATTACCTTGTCTCTGACCAATGCCAGAGAAGCCATATGACCCTCAGTTACATCTCTGCCTTCTTCTTAGAATGAGTCAAGACTAGAAAAAGTCATTTGAGGTCAATTTTTTAAAAAAATTCCCAAGAAAGATGTATGTGCCCATTATCCTGCTCAAGGATACTGCATAACAATTCAAAGAGTGAGATTATTTGTGTCCCTTGAAACACTCCTAATTATGATGAGGGTTGAAATAGGTGAAGACCATTAATAATTGTGATCAACATTGATTGTTTGTATGGTAATTTGGGTAAATGTGATTTCTTAGGTTCTTCATGGCTTTTTAATTGCTGGCATAAGCGTTTACAGAAACAAGGGACGAATTAGTAGGCCTGGGCGGAGTTCACAAAGTCATAAAAAAACTCCACTGTGCTCTGCTGAGCTCCGCATGTGGCGGAGTGAGTTAAGTCACGCTACAGATGTTTCGTACTGGGATTATTACAGCACACATGGCAACACCTGCAGCACAAGAGGGTACAGCTTCCTTCTGCCCCTTGAGCTGATGTTCTACTCGAGTGGCAGCTTTCTCAACGCAAGTGGCAGGCTTCTCAATGTGAGCAGTAATCACCTGCTGTGACCGCCCGTGTTGAGAAATCTCCCCGGGATATAGTCTAGCGGTGGGTTGCCAAATTAACGTTGGCAACCCATCCGAGAGGAGAATCTCTGTTTCATGCTACTACGCAGAGTTTTTTCGAAACCCTGCACTCTGTGCGGAGAGCAGAGTAGGGAAAACTCTGCAAACTCCGCGAGTGGAGCAGTTTACCCCCCAGGCTAATGAAAGGAATTCTTTATTTCATATTGCTTCCCTTGCACAGGACTGACCCAAGTGAATTATTAGACAAAGATCAGTGGGTCCCTCTGTTTCAAACTTTTGAATGTGATTGAAGAAACATGTTTAATCCAAATCTTAAATTCTACATAGAAAAACCTTGCTGAGAGTGATTTTTCATGAGTGACAAATGGTGATGCAATGGGCCCCACACCTTCTTAGTTTTGAAACTCGATCTTGAAGGATTACTGTGTAGCCAATAATATATGAGAGTTCTCATTAAAGGCAAAAGGCAAGAGTGATTTATTATCTTTAAAAAAATATATTTACTGCAAAGGGCCCTAAAAATAGATTACATACAAAAAATGTACAATGTTTATATTCAGTGGGTCTGGGAAACAGCATTTGCAATACAAATATTTTAAAGAGTCCGATCCACATTACAAATAGTAGGCAATTTTAAATTCATCATAGCTGTACAATAACTATTTACAACTGCTTAATATTGCTCAGGTTGTGATGAACCAACGTGTCAAGACTGATATCAGTTAATTATTTGATGTAGGAGCCCCAGACCGGAGGAAGCAAAACTTCGTTGTCATTCAAGGTGATCCTCAACCGTACTCCTGAGATAAGGTCATCATCCTTCACCAAATCACAATAGTCGAATCTTCGTGTTTCTCTATGGCTGGTGAAGCTTTACTGTTCAATGATTTCTGACGGTTCTCTGCGTGTCCTCTGGTGGGATATGGTGTTTCAGCTCTGAGTGCTTATCAGAAAGGGAGATGGTGAGGGATCCTCAATAAATGCTATCGGTGATATCAGCCACAGTGGTCTGAATCAAAGGCCAAAGAGATGGCACTTAGGCTGGTACCTGGAAGTTGAAAAGGTACATGGTCAGATAGGTCAAGTAGGCAATTGTCCATCCTTACAGTGCAGCAAGCAATTGAGGCACCATGAGCTCTTAAGATATATTTTGCCTTGTTTCCAACTTTGGCTTGCAAAGAATTTGAATACATTTAACCAAGGTGAAGGGGATTCAGCACTGAAAAGATTGTGCCTCCTCAAATATGATAAGAGGTAAGTTAGTTCATAAAAATGTGCTGCCTTCAAATATTGTAATCCCGCAGCTGCCTCTGGCTTTCTTCAGTGTCACACCCTCTACTACACAGGAGCTACTCTACAGAATTGAAGACTCTGTGAAGTCCCTAAACAGGCAGTAGGTGTTTTGTAATCAGATGGATTATTTTTAACAATGTGATCCCGACCTGATAAATGCCAGTCTTAGACTCCAGGGGGCAGATACCCATGCTTACTCATAGCCCCCTCTTGCATCTGAACTAGATTTTCAGAATTATTATGCTCTTCTTTTGAAATCACAAAACATCCATACTGGGATTACAGCCAAGCTCTTGGTGGATGTATTTTCAGATGATACATCTATGAATTCATAAAAACAAAAAGTAACGGTCCACTGTCTTTTTCTTCTAAAAGGTTTTGCACCCAATCTTTCCCAACATAGATGTATTTCTTTGATGACAACTGCTTTGGACAACCCTACCCCAGAATCGCTCCTTCTTCAGCACCAATGGGATGTGATCCCTTAGTCTCTCCATGTCCATTGTTGGTTCCATATTTCTCTACATATTTCTCTAGACTTGAAAACCTATGTATTTCGTTCCTCTTCAACACACCCAATTGTAATGTAATTTAAAACATTAATCAAAGGCCTTCTGTCAGAAGTGCTTCTGGAATTATGAGACTATGAAGGGCCAATTGTACTCTTGAACATCTGGTACAAGAATATTGTGGCACGCTAATGCCATGGACAAAATATCGAGGGACAAAATATTGAATGGTAAATGCAAAGAGGGGCAGATATATTTACCATTATTAACTCCACATAAACAAAGATATATGTATATATATTTTTGATACACATATGTGGAATTAGGTACAGAACATCTGTTCATATTTACCTTTTGATATTTTGGCTAGCTTTTTTGTCAGTTATATTAGTGTCCGACAATATCAATGTTCAGGAGGCACATTTGGAAGGCTATATTATGGGACACAGTGAAAATTATGCAGCATAATTTATTACATTTTGTGAGAATAGTATTCTGCTATTTTATCACACATTAATGCTGTTCTCCCAAAAAGCTTTGCCTCTCGTATCCCAGTATAGCACGTGGGTGAGGTAATCTGGTGAGTAGTTAATGTTTGCCATGGCGCAGCACCATGTGTTATTTTTGATTATTCTAAACTATCAATACATTTATTTGTGGAAATCTGTAATCTATGTAGCATAGGGTGGATTATTTGGTAAGTACCGCAAACCCAAAATTGTATGGAAGAAGCGCCTGGCTACCCTCATGGGTGACAAGCAGCACTGTAGAAATCCACCTTGCATTTACATTATATTCCAGTGATCCCATCGATTAGTGATGGTTTGTTGTGGGAATCCTTTCAATCTGATAGTACTCACATTCTCACTGACATTGACAGAAAACAAAAGCATCAAAATCTTACCTCACCCTACTTAGAAAGTATGTAGTCGCACAACTTGAGAGTGTTTTTCATACTTTTGATCATGTCCTCGAGCTGGTAGATAGAGAGAATGGAAACGAGAAGGCTATTTAGATGTGACAACATGCATAGCAGATGACTTATTTTTCTAAAAAATGGTAAACTGTGGGCATTGCCAGTAACTAGTTGATCCCAGGGAATAGGAGATTGCTTTCTCTGTTGCTCATTGCCAATGCAGCTGAATCCTTTGCCTGGTTTAGAAGTGAGGATAGAAAAAGCTACATTTGCTCCTACGGTGAAAGGGAATTTTCGATCCCATAGTTCCTTGCTCGTCCACAAATACGATCAACCCCTGTGTGCTTTGTTCTCTTCTGTCACAGAAGAGGTTAGTCTTGTAGTCAGAAGGGTGATTGTTTTAATTAATTCCTTTTTCCAGCAAGAGATAGCTTCCACATTTATCCATTTACATTGTGCACTAAAACCAGCGTTGAAGTTACAAAATCGGTCCTAGCTCTATAAGGGTACCACTGGATAAGAGACTGAGGGCCCGATGTAGGTGGCCGTTTCAGGCCATTTACCGACCGGTAACGGCCGATTTCGGCCGTTACCGACCGGTAAATGGCCAATCGGTATGTAGGGGCCTAAATCCAAGGCCACATGTAGGTAAATCTACATTTACAGAATCGGTAAAATTACCGATTCTGTAAAATACCGAATCGGTAGTTTTACCGATTCTGTAAATTCCATATGTAGGTGGGACTCTTCTGAGTCCCAAAGGCCTTAACGAATCGGTATTTTACCATGAAATCCAACTTCATGGTAAAATACCGATTCCGGTGTGCATGCACATGTATGCATGCACACCTATGCCATGTGGCAGGCAGACCTGCCCCTAGGGCTTGTATGCCTGCCACATGGCACCCAATCCTGTTTAGGGGGTGCCAGGGGGTGTCAAAGTGACACCCCCTGCACCCTTGTGAAATTCGGTATTTACCGATTTGGTAAATACCGAATCGGTAAAGCCTATTGATTCCTATGGGCTTTGAAGCCCATAGGAATCAATAGGCTTTACCGATTCGGTATTTACCGATTCGGTAAAAGGGAACATCTGGATTCCCTACATACCCACCCCTCACATTTACCGATTCTTAATTACCGAATCGGTAAAATTCGGTAATTTTCGGTAATTAAGAATCGGTAAATGTTACTTACCTACATCGGGCCCCGAGTGAGTTACTACATCATTCACTCCTTGGTAATATTGTAATGAATTCCTTTTTTTTCTGGGCAGTTATTCCTCTGGTATCTTGTGTATTTACTTTGTTTTGTGTAGATGGAATGGAAGCAACAGAGTTTGAGAGAGAGGGCACATGAACTTGATGGTATAGAACTTTAAAGAAGACTCACATATTTCTCAGCTGCAATGGTGGGCATGTCGAAGGCGTCCCTCCGTTCCGGTGGTGTTACTTCTTCAAGCAGAATAGATGGATCCTGAAAATATCATTAAAATATCATCATTACCAAGACCATTGTCAACACATCTAGACTCTCATGAGTCTCACAGCGACAGAAGTCACAAAAGGCTGCACACCTCAAGAAACTAAAAAACAAAGAAAAACATTTGTACAACAAATAGCATACTATGTTCGATTCCTATTGGGCATTTCAAGGCCTTAGCGCCATGTGTTCATCCCCTTTAAAAGCAGAACTATTGCTTTTGCGAGTAATGGATCAAAGATGCAGAAACAGTGAATAATGGTAAGCTGACAGTGTACAAGTGTGCTGCTACCAGAAGTGGGCACTCTGCTCTTGACCCACGAAATTGTGTATGTCTCTTTCTAAACAATACAGGGCCCGATGTAGGTAGCAAATACCGGTTGGAAACGGCCGAATTCGTCCGTTTCCCACCGGTATTTGGCATCTTGAGATGTAGGGGGCCAGATTTGACAGATTCTGTAAATTTACCGAATCGGTAAATTTACAGAATCTGTAAAATACCGAATCGGTATTTTTACTGATTCGGTACCTTCCAGATGTAGGTGGGACTCTTCAGAGTCCCTAAGGCCTTATAGAATCGGTATTTTACCACCCAATCCAATTGGGTGGTAAAATACAGATTCCAGGTGTGCATGCGCATGTGTGCATGCACACCTAGCCATGTGACAGACAGACATGCCCTTAGGGCATGTCTGTGTGCCACATGGCAAACATGCCCGTCTTTGGGGTGCTACAGGGTGTCAAAGTGACACCCCCTGCACCCTTGCTAAAATCGGTATTTACCGATTCTGTAATTACAGAATCGGTATTGCCTATTGATTCCTATGGGCTTCAAGGCCCATAGGAATCAATGGGCAATACCGATTCGGTATTTACAGAATCGGTAAATACCGAATCTTAAAGATTCGGTATTTACAGATTCTGTAATACCTACATCTCCCCCCTTCATATTTACCCACTCTTAAATACCGAATCGGTAAAATTCGGTATTTAAGAGTCGGTAAATATGAATTACCTACATCTGGCCCACAGTATCTACGTTATCTGATGAATACCATCCTGGCTCCCAAAGTTCTTGCCTACTATTGAGAAATCACACACCTCGACTACATTGTTTAGAGCATCAAGAAAGAAATTGCTGGGAGGAGTTGCCAAGTAGTGTAAGATGGAGGCTACATTTTACGCAAGCTCCTTGCCAGTTCCGAGAATCCTGCTGAATCCGACCCTTAGGCTACCTTTTTTCAGCCATAAGTACCGGTGCGGTGGCCCATATACTAACCATTTTTGGCCCACCGGAGCCCATCCAGGGAGCCCGGGATGAGAGACAATTTTGTCGATGGACAGCCTGGGTGTTCGTAAGACCTGCCTGGAGACGTGTCTGCTGGTGACAAACATCACCTGAAGCTGTGAAATCACAATGGTGAACCTCCCTGTGCATCGACTCCTGGGTCGTGCAAGGGAGAGAAGACAGCCAAGTGGCCGGGGTGTGGCACGAAGCCGCTTTCATTTCCAAGAGCTGGATGGAAACAGCAGAACAGGTACCTTAGAGTGGAGGAGCCGGACTGGGTGCCACACGTGGCCAGGGCTGCAACTGCAGACTGGGCGAGCCGACTATGGAGCAACCTTTTCTACAATGCAAAAATACATGTTGTGGCCCCTACTCTTGTACCCTTTGTCCTACCCAAGCCCATGTAGGTAGCCAGGGATAAGAGAAAAGCATTAGGCAAAAACGACATGTCGGAAGACTGGACTGCTGCCAACGTACCCATCCGGAGCTGCAATCCCACAGCGGCGATCCATCTTTACCTCCGTATTGACTCTTGGGGCACAAAGGAAACAGCCACATGGGAGGGGAGTGGTAGGGACCGCTTTTCATGTTTTGGCAGCCACATCAGATTGTGACAGCCAAATTGGTGGGCCAGAGTAGAGGAGATTGGATAGGCAGCATGAGCATCCAGGACTAAGATTACAGCCCAGGTGGGCCGGGACCCACACACGATGTCTCGCCCCAAAGGTAGAAGACTGGGTACATGGCTTCAACCTCAGGAGGTGATCCCCCTCTGGGAGTCCAGAAATCCTGGGAGACTGCTACAGCCAATGGGGGGGGGGGGCAGTGACGGCCCAGCCTTACTCCACGCCTGATCACCGTGGTGTCTCAGGAGGACATCTGGAGAGAGGAGGGGAGAGAAAGTGCCCCAGCACTGGGCCAGTAAGACATGGCCTCACAGAAACACGCGCGGGCAGATGTCCCTTGCATTGTGTGTAGGTAGGACCCTCCCAGCTGGTAGACCTGCCAGATGGCATGGGGGACCAGCACCCAGAGAAATTCCTCACAGAATAGTTCAGAACCAGGGTCCCGGATTGTGAGCTATCCCCTACTTTGTTCTAGAAAGAGCACACAGAGCGCTGGCCCCATGCCCTCTGCTGGTGACACAGCCTAGAGCCATTATCATTAGGGTACTGAACTTTTTAGGCAGAGACTCTATCCCACGGCATGCACGCCAACATAAAGACGTCCTTTGCACCAACTCCAAGTTTATGCTCTTCCCTGATTACACAGTTAAGTGCAGCTCTTTCGTAAATGTTTCTTAGAGGTTAAGTGGAAAGTCAGGTTATGTACATTGAATGTGCTGATGTACCCTGCCAAACTAAAAGTTATGTATCAGTAGGGAACCATTTTTATTTTAAAGTCCAGAAGAGACCTGGATCTGAGCGTCGGAGATGAAATAACTGCCCATATCAACAAAGGAGCCAATGACATCTCGGGAGACTGAAGGGGGTCAACGATCCCACTCAAGGCTGAAATGCAGGAGACTGATAGGAGGCCAAATCTGGTTATAACAGGAGGATAAACATAGGGCATCCTCCTCACAGAGCTCTGGTAAATACCAGGGAGGGGACCCTACTAGTGGATAATGAGATATTATTCTGCGGTATAAAGGAGGGTTTTAGTCTCCTTCCTTTCTTTCCTCCATGTAGAGCTACAAGTGTTTTCTCATTCACGGTGGGAGAAGATACACATTGCCTCTGGGGAGAGGGGCTGGCCCGAGGCAAACCACTCCCCACTACACAAGATTATTGTGGTTACTTTATTTTGATTTAGTATTACATTGTATTGTATGTTGTTTCTATTGGGGTTGCTTTTTTAGAGGTGAAAAATGCTTCCACTTAGAGGTGTTGAGTAGAGGGTTGTTGGGGGGAGAGTTGGGTACTTAAGGATTTATTTGGTCACAAAACTACGTCTCATGCAAGACAGATTGTGGACCCCAGTCAAAAGGGCGCAATTACCTGCCATGACCTCTGGCAACAACACCATCCTCAACAAGCAATTGTCTTGGAATTTCAGTGGGTTGATGGATAAAATAAAATTCACAACATTCCTTTGACAGGCCCACAATCGGGTCCTAGTGGTTCCATTGTTGCAAGAGAAACATTTTCTTGGGAATAGGGGTGCCTATGGGACACTATGTCTTTAACCATGCAGGGTTCACTAGGGGTTCCAGAGGAGTTACTTTTCCCTTGATGGTCATGGACACTATCTGATATGCCATAGATAGATATGTGGTGGTTACAGGCTTCCTGTTTGGCATTCCATTGGCAGTAGTGTCTGTGTATATTCCACCGACCCTGCAGGCGTCTACGATGAAAAATCTGATGACAGTTATAACCTTGGGCCTGGATGAAGAGCTTATCGTAGGGGGGATTTCAATGATGTCATGTACATACAACTTGATTTGAAAAGAGGGGCTAAACCATTGCACCATAGGCGGAGTCCCTGCAGATATGTAATCCTTGGAGAGCAAAGAACAAGTAGGCATGTGAGTTCACATATTATTCTCACTCCCATAGGTCACATTCAAGACTAGACTACTTCTTCCTCCCAGCTGCTGGACTCTGATAGTCATCAGGGCTACAATTCATGCAGGGGTACTGTTGGGCCAATCCCCGATTTAATTAACTATGGAGCTGGGGAGGTGTAGGTCTAACATGCACTGGAGCCTTTAGGTTGGGTGGCTGAAGGATGTTAGGTTTGAAGAACACATGAAGAAAAAGATAGAACTCTACTTAAGAGCAAGCTCCACAACAGAAGTCTCCCTAATTACATTGTGGGAGGCAATGAAAGCAGTTCTTTGGGGGTTAATAATGGCAGACTCACCATTCAGGTAACAGAGACCGAATTGCCACATCGCTGGAGCGAGTGGCAAAGGGTTCCCATTTATCTTAAACCACTTCTGCTCAGGAGACCTTGCGCTCTTTCACTTTTTAATCAGCTAAATTCGCCTTTGAGTCACACAGCGCTCACCTTGTCAATCACTCCTTCCTCGGTCCACCACTGACGTAGTCAGATTGTTGAGGAGGGAAGGCGGGGCCGGAAGTGATTACAACTTCCCCTCGCTTGCGGCGCAGGTTAGCAGGCTAGTTGGTCTACCCTGTTTTACCATAAAAGAACGATGCCATTCTGTTCGTGCCCGTCAGTGCCAGAACTGGCCCAGGGCCAGGAATCGCTGCCCCCTCTCTCAGCCCCTAGAATTTACACTCGGGAGACACTACTAAAACTCAGACAGGTCACAAATACACCAAGCCTTCACTTATTTTCCCTGGAGGAATGACAAAGCAACTGCACTCACTGCTCCTACACTCTATCACTATCTCCAAAGATAATCTCATCCCCCATCGAGCACTCAATCAGTATGGCCCTGCTGAACTGCAGGTCCCTACCCAAACACTCCTTGGAAATCAATATGCTTCTCCAAGACACAGAACAAGATGTTCTGTTTGTGACAGAAACGTGGCTATCCCCAGGCTCAGAGCCAGACATCGTTCAAGCCCTCCCCGCAGGATACCTCACCCCCTCACCCAACGCCTCGACAGAATCACTGGGGAATCACAATCATTCACAAAAGTCACCTCTCCTGCCGCGTACTAGACAGCCCGATTCTTGATTGTGAAAACTTTCATTTTATCATCCAACTCTCCCCTTTAAAATCACTTTCGGGCATTCTCCTGTACCGCCCACCAGGAGCACATGGACAGTTCTGTAGCTCCCTGATGGAAGCCATCATCTCACGTGCCTGCTCCTCTTCCAACTTTAAAATACTGATAAATCTAAACCTCCACATTGATGACCCTTCAGACAAAGTGGCAGGGGACCTAACACATGACCTGGTTTCCTACCACCTTCTCTTGAAAATCCACCAAGCCACACATGTAAAAGGCCATGTACTAGACCCCATCTTCTCAAACACCACCAAATTAAAAACGAGCACCTTTCAACATCCTGAAACTTAGTGACACCCACCATCACCCCCATCACTAACTTAACACCTCCCTAGAACTGGGTACCGTCCCACCAATTGGAAAAGGGCAACAGTTAGAGCACTGTTAAAGAAATCCCATCTGGACCCCCTAGAGCTGGGTAACTACCGGCCTATATCCTTATTGCCTGGAATCAGTAAGGTGGCAGAGAAATTCATTAACCAACAGCTCTCCGGCTTCATCGAATCCAACAGACTCCTACACCGCTCACAGACAGGCTTCCGGCCTGGCCAGGGCACAGACAGCACCCTGATGGCAGTGGTGGAAGAGGCGCGAATGGTCCTCGACGCAGGTGGATCTGCAGCAGTGATCCTCCTAGACCTAAGCACTGCCTTCGACATGGTGGACCACTCGATACTTGTCCATCGTCTAAGCAGAATAGGAGTCACAGGTTCAGCAATGTCCTGGCTCAAATCTTTTCTAGAACATAGAACCTTTCAGGTCGCCGAAGGCAACATTAGATCCAGATCTGTGCCACTCCAATAAGGGGTGCGTCAGGGCTCATCCCTAAGCCCTACACATTTCAACGTGTATATGTCCCCTCTGGAGGAAATTGTAGCTCCTTTCGGCATCAACCTGGCCACGTATGCCGACGACACCCAACTCGTGGTCTCTCTAAATCAGACGGACCACTGCCTTGAAAATCTATGCTCCTGTCTGAAAGAAATCTCCAGATGGATGAGCAAATCTCTTCTCAAACTAAATGGAGACAAATCAGAGATCCTAGTGCTAGGCAATCAATCTAAACTCACCACAAAACTTTTGTGGCCATCGTGCATGGGACCAGCTCCCGCTCCCAAAAAAGAAATAAAAAGCCTGGGTGTCTAGCTCGATCAGGACCTCAATTTTCAAACACAAGCTAGGAAATCCGTGGGAACCTGCTTTGGTCTCCTACGCACGACACGTAAAATCCTTCCCCTTTTAACCCCCACTCCAGAACACTCCTCATTCAGGGTCTCATCCTGTCCAGACTGGATTACGGAAACGACCTATATCTTTGCGCCCCGAAATTCTTCATAAACAAACTTCAACTTGTCCAGAACTCTGCAGCTAGGCTGCTAACTGGCACAAAAAAACAATGCTCTGCTAAGCCTGCCCTAAGCTCCGTACCCTGGCTCCCAATCCATGAGAGAATCAATTTCAAATCCCTCTGTATTACACATAAAATTCTACAGGACAAGGGCCCCCCAATCTTGAGATCCCTGATCAAACCATACAAAGCCAACAGGAAGCTAAGATCCGACCACCTCTTTCTGGCAAACGTTTCAAGAATTAAGAAAGCGCGGTCAGGAGGACGCCTATTCTCATACAATGCCTCCAAGCTCTGGAATTCCCTTCCCCTCAACATTCGCAGGGAAACCAACCTACTAAAATTCCGTAAGCTCCTGAAAACCTGGCTGTTCCCGAGCTAATTCCACGGGTCCAGCACTGGGACGCCCCCGGTTAGCTACGCGCTTTACAAATCCACTTCCAATTCCAATTCCATACCCTGTGGGAGGAGAAAGAAAAGTACAGCACTGGAAAGGCAGATTGGGGAATTCGAATATCGCCTGAAACAAATGAGAGATCATGACACATTTTGTAGTCTAGAAGCTACTAAGGAGGCCCTTATACAGAAACTGATGACTCATGCCAGGACACCAGTGTCTGATTTTTTAACACCGAGAGTACGAATTTGAGGCAAGACAGGAAAATAGCTAAACAGGCTTGCAGCCAACTCTGGAAGACAGGTTTGTCCCATGGAAATGGGGCCCGACAGTGAGGTGACCCATTACAAATCACACATAACTATCAGGCACTTTACCAATCAAAGCCGCCGGGCGGGTTGGAGCAACAAAACCTCTTAGCTGCAAACCTGGTCATGCCGAGGCTCTCCAGCAGTGAGAGGGTGAATTTGGATGCTCACATGTCGAAGGAGGAGTTATATGCAGCCTTGTAGGAGATGCAATCTGAGAAGGTACCTGGTTCAAATGAATTCACGATTTGCAATTCTTGGAAATGTTTGCATCAACACTACTCTCACTTCCTCACGAAGGTTGAAGTTGCAGAGACAGCTTTGCTACTTCCTTATGATATCTGGAGTGCCTCAGTGGTAGCCCTCTCCAAACCATAGAGCCACCTACAGACTGCGAGTCTTACAATCTGATCTCCCTAATAAATATTTAAGTCAAAATAGTTGCAAAGGCCTCAGCAACCAGGCTACTGAAACAGGTGAGACCCCTAGTGCACTGCGATCAAAATGGCTTTATGCCAGTCAGAAGCACAAGCCTTGTCTTAGGAGACTAAATATGTACTTGGACCACATACATTCTGTATCTGACCACACAGCCATGATGCAACTTGACTTTGAGAAGGCCTTTGGCCCATTTGAATGGTCTTTCCTCCACAATATCTTAAAAAAATATTAATTTTGGTCTTAGATACCTTTAGTATGTGAGGCTGTTATACATGATACAATGGGCAAGGGTCAGAGTGAACAGGATTTACTCACAGCAGTTCCAGATAGGCAGAGGCCTGCTGTCTCCTCTCCTGCTCACTCTTGCAAATGAACCACATGCCAAATAGATTGGCGGGACGTGCAGGTGGAGAGCTTGAGGTATGGCAGAAAATTAGAGGGCTGCATCTTTTTGTATGCAGACAATGTCCTCCTTTATATCCCGTGCCTAAACCAATCCATCCTAAAGCTAATTTATATTCAAAAAATCTTCAAAGAAGTGTCAGGCCTGAGGGTGAACTGGGGGAATCAGCCATAAACCCTATGGTGGGTTCTACTCCAGATTTACTTTCAGACTCCCCGGCGAGCTGGAGTTTTTAAATACTTGTTGTTAGACTTGTCAGTCTTATGGTGGTCTTACCTCAATCTTTTTGGCTGCACATTTTGCTGAATATTTTGTTGGCCGTAGGACTTTGAGCACATTACCACTGCTAATCAGTGCTAAAGGGCATGTGCTTCTTCCCTAAACATGTGTGCAATTGGTGTATACTTAATTGGCCTATTTAATTTACTTGTAAGTCCCTTGTAAGGTGGTATACCATATACCCAGCCTCTGTAAATTGACTGCTGCTAGTGTGCTGCAGCCATGATTGTCCCACCAACAGAAGAAGCCTGTCTAACCCATCTCGGGCTGCCACTGCAGTGCCTTTGTGGGCAGTTTACTGCCACTTCGACTTGGCATTTAAAACAAATTTCCAAGCCTTAAACTTCCATTTTATTGCATATAAGTCACCCCTAAGGTATGCCTTAGGTAGGCTTAGGGCAGGGTGGTATGTAAGCAAAAGGTAGGACATTTACTTTATAGTTTGCATGTCCTGGTAGTGACAAACAGCATATTTCATTTTTCACTACTGTGAGGCCTACTCCTCTCATAGATTAGCTTCAGGAATTCCTTAATACACTTTTTAAGCTATAATTCCTGATCAGAGAGGAGTAGCTGTTTCCTGTTTCATATGTTTGAATGGTAGTGATAAACCCTACTTACTGGTGACGTTGAATTTAACATTACTATTTTAGAAATTCCACTTTTAGAAAGTGGACATTTCTCTGCACTTACTGCTTTGTGTGCCTGACAGCCCGTCTCCAATGCATGTCTGGGGTGACGGACAGCTATTGTTTGTGCATTCCCTCTAGACAGCCACAACACAGGAAGGATAGGTGGGTTTGAGTACCCATCTACATACATCTGAATTCTGATGGCCTTGCCTGGGCTGGATGGAATGGAGAGGTTAACACTTCACTTGAATAGGTAGTATCCTGTCCCACACAAAGGACTGATTACCCCCCACCGATAGCCTGGCAGACAGGTCTGGCCTATAAGGGGAACATGTGCATTTAAGAGAGCTGCTTTGAAGTCATCCCAAGTCACAACAAAGGCACTTTTGGGTATAAGTACTGGGTTTGTGACCAATCCCCCCCCCCAAAAAAAATTAGGCACTTCTGGATCTTGAACTTGAATCTTTGTTACAAGGACTGTTGTGCTGTTTAAATAACTATTCTTTGGACTGCAGTCTTGGAAGGTTTGCTTTTCTCTTGTGTTTCCCTGCTGTCTGCTGCTCTTTGACTCTGCTGAAGGAGAACTGGACACTACCTTCCCTACAAGTGATCTCCAATGGCTTGCCTCTTCTTGCTTGAGACTCAGGGATATCAAAGTTTCTTCCCCTACTCCTGCGCCTGAACTCACTGGATGTGGCCCAGATACTTGCTGCACGGAATTTGATGCATCTTCTGTCTGTGTATATCAGAACGGGAGCATCGATCCGTTTGCGCAAGTAAAATGAGCACATCACATTGGAACCAGCACTTTGCCTTCAGAGATCGATGCATCAGACAGAGTACATCGCCACTGCTGCTTGGTGAGATTGATGCATCCCCTCGACTGCGTGGTAGAATCCGATGCGACAAATTGTTCGACACTTCTTGACTCCAGCACCCGTCTTCAGAGCTGACGCATCGCCTTCACTAGATGGCGCAGATCGACACATCTCACTGTTTGCGATCAGGAAAGGTGCTTTGTTCACTAGGTCCTGCGTGGATTCTTTAGCTGGCCTGCACTTCCATTTGGTCAGCCTGATATTTGACTTTGACCTCGCCCAGCACGACTTAAAGTAACCTTTTTAGCACTACTTGCTTCTAAGCACTTTACTGCATTTATGGCTTTAAAATTTAATATCTCAAACTCTGTACATTGGATTTTTGTCATTTTGGTCTTATTTTCTTTATAATATGATAACCTGCTTTTTCTCAACCTGTTTGGAGTCTTTTTATGGTGTATTCATTGTGTTACTGTGTGTGTGTTGCACAAATACTTTACACATTGCCTCTTTAGATAAGCCTCACCAGAGGGTAAGCACATGTTATCTTTAAATGTGGCTCTAGCTTACCCTGACCAAGGTTATGGCTTCTGCTTGGACAGGGTGCATACTTTTGCCAATCAGAAACCAATTGTCTAACATTAGAGCATGCACAAATCAAAAGACCCACAGGAACGCTGGGACAGGATAATCACCCCTTTGACTTGAAAATTTAAGTGATATATGGCAAGATGGAGCTCCCTCACCCGATCATTATGGGGAATATAGCCCTCCTAAAAATAGTGGCCTTGCCATAGCTGTTATAAGTTTTGCAACACTAGCCCCACAAAATCTGTACCCATTCATTTACAACCCTACTGGCCAACATCAATAGCTAAAAGTAGGGAGGATCGCACTGTGAATCTCCCATAAGAAGTGCATACAATCCCCTTATGATGGCAGACTAGGGGCAGTAGACATCAGACTGTATTACTAGTCGGTCCACCTGCTTGCGATTAATGAGTGAATCTTTGGGAATTGGGGGGACCCAGCTATGAGATTCGAGCGGACTCTCTTAACCGGGCAGGACCCAGGGTTTTGGCTGTATGGGGAGTACCCCCTGCCCACTCTCCCGGCTATTTCAGCTATTCCTGTGATTAGCTGGCAAGAGGCACTGCAGTAGGTTAGATAGTGGAAGGTGCCCACTAGGAATAAGCCACTGTGGATTAGTACATGGCTATAGAAAACGGTAGGGGTCCAAGGGCACTGAGATAAGTTGGGGATCCCTAAATTGGGAGATGTCTGGCAGACACACCATATGATGATCTATGATCCACTCAAAGCTTAATATGATTTACACATATCCCAGTTCTTTCTTTATCTTAGAGAGCTGACATGCACCAGTTAGGCTTCTAGACACACACCAACTAGAATCAGCAAAGGAATATAAATACTTGGGTGTTCTACTAGATAACAAAGGCTCCTTCAACCCTCATATGGAAACACTGAAACAAAAAGGTAATACAATATCCTTCACGAAGAAAACTTTAAAAAAGTGATTGCCGGGCCCTCTCTGAGCCCTCTATTAGAGAGTATCCAAGTCAAACGCCTGCCAACTATAACATACAGGAGGGAGGCCATGAGAGGAAGAGATACCACTACTGTGGAAACATAATCACCAGCTCATTTAGAACAATCTTCAGTCTCCCGAAATACACCTCCCCTGCCCATATAAGGATAGAGTTTGGGTTACAGAAGCATTTACTGGCCAGAAGGGGTGCATTTATAAAATGCTGGCACAAGATCACAGGGGCAGAGCAAGATACACTGAACTGGCAACTTTGGGTTGAACTATCACTAAGAAAGAACTTACCGGTGGGAATGTCTCTTAGAGATTCCCTTGGTCTGGAAAACCTATGGGCAACATCAGTGTCCCACACCAGCTTCAAGGAAGTGGTTAACAAGACCATCAAAGCACTGTCAATGGAAGAAGCTAAGCCTGCACTTGGAAAGAGAGTACATGCCTGGTACGTACTAAACAAATATATAGAAGCCAAACTACCAAAATATTTTAGTTATGAATTCAATATCCATCTGAAAGAGAAATGTTTACAATAGAGGATGGGTATAATGCCGATCTTACACACATTCCACCATGGAAGAGGAAACCCAGAGACAACATATGTCACTATGTAGCCTCGGAACGGAAGATCTTGCACACATAATTTGCAACTGCAAAAGCCTAGTACAAGAATAACATCTCCTCTTGCTACCTCTTTTTAATCTATACAGGATCTGTTCCTGCAGATAGGCAGTGCTGATTTGTTTCATATCTGTCAACACGCAATTGACCTGTTGATTTACTAAATTTCTCAATATTGCAAAGAAGAGACTGAAGTTAGAACCATTCTAGCCCGGCACATTGCACAACTCCAGTAAGCATTACAATACAGCCAACACACAACAAAGGACTGCTTAGCGGAAAGACCATCATAGGAGACACTTGGTCCCACGAATCTCATAAGCCTAGTCTGCATAGCGGCACTTCGCACAAGACTTATTTATATGCAAATCTATGCAAGATTCCCTTTCAGGCAAAACAACATCGGCACGGGAAAGTACAAATGGAGCACAGAGCACCTTTCTTTCGATTTTAACACAAAGAATCACTAAATGGACATACATGGCCAAATAAGGCCCTTTTAACGTTCATTTTATTCTTGCTATTTAACACAGTCAATCCTATTTAATCACTTATGCTATGTGTATGTAACCGTTTTAATTAATGATGCATAATCAAAATTACCAATTGGCAGTCAGGCACAATGCACACATATCAGCTCTGACAGAGTACAGCCCATAAGACATCTGACTCATGATGTAAGCTATTGGTAGGAAGGACATATCTTGCTTATACAGAACTCTGGTGATAAACGTTCCAGATCTGCTAAACAAATTGCAGGAATTAGACCTGCGACCCTTGGATTATAACAAATGGATTGAGGCAAACAATGGCAACTGGAGAATTAAAATATTGCCTTGCTTTAGATTAGACCAGGTTAAATACTTTCCGAGAATGTATTACACCCCTGACAGGCTGTGGAGGATGGGGAGAGACAGCAGCCCTGAAGGTCTCAATTGCGGACAGGCCAGAGGTTCTCTTATGCATGTGGTATAGGAATGCCGGGTCATTTAGGTGTATTTTAACCTGCTTTTCTCCAACCTAGAAATGGTATGTTGATTTCTGATAGAATGCAACCCCATATTGGGAATCATGGAAGTATTCCACGGATGGGATGGGTAAGGGGGCAAAAAATGATGGCTGGGATAGGTTGTGCTTTGGCTAAACGTCACATAGCGGGCCATTGGGGATCCATGAGGCCTCCCCAATCTCAAACCGGCTAAGAGGGATGGATTACTGCTCTTTAGTTAAGGAAGCAGTGTATAGGTCCAGAGGATTCTCACAAAAGTATGATAGACTCTGGGGACTGTGGAAAGAGCAGCAAAAAATACCCAGAGTAGACAACCCATAGGAAGTTCTTGGGGGAAAGCGCACAGTTGTCTGGAGCATAGATCCCACCATAGTTTACCGGACTGGTCGCAGTTGACTTAAGTGGGGTCTACTTCATGGTATTCTAGAAATAAAAGGGTTGTTGTGCAACGGGAGCATGGGGTGGATGACAATGCAGTGTTACAGTATTGTGATCTTAACGTTGTTACAAATTCAATCAAAAGATTTTTTGAAAAGAAAGAAATTACTATCCAGCTACAAGACAAATCAACAAGAATTGCCCCTTGTGCAATAGCTGTTCTCGAATCAGGGTGAAATGCAGCAATTAAACACCACTAATCTGTTCACTTCACAGTTAAACCCGGACCTGCAGTTGTGCGAGCTGGATTTTACCACAACTTTTAATGTTATTGATTCCAGTCCTACAAACTAGTATGGAATTTTAGGGCGGGCAGAAATCCCTCAATATGGTGGGCTGTATGTCTGCTAGGTCAGTGGAGTACATGCCTACACTGCCCTGTCCAAATGGAGTACAATATTTGATGGGCTGGCCCATCCATCAACGCTCCAATATTTCTGATGTTCAGATTATACAAATATCTCTGCATACATACATGCAATACCAGTGCAGTGTGAAAAGGTTACCTAGAAAGAGCTGGGACTGCTGTTGTGGCTGACGTATTCTTAGAGAATCATATTACATGTTTCTGGATCAACAGCTATTGGTTAAGGTAGGCACCTACTTTTTGGTGCTGGTGCATTTTTCTAAACTATTCATCTAGTCTGAGCATTTCATTGCCTTGCTTTTGTTAGCCACTGAGCATCTTCATCACCCCTGTCATACCCCTCAGGCAATAAGCAGAGCCCTGCGCAGTTATTGGCTTGGATAATTTAACAAACATTTGCAATACAATAGGTGTTCGTTTTGCGAGAGTTAGAGCTATTGACATTGTAAATGACAAAATCTTTTACCTATGTGTCTTGTTTTGGAGTGTAGTGGATGTGTGTGGTGTTGAGATGTATTATGTGGGTTGTATTGGAATTGTCAGTCGTGGAATTGTGTGGGATGGAATTGTATGGTGTGTTTCTGTGGTGGAATTATGTGGCATGGTGAATAGAAAGGGATGAGAGCTGCACAGAATAGATAGAAAGGAGGATGCACAGGAATAGGTAGTTTGTGCACGAAGTGATGATTGAATTTGAGATTGAGGAGCAGAAAGAGAGTGTGAGAAAGAAGGGGAGAGCAAGCCAGTGATGCATAAAGAAGGAGCACATGTGTACGCAGAATACACCCAAAGAAGAGGAGGAGAGCATGGGTTTGAGGGATGGAAATTTTTTGAAAAGGCCAGGAAAGATACTGTGCTGGAAGACATGAATTGAACCATATGAGAGAGGCAAGAACAGAGGGTGAGGGAGCGAGAGAGAAGGGTGAGATAAAGTAAGAGACAGAGAGAGATGGAGGTACGAGTAAAAGGGGCCCATATGGGGGAGGCGAGAGTTGGACCAGTGCAGAGCGTGAGGTGGTACGGGAAGGTAGCCTGTGTGAGCAGGCAGTATAGAGCGGAGACAGGGAGTATGAGGGAGGGATGAAAGGGGCGGTGGGATTTAGATGAGAGGGGGTACCGGGAGTGTGAGGGAGAGATGAGGGGGCAGTGAGTATATAGGGGAGATATGACAGGGCTGGTGATAGTACAAGTGAGAGATGTGGTAGATTGGAATTCTTTGTTGCAGAATTGTGTGGCGTGGTATGAAGTTGTGTGGTGGAGATATGTGGCATGGTATGCAGTGGAATTATGTGGACAAAATAGAAGAGCGACGATCATGGCAGCAAATGGGAACCTTATGGACAGGCGTAAGCCCATATACTAGATGCAGTACGTCTCAATTTGAGATACTTGAATAGCGCTACAATGCTTTGCCTTTGCTAGCGCACATGTGTTCTCTTCCGTGTTCTCAGAGTGAGGCAGAGAGCAAGCTAGAGCGACCAAGCAGATATTGTGGTTTATGAATCGGTGGTAGCAGTATACCCATTAAAGAAAATGGCTGCGTGTGCTTTGGCTACGATATAGGGGCATTGGACAAAATTGTAGATGCAGAAATTATAAGTGCTAATACATGTGCAACATGTCATCATGCCCATGGGACAATGCGCATGAAAGCAGCACACGTGTACAAAGGTAATCTTAGGAAAATCACCTGTACATGCAATTACAGTATAATCCCATTTAAGAAAAGAAACATATGTAGAAGGTTTCTTCAGATGAGATAATGATTGTAAAATGACTTCCACTTTTGCCAAAATGTTTATAGTGTGGTACAGTTGGGTTTGCCACTCATTTCCATACACATGCCAACCTTTTCACCCACATTTACTTTCTAAGAAAAATTGCAGATGTTCACATTTTATTGAACAGGCGGCACACGGAGTGAGAGGCTGCTTCAGTGTGCGCCACGTTATGCACTGAAGAACAAGTTACTTACCTGCGGTAATGCTTTTTTTGGTAGATACAATATCTGCCTGTGGATTCCTCACCTTGTGAATATCCCCTTGCATCAGCAACATCCGGAAATTCTTTTTGTAGCCTCGCGCCGACGTGGACTTGGACGTCATAGAGACACGGCATCGCACGCGACTCCGCTGACGTCACCGACGCCTACAATAGGCCCACGCCGGCGTGATGACATCAGTTCCCTTTTTTCCGCGTCGTCGACGCTAACGGTTTCGGGATACTCAGTAGCTTTTGGTAACTATGTTACTGTTTTTCTTCATTTCTTTGTTCTCTTGCCTCTTTGTCTCCCTATAATGTCGACGAAGAAGACTGGATTTAAACCCTGCAGGGAGTGCAGAAAATGATGTCCGTTACGAACCCACACCAGGACTGTAGTTGGTGTTTAAACTCCGACCACGACGTAGATGGATGTTCGTCGTGCCAAAAAATTAACCCAAAGGCCCTGCGAGAGAGGGAGACCAAACTTCTTATGGCGAAACTGAAAGCCGATATAGGAAAGAAGTCTTCAAGATCCCGCTCAAGGAAGTCGAGGTCGAGGTCAAGATCAAGATCTCGAGAGGCATCGGCTTCGAAGTCCTCGTCGGATCATGCTTCGAGGTCGCATAAGAAGCACAAGAAAAGGAGACACGAGTCTCGACGTCATTCGGGTGAGAAGTCGGGCTCGAAGTCGAGGTCGCCGAAGAAGGTTAAATCGAAGGTAATTCCACCGCAAGGCACACGCACGGACCAATGACAGTAGACATATACACAGTATACACAGTACAAATATCAAGGTAACACACACAGTGTGAAGCAAATGCAATAAAACATTTGAAATAAACAACTCCTTGACAATAAAATAAATTCATTAAAGAAACTCTGGTATAGACGAGTGGACAACGGGGAGGCGGGTGGGTCAGTGAGGAATCCACAGGCAGATATTGTATCTACCAGAAAAAGCGTTACCGAAGGTAAGTAACTTGTTCTTCTGATAGATACATCTGCCGTGTGGATTCCTCACCTTGTGAATAGAGGCCCACAGCAGTCCCCACTCCCGGAGGAGGGTGTCCACTCTTCTAAACCAGGAAATCCTGGAGGACAGAGCGCGCAAAGTGGCCGTCCCTCCTCACTTCGGAATCCAAGCAGTAATGCTTCGCGAAAGTGTGGAGGGAAGACCAAGTCGCCGCTCTACAAATATCCTCTACAAGAACACCTCTAGCCAATGCTGAGGTTGAAGACTTAGCTCTTGTAGAATGAGCCCTTATACCCTCTGGTGGTTCCTTACCGGCCAAAGAGTAGCAGATCTTTATACAGAGGACGATCCATCTTGACAAAGTTCTTTTAAGGACCGCTCTTCCTCTTTTGCAGCCAGCAAACCCTATGAAGAGCTGGTCATCCAAACAATAGTCTTTAGATCTGTCCAAGTAAAAGGACACCGCCCTTTTGGGGTCCAGACAATGTAACCTCTCCTCCTCCTTGGAAGGGTGTGGGGGAGGATAAAAGGAAGGGAGGGTAATGGATTGACCAAGGTGGAAAGGAATAACCACCTTTGGAAGAAAAGCAGCCCTGGTCCTAAGAACCATTCGATCAGCATGAATGGTCAAGAAAGGGGTCTTGGAACTAAGAGCTTGAAGCTCACTTACCCTCCTTGCAGAGGTTATTGCAACGAGGAAGACTGTCTTAAGAGTCAAAAACCTCAAAGGGCATTTGTGAAGAGGCTCAAAAGGAGCACCCATCAAAAAGGTCAAAACAAGATTTAAGTCCCACTGAGGCACAATAAAAGGAACAGGAGGGAACTTATTTGTGAGACCCTTTAAAAACCTTAAAACCACAGGAGATTTGAAAAGAGAAGGCTGATCAGGCAAACAGAGAAATGCCGACAGCGCAGAAAGATAGCCCTTAACTGTGGCAACAGCAAGCCCTTGCTGCGCCAGAGAAAGGGCAAACTGGAAAACATCTGACAAATGGGCTCTCAAAGGGTCAATAGATTTTCCTCCACACCAAGTGACAAATTTCGACCATCTATAAGAATAGATGGACTTAGTGGAGTCACGCCTGGCTGACAAGATGACATCCACCACGTCAGGCGGGCGAGAAAAGGAATTCAGGTTGCCCCGTTCAATCTCCCGGCATGAAGGTGTAATGTCTGGAGGTGGGGGTGTAGAACCTGCCCCTCCATCTGAGAGAGGAGGTCTGCCCTGAGAGAGAGATGGAATGGCGAGTGAGAGGAGAGGTGGAGAAGATCTGTATACCACACCCTTCTTGGCCAGTCCGGAACGACCAATATGACTTGGGCCCGGCCTTGGCGAATCTTCCTCAGAACCCGAAGAATCAAAGGTAATGGAGGAAACGCGTAAAAGAGTTGATTTCCCCAACTCAACTGAAACGTGTCCCCCCAAAGCTCCTTGCATCGGATACTGGAGACTGCAGAACGACAGGAAGTGAGCATTCTCGCGAGTGGCGAACAGGTCCACCTGAGGAGTCCCCCACATCTGAAAGATATCATGAACCACCTCCGGGTGAAGCCTCTACTCGTGGTCGGCAGAAAACTGCAGACTGAGACTGTCTGCACGAGTGTTCAGAACCCCGGCCAGATAATTTGCCATCAGACAAATCTGATGGTCCTGAACCCAGGACCAGAGACGCAGAGCCTCTCTGCAGAGACACTGCGACCCCACTCCTCCCTGTTTGTTGATGTACCACATTGTGGTCGTGTTGTCCGTCAGGACCTGGACCGAACGACCGCGAAGGGAAGGGAGGAAGGCCTTGAGCGGCAAACGTATCGCCCGCAATTCTAGAAGGTTGATGTGAAGTAACCTTTCCTCTGGAGACCAAAGACCCTTGACCACCAGATCCCCCAGATGAGCACCCCACCCTAGAGTGGATGCATCCGTTATCACTGTGGCCACCGGAGGAGGCAACTGAAAAGGCTTCCCCTGAGACAGGTTGCCTTCCACGCCCCACCAAGACAGATCCGCCGCAGCTTCTCTGGAGATCCTCACTGACTTCCTGAGATCCCAGTCGTCCAAATAAGGGAATACAGGAATCCCTGACCTTCTGAGATGCGCCGCCACCACTGCCATTACCTTGGTGAAGACTCGAGGCGCAGTAGTAAGCCCAAAAGGAAGGACCGCAAACTGATAGTGCTGCGATCCCACCGTAAAACGGAGATACTTCCTGTGCGACTTCAGGATGGGGATGTGAAAGTACGCATCCTGCAAGTCGAGCGACACCATCCAGTCTTCTTCCAGCAGTGCCTGAAGAACCTGAGCAAGGGGGAGCATCTTGAATTTCTCTTGTTTCAGATAGAGATTCAAGATCCTGAGATCCCGGATTGGACGAAGTCTGCCATCCTTCTTGGGAATCAGGAAATACCGGGAGCAGCATCCCTGACCCCTTTCCTGCTCTGGGACCACCTCTATCGCACCCTTCCTTAACAGAGTCTGAACTTCCTCCTGTAGAAGCAACAGATGTTCCTCCATGCAAAAACCTTGACAAGGAGGGTAATTGGGAGGGAATTCCCGAAAGGGAAGGGCATACCCATTTTCTACGAGATTGAAAACCCAAAGATCTGATGTAACCGATTCCCAATCCTGTAGAAAGTGGGTAAGCTGACCCCCCACCGGACCCGCATGATCCTGAATAGCGGATCTAGGGCTGCTTTTCTGTGGCTGGGGGTTGGAGGAGGTGGAGGAGGAAGAGGCTTGACGCCCTCTAGGACATGCCCTTTGCTTTCCCCTGTATGATCTATACAAGGTATTTTGCTGCTGCTGCTGTTGTTGCTGCTGCTGACCTTGTCTATAGGTACGAAAAGAAGAGCGTCCAAAACCTCTGAACTTTCTGGTCGTTGAACCTCTTACTTGAAGACCAAGAGATCTAGCAGTTGCTCTGCTGTCTTTAAACCTCTATAGCTATAAAAAAAAGAAGAAACAGGTAGCGATAAACAACATACAAACAGGTAAACAAACACTACCTAGAACAGAGACAATAGAGAACATACGTCGCTCCCCTCTACCTGAAAACCAGAATAGACATACTGCGGTGATACACCATCTACACGATGTTTCACCTCTTATAAATCTAGAAATAGCTCCAAATGCCCCACTAACACACGAACTAGATCAAGGATATAACTCTGATTTATTATCCAAAATTGGAGATCTTCTACAAAATACTCTTATACCAATACAAGCTACACTAACAAATTTAGAAAAATCGATAGCTGAACTCTCAGCCCTGATGAAACCGAAACAAAATTCTAACCGTACCCAAGAGGCACAAAAAACACACAAACCAGTGACGACCAAGTCGTCTAGCCTAATTACTGTGCCCCAAGTTAAAAAATCGACCCTTATACCGACTGCAGTATCAATGCCCACTAGTACGACAGTGGCTAAGAAAAAAGCAACAGACAATCCACCTGCAAACACCCCAACTGTAAAAAATACCATTCTTTGTGACCCCAAAAGTACAGCTACGAAAACAAAACAACCCCAAATAAGTAGAGAGAGGGAGAGAAATCAACCGAGCGAAACACGCCCAGTAACCCTTCCACCAGAAGCAAGCCCATTTGTAGTCATCCTGACTGGCGTTCCAGAATTGGTGGATTCTAAATCCGAACCAAACTGGTCGCTGAAAAATAAGATCCAACATTGGCTCAGCATAAACCGCCCCCCCCCCCCCTTACTGTTCAACGAGAATCTTGATGGTCAGAAGAGCCCCCTGGGTCGGTCAGGGAAGAAAGACTATACAGGGCGATTGTATCTTAATACATTTGAAGACCCTAGAATAGTGGAGCACATCTGCTCAGGGGAGGAGTTTAGCCTAAACGGGGGGATTGGCACAAAGCGCCTCTCTTTTTTCTATCCACCGAGATTTCCGGATGGTCCCTCCCAAAGTGATGGACCCTGGTACACAGTGGGCCCCCGTTATCGGGGAAGAGAAAGGGAAGAGTGGAGGGGACAAGAACAGCGGAGAAACTATAGAGAACAACCTCGTTGGGAGGGATGGAATGGAATACCCTTAATGAACATGTACAGCGGCTTAGAGTCAGTGGACTGACCATCACAGTCAGAAGACCCTGATTCCCCAATTCCACATAACCCCGACATTCATCACCATTCCCAAATTGATAACACCCCTAAGAGTGTCTCTCCCCCTTTGACTATAGTTTCCTGGAACACTGCGGGACTGCGGTCCAAAATTGAGGATGGGAGTATCATGCATCTTGTGTGTAGACACCAAATAGTCTGCCTACAGGAGACATGGTCGCCAACAGTACTTCATTTACAGGGCTATAGGACGTATTTTTCACCTGCTTTGGTGGGCCCGAAGGGCAGGCCAAAGGGAGGACTAAATATCCATATAGCTAATACCATCCAACAAATAAAACTAACTACCATCGAACTGGCCCATAATTTCCAGATTATCTACCTCTCACTACCTAAAAATGAGTCTGTTGTCCTTATTAAGTTTTTATAACAACCTTGAGGAACTGCAGCTCCAGAGAGTATTGGGATATCTATACGAGAAACTAACTATCCTAAGCCAGAAAAGAGGAGCAAAGGGTCCTGTATTTATAATATGGGTAGGGGACTTCAACTTACACTATTGTAATCTCCTAGGAAAAAAATGTCCAGGGATGGTGACAGAGGAAGGTAACCCCCTCACTCATTTTTGTCATAATAAGATTGGTGGAATAATGAATGATCTTCTATCAGACCTTGATCTCCAAATAGTAAATACTCTGGATGGTAGTACCAAACGCCTAGAACCGACCTATCTAGGAAGGGGATTTAACACAACGGTTGATTATATTCTAATATCCGCTGGTCTTCAAACTAGAGCGAAGGATTTTGAAGTGATACCAAACACCCTAAGTGATCACTCAGCCCTTAAATTGGAACTGAATTTTATCCACCAACAATCTTTAGCCTTGACAATAGACAAAGCATTGAGTCAGAATAACATAACTCTGGGCCATTTAAATGGATATACAATAAAGTGGGGGAAGATAAACCCCAGGGCACTCACTGAAGAGCTGATAAAATCAGTATATCCCCAGATTAAGAAGTGCCTAGATTTAACGACAGAAGATGAGGAAATTCTAAGTAACTTCTCACAAATGATGGAAAAAATTAAATCCCTACTTACAGCAAAACCAAAAACTGGTCCTCCCCACAAAAAAGGCTGGTTTAGCCATGATTGTACTCAGGCTCACACCAAGCTCAAGGTAGCACTAAATAAAGACGACAGAGACCCCCTTCAAATAGCAACACTGAGAAAGGAATATCTCGCGATTCGAAAAAAGAGAAAGGCGGAAATAAAGCAGGCTTTGTGGGACGAACTTCATTCTAGTGCCCAAGAAAAAAATAGTGAAGCCTTCTGGAGAGTAGTGAGAGCTCCTTTTCTGGTAGACGATAAAACCCCAAAAATTGAAGTCGCCATAGAAGAGGCAGTATGGGTCACGCATTTCTCCAAAATATTTCAAAGTCAAACAACAGGTCAAGAATCTGAAGGAGATAATTTAGCGGCCCCAACTTACCCTATCCAAATAGATTTCAAAATCTCGGAGGTCCTCCTGGCCCTGAAACTAAGTAAAAACGGAAAAGCTCCAGGGCCGGATGGAGTCCCGGCAGATTTTTTTAAACATAACACAGATCTTTGGGCCCCTATTATTACTAGGGTATGCACGGCAGCTGCAAGGAAAGGAATTCTGCAGACCTGGACAAGGCCTGTGATTGTTCCGATCTTTAAAAAGGGTAATCGCCAGGACCCTGCCTGCTATCGTCCAATATCCTTGTTGGATTCGTTGGGAAAGGTAGCAGGTAGGGTGATATTGGACCGACTTCAGCAGTGGGTGGAGGAGAGAGGCATTCTGTCCGAGCTACAATTTGGTTTCCGGGAGGGATTTGGAACAGTGGAACAGGCCCTAAATCTTTCTATCATTATGGGAAAATATATACACGCAAAGCAAGACAGACTCTATATGGTATACGTGGACTTGTCTGCCGCGTTTGATTGCGTCTCACACACCAAATTATGGTCCGTGCTGTCACAAATGGGGGTAGATTTGCAACTTTTGAACTTTTTAAGGGAACTGTACCTGAAACCTTCTGCTAGAGTCCGTTTTGGCACAAAGGGAGAGCTGTCGACGCCATTTAGTGTGGAGCGTGGATTCAGACAAGGATGCGTCCTGGCCCCTTTCTTATTCTCCCTCTATACTAACAACTTGGAGGTTGAGCTCTTAAAGGGTGTCCAGGACCACCCACAGGCAAAACATCGCCCGATTCCCGCTCTACTCTATGCGGACGACGCCGTCCTGCTGGCACGGACTCCTCGCGAACTCCAGAGGGTACTCACCAGATACTCCTTGTTTATGGGCAGTCTTGACCTCCACATAAATGCCACAAAGACATTCGTGATGACGGCAGGTACAGGGAGGAAACACCCCAAAGATTTAACCCTTAAAAAACAAAAAATAGAGTTTACATCTGAATACTGCTATCTGAGCATTATAATAGATAAAAAACTGACCTGGAAAGCGGCAATAGAAGCAAGGAAACACTGCTTAAAGAGAGCTATAGCAGCCCTGGTGTCCTTCTCGCAAAAATTGGGAAAACGACCACCCCTGGAATTACTAGCAATATATAGAGCCAAATGCCAGTCAACAGCTCTATATGGGGCTGGCGTATGGGGACACATGGATGTCTCAACCCTACAGATTGCAGAGAATGCTTTTTTGAGGTTTCTCTTGATGGCCCCAAAGCGATCCTCAACGTATGCATGCCATGTTGAACTAGGCGTTCCATACATTGAGGATCTGGCAAGAATACAACCTCTACTTTTATGGCGCCGTATTTGGACCTCGGAAAAGAATGCTCTCACCAAGTTGATAGTGGCAGATGCTATGACACTAGACCACGCTCAAAAAATAAAATGGCTAGCCTACATTAAGAACTTTTTAATTGACCTAGGGTTAGAGAAATACTACCTCACTCCTGAAAAGATCTGCGAACTCTCGAAAAAGGAATTAAAAGTTCTGGCCCTGGGACATTTGGACAATTTAAGGCTTCTCTCTGAAGCAGGTAAACCATCTGTTCAACATGCAATAATGGTACAATCCACCTCTTCCATTCAGCCCTATCTAAATCTTGAAATCAGTATTTTTGATCGTTATCTTCTGACAAGATTTAGATTAAACCAATTCCATAGATTAACAGCATTCCCACTAACGAATGCATGGGATCCAAATCTACCCCCCTGTCCCTGTGACGGAAACTCCGCGCAATCCACTCTGCATGTAGTTATGTTCTGCAAATTCTACAATGAACATCGAAAATTGTGGCTATTATCCCTGTTAAAATCTTGGGGTTTCAGACAATGTCGTCCTGCCATGCTCTGTCTACAGCTCCTAGATACAGAAACCACCTGTTATCACGTACTAAACTTTTTGAAATGCATATTTAGACACAGGAAAAATTTGTAAAGTAACTTCCATTCGATTAGTGCACTCTAAATGAACTGTGAGTAATTGCCCCCCGATTAGTGCACCTCAAATGAACTGTGATAATGATCTTTTGTATGTGAAATTGTATTGTACTACATTATTTTATGATTATAAATTCTTAAAGGAAGAAAATATTATGTATTAATACTGCTTTTATGGATTTCTAGTTTCTGAAATTCCGAATAAAGACATTTATTAAACCTCTCTAAGGCTGTATCTGCCTTCTTGCCAAAGAGTCCAACTCCATCAAAAGGTAAATCTAATAGTGCAGACTGCACATCCACAGAAAAATCCGAGGATTTCAGCCAAGCTGTTCTTCTTGTGGCAACCGCAGTGCCCATGATCCATGCCACAGAATCTGCAGTATCTAGACCGCTCTGGATAACTTGACGAGCTGCCGCTTGAGTATCAGATAACACCTCCTCAAAGTCACCCCTGCAGTCCTCTGGAACCTTAGGAATCAATAAACGCATTGAGTCCATAAGTGCGTGCACATACCTCCCCATGAGACAAGTGGCATTCGTTGACTTTAACGCCATACTTGCGGAGGAGAAAGTTTTCTTGGCCACTTGATCCTGCTTCTTGGCCTCCTTGTCACCAGGCACTTGGGGAAAAGCACCAACCGACTTTTTAGAGCACGCAGCCTGAATCACTAGGCTTTCAGGAGAAGGGTGAGATGATAAAAAGACAGGGTCTTCGGGAGCCACCCTATATCTCCTCGCCACACTTTTTGAGACAGCAGGAGCAGAAAGAGACTTTTTCCACACCTCCATAATAGGTTCAGTTAACGCCTCATTAAATGGGAGTAACGGTTCCACAGCTGAGCTTGGTGAATGGAGTACTTCTGTAAGCAGATTTGACTTAAACTCAACAGTTGGTAATGTCAAACGTAAAAGTCCTGCAGCCTTCCTCATTACCACGTGATATGGCTGGACATCCTTCGAAGGCGTATCGGGACCTGATGGCAAATCCCGCTCTGGGGAAAAATCAAGGCCACTAGCATCAGCCAGCTCTTCGAAACAATCCTCATCCAGCTCACCTTCTTCCAAGTCTGGGTGAGACTCGCAATATCTCCGTTCTTCCAGGAGGCGTGGAGCTTCCCTCCTGGACCTCTCCTTTACACAGATCGCAGTCGGATCCACCACCGACTCCGACGGAGCCAGAGCCGACGTCGGTACAGAATCCGAAGGCTTAGATGGTTGTTCCAAAGATCTGCTTGGAGCTGGCGAAGCCGGTAGTCGTCGGAGTCGTCGGAGTCGTCGACTTCGGTCTAGCCGGCGTCGACCTCGGCGTCAACCTCTGCGGAGCCGGGTACTGCCACAGCGGAGTCGGGGCTGGCATATACGGCATGAAAGGTGCCGGGGCATAAGAGTGAGGATCACCCAAATTAAATGCCATTGGACCCATGGGACCCGAAGTTGCACCAGAGGGGTACCATGATTTCGAGAATACCCCATACATAGCGTTCAGCAACGCTGATGGATCCTGACCTGGTGCAGGAAAAGGTGGATGATCACCCTCAGGCTGATCTTGAGGCAGATTCGAATCCGGCTCTTCAACAGGCGCAGATTCTTCTTCCTCATTAGGAACTTCCTCTACCTCTTCTTGAGCCGGAGACGGCATCGGAGTCGGATTGGAAACCAGAGTCGGAGATTGAACTTGTGACTCCGAAGGCGAGGCTTTACCTTCCCGATCCAAAACCTCTTGCGGTGGAATTACCTTCGATTTAACCTTCTTGGGCAACCTCGACTTCGAGCCCGACTTCTCACCCGAATGACGTCGAGACTCATGTCTCCTTTTCTTGTGCTTCTTATGCGACCTCGAATCATGATCCGACGAGGACTTCGAAGCCAATGCCTCTCAAGATCTTGATCTTGACCTCGACCTCGACTTCCTTGGGCGGGATCTTGAAGACTTCTTTCCTTTATGGGCTTTCAGTTTCGCCACAAGAAGTTTGGTCTCCCTCTCTCACAGGGCCTTTGGGTTCATTTTTTGGCACGACGAACATCCATCTACGTCGTGGTCAGAGCTTAAACACCAAATACAGTCCTGGTGTGGGTCCGTAACGGACATCATTTTCCCGCACTCCCTGCAGGGTTTAAATCCAGTCTTCTTTGTCGACATTATAGGGAGACAAAGAGGCAAGAGAACAAAGAAACGAAGAAAAACAGTAACAGCGTTACCAAAAGCTACTGAGTATCCCGAAACCGTTAGCGTCGACGACGCGGAAAAAAGGGAACTGATGTCATCACGCCAGCGTGGGCCAATTGTAGGCGTCGGTGACGTCAGCGGAGTCGCGTGCGATGCCGTGTCTCTATGATGTCCAAGTCCACATCGGTGTGAGGCTACAAAAAGAATTTCCGGATGTTGCTGACGCAAGGGGATATTCACAAGGTGAGGAATCCACACGGCAGATGTATCTATCAGAAAGGCCCTACCTGCAGATTGGGCGGATGGCCAGGGACAATTAATCGCTTGCACTTTCAGTTCCACTAGAGTGTGGGGGGTGCAAGGCCACAGGAGTTAGAATCAGAGAACAATTAACAAGATTAGCCACAAAATAATTGAAACAAAGCCCCTAAGCAATTTGCAACAACCCCAGCTGCCAGGGTGCATTATGCAAATATCCAACACGATCACACTATGCTTCTCCCAGCTTTGAATAATTATGAATTACCACATGCATAAACATTTACCACAGTTGTCAGTTCATCATGCTCAGAAAGAAAAAAAATGGAATGTAGCAAGTTACTGTTCGGAGCATGCTTTGTGAAATACACCCTGGCCTGCTACGAAGTGCCTATTTGGGATGAAAACACTGGTGGGTCTCTCAAAGAGGCGAAGCAGATATAAATAAGCACGTGGCTTAAGACTCATAAGCTAAAAATATGTGCTTTTGCATAGTGTGCCGCCCCACTGATATTTTGGTGCTTCTGTTATTGCATCCAGATATATACTACAGCAAGTAACATTGCATATACAACAAGCCAGGGCTGTCAGCTTTGTCAATGGTATGTTTTTCTGTTGGCTATATCTGAGGGTAAACATGCTTGGTCCTTTTCAAATAATTTGTTTCCTTTTAAGTCTTTTCTCTCTCAAAGGGTGGATTTGCAAAGGTTAGTTTAAATAGGCCCTCTCCTGTTTTCTCCTGTGTTTAAAGAGGGATATTCAAGTAAATTCCTTGCCTTTCCCTCATAACTATTTTTTCAGTGCAACTTCTTTTTAGCAACATTGGTGTGTAACAAAATACATGTTCCAATTATTATTCTTATTATTTTGAATTTGTAAGGCGCACAGCTACTCCAAGAGGTTTCCTGGTGTGATTACACACTCAAAGCATTTCTTCCTGCTAAACAGTTCTCAAGTAAAAACGTATTGTTTACATGTAAAGTGCTTTAGTGCCCCCGGACAAAGTTCGCTCTATATAAACTGACAGATTAAAAAACAGAGAACCGCATAATGTGGCCTTGGAGTGCCCTGGCTGGGTATATGTCCTTTTGTGTAACAACAGCATGTAAGTATCATAGTTGCCTTGACTGTAAAAGTATATAAGCCTATGAAGGGTAGAAACCTTCTCTAGTAGAGGACAATGAAAGTTAACGTCATTTGTGGTGAACACTCTAATGATGTACTCTGCATTATATTAGAAAGTGCCTTGCTGTTCTGCACAGTGTGCAGCACTGGAAAAAGAGCCACGCTTCCCAGCAGTAATGAACATTAGTTCTTCAAGCAGTGGGATCAGAGCAGACATTCCAGGGAAAACAGGAGTCAGACAAAACTGAGGTTTCTGCCCGGTTGGTGTGGGCAAATAAAGAGCCTGATAAGGAGCCGTCCCCGCACATGCTTTTTAGAACAGCTGGTGCACCAGCAAGACCCAGCCCATTTAAAGCCCTGGGCCTACGTGATATTTATTTGTGCCTGGGTTATTAATTTATTAAAAATAGTATCTTCAAGACATGTTGCAACGCTATGAAAAGACAAACATACAGCTCCAAGACCTATAAATGAAAACATAATTTATTATTATTACAGTGTTCACGCTGTTAAACATGAACAGGTTTACAAAGTCAAAGGAGGAGACCAGAAAGAAAGTACACAAGTAAACCAAGTGTTTCTGCTGGGTGAGGACAAAACCTGCAGAGAAGAATGCAGCCCTCTGCAGCTTATACCCCAACTTTTCCTGTCTTGCTTGCAGCCCCTCTTAGTCCCATCTAAGATCTCATTGCCGGGTCTTATAGGCAGGCTTGCTTCCAATGAGATCTGACTGAGCGCTCTGATTTGATTTTAATAACTTGGAAGCAGTATTTTAGCCAACATAGCATTGGATGCTATCAGAACTATGATCTCAGCCCCTATAATGCAATCACACTGTAATACACTGCCATTTGTCAGGGTGAGTTGTTCACGTTGACCTTATGAAGGCCCCTCCACCTTGCCAAAAGAGAGGACTGGTAATCCTGTAACAAAACACACCAGGGTCAGTACAAGTTGCCTCCTGGCCAGGACCAGTCACTATTTCAGCAGCAGTTTTGAACACAGTAAGCTGTGTGCTATTGAATATATTCTCATCCCTGTTACATTCCTCAATGTAGCTGTATTCTGTATTCTGGGGATACAGAGCCCAGCCTTTACCCATGCCTGACGTTTGGTCCTGAGCACCCCACCACCCTTGAGTCCAGGACCTGGTCTTAGACCCGGTCTTGTATTGAACACCCACATTCTTAAATATGAGGTTTCTTGGAGAGCGACCTTTCCGTCTGTGCTCTATCACTTCTGAAGTCATGAGTAATCCAAAGGAGGAAGTGAAGGTTGATTTACTTTTCATTAATGGCGAATTTAAGAGGTTGTTGCATTTGGTATCATAAGTGCCTTCAAAATAAAATGTTTATACATATTCAATATTTTTTCAACAAATGTTATGTACACATCAGGCAGGGGAGGCTGCACTGGCCATCTATTTGATAAATTTTTGTTTTCAGTATTGTCGACCGCATAAGTCTTTAGACATATTTTTGTTTTTTTCCTTGTAAACTTTTATCTAATTTTAAAATACACTTTTGCAAATGTGAACCGCTGCTGCTGGGAAAAGTTCAAAATATGACACAGAAAGAGATGCATGGTTCTTACCCGCTCAGTAGCTAAAAGGGAACCCTTGAACTCTTCAAGTACTTGACGGCATTCGAATTCATGAACTCTGGCACATGTTTGAAAGCCAATTACTATATCCTGCAAAGAATGAAAGACAACTCACAGCCTCAGGGAGACATTAACCAAACACAGATATTTAGGACAAGAGATTCCATATTAGAAAGAAAAGCTAAAGATGGGGTTCTTGATTGGACCTTCAGTGTTTACAAATGGCATTGGCGAATGATTCTCCACTACTAAAGCAAATCTATTCAGTGCCCAGAAAGCATGATTTAAGGATACTCTTATACAACTATGCTGGAGTGTTCTTACAATGGGACTGAAGAAGCATATTTGGATAAAAATATTAGAGTTCAGTCATTATCTGTGCTCCGTCACTAGGTTCTCTCTCTAGTGTTCACATAAAGGCACTGCAAGGAAAGTTCAGTTCACAAGCCTTCTTTGTGACGAAGGAGTGAGATTTCTTTAGCAGGAGGGCTTCTCCTTTCTTCCTCAAGTCTACTGTGCAGGGATTACACCAGATTCGGTTTTGCCCTTCAATCCTTGAGAACCCTCCCCCCCGACAATAGGTAGAAACAGACAGCTTTGTTGTCTTTTTTGTAGGTCTCTCTGAGAGAATCATTTCAAAGCTTTTACATAGCTTTAGGCCTTCCTCCGCTCTATCTGCTATATTGATTAAACTTGGCTAATCTTATTCAATCACTTGCATCTATCAGGAGAGATCACCTAAAGAGGTGCCTAACTATCCCTGATGAAATGCAGCAGTGGTCACCTGAACAAAGGAACTATTCGTCTAGTTTCTGCTAACTTAGTCCTCATCCACTCTGTGGAGGGTTTTCAGTCTGATATGATTTGGCTATCCATGGAGTAGATATCACACTTTGGGATGAGAGGAAGTGCTGAGTGAGGAAGGTTTCATGGTCATCATTAATTTACCGTCAAGCTCCTGTAATGAAGTTACAAACCTGAACAATGTACACCCAGATGCTCCTAAGTCCTTTATGACTTCCTTCTCAACATGTGTCTGTTCCGATCGTACAGGGGGACATTTTATCTCAGGGGAAAAGATCTATGATTATTGTAAGAAATACACTTGGTACTTACTGAATGGTTAGGAGTTAAGATGAACCGGGCAGATAAGAACATGCTTCGAAGGAACTGTAAGATCAGCGCATTATCATCACAGGCAGCGAGGCACTTACCGATGCACCGGAAAATAAAACCCTAATATGGGAGTGAATAAAAGACAGTCCGAGTTCAGAATAAGCAGCAACTCCTGCCCACTCTATGAGAGTCTTACTTATAGAGGAGCATTCATCTTTGATTAAACTCTACACATGTCGTCTCTCACTTTGAAATTTCTTTTAATGATTTGAGAGAAATGTTTATTATGTAATGTTATGTTATATCTTATGGACATTGTAAAGATTAGTACATGACCATGAATATGACTCAAAACAACAAAAAGGCGGAGGGGGTGGGAGCCAATAAAGGTCCTGTACCTATGCTCAGAAAGTGCTAATGCAAAAAAGCAGTGGAGGTACTTTTCTTCTAGAAAGTGAAGAAGAAAAAAATGCTGGCAAAGAAGCAGGAATCCTTAAAAAAAATTCTTGGTACCCTCACACAATCATGAGGATGTAATGTATCATCATTGGACTTGCTCCTCGTAAGGCTTAACAAAGGGTCGCTTTAGCAGAGACCTTTTATTTTTTTGCCGTCTGATAAGAAGCGCCAGTGTGAGGGCGTTTGAATATATGGGGTGAAGTGAATGCGTATATTGAAATAAAGGGACACTAAAGCTGTCTAAGACACACCGAACTAATGTGATGGTTCTCCTGGCAGGATTAAAAAAACATAATTTACTACTACAGGGACATGATGTATCCTGTGAGTGTGGTCAGGTTGGCATGTTTAGCGACTGATGGCCCAAAATAGATCTCCACTACTTCTTCAGGACCTAAAAGAAAAGGGGGATAAATCTACCCCACACTTAAGACGTAATATGCAGTGTAGGTATTCCCTGAAAGAAACGTTGTGATTTCTGTGAAAAAGACAGCGGGATACTAACATACATTCCACATTGATACATCAAATATAACAGAACAGGCAAGTAGACATTGGTCTAACAGACAACATAAAACCAATCTGTGTTGGTGCTACAGTGTATCATAAGTGATTAGTTGGCCTCAGGTGTGAATGGCGTGTCTTATCCTTTGGATCAATCTATAATGCCCCATAGGTCAAAAGCAGAGGGTAGAGCTTAGCTGCTCTATCCTCGACCCTCGACCCTGCCAGCAGGTAGGTCGCCCCCCCAGCCACCACACTGTTCTCCTGTGGCGCTGCCCCGCTAGTGCTCTCGCTGCTGCCTGGGTAAGTCCTTCTGTGCCTGATCACTGTTGTCTCCCTTCGTTTTTCTGTGCCCTTGTGCCCCATCTCCCCCGTTTTTTGCATTCTGTGCCCCTGATCACTGTTGTCCCCCTTCGTTTTCCTGTGCCTCCCTGCTCCCCTCCGTGCCACCTTTTCCCGCCGCTGCGTCCCTGCGGCCCCGCCCCCTGCTGTCCCATTCGCCACCCCGCTCCCGCCTCCCAGCTGCTCCTCCCTCACCTAGCCCCTCATATGGAGGCCGCACAGCGGGCGCGCCAAAGGCAAGCCCGTCTGCGTCCGTCCGCACCTGGAACGCAACCCAACGCCAGAACACCTGACCCCCGCCGCACCCAGAGTACCCGACTGAGATATGACTCCGCCACCCTCAACGCACTCAACACCGGACACCCACCCGCCTGCTATCGAGCCACCCCGAAACTAACCCACGGACCCTTCGCCTGCAAAGCCTGCAAATTTACATGCCTTCGAACCTGCCCCCCGCGAACCAAACACAGCAGCAAAAGCAACAACAACCTCAAATGCATCCTCCTCAACACCCGCTCCGTCCACAAACACGCCGTCGAACTCTGGGACCTCCTCGACACAACAGCACCGGACGTCGCCTTCCTCACGGAAACCTGGATGAACGTTTCCTCGGCCCCCGACAACGCCATAGCCATCCTAGACGGCTACGAAATCACCCGGAAGGACCGCGTCAACCAAACCGGAGGAGGAATCGCCATCATCTACAGGAACAGCATCAACATCACGACCAACATCGAAGACACACTCTCCACTGCCGAACACCTACACTTCCAGATTCACACCGACCCCAAGACCACCATTAGAGGAACGCTCATCTACAGACCCCCGGGCCCGCGCACAAAATTCAGCGAGACCATCGCCGACTTCATCAGCCCGCACGCCCTAGCCTCGCCAGAATACATCGTCCTTGGGGACCTGAACGTCCACCTGGAGAAAAACAACGACAACCGCACCTCCACCATGCTCTCCAACCTCTCCTACCTCGGACTCAAACAACTGGTGAACACCCCCACCCACGTCGCCGGCCACACGCTCGACCCCATCTTCGCCAGCAACCACATCTCCTTTAGCCACTCCACCGTACTACACTGGACCGACCACAGATGCAACAACTTCACCTTCGAAAAGAATACATCGCAGCACTACACACGACAAATCCCCCGAAGATGCTGGAGCAAAATCACCACAGACCAGCTCCTCTCATCACTAAACCAGAACCCACCAGCCGACACCACGACCACCAACGAAGCAGCCCACAACCTCGCACGGTGGATCACCTACTGCGCCGATGACCTCGCCCCACTGAAGAACCCCCCAAACAAGACTGGCAACAGGAAAACATCATGGTTCACAGACGTCCTCAAAGAATCAAAGAAATCCTGCCGAACCCTCGAAAAAACCTGGCTCCACGAACGGACAACAGAAAACCTGACAGCCCTCAAGAACGCCACTCGCGAACACCACCAGCTGATCCGCACCACCAAAAGGGCATCGTTCAAAGAGCGGCTAGACAACAACACCCACAACAGTAAGGAACTCTTCAGCATCGTCAAAGAGCTCTCCAACCCCAGCGCCAGCAACAATGACATCACACCATCACAAGACCTCTGCAACTCCCTCGCCACATTCTTCCACCGCAAGATCACAGTTATACACGACAGCTTCGGACCCCAGACTCCGCCTCCAGTCACCGAACCAACGACCCCCACCACCACCCTCAGCACCTGGACCCCCATTAGCACCGAAGACACCACTAATGTCATGAACACCATCCACTCCTGCTCCCCCTCGGACCCATGCCCCATCATATCTTCAACAAAACCGACATCATCATCGCACCCCACCTCTGGAACGTCATTAACAACTCCTTCACGTCAGCCACCTTCCCTGAGAGCTGGAATCACGCAGAAATCAACCCCCTTCTGAACAAACCCACGGCAGACCCACGGCAGACCTCAAAAACGTCTGCCCCATTTCTCTTCTTCCCTTCCCGGCTAAAGTCTTCGAGAAAACCGTCAATAAACAGCTGACTGCATTCGTCAAGGCAAACAATTCGCTCGACCCGCCCCAGTCCGAATTTCGAGCCAACAACAGCACCGAGACTTGCCTCATCGCGGCCACCGATGACATGAGGACCATGATGTACAACAGAGAAACAACCGCTCTCATCCTCCTGGACCTCTCGGCAGCCTTTGATACTGTATGCCACCGCACCCTAATAACCCGCCTCTTCAACACTGGGATTCAAGGAAAGGCCCTGGACTGGATCACCTCATTCCTCTTCGGCAGAACGCAGAAAGTCCGCCTCCCTCCCTTCCGCTCAGCGGTCATCGAGATCATCTGCGGCGTCCCCCAAGGCTCCTCGCTCAGCCCAACCCTCTTCAATATCTACATGACCCCCCTCGCCACCATCGCATGCAAACACAACATCAACATCATCTCCTACGCCGACGACACCCAGCTGATACTCTTTCTCACCAAAGACGCAGCCACCGCTAAAAACAACCTCCAGGAAGGAATGAAAGACATCGGAGAATGGATGAAGCTCAGCCGCCTGTAGCTGAACTCAGGCAAGATGGAAGTCCTCATCCTCGGACAATCCCCATCCGCCTGGGACTACTCCTGGTGGCCCACAGCGCTTGGCTCCACGCCGACACCCTTGGACCACACTCGCAACCTGGGATTCATCCTCGACTCCTCCCTCTCAATGACCAAGCAAGTCAACACCATCTCGTCCTCTTGCTTTAACACCCTGTGCATGCTCCGAAAAATCTTCAAGTGGATTCCCACCGAAACCAGAAAGACCGTCACCCAGGCCCTCTTCACCAGCTGACTGGACTACGGAAACGCCCTATACGCAGGAACCACCGACAAACTCCAGAAACGACTACAACGCATACAGAACGCCTCCGCATGACTCATCCTCGGCATCCCTCGCCACAGCCATATATCCACCCACCTGAGAAACTTGCACTGGCTCGCCGTCAGCAAGAATATCACATTCAGGCTACTCACCCACGCACACAAAGCGCTCCGCGACATGGGCCCTGAATACCTCAACAACTGCCTCTCGTTTCACACTCCCACCCACCAGCTCCGCTCCGCCAGCCCCTCCCTCGCCACCGTCCCACGGATTCGCAGATCCAACACCGGAGGAAGATCGTTCTCCTACCTGGCAGCCAAAACATGGAACTCCCTCCCTGCACACCTATGATTGACCCAGGACCACCTCACCTTCAGAAAACACCTCAAGACCTGGCTATTCGAGCAGTAGCAGCACCCCCCCCCCCCATCAGCGCCTTGAGACCCTTACGGGTGAGTAGCGCGCTCTATAAATGCATTGATTGATTGATTGGTAAGAGCAATGATACTCAGCATAAAGAAACAGTAAATCAAGGGGACCCAAATGACCTTAGGGTGAAAAGAAAAGGAAAAGCTGAGAGTTTTCTAGAGAAGCAATCATACTCATGTGGTTTCTGCGCAGGGAGTGCCAGAGACCTACCTTCCTCCGGTCACCTGGATAGAGACTCAGCAGAGGAGAAGACCTGCCTTTTAAGGTGCAGGTATTGAAGTGATTGATCTCAGGTAGGGTGCGTGCAGCTACAGGAAAGAGGGATGACAAAATGGCCAATGAGGACAGGAGAGGAGGGGCGATATTGATCCAATAGGAGCAAGCCCCTCACATGCTGGTGGAACATAGGTATCATCCCTCAGTGGTGGCCATCTCGGAATGTGTAGTGGTCAAATGCAGGCCAGACCAAAGTCAACAATGGTTTTTGAAAGGCCTCATCTTAGCAGTAAACTGAGACTGTTGAATGTTTTCTTAATGGACAGTGACAGTAGTAGAAAACTATAGTGCACCTAATTGCTCTCAGATAAATAGTGACGGAGAGAAAGCCTGGTGCAGACAACCGCTAGCCATCCCTCATGGCAAAATCTAAGTAAATTGACATCTACGTACATGTTGCATATATGGGCCTATTCATTAAAAAGTAACATGGGGCAGCCAAGTGGTCTATTCCCAATATATTAGGATGCTTGGATAGCACTATTGGGCCTATGGCTAATGAGGAGAAGAGAAGGGGTATGCTCAAGCCAATAGGAGTGAACCCTCGCATACTGGTGTAGTGAAATTGTCATCCCTCAGTGGCAGCTATCTTGGAGTGTGTGTCAGTCAAATGCCCAAAGTCATTAATGGTATTAGAACAGCAGTGTCTAAAACAGTAGACTAAGACAGTTTAACCCCTTTAGTGCTCCCGTCAGCCAACGGCCATCGCGAGCACTACCTCCGTAGTGCTGTGCACGTCCGTTGACTGATGTAGCCCCGCCCACTGATTAAAATCGCCGCACTGCAGCGGAATTCGCGTCGCGGTTAAGCAGTTAATGTTTTCATGGGGGGTACTGCCTCATTGGTATCAACTGAAACATTTGTGTTAATGAAGAAGAGGCCCATTCGCAAAATACTTATCATAAGCAGGTCTTAGTGTGTTGTGTCAGACTCCATAGCATGGCGTCCCATATGTGACATGGTGTTAGTGGTGATATGTTAAATCAGATGCCATGTATGAAGCGAATATTAATGCTTCCATGGTAAGGGAGTATCTGATGTCGCAGGGGACTGACTGGGGAATTACACCTCGCACCAGAGGATTTCATCGTTCGCACCTTTGCTGTTGGTGTAGAGGCAGAAAATCCACTGTTGCTCCTTTCTGAAAATATTACCAGAGCTTCATGAGCTCGTTGCTTCTAAAATCGTCCTTTGGAGGTCATCTGGAGAGTGGTTTGAGTCACAAAAGTTATTGCACATTTTTGTAGTGCTGCACCTGCAGCAGATATTGCCCGGGTGCTCTAATATTCTTGCTTTGATAGCCCTCATGGTCATTTCCACGTAAAGAAGGCCACACCCGCAGGTGATCAGGTCAAAACTATTTGTTTTGTATCACCTATATCCAGGTGTATTGGGGGGCTCAATTTGACCTTTTTGGAATGTTTAGTGAGTGGGCATACCCAGCAGATCCCACAGGGATATTGTCTTGTGACAGGAGGTAAGGCTCACAAGGTTTTCTGCATGTGGGACTGCTGAACATGGGGTCTGATATATACCAGGAGGTCCTTCAGGATGCTCTGGGTACACTTAAAGTGAATTGTGGCTGTGGAATCTAAGGGAACCCAGTGCATAAAATACCCCAAGTTACATAATGGTGCATTTGATCTGATCGGAGTTGGAGGTGAAGGTGGTCACACAAGTAAGGACATCTTCAGTGTACCTTAGAGCCAATATAGCACCCAACGGGTTCTTAGTGACTGCAGCACCATACCTGTTTCTTGATGATATGGTGTTCAGGATGAGAATGGTCACAAATTGCATGAAATACACACAAGACTGGCTCATTCTTATCATCAACATGGCCAAATTCCTGTCTGAGGCACTCATCATCAAAATCAACATTACAGGGATTGCACTGAAAGATGGGTTCAGTATCTCAGCATTCAATTCACAGCTCTTGGAGATCAAGGCCCAGATGAACGAGCACAAGGATTACCTCCTGCAGCATAAGCTCTCTTCAGACGAAGGTTCTATCACATCTCTCAGGACACATCATTCTTCAAACAGCATTTTGAGTAATGACAGTTGGGGCAGCAATGAGAACCGATATATTAAGGGTTCCCCACCATCCATGTATGGATATCCAATACCCCCATTTTCAGCACACCGACAAATGTGGTACCCTGGATTCCAGATGTCCCCTCCCAACCACTGCAGCCCTTCTTCCAATACCCCTTTCCCCAACCTATTTTGGGTGGGAGCAGAGGAGAAAAAGAGGAGTCAACACACAACTGCACTGGAAACAGCAAGAAACCAAGATGCATACCAGGAGTCAGTCGGCCAAAGAAGACTAGTCATTGACCTCTCAAAGATGGCTCTGACCGAAGACGAGATTGCAGTACTACCCAAAGGCCTTGTATTCATGCCCACCTCTTTGGAAGACCAATTCCGTCTCATAAGCAAAAGTCATCAGGTCTTCCGCAAGTTCGCCTACAGGATTTTTTTTCAGGACAGGAAAACACCCGACAGTTGGGACTCAGGACTACGGATTCTATCTGAGTTGACACCTACCTTCAGCCATCACACCCAGTGAGGTCCTCTCCTTTGAAAAAGCCATATTGAAGAAGACTGCACAGATAAGAGCTCCTAGGTTCTTCAACAATTTGTCATCCAGAACAACGCAGATCAGTTAAAGCCTTGACTGAGGATCCTTTGACCATGATCAAATCAGCAGACAAGGGCAGAGCGATTGTTGTGATGGACATCACCGATTACAACCAAGAAGGCCTACACCAGCTAGTGAATGGGAGATACTACCACTCAATGAGCTCAGACACAACTGAGTCCTTGATAAAACAAATTCAATCCATGGTCATGATGGCGGAGGCACAAGATTGAATCGCTAAACATGAAGCAGTGTTCCTGGTGAATACCTTACCAAGGATCCACTACTTTTACGTATTGCCCAAAATACACAAGGAAAACAGCCCCCCTACCGGAAGGCCAATCGTCTACGGCCTTGGATCTCTATTGGAACCTTTGATTAAGTTCTGCGACCACTACCTTTATACCACTGGTCTCTAGGACAAGGGACATGCTGAACCTGATTTCTGACACCAATGATCAACAGGAAATCAACCTCCTTTTGACCTTAGACTTAAAGGCCTTGTACACCAACATCCCTCAAGATGCCACCATAGTGGTCATTGAGGCCTGCCTCAGAGCACAAACTTGGACAACAGCAGTGCTGATCGACTTTATCATCGAATGTGCCACGATAGCGTAGAATAATACCTTTTTTAAATGCAATACCTGGATCTATCATCAGATACAAGGGACATTATTGGGCAGCACACTTGCCCCAAGCCTGGTCTGTCTATACATGGCCCATTTTGAAGAACAACACATCTTTACTGACATGAATCCCTTCAATGCCAACATTCTAACCTGGCGACGATACATAGATATTATTCTGGTCTTCTGGAAAGGTGATAACACCACATGCCAGGAATTTGGATTCTGGATCAGTACTCTTAACCCATACCTGAGATTCACCCAGTCTGCCTCAACAAGGCAGATACCATTCCTGGATTTACTAATCTACATTACGGTGGGGAAACTATGCACTAAGCCATATAAAAATATCACTGATAGCAACAGTCTTCTGTTATTTAATAGTCACCATTCAAAAGCCTTATAGGAGAACTTGCCATATGGGCAGTTTCTCTGTGTCCGGAGAAATTGCAGCTTTTTGAAAGATTATAGCGCTCAAGCCAAAACACTTAGTAGGAATCTGTCCGCCTGGTACTACGCATCCAGAGTTATAAAACGAGCTGAGAAAAGTACACAAAACCATTAATAGGAATCTCTTTTAGAGACAACACAAGACCAACTGAAAATTTCCTTACTAATGTCCTTATCTTCACCCCCAACTCCAATCGGATCAAACGCACCATAATGAAACATTGGGGAATTTTATGCACTGGGTCACTTGAGATTCCACAGCCACAATTTGCTTTTAAGTGTACCTAGATCCTGAAGGACCTCTTGGTACACACCAGGCCCCGCATTCAACAGTCTTTCATGTAGAACACCTTGTGGGTCTTACCACCTGTCACAAGTTACTATCCCTGTGAGTCCTATGGGGAATGTCCCCTCGTATAAACATTCCAAAGAGGTCAAGTTGGGTCCCCAGTTCACCTGGATGCAAAAAAATGACACTAACTGCAATACAAAATACTGCATCTAGCTGATCACTTGCCCGTGTGGCCTTAATTACTTGGGAATGACCCCATGCACCATCAAACCAAGAATAATGGAGCACTGGCGCAACATCCACTGCAGACACAGCACTACAAAAATGTCCAATCACTTTTGCGACTCTAATTACTCTCCAGATGACCTCCGGTGGACAATTTTGAAGCAACTAACTCCTGGGGCCTGGTTAACCTTTTCAGAAGAGAGCAACAGTGGATTTTCTGCCTCTCCACCAACAGCAAATGTCTGAAAAATTAAAACCTCTTGCTGGTGTGAGGTGTAATTCCCCAGTCAGTCCCCTGCAAAATCAGATACTCCCTTACCATTGATAAACTGACATTCTCTTCATACTTGCAATCTGATCTACCATATCACCACTGACACCATGTCACATATGAAATGCCCTGTTATAGAGTCTCTCACACCACACTAAGCAGTGCTTATGATAAGGATTTTACGACTTGGCATGGGTCTCTTCTTCATTAACATGAATGTTTCTGTTGATACCAATGAGGCAGTACCCTCCAATAAGAAAACATTTTACTGTGTGTCAGCTATTTTAGATTGCCCCTTACTAATACCATTGATGACTTTGGGCCATCCTCCATCTGACCGCTACACACTCCAGGATGGCTGCCACTGAGGGATGATACTTCCGTTACACCAGCACTCGAGGGGCTTGCTCCTGTTGGCTCTAGCGTACCAGCATATCCCTTCTCTTCTCTCTTCTCCTCATTAGCCTTTTGCCCAATAGCGCTCCCAAAGCACTCTAATCCATTGGAAATAAACCACTTGGTCACCCATGTTACTTATTACATTAGGAGTTCCATATTTCCAACATGAACTCAGACACCAATAGGCCTAGATTCCACCATGAGGGATGGCTAGCAGTTATGTGCACCTGACTTGCTCTCCGTCACTATATATGCCAGTGCACCATTCTTTTCTCTCACCGTTACTCTCCATTAAGAAAACATTCAACTGTCCTATTTTACTGCTTAGATGCCCCATTTATAAAACCATGGTGTCATTGGGCTGGCCATCATTTGACCACTACACACTCTGAGACGGCCGCCACTGAGGGATGATACTTTTGTTGCACTAGCATGCGAGGGGGCTTGCTCTTATTGGCTCAAGCTCCCCCCTCCTCTCCTCATTGACCATTTGGTCATCCCTCCTTCCTGGGGCCGTACACACCACACCTGAGAACCATCACTCCAAATACACATTCCACATATGTCTACTTGCCTGTTTTGTTATAGTGTGTGCACTAGCTTGTTTTTTTCACATCTTTCAAGTTGTGGCGACTGATCAGCGCCAACAATAGCATGTACATGTCTACCTTTGGAGACACTATGATACAGTGAGTGGATAAGAGATTCTGGTGGCGTATTGGACCATACATACAAAACATTTGTTTACTGTGTGTTTTCTTTATTTTCATAATTTATTGTCTAAGTTGGAAAATCAATTTTAAACATTTTAAAACAGGTATTTTCTTCTGAGTGAATACCTACATTGCATATCACATCTTAGGTATAGGGCAGGGTCTCCCCATTTACTTGGGTCCTGAAGAACAAGTTACTTACCTTCGGTAACGCTTTTTCTGGTTGATACAATATCTGCCTGTGGATTCCTCACCTTGTGAATATCCCCTGCGCCAGCAACATTCGGAAATTCTTTTTGTAGCCTCGCGCCGACGTGGACTCGGACGTCATAGAGACACGACATCGCTCGCGACTCCGCTGACGTCACCGACGCCTATAACAGGCCCACGCCGGCGTGATGACATCAGTTCCGCCCTTTATTCCGTGCCATCGAGGCACACGGATGGACCAATGACAGTAGAAAGGTATACAGTATACACAGTACACAATAGTAAGGGCAAAACACACAGTGTAAAGCAAATGCAGGAAAGCAATAGAAACATTTCCATGACAGCAAAATATATATACATTACATTACAGTAACTCTGGTGTAGAAGAGTGGACAACGGGGAGGCGGGTGGGTCAGTGAGGAATCCACAGGCAGATATTGTATCTACCAGAAAAAGCGTTACCGAAGGTAAGTAACTTGTTCTTCTGATAGATACATCTGCCGTGTGGATTCCTCACCTTGTGAATAGAGTCCCACAGCAGTCCCCACTCCCGGAGGAGGGTGTCCACTCTTCTAAACCAGGAAATCCTGAAGGACAGAGCGCGCAAAGTGGCCGTCCCTCCTCACCTCGGAATCCAAGCAGTAATGCTTCGCGAAAGAGTGGAGGGAAGACCAAGTTGCCGCTCTACATATATCCTCCACAGGAACACCTCTAGCCAATGCAGAGGTCGAAGACTTAGCTCTCGTAGAGTGAGCCCTTATACCCTCTGGTGGTTCCTTACCGGCCAAAGAGTAGCAGATCTTAATGCAGAGGACGATCCATCTCGACAAGGTTCTTTTATGGACCACTCTTCCTTTCTTGCAGCCAGCAAATCCAATGAAGAGCTGGTCATCCAGACGAAAGTCTTTAGATCTGTCCAAGTAAAAAGACACCGCCCTTTTGGGGTCCAGACGGTGTAGTCTCTCTTCCTCCTTAGAAGGGTGAGGGGGAGGATAGAAGGTAGGCAGGGTAATGGACTGACCAAGGTGAAAGGGAGTCACCACCTTAGGCAGAAAAGCAGCCCTGGTCCTAAGAACCATTCGATCAGCATGAATGATCAAGAAAGGGGGCTTGAGACTAAGAGCTTGAAGCTCACTTACCCTCCTTGCCGAGGTTATTGCAATGAGGAAGACTGTTTTAAGAGTAAGAAGCCTCATGGGACATTTGTGAAGAGGCTCAAAGGGAGCACCCATCAGAAAAGTCAAGACAAGATTTAAGTCCCACTGAGGCACAATAAAAGGAGTAGGAGGGAACTTATTTGTGAGGCCCTTCAAAAATCTTAAAACCACAGGAGACTTAAAAAGAGGGCTGATCAGGCAAACAGAGAAATGCCGACAGCGCAGAAAGATAGCCCTTCACTGTGGCAACAGCAAGTCCCTGTTGCGCCAGAGAAAGGGCAAACTGGAGAACATCAGACAAATGGGCTCTCAAAGGGTCAATAGACTTTTCCCCACACCACATGACAAATTTTGACCATCTATAAGAATAGATGGACTTAGTGGAGTCACGCCTGGCTGACAATATGACATCCACAACGTCAGGCGGGAGGGAAAAGGAATTCAGGTTGCCCCGTTCAATCTCCAGGCATGAAGGTGTAATGTCTGGAGGTGGGGTTGTAGAACCTGCTCCTCCATCTGAGAGAGGAGGTCTGCCCGGAGAGGGAGACGAAGCGGCGGGTGAGAGGAGAGGTGGAGAAGATCTGTATACCACACCCTTCCTGGCCAATCCGGGGTGACCAATATGACTTGGGCCCGGTCTTGGCGAATCTTCCTCAGAACCCGAGGAATCAAAGGTATGGGAGGAAATGCGTACAGGAGTTGCGAGTTCCAACTCAACTGAAACGCGTCCCCCAAGGCTCCTTGCACTGGATACTGGAGACTGCAGAACGACAGGCAGTGAGCATTCTCGCGAGTGGCGAACAGGTCTACCTGAGGAGTCCCCCACATCCGAAAGATGTCGTGAACCACCTCTGGGTGAAGCCTCCACTCGTGGTCGGCAGAGAACTGCCGACTGAGACTGTCTGCACGAACGTTCAGAACCCCGGCCAGATGATTTGCCATCAGACAAATCTGATGGTCCTGAACCCAGGACCAGAGACGCAGAGCCTCTCTGCAGAGACACTGCGACCCCACTCCTCCCTGTTTGTTGATATACCACATCGCGGTCGTGTTGTCCGTCAGGACTTGAAGCGAACAACCGCAAAGGGAAGGGAGGAAGGCCTTGAGCGCCAAACGTATCTCCCGCAATTCTAGAAGGTTGATGTGAAGCAACCTTTCCTCTGGAGACCAAAGACACTTGACCTCCAGGTCCCCCAGATGAGCACCCCACCCGAGAGTGGACGCATCCGTTATCACTGTGGCAACCGATGGAGGAAGCTGGAAAGGCTTCCGTGGTGACAGATTGCCTTCCACGCTCCACCAAGACAGATCCGCTGCAGCTTCTCTGGAGATCTTCACTGATTGCCTGAGATCTCCGTTGTGCTGATACCACTGCCTGCGGAGGCACCACTGGAGTGCCCTCATGTGCCAGCGTGCATGGTTGACCAACAGAATGCATGAAGCCATCAGACCGAGCAGGCGAAGGACCTTCAGGACTGGAACGATCGCTCCATTGTAAAATAAAGGTATCATTTCCTGTATGTCGTGAATCCTTTGAAGGGGAGGGAATGCACGACATACAATTGTGTCCAGTACAGCACCTATGAACAGGTTGCGCTGGGAGGGCACCAGGTGAGACTTGGGTACATTTATCGAAAAACCCAACCTGTACAACAACTGGGTTGTCTCCTGCAGATGATGGAGCACTCTCTCTGACGACTCTGCCTTGATCAGCCAGTCGTCCAAATAAGGGAATACAGGAATCCCTGATCTTCTGAGATGCGCCGCCACCACTGCCATCACCTTGGTGAAGACTCGAGGCGCTGTAGTAAGACCAAACGGAAGGACCGCAAACTGATAGTGCTGCGATCCCACCGTAAAACGGAGATACTTCTTGTGCGACTTCAGGATTGGGATATGAAAATACGCATCCTGCAAGTCGAGCGACACCATCCAGTCTTCTTCCAGCAGAGCCTGAAGAACCTGAGCAAGGGTGAGCATCTTGAATTTCTCCTGCTTTAGATAAAAATTCAAGATCCTGAGATCCAGGATTGGACGAAGCCTGCCATCCTTCTTGGGAATCAGGAAATACCGGGAGTAGCAACCCTGACCCCTTTCCTGCTCCGGGACCATCTCTATCGCACCTTTTCTCAATAAAGTTTGAACTTCCTCCTGAAGGAGTAACAGGTGTTCCTCTGAGCAATATCCCTGACAAGGAGGGTAATTTGGAGGGAATTCCCGAAAGGGAAGGGCATACCCATTTTCTACGAGATTGAGAGCACAAAAATCTGATGTAACCGATTCCCAATCCCGTAGAAAGTGGGTAAGCCGACCCCCCACCGGACCCACATGATCCTGAATGGCGGATCTAGGGCTGCTTTTCCGTGGCTGGGGGGTCGGAGGAGGTGGAGGAGGAAGAGGCTTGACGTCCTCGAGGACGTGCTCTCTGCTTCCCCCTGTATGACCTATACAAGGTATTTTGTTGCTGCTGCTGTTGTTGCTGCTGCTGCTGACCTTGTCTATATGAACGAAAGGAAGAGCGACCAAACCCTCTGAACTTCCTGGTTGTAGAACCTCTGATCTGAAGGCCAAGAGATCTAGCGGTTGCTCTGCTATCCTTGAATCTCTCTAAGGCCGTGTCTGCTTTTTTTCCAAAAAGTCCTTCACCATCGAAAGGCAAATCCAATAAAGCAGACTGCATATCAGTTGAAAAATCAGATGACTTCAACCAAGCCGAACGCCTTGTGGCAACTGCTGTGCCCATGATTCTTGCCACAGAATCAGCAGTATCGAGTCCGCTTTGGATGACCTGACGGGCAGCCGCTTGAGAGTCAGATAAAACTTCCTCAAAGTCTTTTCTGCTATCCTCCGGAACCTTAGGGATCAATGAACGCATAGAGTCCATAAGTGCATGTATATATCTACCCATAAGGCAAGTGGCATTAGATGATTTTAATGCCATACTAGCAGAAGAAAAAGTCTTTTTGGTGACTTGATCCTGTTTCCTGGCCTCTTTGTCGCCAGGCACCTGCGGAAAAGCACCAACCGACTTCTTAGAACAAGCAGCCTGAATCACCAAGCTCTCAGGAGAAGGGTGAGATGACAAGAAGGCAGGATCTTCTGGAGCCACTCTATACCTCCTAGCCACACTTTTTGAAACTGTAGGAGCAGAAAAAGGTTTCTTCCATACTTCCATAATGGGCTCCGTTAAAGCATCATTAAATGGTAATAAAGGTTCCACCGCTGAGTTCGGAGAATGAAGAACCTCAGTCAGTAAATTTGACTTAAATTGGACAGTAGGTAAAGTCAAACCTAAAAGTCCTGCTGCCTTCTTCATAACAACGTGGTATGGCTGAACATCTCTAGAGGGTGTATCAGGTCCCGAAGGTAAAGCCCATTCTGGAGAAAATTCAAGACCACTCGCCTCTGCCAGGTCCTCGAAATAATCCCCTTCCAGCTCACCTTCTTCCAAGTCTGAATGAGACTCACCAAATCTCTGCTCATCCAAGAGACGTTGAACCTCTCTCCTAGACCTCAGTTTAACTCGAAGTGCAGCCGGATCCAAAGTCGAATCCGACGGCGCCGGAGCCGACTTCGGAACCGAATCCGAAGGGTTGGAAGGATGTTCCATAGACTTGCTTGGAGCCGGCGACGCCGGAGCCGGAGTCGTCAACTTCGGTCGAGCCGGCGTCGATATCAGCGTCGACCTCGGTGGAGCCTGGTACTGCCACAGCGGGGTCGGGGCTGACATATATGGCATGAAAGGTGCCAGAGCATATGAGTGAGGTACACCCAACTTAAAAGCCATTGGACCCATGGGACCCAAAGGTGCTCTAGAGGGGTGCCATGATCTTGAGAAAACACCATACATCGCGTTTAGAAACGCGGAAGGGTCCTGACCTGGAGCTGGAAATGGTGGATGCTCAGGTTGACCTCGAGGCAGATTAGAATCTGTGAAATTAACAGGATTCGAAGTCTCCTCTTCAACAGGAACTTCATCGGTGTCCTCCGGATTCGAAGACGGAGCCGGAGACGGAGCCGGAGTCGGATCCAGAACCGGAGTCGGAGAATGGACTATCGACTCTGAAGGTGAGGCCTCACCTTCCTGATCCGACACTTGTGGAGGAATTACCTTCGACTTCATTTTCTTGGGAGATTTCGATCTTGAGCCAGACCTATCATCCGAATGACGTCGGGACTCATGTCTCCTCTTCTTATGTTTTTTATGAGAGCCGGAAGCATGATCAGATGAAGACTTCAAGACCGACGCCTCACGAGATCTCGACCTGGATCTCGACTTCGATCTCTTCGAGTGTTTTGAAGATCTTCTAACTTTACTCGCCTTCAGCTTAGCCACAAGAAGTTTTGACTCCCTTTCTCGTAGAGCCTTCGGATTCATTTTCAGACACGACGAACACCCATCCACGTCGTGGTCAGAGCTCAGACACCAAATGCAGTCTTGGTGTGGGTCCGTAATGGACATCATCTTTCCACATTCTCTACAAGGCTTAAAACCTGTTTTCTTTGTCGACATGACAATCGAAGGAAAAGGGCAGAGAATGGAGAATCTAAGAAAATAGCAACAAAGTCACCAGTAAAGCTACAGAGTATCCCGAAACCGTTAGCGTCGACGACGCGGAAAAAAGGGAACTGATGTCATCACGCCGGCGTGGGCCTGTTATAGGCGTCAGTGACGTCAGCGGAGTCGCGAGCGATGTCGTGTCTCTATGACGTCCGAGTCCACGTCGGCGCGAGGCCACTTTCCGAATGTTGCTGGCGCAGGGGATATTCACAAGGTGAGGAATCCACACGGCAGATGTATCTATCAGAAGTAGTGTTGTGGATCTTTTTAGGCTGTTTGGGGCCAAAGATGTCAACCTGGCCACACTCACAGATTTAGGCTACTTGGGTACATCACACCACTGTAGTAGCCCCTATCAAATTATGTTTTTTTAATCCTTCCAACTGAACCATTACAGTAAAGTCAAGTTTGGTATCTCTGAGACAGTTTTAGTCTCCCTTCACTTCACTGCACACATTCACTCCACATTCACATTCAAAATGCCCACACACAGGCACTTTGTGGGGCCTATGGGACATTGCAGCGCTGACCCTACCAACAGAACGCGCACTATAAAGCATGACATCCTCATGGATGTGTGAGGGCACCAGGAAATAATCCTTAGGATTCCCCCTTCTTTGTTTGCCTGTCATTCTTCTTTGCTTTTTGATAGGGACAATACCTAAACTGCTTTTTGCATGAATATGACCTCAGATCCATTGAATGGAGAGGGGCTCTAGCATGAAGAGTACCTTTTAGCTGAAGGAGATCCATTGGGGCAATTAGTATAACCCTGACATGTGGTGGCTCCTAATGAGCCGGGTGGAGAGGAGTTACCTCATGGAGTTCATCTCCATCTGATTCTTAGTAGGTCGGCTTTTACAGGGAGTGGGAGAACCATACCTTATTTTTCCGACTGGTCTATTCCAGTCCTGTGTACCCATGGTATAAAAATTTACTTTACCAATCACTGTGCAATTGGAATACACAGTTCTATCCTTCTCTGCCTTTGTGTTAAATTGACTTCCCCAGTGGTCCAATGCTGACCTTTGAGAGCACTAACCTCCTCATTCTCATGATGGACGAAACTGGGAATCTGAAAGCTGAACTCCTCCATTAATGAGACATCCCATTCTCTGTATGGGACTTGCTTCAGGATAGACCCCAGGAACTGCAAAGAAAACAGAAAGAAACTTTAACACAGTAATATATATTTAAATGCAGTATCTACAGCTGACGTCTGGGTGCATTGACTTTGAGAAGATGAGTGAACAAACTACGGCTAACAACAACCTCAGTAATGAAGAAAGATTATGATGGCAGAAGAACCAGAGAACACATACAGCAACGCTTAACTAGTATGATGTGAAATCAGTGTTCAGAAGAAACAAGGAGACCTTTACAGTGTCCATGATTTACAAAGAAACACATGAAACAAAAGCATGCTGCCAACAAATTACTGTGAAAAGAGCAACAGTGCAGCAAATCCAGACAGAAAGCAGACAGAGACTGTGCAATAATATCACATACTTAGGAGCAGAATGCAAACATATAGACTCTTCGATCACCAGCATGGGGGCCAAATGTAAATTTAAATTTAACAAGGGTGACGACTGACCACAAGGAAAAGAAAATTGCATCTCAGAAGTGTGAGAGGTTGGTCTGACATATGCTGTCCACTAGTTATAGTGGGCACCTTGCACCAGTCCAAACAACTCTTATTGATAATAGGTTAAGACAAACTTTATTGAAAACTATCCTAGTGGTAGCTATGGAGAGCAGGCTTTAGGCTAAGTCTTGAAGGAGTGTAAAGCAGCTTGGTTTACCAGATCATACCCACTTGAATGTCTAAATGAAAGGAGAACCACACAAGGTATATATATATATATATATATATATATATATATATATATATATATATATATATATATATATATATATATATATGTATATGTATATATACATAAATATATATATATATATATATATTTTTTTTTTTCAACGGATTGGTTCAGATGCGGGCTGCATGGCGCTTCGTTTGGCTGTGCGTTACCTCCTCGGCAGAACCAGGCCGACATATATTACATCACCATCCCCATCAGGAGACGTATGAGTCGCACAACAACCTCGCCTTCATTCATTTATTATTCGTGCAGAACAACAGATTCAGCATTCTTTCCAACATGTTTCGTTTCTCCTGAAACTTCTTCACAGGTATGCCAAATAGTCGTTGGTTTGCCACAAGTAAAGTTATTAATGTTTTTCCACTTCCGATGGTAACGCCCATTTAGGAATCACTTCCGTTTTGATGCAGCATTGTGGTCCTTGTGGTTTGCCAGCGTTTGGTTTCAATTCTAACCCTCCAGTGGGTAAATATGTGCTAGTTCCGTTGTGGTCACAAACCTTTTCTTTTCCACTACGAATTTGAAATGCAGGTTCCCTCGCTGTCAGCCAAACTTTTATGACTGACCGAGGGCCAGAACCGGAGTCCAGTCTCCAGGAGCACCGCAGTCCCCAATAACACTTTCAACGGATTGGTTCAGATGCGGGGCTGCATGGCGCTTCATTTGGCTGTGCGTTACCTCCTCGGCAGAACCAGGCCAACATATATTACAACACCATCCCCATCAGGAGACGTATGAGTCGCACAACAACCTCGCCTTCATTCATTTATTATTCGTGCAGAACAACAGATTCAGCATTCTTTCCAACATGTTTCGTTTCTCCTGAAACTTCTTCACAGGTATGCCAAATAGTCGTTGGTTTGCCACAAGTAAAGTTATTAATGTTTTTCCACTTCCGATGGTAACGCCCATTTAGGAATCACTTCCGTTTTGATGCAGCATTGTGGTCCTTGTGGTTTGCCAGCGTTTGGTTTCAATTCTAACCCTCCAGTGGGTAAATATGTGCTAGTTCCGTTGTGGTCACAAACCTTTTCTTTTCCACTACGAATTTGAAATGCAGGTTCCCTCGCTGTCAGCCAAACTTTTATGACTGACCGAGGGCCAGAACTGGAGTCCAGTCTCCAGGAGCACCGCAGTCCCCAATAACACTTTCAACGGATTGGTTCAGATGCGGGGCTGCATGGCGCTTTGTTTGTCTGTGCGTTACCTCCTCGGCAGAACCAGGCCGACATATATTACAACACCATCCCCATCAGGAGACGTATGAGTCGCACAACAACCTTGCCTTCATTCATTTATTATTCGTGCAGAACAACAGATTCAGCATTCTTTCCAACATGTTTCGTTTCTCCTGAAACTTCTTCACAGGTATGCCAAATAGTCATTGGTTTGCCACAAGTAAAGTTATTAATGTTTTTCCACTTCCGATAGTAACGCCCATTTAGGAATCACTTCCGTTTTGATGCAGCATTGTGGTCCTTGTGGTTTGCCAGCGTTTGGTTTCAATTCTAACCCTCCAGTGGGTAAATATGTGCTAGTTCCGTTGTGGTCACAAACCTTTTCTTTTCCACTACGAATTTGAAATGCAGGTTCCCTCGCTGTCAGCCAAACTTTTATGACTGACTGAGGGCCAGAACCGGAGTCCAGTCTCCAGGAGCACCGCAGTCCCCAATAACACTTTCAACGGATTGGTTCAGATGCGGGGCTGCATGGCGCTTCGTTTGGCTGTGCGTTACCTCCTCGGCAGAACCAGGCCGACATATATTACAACACCATCCCCATCAGGAGACGTATGAGTCGCACAACAACCTCGCCTTCATTCATTTATTATTCGTGCAGAACAACAGATTCAGCATTCTTTCCAACATGTTTCGTTTCTCCTGAAACTTCTTCACAGGTATGCCAAATAGTCGTTGGTTTGCCACAAGTAAAGTTATTAATGTTTTTCCACTTCCGATGGTAACGCCCATTTAGGAATCACTTCCGTTTTGATGCAGCATTGTGGTCCTTGTGGTTTGCCAGCGTTTGGTTTCAATTCTAACCCTCCAGTGGGTAAATATGTGCTAGTTCCATTGTGGTCACAAACCTTTTCTTTTCAACTACGAATTTGAAATGCAGGTTCCCTCGCTGTCAGCCTATTTGGCATACCTGTGAAGAAGTTTCAGGAGAAACGAAACATGTTGGAAAGAATGCTGAATCTGTTGTTCTGCACGAATAATAAATGAATGAAGGCGAGGTTGTTGTGCGACTCATATGTCTCCTGATGGGGATGGTGTTGTAATATATATATATATATATATATATATATATATATATATATATATATATATGTGTTGTATTGATTACTAAACACTCTCTAGTAATCTCTTTATGAGATTACAGAGCCAGGTACACAACATAAACACGATAGAACTTAAGTAAATAGCACAATACACAATGGGCCCCACGGGGAGACCAAACTATATATTAAGAAAGTGGTATAAGAACCACGACTTGACTGGACACAAGGCCTAGAGCCTGTAGAATCGCCGGGACCCCAAGGAACCACCCAAGGTAGTGATTCAGGGGACCCATGGGCGACGTGTGCAGTGAGAGAACACAGCTGCGAGCTCCGTTAGCTTCTATGGGGAAAGTCACGTCGAAATTTTAAAGTTTAAGGACACTTAGGAGAGGACTTTGAGCAGACCCCTTTAGACTTAAGGGGTTCTAGGGCCAACACCCACAGGTGCACCGGAGAACTCAAGTTACCTCACCCAGAGAAGCCGGGTGCATAGGTGTCAAATGGTGTTGAGAATTGTTGCTGTTTTCAATGGCGACCTGCTGCAAAGTGCTGCTGCCATGAAGAAGGAAAGTGTCCAGTGTGATCCAAGCCTGGATTGAAAATGTGAAGAACCTGAAAGCAGAGGGGACAGAGTCTGGGTCACTTGCCAGTGAACAGGGGCATAATAGACGAGGCCCACCGATGTCGGGTGATTCAGCTGCGAAGAGGTGAAGCTTGACTCTGCAGCAACGAGGACCCGGAGGCATAGACGATGACCAGGAGCTGGATTTGAGCTGTCCCACAAAGCATGTCGATGCTCGATTGAACACAAGCCTTAGCAACAGCAAAACATGCAGAAGGAGAAAAGATGCTTCTGTGTGGATCAGCAGGGTCCAGGGGATTCACCAAGTGATTTAGAGTCAGGGCACATCTGGAGCAACCAGGGAAGCCTAAGTAAAGTTAAAGTTGCCTTCTCAGGGACCCACAGGTCGACGAACCAGGGATCGCGAAGGTACCTCGAGAGAAAACACAAAGGGTTGGCTCACTGAACACTCGTGGAGAGTAGCCCAACAATCTTTGGTGGAAATGCTGCTCGGGGTCTGGACTACAAGTAACCCAAAGCACAGCCTCAAGGATCGCCAAGAAGCATATGCACTTGCAAATGTGCAAGGTGTCCAGGGGTTCCGGTTCCACTGTCCCCACGAGGGCTACGGGTCTCAGCCTTTCTGAGAGCTCGGGTTAGCCTCTGGGAAGTCTGGAAACCCACCTCCTGTATTGCAAATTCTTTGGAGTCTGGAGGGAGCTTCGGAGATGTAAACCGGTCAGATGCGTCTTTGGTGCCTACCACGCAGGGGAGTAACTCCTTTACTCCAAGGGAGATTCTTCAGTCATCTAGTGTCATGTAGATCGTCGAAGTTCCAGGATTCAGTATCAGAGTTTCGTCCAGGTAAATCTAAAGTCCTGTAGTCAGGGGCTCCTACTTTATACCCAAGGAAGGGGTGAGACAAACTCTGGGGACCCACCTATGGGAGTGTTTGGGAAGAGGGGTGGCTACACTTATTTTCTTTGTCCAGTTTCACGCCAGAGCAGGGGCTGGTAGCCCCTGCAACTGGTATAAACTGGGCTATGCACGGGGACACCAAATGTGCCCAGAGTGCAGACTTCAAAGCACTCTTGGAGTGCACCTGCACAGACCCAAATACACTAAAGCCTGTCTGGGAGGTGGTTACACCTCCCTGTGACAGTAAACTTTTAGTCCAGGCCTCCCCTGCCAGAGTGTTGTCCCGCAGCAGGAGGCCAGACTCCTGTCTGTGGCTGCAGCATCCATTTTGTGATGCCAGGGTTAAGGAAAGCTAGTGCCGGGTAGCCCGGTGCCCCACACTAGTGGTTCTACCATGGAGAAATCATACCTCCCTTACCAGTTACTGTTGTGGAGGTATGATTCCAAGGTGTTTTTTACCCCAAAAACCACATGGTCCTGTGAAGCCACGAGGTTATATCGCACTTAAGAGTATATGGTCTAGGCTGCATCACCAGCAACCCCGGAAGATAGATTCTGAAGGCTAAAGAGGGGCTCTGTTCATGCATGGGCACCCTCTCACACCAATCCCAGCACCCTGCCTTCAGGATTGATAAGGCCTGCCATAGGGGTGACTGATAGGTACATATGTGTAGTAATAAGGTAGATATAGGAAACCTATATATGAGTAAGGGGTGCATACACCACCTTACACAGGCTGGTGTAGCAGGCCTGTTATGTCATTTTGGAAGGCTTCCCAGGGGTGGTATAATACATGCTGCAGCCTCTGGGAGGCCTCTGGGGTACCTATGCCCTGGGTACATAGTATACCATATAATAGATATTTATGAGGGTAACCTAGAATCCAATCTGGAGTGTATCTAAAGTACATGGAATCAATACATAAGAGAAACTAGACAGGCTGGGGACCTGGTTAGCAGGTTCCCAGCCAAACTAGGTAAAAAACCATCAAAACACAAGGAAAAAAGTGGGGGCAACCATGTAGTCAGATTCCACCTTCCTACAAGGAGCACAATAATAGCACAGTGGAGTGTGATGACCTCATCAAAATACAGTTAATGTGACTGTCTAGGAATTAAAACGGAACCAATTAGTAGTGGGATGACAAAGGGATGAATAGATAAAGCTATTATATGGTCATCACAAGGTTGAACTGGAACAGTGACAGAGTGATAATTCAGACGAAGATAGGGAGCACTGATCATGTGCCAAGCCAACTGCATAATATGAACATACTGATACTTTAAAAAGCAGTGGGTAGAGCAGGAAGAGAAATATTGTGACAATCCATGGACAAAAAGAACTTTGTGCTACTGTGACTATTCTGGGGACAAAAATAGATAGAGTTCCCGATTACCAATTTGTGGCTACATTTTTAGCCCTGTGCAACAGCAGTCAAATATATGAGTAATGGATTAATCACAGCAGAGCCTGTAATTTACCTGAGTAAAACATGGGGATACACTCTGATACATACAAGGACTAGGTGCAGTAAGTACGTAATTTTCAATTTTATGAGTGTCAACTTGGGCCAAAGAGGTTATTAATGCTGCTGGTAGATATTACATTCCAAGAAAATGTTGTGTACCCAGTACGGCTTCTCCCCATCTGTGCCCAATCATAATCAAGGTCATAGAAAGGATCATAATCCAGAGAAACAATAGAAATATGATGAAAATATTGCAACCACGTAGCAGAACAGCACTATGAAGGGGTGAAATAAATATCTGCATATATTCACTCTGAATGACTGGTTATGGAAGAAAACAATGAGTCAAGAGTCATGTGTGACATTCATTAGCAAATAATCCTTACTGAAACAAGGATGCATTTCCACTGTGCCAAGTCAAAGGTTCTTTCCGTTGAAGCTGAAATAGCAGTTGGAAAAAAAGATATATAGGTAAGTAAAGGTAAAAGTCAAGACGCATTTTAAAGGCCATGGGCTTACATACCAAGCACTGGCAGAAGTAGAATCACACAATTCAAAGTGTGAAAAATGTGTCTGTTGGTTCAGCCTCACCTAGTAATTGATTGCAAGGCCCTCACTTATTCATGTGCACTTGATGTTACTCTTAACTCCTTAAATCAGTGTATTACTTCTGCCCTTAAACATTTCGGCTGTCAGGTGTAACTGTGATCACAAAGGGGATCACCATCATAGTTCAGAGTTAAAAAGTGCATACTTGCTCTAAAATTACATACACATAGACAAATACTCTTTTACTATATCCAAGACCAAAATGATTTTAACACTTCATAATTCACTTAAATGAAATTATAGTAAGTAATATCTACCTAAAAACACATTAAAACACTTTGGCATGATATCTGGTATACACAGGCTGAAATATGTCTTGTGTTTCAGAAAACAAGGGTGTGCAACCTAACAGTAATACATATCAATTCATTACTACCACCGTAATATAACCAACTCTTCTTAATGTCCCTCACTTTGAAATTCTCACACAGTAGAATACAGTAATACAACATTTAAAACATTTCTTTTAACTACAACTAATGGTTGAACCAGTGTCCTAACATTTTCCTACATATTACTTGCGGTGAAATACCCTGTTCAGCCTTACTCTTCATGCAAACAATGTTATGCCTAAGTTGGCTAATCTATCCTCCCATGTACCCTGACTAATACCTGCTTCTAATATAAAAGTAGAGACAACGTTTGGTATTAATAAATGTGTTTTGTATTGAAGCCACCTGTGGTCTTTTTTCAAGCTCAATAATTTCAAAGAAGTGGTGATATTACATTGTTAAAATAAGTCACAATTGAAATATAAGACCTGTTGCGGATCTGAGAAGTGTAATAATCATGATGGCCTTGGATATATTGAAGAAGTATTTTTTCTATGTTCATGGAATCTTTGAGCAAATGTGCACTTTAAAACATGGATTCAAGAAACCGCTTCTTTATGTGATCAAGCTTGCGTCTGACGAACAAGTTACTTACCTTCGGTAACACTTTTTCTGGTAGATACAATATCTGCCTGTGGATTCCTCACCTTGTGAATATCCCCTTGCGTCAGCAACATTCGGAAATTCTTTTTTCGTAGCCTCGCGCCGACGTGGACTACTGACGTCATAGAGACACGGCCTCGCTCGCGACTCCGCTGACGTCACCGACGCCTATAATAGGCCCACGCCGGCGTGATGACATCAGTTCCGCCCTTTTTTCCGTGCCATCGAGGCACACGGACGGACCAATGACAGTAGAAATATACAAGTATACATAGTACACAATACTCAAGGCAAAACACACAGTGTTAAGCAAAAGCAGGAAAGCAATTGGAACATTTCCTTGACCACAAAATAAATATACATTACATTACAGTAACTCCGGCATAGAAGAGTGGACAACGGGGAGGCGGGTGGGTCAGTGAGGAATCCACAGGCAGATATTGTATCTACCAGAAAAAGCGTTACCGAAGGTAAGTAACTTGTTCTTCTGATAGATACATCTGCCGTGTGGATTCCTCACCTTGTGAATAGAGTCCCACAGCAGTCCCCACTCCGGGAGGAGGGTGTCCACTCTTCTAGACCAGGAAATCCTGAAGGACAGAGCGTGCAAAATGACCGTCCCTCCTCACTTCGGTATCCAAGCAGTAATGCTTCGTGAAAGTGTGGAGGGAAGACCAAGTTGCCGCCCTACAAATGTCCTCCACAGGTACACCTCTAGCCAATGCAGAGGATGAAGACTTAGCTCTTGTAGAATGATCCCTTATACCCTCTGGTGGTTCCTTACCGGTCAAAGAGTAGCAGATCTTTATGCAGAGGACGATCCATCTCGATAAAGTTCTCTTATGGACCGCTCTTCCTTTCTTGCTGCCAGCAAATCCAACGAAAAGCTGGTCCTCCAAGCGAAAGTCCTTGGATCTGTCCAAGTAAAAGGACACCGCCCTCTTAGGGTCCAGACGGTGCAGTCTCTCTTCCTCCTTGGAAGGGTGAGGGGGAGGATAGAAGGTAGGAAGGGTAATGGACTGTCCTATGTGAAAGGGAGTTACCACCTTAGGCAGAAAAGCAGCCCTGGTCCTAAGAACCATTCGATCAGCATGAATGGACAGGAATGGGGGCTTGGAACTAAGAGCTTGAAGCTCACTAACCCTCCTTGCCGAGGTTATTGCAACCAGGAAGACAGTCTTAAGGGTAAGAAGCCTCATGGGACATTTATGGAGAGGCTCAAAGGGAGCACCCATCAAAAAGGTCAATACAAGATTCAAATCCCTCTGAGGCACAATAAAAGGTGAAGGAGGGAACCTATTAGTGAGACCCTTCAAAAACCTTAAGACCACAGGAGACTTAAAAAGAGAAGGCTGGTCAGGCAAGCAAAGAAATGCCGACAGCGCCGACAGGTAACCCTTCACCGTGGCAACCGCAAGACCCTGCTGCGCCAGAGAAAGGGCAAACTGGAGAACATTAGACAAATGTGCCTTCAAAGGATCAACAGACCTTTCCCAACACCACGTGACAAATTTCGACCATCTATAAGAATAGATGGACTTAGTGGAGTCACGCCTGGCTGACAAGATGACATCCACAACGTCAGGCGGAAGGGAAAAGGAATTCAAGTTGCCCCGTTCAATCTCCAGGCATGAAGGTGCAATGTCTGGAGGTGGGGGTGTAGAACCTGCCCCTCCATCTGAGAGAGGAGGTCTGCCCTGAGAGGGAGACGGAGCGGCGGGTGAGAGGAGAGGTGGAGAAGATCTGTGTACCACACCCTTCTTGGCCAGTCCGGGGCGACCAATATGACTTGGGCCCGGTCCTGGCGAATCTTCCTCAGAACCCGAGGAATCAAGGGTATGGGAGGAAACGCGTAAAGGAGTCGACCTCCCCAACTCAACTGAAACGCGTCCCCCAAGGCCCCATGCATCGGATACTGGAGACTGCAAAATGACAGGCAGTGCGCATTCTCGTAAGTGGCGAACAGGTCCACCCGAGGAGTTCCCCACATCTGAAAGATGTCGTGAACCACCTCCGGGTGAAGCCTCCACTCGTGTTCGGCAGAGAACTGTCGACTGAGACTGTCTGCACGAACGTTTAACACCCCGGCCAGATGATTCGCCATCAGACAAATCTGATGGTCCTGAACCCAGGACCAGAGACGCAGAGCCTCTCTGCAGAGACCCTGTGACCCCACACCTCCCTGCTTGTTGACATACCACATCGCGGTCGTGTTGTCCGTCAGGACTTGAACTGACTGAACGCGAAGGGAAGGGAGAAGGCCTTGAACGCCAAACGTATCGCCCGCAATTCTAGTAGGTTGATATGAAGCAACTTTTCTTCTGGAGACCAAAGACCCTTGACCTCCAGATCCCCCAGATGAGCACCCCACCCTAGAGTGGATACATCCGTAATCACTGTGGCCACCGATGGGGGAAGTTGAAAAGGCTTTCCTTGGGACAGATTGCCTTCCACTCCCCACCAAGACAGATCCGCTGCAGCTTCTCTGGAGATCCTCACTGACTCCCTGAGATCTCCGTTGTGCTGATACCACTGCCTGCGGAGGCACCACTGGAGCGCCCTCATGTGCCAGCGTGCATGGTTGACCAACAGAATGCATGAAGCCATCAGACCGAGCAGGCGAAGGACCTTCAGGACTGGAACGACCGCTCCATTGTAAAATAAAGGAATCATATCCCGAATGTCGCGAATCCTTTGAGGGGGAGGGAATGCATGACATACGATTGTGTCCAGTACGGCACCTATGAACAGGTTGCACTGGGAGGGCACCAGGTGAGACTTGGGCACATTTATCGAAAAACCCAACCTGTACAACAACTGGGTTGTCTCTTGCAGATGATGGAGCACTCTCTCTGACGACTCTGCCTTGATCAGCCAGTCGTCCAAATAAGGGAATACTGGAATCCCTGATCTCCTGAGATGCGCCGCCACCACTGCCATCACCTTGGTGAAGACTCGAGGCGCAGTAGTAAGACCAAACGGAAGGACCGCAAACTGGTAGTGCTGCGATCCCACCGTAAAACGGAGATACCTCCTGTTCGACTTCAGGATTGGGATATGAAAGTAAGCATCCTGCAAGTCGAGCGACACCATCCAGTCTTCTTCTTGCAGCGCCTGAAGAACCTGAGCAAGGGTGAGCATCTTGAATTTCTCCTGCCTCAGATAGAGATTCAAGATCCTGAGATCCAGGATTGGACGAAGTCTGCCATCCTTCTTCGGAATCAGGAAATACCGGGAGTAGCAACCCTGACCCCTTTCCTGCTCTGGGACCACCTCTATCGCACCCTTTCTTATCAGAGTCAACACTTCCTCCTGCAGAAGTGACAGATGTTCCTCGGAGCAATAACCTTGGCAAGGAGGGAAATTGGGAGGGAATTCCCGAAAGGGAAGGGCATATCCATTTTCTACAAGATTGAGAACCCAAAGATCTGATGTAACCGATTCCCAATCCTGTAGAAAATGGGTAAGCCGGCCCCCAACCGGACCCACATGATCCTGAATGTCGGATCTAGGGCTGCTTCTCAGGGGCAGGAGGGTTGGAGGAAGTGGAGGAGGAAGAGGCCTGACGTCCACGAGGACGTGCTCTCTGCTTTCCCCTATATGTCCTATATAAGGAGTTTTGCTGTTGCTGTTGTTGTTGCTGTTGCTGCTAGCCTTGCCGGAAATTCCGAAAGGAAGAGCGACCAAAACCCCTGAATCTTCTGCCAGTCGAAGAACCTCTCATTTGAAGACCTAAAGACTTGGCAGTCGCTCTACTATCCTTAAACCTCTCAAGGGCCGCATCAGCCTTCTTCCCAAAGAGGCCAGAACCATCGAAAGGAAGATCTAACAATGTTGCCTGAACATCCGCCGAAAAGTCAGAGGATTTCAACCAGGCGGACCTCCTAGTAACGACAGCAGTGCCCATAATGCGCGCCACAGAGTCTACAGTATCCAGGCCGCTCTGAATAACCTGACGAGCCGCCGCCTGACCGTCAGAGATGACTTCCTCAAAGTCCTTCTTGCTGTCATCAGGAACTTTTGGAGCAAGAACACGCAAAGAATCCATAAGTGCGTGTAAGTACCTCCCCATCAAACAAGTGGCATTTGACGACTTTAATGCCATACTGGGAGAGGAGAAGATCTTCTTTGCCACCTGATCCTGCTTCTTTGCCTCCTTCTCATAAGGAACCTGAGGGAAAGCACTAACGTTCTTTTTGAAACATGCAGCCTGAATGACCAAACTCTCCGGTGAAGGGTGAGATGTTAAAAAGGCAGGGTCCTCAGGGGCAACCCTGTATCTTCTGGCTACACTTTTAGAGACAGCAGGAGTCGACAAAGGTTTTTTTCCATACTTCCAAAATGGGCTCTGTCAGAGCATCATTAAAAGGAAGAAGAGGTTCCACCACTGAACTTGGAGAATGCAATACTTCAGTCAAAATATTAGATTTGAATTCTGCAGTAGGCAAAGTTAATTTAAGGAGATCGGCAGCCTTCCTCATAATTAAATGGTGGGGTTGAACATCCTTAGAGGGTGTACTAGAGCCCGAGGGTAACTCCCACTCTGGAGAGAAATCCAGACTTCCTGCGTCTGCCAACTCCTCAAAACCATCTTCATCCAATTCACCTTCTTCAATGTCAGATTGTGAATCTAAGAACCTCCTTTCCTCCAAAAGTCGTTGAGCCTCTCTTCTGGATCTCATCTTGACACGCTTTGCCACCGGATCCACCACCGGCTCCGACGGATTCTGAATCGACGTCGGAATCGAACTCGATGGCTCGGAGGGATGTGTTCGAGGCCGATTCGGAGCAGGCGAAGCCGGGATCGGCATCGATGGCTTCGGTGGAGGTGGAAAATGCCACGGCGGCGTTGGGGCCGGCATGTAAGGCATAAATGGAGCCGGAGGATAGGAGTGAGGAACTCCTAAGCTAAAAGCTAGAGGACCCATGGGACCCGAAGGTGCACCAGAGGGGTACCACGCCCTTGAAAAGACTCCATACATTGCATTGAGAAACGCAGATGGGTCTTGGCCTGGGGCAGGAAAGGGCGGTTGAAAACCCTCAGGCCTGTCTCGAGGAGTGCTCGGATTCGGCTCATCTATAGGCGCGGAATCCCCATCCTCTCTAATCTCTTCCTCATCTCGGGCCGGGGACGACGCCGGAGATGGATTCGGAGACGGATTCGGAGCTGGAGTCGCAATCGGAGCCGGAGACGGCGCCCGAGACTCAGATGGAGAGGCACGCCTCACCTTCAGGTTCTGGATCCGAAACATCAAGAGTCACCACCTTCGAACGTACCTTCTTCCGTGACCCCGACCTCGATCTCGACTCCTTACCAGAACGACGTCGGGATTCATGTCTCCTCTTCTTATGTTTTCTCTTCTTTGAAACATGATCCGAAGCCAACTTCGAGGATGACCTCCCCCGAGATCCAGATCTCGACCTCGATCTTGACTTCGACCTCGCCCTTCGAGAACGGGACTTCGACGATTTCTCCCTTCCAGCTTTCAACTTAGCTACCAGGAGCTTCGCCTCTCTCTGCCTCAGGGCTTTCGGGTTCATCTTCTTACACGAAGAGCAGTCATCCACATCATGGTTGAGCTCAAGCACCAGATGCAGTCGCTGTGTGGGTCGGTAATGGACATCATTTTGCCACATTCTCTGCATGGCTTGAAGCCGGTCTTTTTAGAAGACATTGTCGAAGATACAGGATACAGAGAAGCAGAAAATGGTAACAATATAGACAACAAAGTATCCGTTGGCTACAGAGATTCCCGATAACCGTTAGCGTCGACGACGCGGAAAAAAGGGAACTGATGTCATCACGCCGGCGTGGGCCTATTATAGGCGTCGATGACGTCAGCGGAGTCGCGAGCGAGGCCGTGTCTCTATGACGTCAGTAGTCCACGTCGGCGCGAGGCTACGAAAAAAGAATTTCCGAATGTTGCTGACGCAAGGGGATATTCACAAGGTGAGGAATCCACACGGCAGATGTATCTATCAGAAAGCTGAAGCACTTCATTGCAGAAGCTTTGTCACTAACTGATTTTTAGCAAACGATTGCTGTCAACATGAGGAAGGAACACAGAACTTGCATGAAGCTTCTGTCTATGCGGTTTGAAGTATGGCAGCAGCCGGCTACAAAAAATGACTGTGTGTATTTCTTTCTTTTTTTTTTTGTTGCTTACTTATACAGACCTCCTCATTTGCGGATCTATTGTGTCATATCAAACACATTCTCTTCTGTGCTCCACAGCATTCACAATGGGCCAATCAGCCCTAGGCTAACTTCACTGAGTGATGACATTCTACTTTTACACAAAGAGTATATTCACACCCAAAGTATTTTTCTTTAGTTCCAGAGACTACTATGGGAATGTGGACTTTTTAAGACCAAAACAATATTTTATACTTTAGACAATATGTTTTTTATCTTGGTTAGTACCTGACGTCTCTTCCCACAAAAAAAGTTTTACAAAAACCGTTAAAAAATACAAGCGTGATAAAGCCTAAAAGCTAGCAGCGAACACCAGAATTATAGGCTTTGTCAATGCTTGTTTAAATGCCATTAGTGCTTGTTTAATTTGTGTGCTCACTGGCTCATGCTTTGGTGTCTTACCTTCTAAATATGCTATCAGGGGCGGAATCTTCATTTTTGCGAGTCCCACTAGAAATGGGTAGTTTGCAGGAATCAGGTGCTCGAGAAGAGCCAACACCGAGGTTCCCCTTTCGACATCCCATTGGGGATTAGAAGAAATTACCTGAAAATCCACAACAAAGTATTCAAAACGTGATCATTTCATCAGGTCTTATTCTCTGGGTTTTAAAGTATCTGTAAATGCTATCTTGTTTTCTATACAATCCACATTTTGGCTGTTTCTGTACAATGTAAGCAGTATGTTGTACTGATAAGCAATTGACTGGAAATAAAACCATCAAATTCATATGCATAAAAGCTGAGTTGAATTCAAGATCTTCATGGGCAATTTGTATAGAAATGCCAGCAAATAACTTGGGAAAAGGGATCTGGTGGAATGTGGTGGGGGTGGTATGTGATACTCACTAGTAGTCTGATGAACAGGCTGCGCATTGGAAGGCCTTTAGCTGTTTAGATACAAAAGAAAGAAGCTGTGTCATACTCACGTCATATAATACTGAGTAACACTTGCTAAAGAAAGATATATGGCTGATACACACACTTATGACACATAGTTGTACCTGCAAAGAAGAGGGTGGGGTGATGGGTGACATTTCATTGATGCTCTAGAGGTCATGAGGATACTTTGAGATCACTGCAGATACTGGCAAAGGTCCCCTACCACTAAGGTTGCTGCTAGAGTTGTAAGGTGCCTTGATGTCCTATGTTACAATGTTCCCCCTCCCACCCCCAGTAGTTGCTGTCAAGGAATGACCTAAGCTGTCATGCACAGATCCCCCCTGCAGCTGTCATTGCGGGGCAAAAGTCTTCATTGGGATAAGAGAGGATGCCGCAGGAGCTGGGGACCTGCTTTGCATCCTGAATGGACCATGTCATTCTGTGACAGAGGATACCCGTAAGAAAAAAGGGCTCCAGAACATGTTCTTGCATATCCATTTTCTAATAATGTTAATGACCGGTGAGGCAGGCAATATAGGGGCACATATTGCCTGTTCTCTTCTGCTTACGACCCCGTAACACAGGTGACAAAGAAATAGTCTATGATACCATCTGCCCAGGTCACTTGCACTTTAGCAACACAGCCAATGGAAAACTGAGTGAGGAGAGCTAATTGGAACCCTGGAAATGCAGCATGCAATTACAGGTACTCACCCACAGATGCAAATCTTCCTCCTAACCTTGGAGTCAGTCAAAATATTTTTTTTCACTTACCCTCATTGAGCAGGCATACTTGTGTACCAGGTCCATAAGTCAAGTGGGGGCCAATTACTTGTATTCTAGTCTGGATCTGAGGTCCAAAATGTTGAACCAGAAACATTGCAGAGAAAAATATAATAACTGAAAGTAACTCCATGGAGGAATAAAATACACCCTGTTGCGTGTCAATAAAATTAAACGCGTATAAATAGGTACCATACCCAGAAGGGTAGGATCAGCATACCAGACAGAAGTAATTCCAAAGAGAGCAAAAACACTCCAAGGTATGCAGAGGAACATTAGAGGACTGAGTAGCCTCACAGAGTGTGGAAACCTGGGACAGTTGACAGGGGTTGAGAGCATTAACCAGATGAAGAGATGAAACCAACAGGAAAGTAACTTTATGGCTGGCAAACTGCAGAAAGTATGTAGAGAGCAGCAACATTGGCACAGATACATATAACTCTAAAAGGAGAGCAGAAACTGTTATTTGAAAGAAGGACACCCACATGCTATAATAAATCAACCACAACTCCTGAGCTAATGGACTGATTTTTTACCTCATGCCATATCATGACTATGTAAGAGGTGATCTGGGGAGCTGAGGAGGAAGCATTAACCACCTTCAACGATCAATCCCACAGTATCAATGAGTGGGATGCATAAGACTCACCACATTTCTGAAAGTTGATGCTTGCTCGTTTATCCACAACAAGTAGCATCTGGCTCAGAGCTGGCACAGATGAAGTATAGTCCTCTTCCAGCATGTAGCTCAAAATCTCTTTCCAAAATTCCTGCAAGAAAGACCGGCAAATGCGTAATTTGTATCATTAGCATTTAATAAGGCTTTATTTCCACAGATAAACAGTCATTCCCGGTGGGAGGGTTTTTGGCACCTAAGGTCATGTGTCATTTTCTAGGTCCACCTCTCCTGGAGATGGGGCTACATTTAATTCTTACCCTTCCTTATACCATTCCTTGCTGATGGTGTCCAAGGCAGATGCCTAGTATTACACTCAAGTAGCACCAACCCTGTTTAATGCTACAATCTGTGTCTCTGCATCCAAGGAGAATGAAGACATTATTTGCAGAAAATGTGTGCAACATTTACTCTCCAAAAACCCTGCAAGTGAGCTGAACTTTGCAAATGATCTCGTTATCTGCTGTTATCTTCATATAATTATCTTTATCAATGTGCCAGAGTATGCAAAGCCATTGTTGGGAATGAAAGACCCTGTTGATGTGAAATATTGGTGACTGATGCATCATGGAGCAGATAGCAAATATTAGATGCAAATTGAGTAGCAATGTTTTGCAATATCACTCATGTACCATTCAGTCTCATTTCAAACTGGTTATTTAGAAGAATGCAAAACCTCCTGCCTCATTAAAATGAATGAGGTAGGATTTGATTAGCAATCTTCGCTGAATGCTGCAAACACTGGGAATGAGGACCGCATGGGACAGCAGAACTCCATCCCAGCAGCAGAGGAAACAGCCTTTACATCGCGTCTCGAACCACGCCGTGCTTAAAAACGTGGTCCAAACCACGAATGCATCTTTACAATGCTTCCTTTTAAAAATGAAAGTCATTACAACAAGTGTTGGACTTTAAATCTAACACTTTCCCTAATTTTGCACAGACTGGAGTTGGAATAGTAAATTGTACAATTCCAAAGTCCAGCGCTTTCCCTAAGGCAAGTCATCATAACAACTTGTGTGGTAAAGGAATGCATTTTAAACACGCATTTGTGGTTCAGACCACATTGTTAAGGCAGGCGTGATGAATGCCTGCATGGTTCCCACATACAACCCTGTAGCAGAGGGAGCTTTACTAAAACATGCTTGTATGTGAGTTGGAGGATAATTAAGATCACCTGGGAAATCAGGACTCGCTGGATATTCTGCAATTTCTATTTTCTACACTCTAGTTAAATGTCCCACCTTGTTCCATATCATTCTCACTTACCTCATCAGTATTTCTATGGCGTAATGCAATTTTATTGAGGAACTGAGAGATTTGAATGCAGATGGTCTCTTCCTCAACATCAGACTCATGATCCATGTGACTAGTACACTGTGAAAATATGGAAAGCAAGAGAAGTAAAGTAACATGTATTTTCACATCATTTTCACTATGTTTTCTCTCCTTACGGAGGGACAAGAGATGTGAGAGTCAAAACATTACAATTTCCTAATCCAAGTTGCAAGCCAAAGAGAATCTCTTGGCTAAAATTCAAATGTGAAAACAAAAACAATCACCTCAAACATGTAAATAAAAAAGTATACATGAGGTTATGCTCTCATGCTCTGTTCTGTATTATTATTCAGTAATTTGGCAGGGAAGGGTATAGCATTCATATACAGCAGATATATTGGTGGACTCACTTATAATATGTAAGTGTCTGATACATGGGACACTACACCTGAGACATTGCACCTCAGGCACCCCAAGGTAGTCTCTCATCCTTACCACAGGGAAAGGGCTGCTCATGCACCCTGCCCCCACCGCTTGATGAGGGAGTATGTGCTATATTATGGGACTTTTTACTCTTAATAAGGACAAAAGAATACCAGGAACTACATTTTTGGGAGACAATGTTGATATGAAATATTGATTTGAAGTATATTTGTGCTACTTTCTGCAGGATTTGGTAGTTTGCCCTGTCAGGCATGTGAACAGTAAAGAAGGGTATGTAACAGGATAATACACTGTCAGTGACATCATTTAAGTGCAGTAGCGGAATGCCCTTGTGCCTTGCCCAATCACCGTAGAAGCTCTGGTAAAGTCTAATGGTCAGTTGCCTTTCATAGGCTGGATTGTGTGGTAGGCCTCTGCACTGCCTGTGAGCACTGCTGTGGATCCTGTGCCATTCCCACGGTGTCTGAGCATTTTAATTTCAGGTGCAAATGTAAGCAGATAGATGGAGCAAGGGAGACCTTTAAAGCGAGGGAGGGTGAAAGACATACTGGGGTGGTAGTGGGGAAACATTAGGCTCAAATGGAGAACATGGAATGTCAAGGCGGGCCTATGGGAACTAAATAGAGGGACACAAGGTCTATATTCCACCACCCGGGGCAAATATGGAGCACTGCAGATCTATATTATATGACATAGGAGCTTCATCGGGGCACAAGGGGGCTAAAAGGTTCCCTTATTTATTTTTGACTGACTACGGTTGCTGTTCCCTAACACATTCACTTAAACAAATATGTACATCTACCACTTACTTTCTCTTTGGTGAGGAGGTTGTACTTTTTGAGCACATATTCAATCACAGCTCTTCCGTTCATATCATAATAACCTTTGGATGTTAAACCGGATATTAAACCTAAAGTAGCAAGAATAACCTATAATAAAAAAAATGGTAAGCATGTTTAGTGAGAATCCCTTTTGGCAAATCCCACATTCTGGTGAGGGAGCAGCAAGGGAGTGTGAGGAAATCATACAATCCCTCCTTCCCTTTTGTTCACAGAGGATAGAAAGATACATTTTGTTATGTGTGGAAAGCTAGTACCTGGATGCAACCTTTATAAAAATATTGGAAAAGGGTTATTAAGACACTCTGAGAAAGAAACTGGAGTCAATTTAATGTAACTGTTTTTACAGAGTGTCTGACCGAAGTGAAATTGAGGAAATATTCAAACATTCCAGGTAGACTACACCTTCAATAGGTGCCTGGGACTTGGTAAAAGATTGCAAAATATGTCCAGGTAGGTTACAATCAACAAAGAACCTCTCAGGACCTGGTATTGATTACAAAAAATGAGACTGAAAAATAGGCTGTGGATTTCACTACTGTGGGAATGAAAACAAGCAATATTAGTCTGTGGGAAGAATGATGGCCTCTTTCTAACTTCACCCGCAGGATATAGCAAACTTACACCATCCCCACTCTGCCATCAGTTAACAAATGGGTTAAAGTACTGAAAGTCCATTATCCCACACCTTGATGTTTGGTTGGTCCATATCACTTTCAAGAAGTCATTTGGTCTCAAGACCGTAAATAGTCACGTTCTCCTATATCCACGTATCAGGGTTAAAATTCACGTCCCTAATATGGCTCTGTATGCTGCATATTTGCACAAGCTGGCCCCAATGGCTTCAACCACCAAAGAATACATCCATGTTTGATTTCTGTGATTCTAACGTTCCTCACAGAGTCCTGTCTCTCATGTTTCTGGTTTAGTCTGTCAAGTATCTAAAGTCAACTGGATTTATATCATGAGGTTAAAAATGACAAAAACATTACACCCCCCAAAGAGAATACATTAGAGAGCCAGTTATGGAAATACAGGTTTTGTTGATTATCAAAAGAAAATTACTTTTGCGATTTTCTTTTATGCCTATGTCCTGTACTTTCTTACATGCTGACCATGGTGATGCTGTTATTGAAGTTACCTGCACATTGTGGACGTATATGGTGTCAAGAAAGTTACATATATTCCAATCTCTACAGACAATACATCTTTTATATCACAATTTGACTTTTCAAATGTGCACACTGAATATTATTCTGCACTATTGATCCACGTTTGGTGAGATTTTGCTGAGACATAGCCCAAATAACATTCTTGGAAGAGACCTTTGACTCATCAACAAAATATCTTACTCCCCGGTTGTTAAAGGTTTGAGCAGATATTATTATTCTAAACTTCAAACCCCCTGATTTGATTATCAACACTCTCCTCTTCAGAGAAGGGTGTTACAGACCAACTCAATGTGAAATACAGACCAAACACGTGGACAGCACAAAAGAATTGTTTCTTAACACAGATTTATTCAACAATTAGGGACCAGCGCATAGGACAGGAAAACTGGGATATGCCCACTTGGACAGGGAAACAATGGAACACAGGATGCACTGAACAGACACACATAAATGGAGGTTCCAGGACCCACGACTCCAGGAAGATTTGCCTTGGAGAAAATCAACAGACTGTGGTATGCATACCACTGCTATGAGTCCTTGTAAGTAGAGAATACTGCACTATCCAAAAAGTGCAAAACTTTAATTAGATTGAGGTTTTGGGCATGAAACTGCTTTAACACAGATTGCTTCACACATAATAGCTTGATGGTACCTTGCGATTGTCATCCTCAAGCACGTGACAGACAGCATCCAGATAAGAGGCTCCTTCTGAATCTATGAAATAAAGCCATACACCAAATGTTTATAACACACAGATATTGTCTTTTTTCTAGTAAGATCAAGATTAATAGATAAGTAGAGGAAGTTTCCGCTATCAACTGTGCTGACCACCCTGAGGGTCCTGTCTTTTAGTTTTAGTTTGCGAGTCTGTGACTGTGAGTCCCATGGGCCTATCAATGCTTTCCTGTTCCACTGTACATGTCTGTGTCATCATGTCCCACTGAGCGTGTATTTGTCTTCCTGCTCCACATTTTATGTCCCTTTTTATTCCTGTCCAGTATCTATGTCAGGATCTCTGTTCACAGTGTCCATGTCCCATTAATGGCTCACAATGGGAACAATTAACGGAAAAGACAGAGGTGGCATTGTTTGACCACTACTTTATTTTTTCACCACAATTCATGTTATTGAAGATGATGGAAGGGAGGCTTGATCTTAAATTACAGTGCTCTACCAGAAACTATTTGCAGTTAATATAGCTGAGGAATATGAAATTGAACTGATTTGCTCAGAGCTGCACCATATTGGTTAAGTAAGGGAGTACGTTGGGACTATAATTAAGGGCTCCAGATTCCATGAGACGAATATTAGTCCTTTAACTATTCTCCATGTCTACCTAAATCACACACTGCCACCTACCCACTGACAGTCTTACCAGTTTCAGCAAGAAGCTTGCAGAGCAGCTGTATTGTTACTGCACGGGACTCTGCACCCATCTGGATCAAGCTACTTTCAAAATATTTAAGGACCTCACTAGAGTGAGAATGGGCTGCAAGAGTAAAGTGAAGAGAAAAAATAGACATAAACGAAAAATAACACAACATAAAATCATGCAAGGAGAAACTCAATGCAGGGGAGCAGGTCATCAAGGCCAAATATACAGATATTATTCAACTCATATCCAGGAGGTACGATATCAATGGTCTACAACATTTAATGATGATCTTACGAGCGTATAGTACTCATTTGATTACTATAGCTGTATATAGTAAAGTGGACTCCATGTTCCAGTAAAAGTCAACCAATGCACTGGGAAGGGAGATAAAAACTCAAGCAATATTAGGTTTTAGGAAGATCAAGTTATATGTAGGGCAGTGAACAGAAACTAATGTTTCTGAGGACCTGATCCCTAGTAAAGACCATAATATACTTGCAGTATCACAAATATAAACATACATGCAATTTTTGACCAACTTACCCAGTGACAGGATAATGGCTGTGGACACCTTGAGTGGCTCTTCCCTTTCATCGGAAACTCCCCTTGAGGGTGTGCAGATCTGTCAATAACAAAGCAATAATAAACAATAATGGAAGCTAGGCTATCTGAAAGCCAATCCCGTATATCCAGACAGCAAATAACTTTCAGTCGGGGAATGACAGCATAAGAGTTTGTGAGGCATTGTAGGGCCATGATCCATACAGCGCTACAGCAAATTCAATTGCGTGGAAAACAGCATTATCTGTGAGTCCAATATTGGTGGAATGAGTAATGAATTTCCTTCAATTGATGTTATTAATCAGATGTATATGATATATACTATTTAATATTAAACCTATCGATTTATGATATGTGATGTTTTTAAACCTCTTTGTATCAACCGTATAAGCATTGGGTTTCCTGTTGTTGGGAATGTCACAGAGAGTCCAGTAAATGTTATATAGAAAAGTCTAGCTGGACAATTGATCCTCTGAGATAAGCTTTGTTAGCGATTATGTCTCTGTTGTAAACCATTGTTATTTGGTAAGACGTTTCTCTTTCAGGTCGGTATCCTTCTCTGTTACCTATTATGAGAGTCATAGTTGCAGAGAGGTGGATTTATGGGTGGCTCCTGCCTAGTACCTCACTAAGCTGACAGGTCTGACATGGTTTTTGCAATAATCCTCTTTCTTTGCATTCTTGATGATAATTGGTTCATGTTGATGAGACTCTGTGTGTTGGTCTGGCATGAATCACACTGAAATTTGTCATGTGTCGGAAAAATGTTTAAAAATTATATAGTGGGAAGGAAAAGTACAAGGCCATTAGAACTTTCACCATCTCTGACTACAGGATGACCCAAACCAATATAATATGGAAGCTCACATCTGGGTTGCACGCATGAGCAGATTTTCATGTTTCGTTTTGTACATTTACTACCATTTGGTGATCCTGGGTCTACATGTGGGGATCTAGTTCACAGTAGGGAATACCTAGTGGTGAATAAGTGAAGATCCCACACTACCAAGTAGCGGTGTGAAGACAACCTGCTCTGATTGCTTTCGAGAGGCATGACCCCTGGTTACATCGAAAAATGGCATATGCTCTTTTTTCAGTTGCTGAGATTGCACTTAACAAGGCTTTTTATGGATTAAAATTTAATATTTTTCCCAAATGTTCTCCTTTAAAAACACTCTTGCTATAAATGGGAACAATGTAGTTATTTTATTTGTTACAATATGTTACATAGGAAATGACTGTTGTTTCCCACTGAGATACTTTGTATATCCTCATGTATATACTTACCAGGTGATGCAGGGCTGCAAGAACATTTGGTACAGCTCCATTCAGGCCTCTGCAACTCTTAGTAACAGCTGCCTGCATGCATAACTCAAGGGTCTGTAAGGAGATAAGAAAACTGGGGTGAGGCCAAAGGGCAATTTGAGGAAATGGTGATGGCCAGTGGTGAGTTACAAACTTTAAAGTGTAAATTCTGTATGAATGCCAGAGTGAGTTTGTGTCTGAATGAGCTCTCAAGTGTTCTAATTCTTAATAGACATTACCACAAGTACATGTTGACAGATGACCATTCATAGGTTTAATTATTTCTTCACTGGTTTGTCTGTTTTCTTGACTTGCTGTGCTTCACATAGTAGTGTTCTCTGTTGGCATCAGATGTTGGATTGTGGTCTATCAAGGAACCACAACCAAACATATGCAGCATTTACTGGGGCATGCCCTAACACATAGCTCAGAATCACTACTTGTCATTGTAGGCCCTGTATTCCTAGCCACTCTTGCTGATGGCCCTTGTCTCGGTATTCCTAATTTTCTTGGTGGTTCTGATAGAGCAAGATTTCGCATATTACGCGACTTGCTTGAAATCAAGAACCTCGAATAACTTATAACCCTATAACTCAACCTGTAACGCTTACTAATTTTCCCTTATTCTGAAAATTTGGGTGTCCTAGTGATGCTTGCCTATGTATTTACTAATTTAATAACCCTTGTTCCTAAAAATGGCCGCTGCTTAGCGGGTTTTCTTTCTGCGCATGCGTTAGTCACACTCACGTGACGTGACGTACTTGCAGTTTTGGTGGGAATCTTTGCGCCTGCGCACTTGCTTCTAAAATGGCTGTCTGTATACTCACATGGTGAAGCTTGCGCAAACGTTGTATGTTATTGTCTGTTGCACTAGTTCATAACGGCATAGTATATATTTTCCTAGTAAGGGGAATAGAGTAGCTATTTATGGTATACAGTGAATTCATTTATTTCTATGTTTTAATTTGTTTTCGCTTACTTTTCATGTACCGCGATATTGGGGGTCTGAGGGAGACGTGAACCATCTTGAAAGTCTCTACTGCGCATGTCGCTCAGGCAGAGAGAAGGCAACCTTAAGCAGTGGAACTCAGCCAGCTGGCAGCCACAGTCAAGATGCTCCTGAGAACACGACCTGTGACCTAGCAGGATGGAGTTGAACTGTTCCGAAATTGTAACATTTGTTATTTTTCCATTGTATTCCGACAATTGTCTCATGAGAACCCCAAAATCACTAGGCGGTCCCAGAGCATGCAAATTTAGGCTTGTAGAGTACGAATATGATTGGTGTGTTGACCTATCCTACATGGGGACCAATCGAAATTGGGGATTCTGACACTTGCAACATTTGGGGGGTGGTACACTGACCCAAAAACAGTATAACTAGCCTAGGTTTAGCTAGAGAAATTGTCCGACTTGTCTGAATAGCTGACCTGTCACTGACCCAACGCACTCAATAGGTGACTGAATACAGAGCGCTGCGGAGCACTCTGTCCGAAATATACCATAGACTCAGAGGTTTTACTAAACCTTAAGTGCTGGCGAAGCTCTTTGCTGGGGAGTTCGATAACCCAATCGGTGTTCTGGCCGATAGCTGCAGAGAGGGTGGAGCGCAGGCGTTGCTTCCAAACTGCGGGTGCTGGTCGTGCCTTGGTGGTCCTGTCCTGATCCTAATCTGGTTTTCCTGTCCTGTCCTGGGGTGTCCATTCTGCACCTGCTGTCCCATTGATGACTGTCCTTCCTTGGGGTTTTTCCTGTCCTTGACTGATCCGTGGCCAGGGTTGGTCTTCACACCATTCTAGGTAAATATATAGTGCTGAAACTCTATACTGCACTTTCTATTTTCTGTCTTTTGCTTTAATAAAGACATACTCTTGTGCATAATTGATTTTCCATGCTTTCGCAAAGCTACTGAATGAAAGCTCATATGTTATTGCTGTTTTCTAGCATGTTCCTATGTTACCCTTCCTTTAAGCATAACTCTTCATACCGTTTATGAAATATAGATGTGTGGTTTATAATCTTCCCTTTTCGAGTTGATTGAAGTAAGGTTCTTAGATCTAGAGCGTGTTTCATTTCTCTACTCTTCCTATAGATGTATCGGATTTTCCCCAAACTTTATTCAAACTTTGTAGTTTTTCCCAGTAGTAAATTTCTAGTACATGCTTAAATTTGCCCTTTATAGTTATTCATTCTCGAATTCCATTCCTGAAATCTGTTTAGTATATTCCTTTTCTCCTCACCCTTATTAAGACTCATAAATGGTTGCCCTAATATACTTTCTTTATGGTTATGTGCTTTTCGTTATCTTGATTATCGATTGCCTTCTGGTTATAAACTGTATGCTTTCCGAATCTGAATTCTAGATAAAACCTTTAAAACTTCCCAGTAGTCTGTGGTCATTTAATGAAAGTATAAGAGTGTATGTTGGTATTTTGTTTTACATCTTTCCCACAGCTAGCTCCCTGATCCATTGTGATCCATTCCCCACAACCTATTCCCCGAAGAAAATGGAATAAAATCACCACCGACCAACTCCTCACATCGCTCAACCAAAAACCACCCGCCCTCTCATCGGACCCAAACCAAGCTGCCATCAAATTCAAACAATGGATCACTCACAGCGCGGACGAATTAGCACCCTTGAAAAACAATCACACCAAACAAGACTGCAAAAAGGCCCCCTGGTTCAACGATGACCTTAAGAAATCCAAGAAACTATGCCATACTCTCGACAAAACATGGAGAAAAAACCCAACCGCCGAAAACATGACCACCTTCAAGACAGCCACCCGCAAACACCACCAGCTGATTCGATCCACCAAGAAATCAGCACTCAAGAATCGACTCGACAACAATGCCCATAACAGCAAGGAACTATTCAACATCGTCAAAGAATTTACCAACCCCACCGCAGCCTCAAACGACATCACTCCCTCCCAAGACCTCTGCAATTCGTTATCCTCCTTCTTCTACAACAAAATTGCCGACATACATAATAGCTTCAAAAACAGTTCCAACGAACAATCCCCCCACCCCCCTCAGAACCTAAACCGCCCTCTAACACTCTCAGCGCTTGGAACCCAATCACCACCGAAAACACCATCCGCCTAATGAACTCCATCCACTCTGGCTCCCCAACCGACCCATGTCCCCACCACATCTTCAACAAAGCAGACTCCATCATCGCACCCCATCTCCGTGATGTTATCAACTGCTCCTTCAACTCTGCTACCTTCCCAGAAAGCTGGAAACATGCCGAAGTCAGCGCCCTCCTGAAGAAACCCACAGCAGACCCCTCTGAACTCAAAAACTACCGCCCAATATCCCTCCTCCCTTTCCCGGCAAAAGTAATCGAGAAAGCCGTCAGTAGCCAACTCGCCGCCTTCCTCCAATCCAACAACTCCCTCGATCCCTCACAGAACGGCTTTCGAGCCAAACACAGCACCGAAACCGCCCTCATCGCAGCCACAGACGATATCCGAACACTACTGGACAACGGAGAAACAGTGGCCCTCATTCTACTCGACCTCTCCGCCGCCTTCGACACAGTCTGTCATAGCACCCTCATACAACGCCTCAACAACATCGTAATACGAGGAAACGCACTGGACTGGATCATCTCGTTCCTCGCCGGAAGAACCCAGAGAGTAAGACTTCCGCCATTCGAATCAGAGGCTACCGAAGTCATTTGCGGTGTACCACAAGGATCATCACTCAGTCCCACCCTCTTCAACGTTTACATGAGCCCACTCGCATCCATCGCGCGTCATCACAACCTTAACATCATCTCCTACGCTGACGACACCCAGCTGATCCTTTCTCTCACCAAAGACCCTAACTCCGCCAAAACCAACCTCCACAAAGGCATGAAAGAAGTAGCCGAATGGATGAAAAACAGCCGCCTAAAACTTAACTCAGACAAAACGGAGGTGCTCATCCTAGGATCATCCCCCTCTGCCTGGGACTACTCATGGTGGCCTTCAGCTCTGGGCTCAGCACCCACACCCACAGATCACGCACGCAACCTGGGCTTCATCCTAGATTCCTCACTCTCGATGACCAGACAAGTCAACGCCGTCTCATCCTCCTGCTTCAACGTACTTCGTATGCTCAAAAAAATCTTCCGTTGGATCCCCTCCGAGACAAGAAAGACTGTCACCCACGCACTAGTCACGAGTCGACTGGACTACGGAAACACCCTCTACGCCGGAATTACAGCCAAATTACAGAAAAAACTCCAACGCATCCAAAACGCATCAGCGAGACTCATCTTGGACATCCCTCGCCAAAATCACATTACCGGCCACCTGAAAGACCTCCACTGGCTCCCCGTCAACAAGAGAATAACATTCCGTCTCCTCACCCACGCACACAAGGCCCTCTACAAACTAGGGCCCGAATGCCTCAACTCTCGACTATCCTTCTACACACCCACCCGCCAACTAAGATCCTCCAATCAACGCCTCGCCGCAGTTCCGCGTATCCAAAGATCCACCATGGGAGGCAGATCCTTCTCCTACTTGGCGGCCAAGACCTGGAACTCACTCCCCACCCACCTCCGCCTTACACAGAACCACATCTCCTTCAGAAAGGAACTTAAAACCTGGCTATTCGATAAATAGTGAACCCATCCCCAAGCGCCTTGAGACCCTCCGGGTGAGTAGTGCGCTATATAAATCCTTGAACTTGAACTTGAACTTGGTCATTAGGTACCCGTAACAGTGGAATGGTAAGTCGGGTACAGTAGAGAAAATAGGAAGGAATCAGGGTTATTGGTAGTAGAGTGTAAGGTCACCTGATTAACGTATATATTGAAATTATTGGATATGGGCCCGATACATATATGGTGAAATTGTTGACCGGGTGACCTGCGATCTCTATCAGTAATTTTCTGGTAGCAGAACTATGGTTAGGGACTAGTTAACGTTAGGAAGGATTAGTTAAGTTAGGTAGGCTGGATGCTGCTAAAAAGGTAAACAATTTTTGTGACTTGATCAATCACGTGAAATGTTTGCTTTGAAAAATTATGAAATGTTTTAAATTGTTTTTCTTATTATTATACTGATATATGTATTAACCCACTCGTTAGTAAAGTGTTTAATGTTTGTCTGGAATCCCTGGGGAATTGAATAGCGGGTGGTAAGAGAATCCACGCCGTAGTGAGGTCACTGGCTCTAGGAAAATTGGTTCAGGTTAGGCAGAACTGGAAGCACTAATTAGGGTTTTCTGAAATGTATGTTTTGAATAAATGATAGCAACGAGTTCGCTGGCAAAACTTCTATTGTGATATAACCTAGTAAGGTAGCAGGTTCATCGGAGCTTGGGTGATAGCAAAAGGGTTCGCTGGTGAAACTTTAGACTTAGTATATATCCCGGAAAGAAGTGGATGAGTCAAAGAAGTAGCAGGTTCTCTAATGCTTGAGTGAAGGGTAGGCGGAAGAGATATATCCATAGTGTGTGAAAAGTAGACAGAAGAAGTTTACTTGCAGTAGAACATATCTTTTCTTTCTAGACACTCGAGTACAGTGGCGAATGTGTATTCGTTGTTAAATAACAAAAAGCACTTGCACTTTAAGAGAGAAATTAAGTTTCCGTTACCTTGTGAGGGAGGGAGTCAGTTGCGGAGCTGCTCTGACGTCACTCTGTGCCGCGCTGGTATTGGTCGAAACCGCGGGTGTGTAGCGGAGCTGGAATTGTAAAGGAGGGGTGAGTGCCGAAGCGTGAGAACCTGTCTCACGAAAGGCCGCGCACCCATTGGTCGAAAATTTTGCACTCGTGCATTCTATTGGTTGCACGAAAATAAAAAGCGCATTTGGATTGGGAGTGATTTATAAACAAAGTCACTCGCAGAAATCGTATGTGGCACACGTATAGACCGAATACTAGACCTGATCCACGACATTTAGGGTTTGAAAACGATCAGTGGAAAGGGCATAACACTAGCATTATGTACGGAAATAAGAGAAAATTGTCCCTTGTAAATAAAGTGAAGAATTATTTCAAAAAGGATAAACCTATTAAAACCAGAGAAGGTGTCGTCATACCGCCACCTAATACTCCCGCATCATTTATGATGTTTGATAAAGGATACCACTCTTGTGTGTGGTTGGAAAATTGGGTGGAATACACGAAAGATGATGGGATTTTGGCTTTCCCATTAGAAGGTACCTTTAATGGTAGAATTCTATTTAATTTGAGAACCAGGATGAATGATTTACATCCCAGACCTAGATTAACGCAGTACGAAGCCCTAGAGGAATGGGAGATCGAGGCTTTTGAGAGAGACAAGCCCCGATTGGATAAAGGGTTGACAACATTTTATCCAAAATTGAAGCAAGAGACCCAAGATAAAAAGATGAAACAGTGGTGGCAGAATATGATTGTGGAAGGATTGTTTCCAATGATGCCGATGGGTAGTCCTGCGGGGGGAAAGAAGACCGAAAAATGCAAACATTGGGTGCCCATTGGGGAGTCAGATGATGAATTATTAGATGACATGTTTATGAGAAGTCCGCCTCCTTATAATGAAGGACTCAGACCCTCCAGTGCAGGGGATGTTTCTCGAAGACCTCCTCCCCAGGAAGAGGCCATATCTGTAGGTGTAGGAGAGGGTTGTCAAATACCTCCCTATAACGAGGGTCTAGGACCCATAGGTGCTAGAGATATCTGTCTAAGAACACCATTTAGTGGGGAGTCAAGATACTCAAGAGAAAGAGATTTTTACCCTAGACCTCCTTACGAAGGTGAGGCAAGACCCTCAAATTCAGGGATTCCGTTCTCAAGGCCTCTGTATGAGGAAGAACCAAAGTCCTTAAACACAGGAAGTTTGTTCCAGAAACCTAATTATGGTGAAGGACCAAGTGAGACGCATCCAACTGCCCCGAGTTATGCTCCAACTTTGACCCCGCAGGTATTACATGAAAAATCATTAGACAGGTTACTGGAGGAAAAGGAGCGAGAGGCTCTAGCCAAGCAGAGGGCCGAGATAATTCAGAAAATATCCCAGTTAAATACAAGTCCTGAGGCCTTGACAATCCCGGTAACTATTGGATCAGTGGTTCCGCTGTATGGGGATAGACAGGGCAGTCCAAAGACTCCAGTTATTACCCCAGTTATAGCACAGCCGAGACCAGAGCCCTTAATCGTGGATGACCAGACAAGTGAATGTGAGTCTGAGGTCTCATTAATGGATTTGCCCATTAGGAATGCAGGGAAAAGGTTACAGAAAAGACATAATCCTTTCAATACGAGAGAGATTCAAATGGAATCGACTTCGGGTACCAAGAGTGTCATGTTGGTGACTCCTGAAGAGATTGAAAGATGGAGTCGAGAGTTAGAAAAACAAACTCCTCAGTCAAAACCTTTAGATATCTACAAGCTGAGAGTAGAAATGGAAGAACTGATGTCAGGCAATGTGGGGTTAGACAGATTAAATACCTATTCTGAGGAAGAGCTGCTGTTCATCTGTAGGAGTTTTACCCGAAATACCAGAGTGCTCCATGAGAAACTAACAGACACTGCGGCTAGTATGGGAATAGATATTTCAAAATCGAAGCCGTTACAAAAACCCTATAGAGCTGATTTCTCAGACAAAGATTTGGACAACATGAATGTGTCCGGGAAAAAGGCACAGATCAAAGAGCTGTTGACTGTGTTGCAAAAATGGGGAGACGTAGAAAAATGGAAAGCCAGGTGGGCAAAGAAAAAGGATGAGGCTAGATCTAAACAGACGTCTTCTGAGTTCGTACTAAAGGAAGCTGACAAACCAGAGCAATTATACCCTATACGTGAAGTGCCAGGTGGAAAATACGTGCACGTTCCATGGTCCAGACAGGATATTGTGTCCTTTACCAATGACTTCCCAAAAATACGAGAAAAGCCTGTGGATTGGTACAGGCAGGTAGAAAGGTTTGTAAAGGTGCAAAAATGCCTATGGAAAGACCTGGATGGGTTATTTGACATAGTGGTCCCTGTAGATTTATGGACTGTGTGTAAGATTGCCGTAGATTGGCCTAACACAGAATACACAAGGGACCCAGTTTCAGGAGCTCCTTCTGATGAGGTGATGAGAAAATACGATCAGGTCATGTTACACTTAAAGAAAAAGGTGCCTGCAAAGGAAACTGATTGGACCAAGATAGATAGAACCACGCAAGAAAGAGATGAGACTGTGCACTCCGTTTATGAAAGACTGTTACAGGTGTTTAAAACGTACAGTGGTATAGATAACATCGAGATAAAGGATATGACCCACTTCATTTACAGGTTTGTAAACGGTTTAAGACCCGAAATTTGCCAGTGGATAAAAGACAATAAAATTTGTTGGCAGTCTAAGAAAATGGATGAGGTTTTACGATATGCAAAGTACTGTGAGGATGAGATGGCAGACAAACGAAAGGCTCTGAAAGAGAAAGTTATGTGGGCACAGGTAAAGTTGGCAGAACAACAGGAAATGCAACTGAATAAAATGAATAAAAATTCCCAAAATCAAGGATCTGGGGGTGGAGGGAAGCCCAAAGTAAAAATGAGCAGAGAAGAAGCTAAAAAGAAATTTCCCTGTCACCAGTGCGGAGAAATCGGGCACTGGAGAGACGAATGTCCATATTTGCAGCATGGTAACACCCAAACCACTGATTTAACTCCACAGACGCAGAATGAGAAACAAAGAAAGACCCAGCATCAGGTAAAGGCAAGTCAATTGCCACGAGCGCCAAAACCGAATTATAAAGGGAAAACACCACAGGGTGATGATATAGAAATCTGGGGAGGCAATGAGGATAGAAATGCAGCAACTTCGCAATTTTTGTTGAATGACACTTTTCTCTGTGACGATCAATACTGACGGGGCCTGAGAGGGGAAGACGAGGAGTGCGTACTTGGCGCCTCCTTGCCGGTAGACCAGTCAGGGCCATACATTGAAGGAAAGGTTGACGGAAATGATGTCACCTTTCTGTTGGACACTGGTGCTACCCGTTCTACTGTGAGAATAGCGGACGTTCCAAACTTACCCCTCTCGGGAGAAGCAATCCAAGTAGTGGGCGTGTCTAATCAATTGATTAGTACCCCAGTTACTGAGCCCATGGAGATCACAATAGGGAATTTCAAAGAAATGCATAGATTTGTAATGTGTGATACCAGTCCAGTAAACTTACTGGGACGTGATTTGTTGTGTAAAATGAACTGCACGATCTTTTGCACACCAAAAGGCGTCGAGATTCAAACCCCAGACGAGGATGGCATATACAAGTTAATGTTAATCAGACCAGACTCAGAAATTAAACAAATGACTATACAGGACTTACCCGAAGAACTCCAAAAGACAGTGAAACCAGAAGTATGGGACTTTACTGGAAAGGATGTAGGTTTAAAGGCAAATGTAGACCCGATAAAAATAGCTATGAAAGAAAATGCAGTTTACCCCAATACCAAGCCATACAAAATGAGTGCAGAAGTGAGAGCAGGAGTTGCCATTGAAATATAGAGATTGCTAGAAGCAAACATCATAGAAGAAGTGATGAGTAGTATCAGATTCTGAAGACATGTCTTGAATCTCTAGTCTTACCTGGAAAATCTGTTTTAGTGCAATATATAGACGACCTTTTGGTCGCCTCTAAAAGTCAGAGAGACTGTGTTTTTGACACCATTGCCTTACTGAATCACCTAGGTGAAAGAGGACATAAAGTATCCCCTGACAAATTGCAGTTCTGTACAAAGTCAGTAAAATATCTGGGGCACCAGATAGAAAAAGGCATCAGAAAAGTCACCTCAGAGAGAGTCCGAATAATTCGGAACATGCAGTTACCCCGTACTCAGAAAGAAGTCAGAATGTTCCTTGGAGTGGTAGGTTACTGCAGGCAATGGATTGTGGGATTTGCATCCTAGCAAAACCTCTGATAAAAATGACCAAGAAAGGAGCAAAAGACCCAGTGGAATGGGATAATGAAAGTTTGACAGCATTTAATAAATTACGAGAATGTCTGTGTACAGCCCCTGCTCTAGGGATGCCGGATTATTCCAAGGAGTTTGCACTGTTCTGTGACACACGAGATAACTGTGCACTGTCAGTCTTAACTCAGGAGCATGGTTTGACTAGACGTCCAGTAGCATATTTTTCTGCCACTTTGGATCCAGTAGCTGCTGGATTACCCGGATGTCTGAAAGCAGTAGCTGCAACTTGCACGAGTCTAGAACAGAGTGAATCTATTGTTATGGGACATCCTGTAACTGTGTATGTTCCACATGCGGTTGTAATTTTACTGACTAGAACTAAAACTCAGTATCTCACTCCTAGTCGGCTGACTAAGTATGAGAGGATTCTCGTAGGTGCTGCAAATGTAGTCATTACTCGATGCAACATTCTGAATCCAGCTACCCTGCTACCCGACTCAATGATTGAAGGAGCACAGGCAGAGGTCGAGCATGATTGCATTGACCTAACAGAGTTCAGTACTAAACCACGCCCAGACATCAAGGAAGTGCCCTTGCCTGTGGAAGATGAAGAACTGTTCGTGGATGGCTCATGTATGAGACACGAACTTGTAGGCCTAAGTGCTGCTTATGCTGTGTCTCAGTAAAATGCATTGAAGAAGCATCCTGTTTATTTGGAGTGAAGTCTGCACAAGTAGCCGAATTGATTGCATTAATAAGAGCCTGTAAAATTGGGAAAAATAAAAGAATAACAGTATATACTGACAGTCAATACTGTTATGGGGTTGTGCATGACTTCGGCCAAATTCTGGCTACAGAGGGAGTTTCTGACTTCTTCAGGTACTCCCATCAGAAATGGTGTAGAAGATTTATTGGAGGCAATCCAATTACCAAAAGAATTGGCAGTCGTCAAATGTGCTGCTCACAAATCTGGCACTGATCATGTGACATTAGGAAATCGATTTGCTGATGAAGTGGCCCAACATTGTGCCAAACATCGCATGTCTGTAAATATCAAATTGGGGGGACATGGAAACAGCTGCCAACTTATGGTGTTTGAGGATGTGCCTACCTGGGAAGAGTTGAGAGATTGGCAGCATGCTGTGCCATCAGAAGAAAAGGAAAAAAGGAGAAAACTTGGTTGTCGACAGAGAAGTGAGGATGGTGTCATTGTGGGCCCAAATGGTATGCCTGTGTTGCCTAGACATCTGCTTGCTTCAATGGCCAGGTTGATGCATGGAGATTCACACATTGGTAGGGACGCCATGGTTCTGGTTTTCCAACAAACATGGTACAATCCGAAGTTCAGGAAAGTAGCAGAGTCACTCTGCCAGAGGTGCTTGACATGTCAGCAATTCAACGCTGGGAAAAGAACAGTAGTTGAATTGGGAAAAATTGGGAAATCAGGAGGTCCCTTTGTAAGAGTACAGATTGACTTCATCACGCTGCCCCGTTGTCAGGGAATGAGATATGTCCTTGTCATTGTCTGCCTATTTTCAAAATGGGTGGAAGCCTACCCTGCCAAAAAGAATGACGCCATAACTGTAGCCAAATTGTTACTGCAGGAACTAATACCTAGGTAGGGGTTCCAGTCACAATTGAATCAGATAGAGGCGGACATTTTCAGAATGAGGTAATCGATCAACTCTGTAAAGCATTCAAGATCACGCAAAAGCTGCACTGTGCATATCGTCCAGAGGCTTCTGGAGTGGTGGAACAAATAAATGGCTCTATAAAATCGGGATTAGGAAAGATGTGTGAATCTACAGGCATGAACTGGATAAATGCTTTACCTCTTGTTCTGATGGGACTCAGAAGTATTCCAGACCGAAAAACAGGCCTGAGCCCCCATGAAATCCTGATGGGGAGAGTGATGAGACAAGCATGGGTACCAGGACATAAACTGATAAACATTACTGATGATTTGGTACTTGAGTACTGCAAGCAACTGGGCGACCAAGTGCGTTCCATCTCTCGCCAGATTGGGGAAGACGCCGTCGCCAATCCAACAACTCCAGTCCATAAATTGGTTCCAGGTGACTGGGTTGTAATAAAGAAGCATACTCGTACAAATTGCCTTGCACCGAAGTGGGGACAACAACGCCAAGTGATACTGGTGACCACGACAGCGGTGAAGTGTGCCGGCGTCCTAAAGTGGATCCATGCCAGCCATACCAAGAAGGTAATAAGAGACGAAAAAAAGACTGACGCTGAAGGTTGCCCAGCTGAGGAGTCTATAGACGTGGGTTCCGAAGTAGCTGATGAAGAACAACCGAGCACCAGTCAAGATGAGTGGATACCCATAATCGACCTAACTGATGACCCAATCAGAACAAGAAGTCAAACATATGCAGACAGAGAGTGGAATAGTGAGGACGAGACAGGCACAGGCGAAGACAATCAGATTATCGAAATCCATGTGAAATCTGAAGGTGAAGAAGGTCAGACAGGGACAGAGCAAGTGATAGACACTCCTCCACAAACTCCTGAAATTGAAAAGGGACAGACAAGAACTAGTGTAAAAGTTCGACCAGAAGAAAATCAAGGGTTCGAAGTGCTTGAACAGGAACAGATAGAAATAGACGAACGTGTTGAGGACACAGAAATTGAAACGCCCAAAAGTCAAATTAAGTATACACCTGAACAAGGCCAGCTTAGTGACCAGGCAGAAGAAATAGAAACAAGACCTGGGACTAGTCAGACAGGAAGGGAAGAAGCAGAAGTGCCACAAACAAACGAAAATAAAAGAGCAATAGAAGAAAGCCAAATCACAGTGCCAGCTAAAAGACTCAAGAAAAAGGAAAATATCGAACCAAGATATATTAAGAGACTGAGGCTGAGACTAAAAACAGTAGAAGAAAAGCTTGAGCAAAGAAGGAAAAGTTCCCGTATTGCAGAGCAAGCTGGAGAAAACTCCAAAAGAAGAAGTGATCGAATAAAAAGACTGAATGAAAAATATCAAGATCCTGAATGGACATATTTGATCTTGGAGGAGTTTGAGGATCTTGATATAACGGACGAAAGTGACGAAGAACAGACAGCTGATCATTCTGCCGAAGAAGACGAACCAACCTGAAATTGCTCAGCGTAAGCTACCTGTACAAAGTTACGAAGAGGGGTTGAGAACTTCTTCTGAACGAAGATGTCTGATTCAGGTGTGAATGGAAGACCTAAACGCAATTGTTGCAAAACATGCTGCAAAGTATGTATATGTAGTATAGCAATAGTGTTAATAGTTTGGATAGGACTAACAGTTTTCATTCCTTATATGGTGAGCAAAAATACTAATATTGACTCTACACAAACTGTGACCACTGACGCTGAAGAACTGACAACACGAAGGGTAGAAAGACGTGAAAAAGCACTTAGACAAACAAAATCAGACTTAGAAGCACCAGATGAGGAAGGACTACATTATCACGGAGTTAAGAACCAGACTCATCTAAATGTATTTGCAAACCTGTTAGTACATTACGTAGAAACTATGGAGATAGAAGACTGCTATGTCTGCATGAAGCTACCTACTTCTGTGGCTGAAGGCGTGACTTATCATCACCTGCCTTTGACTTATGGAATTTCCTGTAGTATTTTAGCTAGCTTATTTTACAAAAGAGGACCGTTACAGTACTACTACTCAAACTCTGACGTGATATTTTCTGAGCTTCCTATACGTGGAAATCTGAATCCTGTACATACCAAAAGTGACTTTACCCGTTATATGGGAGAATACTTTCTGACTATAGGTACCATAGATTTGAATGAAGCACACAGAGATAACTTGACCTGTTCATTACATGAACAAGAGAAAATGTTTCTAAACATGGCCGAGAAAAGAAGGGAGAGTTTCCAAAGAAAGGCAAATGACAAAAGACAGAAAACTCCTAAATGGGCTGAAAACATGGAAAGCACCTCAAATGGTGGGGCGGGTCCTGCTTTGTTGCTGGATTTCGAGACAAAGGGGAAACTCTGTCTTCACCGCGAAAATACTAGTTATTATAATAACATTTTCATTGGTTCCAGTCAATGTGAACAAAATTACAAGGTAATTGGAGGATGGGGTTTCAAAAATGGGTCAGAACCTGTGTTTCCTGGAATTTATTATATATGTGGAAACAAGGCTTATTTCAAATTGCCGGATCACTGGTATGGAAGCTGCTACTTTGGCATTGTCTTCCCGAAAATATACCATGTGAATGAAATTGCTGGAAGCAATGAAAATACTAATGGCTTAGTGCGTAGTAAAAGAGAAAGTTTAGGTGAAATAATGGGTAGTATTTTTAGTGCACCTGGAGTGGGAGTGGTTCTGAACACACACAGAATTTGCAAATTATCCACAATAGTGGATGTGCTGTCTACTGATACAGCTCATGGATTTCTGTTGGTCAATACCGAAATGGTTGCGATCAGATCTATGGTTTTACAGAACAGACTTGCCCTAGACACCTTATTAGCAAAAGAGGGCGGAGTCTGCCGAATGTTGAAAGCGCAACATTGTTGCACTTACATACCGGACAAAAGTGTACAACTAAAAAGGTATGTGAAAAATATTACAAATTTGGAAAAGGAACTCAAACCACTGGAGGTTGATAGTGCCTGGAAGAGACTGACTGATGGTCTCTCCGCTGTAGGTCATTGGTTTTCTAATTTAGGTAAAGGTTTATTGTTTAAGGTACTGATGCCAATTGGAGTGATAGGTTTCGTCATATTCCTCATATTTGTCTGTTGCAAATGTCGCAAGTACACAAAGAAGTACACTGTGAATAGGAGAGGTGTGAAACGGAGTGTGGATGAACTTGAATTGGAAGAACTGAATAATCAGATTTACAAAAAGGTGAAAAATTCTCACCCTAATAAAGAAGTGAAGGAAAAATTGAATCGAATGTTGGAAGAGATTGAAATGCACAAAGTTTGAAAAGTTGGCATCTGATTCCATTAGTTTGTGATGATAGTAAATATCATCAAAGAGGGGATTGATAGAGCAAGGTTTCGCATATTTTGCGACTTGCTTGAAATCAAGAACCTCGAATAACTTATAACCCTATAACTCAACCTGTACGTCTTACTAATTTCCCTTTATTCTGAAAATTTGGGTGCCCTAGTGATGCTTGCCTATGTGTTTACTAATTTAATAACCCTTGTTCCTAAAAATGGCCACTGCTTAGCGGGTTTTCTTTCTGCGCATGTGTTAGTCACACTCACGTGACGTGACGTGACGTACTTGCAGTTTTGGTGGGAATCTTTGCGCCTGCGCACTTGCTTCTAAAATGGCTGTCTGTATACTCACATGGTAAAGCTTGCGCAAACGTTGTATGTTATTGTCTGTTGCACTAATTCATAACGGCATAGTATATTTTTTCCTAGTAAGGGGAATAGAGTAGCTATTCATGGTATACAGTGAATTCATTTATTTCTATGTTTTAATTTGTTTTCGCTTACTTTTCATGTACCGCGATATTGGGGGTCTGAGGGGACGCGAACCATCTTGAAAGTCTCTACTGCGCATGTCGCTCAGGCAGAGAGAAGGCAACCTTGAGCAGTGGAACTCAGCCAGCTGGCAGCCACAGTCAAGATGCTCCTGAGAACACGACCTGCGACCTAGCAGGATGGAGTTGAACTGTTCCGAAATTGTAACATTTGTTATTTTTCCATTGTATTCCGAAAATTGTCTCATGAGAACCCCAAAATCACTAGGCGGTCCCAGAGCATGCAAATTTAGGCTTGTAGAGTACGAATATGATTGGTGTGTTGACCTATCCTACATGGGGACCAATCGAAATTGGGGATTCTGACACTTGCAACATTTGGGGGGTGGTACACTGACCCAAAAACAGTATAACTAGCCTAGGTTTAGCTAGAGAAATTGTCCGACTAGTCTGAATAGCTGACCTGTCACTGACCCAACGCACTCAATAGGTGACTGAATACAGAGCGCTGCGGAGCACTCTGTCCGAAATATACCATAGACTCAGAGGTTTTACTAAACCTTAAGTGCTGGCGAAGCACTTTGCTGGGGAGTTCGATAACCCAATCGGGGTTCTGGCCGATAGCTGCAGAGAGGGTGGAGCGCAGGCGTTGCTTCCAAACTGCGGGTGCTGGTCGTGCCTTGGTGGTCCTGTCCTGATCCTAATCTGGTTTTCCTGTCCTGTCCTGTCCTGGGGTGTCCATTCTGCACCTGCTGTCCCATTGATGACTGTCCTTCCTTGGGGTTTTTCCTGTCCTTGACTGATCCGTGGCCAGGGTTGGTCTTCACACCATTCTAGGTAAATATATAGTGCTGAAACTCTATACTGCACTTTCTATTTTCTGTCTTTTGCTTTAATAAAGACATACTCTTGCGCATAATTGATTTTCCATGCTTTCGCAAAGCTACTAAATGAAAGCTCATACGTTATTGCTGTTCTAGCATGTTCCTGTGTTACCCTTCCTTTAAGCATAACTCTTCATACCGATTATGAAATATAGATGTGGTTTATAATCTTCCCTTTTCGAGTTGATTGAAGTAAGGTTTTTAGATCTATAGCGTGTTTCATTTCTCTACCCTTCCTATATATGTATAGGATTTTCCCCAAACTTTATTCAAACTTTGTAGTTTTTCCCAGTAGTAAATTTCTAGTACATGCTTAAATTTGCCCTTTATAGTTATTCATTCTCGAATCCATTCCTGAAAACTGTTTAGTATATTCCTTTTCTCCTCACCCTTATTAAGACTCATAAATGGTTGCCCTAATATACTTTCTTTATGGTGATGTGCTTTTCGTTATCTTGATTATCGATTGCCTTCTGGTTGTAAACTGTATGCTTACCGAATCTGAATTCTAGATAAAACCTTTAAAACTTCCCAGTAGTCTGTGGTCATTTAATGAAAGTATAGGAGTGTATGTTGGTATTTTGTTTTACATCTTTCCCACAGCTAGCTCCCTGATCCATTGTGGTCCATAGGTACCCGTAACAGTGGAATGGTAAGTTGGGTACAGTAGAGAAAATAGGAAGGAATCAGGGTTACTGGTAGTAGAGTGTAAGGTCACCTGATTAACGTATATATTGAAATTATTGGATATGGGCCCGATATATATATTGTGAAATTGTTGACCGGGTGACCTGCGATCTCTATCAGTTCGAGTTCACTTGGTTGTCTGCTGCTCCTGCTTCTTATGGTACTGTTGTCTAGATCCACTTAGCCATCTTAGTCCCTTCCTCCCTGGTCTTGGTCTTCCTGTTCCTGGTCCTCATGCTGGTCTTGCTCTTGATGGCACTAATCAGTTTTGTTGCTCTCCCTTTCCTTTTTTCAAATCCTCATTCTGCCTTTGCTACTCCTGTACCTAGTCCAACTGATGTTTCTTCTTGTGAATCTCTTGATGGTTGTGTCCTGATCCTCCTGGTCATGGTCCACCAATTCTCTTGGTGAACCCGGTAATCCTAGTGCTCCTGGTCTTCTTAGTTGCATTTGTCCCTCTACTCCTGGTCATTCTCCTCTTCCTGGTCTCCCACCTGTAGGCTTTCACCTTCATGCTCCTGGTTTACCAAGTCTTCCTTTTCGTAGTTCCCCTAATCTTTGTGTTGATTTTCATACTCTTCTTTTTTTTTAGATCTCTTCCTCCTGAACTTCCTCTTACTTTCTTTCCCCTCTGCCACCTCGTAGTTTTCCTCAAACTCATCCCCTGGTCTTCATCTACATATTCTTGGTCCTAGCCTCCTGGGTATTGTTCATAAGTGGCCCTCATCCTCCTGAGACCATCCTTCTGTTGGTAAATATTATCTTCACCATGGTGCTTCTTGCTGTGCCCGTCCTAGTTGTTCTTCCTTTTGGTCTGAGTCATATTGGTCCTCATGATCTTCCTTGTCCTTATGCTTGTGGTCCTGCTAGTCCTGGTCATCCTCATCCTGGTACTCTGAATCTTCTGGTGCTATTCCTCCTAGCGGTCTTGGTGTTGGCCTTCAGGATGATCATGGTGGTGACTGTTGTTCTGGACTTCCTGACCTCCTATTTCTCTTCTTGGACCTCCTCCTCTTTCTGGTCTTCCTCCTCCTGGTTTTCTTCTTTTTTCTCCTACCTCTTAGAAGTCCTTTTCCTTGTCCTCCTGGTCTTGATCCTTTTGGTTTTCTTAGTTCTGGGGCATGGTATTGGTCCCCTGTTGGTTCTAGTGTTCCAAATCCTTCTGGTGGTCTTGAAGTCCCAAAACTTCATGGGCATCTTTGTAAAGAAAATGTATGGAGTTTTATAGAGCGTGAACTTGACCCGGTATCGGGTGTCAGAGCGCTTTACATAGCACCAGTTGCATTACATGAGGACACATTCCTTTTTTTAGGCATGGGAGATTAAGTTATTTGCCCAGAATCACAGGATGTTCAGCGTCATTGCCGAAACTCGAACCAAGTTCCCCAGATTCAAGGTCAACTGCCCTAGTCATTAGGCCAACTCCTCTCCCCACTTGACCCCCTACTAGTCATCCTCATGGTCATCTTCATTCTCCTCATCCTGTGTGCGGTATTTGTAGTAGTCTAGGTTCTCCTTGTGGATATGTCATCTTTTTCTTCTTCTGGTGGTCTTCGTCCTCCTGATAGTCTTCCTTTTCTACTTGGCCATCCTTTTCCCCTTTTTTCGCCTTCTGGTTCTGGTCCTTCTGTGCTTCCTCATTCTACTTCTCATCCTAGTTTTACTCAGCCTCCTCTTTTTCTTGGGCTCACTGATCCTCATGTCCTGGTGGTCCAAGTCATCCTGGTCTTTGGCTGTGTGATCCTCCAGGTCTTTCTCATGGTCCTCCTGCTATAGCTTTCTCTTTATTTTCCTGGACATCCAGTTCCTTGTGTTCTTAATCCTGCTGGTGGACCTGGTCCTCCTCCTCCATTAATTCTTCCTCATCTCTGTGACCTTCTATTCATTCCCCTGGTTCTCCCTCTTCATCCCGGAGGACCTTTAGGTATCTGCCTGCTTCTCCAAGTGCGACACCCCCCCATATATCCTCATACAAAGTCAACCAGATAAACCTCCAGCTACAGGGCACACTGAGATGTAGCATGGGTAGATGGGCATTACTGAAAGTAAATCAGCTCCTTGTTTTCTTAGATAGTACAATACAGTATTAATGTGGGTGCTCTTCTAAGCCCTGGATCCCAGTGCCACTGCACCTGTTTCACTTTTAACATTTGTGGACCAACGTTCCTCAATGTCCCCCTTGCAGCCATGCAGACTGTGCCTCAATGTGGGAGCATTTGCTTATGAGAATCTCAGGTAACTTGGAGGCAGGAGCTGCAGGACAAAAGATGTGTGCCTAAAAACTGTTTTAGGAACACATTTAGATTCACCAATGCTAATGAGGAGAATTCTCACCTACAGTGAAGACTCAGAAGAATCATCGGAAAAATGGCTCAAATTAAGTGCATGGTCAGTATGTCTTACACAAACTTTTGTGATTTGTTTTTGGTTTTTAGCTGGCTTTCAAATGTTTATTCCAAGTGGAGTCTGTCAAAAGAAGGCCTGGTAAGTAAATTTGAACATCTTGTCCTTTGAACTGTAAGTGATCAGACCCTGCAGAAACTGGCCCACTTAGAGCCTCGGCACTAATCTTTTATTCTAAAGCCTCTCCAAACAATATTTCTGTGGAAATGAAAATTGGAAGATTCAAGAAGTAATGATTCCAATAATGTTTTTACCAAGCTCTACGCCTCTCTTGCTTTTTCAGCAAATACAGTATGAACCCCAGTATATGTGGACTATTTCCTTTGCTAATGTTTTTTTTTAATTTCACATAGCAACCAAAAGTAGTATTCAATAATGCCAACAAATTATTGATTACCAACATGATACAATTCCAGGGCCCCTCTTAAAATTACCTTGTTTAACCGGTATGTTTGGTCACCAGGAGTGTAATGCAAAGTCATTGTGCTCTTTAGTGAAAGTCCTTTAAACATTTACTTGTGGTATCCAACTTGTATTTCAAAGGGTGTAAGCAGCCCCTCAGACTACAGAAGATACAATGTCCCTCTGTATGTTCAAAGCGGTCACTGAGGCTTCAGGATGCCTCATAGCTGCTCAGGACCTATCGCTGGGTTCTAGTGACTGAAGATTTGCTGTTCTGTTGTGATTAACGCACCAATATGGGACGTCAGTATGCTTGATTTCACTTAAATAGCCAAATTTGACTTACCCAGTATCACAACAAGTGGAAAAATTGCAGCAAGGTTGATGTTCTTTTTTAATTCTAGCACAATTGTTTGGGTTCACATATTTCCTTTATTTATCCCGATTTCATATGTAACAAATAAAAATACAAGTTTTGCTTCTCAAGCTGTCTTTACAAATTGTGTAAAAATGAGAATTTAGCTGGTTCAGTATTTAGAATGAATGCTTGTAAAACTATATTCACCGTAATCCCTTCATCTCTCCACTCAATACACCAGCTCAAAGTCGAAGAAATTATCAGAGGTGAGTGCGTCAAACAGTGGGAAATTACAGTCTGAATTGATGTGGTATTTCCATTTCTCATGGTTACCTTAGGGGCAAACTTGGAATCATACATTTTTCCTGTAACTCACAATTACTGATACTCAGAACATTGGTAGTGTCAGGTGTGTAATATCAATATGTTGGCCCAAAGTGTACATGATGGAGGCCTGAACCATTGCACAACTCCACCTGTGGTGTAAGTGACTCACAAATGAAATTCTTTAGTTCTGTATTTGGTCCTCATTTCTCAATAATTTATTATTTCATTGAAGCTAATTTCTCACTATGGGATAGGGTGTTCATTATGAGCGGATCACTTGGGAATGGTTGCAGTGGCAGGCATGGACAGCAAATCGAGGTCACACTCACCTTGAGCAAACGAAATGCCATATCAGCAGGCAGCTGGGGTTGGAGGCTTTCAACCTCTTTAACCAACCATGGAAGCTCTTTATCTAGTTGCTCCTCTGGCAGGACGGAGGCCAAATGTCCCAGAGTGGTGATAACCTGTCCCCAGACCTGTTAAGATAAATGTATTTATGTATTTATTTAGAAAGGTTTTCTATAGCGCTGGCTACATCCATGGGTATCAGAGCACTTTACAGAAGTATGAAGATAATATAGACGGAAAGTATCCGAAGAAATACACATCATGAAGTAAAAAATACAGTAATAAAGTGCGGTGTTAAGTTAAGATCAGTATAGGGAAGAAAGTAAACATAACATTTTGCATTGGTAAATAAGCGACAGAGGAAACCGCTTGAAGGAAAAGATATAGGGCCAGATGTAGGAGCCCTAATACCGGTCGGAAACGGCCGATTTTGGCCGTTTCCGACCGGTATTAGGGTTTTCAGATGTAGGGCATGCAATTACCGAATCGGTAAATACAGACTCGGTAAAATACAGATTCTGTAAATGCAGATGTAGCTGGCACATGTCAGAGTGCCACAGGGCTTTAAGAATCGGTATTTTACCACCCAATCCAATTGGGTGGTAAAATACCGAATCCAGGTGTGCATGCACATGTGTGCATGCACACCTGTGCCATGTGACACACAGACATGCCCTTAGGGCATGTCTGTGTGCCACATGGCACACATGCCTGTATTGGGGGTGCTAGAGGGTGTCAAAGTGACACCCCCTGAACCCTTGCTGAACTCGGTATTTACCGAATCTGTAAATACCGATTCGGTAATGCACATTGATTCCTATGGGCTTCAATGCCCATAGGAATCAATGGGCATTACCGATTCGGTATTTACAGAATCGGTAAATACGGTATTTACAAAATCTGAAATACCTACATCTCCCCTCCTCTTTTTTACCACTTCTTAAATACCGATTCGGTATGAATCGGTATTTAAGAAGTGGTAAAAAAGATTTACCTACATCGAGCCCATAGTGCGTACAAACAATTATTTACAGCAACAAGAGGATTAACTACTTGGTTAGTGTATATAGGAAGCAGGCTTGATGTGCGCGGAGGGGTGAAGGAGTGGAAGGAAGGGGTCACGGAGATGGGGAGGGGGAGAAAGGGTAGGGGAGAGGGGGAAGATAAGTTAGGGGGGAGGGGGAGGGGTGTATAGTTGGGGGAGAGGGAGGAGTAGGCGAGAAGCAGGTAGAGTTTGAGGTCTTTTTTGAAGCTGAAGTAAGAGGCGTTCCTGCATAAATCAATAGGGAGGGTGTTCGATAAGTTGGGAGCCTTACCTGAGAAGGAAAGAGATTGAGAGGCTTTCTTTTTTTGAAGAGAGGGGACGAGGAGGAGTGTGTTGGTGCTTCTCAACTAATGGGAGCAGCCTGCTATTTTGAGTTTGCTTGAGAGGTAGATCGGCGACTTAAAGTAAAGGGCTTTGTGTGTAATGCAGGCAGTTTTGTAGGCAGATCTGCCTTCGAGAGGAAGCCATTTAAGAACTTTAAGGGAAGGAGAGATGTGGTTGAAACGTCTAGTGTCCGTTATAAGTCTGGTCACTTGGTTGATTATGGTTTTGAGGGGGCAAGGTGGACTTTGGGGGTTTGGGACAGGATATCGTTGCAGTAGTCAATTTTCGAGAGGACTAGGGATTGGAGTACGGATTTGAAATCTTCATCTGGGATGAATGGTTCAATTTTTTTGAGCTGGCGGAGAGTGCAGTGTGCTCCTTTAGCCTAGTTTTTTTATATGGGTATTGAGAGTAAGCTTATTGTCAAAGGTAATGCCCCGAGTTTTAACTGTTTTGGATAAGGAGAGTGGGCAGTTGAGGGCATTGAGATCGAAGATCCATGATTGGATAGGGAGTGAGTTGTTTTCAGGGGGGAAAATAATAATTTCAGTTTTATTAGGGTTGAGTTTGAGATGATTGGAGTGGAACCAGGATTGGATCGAAATCAAGGTGTTATTTAGGTGCAGGACATCAGACTGGGATTTAATTTTACAGTATAGTTGAGTGTCATCGGCGAATAGGTGGTAGTTAATTCTGGCTTGTTTTAGTAAGGCAGTGAGGGGTTCCATAAAGAGTTTGAAAAGTGCTGGAGAGAGAATAGAACCTTGGGGAACACCACAAGAGACTTGAGAAGGGTTTCAGAGATAATTTTTGATTTTGACTTGTTGAGTTCTATGTTGAAAATAGGACGTGAACCAGTTAAGGACAGGGCCATTAAGGCCAAACCGACATTTGAGTGTGTTAAGTAGGGTTGTGTAGTTGACAGTGTCAAATGCAGCAGAGAGGTCGAGGAGAATTAGTAGGGAGGACACACCCGTATCCAGTGCGCGGTGGATATCATCAACGATTTTTAGCAATGTGGTTTCAGTGCTACAGCCTTTATGAAAGCCAGATTGTAGAGGTTCAGGAAGGTTGAAAGTGGCAATGTGTTTGTCCAGTTGGAGTAGGGCATATTTATCAAGGGCTTTGGAGAAGAGGGGGAGGTTGGAGAAAGGGCGGAGGTTGTTAGGATCATCAGGATCAGCTTTAGGGTTTTTGAGAATGGGGGTGATTTGACCAGGTTGGGGGGAGACTACGGCATACCCCGAGGTAAGGGAGGAGTTGATGATATTGGTCCAGTATGGGACAATTACATGTTTAAGATCTTGGACAAGGTTAGAAGGGAAAGGGTCTTTTGTGTGAGAAGACGGTTTTAGTTTAGACAAGATAATAGAGGCTTCAAGAGACAGGGAGGAAATTATGCCACGAGGCTTTGTTTTTAAGTTGTTGGTGGGCGGGGTTGGGTTCAGGTAATATTGCAGCAGGAAGGAGTGGGGATGAAACAGGGGGCAGTGTGGCTAAGGCGGGTAGTACAGGGGCGGCTTCCGGGGTACTCTGTCGGTTGGGAGGGGTCTGAATTTGTGCAAAGATTGATCAATCTTGCCAATTTTTTCAGAGAAATAGTTGGAGATTTCGTCACATTTGGTAGTGGAGGCCATAAGCTTAAGGGGGTAGTGAAGGTTTGTTTTCTAACAATGTTGAACAGTTCTCTGGGTCTATATTTGGCACTTGAGAGTTGCGAACAGAAAAAAGATGCCTTTTCATTAAAGATGTGTTTCTTGTAGGAGGATCTGGCAGCTCTGAGGAGGGCAAGATGGGAGGGAGAAGGGTCTAGTTTCCAGGTTCTTTCAGTCATTCTGAGAGCACGTCTTTCTATGTTGAGGTCTGAGTTAAACCAAGATTTAGAGGGGATTTTTTTAGTTTTAAGTTTAGATGGAGCTATTTGGTCTAGAACCTCAGAGACCGATTTGTTGAAATGCTCGGTGAGCTCATTGGTGTTAAGAAAAAGAGGGGTGAGGCGAAGTTGAGCTTGGAGTTTGGACTCTAATTCTCCTGGGGGAATGAGATCAATGTTTCAAATTAACTTCACAGTTATGGTGTTTTTTGGTGGGGGGATCGGGGCCGCGGGGAGATTATGAAACAAATGAAGTGGTGGTCTGACCAGTCAATAGGGATGATGTTGGAAAGGGAGGCCAGGTCATTGTTAGAGATGATGACATCAAGAATGGCACCTTTAGAGTGAGTTGGGGAGAGGCAGAGTTGTTGAGGTTGTTAATCTCTAGGAGATTGGAAAGAAGTGAAACTGAGGGGTTATCTTGTTCGTTCCAGTGGAGATTGAGATCTCCAAGGAAGAGATTTTTGGGGTTAGAAAGAGAGGATTGAGTAGGAAGGTTGGATAATTTGTCTACAAAGTGAGGAGTGTCACCAAGAGGTTGGTAGATATTGTGTAGGTGAATCGGGGGAGCACCTTGGACTTTGAGTTCAGCACCGAGGTATTCTAAAGTTGAGTAGTCAGTATTCTTGGCAAGAGAGAGTTGAAGTTGGTTTTTAAAGATTATAGCTATTCCCCTTCCTTTTCCCACTGGTCTGTCCTTTCTGATGATAGAGTAGCCAGGGGGGCAGAGTAGGTCAAGGATGGGTGATGAGTGATCATTCAGCCATGTTTCAGTGAGAAAGGCAATATCAATATCTTCACTCAAGATATTTTCAGAGATTTCGGATGCATGGCAACCGGCCGAGCAGCAGTTGACAGGCATATAGGTTAGGGGATAAGGGTTAGTTTTGAGGGGGTGGGAGTAGATGGTGGTATGTTGCCAGGGAGTCTGGGGGAGCTAGGAGAGAGGGGGATTCCACTAGCCCCCAGGATAACTAGAATGAGAGAGTAAGGGGGGAGAGATCTTTAGGCGGTGTTGAAGGAAGGTGAGAGATTTCAGATGTATGGCAAATGGTCGAGTGGCCATTAGCAGGCATACAGGTGAGGGGGTTAGGGTAAGTTTTGGGGGGAGAGCGAGAGTGAATGGTGGTACGTTGAGGGGGAGTCTGGGTGAGCAGGGAGTGGGGGAATTCCACAAGTCCCAGGATAACTGGGATGAGAGAGTAAGGGGGGAGAGATCCTTAGGCGGTGTTGAAGGGAGGTAAGATTTGCAAAGGGCAGAGAGGTCGGAGTTCGAGAGACCGTTTAATGTGCGATGAGGCCTATGAGTACGGCAGCGGAGGGGAGTAGTTCTCCAGTGTTTGGGAATAGTGAGCTTTTGAAAGCCAGAGTAGGGAGAAGTAGAAGTAAAGTAGGGGGCTCTAGGGTTGAGGGATATAAGTTGTTTATAATCCTCTCTAAGCAGAGAGAGTTTGGTCACTAAGGTAGTAATATTTCGGTCAATGTTGATGAGTGTTTGGGTAAGGAGGGTGAGCGGGGGAACAGAAGGGGCAGGGGTGGGGAAGGGTGTATTTTCAGTATTGGTTGGTAGGAGGGAGTTAATGTTCTGAGAGGGAAGGGTGTCGGGAGTAGGTGAGGGACGGAAAATCATGTCGAGGGATGGAGAGGGGTGTGGAGGAGGGCGGGGCACTGAGAGAGGAAGGAGAACGTTTTGAGTAGAGGGTAAGAGGTTGAGATGAGTGTGGGGAGAAATAACATCAATGTTGGGAGAAGGAGTGTGGTTAAGAAAAGAGAGGGTCGGAGAAGGGTGTAATAGAGTGAGGGGCAATGAGGGGTATTTTGGTAGTATAGCAGGGGCAGGAGGTGGGGTTGGGAGTTGGAGAGGTGAGAATGGGAGTTGGCGGGAGTGTTATTAGAGGGCGTGGGATTTGGTTTGTTCATGAGCATGAGATTTGGGGAGATGCAGAGTGAGTTTGGGATGTCAAGGGGGGATTCAGGAGAGAGCGATTGATTAGAAGTAGAGGCTTGAGAAGGGGAAGAGAAGGAGAGGAGAGGGGTGTGAGGAGGGGTACCATCAGAGTTTGGGGGAGAAGTGTGTTTAAGAGGATAAAGAGTAGGGGAAAATGGGCAAATAGAGGGACGAGCAATATGGAGGGCACAGGTAGTTTGGGTGTTAGAAATGGGGTTATGAGTTTGGGGGCATTGGTTATTAGCATAAGTGAGGGTAGAATTATTGGCAAGCGTTACACCTAAATTACACCTGGTTTTAAGGACCTCACACTAGACATTAACTACTAAAAAACATGAGCCACATGTGGAAGTAGGTGGTTCCCTGTAGAGGCAGCTGCATCGGACACCTGTTCTCCAGGAAGTGGTTTTGCCATACAAAGGCAGAGGCTTGTTTTTACTGGCAGTATACAAAACTAGACAAGACTGATTCTGGAAAGCAGAAATCTTATCCATGAATTTGTTTTGACAAATACTTCAAATATATTATAATCTCAAGTTGATTAATGAATTTAATATCGGAGTAATTACCTCCGATTCCATTTTTAAAATTGCATTGACCCTTGGGTTCGCCGCCATACCCTTCCTATTCCGTATTCCTCACAACCCTCTCTTGTGTTGTTTGGATGAGAGTTCTACATCCAATCTCTCTGTTTACTCCCCCCTCCACTTTTGTATTTTATATGTTTTCCCTGCCACCCACCTCGACTCTCACCTGTTTTCAACAATTCCTACTCCCTTACTTAAGTCATCTCTTCCCTGAAGCCCCTCACTACCACTCTTGCCATTAATCCTCAATACCATTTTAAATCTGCACCATCATTTTATCCCAATACCCATTGTTCTCCTTGCCTCCTCTACCTGTGAAGATTTAGACATAAAACAGAGACTCCTGCACCTCCGATTTTATTAAATTACCCTAGAATCTCACTCTGTCCCTTTCTTTTTCAAAAATACTTATTACACTTACTGTTCCTTAGTACTTTAGTATTATAACATGGTTTAGCTTTAATTTTGTTTCATATAGCTGCCTGATATGCATTGGATACTTGGTATGGTACAAAACAGGTTTTTACACATTTTAGTAATCTACAAGAATAGATCAAGAGAAGGAATTACATTTTGTTTGTATTTCATCAAATAAAGTGCATATGCAAAGGCAGAGGGAGTCTTGTGTATGAATCAGTCTTCTCACAAAACGGTACAGCTCTAATAAATCATCCTCTGCGCTCTGTTATTTCCCCACTTTTCCAACTCACCTCCTGCAGACTGGGGATGGTTTCAAGAAGAAAGATCTTGCAAGCTGAGTAGGCTTCAAAGAAAAGTGTGACTAGGGGAGCATCTACAGAGGCAGCAAACTGGCCTGCTAACATCTCAATGACTGCAGAAACATTAAAAAAAATCACAGTTAAAGATTAAAGGCTTAAGTGTTGTATTTTTCTGCACATTCACCACCTTGCCTGGTAGGACATACTGAACAAAAACAGTGCAATGTGTTTGCTGACAGCAAACGATTTTTTGCATGAATTAGACTCAATTCACATAGGTTTTCTCTGACTCTCATGGGTCATGTAATGGTATCCATTTCAATCCTACATCCTATTGTACTTTTGTAGCATTCTAGATTCTAGACATTACATGGTAATAATTCCACATTACTGCAACTCACTGTATTGAACTCACAAGAATGAAAGGACGAATATGTATCACCAGGGTGCTTTCTACTTAAAATTTTATGTGGTTAACAAAGAAGTGTTGGTTCGGGTATCACCAGAGTAAAAAAAGTGGTGTAATGATTTTGCACTATTTTGCTTCTCAGGAAGGAAGAAACTGAACCAATTTAATCTCATACATCTGAATAAACACTGATTCACTCAATTTTCTATTTTAAACATAACAAAAAGTGTGGACTCAAATTTCCCCCTTTCCTGTCCTATTATTGTAAATGTTTAGTTGGGAGCAAAACTTGCTTCCTGCATTCTCTATTTTTTAAGTGGTAAAAAGGGTTAAATTATATTAACTCCATGATTTGCACCATTCAAAACTTTTACTTAATATGGTGCTTAGTTTGCAATTGTGTGAGCTGTAGTTTGCAGCGAGATGCATGTGCCAATGAAATGAACAAATATCTCTTGAAAATGATGCACGGTTTCTATAGGTTTTAATGCTCCTCTTCCTATGGAGGTAATTTCATTACTTAAGACCGGATTCAGGGTATGTCAGATGGGTATCCCATCACACACGTGATGGAGAACCGGTCCGTCTAATTACAGGTACAATAGGATATAAAGGACTTGTAATAAGTCCGCGTGAACAGACGTAAAGTTTGCAATGGAGCAATTTGTCCACAAAACTCTAAATCAGGCCCTTATATTTTTGTTACTAAAAATAATAGGTTTTTCCTGGAGGTGTGCTCTTCAGACATGAGATGTGTTCCCCTTCTGACATGGCAAACTTGACACAGCAGCTCAGCATGCAAGTTCAAATGGCAGATGTACTAGAAAGTAGTGGAGTTGCACTTCATGCAGACCAATGTTGCAGTTGAATTCTGATTTGGGCCACAAATGTGACTTCAATGCAGATAAGTTATCAGTTGTTGTAAACTATGGGATGAATATGGACTATTATTTTCTGCACCAATCAGACATAAGAAATTGCATCTCTTTGCATGAAGGGTGCTCTCTGCAAATGTTACAAAAGGGAACTTAATAAAGGTGTCCTTTCACCACACTCCCCCAACCATCATAGAGAACCCCACCCTTCCACCAGCGCAGGTACACACCAAGGCTAAACCAATATTTCTGGTTGACTGTAGAAGCAGTCTTCATTACAGGATAGAAGGTTCTAAGAACCAGACCCAGGTGTGATTCAATTTCTGGTCCTGCAAGAGAAAATAAAAAAAAAACATTATTAATAAAAAGAAAGATGAATACCAACTTAAAATGATGAGTGTGCTACAAAGCTCATGTGTTTGTTATGATACATATTGAAAAATAACTTGATGCATGGCTTTCTAAATTTTCCACTCAGCAGCAAAGGAAACTTCAAACCTCCGAGGTAAAGGGGAACCAAATTTCACCAGATTTGATATAGGAACATTGGCGCCTTTCTTTTTTGACAAAATGACTGCAACTCCTTTTTAACATGGCTCCCACAAGTAAGACCTAACTACAATTTTTGCATCTTGGTGCAGTTGATGAATTTCTGCATCTACAGCAAAGTTTATACTAACTTTGCGGGAGAAAGCAAGTAGGGCGTTTAGCCAAAACATGCTCCAGGCAAAGCAATTTTTTACAGCTCATATAAGGCAATCAGCCTCCATCAGTAAGCAGAAAAGAAAGTTTCACATTGTCTTTACCCTAGATTCCCTGGATTCACTTGCACCTTTTTATAATGGTGATGAAGGAGAGCGGAATTATTGCAGGGTTGCTGCATTTTTACAGAAATCCAAAATCCTTGTACGAAGAAAGGCTTCAGAGTTAAGTAGTTAGATGGTGTAGAGCTGTTAAGTTTTAACTGTTTTTTAGCAAGAGACATAATGAAACAACACCTGTAAGGAACACCTGGTGCTGGTATATGGTGCTAAAATGTGAAACAGCAAAGTGAAAGGACTACGAACGACAACAAATCTAAAACAATATGTATCATTTTAACATAATAACCAAAATAGCAGCAATACATGTTTGTCCTACGAGAATTGCTGTCGGTGGACCTATATTTAAGATGCAACCATTCACTTCAAAGGCCTATTGCTGGAGCTCCATATTTGAAGCCTCCTGATAGAATTAGCACTGAGATGTTTATTTCTTTAATGAGCACTGTCTGGAAAGTAATCATCTTAGAGTTGATTTGCATAACCATTATGACATGGGGTCGCAACATATAGTGTTGCTGTTATATTTTTTTCCTGTTCATTGTCAATTTCCTCACAAATTAAGTGTTTCAACTATGTGGGTTGAAAAGACAAAGTCATGGACTTCTATTCTCAATGCCACTATTTGTTTGAAACATATGTAGAAAATAACTTAAATATACCCTGTGTGGCTTCTTTCCACTTTCAATTTTCATAGAAATGCAATGCTAGTGATTGACCCACTTTCAAACACCACTGTAAAATGTATTAATCCACCATGGGCTAATACAAAATGTGAAACACTTTATTAAGGGACTAGAAAGATGAAGCCAACATCTGTCAGGGCATGCTTCAAAGCCAACTATCTGTGTATTTGAGTGGTGTGATGACATGAGCCAACGTCAGATAATACTATCTGCAGCCAGACCTAAAAGCAATGTAGAATCTGTTAGATTGCCACAGATCACAGTGTTCCACAACAACATAGCATTTTTGAAATTACCGTATTGAATTGTCATTTGATGGATGGCCCAAAACACAATCTCTTCTTGAATAGATGGCACCATAAATAGATTTACAATCCTAGAAGATATTGACATTGGTATCCCCTTGGTAAGAGCAATTTGACACATTAAAGCCATCCTTTCAAGTTCAGCAGAATTCTCCTAAATATGTAGAAATATGAAATAGTGGTCATTTAAATGATTTATGACAAAGAAGATGAGATAAACATATCCAAAACAAGAATTAAGTACAAAGTATGAGGTATGCAGACAATATTGTGAAACAGGAGATGCCTAAACACATCATTAAGGGCCTGATTATGAGTTTGGCGGATGGGATACTCCGTCATAAATGTGATGGATATGCCGTCCACCATATTACAAGTTCCATAGGATATAATGGAATTGTAATATGGAGTTCAAGATGTCCCTCACGTTTGTAGCAGAATATAGCTGACTACCAAACACTTAGGGCCCGATTTACAGAACTAACTTAAGACAAAATCCTAAACTTACTACCATTTTGGTCCTCACAGAAGGCACTTACTCATTTTGGTTTGCCAGGATGTCAGTGGACGTTACTTGAGTTGTTACATTTATTTTGGTACCTAGAGTTTTCTTCTAGGTACAAAATGGTTGGTTGATGGCCATCCTCGGTTTGACAGCCGTTTACCAAATTTTGTGAGACATATGATTTGGAGGGTGGTGAGAATGACTGTGGTGGTGCAACGGTTGTTAGTCAGTATGTGGGGTATAGGTAATATTGTGAGTTAAATAATGTGAGTTTGAAATGTTGACGGCATTGGTTGATAGGGAGAAAATAGTGTAAGATTTATAGGATATCTGGTGTAGGTGTTAGTGTAAGGCATAGAAGGAGAAGAATTGTAGGTGATGGAATGTAGGTTATTTAAAAGTTTACAAAGGCATGTTTCTTATTAGTGGATTAAAAACAGGGGTCTCCAACGGGTTGGTCACAAGTTACTAGTAGCTCGCAGGCTGCTACTGAGTAGCTCACATATGATAATTGCCTGTCAACAAGCTTGAGGATATGCAGGTGCCATACAGATGACAAAACTATTTAAAACACTGTACCCGTTTCTATGATTTACTCAAAAGCTGAGAGGGCTGGATGATGCAGAATACCCTTTTCTGAAAAATAATTTCTTCTTTTTCTACTTTCTTTCTAGCCTTTCTTTCCTTGTCTTTCTTTTTTCTTTGCTTTCATGTCTCTTGTTCCTGTCTTAATGTATTGTATTCCCTCTTTCTTGCTTTCTCTTAATTTCTCATTCTTTCTCACTTTCTTACTATTTGTTTACATTATTTCTTCCTTTCCCTCTTTTGTTGTACATTCTTTTTCAGTTCTATTTCTTTTTGGCAAACGTTTCAGATTGCCATATTTCTTTCTTTTTTTTATTTCTACCTCTAGTTTCTCCTTTTCTTCCATTTCCCCATTCTTTGTTTCATTCATATTTGTTCTTTCTTCTCCTATTTCAATCTCTTAATTGTTTCCCTATTTTTCTCTGCTTATTTCTTTTCCAGGCTAATTCTTTCTTCTTCACCTTTATTTCTCTCCTTGATTCTCTTAGTAATTATTTTCTTTGTTCTTTCATTCTTTCTTTTTTCATCCATGTCTGTTTTTCTCTGTTTATTTTTCTATCTTCCACTCTTACTTGCTTTTGCTCCTTCTTTTCATTTGTCCTAACTCTATCTTTTTCAATGTCTTTCTTTCTCCTCTTTTTTCTCTTATTGTTTCTTTTTCTCCCTCCTTTCGTTCAGTCTTATCTTCTTTCTCTGCCTTCATCTTTCCTCGTCTGTTATTCTTTTTCTGTCTTTTTCCTTTCGTTGTATTTACTTATTGTTCTTTTTTCTTTCCTACCATCTTTTCTTTTATTCGTCAACTACTGGCCTTTTCTTCATCTACTACTGACCCTATCTCTTTCTTTCTGTTTTCTTCTAATTTCTTTCTCTATTTTTTTCTTTTAATTCCTTTCCATAGTTTTCTTGTTGTCTTTTTTCCTCTTACCTTCTTGGATTTTGCTTTCTCTATTGTGCTCTTCATTCTTTCTACTTCTACTTCCTCCTTTGCCATACCTTCTTTCTTCCCTTCTTATCAATCATTTCTTTCAAGGTTGGTTTCTTTATCTTTCATTTATTTTCTTCCTTAATTTCCTGTCGTGTGCTCTTTTCTCTGATTATTTTGTCCTCATTAGTTTCCTCCTTAATTTTGTTCCTTTTTCATTTTCTATATTTCGCTGCCTCTTTCTTTTTTATTTTCCTTTCTTTCTTTCTTTCTTTCTTTCTTTCTTTCTTTCTTTCTTTCTTTCTTTCTTTCTTTCTTTCTTTCTTTCTTTTTTCTTTCTTTCTTTCTTTTTTTCTTTCTTTCTTTCTTTCTTTCTTTCTTTCTTCTTTCTTTCTTCTTTCCTTTCTTTTCCCCCCATTCTATCATTCTTTCCTTATGTTTTTTTTCTTTTCTCTTCCCTGTAATGTTATGGTATGTTAATGAATTTGTAAAGCACTTTGCTGCCCCAGCAATAGGGCATCCCAGCGTTAGTTCCAGGTCATATCATGGTAGGAGAGAAGGGGTTGAGAAATAGGCCAGAAATTCCCAAGTCTTCACTGCCTTAATGAAAGCCCAATGATTCTGGATACTCCTGATGGTCACCAGGAGCATGTTTGAGAAGGCCGGTGCCTTATCTCGGAATGAGCGCCCTCCTGCTCTTGCTCTTCTGACTCGGGGGAACAGATGCCAAGTTTAGCTCTGCAGAACACAGCTCACAACTTGGGGCTTATGAAAATAATACATTGATAGGATAGGGGAAGTAAGGATTCTGTGTGCAAAGCACAGTGTCTTGAAGTGGATTCTCGTATCCACTGGGAGCCAGTGCATTATGGGAATAAATGTAGCAACTGAGTGCGAATAGAGTTCACACTGCGGCATTTTGAGCCCTCTGAAGTTGTTTGATACCTGTTTTATTAGAGCCCAGATAGAGAGAATTGCGATAGTCCAGTCTAGAGAGTAAAGTAGACTAGATAATGATCTGGCATGTCTGTGAGTCAAAGAACCCAAGCAAAGGCTTAGTACACCAGAAAAAGGGGTATTAAGTTTACGGGAACGATGGGCGCTCAAGCAATATTAGCGTTAAAGTCTTTTATATGGTCAAGAGTTGTGGTGCTAGCAGGGAGGGGGGACCCACAAGAACACCTCAATTTAAATGTGCAAAAAACACATCTAGAACATAAACACAAAGTCCTGCGCACTCAGATCAAGTATGGCAAAGAGTTATGCGAATGTAATTAATAACAATATGTCCAACGTCGTTTCTTGGAGTTTCTTATATGTCTCCTTTTATTCGGTCATCAAATCATAGACAATTTACAGCCAGCCGACACGTGTTTCGTTGTAGGTCTGTACATTCACAGATGCTACAACTCTTCAGGGCTCAATGGCTGAATCCTTAGTCTTAAGGCCCAAGTCCGGTGATAATTCCGACCCGGTAGGGTAACTTTGTGTTAGGAAGGTAACGGTATGTCGCACTCCGATAAAGTATAACAATCGTCGTAGACACCAGTAGTCCGCACTTCTGTGCAAAAATAGTCAGTGTTCTCAATTCTTGTAGTCAAATGTAAAATGTCAAATGTAAATGTCATGGTACTTATAGAGCGCACTGTCACCAGACGGTCACCTTGCGGTGTCGCCTAGGCGGCTTCCTGGCGCTGATACTCATACCGCTCTGGAACCCCTCCTGGCTTCCTCTGTGAAGTGTCCACTCCTGGGCACCCCCAGGGTGAAGCCAGGCATCCTTAGCGCTGTTGGGGCCGGTGTGGAGGCTAAGCAAGCTATTGCCCAGAGTTGCAGCGTGGGGCCCGTGCTGAGAATAGTCACCAAGGTGAGAATTAACAGGTCTGAGGAAATTGAGCCCGAGACCCCGCCGAGGCGGGAATCGAACCCTGGTCCCTGGCCAGAACTCTGATTCAGGGTCTGCCGCTCTAACGATTGAGCCACACTCCTCCACCAGTCAAGTAAGCATCTCTAATAAACACATGGGTGCGTGTTTATACTCACTCTGCGGCCAAATCGCCCTCGCTACACTGGCGTCTGCAACCCAGAAGTAAAGGCTTAAGTCCTCTTAAAAGTCCAAAGCAGACAGCTGCCACTGATTTCGTCTTTGCTTCGAAGGACAATGCACCATCTACCCAGACTCTCAGATTGTTTTACAGCCTACTTGGGCAAAGGGGGGACCCTAGTGAGGTGCGCCACCAATGATCATCCCCATATGTGGGTATCTCTTCCTAAAAGAAGAATCTCTGATTTGTTATCATTTAGCTGCAGACAGTTGGCTGACATCCAATCCGCAACGACCACCATATCATCATGGAATTTGATCAGACTCTAATTAGAGTTGTAGGAGAAGGAGATCACGAGCTGAGTAACATCAGCATAGGATACTAATGAGAGCCCCCTGTCTTTTGCTACCACCACGAGAGGCTGTTTATCAATGTTAAATAGCCTGGGGCTCAGAGCTGACCCTGGGGTATACTCCATGACATACAGTGTGCACCTGAAAGCAATAAGGGGAAGAAACAACCTGAAATGCTCTCTCTGAAGGAAATGACGTAAGCCAGGTTAGGGTCGAACCTCCAAAACCTATCTCTTGTAAGCACCACAAAAGGATCTCAAGTAATACTGTGTCAAACGTGGCACTTAGATCAAGAACGAACAGAGTAGAATTGTTGCCTTCATCTAGGGAGTCCCGCAGATTTTCAGTACCCCCCAACAGGGCATATTTGGTATTGTGATGGGATCTAAAACGATTGGGAGTCCAAGATTTCGATGGACTCCACAAATTTGGTTAAAATAGAATTGATGTAAAATTCAATAGTTTTAGCCAGGAAGGGAAGAAGGGACATGGGATTAATGTTTTCTGATTTAGATAGATCCAGAGTAGTTCTTCTCTTTTTTCCCTCTCTATTTCACACTTTTGGCGTTTCAAGAGCAAAGGGACACAACTTACCCACAGGGACCCCAAATGTAAACCTTTGTGATACATCTCCTATTCTATTAACACTTTAGGGTCCCTGTATCTGTAATGAGTTACTCTAGGGTATCTAGGTGCAGTGTTTACGTTATTTGGCCTCTGTGTGCCTTTATCACTCCTATACTAGACAGAAGCTCAGAAAAGGGTGAAGTCACCTGAATTAATGAGTGTTGATGGCAGTGTAGACTGCATGTGGTGGTGAAGGAACTATGGGGCATATTATCAAGGGGGTTTATCTCCGCTTTTTTGGCTTTAAAAGCCAAGAAAGCGGAGATAAAATTATCTCCCTATTACCAAGCTGTCGCTAACACCAGTTAGCGACAGCTAATAGAAGATAGCGACCATCTTGGGCCCCGCTTTGCATGTCAGTGATATTTATCACTAATGACATGCAAAGTGGGCGTGCCAATATGTTAGCGACTGGAAACAGTCGCTAACATCGCTATCTCCTATTACCAACTTTTGGAGATATTCGCGCTAAGTGCGAATATCTCCAAAAGCTAACACCTGCCCTGAGCAGTTCTTAGCCATGTTAACCAATGGGAGGTGGATAACATGGCTAAGAGCATTTGCTCGATAATGCATGAATATCGCTGACTTTTCAGCGATATTCATGCATTGCGGCCGTTTTTTATCGCATTTGCGATAAACCTTGCTAATAGCAAGGTTTATCTGCGATAAAAATCGCCGATGTGCGGCGATAATTTTTGTCTCTAAACAAGTTAGAGACAAAAATTATCTCTATTGGTTGGTAATATGCCCCTATATGCTAGCTAGTCGTACCTGATGTAGTTTGTGTTGCAGGTGTGAAGAACAGCAAACATTGGGATGTAGGTTTCATGTATGTTGTAGGTATTGAAGGTGCGGTATGTAAGTGCAGTGTTGGTGCAGGTTAGATTTTACCTGGTGGTGTCAAATGTCCCTAAAATGTATCAGAGTGGCATGCTTACACTAATTTGCATTGCATCATGGTGGTCAGTACACTCATTTTATAGAGGCAGACCATTCTCCATGGTTCCTTCCTAGAGACACTCTTTAATATCAATGAAATAATTCATCCCTTTGAACTCTAAAATACCACTACACCAAACTAAATGGCCCGGAATGATAAAAAAATACTGCAAAAAAACCAAGACGATGGACAGGGTCAAGACTGATTTGCATATGGCCATGTCTGAACTGGGGTTGCTTGGTGAGCAAAATAACGATGGATTAAACCCAAATCTGTGACTGGGGGTGAATGTTTAGCCATTGTGCAACATTCCGTTCATCATCTTGTGTGTTTTGCTGTTCACCCTATGTGAGAAGGGTATGCCCAGACGTGGGTCCCGTGCTCACTAAGCCACTGGAGTCAAGCTATCCTGGCTGAAGATGGCTGATAGCCTGAAACCGGTCCTCGGATGCTTGATTCCGGTCCAGGGAAGACATGGCTTGGCAGTTCGGGCTGGACTGTTCCCATGAGGCACAGGGTCAAGACTGATTTGCATATGGCCATGTCTGAACTGGGGTGGCTTGGTGAGCAAAATAACGATGGATTAAACTCAGATCTGTGACTGGGGATGAATGTTTTGCCATTGTTCAACATTCCGTCCATCATCTTGTGTGTTTTGCTGTTCACCCTATGTGAGAAGGGTATGCCCAGACGTGGGTCCCGTGCTCACTAAGCCACTGGAGTCAAGCTATCCTGGCTGAAGACTGTTGATAGCCAGAAACCGGTCCTAGGATGCTTGATTCCGGTCCAGGGAAAACATGGCTTGGCAGTTCGGGCTAGACTGTTCCCATGAGGCACAGGGTCAAGACTGATTTGCATATGGCCATGTTTGAACTGGGGTGGCTTGGTGAGCAAAATAACGATGGATTAAACCCAGATCTGTGACTGGGGGTGAATGTTTTGCCATTGTGCAACATTCCGTCCACCATCTTGTTTGTTTTACTAGAATATCTTTGTCAGTATATTGTCTGGCATACATATTCTGTACTAAACATTGTTGATAGAAGTTATCACCACATTTCGTTCAGGATATTAATGTCAAATGATATTCTATATGTAATATTCCAATATATAATCCTATTAATTATTACATTCCCACCCACTGTAAAACTCAGTTGGTTCTCTCTTTTCAAGAGCTGTTTCTTGCAGCTCCCATGATATTACCAATCCTGTGGTACATCCTACAAAATCCCTTCTATTGCCACTGGGTAATTAATTAAACTTTTTCATGTCAGGAATACCTTGCTATTTGTTAGTGCCCCATTGGATCTCCCATGCATTTCTTCAGCTGGGCTCTCTACTCACATCCATTGTGGCATCAAGATAATCATCCTGTGTAAATTATTTCAGAATCTCTGGGAGAGCCATCTGTATAACCCTGTTAACAATACAATGGCACATCTGCTGGTTTCCATACTGACTACAGATCACAACAGAACTATTTGGGATACTAAAGGGCTGACTGGATGATCAGTAGTAATTTTGCTTTGCCACACCAGTAAAGATGCAGTGTTTTGCAGCTCCTGCCCTGAAGCTCCTGAGGTTTCCCAAGATTGAGTGAATAATTACCATCTGTCGGTGAGAACCTGTTGCTTACCGAGTACTTCAGGATGCTGTCCAGAGTGTCAGAAGTCACCAACATGTTGCTCTCTGTCAAATCCCTTTGAGTGATGGTAGTGTACATACAATGTACAATAGCTAGTTCCTGCAGGGATGTTAACTGGGTAAAAAGCACATTTTATGCATCTGAACAACAGGGTCAATCAGGAACTTATTCACAAACTGTAACATACTATAAAATGCGTTTCAAAAAACCTATATCTGAAGACTTCTGCCTCCAACTCTTTTGCCTATTCTACAAGGAGATCTATGCCCCTCATGTATACCTACAGTTTTTTTTCTATCTGTAGGAACGATAGGGGTGATTGGCTGGAGAATGGGGAAAATGTATTATAAAATGGGAGGAATTTTGTAAAAGGTAAGGGGTAAAGGAAGGATTAAAGAGGTGTTTAGGGAGGGACAAACACATACCCACAAAAAGGTAAGCATGTTGATATTCACAAACTGTACTTACTTTATTACTTAGGCCATAAAGGTCATAAAACAGATACAAATGTTTTTCAGCCCAGATCTGGAATAAGTGCAGAATCACACATGGCAAACCACTGAAATTGCAACACCATTCCATAACAAATAATGGAGATAAGGACGTAAAATAAAACCCAATAGAAACAAATGTTAGAAATACATGAACTTATTTTGAATTTAAAAAAAGATATATCTATATATATTTCTATATATAGATCAAGGCTTCACAAGCCGAACGCATAGACGTTTTGTCTGCCACTTGCTACGTTTCATTACATTTCATTTTGTTTCATGGAGTGCCTTCCCGGGTGATTCTTTCGGAACAGCCCTCTTTCCCCCTTTGCTATTTTCAAACCCCCCTATTGGGATGTATGATGGTGTTCACATATAAAAATACACTCTTTTAAGATGTTCCTTTCACTGTTAAGCAAGGCCTGAAACAGGCAATGCCGAAATGTGTCTACTTGTTAATTTAAGAACAAACTGTGATCCCATGAGTGCTCTGTGCTGTCCCATTGAACCTACGTTGTAGTAAACCATGTCAGCAGATTTTAAGCAATAACACTGACTCAGGCCAATCTTTGGAGAATGGTTGTACATGTATATATGCTTGAAAATGGTGAAGTGACAAAAGCAAAAGTCTAAGAGTTAATGTACACATGTGTGTTGTGTGTGTGTTTCCTTTTGCACTGGTAATCATTGACCTTTTTCTGGTGCTTCATTTTTCTCAACTATCCATACCCAGAGGAGGAACAAGCCATGAATGCTTGCACTCTCAGAAATCTCTCCTTTATATGACACTCAACATTAACGGGTCCCAGGATGCTTGTTTCGGGTGCAGGGAAGACCTGGCTTCGCAGTTTGGGCTGGACTGTTACTATCAGGCACAGGGTCAAGACTAGTTTGCATATGGCTGGGTTTGAACTGGGTTTGCGAAGTGAGCTAAAGAACTATAACGGATTCAACCCAAATCTGTGACTGGGCTGAGTGACTGAGGGTTTCAGCGCTCTGTTCGTCATCTCCTTGTGTTGGCAGAAATGTGATATAACGCTGCAATATCGCACAATAACTTATTAATACTGTACTTTATAGCAACACACTGCACTACGACCCAATACAACCTAACCTATTACAGGTGTAATTCACACCACACGGTCCTTCACAGTACAGTAAAGCCTAGAATGTTACTCTACAGCACTACACAATATAACACAATGTTAGACAACCATATATGTAGCTGTAGCTCACTGCCTCTCATTGCCTTGATTGTCATGTAAAGCAATGGACACTCACAGATACCTTTTTTCGATGTTCCAGGATTTTACAACACGATAAAATGGTCTCATCTGGTTTGACAGAAGCAGACGTATCCAAAAAGCCCATGAGGCTTTCTATGTCCAAGCGCCGGACCGATTCCATCAGTCGAACTGTAACGACAACCCCAAGAAACAGACACATGTACGAATAATGTCTAGGCAGATGTTGCTCTTTAGTCATTTAGAAAAACGTATCACAAGACATTTGTAACTCGCAGCGCAAACTGCATGAATTTTTAAAGGTAGGATAGATATCCAAGATTCATTTGTGCTTGTGCAATTTATTTTGTATGTTATTTTTTTACGGCTTGATTACATATGGAATGTAAGTGTTATGCTCTCTATATATATATGTGCTTATGAACTACTGGTAAAACTAGCATTGGCATGTGCAAAAGATCTCAACACCTAAATTGGGTTGCCACCTTTCCTTCCAAGAGAAAAATGCAGTAATATGTTGATGTTTTAAGAGTCTGCAGAGGCCAAAAATAGGACTTTAAATACAATTGTATGTATTAATTCGCAAAATGACTCTTCTGTCTTTGTTTACTTTAATCATTTGTCATGGATCATTAACTCACGCATAGAACACATTTAAATTGGTTTTCTATTCATATTTGCTCTTTGAAGTATACACAGATAAGGCCTAAAAATTCCTGCATTAGGTTATTTAGCCTATTTTTGTTCCGACTAAAATATTAAAATGACAGTGGTGCTGATAGGAAAGAAGTTAGTTGGCAACCCTACCCCTGAACCATATTTGTTTTGCCAACTTTTTTTTAGATGACTTCTGTGGATGTACATTCAGTGTAATAGAAAGGGACCCCTGAGTCTGGATAATGTTCCTAGGACAGGGTAACAGTAAATTCAATATTAACAGTTCCTAGACAACAAAATACCTATTAAAGATAAGGTTTCACACAAACAGTTAATACACAAAGCCTCAGTATACTAACACAGCAAAAACATTTTTAAGAAAATATATATATTTTTTTATTTTGTTTCAGTGCATAAAAATCAATTATTAAAACTAAAGCAACATCAGCATACAATCATACCAAATAATACATATATCAATAATACATTAAAAAACTTGTGTTTATCAAGATAAAAAATGACAAGGGTTTTTCAAGAATTAAAGTAGATATGATGATACTCTCTACGCGCGTTTCGGCGTAACAACGCCTTTTTCAGGAGTAACTCTTGAGATTTTAAATATAAACAAAAATATATACACATGAACATACGTAATTGTATAACACAATGCAGTATTCTGATGTTATTAGGGTAAACTTGGTGCAAGATAGCGCGGTGATGGACTAAAAAGTGACTATAAATTAACATTGCAACATGTAGTGTTAACAACACAATGAAATAAGCGACATTAAAGTTATACATGTGCAATAGAAGTTGAATTTAAAAGGAGGAAAGAATTACCATTGACAAGGTTGGAGTATAGGTAGTGTTCAGAAAGAAAAAAGATACGTGAAATAGTTGCTCGTGCACAAAAAGGGCAAAGAAGCGAGGTGCACCCCAGATACCCAAGAAACAGGAAGGCATGGAGCTTTACCTAACAATGATCGCAGTCTATGTACTAGAAAGTGCTGGGCAGCGTGCTCTGACTGATATAGGCCGCTATTAAAACAGAGAAAGAGTGAAATGATTCAGTGAGGTGTACTACCGCAGTACCAACTGTGAAGAATAAAAAAGATCATGCAAAGGTACCTAATAATGGCAATGAAGGTGCCAAGTCAAAGATAGACATCAACGCACCAGATGGATCTCAATAAAGCAACCTGGAACCTCTATAAAATTATATGAATTGGTCACTCCAATTGCCCAAAAAAAGGATATCAAAGTGGAGGAAGGGACAGGCAGAGTCATATAAATACCTGTTCTGTTCTGCGGTACTCCAACAAGAGACTCAGTATAGTAGATTTCAAGTAAAAAGACTAGATAGCCGGATGATCGGGCACAAAGGAGCTGCAGTGAATAAGTAAAGCCACATAAGCACTTGCATTTAGTTGTCTAAAGTAGACTGCCTTCCTATATGTACTATGCTGTGATTACCTGTATGACGACAGACCAAATGAAAATTCTGAGTCCTGGATAACTCGTCAGTGGATTCATTAAATATGAACAGACATCAAAGGCACCTACTTATGATAATCTGCAATAAAGGATAATGCGTTGTCACTAAATTGCCAACTAATAACAAAGTTATAATGTACAGGGTGAGTAGAGACTATCTTTGCTCGCCCCATGTGAAATATAACTTGAATGATGGTGGGCCTACTCTAATCTAAAGAAGATGAATGCGGGTCTCGATTTCCCCAAATACATGTATCTTAGGTCGAAAGTTCCGTGGTGGCGTCAGTTATGTAAAACCACAGAACGATGTCAAAACAACCTACAGAGAGTCCCCTTAAAATGTCGGAGAGGACTCAGTGGAAGAAACAGTAGACCACATAGCAGGAATATTAAAGAAGGACCTCGTGAAATTGGACCTGCCTGAAGTCAGCTGCTGAAATTATTGGCAGAGTATCGCACAAAAGGGGCTAGGCCGGAAATATTAACTTAAAGTTGCCAAAAACATGATATTTGAAGGAGTCCTAATTCAATTTCCAAAAATTACCCAATGCAGTCAGACTTCAAACAACAATCACGTAGTACTTTCTTAGAGCCTCGCGTATGTGGACCAGCCTGGAATCGGCTGCCAGGATAAATGGTTCGCGGTTCTTAGAAGCACGGTATTTAAAGCCACAAATCTTGTTTGGCATCTGAGAAGAAAGCGCCCAAATAATAGACGCAACGTGAAAACACGTGATTAAGGATACGAGCGTAGGATGACTGGTACGCTAACCTACTGAAAGACTGGCGCCAATCAAATATAATAATAAAAAGAAAAGAAAGACTTTAAAAAGCGGATAGAGGATACAAACATAAAATAACTTGTGCTCTGGCCTAGTGCCGAGCAATGTAATAATAAAAATAAGAAAAGGGATTTAAACAATAGAATTTAAACAAACAGAAGCGCATAATGATGAAAATAGGCAATAGAGGAATTATTCATAACAAATATTTCAAGTATCGGCTGAGATAAAAAATGTATCGATATTAATATATAAAAGGGAAAAATACTGAATAAAAAGATTAAAACAGATACTAAAATTAATAATAGGAAAAGAAAAGAGGATGCCAATATTAATGTGATTGCTAGGAAAAGCCAGAACAGAGTACTATTATGTCATTATGTGACTAAGGGCTCAATAATTGGAAAATTCCAAAAAAGATTCTGCTATGTCGAAATAATTAGTTGCTCAAATGTCAGGTATTATACTTAATTGCATTTTCCCAAGGGATGTTGTTATTTAATCCCTTGATGTTTGCTGCCCAAAAAAAGATCCAAAAGACCTCCTGTTTTTACGGTAGTCTTCTGTTTTGGTACTGCTATTATTCTCAAAATTTTCAATAATACACCAACGTACGTCGTTTGGGTAATGTTGGCAGTCTAGATAGTGTTTTAGTAGGGGAGCATTGATTTTCAAAGTATGTATCGCTGATCGATGTTCAGTTAACCTGGTGCAAAAAGATCTCGCTGTCTCACCCACATAACCTAATCCGCAGGGACAAACCAAAAGATAAATAACATTCTTGGTTTTACAATTTGAGAACCTGCGGGGACGGATGGTATATCCTTGATAGAGGCTGTACACACATTCACAGTTGTCAGCTTTGAATGGATTTTCTTATGCTTTAAGAAAATCCATTCAAAGATGATCCCTGCACATGAACATACATCCATGTCAGCCATCTTAAAATGGATTTTCTTAAAGCTGATAAAAATGCATTGGGAAATGTCTGTCATGTATACTAGTGCAAATGGAAGCACCATCAGATATCTTGGAATGTTTAAAAAACATTTTATGATTACTGCCTCCCAGAACAACAGTTTGCTGAGCTAAAGTGAGCAAAGTCTCTGGAGGGTCAATGAAATGTTGAGGGGCAGTCTTAACAAAGAGAGGGTGGTGGCAGAAGAGCTGGCAGCAGGAGAAAAGAAGAGAAAATAATACTACATATGCACTGCAGTGCAATATCTGATGCCTGTAGTGGAAGGAGTCATGCCATACAATCAAAACTGAGTTAGTAGAAAAGGCTCAAATGAGCGACAAGCACAAGAATAGGGCGGAAAGCCATCAAAACAGTAGCAGAGAAGTGAGAGAGACAAGAAAACCATCCAATTATGAGCAAAGAACTGACAAAAAAAACAAAGAATAATTTTTGTTTTGTATTGCTCAATAGGTCTCAACAATAGAGATCTAAAACTAAAGAGGCCTAAAAATAACCCCAAGACGAGAGAGTCAGACAGACGCCTTTTTCTAGGTTATTGGGGCAGGTGGAAGAACTGATTGAATTTTTGAGTGATGTACCAGTCACTGGCTGGCATATGGGATGTTATCATATAGATTCTTTGAGAATACATCACAAAGATATTTAGGTAATCAAAAGCTATCATCGCCATCCCCTATTACAATTGGTGTACCACAAGGAATAACTCTTTTCCCAAGTCTTTTTAACCTCTACATGGAACCGCTGGCTGAGATTCTATGACAGCCAACATCTTGTTTCATATGTATGCTGACAACACACAGATCTACATTAAAGTCTCATCACTGGAGGAGATCAAGTCAATGAATGAAGCGCTAATGATGACCATTCAATTGCTAACAAGTAATTATTGTAAACAAAATGAGCGAATAACTAAATTCTAATGAATCCCCCCGCAAAATCTCTTCTGAAATAAAGGAATGGACCACACTGATCACCATGCTTAACTGCACCCAGACCTTAGTGGCCAACTAGGAATCATGTTGGACAAGAACCTTAACATGCAAAGCCACATCAACTTGATTGCTAAAAACGCCTGGTACCACCTGAGTTGTCTTAGAAAACTGAAACCATTCCTATAAACGTCAGACCTCAAAATAGCGTGTTGGACCTGGGGTTACCAGTCCACATAGGGTAGCCTGGCACAGAGTGAAAGGACTTATCTCAAAGGCAAATGTGTTATGCTTGCGTCGCACTTATCACAGTAACCCAGCACCCATCCACTAAAAGAAGACACCACACCTTGTTAGAAAAATAGAAATGCTTTATAGAAATCTTTTGATAGGTTTACTCCTTCAGTAGTTCAAACTTTTAATACATTAAGCACTTCCACCTTTACTTATTTGCATAAATAGAGCACCACTTTGTTTTGTCTTACATGTTACACTTATTCTCCAAATACATAAGAGTTCAGCGAAACTCTTGGCACTTCAGTCTTCCAGCAGTTATTTTACATTAACAGCTCACCATTTCACCATTTTACTTATAGTGTACTTGACTCTGAGTTTACACCCCATGTTCCACCTCTCATATTACTAAGAATCTCCCTTTAGCCTTTGTTTTACTTCAGGGCAAAAGGTTCCAACCACATACCATACAAGTATTGGCTTACTCAAATTTGACTCAGGCTAGTGGGAGAATTCGTCACTGTCCATTGCTAAAGCATCATAGCCAAAGTCAGTAAATATTAGCCGCTAGCATACATCAAAGAAAAGTCCCCAATGACATTAGTGGATTACAACAACATGGCACCCTAAATGCAGTTTCCCTTTTAGTTTCACCTTCTTCTCACTTTCACATAAGCGTAGGGAGAGGGTTGTCAAAGTTGGCATACATTCAAATGTGTTAACCCTCCTCCCTTGAAAGCACTGCTACATTCAGTTCTTTTTCCCTAACTAACACAGTGTATGATGATTCCACAGTTCTCCCTCAATTTTCCGGCCTGCTATGCGTGAAGGGAGAGTTCTCAGAGAGGTTTCAATACCCTCTGTTTCCCAGCCTGCTACCCTGCTTACTTCTCAACAGGACCATCCGGCCGATGCCAGCAGACTGAGGGATCACGGCGTCAAACCGGGGAGTGTAGGGGTTAATTCTGGCACGGTATGCTAAAGGCGGCCATATCCATACAGGGAGACTCCGTGGTAACTGGAGTGCCTCAGTGCTTGTGAGTCCCTTCCTCCCCACGCCCCTCGGAGGTTCGGGCTCCTCCCTTCCTGGTTTCTCCCACTCTTGCCTTTCCATTTCCGGGCTCAAATCCTCAGCGCCGGGTCAGCTCTGATGGCAGGACATCCTATGGGCTCGAAAGCTTCTCTCCGTTGGAGATCAAGTCTTGCACGGGGCCCGTCTCTCACCCCGCCCTCGGCTTCTTCACCTACGGCTCTCACTGGGAGGCGCTGCCTTCAACAATTCCTCAGCGCAGTGCCTCCACCTCACACGAGCCCTCGCGGACCTGCCAATCTGACTCACACAGGCGCAGGGAAGCGGCCACCGCTGGGAGCTCAGGCCGGCCTTGGTAAGTCTACAGCCACGAAGAGAGGGGGGGCAGATTCTGGCAAGGCTCACAGTCACTGAGGGGAATCTCTTTGCCCTGCCTCTAACCACCAACTAGGGAATTAACTTCACGGGAGTTCTTTTTGTGGTAATCCCCGATATAAGGCAGTCCCAGCCACGCTTACTTGTCAGATGTACATAGATCTTATCTAGCGATCCTTACTGGGTAAAGTCTCTCTTCTCTGGTACCTCAAGAATGTCGTGAGGAGACAGCTCTGCCGGGTCAGATCCACGGTTGAGGGGGTATCAGACAGTAAAGAGGAAGCAGCCCCCAGAGGCTGTCAGACCCTCTACCGTGAGCCCACCTCCTCGCTCCTCAGCCTGGACTCCAGTTCGCCCTTGACCTGAGTACCACCTCTCCTCAGCTCAGCTCTCTTTACAAAATGGCCGCACAACATTCCAATATTTATAGCCTAGGACCAGAGGGTCTAGAGTGGACCAGAAAGTTCTGGAACCCCTCATATTACCCAATGGCCCCAAGCCCTGAGGTAGCACTTGGCAGTTGACAGGACTCTATTTTGTAAAGGTTTACTATCCTACCACCTTCAGTTTAAAAGAGCACCTGTAACCCTCCATGGTATAAAATAATGAGGCACCTAGAGCTCTAAGGACATCACCACAAAAAAAAATATGGTGGACAACAGGGGAAAATAAAATATAAGAGGCAGAAAGAGGACAAAAACAAAAACAAAAGATAGGAGGGACCACCCAAAGGGCTGACAGGTCTAACACGCGTCCCCCCCAGCTGAAAGTGGGGAGAGCTACCCAACCCCTTGGGAGTCCTCATCACTAAGGCGGAAGTACCTAGAGAGACCGTCTGCGTTGGCGTGGTCCACTCCAGGCCGATGTTTCACCCGGAAGTCCATTCTCTGTAGGGAGATGGACCATCTCAACAACTTGGGATTCTCTCCCTTCATTTGCATCAGCCAACGAAGGGGCCGGTGGTCAGTCTGTACAAGGAAGTGCGAGCCAAACAGATATGGCCGCAGCTTCTTCAGAACCCATACCACTGCAAAGGCTTCACGCTCTATCGCACTCCACCTCTGTTCCCAGGGAAGCAGTCTCCTGGATAAGAAGACAACAGGTTGGTCCAGACCCTCCTCAATGAGTTGCGATAACACTGCCCCAATGCCATGCTCTGATGCATCTGTTTGGACGATAAACTCCTTAGCATAATCCGGAGCCTTCAAGACAGGTGCTGCACACATTGCTTGTTTCAGAGTGTCAAAGGCTCGCTGACACGCCTCAGTCCAGACTACCCGTCGAGGTTGTTTCTTGGATGTGAGTTGAGTTAGAGGTGCCACAATTGTGCCATACCCCTTCACAAAGCGACGGTAGTATCCTGTGAGGCCCAGGAAAGCTCGAACCTCAGTTTGGGTCTTGGGGGGCTCCCAGGCCATGATAGCCTCAATCTTAGCCTGGAGGGGCTGCACCGTCCCCCTGCCCACCAAGTGGCCTAGGTACACCACCGCCCCCTGCCCGATCTGGCATTTGCTGGCCTTGATTGTCAAGCCAGCCTGTTTCAGGGCTTGGAGAACAGCCTGTAAGTGACACAAGTGGTCCTCCCAGCTGCTGCTGAAGATGGCAATGTCGTCTAGATAAGCAGCAGAGAAGGCCTCCATCCCAGAAAGGACCTTGTTCACCAACCGCTGAAAAGTGGCAGGAGCGTTCTTGAGCCCAAAGGGCATCACACAGAACTGGTAGTGGCCCTCAGGCGTGGAGAAGGCTGAGCTTTCCTTGGCTACATCAGTAAGGGAGATCTGCCAGTACCCTGATGTGAGGTCAAAAGTACACAGATATTGGGCAGCTCCCAGTCGGTCGATGAGCTCATCCGCCCTAGGGATTGGATGAGCATCAGTTTTAGTCACTGAATTCAGTCCCTGATGATCCACACAGAACCGGAGTTCTGGAGTGGTGCCCAATGGGGCAGCTTTTGGTACCATAACCATCGGACTGGACCAGGGGCTACTTGAAAGTTCAATCACTCCTAGCTCCAGCACCTTAGTGACTTCACTATGAATACTGGCCTTCACCTTATCTGACAGCCGGTAGGTCTTAGACTTCACAGGTGGGCTGTCTCCTGTGTCCACATCATGGGTACACAGGTGGGTCCTTCCCGGGATAAGGGAGAACAGCGAGGAATACTGCTCCAGGACTTGGCGGCAGTCCCTCTGCTGTTCAGGAGTTAGGGATGGTGAGAGAATCACTCCCTCCACAGACCAATCCTTTTCTTGAGACGAAAATAGATCAGGGAGAGGCTCACATTCCTCTTTCTCTGCTCCATCAGTAACCATCATCAGGATGACCTCGGGCCTCTCATGGTGGGGTTTGAGGCGGTTGGCATGGAGCACCCGATGGGGCTGCCGGGGGGTCTTAAGGTCCACTAAGTAAGTGGCCTTGCCCTTCTTCTCAATCACCTCAAAGGGGCCTGTCCAGGGATCCTGGAGGGCACTAAGCTCTCCAGGCTCCATCACCCACACTTTCTGGCCAGGCTCCAACTCCACAGGGTGAGCATTGTGGCCATACCACTCTTTCATCACTGCCTGGCTGGCTTCCAAGTTGTCAGAAGCTTGCTTCCACAACTTAGCCATTTGGCTCCGGAAGTCCTGCATGTAGCTCAGCTCACCACGTCCTGGGGAAGCTTCTTGGAAGTCTTTTCCCATCCGTCTTTCACCAGGCTGAGAGGTCCACGCACAGGGTGCCCATACAGAAATTCGAAGGGGCTGAAGCCCACTCCCTTCGTGTGGCACTTCCCTGTATGAAAACAACAGACAGGGTAGGAGGACGTCCCATTTCCTCCGCAGGCTCTCAGGCAGACTTCTAATCATGCCTTTCAAGGTTTTATTGAACCTCTCCACCAGACCATTGGTCTGTGGGTGGTTAGGGGTTGATGTACTGGTAGGTAACCCCAGACTCTTTCCACATAGCCTGCATGTAGGCTGACATGAAGTTGGTCCCCCTGTCGGACACAACTTCCTTGGGGAAACCCACTCGGGTAAAGATCCCCATCAGGGCGCTAGCCACCGCAGGTGCAGTAACGGTCCTCAAGGGAATTGCCTCTGGGTACCGAGTGGCGTGATCCACCAGAACCAGGATGCACCTGTGACCAGCTGAAGTTGGTGGATCCAATGGCCCAACAATGTCGATGCCCACCCTTTCAAAAGGGGTGCTAACCACAGGTAGTGTTTCCAGGGGAGCTTTCAGCTTCACCCCTGTTTTCCCACTGGCTTGGCAAGACACACATGTCCGACAGTAAGTGTCGGACGCCACCCTCATTTGAGGCCAGTAAAAATGGGGGACAAGCCGGGCAAAGGTCTTGTCCTGACCCAAGTGTCCTGCCAAGGGTATTTCATGAGCCAATTCTAAAAGGAAGGCTCGGTAACGTTGGGGAACAACCAAGGCCCGTGACGAACAGTGCACCGGTGCCTTGGGTTCACTGTAGAGGAGTCCATCCTCCCAGTAAATGTGGTAGTTCCCTATGGTGTTACCTGCTGCCTGGGCTTCGGCCTGTCGCCTCAGACCCTCAAGGGTAGGGCACTCCTTTTGGCCCTTACAGAGTTCTTCCCTGGTCGCCCCCCCCTCCACATGCCATTCGGCAGGGATAGGTAGTTTCTCCAAGGAGACAACATCCCCCACCGTGGACTCCGGGTCCACCACCACAGGTGGCCCATCCATCTCACGGGGCATGGATGCCGAGGCAGGCTTCTCCTGTCCCCGGATCTTTCCCTTTCTAGCAGCTGGCTGTGTCTTTGTTCCAGGCTCTAGCCCTGGCGAACTCCCCCTCCGGGTTGTCGCGGACCTTGTGCTGGCACAGGCCCAGTCAGGTGTAGCCAGCATCTCTGAGGTAGTCCAGTATTCCACCTTCTTCCAAGCATTGTGCTCCATATCATTCCCCAACAGACAATCAACTGGCACGGCAGGGCTTACGGCAACTCGAAGAGGACCTGCGACCCCTTCCCACTCAAAGGGAACTTCGGCCACAGGGTAGTGGCCTAATCTGCCGTCAGCCATCACGGCGGGGTGAAGCACGTGTGGAATCACTTGCTCTGGAGACACCAGATGACTCCTTATCAAGTCATACTGGCACCTGTGTCCCTCAGAGCTTCCCCTCTTTGGCCATTGATGGTGACCCACTGCCCATACTTGGTAGTTTTTGAGGGCACCTGGATCTTAGGAACCATCTCCCGATCTCCCAGGGACACTAAGGTGACTCCTGCCCACTCCCCTCCTTTATCTAAGGGCAACTCCTCCCCGAGCACTACACTAGCTAATCCCGGGGCTTTTCCTCCAGTGGGAGGGGGTGGTCTCTTTGGGCACTTGACATCACCTTTGTAGTGCCCAACCCCACCACATTCATAGCAGCGGACAACCCTTGGCTGCTGACTATGGTCAGGATGAGGGTTTTTCTGCGGGTTGGTCCTAGGAATGAATTCTGATCCCTTTCCTTGGAAACTGTTTTGAGGGCCTTTTGAGAACTCCCTCTTTTTATCTACCCCCTCTTTCTTCTGGGGAGCGCTCTGTCCAGTCCTTTGGGAATCCCCTCCAGTCCCTTTTGAGGACTCCCGGGTACTAGCCTAGATGTCCGCCTCCTCAGCAAGCTTCCTGGGACTGGTCAGCTTGCTGTCCACCAGATGTTGTCGCAGCTCTGGAAAACATTTCTCGAGTAGGTGCTCTTTTAGGATTAGATCATACAACCCCTCGTAGTCCCCCACCTTGCTGCCTTGCACCTAACCCTCTAGGGCCTTCTTGGCATAGTCTAGGAAATCCACCCAGTTCTGTGTAACCAGTTTGTGGCTGTTCCTGAATTTCTGTCTGTACTTCTCAGGAGTCAGCCCAAACTTCCTTATCAGTGCCACTTTCATGGTGGGGTAGTTAGTCTGCTCCTCCTGCTCTAGGGCTAGAAGAGCATCCCGCCCTACTGGAGGCATATATTTGTACAAGCCACCACCCCAGTGACTTTCTGATATCCAATGGGCTCTTAGCGAGACCTCATAGGCTGCCAACCATTTCGCAATATCATCCCCTACATTGTAACTGGCGACTACGTCTTTTGGCAAATAGGGTCTGGGTTCCCTGATGTTTTCTTTGGGTATGCTACCACCAACAGGAGCACTAGGAGTCCCTATTTGCAGGGCCTTGAGGTCTAACTCCCTGAGATTCAATTCATGAGCCAGCCTCTTGTCCTCCCACTCCTTCTCCAACCTCACTAACTCCCACTTCAACTGCCTTTCTTCTCTCCGGTCAGTTAATTCGGCTTCGGTCAAGCTCCTCACAGAGACACTGCTGCCCTCCCTCGAAAGTGTCCTAGGACCTTGCAGTAGGTTCCCCCTTTCGGTTTGGTACAGTTCATCCACTCCGATGACAGTGTCCTGATCCCCCTCTTCCTCCTCCTTCTCCCCATCCGGGTGAGCTGCCACCCATGCTCTCAAGCTGGTTTGGAGTTCTCCCTTTTTAGCACCACACTTGAAAAACACCCCCTTACTTTGACAAAATTCTCTGAGTTGGGCCGCAGTGCAGGTCTCCAACTCCTCCAATTCAAATTCCATTTTGCCAACAGGGTCTCAGACAGTCACTTGGAAGAATTCCAGAAAGAGGTGTTAATTAAAGGGCTACCTCCACCTACCACCAGAAAAGAATTTGGAAAAAACAAAACTCTAATTAGGGAGTCCACCAGGAGAAAACTCCAGGTGTAGGTACGTGGTGTACACTAAGCTACTGCTAAGTGAACGCAAGCACAAGCTCTGATCCCACCACTGAAAACCAATATGTTGGACCTGGGGTTACCAGTCCACATAGGGTAGCCTGGAACAGAGTGAAAGAACTTATCTCAAAGGCAAACGTGTTATGCTTGCGTCGCACTTATCACAGTAACCCAGCGCCCGTCCACTAAAAGAAGACACCACACCTTGTTAGAAAAATAGAAATGCTTTATAGAAATCTTTTGATAGGTTTACTCCTTCAGTAGTTCAACATTTTAATACATTAAGCACTTCCACCTTTACTTATTTGCATAAATAGAGCACCACTTTGTTTTGTCTTACATGTTACACTTATTCTCCAAATACATAAGAGTTCAGCGAAACTCTTGGCACTTCAGTCTTCCAGCAGTTATTTTACATTAACATCTCATCATTTTACTTATAGTGTACTTGACTCTGAGTTTACACCCCATGTTCCAACTCTCATATTACTAAGAATCTCCCTTTAGCCTTTGTTTTACGTCAGGGCAAAAGGTTCCAACCACATCCCATACAAGTATTGGCTTACTCAAATTTGACTCAGGCTAGTGGGAGAATTCGTCACTGTCCATTGCAAAAGCACCATAGCCAAAGTCAGTAAATATTAGCCGCTAGCATACATCAAAGAAAAGTCCCCAATGACATTAGTAGATTACAACAACATGGCACCCTAAATGCAGTTTACCTTTTAGTTTCACCTTCTTCTCACTTTCACATTAGCGTAGGGAGAGGGTTGTCAAAGTTGGCATACATTCAAAGGTGTTAACCCTCCTACCTTGAAAGCACTGCTACATTCAGTTCTTTTTCCCTAACTAACACAGTGTATGATGATGCCACAGTTCTCCCTCAATTTTCCGGCCTTCTATGCGTGAAGGGAGAGTTCTCAGAGATGTTTCAATACCCTCTGATTCCCAGCCTGCTACCCTACATACTTTTCAACAGGACCATTCGGACGATGCCAGCAGACTGAGGGATCACGGCGTCAAACCGGGGAATGTAGGGGTTAATTCTGGCCCGGTATGCTAAAGGCGGCCACATCCATACAGGAGACTCCATGGTAACTGGAGCGCCTCAGTGCTTGCGCGTCCCTTCCTCCCCACGCCCTTCAGAGGTTCGGGCTCCACCCCTTCCCGGCTTCTCCCACTCTGGGCTCAAATCCTCAGCGCCGGGTCAGCTCCGATGACAGGACATCCTACAGACTCGAAAGCTTCTCTCCGTCGGAAATCAAGTCTCGCACGAGGCCCGTCTCTCACCCTGCCCTCGGCTTCTTCACCTACGGCTCTCACTGGGAGGCGCTGCCGTCAACAATTCCTCAGCGCAGCGCCTCCACCTCACACGAGCCCTCGCGGACCTGCCGATACGACTCACACAGGCGCAGGGAAGCAGCCACCACTGGGAGCTCAGGCTGGCCGTGGTAAGTCTACAGCCACGAAGAGAGCGGGGGGGGGGGCAGATTCTGGCAAGGCTCACAGTCGCTGAGGGGAATCTCTTTGCCCTGCCACTAGAAACCACCAAATAGGGAATTAACTTCACGGGAGTTCTTTTTGTGGTAATCCCCGATATAAGGCAGTCCCAGCCACGCTTACTTGTCAGATCTACATAGATCTTATCTAGCGATCCTTACTGGGGGAAAGTCTCTCTTCTCTGGTACCTCGAGAATGTCGTGAGGAGACAGCTCTGCCGGGTCAGATCCACGGTTGAGGGGGGGTATCAGACAGTAAAGAGGAAGCAGCCCCCAGAGGCTGTCAGACCCTCTACCGCGCGCCCACCTCCTCGCTCCTCAGCCTGGACTCCAGCTCGCCCTTGACCTGAGTACCACCTCTCCTCAGCTCAGCTCTCTCTACAAAATGGCCGCACAACATTCCAATATTTATAGCCTAGGACCAGAGGGTCTAGAGTGGACCAGAAAGTTCTGGAACCCCTCCTATTACCCAATGGCCCCAAGCCCTGAGGTAGCACTTGGCAGTTGGCAGGACTCCATTTTGTAAAGGTTTACTATCCTACCACCTCCAGTTTAAAAGAGCACCTGTACCTCTCCATGGTATAAAATAATGAGGCACCTAGAGCTCTAAGGACATCACCACAAAAAAAATGATGGTGGACACCAGGGGAAAATAAAATATAGGAGGCAGAAAGGGGACAAAAAGAAAAACAAAAGATCGGAGGGACCACCCAAAGGGCTGACAGGTCTAACATAGCGGTTCAGGCGTTGGTCATCACGAGTATCGAATACAGTTATTCAACTTTTTCTGGCCTGCCCAAGACCTCAACAGCGTCGCTAAAAGTTTGTCTCAACACAGCCACAAGACTCATAAATGGATCTAGAAATTTTGATCACATCTCTCCACACTTAAAAGCTCTGAACTGGGTACCATACGATGCCAGAGTACAACTCAAACTGGCCCGTATCACACATAAGGCGCTACACTCAAAAACACCGGCATACCTTGCCCAGAAAATGATGATATTCGGAAGAGGCATGTAATCCAGAGGCGCAAAAGATCTTGTGCTAGAACCGCCGTGCTTCCAGTAGAAGAAAACATACAACAGAGCTTTCTCAGGCACCGCACTCAGAATATGGAACTCCCTCCCGCTAAACATTAGAAGAATACCATTCTGTTCAAAATTCAAGAAGGAATCTAAGATCTTCCTAATGGGGAAATTCCTGCCATAGCTCTACACAAAGAATCAACTAATTCATATGTCGATCGAATCACCTTCCGTTCACTACAGATTTATAAATCAGAGGGTCTTTTGATGGTAAAAGGTCATTTGTAATTTGATGTATTCATTCAGTCTCTGATATTATTGTAAGTCCTGAGAACTTTACCGTCCACTGGTTTTATAGTTTTATGTTATCTGTATGCGTAAGTGTATGTTGCTTGCTATTGGTCGCATTCAGGACCGCTATATCTCTGTTAATCGCTCTGACACACTAAAGAGTCACGTTTGTACTATATAAAACACAAAACAAATAAATAAATAAATATAGATGCCATGGAGCCTTTAGTCTTGCATGTGGTGTTTGGCAATTGACCCTCTCTTCAATCTGTTTGGAAGGTTGTGCACAGTGCTCATTTTGTCTTGGTAACTTAACAAGAAGTGTAAAGGGTACATTTAGAGCAGGATTGCAAGATGAAAGTGGTGTGATAATTCATCCTGAAGAAAAGTTTAATTACATTTTCAGAACTTAAGATAAGCAGTGTAAGATGTAATAGATGCTGTAAATAGGAACAGTTAGATTAAGCAGCATTAGACAATGTGCAGGTAGGTGTGGCTCCCTGAGAAACATGCATACCCAGATTTCCAAATGACCAATATTTCATTAAGAAGGAAGCAACAAATAGGTCAGGCGGGGGGACAGTAGTTCCTGTCTGAAAACTGAACATTAGGCCACAGAAAAAATGTAGCCGCTTAACATAACAGAGGGCCGGCACCAAAATAATGAAGAAATGCGTAAAAAATGAAACATACGTGTGGGAAGGGGAGAGAATGCTATAGCAAAATAATGGTGGAATGATTTTCTTCACTTCAATATATATTTTGATGAAAAACTTGTGAATACTCCAATGATTGACTTAAAAGCATCTCATCATAAATTTCATATATCAACCTTTTCTAAACTCAAAACCTAAATATTGGGGTACAAAGCTAAATAATTGATATTTTGCATTGCAACTGTAGGTTGTCTCATATTTAAGTAAATGCATCAGCTACTGCTGAATGTCTCTGCATTTTTAACTATATTTCAGGCATTTGCATAGTGCACATTTTGCCTTTGGCTGGTCTTATGGGGCTTTCCACAGTTTGGTGGCTTTCTACATGGTGCTGGTGGTAATAAAGCAGACCTGTGTCATTTACCAAAAAATAAGATATGTTATTGCATTTGTGTGCTGGTCATGCTTTTGGTTGGATAGTTAAGGCTGTAAGTCTTCCCCAACTGTTCATACATTATCTGCATTGCTTATCATACATGTGCATGAGTTTGAATCCTGTGTATGCCTTGTGTCTGTAGTATTTTTTAACATTGGTGCTTTTGGGTACTGCAATAACCTACTATATAGTGTATCTTAATCTGTGTTCAATGTATGCTAACCGCTTCGCAGCGGGGGACATTCTGCCGGAATGCAGAAATAAAATGACGCCCACCGCGACATCATATGGCCGGGGACCATCCAACACAAGGAAAAGGTTAAGAGTATTAATGTTTTCTGTTGAATGGCTATTGTGATAGCCATCTATACTGCATACCTGTACTACTTTGCATGTTGAATATGTTTGTAGTATTCTATTTATTATGTTCTGGAACTTGGTGTGTTTCATAATCGGTAGTGCTGCTGTGAGTCACATGCTAGCCAGCTAAATTACATATCTTGTATGAGTTGGGTTTGTGAAATATGTTCTTTCTTATGTGCTGTGTTGGAATTGTGTAAGGTGTTTCCTAAGTGCAGTTGTGACCTTCATGATAGCTGATCATAGATTCATCTTGAGTGTGTGTTGCATTTATGTGATATGTTCTGTCTCAGCATCTTGTGTCAGTGTGTCAGCATGGAAGTCCTTTTTAACCTTTCCCTTCCTCTGCAAAGATATGGTGTTTATATACCCAACGTGGTACCCTCAGGGGATATACCTTGCTGTGTCATGTCAGACTTTGAATGACGGAAGGGATGGCCCTTTTAAATAGTTATTATGCAGGAGATGGTAGTCCTGCTGAGTGTCCAAGAATCCTTATGCATAATAAATGAGGGCAGGTTTCAGGTAAAACCCCACAACCTGTTAGCAGCACCATACCTAGGTAAAAGGTAAGTCCCAAGAACTGTTATGTAGTGTAATGGCATGGAAAAATAGGTGAGGAGTTAGGTTGCTACCTGAGTCTATATTGAGTGTCTATATGGAACATAAAAGTGCTGGAAGGCCACTGCCTCCACCAGACATTAAGCAGCACAAGTACTGTGATGGCAGCATACTGTGTAGTGATTATATGAGTGTACAGGTCCTTTTCACCCTGTGTCACTGGAGTTTAGCCTAAAGGCTCACTCACCAATTTAAAAGTTTCACTGCTGTGTGCCTAGCTCACCCTTGGCCTTCATGCCTAAAGTGCTGCACAGAAGTGGTTACTATGCACTGGTTGTATGTGTGCCTGGGAATAGTAGAGCAGTGCTGTGCAGTACATGCATGGTGAGTGCAGTACTGGCTGTATGTATGCCTGTGAGGAATACAGGATATAAGAGATGAAGTGTTGTTCAGTTTGAGCACAGTGGAAGCATGTACTGGATATATAGATGCTTGCGAAAAGTAGAATACATGTAAGGTTAAGGGTTGTGTAATACGTGCCTGATGAATATGTGTACTGGAAGTGTGTGTGTTTTCAAGTAGCGCATCATGGCACAACACAGAACCACTACAGTAATGATCAGTGAGTAGAGTGAATGAGTGTGCTGAATGCATGTGTGCCTGTGAGGGCACTATGCATGAAAGTAACAGTACTGCATAGAGTGTGTACTGTGTCCATACACTGAGTGCAAATGTGCCCGCAATGTTACATTATATAGAAGACCCTGGGTTCCATTTTGGGAAGCTCTGGCCTGCCTAATGAAGACATTAGGAGTTGGGAATTCCCCTCAGAGAGCTTTGTGTATGGCTGCATTCCTGTGAGTTGGGTGGGACACACTGGAGAAGGGAGAGAAAGAGACCCCCATTACACTTCAATGGGTGCACTTTCATTCAGTAATAGATCACAAAGGAGAGGGCCGGGACACATCTCAGGAAGGCGATGGGGCTAAGGGAATGTCTCAGAAAGACTAGAGCTGGGAGCCTGGGATTAACCTTTTGTTGCACATGTTGCTGTGGTTGGCATCGAGGTGTGAACTCTAGTTACTCCTATGGCCTCTGTTGTGTGACTATCAGCTTCAGAGTCTCTCCTACTATAATAGACAGCTTTTCAAGAGAAAACAGAGAGAGGAAAGAGTACACTTCTAAAAGAAGCAGAACTCCAACATAAAACTTAAAAGACTCAGACCCTAAATTACCTTTGGCGTCTGGAAAAAGAGTATAAAGAGTATAAGAAAGGTTGGTTGAGACCCCAAATGTGTCTTCTGCCAAGCAGCTCGTCATCTGGCTGTGTGAGGAAGGGAAGTGCTGCAAGACTTCTGGCTGTGACCTGGACTGGGGGCCAAGGCCTGCTAGTTTTCCTGCTGGGTAAGAGGAGGGCATCACCCATTGAAACCAAGGCCATCTGCTCTGGAGCCTGGAGCATCATCGCCTGCCTGCTTGCCAAGATCAGTGTGCTCTGTGAGGAAGCAGGACGCGTTGAAGGGAGCGAGACCCAGAAGGGAGCTCTGACAAAAACTCCCAGTGTGAGATTTGAGGAGACAGCTGTGCACTGGATGGGTCCTTGTCTATGTGCAGGATCAAATCAGCGACCCCTGGATGCCAAGAGAGGGCCACAGTGGACTCAGCAGTGAATCAGGAGCTGTGTCAAGAGCGTTAAATCCAGCCTGTACCACTTGGTTGAAATGACTCTGTATGCCAGGAGGGGCCACCATGTCAGTAATTGTTGCCAACAAAGTGGCAAGACCTGCGCGGGCCTTAGCAGTGACATCGTATGCCAGGAGGGGCTGTTGTGGTATATGTTCCTGTGAAATACAGACTGATGTCTTGCCAGCAGGTACTGCAGCAACTCCGTGTGCCAGGACGGATTACCAGTACCCAGTACTATAAATGTTTGGGATGTCGCCTGAGTATATTGAAGCTGCGACCTGCAGGTCAGAAAGAAGCACTAAGACCAGCCCTTCGACTTGACCCGTGGACTCCAGAGTAGGTTGAGAGGACTTTGCCCCATCCCTGTTACCGTGTCGGGGCTCAAGGATCAACGCCCTCCCCTTGATTAGGAAAAGCTGAATTTACCCCACCAGTGGAAGCTAAGAGCACCTCTGATTGCTGTTGAAGCCGGCTCTGCTCCTGAGAATAGAACCTGCACCTGCTCTGTGCTGCCATGCATCTAGAGTACAGATCAACTTGACTGAGCAGGAGTGGAACATTGGAAGCACCTGAAGTCAAGGCACCCTCTGTAGTGCAGAAAGTTTCTGTGCTGCTGTATATTAATACAGGCCTTCCAGGCTCAGGTTCATTCGCTGATAAGGTGCTGTGTCACCATAGACACTTTTGACTGCTTCCAAAGAGTGGCCTCGTGGACACCCCCAACCACATTACAAGAAAAGGTGTGAGACCGGGATTTACCAGTTAAACACTAGAGCCCCGACCTCAAGGGGATTGTGTTATTGCTTTCGAAAGCTGAAATACTCTTTTTAATATAAAAACAAATACTTCACTGGTCATTAATTTATTGACATTACTGAGTGCACTTCGAGTTATGAGTCGTGTTTATCTACACTTCCCCCACGAGGGAGCCTTTAACTGGTTATCCACAGCTATCAATGAGAGTCAAGTGCAGCAGGGCTACTAGGTCCAGTTGCTCAGGACCCATAGTAGGTCGAACCCTGGGAGATCAGGAGAAGAAGACCTCAACCACAACAGTTGACTCCAATAGTCCCTTCATTGCCTGTGGCCCTCTTCAAGAGGTTTTGGCACTGTTACTCTTAATTTCTATAGTCAGACTCCTCAATTGTTATGTTATGCAAAAGCCCTCCAGCATACAAGACAAGAGACCCCATGAGCTCTCTAACCTATATAAAAGGGCCTTGATTGGAGTTCATCTTATTGGATACCTTTGGTATTTGTTAATCACAAAGAGCCTCTGGGCAAAAATTAGGGTTAGATAAAGGGCATGAGTATCACTAGATTCAATGTGAACTTCGATTACAGAGTCCCATATACCTGCACAACCTAAAGATAGTAGATCACAGATGGTCCTCTTTTCATGACCCAAGTTGCTGGTGCTTGAAACAATAAAATAACTATACATAACATAACATAACATAACAACATAACAAAATGTAACATAACATGACATAAGACAACATAACAAAACATAACAACATGACATACCAAATTATAACATAACACAACAAAACACAATACATATTTCTGATTGTTGCATTGATTATATATTAATTTAGAAGGTTCTTCTAATTTGCCTTTACAGCGAAGTATCACATTTTTTGAGAGAGGTTTATTCATGCACCCCATTGGAATTATTTAGTATGATGTTACAACGCATTCGTTGCAATGCATGCCTTTGCCACGCATGCTTTACAACACGATTGCCTTCCCCACGCATATCCTTTACCACAAAGATGCCTTTAACACGCACACTTTTACTACGATTATCGTTGTATGTATGTTAACAGCATTTTTAGGTAAAGGATACCTCCGATCACTATTTATGAACCCTAAAAATTAACTCTTATAATTTTCCCCTTCGCAACACCACCCCCTCATTCCCTCTTACCTCTCCACATCCTCTCCACTCCAAGCACTTCCGAGGTGATGTTTCACATCGTTAGGAGGAAACAGAAGTGTCTTTCTGTTTCCTCTAACGACGCCTATTGCCTCCCGATTTTTTTTCTTCAGATTCATAATTTTACGGAATCAGGTGTGTTTCTTTTTTTTGGGAGGGTGGAGACCCCCCAAGCCCCCTTTTCTAAACCCATGTTGTGGTTTTTTCAGGAGGGGAGACCCCTCAAGCCCCCGTTTTTTTGGTACCTTTTGCACACATGCCTTTACTATGTATCTCGTAGTAAAGGTATGCATTGTAAAGGCTATTCGCTGTAACCATGAATGCGTTGTAATGCATGCGTGGTTATGGTTACACGTGGAAACGGCTGCGTTGGAGTGGCAGTTTCCCAAATGTATTGTCTCTTGGTAACTGTTTTGGGCAGGCACTAATGAATCTACTTACCACAACCCTGAAACTGCTACATCTACAATTGGTAATTTTGCTTTGAAATTCTAGGGCCTATCCAAATACGAGGAGTGCTCTGCTAATTTTGCCACACAGATTCATAATTTTACGGAATCAGGTGCCTTTCTTTTTTTTGGGGAGGGTGGAGACCCCCCCAAGCCCCCTTTTCTAAACCCATGTTGTTGCTTATTTTTAGGGGGGGGAGACCCCTCCAAGCCCCCGTTTTTTTGGTACCTTTTGCACACATGCCTTTACTATGTATCTCGTAGTAAAGGTATGCATTGTAAAGGCTATTCGCTGTAACCACAAATGCATTGTAATGCATGCGTGGTTATGGTTACACGTGGAAACGGCTGCGTTGTAGTGGCAGTTTCCCAAATGTATTGTCTCTTGGTAACTGTTTTGGGCAGGCACTAATGAATCTACTTACCGCAACCCTGGAACTGCTACTTCTACAATTGGTAATTTTGCTTTGGAATTCTAGGGCCTATCCAAATACGAGGAGTGCTCTGCTAATTTTGCCACACTGAAGAAAAGTGTAATTTGAGAGTGAGGATTGCTGAGGTGAGCAGACTTCTCCATTTCCCATCAGCATACATTGTCCCTTTGGACTCTTTAGACTAGGTACTTCCAAAGGACCCCTATTGTGGAACGTAGCTCTGCAGCCATCACCAACATTTGGCAGTATGCATTCAAAGGCCACACTACCTGTGATCATTTTCAGTGTCATCTTAAGGATTTTGTGGGTCCTTGGCAAAACATAATATAAAGGTCCCTGTACGGTACAAATTTGAATTGCATTACCCATTTCCTGGTAATTCAAGCCCACATGATGCCAAATAGTACTAAATTATATGTTAACAGCGTCACATAACTAGTTGAAACATGTCTTGACCAGGATGTCAAAAGTCTTTAAAATGACACAGGGTAAAAATAGTCAGTTGTAGCAGTAGGCAAAGAGTATAGATACAGAATTAGAATAGCCAGAGATCAAATAGAGAGAAAGTTCTCTTTCCCATGGGGTCTCTTGGGAGGGAGGGGGCCATCTTGCCTATCCATCCTGTGGCCTCCAAGTCCACCACCCACATGCCATAAGGCTGTAAAAATTTGTCAGTGCTGCATTTGGTTGTCTTTTGAGCATTCTGCTGGGGTGGTGCCAGGATTTGAAACCCAGTAAGTACCTCCCACCTCATTGACTGATGGCCCCATATGCCCAGAACTGAAATACTGAATGATTGATTTTTTAAAAAAAACAGACTTTAATTGGTTTTCTAAAAGCCCCATTGGCATTATGAAAAACTAAGTAGGAAGGGAGTATGCAGTACAATTGTAAACATTAGCAGTTATATGGTTCTCCCAGGGTTGACTGCAATCCAAAGTTGAAATACTGAATGATTGATGCCGCCACTACATCCACCACACATATTGAATGACTTCTTCCTCCATACCCCCATGTACTTCAATATTGAGTGGTTGATTCCCCCTGCATTTCATGTACTATAATTTTACTCAATAGCTTCAAGGACAGCTTGTACTGTGCTGAAATTGTACTTGTTTCAGAACGGCATTCATTTGTTTACATGCAACTATAAACAATCAAAAAGGGCACAGAAAAGGAGACCACCCAGAGTACATTTATGTTTAGTACCATGAGGTAATGAGGGGTTTTGGTTTTGACCACTTACCTCCCTCAGGCACTGCATATGGTCTACAGCAGCAGATTACTGACCCCAGGCCGGCTCGTATTTGCAACTACAGGAGAAGCAGAAAAAATCATGAGCTCATTCTCTCTAAAACTAGATTTCGCCATTAAGTCATGTTGTTATACGGTGTTACGCCCTGTGCAGCCACCTTCTTGTTGAAATGTAGTAGCTAACTACTCAAAGGAACACCGACATTTTCAACTGCCATGGTCTCCATGTTACTGGCCTCACCACATTCTTTGAGCCTCCTTGGTGTGCTGCCCTATATTTCACCCATGCCTTGAAGGGGAAGTAAATTGTTTAGTTCTGTGTAACTCTTTCACTTCACATTGAAGGCCTGTAGTGGGGTGAGAACTAAATATGATGTTTGTGCAACTTTGGTAAAAAGATCAATCTCCCACACTTTTTTGGAGACACTGAATCAATTGTGAACAAATCTTAGAACATCCCAATCGACAAACTCTTTTCATCAAGGGGTTAACTAAGTGAGCACTGTAATTTACTCACTACTTATTCTCCCAATCCTTTAAAATCATGCTGTGAGTTGGGAAGGAACCATATGTCTAGCTCCAATCATTTCTCAGTTACCAAACAAAAACAAAGTTCAAAGGTTACTCCAAAATTTGTTACCGATCCCTGTGTTTTTAGAGACACTACATAGTTTACCTCTCCTATTTTAAAAACACATACATGTCTCATGCTTTTCCCTTGCTCACTTGATGCTTCCTTTAACTCTTTCTGTTATATTTGCTGCTATTGTCTTGGTCCCTTAAGCTGTAAACTTTCCCACTAATTAAGAGTACGCTTTTGTATTTCAGAAACTCAAACCCTGATAATGACAACTAAGCATGATACCTTATTTACACTTACAGGCATGAAATAAAAACTCACATTGATGGACATCTTGAATTGACTAAAATCCTAATGTCAGCTGTGGTTGTTGGTGCTCGCACAACTGGACGGTAGGCAAACAGCTAGGAATTTAAAACAAAGTCAGTGTGTGAAATAAAAGAACTTCAGTTGCCACACATGAGTTGTGAAATTCTGAGATCAATGACATATCCTCCGAATTAGGAAACAGTATAAGATAAGGGGCATATTTACAAAACAATGCTGGAGCGTGGTGTTACACCAAATTTGCTATGACAAACACATGGGGCCCCTGAAACAAGGATAAACCGTAACAGGGAAATAAACTATTTTAGAAAAAAGCAATAGCACCGGGCTCAGTGCTGTTTATACAAAGAATCTGCACGCTAACTGTAGATACCTTCTAACATAATAAACTCAATCAATCCAGTTAAGAAAATATTTTTAGTTTTATTAATCTTTCTTTTTTGTTTAGTATCAAAAACATACAATATATCTACATTCACTTTTCTATTATGCACATGAATAAATACACATTGTTGCATATATTACTTCAATAAGTTCAAACACAAATTTGATTTGGATATCACAATTAGGATTATATGACAGATTTTTTGCGTGTTATCTCATTTTATACAGTAAATTTGAACATATTGTGAACATAGAAACAAAAAAATACAAAAAGACACTGGTAGTGATTTGCAGAATACCACCAACACGTTTCGGCAAATGCCTTCTTCAGGATTTTCTTTTACCACGGAATACTACGAAGCAAGAAAAATAAATATCTAGAGTTAAAGCACACTGATTACATATATATATCAAAATGTCAACATTATGTACAAACAGTGGTAATTCTGGGTCTATGGAATGAAACAATGGGCTTGAACACCGCCGCTGTCATTTATTATAAGTGGACTGATCAAACATACACTCTCTCAACCTCTAGTGTGTTCTCGTGCTGTACACTATATTACAAAAAATCTCATAAAAATTGTGACATTTCCTAAAATATATACATAGGAAAAGGCCCAAATCGTACGGTGGAGACTTAAAAATAACCTATAGCAAAACTAACTTATTTTTGGGTGGGGGGCACCTGAGTTTTTGGCCCGGGACTCGGCAGCTATCTTGGGAAACTACCAAACCCAAACAGTTCTGAAACTAGACACCCAGGGGAGTCAAGGGAGGTATGGCATGCATGGGTCCCCCAACGTTTTCCTACCCAGAATTCCCTGCAAACTACACATGTGAGGTATCATTTTACTCAGGAGAACAAGGGGAACGTTGGGTGGTAGGACAATTGTGCCAGCACGGAGATCCCATGCAAAAATTTATGGAAAAGTGTTTTTTAACCTAATTTTAAGGTTTGCATGGAATTCTGGGTAGGAAAATGTTGGCCGACCCACGCATGCCATACCTCGCTGGGCTCCCCCGGGTGTCTAATTTTCAGAACTGGTTGGGTTTGGTAGTTTCCCAAGATGGACGCCGATCCCCGGGACGAAAACTCAGGTGCCCCCTCCCAAAAATAAGTTAGTTTTGCTATAGGTTATTTTTAAGTCTCCACCGTACGATTTGGCCTTTTCCTGTTGCAGCCACTATGCTTACCCACGCAAGTGAGATATCATTTTTATCGGGAGACCTGGGGGAACGCTGGGTGGGAGGAAATTTGTGAGCCCAGTGATGCCACGCTTTCCCACACAAAAATGTGTGAAAAAACTGATTTTTTCAGCTAAAATTGAGGTTTGCAAGGGATTCTGGGTAAAGGAGAATTGGAGGATCCACGCAAGCCATACCTCCTTGGAAACCCCCGGGTGTCTACTTTGCAGAAATGTGTGGTTTTGGTAGGTTTCCCTAGATGGCCGTCTAGCACGGGGCCAAAAAACCAGGTAATCCTCCTTGCAAAAGCTGGTGGTTTTGACATAGGCAATTTTGAAGTTGCCTATGTCAAAACCACCAGCTTTTGCAAGGAGGGTTTAGTGGGATTTTGGCCCCCTGTGCTACACGGCCATCTAGGAAAACCTACCAAACCCACTCATTTCTGCAAAGTAGAGACCTGGGGGCTTCCAAGGAGGTATGGTTTGCGTGGATCCTCCAAAGCTCCTTTACCCAGAATCCCTTGCAAACCTCAATTTTGGCTGAAAAAATTGTTTTTTTTCACACATTTTTGCATGGGAAAGCGTGGCATCACTGGGCTCACACAAATTTCCCCCCACCCAGCATTTCCCCAGGTCTCCCGATAAAAATGGTACCTCACTTGCGTGGATAGGCATAGTGGCTGCAACAGGAAAAGGCCCAAATCGTATGGTGGAGACTTAAAAATAACCTATAGCAAAACTAACTTATTTTGGGGGGGGTCACCTGAGTTTTTGGCCCGGGGCTTTGTGGCCATCTTGGAAAACTACCAAACCCAAACAGTTCTGAAAACTAGACACCCGGGGGAGTCCAGGGAGGTATGGCATGCGTGGTTCCCCCAACGTTTTTCTACCCAGAATTCTCTGCAAACCTTAAAATTAGGTTAAAAAAACATTTTTCCATACATTTCTGCATGAGATCTCCGTGCCGGCACAAATGTCCTACCACCCAGGGTTCCCCTTGTTCTCCCGAGTAAAATGATATGTCACTTGTGTGGGTGGGCCAAAGCAGAACAGGCCAAAAATGTATTTTTAAAAAATTGTAGCATTTGGTATTTACAAGAAAGCACCAAGAATTCTTCTGTTTTGAGGTCATCCTAGTCACAGGCCTTTGGCCCACCCACACATGTGAGGTATCATTTTACTCGGGAGAACAAGGGGAACGTTGGGTGGTAGGACAATTGTGCCGGCACGGAGATCCCACGCAAAAATGTATGGAAAAGTGTTTTTTTAACCTAATTTTAAGGTTTGCATGGAATTCTGGGTAGGAAAACGTTAGGTGACCCACGCATGCCATACCTCGCTGGACTCCCCTGCGTGTCTAGTTTTTAGAACTGTTTGGGTTTGGTAGTTTCCCAAGATGGCCCCCGAGCCCCAGGCCAAAAACTCAGGTGCCCCCCCAAAAATAAGTTAGTTTTGCTATAGGTTATTTTTAAGTCTCCACCGTACGATTTGGGCCTTTTCCTGTTGCAGCCACTATGCCTTCCCACGCAAGTGAGATACCATTTTTATTGTGAGACCTGGGGGAACTCTGGGTGTGAGGAAATTTGTTTGTGACCAGTGATGCCACGCTTTCCCACAAAAAAATGTTTGAATAAACTGATTTTTTCAGCTAAAATTGAGGTTTGCAAGGGATTCTGGGTAAAGGAGCATTGGAGGATCCATGCAAGCAATACCTCCTTGGAAGCCCCCGGGTGTCTACTTTCCAGAAATTTGTGGTTTTGGTAGGTTTCCCTAGATGGCCGTCTAGCATGGGGCCAAAAACCCAGGTAACCCTCCTTGCAAAAGCTGGTGCTTTTGACATAGGCAATTTTGAAGTTGCTTATGTCAAAACCACCAGCTTTTGCAAGGAGGGTTACCTGGGTTTTTGGCCCCCCGTGCTACACGGCCATCTAGGGAAACCTACCAAACCCACACATTTCTGCAAAGTAGACACCCGGGGGCTTCCAAGGAGGTATGGCTTGCGTGGATCCTCCAAAGCTCCTTTACCCAGAATCCCTTGCAAACCTCAATTTTAGCTAAAAAAAATCAGTTTTTTCACACATTTTTGCGTGGGAAAGCGTGGCATCACTGGGCTCACACACATTTCCCCCCACCCAGCGTTCCTCCAGGTCTCCCAATAAAAATGGTATCTCACTTGCGTGGGTAGGCATAGTGGCTGCAACAGGAAAAGGTCCAAATCGTACTGTGGAGACTTAAAAATAACCTATAGCAAAACTAACTTATTTCTTCGGGGGGCACCTGAGTTTTTGGCCCAGGGCTCGGCAGCCATCTTGGGAAACTACCAAACCCAAACAGTTCTGAAAACTAGACACCCGGGGGAGTCCAGGGAGGTATGGCATGCGTGGGTCCCCCATCGTTTTCCTACACAGAATTCCCTGCAAACCTTAAAATTAGGTTAAAAACACTTTTCCATACATTTCTGCGTGGGATCTCCGTGCCGGCACAAATTTCCTACCACCCAGCGTTCCCCTTGTTGTCCCGAGTAAAATGATATGTCAGTTTTCACTGTGAAATTGAGGTGCGACCAGGTTGCGTTTTGCTCCGTTTCTTGTCGGCGGCCCCAGGCAGACCCTCGCAAGTGAGCTACCATTTTCCTCAGAAGACTTTGGAGAACGCGGGGTGGGAGGAAATGTTTTGATCCACACAGATTTCAGAATTTTCCACCACAGAAATGTGTGGAAAATACGTTTTTTTTGTCAATTTTTTAGCTTTGCAGGGGATTCTGGGTAACATAACCTGGTGGGAGGCAGTGGAGTCACCCCATCCTAAATTCCCCTGGGTGTCTCCTTTTCAAAAATGTATAGGTTTGCTAGGTTTCCCTAGGTGCCGGCAGAGCTAGGGTTAAAAAAACGACAGGTAGGCACTTTGCCCAAAAAGGGCAAGTTTTTACTGCGAAATTGAGGTGCAACCACATTGCGTTTTGCGCCGTTTCCTGTCGCAGGCACTAGGCCGACCCACACAAGTGGGGTACCATTTTTCTCGGAAGACTATGGGGAACGCAGGATGGAAGGAAATTTGTGGATCCACGCAGATTCCAGAACTTTCCACCACAGAAATGTGGGGAAATGTGTTTTTTGTACACTTTTTTAGGTTTGCAAGGAATTCTGGGTAACAGAACCTGGTGGGAAGCAGTCAAGTCACCCCATCATGGATTCCCCAGGGTGTCTACTTTTAAAAAATGTATAGGTTTGCTAGGTTTCTCTAGGTGCCGGCAGAGCTAGGGTGCAAAAACTACAGGTAGGCACTTTGCCAAAAAAGGGTCAATTTTTAACTGCGAAATTGAGGTATGACCGCGTTGCATTTTGCCCCGTTTCCTGTCACAGGCACAAGGCCGACCCAGACAAGTGAGGTACAGTTTTTATCGGGAGACTTAGGGTAATTCAGATTTGTAAATCAACTGTTATTACCTATTCAGTTTTCATGCATTTCTCCCTTCAAAATGAAAGACATTGTGTAAAAAAAAAACATTTTGAAAAATGACCAATAATTCTCATGCTAGTATGAGTATTCCCAATTTTGAAAATGTGGAAATACATACTGTTTCTACACTCTATAATTTGTGCCCAATTCAGAAATACATAGGTGTCTTTCCTATCGATATTTCCATGTATACATTTTCCCAGAATAATTGCTCTATACCCGGTACATAATAAAAAAACATTGCAAGTTGCTCCTCAGTTTTTGGCTCTGGGTTCGTCGGGTTCTTGGCTAAAGTACAAGTCCTGTATATCCCCACAACCAGAAAGGTCTAACAAATGTAACAGTATATTGCTTTTAAAGAGCTGACAAAAGTTCAAGAAGTTACAGGTGAAAACGTTGAGACAAAAGGCTGTTTTGTTCAACTAATTTTCAATTTTTCCAATATTTAACTGTTAATTTCTATAAAGAAACCTTCATGGATTTAGACAAATGACCCCTTTCTGAATTCAGAATTGTGTCTACTTTTTTAAAATGTATAGCTTTCCAGGATCCATTATTGCTTTCAAACTCATTTCTACCATTAGCTGGAAGGAGGTTGAAAGCACTAAAAATAGCAAAAATAGGCTCTGTCCCAGAAAAATGCCAAAACTGTGTGAAAAATGTTGGTTCTCTGACAAAAGACTGTTATTTCCTAAAAGCTGAGAAAATGCTGATTTCATCCCCAGAAACCCTTTTTTGACAACATTTGCAGGGAAAAACCCAGAGGCTTTCATTTGCAACCCGTTTTCCCCATTTTTCTGAAAAAAACTAACATTTTACTGTATTTTGCTTAATTTCTTGGACCCCTCCAAGGGAATCCACAAACCCTGGGTATCTCTAGAATCCTAATGATGTTGGAAGAAAAGGACGCAAATTTGGCGTGGATACCTTATGTGGTCAAAAAGTTACAGGGGCCTAAGCGCACACTGACCCAAATCGCCCAAAAATGGCTTAGCACAGGAGGGCAAAAGGCCTAGCAGCGAAGGGGTTAAAATTTGCCCAAAAAAATCACTGGTGCCTAGTAGGCTTTCTGCACCCCCTGAGGGGCATTGGAGGGGGAAGATAACTAGTCGCCAAGGAATTTTTTGCGGCAAATTTTAATTAGGGTGGGGGCTGCCCAAAACAGGCATGCCGATGCCCCCACCCCCCCCGCAAAAATTACCGCCTTCCTGCCCCATCTTGGGGCAGTAGACACCAATCTGCACCCCATGGGGGAAAGCCCACTAGACGCCAGGGTTTATTTGGGGGCAAATCTAAATTAGGGTCGGGGCATTGGCATGCTGTTTTGGGCAGCCCCCACCCTAATTAAACTTTGCCCAAAAAAATCCCTTGCATCTAGTAGGATTTCTGCCCCCCCTGGGGGGGAATATGGGGGCATTAGCCCCTAATTTGCCCCATCTGGGGGCCAAAAAGCCCATTAGTCACCAATGATTATGCTGGCTTTTTTTGTGCTTGGGGGTGGTGGCTGCCCAGAATGGGCATACCAATGCCCCCACCCCCCCAAAAAAATAGCCACAGTCTTTCTGCCGCCCTTGGGGGCATAATGGGGCAACCTCCCCCCCCGATATCCCCTCCCGGGCAGCAGAAAGCTGACTAGGCGTGGAGTTGTTCATAGCAACATAGCAACATGCCTACCTGTGGATTTTGGGCCCTAGCGGCACATATGGAAAGCTAGCAAACCTGTACATTTTTGAAAAGTAGACACCCAGGGGAATCCAGGATGGGGTGACTTGACTGGCTCTCACCAGGTTCTGTTACCCAGAATCCCTTGCAAAACTTAAACATTTGTCAAAATAACACATTTTCCTCACATTTCTGTGGTGGAAAGTTCTGGAATCTGCGTGGCTCCACAAAATTCCACCTACCCTGCGTTCTCCAAAGTCTTCAGAGAAAAATGGTACCTCACTTGCGTGGGTAGGCCTAGTGCCCGCGACAGGCAAGGGTCCAAAACCTATTGATGCGACATCAAAATTACCTATCACAAACCAACCTGGTTTTGCAAGTGGGGTCCCATGATTTTTTGGTCCAGGGCTCGGCAGCCATCTAGGGAAACCTTCCTAACCCGCACATTTCTTGAAGTTAGACACCCGGGTGAGTATAGCGAGGTACGGCTTGCCTGGGTCCCCATCATTCTCCTACCCTGAATCCCCTGCAAACCTGCAAATTGCGCCAAAAATGTCACTTTTTTCTCACATTTATGTGTGGGAAAGTTCTGGAATCTGCATGGATCCACAAATTTCCTCCCACCTAGTGTTTCCCCAGGTCTGCCGATATAAATGGTACCTCACTTGTGTGGGTAGGCATAGTGGCTTCCACAGGAAATGGCCCAAATCGCACTGTGGAGACTTCAAAATTACCCATAGCAAAACTACCTGGTTTTTGGGGGGAGCACGTGAGATTTTTCCCCCAGGCTCGTCTGCCATCTTAGGAAAGTCCAATGAGGTATGGCTTGCGTGGATCCCCCAACGTTCCCTTACCTAGAATCCCTTGCAAACCTCAATTTTAGCTGAAGAAATCTGCTTTTTCACACATTTTTGTGAGGGAAAGTGTGACATCACCAGGCTCAAACAAATCTCCTACCACCCAGCATTTCCCCAGGTCTCCCGATAAAAATGGTGCCTCACTTGTGTCGGGGGCCCAAGTACCCGTGACATGCAAGGGCACAAAACGTGTTGAGGCAACATCAACATTGCCTATCCAAAAATGTTTTTGATGCTTTGAAGCTCAGGAAGGCTGAATACAACTTTCTAGGATTACTTGGTCAGAAGGCCCTGTTGCCCACGTATCTGGAAGTAATTCACAAAACACCACAGGAGAGGCATTCACGTGATCCTCGACCTTGGCAATAAAATGCACACTGTCTAAAATTGGCTTTTTCAGAAAACAACTTAAAATACGGCTTTACCATTAAAGAGTATTTCAAATTACAATTTATTTGAGTGGGACAGTGTTTCTTTCTCAGGTCCAAAATGTAAGTTATGGTGTAATAAGTTAACACAGTGTTAGTCTATGGGAGAGTTAGCTTTACAACATTGAAAACTGCCTCTAGGATTTTTTCTTTGTCCAGTCATGTAAAACTGAAATAAACATGGCCTACTTTTTAAATACAATGCACACTGCCCTATGAGCCTTTCGGGTCGGACTTAGGGGTGACTTATAAGTATTAAGTAAGAAGGTTTAGGCATGGCAAAAGTCTTGTTTTCCCTGGGTGTAAATAGCAGTTTAAAACTGCACTACAGATTTCAGTGGGGGGCCTGAGATATGTTTTGCAGCGCTTCTTCAGTGAGGGGGGGCACAAAAACTGCTACAGCCCATTAGTAGCATATAATATCCAAGCCCTGTGTACATTTAGTCCAATAAACGTGGGTCCTACATGTAAAGTAAATGTAATCAATCAGGCTTAGGCCAAATTTACCCTGTTTTAATGTGAGAGCAAAATCACTTTACCACTGATTAGCAGGAGCAAAGTGCGCAGAGTCCTAAAAGCTAACAAAAAATGGGTTCAGCAAATGAAGGGAAAAATCTGGGGTGACCTTGCATACAGGGCCAAGTTGAACACCACCTCATTCTGTTCCTGGTCCTACCATCTAGAACAAATAGTACCAGCTCACTGAATATTCATATTTTGGCAGGTTGTAAGCTGAAAAACAGATATGAAACCATCACCACTGACATTGATTAGCTGCAAAAATACCTCAAAAGCATCTATTCTTTTTTCTCTTTGATAGGTATACAAGCCCAGCCCTAATGTAAACATTTATTAGATATCTCTAGATGGTAAATAGTATTTTAACAGAACACAAGTAATCCTTCTTCCACTTCACCACAGCCTGTAGGTTTTCCTCTTGTTCTGTTCCACTACCCAGGCTCATAACAAGTATGTACAACTTGGGAGTCCTCAAGGACAAGACTCACATGAACAGAAGGAGGGTGCAGAGTTTATTAAGAACAATTCCAGCCCAACTGAGCAGCAAAAACCAAAACAAATCAGAAACCCTAAATGTGTGCAATAGCAAAGCAAAAATAGATGCCTATAGAATTTTGTGGCCAATAAATCACAAAAAATATGTTTTCATTTAAAAAACAAAAAAACAAAAAACAACTCTAAATCACTAAGGGAATGGTTGATGATAAAAGAATTTCCCAAATTAGGTAAGGCATTCCATTTACAGCCTTCAGTCCCTAACACTTAAAACACTTCACGCTCAATTAACGCATGTTTAGATGTTTAAATGATACAAAAGAATTTATATAATCAATCACAAAAGAAAATTAAACATGGAAACATAAATCATAATCTTTTTACGAAGTGAGAAATCATCTAAACTGGCACATGGTGCACAAATATCTTTGGGTACTTAATTGAAAGCTGAGAAAGAAGAAGATTGGAGAGACGTACACATTTGTCATAGAAAATATTATAGATAACAATAAAACTATGTACTCAAGGGGTGTGTGTGTGAGTGTTTGTACCTTGATATTCACATTGTTTACTGCGAAATAGGTCCAGTTATTTTGCAACACTTCTAATTAAACTACCGGTAATGTCATATGTTTCACATTGAGATGAATTGAGTGCAATGTTACTTGTGAATAGTGAACCTGCATATTTTTCTTACAGATGGGCAATAAATTCACGAAACACTCAATAGCGTACATTATATCTAAAACATTTTCATCTTTATTATTAAAGAAATATAAAAGCAGGGTTTCTTTAATCCTATAACCCACACCCTGAATCCTCTCTACTGTAACCTTAAAAAAGATCCCCTAAATACTTAAGCCATACCTCTGTCCCTATACCTTATTTTTCAATTTGTTTAACTCTATTCCCTTAACCCACTAACTCTACACCCAGAATTGTCAATACCTATACCATACATCAAACAATATCAAACTGTATCGTCTGTAACTGTCATCACTCTAACTCCTAACCCTTTACCTCCTTAACATTATACCCAAAGCCCTTAAAACTTAGACCTGTACCTCAGCACCTTAACTGTTATACCCTTACCCTAAAACCACAAATTTCAAACCCCATTCCCTCACATCTCTTCCCCTATTGCATAATCCCTCATCCCTGAACTTTAACATAAAGGCTCATCTTTTGTCCCCAGTATGTGTGTGTGTAAGTGCGCATGGATTCTGAAAATACATAGGCCTTCAGAAGTAGAACAGTGTCTAAATTCAATTTTAGTTAAATATGAACATAATGATTTAGAGTCAAAATGTAACAGAAGTCCCAGCCATCATATTCCAAGTGTATTGTAGTCTAAGGCACATGTAATATGGCGGAAGAAGTATCTGTCCCATTTTGCCTGAGTATATAATCCATGTACTCTTAATAGGACCCTCAGTCAAGCAATCTAAGACACAAATGAACTTACCAGTAGTAGTAGTAGTATTCAAGCACACTAATAAATGTCAGTGTTGAAAGAAATTGCAGTTCTCACAAGCTAACACAGCTCCAACCGCCTCTTTCCAAGTTTCCAAGGAAAGTGACCACTGTGCCTGAGATCTAGAACTCTCATCCCCAGTGTCCTAGGCAACAGCAATGGAGCCATCATGACACTGTCAACAACCATCTGCTTGTTATGTTTCCATTTCTGCTTCCTGGCAATGTCTGATGATGTCACAGACACAGCATCTGTATGGGGTGGAAGACTAGGTTGAGAATCCTGGTGTGTGGGAAATTCCAACAAACAAAAGAAGCAGGATTAACCCTAAATAAAATGCAGAAGAGGTCATAGTTCCTCAATAAGGGACAGCCAAGAAGCTTTCCAATACAGGTAAAGATTTGTTCCAGTTACAAAGTGTCCCAGAAACCATATCTGGACATTCTCTATGTCATGAAAACCAAGCTATACCTTTCTGATGAGCCTTAACTAGGGCAAAACAAGTCCTCGGTTGCATGTGTTTCGGTTCAGTGAGAACCTTTCCTGTTCCCATTGGAACAGAGTCAAGACTGATTTGCATACGGCGGAGTCTAAACTGAGCAAGCATGATATTGAAAATATTTATGGATTGGGATACGGACCGAGTAATTACCAGTGGATGAGATTATTTCAAGCATTCCATCCATCACTTTTCTATACACTCTAATGAAAAAGCAGACATTGCTTTTTTTACCAATTACATCATGGAAAAGGTATCCTAATTTCAAGATATATTTTTTGGCAATTCTTGAGGCTAACCTTCATTAGTTTCCAATGTTATCCAAAACCTAAAAACCAGTGGCTATCAATTTGTACACTTTTTGTGTGTTGTTATCATTTTGGTCCACTCTTTTTTGGTGCACACATGGACTGTTTCTTTTGTCATGAATTACTTTCAATACCGACATTGCATGAGATGTATTACAGAGTGGTGGTAGACACCCTGTAGTTATAGTTAGGATCCCCAGAGTTAGAAACTTCATAGATATTTGAGCATTAATAAATGTATGCCTTTTTGATGATTCTCCACGAACCTTTGCAGACCTATTGCTTTTTCTACATTGGCAGATGATGCACAGTTTCATGTTGTTTGGTCATGGGTGTGCAAAGAAAGCAGAGGGTCCAAAACACGTTTCTTCCTGAAACATTCCTTTTCAATACACTTTTTACTTGTTTGTAGGTAAGTAGTGAATACATTTTAAAAGTTATAAAGCATTTAAACTTAGTGATATATAAGGCCGTAAAACACAGCTAAATTTCACAGTAATTTTGCGGTACTTGTTAATGACAAAGCAGTATATGATTGCATGATGGCTTCCTTTATCAATGTAAGAGGCAGCCATGTTGTTTTACCCACACTTTGGCTGAGTTCTGGGTAATCTACTACCAGTTTAAAAAAGTGGTACTAGGTATGGCAAATTATCTATACATTTCTGGATATTTAAAAAAAAATCACAGAGTACTAAGGTACCATCTTGGAAGTACAGTGGAACTTGAAAGAAATTACAAACAAATACATATGTAAAAAATTGAAAAATACACTGTACTACACTATATTTTACAAACAGTGTTCCAAACTGTTTGTGTAATTAACATTTCTTTTTTTACTTAAAAAAAGAATAATAATTCAGCATTGCAATACTACTTATAACGTGCTGCACTACTGAATTTTATTTAAAAATCCTATGTATTCTTTAATTTGACATATTTATTTTTTTATTTTTCCGTTAAGTACCATGGTACTTTGTAGGCATTACTGTGGCACTGCGTAAACTTTTTTTTTTGGGGAGTATAGAAAACATGTATACATTTTCCTACTATAGGAAGTTGGGTTTCTCTACTCTTCCTTGCCTGAAAAAAGGGCTGGGAAGACTCTCCGCGGTTTGGCTGAGTCTCCTGGCCATTGGGCGGGTGGGAGCTTGTGTAAGAAACTGGGTTTCTGTTGCAGTAACCTCTCACTTGTTGCCAGATTTCTGATGCACTTTGACTTGATGTGCCCTGGGTCACTGCCAATCAGGTTCCCAAGACCTGTGTTCTTTCTCAAAACGGTACCTTTGTACCCCCAATTGGCACCTCTCCAGCCAAAGATAAGTTCCTTGTTAAAGGTACCATGGGTACTAAGGCCACTTTGACCAGGAAAGACTTCGAAGGGCTGCGGCACATATTGTGCCATCCTTAGAGGTCCTGTACCTTAACAGACACACACACACTGCCATTACAGGCTGCATGTTTTGGTGCAGAGGCAAGTGAAGAGTCGACGTGGCACACATTTCTGTGTTCCATGCCTGCAACCAACTGCCTATGGTATAGGTCACACACCCCTCTAGCGGGTGCACTATAATACTGGTGAGGGTACAGTTGCATGAGCACTGTACCCCTACAGTGTCTAAGTCCATTCTTAGACATTATAAGTGCAGGAAAGTCATAAAGAGTATATGGGCTGGGAGTTTTTCGTTACGAACTCCACAGCACCATAATGGCTTTATTGAATTCTGGGAAGTTTGGTAGCAAACTTCATAGCATAAAAACCCACACTGATGCCAGTGTGGCATTTATTATACCATGTACTCAGACGGCATCTTAGTAAACACCAGCCTCCCACCACAAGACATGTTTCTGGACCCGTGGGGTGGGAGACTTTGATCACTGAGCCCAGAAACAAAGCCTTTCCTGGGCAGAGGTGGTCACACCTCCCCCAGGTCAAGAATAGCCATTCATGGCAGGAGAGCTTTACAGTCCTAGTCGCATTTGTAACTTGACCCCCAGCCTATTCTGCTATCAGAAGCAGGCCCCCTTTTCAATCTCCCCTCCTTTTCGGCAGTAAGACAGGTGGGAAAAATTAGAACAGTTTAGAAGGTGTGCCCACCTATGTCAACTCCACCCCTCAGTTGGAGGAGTTGAAGTGAAGTCCAAGCTTCAGTTCCTGTCATCTTGTAGATGGCAGGCATTCTCTAATCAGGATCAGAGATTGTGCCCACTCCCCCACATGCGGTGAGCACACCAAGGGTTTAGTCACCCTAACGTCAGTAGCTCACTGGATACTGACTTCGAGATCCCAAATAAACCCCCAAAATACAGTATTTAGTGGCAGCCTTGAACCAAGAAGACAGATTCCCCCAACCTACAAAGAAGAAGGACGAAAGAAGATGCCATGCAGAGGAGACTGCAGAGAACTGACTTGGCTCCATCCCTACCGGCCCGTCTGCAGTTTCCAGAAAACATGTGCAAAAAATCACCTTGTCCTGCAGCCAGTGACACCCAGAACCCCTGGGTGGACTGACTGCCTTCAACAAAGACCGTATCCCCTGTGAACAGCAACGCTGTTCAACAGAATCCCCAAAGAAAGACTCTGAGCCTGACTCCTGGAACCATCACTGCACCCGACGCCTATGGCCCGAGTCTGAGTGGCCCACTGGCCCCAGCAAGGTCCCACAGCATTCCAAAGTCTGAATCCATCGTGGGTTGACCCCTCCAGGACTCCCCGACGTCACCTGCAGACCCTGTAAGGAGACCCCCCCCAACCGCGAGAGCCGCAGTAAGGTAAAATCGGACCTCAAAAGGCAAACTTACATCCACCTATCCCTGCACCCTGGAGAAGAGAACCTGAGGTGCACCTACGTCCCATAGTCCTCCTACTTACCTGCTCAACTGTTGGTGCATCCCAGAAGACTTCCTACACCGATATTGCAGTCAAAATCCAAAATCGGCATCTCTCATTGAAAACGACAGAGCTCCAGATGCCAAAACAGCACCCTGCACCCTGCCGCCCTTGTGCAGTTATGGTTGCACTTTGTGTGCTAACTCGTATCCCCCTTTGCCCTGAGCTTAAGTCCAGGAGCTTTGATCCCACAAACTTTTGACCTTCTCGTGAGCAGTCACCAAACGGAGGCCCCCTTTCACCCATTGGATAACATTCAGCCTCATCACTCTGTACCCAGCCGCCCTATTGCTGCTCAGGGTACTTTGAGAGTGCATCCTTGACCCTGTGGAAACCCTGGCTCTAACCCCCAAAAAACAACTCTCAACCATAAGTACTTACCTCGAAACTGATAACATTTTTTACTCCCATAGGAATGCATTGACTGCTTTCGTGTGAAATTTGTTTTGTGTGTTGATGTCAGACGAAGTCTTCCTCGGGGTCTGTCGTGAAGTTATAAGGACCCACCTCTCGATACCTCCAATTCCGAATTGTAATAATTACACAGAATCTTGGAGTGATCAAGCGGGGGGGAAAAGGGAATTAGGAAGGGAACAGCAGGGAAGGAGATCTGAAAAGGAAAAGTTAAACAACAAATACTTTCAAGCCTAATACCAGACTATGAACCTTTAAATCAAAACTGAGAGTTTTCCTAACTCAAGCCTCAACAACGAAAAGGATTCCAAAATCCCTGCAATTAACAGAGACTAACTGTATTCTGGACCATAGCCCCTAGTTTACAATCACTAGTTCAAGCCTTTTCCTAATTGTTTGTACATTGCGATTTTTTGTTGTAAATAGCGACAGAAATTCTTCTTCAATGAAACGAAATAATGCACCTTTCAAGTAAATAGACTTCTTTACCATGGGCATAGATTTGTACTGACAATTTGCTGAGTTTCCTACTCAGAACACAACCAAAACAAAGTATTCTCACATTCACATGAGAAATCACCTGTTGAAGATTCTTGTAAAGAATTGCGCCAAAACTGTTTCATGAATAAGCAATACAGTAGCGCGCTGTAATAATCAAAGAATAAACAGTTCCAAAGTCTTTACTCAGTTTCTGATGGGGAGCGTAATATTGCGCAAAGATAATAAACTAAAGACTTGTGACATCAAATATTCAAATTGGTTTTAAGGTTAATTACTTCCTTTTTTGTAAATCCACAGTATTATTGCTATTAGCCTCAAGGTCTCTCCCCTACCTGTAGAGTACAACCTACTCTACTTAAATGGAGATCAGGCAAGCTTCTGAATCCCCTCGGCGCTCTCCTCAACTCAGCACAACGATCACCGAAGAAACTGCATGCTGCCACGCCCCCTGGAACCTCTCCGAAGCCTCCGGTAGTAATCCGCTCCTGGAAGGCCAAAAGACAAACAAAGCAGCGGAGAAACAAGAAACCCCCTGCTTCCTCTCTGAAACGCTGGGAATAGTGAGCACGGCAGCTTGGGCGCGGTCGCGTAAGATAACGTGACAACGCCCAAGCGAGAGCTCACGCATGCGACCTGACAGGGAAAGCTCACGCATTACGCGGACGCTTTCAGGGTGCAAAACCTCACGCATTAGGCGGAGAGGGAGAAAACACAGGTTTAAACACACAGGAACACTTATAGACTTTCTACAAAGGGGCTAACAGTGTTTAGCAGCAGGTCTTGTACACATCAGCCACCAGCGTCCACCCAATGTCGCCTGATGCATTTTGCCACACAAGGGCACCGCACAAGATGCTGCACGCATGCTACTGAGTGGGGCGGGCCCTAGACCGCAAGCCACCCTAGCCCTGACAGTATTCCCCCCTCCCAGGAGCGGTCTAGGGCCCGGCTTCGAAGGGTGAAGGAGGTGGAAACGTCGCAACAAACGAGAGGCATGTACATTCTCAGCTGGCTCCCAAGAATCGTTCTCAGAACCATATCCTTTCCATGAAACAAGATACCATAACTTGGAGCCTCTACGCTTGGAATCCAGTATGTCTTGCACTTCAAACTCCCACGCACCATGAACCAAAACCGGAGCTGGCCGAGGAGCCAAGTTTTGACCAGCAGGTTTCAGAAGGGAAGTATGAAACACAGGATGGATCCGTAAAGATCTAGGCAGCAACAACTTAAAAGTCACAGGGTTAACCTGACGAAGCACTGGATATGGACCAATGAATTTGGGTTGAAACATACTTTTATGCTTAAAGTGCAAGTTTTTAGTGGACAGCCAGACCTTATCCCCAGGGACGTACGTCGGACCTGAACGATGTCTTTTATCATACTGTTCTTTGTACTTCTCTTTGCTGTGTAATAAGCGTTTGTGAATCTCTTGATGTATTGTCTGCATGAGTTGCACAGTGTCTCTTACTGCTGGTGTATCACTCAAATCTTTAGGCAGAGTCAAAGGAATGGTATTAGGTACATATCCATAAAGAGCCTCAAAAGGAGAAGATCCCGTGGAAGAATGAGGTGAAGTGTTATATGCAATTTCTGCAATCCAAAGTAAATCCAACCAAGATCTCTTGGAATCCGCAACATAACATCTTAAGTATTGTTTTAATGTTTGGTTCAGTCTTTCAGTTTGCCCATCAGTTTGTGGGTGGTAACTGGTGGACATGTTAGAGGTAATCTGCAAACTTCGACACCATTGTTGCCAAAACTTTGAGGAGAACTGTGAACCACGGTCTGAAAGTAAAACTGAAGGCAAGCCATGTAGTCGTACCACATTTTTCAGAAACAGTTGAGCCAATTGACCAGCAGTGGGCAATCGTTTACAAGCAATAAAATGTGCATACTTCGTTAAACTATCAACAACCACTAGAATCACTGAATGTTGGTTGACAGAGGGCAGATCGGTAATGAAGTCCAAAGAAATGTGTTTCCAAGGTTCCTCAACAACCGTGTGATGGGAGCTACCACAGAGGAGAAGTGATCAATAAAGCGACGATAAAAGTTTGCAAATCCCAGGAAACATTGTATGTCTCGGACTGATCTTGGAGTAGGCCATTCAGCTACCGCCTTAATTTTTCTGTCAGTCATTTTCATGCCAGTTGGTGTAAGGAGAACCCCAAGAAATTCTACTTCTCTAACGTGGAAATCGCATTTAGATAGCTTACAATATAAGTTGTGCGACTGGAGAGTGCTCAACACCTTTTTGACGTGTTCTTCATGTTCTGCTACTGAATCGGAGTAAATCAAGATATCGTCTATATAGACGATAACGAAAAGGTCTAAAAATTCCTTTAAGGCATCATTTAAGAAAAACTGAAAAGCTGCTGGTGCATTGCACAGACCAAATGGCATTACCAAATACTCGAATAAACCATAACGAGTCTTAAATGCAGTCTTCCACTCATCACCGTTTCTAATGCGCACCAAATGGTAGGCTCCCCTTAGGTCCAGTTTCGTGTAGATCACTGCCTTCTTGACTTGGTCCAAAAGAACTGGAATGAGTGGCAAAGGATATTTATTTTTGATTGTGATTTTATTCAAGGCTCTAAAGTCAATGCAAGTTCTTAATTCTCCGTTTGCCTTAGGAATGAAGAATAACGGAGATGCTGCCGGGGACTTGGAAGGGCGGATGAAGCCATTTTCTAAATACTGATCAAGATACTTTCTTAAATGTTGATTCTCTTTTTCTGACAAAGCATAGATTCGACAATTTGGGACACTAGAACCAGGCACGAGATCAATTTGACAGTCGTAGCTACGATGCGGTGGAAGGAGGGCTGCCTTTTCTTCACTAAAAACCTCTGCATACTCCTTATAAATTTTAGGTAGGACTGTCTCTTTTTCTTCAGCGGTGGCCAATTGACTTATGGTTGGTTTAGAAGTTTTTAAACAAGTAGAATGACAATATTCAGACAGGAAGTTCAGTTCTCTCTTCTGCCAATCAATAAACAGATTATGTAGACAAAGCCAAGGCATCCCGAGGATAAAGCCATATTGAGGTGCTTGGATAACATCAAACTGTATCTCTTCCTTATGCAATTGTTGCTTAACATCTTCACAGTACATAGTCACTTTAGTAGTTTGCATGGTTACTGGACCTCCAGCAAGTATTTTCCCATCAACTGCTTGAACAATCTCCGGAGTTTCTTTTTGTTCACAGATTATTCGCAGGCGTTGAGCGGTTTCTAAATCTACAAAGTTACCGGTTGCTCCAGAGTCAATTAGAACCTCTATTTGGCATGTTTCATGAGTTAACCGAATTTGGACAGCTAATCTGAAATGTGCTTTGTAGTTGGACACACATGAATTGACTGAAGGGAAGGCAATGGTTCCCAAGAGATCTCCCTTAAAACATCTTGGGCAAGTTAGTTTTCCGACTTTTGATCGGTTTTTTCTATTGCTGCTGTCTTACTGAAATTTGAAAACTTGCCTTTTGGTTTCGTCAAACAATCCTTCACAAAATGACCCTTGCGACCACAATAAAGGCATTGTCCATTCTTGCGCCTATTGTCTTTTTCCTCTTTAGATAAAGGTTGTCTAAGGGTCCCGATTTCCATTGGCTCAGAACTAGATTCAGAATGCGCAAATTGAGGTCTGGATTTAGTTTCCGTTCTCCAAGTAGGTTTATCAACTCTTTTCCTATCTGATCTTCGTTCAGAGAGTCTATGATCTAAACGTAGGGTTAGATTAATCAATTCAGAACACACTGTTGGTTGTGGGTCAATTTGCGCCAGAACATCTTTTAGATCGTCTTTTAACCCTTGATAGAAAAGAGCCGCTCTCTTTTCTTCTGGCCAAGAAGTTTCAGCTATTAATCTGTTAAAATGTGACAAGTAAGTAACCAGATCCCTGTTTCCTTGTTTTAATTGGAGTAGTTCTCGATCAGCAGATAAGGTCACTGTACGTCGATCAAAAACTTTTTCAAATTCTTCAACAAAGCGCTTCCAATTATATAACAAGGTATCATCTTGTCTAACCAAAGGAACTGCCCAGTTTGCTGCATCTCCAGTTAAATAAGAAATTAGAAATGCTATTCTGGACTGAGGGGTTGGAAACGCAGCTGGTCTGCAAGCAAAATGTAGTTCTATTTGCGTCAAGAAGATTTGTACCTTGGAAGAATCCCCAGAAAAACGCTCGGGAGCTGCTAAAGGGATCTGGGGTGGAACAGTAACGGCAATGTTTGTAGCTGCCCTACCAGCACCAGTGTCTTGAACATCTTCTGGAAGAGGAGTTCTTTGCAATTGAATATTATCTACTTTAGCAGCTAATACAGAGGTTGCATTCATGGTCTCTTTTAAATCTGCTTGCATACGCACAATGGCCGACATTAAATCATTAATTGTAGTCATTATGACTTCACGGTCAGACCGGGAGGAAAATAATTCGTGGGCTCACTATTCTGTCAGACGAAGTCTTCCTCGGGGTCTGTCGTGAAGTTATAAGGACCCACCTCTCGATACCTCCAATTCCGAATTGTAATAATTACACAGAATCTTGGAGTGATCAAGCGGGGGGGAAAAGGGAATTAGGAAGGGAACAGCAGGGAAGGAGATCTGAAAAGGAAAAGTTAAACAACAAATACTTTCAAGCCTAATACCAGACTATCAACCTTTAAATCAAAACTGAGAGTTTTCCTGACTCAAGCCTCAACAACGAAAAGGATTCCAAAATCCCTGCAATTAACAGAGACTAACTGTATTCTGGACCATAGCCCCTAGTTTACAATCACTAGTTCAAGCCTTTTCCTAATTGTTTGTACATTGCGATTTTTTGTTGTAAATAGCGACAGAAATTCTTCTTCAATGAAACGAAATAATGCACCTTTCAAGTAAATAGACTTCTTTACCATGGGCATAGATTTGTACTGACAATTTGCTGAGTTTCCTACTCAGAACACAACCAAAACAAAGTATTCTCACATTCACATGAGAAATCACCTGTTGAAGATTCTTGTGAAGAATTGCGCCAAAACTGTTTCATGAATAAGCAATACAGTAGCGCGCTGTAATAATCAAAGAATAAACAGTTCCAAAGTCTTTACTCAGTTTCTGATGGGGAGCGTAATATTGCGCAAAGATAATAAACTAAAGACTTGTGACATCAAATATTCAAATTGGTTTTAAGGTTAATTACTTCCTTTTTTGTAAATCCACAGTATTATTGCTATTAGCCTCAAGGTCTCTCCCCTACCTGTAGAGTACGACCTACTCTACTTAAATGGAGATCAGGCAAGCTTCTGAATCCCCTCGGCGCTCTCCTCAACTCAGCACAACGATCACCGAAGAAACTGCATGCTGCCACGCCCCCTGGAACCTCTCCGAAGCCTCCGGTAGTAATCCGCTCCTGGAAGGCCAAAAGACAAACAAAGCAGCGGAGAAACAAGAAACCCCCTGCTTCCTCTCTGAAACGCTGGGAATAGTGAGCACGGCAGCTTGGGCGCGGTCGCGTAAGATAACGTGACAACGCCCAAGCGAGAGCTCACGCATGCGACCTGACAGGGAAAGCTCACGCATTACGCGGACGCTTTCAGGGTGCAAAACCTCACGCATTAGGCGGAGAGGGAGAAAACACAGGTTTAAACACACAGGAACACTTATAGACTTTCTACAAAGGGGCTAACAGTGTTTAGCAGCAGGTCTTGTACACATCAGCCACCAGCGTCCACCCAATGTCGCCTGATGCATTTTGCCACACAAGGGCACCGCACAAGATGCTGCACGCATGCTACTGAGTGGGGCGGGCCCTAGACCGCAAGCCACCCTAGCCCTGACAGTTGAGTTTGTTTGTATGAAACCCTAAGAAACTTTATATGTACAAAAACTGATTTACTTACCTTTTCTCTAGGAAATATCCTAGTGTGATATTTAGGCATTTCACACTGAGCAGAAAAAGTAACTTGAAAAGTAATCTGAAAAGTAATATGCAAAGTAATCTAAAAAGTAACTGAAAAGTAAGTTCAATTGTTTTATGAATAAGAGACTTGCCTGTAACCAATGCAATTGCATTCAACTGTATTCAAACTGTATTTGCCTGCATTATTCTTGCAAAGTATTATCTCACATACCTGTACCAGTCCTGCCTTGGTTATAGAAAATAAAATACAACTAAATAATATTGTTATACAAACAAAGTGGTCTGAGTTCAGTCTTTGAGTGTGTGGCATCATTTCTTGCCTGAGTAGGTACAATAAATGCATACAACTACCCTCTGATAAAGCTTTACTGCTTGCTCACAATACCACCACATTACCACCACATATATATATATACATTTGAAAGAGGTTGTGGTGATATATTTATATATATATATATATATATATATATATACACTAGCAGCCCGTCCCGACGTTGTCCGGGTATGAATTGCTGCTGGCCAGTTGTATATTGTTTTATAGGATTTCGTTTTGATAGCATTTCTTATCTGTGACAGGCCTGTGAAACACTCCGATTCACAGTGCACTGTTGATGCACTTAAGAGTGCGCGTTCAGCAGTGTATGAACTCGAGTTTCCCTACTTTATTTTTCCTTGCAATATTATATAGCGCGAACTCGACAACATGGCATGAGCACAATTTACATTACAGAATAACACATTCATTTGTGGTAGGCACGGGGAGACAAAGCGATTTGCCTGGAATCACAGGATATTGAGCTGATGCCGAGATTCGAACGTAGCTCCCCAGGCTCTAAAGTTCGCAATTCTAGAACTTGTGTCGGGAGGTGTGTCTAAAAGTGTATGTCGGTGCTGGCCATCAATGAGAGAGACCTGTGCAATTTTCAAATGGGTGGTGAAAAAATATGAGTATGTTGCTGGAGATGTGGGCCGCCGTGCCACCAATGAACTTACCGGGGAGGGTAAACACCCATTATTCCGCAACTTTCTTTCCGCATACCATCACTTTCGCATACTTTCATTACGAAAGTACCATGACTCCGCAATGCCATTATAACGCATGGCATTACATTTTATATGCTTTTACCACGCATACATTTACAACGAAATTCGTTGTAAATGCATGAATGGTAAAAGCATGTTTTTTTTAATGTTTGGATAAGGTAAGTATGGGTATAGGGGTATATGTTTTGGGGTGTTTGGGTATTTTAAGGGTTCAGATATAGTTTTGGGTTATGGGGTACAGGGGTAGTTTTAGGGTTTAGGGATAGGTATGCGTTTTGGGGTACAGGGTATTTTTAGGGTTCAGGGCTAGGTTTGGGTTTTGGGGTATAGGGGTATTTTTAGGGTTCAGGGTCAGGTTTTGGGGTACAGGGGTATTTTAGGGTTCAGGGGTAGGTTTGGGTTTTGGGGTACAGGGGTATTTTTAGGGTTAAGGGGTAGGTTTGGATTTTGGGGTACAGGGTATTTTAAGGGTTCAGAGCTAGCTTTGGGTTTTGGGGTACAGGGGTATTTTAGGGTTCAGTGGTGGGTTTAGGGATAGGTTTTGGTTTTGAGGTACAAGGTATATTTATAGGGTTAAGATGGGTTAGTGTTTAAGGGTGTTGGGGTATTTTAAGGAGTAAATGTGGGTTATGATTATGAGGTGCAGGGGTATTTAAAGGGAGCAGGGTGGGATTAGCACACGATATGAGACATGGCATGCAGGGCGGAACGTACCACACGCCCCCAGCATTTGTCACGCCCCCAGCACACACCCACAGCACAACGCAGACACGCCCACAAGGGACAACTTTTCTGGCACAGTTCTTTTACCTTTTAAATGTATATGGTGGGCGTCTGCATAGCCTATGTCCTTCTGCTGCAACTGCCCTTTCCAACGCTGTATTGGGTGTTGTGATTGGTGCTGTGGTTCCTGAGATTACCCGCCTCAAAGGTTTGGGCTCTCTCTTTATTATATTAGTATAGATATATATATATATATATCGACCCAGCTGGACTCCCGCCAATCGGGGGTGAGATGGAGCATTTAAACAGTGATTGATGCATTTTACTGATTTGTAACTGGCATATGATTAAGGCACATCGCCGAAATGCGTCATGCCGATCCTGCAGCAAATAAACGAATCTTCGTGACTCCCCTGCTGCGTCCCTCCGGTTTCTTCTTGCCGAAGTATTCCTGCTGTTCATATATATATGTATGTATATATATATATATATATATATGCACACACACACACACACATATATAAAGAACACGATTCCTTCACTGAAGAACCGGAGGGACACAGCGGGGTTTCAGGAAAGGTATTTATTTCAGCAATGTGTGGCATGACGCGTTTCGACAACCAATGTCTTTTTCAAATGCCGGTAACACAATTCTCTCTGCCAATCCGCTTTAAAATTGAACAAGTCGTCTTGCCATTGGTGGCAATCCAGGTGGGCCAGGTTAATATGAGGAACTGCGCTGTGGCTGCATCGGCAAACTACAACTCCCAACATTCATCACTCTTGGAAAGTGAGGTAAGTTGCTCCTTCTGGCACCACTATGTCTCATCTTGAGTCTTTGAGTGTGTGGCATCATTTCTTGCCTGAGTAGGTACAATAAATGCATACAACTACCCTTGGATAAAGCTTTACTGCTCGCTTACACTACCACACACCCTTGCTCACCTATACCTATTATTGGCCTTGAGGGAGCAGAAGGTTTAGGCTTTCTTCTATCAATCTCCGCTCACCAGTCTATGGCTGGGACAATTATCTATAGACCTCCAGTGCCGGCGAGACTTTTTTAGAGACTTTTGGCCAGGTCATAGAACATATTGCTACGAGATTCAGCCAATGTCTGGTACTTGGAGATTTTAATCTCCATTTTGATCAAAACGAAGACCCTGAACCCAAGAAGCTATGTGAATGTTTGGATATTTTTAGTATGTCATCATATGTAATATCTCCCACCCATGAAAAAAGGCATACTTTGTACCAGATCTTTTCCACATGTCATAATACCCTTGATGATCCCCTCCCCATCATATGGTCTGACCATTTTATGTTAACTTTTCAGATGGAGAAAGCTACGTCCAGGTCTTTATCCAGAAAAAAAGTTAAGGAATTTAGATCCTTTAAACGTATTACTCCAGACGCTTTGGCTGATATATTGGACTCGCATCCGATTTCTGGAGAAGGGTCTGTTGAAGACGTGACAATTAGTTTGGTTGCAGAATTAGGAATTGAATGTTGCCCCTCCTAGGGTACATAGGACCTCTAGAGGAAATACCTCTGCTCCTTGGTTTACAGAAGCCCTGAAGAATAGTAAGAGTGCCTGTAAATGTCTGGAATGCGGATGGAGGAAAGGCTTTGATTCTGAAATCAAACGGGCATATAAATTGGCACTTAAAGCGCACTATTTTAAGGTACGCGAGGAGAAAATGAGGTACTTGACCACTAAAATTGATTCAGCCAGTAACAGTGGCAGGGAGCTTTTTAAGATTGTAAAGGACTTTGTCTCACCTATAGTCACTCAAAGACCTTTCGCTCCTACCCTCGAATGGACCATTCAGATTGCTGAATTTTTTCACAACAAGATTAAGGCCATTCAAGAGACTTTTGATATACCTGGTGCTCTGAATTGGAACGATAGATTCCTTCCGAAGGAAGACCTTAGTGAAGAATTACTGCTAGAGTTCCCCCCAATGTCTCTGGATACTTCACTTACTATTATGAAGACATTAAATTCTGGGTCCCCTATAGATCCTTGTCCAGCCAAGATAATAGCTGGTGTTGCTGAAGTTTTAAATCCTGCTGTGAATAATGTCCTGAACCTCTCCTTATCTAGTGGACAGGTCCCGACCAGATGGAAAGTGGAAAAGATCATACCTCTTCTGAAGAAGTCTTCACGGATCCTTTGGTGGCCAGTAATTATAGGCCTATTACATTGCTCTCATTTTTCGCTAAAACCTTGGCAAAGCATGTAAATAAGGTTATTACAAAGTTTATTGAGGCCACCAATGTTCTCCACTCCAGCCAGTCGAGTTTCAGGGCTAATTATAGCACTGAAACCGCTTTACTTGAGGTCTCAAAAAATATCAAAGGTACGCTGGACCGATGGGGTAAAGCAGTCTTGATACTGCTGGACCTCTCCGCAGTTTTTGATACTGTGCCCCATTGGCGACTTCTTCAGAGGCTGGAGTTATGTGGAATCGGGGGTACGGTTTTAAGGTGGTTTTCTTCCTTTTTGGAGGGCCATCGGCAGGTGGTTTGGGCTACTCCCTTTACAGCGGATATCCCTGCACTGAATGTGGGTGTGCCTCAGGGCTCAATGTTGATCCCCACTCTCTTCAATATATGTATGTCACCTCTGGCGCCGTTGACTGAGAGTTTAGGGGCTAAGGTTCTGACCTATGCCGACGACTCACAACTTTTGTTTACCTAGTAAAAAGGTGAGCCTTTTGATGAAAACCAAATACATTTGTGTGTAAAACTAGGTTAAGTGTGTCCTACGGAGACTTCATGTCGCAGCCGCAGGGCCCTCTCTCTTCTGAATTTATAATAAAACCTGCCGGTACTGCCAATAAGTGGTGGATATAATCTAGTCTAAAGCGGGGTGCTAAAAAACAAACATGGGCATTAGTCATAAATGTTAGATAAGGTTCTATGTCCTGTGACTTTTTAACTAAAATATAATCTCTAACCGAGTGTTTCCCCAGTTCAACAGTTTTGCGCTGCGCCATTGCAAACATTGAGAACAGTGTTTTAATATCGCTTATATCTTTTAACTTTATTTTCTCAGGTTTGTCAAATAAGTCTACGCACCCTAGATTGACAAAGGAGTCCCTGACCTATTTCAGCCATGGAATTTTTCGTGCATGTTCCAGGGCAAGACTATCCCGTACTACCAACCTTGTCAGGCCCACCTCTTCGTTGGTCCAGATCTTCAACCAACCTACTAAAGGCTTCACTCCAATACTGTCTGCGATGTAACCAACACACAGGTCCTCATGGATACAATATGCTGGCGTGCTCTGTGGGACTTTAAGCATTCGCCTTAGATATTTGTTCTTGACCCTTTGCAGGGAAGTAGGTTTAACAAATCCCCACACCTCACTGCCGTACAGGACATTGGCACAGCAAACTACTTTATACAATTTTAAAATCACATCTGGAGTCCAGTACCCCAGCCTCTGGGCATAATTTGCAATTGAGCCCATGGATTGAATCAAAATCATACACCTATCGTTTATAACATGTTTAAAATTCAGGTGGTTATCAAAAAACACACCCAAATAGGCGAAGGCTGGGACTTTACCAAAGGTGTATGAGCCTATAGGGTAATTATATTTTTTGCTGGGTTTCTTTCCCATCTCTATAACATATGATTCTGCAAGATTCAAGGGCACGTCCAGATGTTCCATGAATTTTACAAAGCTGTCTATTATGCGCTGTAAGCTGTGTGGGGTGTGGGCCAGAAGCACTGCGTCGTTTGTGTACAGCAGCACGGTGACTGTTCTACCCCCTCTTCTAAGTATATCAGCCTCAATGTTCCGCATCAAGCCCATTAATGTAGATGGTAAACAAGAATGGAGCTAAGATACATCTTTGTCTCACCCCACTAGAACAATTAAAAAGCCCTGTAACTTCCCCCTCCTTTGTGTATCTTACAGCTGCTGTTGTGTTGGAATGCAATGAGTGTATGATATTTATTAAAGTTATATCTACCCCAAGGTCCCTCATTAGAGCCCACAACTTGCTGCAATTTACGTGATCAAACGCCGTGGTGAGGTCCATAAAGGCTAGATATAATGCCCCGTCCTTCACTATAGTATATTTAGCAGTAATACGATACAGGTTAAGACACTGATCTACGGTGGATTTTCCCGGGCAAAACCCATATTGCACGTCTGTGATAATTTGTGTCTCCTCTGCCCAATCCATCAACCTATTTAAAAGGACCCGCCCCAGGACCTTAGCTGCAACAACTATCAGCGATATTGGCCAATATCACTGTGGGCTATCCCCATTCCCCTTCTTGAAAATCGGGACGATAATAGTAGAGGACCAAGAACCTGGGATATTTGTGTTTACTCCTGCGTTCAATACCATTGTTAAGAGAGGGGCCCAGACCTCAATATTGGACCTAAAAAGGTCCGGTGGGATCCCATCCAGCCCCGGAGCCTTATTCCTCGTAAGACCCTCTATTCCTGATGTTAATTCTTCCAACGAGAAGACAACAGAAGTGCAACCTAGTGGTATATTTGGGGTTTGCTGATGATTCTTGGTGGCAAGGTGGTAATACAGTCCCTGAAAGTTCTCCCGCCATTGATCTGGAAGAATGTTAATGATTAGCCCCGGCTTGTTTGGATCAGAGAAACAGAGATTATTGATTACATTCCAGAAGCGGGCAGAGTTCTTAGATTCTGCTGCTTCTGAGAGTTCTTCCCATATAGCGCGTTGTAATTCCCTCTTTCTTCCTTTGGCCACTACATTGTAGCTTGCGCGACAAGCAGCCACCAGAGCCCTATCGCTGGGTTTCTGTTTAAGTGCTCCTTTCAGTTTTCTCAGGGCCCCTGAACATTGACTGTCAAACCACCTTGGAGTTTCCCCGCTGGGTCCCTTTAACGGTGCCTTCAGTAAGTTTGCTACTAGATGTGCGATGTTCTTGAAGGCCTCTATTATTATCTCACTATCCACCCCTAGATCTAGGCACTTCACTATTTCCTGTTGTCCTTTGTCAAATAGAGAGGCATTAAAAGAGCCTGTGTCGACCTGAGCCCATCTAAGCCTTCTACCTTGGTCCTTGCCAAGAACTTTTATGAACCCGCCTGTTTATCCAATACTCGTAGCTGTGACTGTGTCCCAAGCACTAAGGTAAGTGGGTTATGATCACTGTAGACACTATGTTCAATATCAAATCTCAATATATCCCTCCTTAATAGGGGCGTAACACAAATAAAATCAATGAAAGAATGACAACCTCTCCCTTTATATGTGGGGGGATCAGGCTATTCTTTTTGTTAAAAGACATATCTACCGTGTGAATTAAGCAAAATGGGTGTAGCATGTCAGAGAGTTCTCTTCCCACCTGGGTGTGCTCCATATGAGGGCCTTTCCTTAGTGGGAAAGATAGCCAATCCTCCTGTGCAACCCTCAATTGAGGGCAGAGATGACAATTAAAATCCCCAGCTAATAACAGTTGGGACTGAGCCATCTCGTTCCCTCATGTCTTGTCTAGCCATGTGTTTAATTCACGAAGACTGCCCCTGCCCTGTGGGTTTGATGTTGCATTGTAAAAATTTATTAGAATGAGTCTGACCGCTGCCGTACTGCGCAAACACAAGTCCTATCCCACCGCTTGCCAACAATGTTGGAAATGGGTTAGCATGGTGCAGAGCGGGCAGGCCAAACTCCTGAGGACATGTGTGAAGCAACCACGCAGTTCACACAGACGACACCCAAGGCACACCACAAAAAGAGACACACTACCTATTTTGGTGAAAAAGAATAACTTCAAATCTGCAACAGAAATCACAGGAGTCACTATACTGCACCAACTGTCCTCAGGGCAATATATACATGGGGATAATTTGCAGGGTTAATGCAAAAGTAAGTCCCTCAGTTTCGATGCTCTTGTAAAAACATAAAGCGTTATCATTTGGCATAGAACATCAGGTAAAAACATCTGCCATAAAACCTCTTAGCAGGACGTTCACCCTAGGCCTAGAACATCAGGATGAGTGATCAAGTGGCATTGGCATCCACATTAGGCACACTAGTATAGGCAGAACGAACAATTTAGCAATTGCGTCAACATTTAGGAAACCGTGCTGGCCTCAGACCCTTATTAGGTGTAAGCATAACATGCGGGCATAGTCACATCAGTACATCTTGGACATGAAACATTGGGCAGGAACACAGTGCGCATAAAAATAGCCTAAACACCTTGGGCATAACCTTATGCAGGTAAGTACATCATACCTTATACCCACAGCAGTACCTTGGGCCGCTCCTCCCTGGAACCATTAGGCCTTCACATATGCAATCGGCCTCAAAATAGGCATGAAACAAATAACCTTAAGGCATAACCCCATAACCAGGGGTGCACACGCCGTCCCGAATGAGATAATTACCCCAAACTTGCAGGGTAACCTATGGTGCTACTGCGCCTGGGAGCCCCCTACTCTGGGACTCTAACCATCAAAGTGGCCCCACAGCAACACAGATGAGTCCGGGATATGCAGCACTTTCAGAGAAGATTATAGCGCTTAGGGCTTCACAGAGCTTTCCAGGTAGCATAGCGCAGGGACACAGTCTGGCAGCAGCAATCTGTCAGAGGTCCTGGGCGAAGTAGCGCCTCAGGAGCACAGCTTAAGGAGCACAGCGCTTCAGGGATAGAGAGCCAGCCGCACAGTCCTATCAGTAAGCGCCCAGGTGGTACAGCGCTGATTCACAGGGGCCAGTCTCTATAACAGGGCGCTTAGAAGGCAGCAATTCTTCCCAGTCCTGGGCAGGCAGCGCTTAGAGGCTACCCAGCGCTTCAGTAGCCCAGCGCAGGGGGTGGCCCAGTTCTCTCAATATAGCGCTTAGGCAGAAAATGCGCTGTTGGCCTCAGCTCCTCTTTCCCTGGCACCCTGAATATAGCGCTTGCGATGTGCTCAGTCCCCACCCCAGGGGCTTCAGGGACAACAGGTAGCACCCCTCACCTCCTTCTGGGCACAGTCAAAGGTGCTCCTTGGCAGTCAGAGAAAATGCTCTTCTTTTCCAGGCGCTAGGGAGCAGGCAGGGCCCAGGTGTAGCGCTCACGAGGCGCTAGGGCAGGAGAGCAGGCAGTGCTAGGCCAGGTCAACGATCAATGGGTACTCATCAGTACAGGACAGCAGCTCCTCAGAACCATCATCCCCTGTAACGTGGCACTCCTCCTGGTACAGCAGCCTGAACTCCATCAGTGGGCTCTCACTGGCCCTGTGGACAGTGGAGGGGTACAGATGGGCTCAGGGGTCAGCACACAGGCCCATGCGGCGGACCTCCTGGCGGAGTGTCCCCTCTCAACCCAGTCCACCTTCAGTCTCAGCACATGGCATCTCTACTGCTCTACATATACCAGAAAGGCTGGAAGCTTCTAGAAGGTCTCTTGCAGTTCCAGCCTCATTGTCACTATGGGGAGAATAGATCACCTTGTCATTATAAACACTAGACCGCTAACCCACCTCAGTCAGGTGGCACAAGGTGACAGGAATGGCGTCCATTTTAAAAGTGACATTTTACAAAGGTGCATTTCTACATCGGTGAAAATGACTCTGTGCACGCCATTGCGCAGCATGTATCACTGCATCCCGCATCACACATGGCCTATATATTCCTCTACCATGGGGGGGATATAGGTGCGTACACCATTGCACAGCATTTAACATTTGCATTTGAAATACGTCCACATGACATGTTGATTCCCACCAAAGCGAAAAAATTCAGGGAAAAAGGGCCAAGTCCAACACAACTTCCCCCCAGCCAAAAGCCAGGTAGACCGATCATTGCCTTGATGGGCTTCCCTGCTTGGGGCGAGAAAACGTGGACGCAGGCCTGCAACTGCAGGGGCAACTGCAGGTTCTCCACCATTCTGGAACCCTATGGCTCCCTCTCTCCAACCTCCCTTGACCAACTAGGGTATCCCATTGGTGCTCTCTAGCTGGTTGAGGCCAGAACCTAGGCCATCCAGATGTCTCTGGCCCTTGTTCTCTCACAGAGTGGGGAGCTTTAGCCCCAGGCCCATAGTACCAGTTTACCACTCTCCTCCTACCAAACTGCCACTGGTCCTCCCACCTGTGGTCCGTACCCTCAGGCTGACCAGCCACCAGGGGCGAGGCTCTCCTCCCCCTACCTCTCCTTCTGGCGTTCTGCCCTCTCCTCCTGCGCGGGGTACCCTCAGACCACCACTCTCTCCCCATTCCAGGGCCTTGACCCTGCAACTGATTCCCCAAACTAGAGTCTAAACCCTTAGGTTGAACTGGTGACAGGGGTGAGTCCTCCCTCCCCCTGCACCCCCTCCCAGAGTTCCGCACCCTCCTACCTGGAGTAATACCCCTGGAAGACAATTCTGGGGGGACACTGTTTACAGACGTCCCACCTGCCAGGTCGGAAAACCCCTGAACCTGGCATCCCAGCCCAGGATCTAAACCCTGCGACTGAGCCGGTGGCAGAGGAGAAACCTTCCTCCCTCTGCACCCCCTCCCAGAGTTCCGCACCCTCCCACCATGAAAAGTACCCCTGGAAGTCAAACCAGTAGGGACCTTGAGTACAAGTGCCCCTTCCTCCAGGTCAGGCAACCCCTGAACCTGGCACCCCACCCCAGGATCTAAACCCAGTGACTGAGCAGACCCCCGAACCGCTGGAGCTCCGATTACGGATGCTCTGGGTTCTCCTGACACGAGCGGATCCCTTTCACTGGACGGCACATCAGGACAGCCTAGACTCCCAACCTGAGGTCCCCTTCTGAAACTCTCCAGGCCCTGAGACTGCGGTTGGGGCACCTAGGGACACCTCCCCGTCTCACTTTTTCCTGTAGATAGGATGTGAGGCCCTGCAACCCTCTCACTTCCCTGGGACCTAGCTGGGATATTCCTCACCTCTCCCGCCTCGCTGGGTCAGAAGATCCCTGCGCTACTCCCTTCAGAATTACTCCCCAGTGCCCTCTCAGACTCTCTGGCACTTACCCAAAGGTCTGCCTCCCGTGCAAGTTCCCAGGGGTCCGAGAACCCACACTGCAACAGGTGGTGAAGCAGCCTTGTGAAACAACTCCTCAACATTTGCTCCTTGATAACTACATAGCACAGCCCTTCCCAATCCTCCACTGCGCTACTCACCACCCAATCCTACAATGCAGTCCAACACTCCTCCGAAAACTCCCCCAGGACTGGTAGGAGAGTTTTCCCCTGCCCCTGAACTCCAACCCGTCCCCTTCTTCCTGGGAATCAGGCACCGTCTCCTGGGCTCTGGGAGTGGGACTCCCTGCACTGGAACCACTCTCGTTGCCACCACTGGATCCCACCCTCACTGGTGAATCCAGACTCCGAAAACCACTCTCAGGGGACAACCTACCCTCCTGAGCTAGTCTTTCCCTAGCGAAGGACCTCTCTGCCTCTGCCATCCTCTCCTGCGCTAGGACCTTCTCAGTCTCTAGCCTCTTCTACTCCATTCTCAGCTGCGCTAACTCTTTGGCATGCTCCAACCTGAGCTTTTCCTGAGCCAGCTGATTTTCCCTTTCTTCCCTTCTATCTACCCACTCTTCTGGGGACAGGGAAAGGGATGGGGCAGTGCCCCCCGGGACTGGACCCAGCGCGGAACTCCCTGTCTATGGTGTCCACATTAGTTACTGGCGTCTCTGCCCTATCAATTTCTTCCTCCTCCTCCTCAGGGTCACCACCCTCACTGGTCATGGACTGGGAGCTCTCCCTCTGGTTTCTACCAAATCCACCCTTTAAATACGCGGAGGGGTAATCGGACAGGTCCACACAGGGCTCTAAGGGTTCCCCCCTCTTGAGAGCCTCATAGAGAAAGTTTCCTGTTAATGTGGCCAGTGGGGGTAACCCTCTCTCTCGGTAGAAATACAACACTTCCTGCTCGGGGTACTCCATGAGATAATCCTCATCGTAGACCAACGCCATCCTGTAAAGGTACCCCCGGGACACACCACCCACAGTACAACAGGGGGACACGATTCAAAATAACGCATTTAGGAGGAAATCAGAAAAAACACAATAATCCCCAAGAAAAACTGTGATAACTTTCCAAAGCTCAATTTGCAGTCTAACTTGTTGCTACTGCGGTACTGCGCAAACACAAGTCCTATCCCACCGCTCGCCAACAATGTTAGAAATGGGGTAGCATGGTGCAGAGCGGGCAGGCCAAACTCCTGAGGACATATATGAAGCATCCATGCAGTTCACAGAGACGACACCCAAGGCACACCACAAAAAGAGACACAACACCTGTTTTGGTGAAAAAGAATAACTTTTGTATTGTCTCAAATCTGCAACAGAAATCACAGTAGTCACTATACTGCACCAACTGGCGCCAGGGCAATATATACACAGGGATTATTTACAGGGTAAATGCAAAAGGTAAGTCCCTCATTTTCGATGCTGTAGTAAAAATATAAAGCGTTATCATTTGGCATAGAACTTCAGGCAAAAACATTTGCCATAAAACCTCTTAGCAGGACGTTCACCCTATGCCTATAACATCAGGATGAGTGATCAAGTGGCCATTGGCATCCACATTAGGCACGCTAGTATAGGCAGAACACACAATTTAGCAATTGCGTCAACATTTAGGAAACAGTGCTGGCCTCAGAACATTATTAGGCGTAGGCATAACATGCGGGCATAGTCACATCAGTACCTTAACATATATCCTGGGCATGAAACATTGGGCAGAAACACAGTGCGCATAGAAATAGCCTAAACACCTTGGGAATAACCCTTTGCAGGTAAGCACATCATACCATATATCCACACCAGTACCTTGGGCTGCTCCTCACTGCAACCATTAGGCCTTCACATATGTATGCGGCCTCAAAATAGGCATGAAACATATAACCATAAGGCATATCCCCATAACTGGGGGTGCACATGCCGTTCTGCCTGAGATAATTGCCCCAAACTTGCAGGGTAACCTCTGGCGCTACTGCGCCTGGGAGCCCCCTACTCTGGGGCTCTAACCATCAAAGTGACCCCACAGCAACACAGATGAGTCCGGGGCATGCAGAGCTTTCAGAGGCGATTATAGCTCTTAGGGCTTCACAGCACTTTCCAGGTAGCACGGCGCAGGGGCACAGTCTGGCAGCAGCAGTCTGTCAGAGGTCCTGGGTGAAGTAGCGCCTTAGGAGCACAGCTTAAGGAGCACAGCGCTTCAGGGATAGAGCGCCAGCAGCACGGTCCTATCAGTAAGCGCCCAGGTGGTACAGCGCTGATTCACAGGGGCCAGTCTCTACAACAGAGGCGCTTAGCAGGCAGCAATTCTTCCCAGTCCTGGGCAGCCAGCGCTTAGAGGCTATCATGCGCTTCAGTAGCCCAGCGCAGGGGGTGGCCCAGTTCTCTCAATATAGCGCTTAGGCAGAACAGCGCTGTAGACCTCAGCTCCTCTTCCCCTGGCACCATGAATATAGCGCTTGCGATGTGCTCAGTCACCCCCAGTGGCTTCAGGGAGGACAGGTAGAGCTCCTCACCTCCTTCTGGGCACAGTCAAAGGTGCTCCTTGGCAGTCAGAGAAAGAACTCTTCTTTTCCAGGCGCTAGGGAGCAGGCAGGGCCCAGGTGTAGCACTCATGAGGTGCTAGGGCAGGAGAGCAGGCAGGCAGTGCTATGCCAGGTCAGCGGTCAGTAGGTACTCATCAGTACAGGACAGCAGCTCCTTGGAACGATCATCCCGTGTAACGTGGCACTCCTCCTGGTACAGCAGCCTGAACTCCAGCATCGGGCTCTCACTGGCCCTGTGGACAGTGGAGGGGTGCAGATGGGCTCAGGGGCCAGCACACAGACCCATGCGGCGGCACCTCTGGCAGAGTGTCCCCTCTCATCCAGTCCACCTTCAGTCTCAGCACATGGCGTCTCTACTGCTCTACATATACCAGAAAGGCTGGAAACTTCTAGAAGGTCCCTGGCAGTTCCAGCCTCACTGTCAGTGTGGGGAGTATAGAGCACCTTGTCACTTCAAACACTAGACCGCTAACCCACCTCAGTCAGGCGGCACAAGGTGACAGAAATGGCGTCAATTTTAAAAGTGACATTTTACAAAGGCGCATTTCTACAATGGTGAAAATGACTCTGCGAACACCATTGCGCAGCATGTATCACTGCATCTCGCACCACACATGGCCTATACATTCCTTTACCATGGGGGGGATATAGGTGCGTACACCATTGCACAGCATTTAACATTTGCATTAGAAATACGTCCACATGACATGTTGATTCCCGCCACAGCGAAAAAATTCAGGGAAAAAGGGCCAAGTCCAACACAACTCCCCCCCAGACAAAAGCCAAGGTAGACTGATCATTGCCTTGATGGGCTTCCCTGCTTGGGGCGAGAAAACGTGGACGCAGGCCCGCAACTTCAGGGGCACCTCTAGGTTCTCCACCATTCTGGAACCCTATGGCTCCCTCTATCCAACCTCCCTTGACCAACTAAGCCCCCCCACTGGTGCTCTCTAGCTGGTTGTGGCCAGGACCGGCACCTAGGCCCCCCAGATGTCTCTGGCCCTTGCTCTCTCACAGAGTGGGAAGCTTTAGCCCCAAGCCTGTAGTACCATTTTACCACTCTCCTCCTACCAAACTGCCACTGGTCCTCCTACCTGGGGTCCGCACCCTCAGGCTGACCAGCCACCAGGGGCGAGGCTCTCCTCCCCTATCTCTCCTTCTGGGGTTCTGCCCTCTCCTCCAGCGCGGGGCACCCTCAGACCACCACTCTCTCCCCATTCCAGGGCCTTGACCCTGCAACTGATTTCCCAACCTAGAGTCTAAACCCTTAGGTTGAACGGGTGACAGGGGCAAGTCCTCCCTCCCCCTGCACCCCCTCCCAGAGTACTGCACCCGCCTCCCTGGAGTAGTACCCCTGGAAGACGATTCCGGGGGGACACTGTTTACAGACATCCCACCTGCCAGGTCAGGCAACCCCTGAACCTGGCATCCCAGCCCAGGATCTAAACCCTGCGACTGAGACGGTGCCAGAATAGAGACCTTCCTCCCTCTGCACCCCCTCCCAGAGTTCCGCACCCTTCCACCGGGAGAAGTACCCCTGGAAGTCAAACCAGTAGGGACCTTGAGTAAAAGTGCCCCTCCATCCAGGTCAGGCAAACCCTGAACCTGGCACCCCAGCCCAGGGTCTAAACCCAGCGACTGGGCAGACCCCTGAACCTCTGGAGCTCTGATTACAGATGCTCCGGGTTCTCCTGACACGAGGGGATTCCTTTCACTGGACGGCACATCAGGACAGCCTAGGCTCCCAACCTGGGGTTCCCTTCTGAAACTCTCCAGGCCCTGAGACTGCGGTTGGGGCACCTCGAGACACCTCCCTGTCTCACTTCTTTCCTGTAGATAGGATGTGAGGCCCTAAAACCCTCTCACTTCCCTGGGACCTAGCTGGGCTATTCCTCACCTTTCCCGCTGATGAAGCAAGATTTCGCATATTACGCGACTTGCTGAAATCAAGAACCTCGAATCATTTATAACTCTGTAATCCAATTGTACGTCTTACTAAATTTCCTTTATTTTGATATACATGTATCTTAGTGATGCTTGCCTATGTGTTCTACTAATACGATTAATCATTGTTTTTAAAAAAAAAATGGCCGCTGCTTGGGAATTTACTACTGCGCATGCGTTAGTCACACTCACGTGACGTGACGTAGTCGCAGTTGTGGTGGGAAAATGTGCGCATGCGTATTTGCCTTTAATATGGCCGTCTGTATACTCACATGGTGAAGCTTGCGCAGATGCTCTTGTGTTATTGTCTGTTGCGCTAACCCATAATTGCATAGTGTATTTTATAAGTAAGAAATATAAAGTAGTTACTCATGGTATATGGTACATTCATTTATTTCTATGTTTAATTTGTTCTCGCTTACTTTTCATGTATCCACGGCATGGAGGGTTGATGGGATGCTTGGGAGTCCATTTTGAAGTGCAGTACTGCGCAGGACCAGAAGTGGCAAAGTGGCATTGAAAAAGGGCCAAGTGAAAGACTCTGCCAAGATGCGCCTGGGAAGATGCACCTTCACCCAGCCAGAGAAACTAAAATGTCCTACAGTGGATACATTTGTATATTCTCTATTGTATTCTGTCAAATCTCTCATGGGAACCCCAAACCTGCTAGGCGGTGCCATAAAATGTTAATGTGGGCTTGTAAAAGTTTGTTCTGATTGGTGTGCTGACCTATCCTACTTGGGGACCAATCGAAATTGGGGATTCTGACACTTTGCAACATTGGGGGGTGGTACACTGACCCGAAAACAGTATAACTAGCCTAGGTTTAGCTAGAGAAATCGTCCGACTTGTCTGAATAGCTGACCTGTCACTGACCCAACGCACTCAATAGGTGACTGAGACAGAGGTGCTGCGGAGCACTCTGTCCGAAATTGACCATAGACTTTTAAAGGTTTTACTGACTTGGTGGTCCTGTCCTGATCCTAATCTGGTTTTCCTGTCCTGTCCCGGGGTGTCCATTCTGCACCTGCTGTCCCATTGATGACTGGTATTCCTTGGGGTATTTCCTGTCCTTGACTGATCCGTGGCCAGGGTGGGTCTGCACACCTTTCTAGGTAAATATAGTGCGAAACTCTTTACTGCACTTTCTATTTTTCTGTCTTTTGCTTTAATAAAGACATACCTGTGCGCATAATCGATTTCCATGCTTTTGCAAATCTATTGAATGAAAGCTCATGCTGTTTCTCCTAGCATGTTCCTATGTTACCCTTCCTTTTAGTACATTTCTCCATACTGTTTCTGACATTATAAATGTGGTTTATACATTTCTCCTGAAACTGATTGAAGTAAAGTGGCTATAACTATAGCGTGTTCCCTTTTTCACCCACCTTTAGATGTGTAGGATGTCCAAACTCTCATCCTGCTAGTTACTACCCCAAAGTATATTTAGTATTACCTTCGTTTGCCCCGTCTATAAATCGTCCTTTCCTAAAGTCGTCTTCCTGAAACCTGTTTAGCATATTTCCCTGAATTTCATTTCATTTAGACTCATAAATGGTAGCCCTAGTATACTTTCTTTAGGGTTATGTGATTTTCGTTATCTTAATCATTGATTGCCTATTAACTGTGAATTTGATGCTATCTGAATTAGAAAACTAGATAAAGCTTTTTAAAACTTCCCAGTAGTCTGTGGTCATTTGATGAATACAAATGAAATAAAATTGGTATTGTATTTTTGCCTGCCTTTCTTTCACAGCTAGCTCCCTGATCCATTTGTGGTCATAGGTACCCGTAACGGTGGAGTGGTAAGTCGGGTACACTAGAAAGAAATAGGAAGGAATCAGGGTTATTGGTAGTAGAAAGTAAGGTCACCTGATTAACGTATATAGGGAATTGGAAAATGTTTATGGGCCTAGTACGTATATGATGAAATCGTTGGTCGGGTGACCTGTGATCTCTATCAGTAATTTTCTGGTAGCAGAGGTAATGGTTAGGGACTAGTTAAAGTTAGGTAGGACTAGTTAAGCTAGATAAGTTGGATGCTGCTAAAATATTTATGATAACATTTTTGCTGCTAAAAATAAACTTTCTCGTGGACTGATCACTCACGTGAAATGTTTGCTTTGAAAAATTATGAAATGTTTTAAAGTGTTTTTCTTATTATTGTACTGATATATGTATTAACCCACTCGTTAGTAAAACGTTAAATGTTTGTCTGGAATCCCCGGGGAATGAAATAGCGAGTGGTGAAGAGAATCCACTTGCTTTGAGGTCACTGACTCCAGGAAATTTGGTGCAGGTTAGGCAGAACTGGAAGCACTAACTAGGGTTTTTTTCTCTGAATGTATGTTTGAATAAATGATAGCTACGAGATCACTGGCAAAACTTCTATTGTGAGGGTCACACCGGAAGAAGTAGCAGGTTCATCGGAGCTTGGGTGATAGCACAGGGGTTCGCTGGTGAAACTTTAGGCTCGGTATATATCCCGAAAAGAAGTGGATGAGTCAAAGAAGTAGCAGGTTCCCTAAGGCTTGCGTGAAGGGTAGGCGGAAGAGATCTATCCGTAGTGTACGAAAAGTAAATGGAAGTAGTTTACTTGCAGTGAAACAAATCTTTACTGTCTAGACACTTGAGTACAGTGGCGAATGTGTATTCGTTGTTAAATAACCAAGCTCTAGCACTTTAAAAGGAAAAAAAGTTTCCGTTACCTTGTGAAGGAGGGAGTCAGTTGCGAAGCTGCTCTGACGTCATTCCGTGCCGCGCTGGGATTGGTAGACGCAGCGGGTGTGTAGCGGAGCTGGAATTGTAAAGGAGGGGTGAGTGCCGAAGCATGAGAACTGTCTCGCGAAAAGGCCGCGCACCCATTGGTCGAGATTATTTGAACCCGTGTACTTTATTGGTCTCACGAAAAATAAAAGACGCACTTGGATTGGAAGTGAAATTGTAAACAGGGTCACTAGTAGAAATCGTATGTGGTACTCGTATAGACCGCATACTAGACCTGATCCTCGATATTTAGGGTTTGAGAACGATCAGTGGAAAGGGCATAAGACCGACATTATGTACGGAAATAAGAGGAAAATATCCCTTGTAAATAAGGTGAAAAATTATTTCAAAAAGGACAAACCAATTAAAACCAGAGAAGGTGTTGTCATACCGCCACCGAATACTCCCGCATCTTTTATGATGTTCGATAAAGGGTATCACTCGTGTGTATGGTTGGAACATTGGGCAGAATACACAAAGGATGACGGAGTATTGGCTTTTCCGTTAGAGGGTACATTCAATGGCAGGGTTCTATTTAATTTACGAACCCGAATGAATGACTTACATCCCAGACCTAGATTAACGCAGTACGAAGCTTTAGAGGAATGGGAGATCGAAGCGTTTGAGAGAGACAAGCCCAGAATGGATAAAGGGTTAACAAAATTTTATCCAAAATTAAAACAAGAGACCCGTGTTAAAAAGATGAAACAGTGGAGACAGAATATGATTGTAGAAGGGCTGTTCCCAATGATGTCAATGGGTGGTCCTCCTGCAGGAGAGAAGAAAACAGAAAAAATGCAAACATTGGGTGCCTGTTAGAACCTGGGGTAGCTTGGCCTAGGGCAAGACATACATTTCAGAGGCACAGTGTTAAGGTTGCAGACCACCCAACAGTAAAACCACGCAATATCACACAAAAATAACGCTACACCAAAATGTGGAAAAATAAGTACTGCTTTATAAAAATAATATACTCTTTGTTTTCAAAATATACAGCTTAGGACATTTCAAGATACTTTAGAATCAGCAATTATACCTTTTAAACTACTAAGCAATTTCAATTAGTTTCTTCAGTACATTACATTTAGTTGTCTTCAAATCAGAAATTCCACTTCCAGAGATGTTAACCTGTTTCAATAAGACAGTACACTTGTCAATGAAATTAATAATAGCACTTCAGACTTTCTATCTCAAATCAGTGACCAACATCAATTGTGCATTTCATCAGACTTCAGAACCAATTTCAAATGGTTACTATAATGTGCACAATACCAGTCTCCCTCAGCACCAACCTCCCTCACTGCTGACAATTGTGAAGGTGCTTTTCCCAGCAGAGCCACGTATCAGTTACACCTCTCATGAACTAACCGAGGTAACCCCACCCTCTGGAAGGGATTCTTTATTCCCCTACTCGTGCAGTCTTACTCCCCTCCCTTCGAGTACCTCTCCTTACTTGCAGGCAGGTTCTTGTGGTGTCAGTGCAAAGGGGAAAATCCACTTATCAGGGGACAGGGGGCTCAGCGCTGAACAAGCTCACGTGGTGCCCCTCTCTCCTCTCTCCCGCTAGCGCTGGCTTCTCTGGTTGCGCTTCAGCGGGGAAAAGAGATCTCAGAAGACTGTAGGCCGCCGGATTCCTCTGTACCCCCTCCCGCTCGCGCCAGCCTCACAGTGGGCGCTTGAGCCGGGGAAAGGGATTCTCGCCGGTCTCCGCCGCCGAGAGAAACCTTCGGCGCTCCTCCTCAGTTACTCCTCGCTGGGGCTGAGGGTTGCGCTAATCACCTGGGCATGCGCGAGGCACACACAGGATACTCCGCCTCACAGCTCGCCTCCGCTTCCGCTTTTTCCCGCGCAGGCTCCACAGTCAAGACGCTGCTTCCTCCGGGCCCGCTTTCTTTTGTGCCCCTCCTTCCTGGGATATCGACAACAGACGGGGCATGCGCGAAGGCGCCTTCACTTCCTCCTCAACCGGGTCGCTGCAGGCAACGCGTCTAAAACGCGGAAGGCGCCCCAGGGGTACCGGCCAAGGTGGCGCTGCCTCAATGAAACTGGCACCCTTCTCCTCCAAAGCGCCTCAGACACAATCCGGCGCCGATCTCTCCTGGCCACTGCTCCACAGCAGGTGAGAGGTGACTCCCTGTGGGATGATTGAATGAGGGAACAGGCGCTGAATCTAGGGCTGACTGGAATTGAGGGCCAAATTAAAAGGGGGAGGGCCACAAGATCTAACCCTTCCCTAAGTAAGGAAATCACAGCAGAATTCCCTTCACTGAGCAGAGGACTGCGCTCCGCAGCGCTGCAGTCTCCTTCTCCTCAAGACTTCCCCTATATGGTTTAGAGAAGGGGCAAGCTAGGCGCCCAGGGTCTCCAGTAACTTCCCACAGCGGGGCCAAGACAAGTAACTAAAAGGGGAGTAGTGGGTTGGACCAAATAGGCAGCTTCCCAGTCCAGGAGGTCAACCCTAAGTCTAACCTCTTCCCACCCTCAGCTACAGCCTGTCCTCCAGCTGACTTCCACAGGTAGACAAAATGGCTGCCCCGCATTCCGCCTTTTATAGGCTGCCCTTCAGTGGTCCAGAATGGACCAGAAGGTTCTGGAATGCCCTATGCTGGTCTATGGGTGAGTTCTGGACTTGGCAGTTAGGGCAGTTGGTAGCCACCATTTTGTGGCTCCAACTTTCCCTGTCAGAACAGGCCTCTGGGCCTGAGGTAAAAGATTATGGGGGGAAAAAGAACACCTATCCCCTTGACCAACACCTATAAAAAGTAGTAGACACAAAAATATTAAGGGTATGAGGGGCAAAAAGGGGACAAAATAAAGAATAATGAGGAGGGACTACGCAAAAAATCCAGACAGGTCTAACACGCGTTCCCCCCAGCTGAAAGTGGGGAGAACTACCCAACCCCTTGGGAGTCCTCTTCACTAAGGCGGAAATACCTGGAGAGACCGTCTGCATTGGCGTGGTCCACTCCAGGCCGGTGTTCCACCCGGAAGTCCATTCCCTGTAGGGAGATGGACCACCTCAACAGCTTGGGATTTTCCCCCTTCATTTGCATCAGCCAACGAAGGGGGCAGTGGTCAGTCTGAACCAGGAAGTGCGAGCCAAAGAGGTATGGCCGCAGCTTCTTCAGAGCCCACACCACCGCAAAAGCTTCCCTCTCAATTGCACTCCACTTCTGTTCCCGGGGAAGCAGTCTCCTGGATAAGAAGACTACAGGCTGATCCAGGCCCTCTTCATTTAGTTGCGATAACACTGCCCCAATGCCATGTTCGGATGCATCTGTTTGGACAATGAACTCCTTGGAGAAATCGGGAGCCTTCAGGACCGGTGCTTCACACATGGCCTGCTTCAACTTTTCAAAGGCTTGCTGACAAGCCTTTGTCCAAACTACCCGTCGAGGTTGTTTCCTGGAGGTGAGCTCTGTGAGGGGCGCTACAATAGTGCCATACCCCTTCACAAAGCGACGGTAGTAACCTGTGAGGCCCAGGAAAGCTCGGACCTCAGTCTGTGTCTTGGGGGGTTCCCAGGCCATGATTGCCTCAATCTTCGCCTGCAGGGGCTGCACTGACCCCCTACCCACCAAGTGTCCAAGGTACACAACCGACCCCTGCCCGATCTGGCATTTGCTGGCTTTGATGGTCAATCCAGCTTGTTTCAGGGCCTGGAGAACTGCTTGCAAAAGTTGCAAATGGTCCTCCCAACTGCTACTGAAGACAGCAATGTCATCCAGGTAAGCAGCAGAGAAACTCTCCATTCCAGAGAGGACCTGGTTCACCAGTCGCTGAAATGTGGCAGGGGCTTTCTTGAGCCCAAAGGGCATCACACAGAACTGGAAGTGTCCCTCAGGCGTGGAGAAGGCTGACCTTTCCTTTGCTCCATCTGTCAAGGAGATCTGCCAGTACCCTGAAGTGAGGTCAAAGGTACTTAGGTATTGGGCAGCTCCTAGCCGGTCAATTAACTCATCCGCCCTAGGGATTGGATGAGCATCAGTCTTTGTAACTGAGTTCAGTCCTCGGTAATCCACACAGAACCTCAGTTCTGGTGTGGTGCCTGGTGGGGCTGCTTTTGGGACTAGCACCACCGGACTGGACCAAGGGCTGCTGGAAGGTTCTATCACTCCTAGCTCCAACATCTTGGCAACTTCGCCATGGATGCTAGCCTTCACCTTGTCCGACAGCCTGTAGGTCTTGGACTTCACTGGGGGGCTGTCTCCTGTGTCCACATCATGGGTACACAGGTGGGTTCTTCCCGGGACAAGGGAGAACAGCGAAGAGAACTGCCCCAATACCTGGCGGCAATCCTCTCGTTGCTCAGGAGTTAGGGATGGGGAGAGAATCACTCCCTCCACCGACCCATCCTTCTCTTGGCATGAAAAGAGGTCTGGGAGAGGCTCGCTTTCTGCTTCCTCAGCTCCATCAGTCACCAACATCAGGATGACCTCTGGCCTCTCATGGTGGGGTTTGAGGCGATTGGCATGCAGCACCCGTAGGGGCTGCCGCGGGGTCTTAAGATCCACCAAGTAAGTGGCCTTACCCTTCTTCTCCAACACCTAAAATGGGCCTGTTCAATGATCTTGAAGGGCACTTAGCTCTCCAGGTTCCATCACCCAAACTTTCTGGCCAGGCTCCAACTCCACCGGGTGAGCATTTTGGTCGTACCATTCCTTCATGACTGCCTGACTGGCCTCCAAGTTGTCAGCAGCCTGCTTCCACAACTTGGCCATCTGGCTTCTGAAGGCCAACATGTAGCTCACCACATCCTGGGGAGGTTTTCTGGGAGACTTCTCCCATCCATCCTTCACCAGGCTGAGAGGCCCACGCACAGGGTGCCCATACAACAATTCAAAAGGGCTGAAGCCCACTCCCTTCTGCGGCACCTCTCTGTAAGAGAACAGCAAGCAAGGTAGGAGAACGTCCCACTTCCTCCGTAAGCTCTCTTGCAGACTTCTTATCATGCCCTTCAGGGTCTTATTAAACCTCTCAACCAGTCCATTGGACTGGGGGTGATAAGGAGTGGTGAACCGGTAGGTCACTCCACACTCCTTCCACATTGTCCGCATGTAAGCTGACAGGAAGTTGGTCCCCCTGTCAGACACAACCTCCTTGGGAAATCCTACCCGGGTAAAGATTCCCATCAGGGCCCTAGCCACCACAGGTGCAGTAACAGTCCTCAGAGGGATGGCCTCTGGGTACCGTGTGGCATGATCCACCAGAACCAGGATAAACCTGTGACCAGCTGTTGTTGGTGGATCCAATGGCCCTACAATGTCGATGCCCACCCTTTCAAAGGGGGTGCTAACGACAGGAAGTGGTTCCAGGGGAGCCTTTAGCTTCACCCCTGTTTTCCCACTGGCCTGGCAGGATACACATGTCCTGCAGTATGTGTTGGACGCCGCTTTCATCTGAGGCCAGTAAAAGTGGAGAACAAGCCGTGCAAAGGTCTTGTCCTGGCCTAAGTGTCCTGCCAGTGGTATCGCATGAGCCAATTCCAGCAGAAAGGCTCGGTATTGCTGCGGGACCACCAAGGCCCTTGATGAGCCAGGTAGAGGTACCTTAGGTTCACTGTAGAGGAGGCCATCCTCTCAGTAAATATGGTGGTGTCCCGTAGCATCACCTGCTGCCTGGGCTTCAGCCTGACGCCTCAGTCCCTCAAGGGTAGGGCACTCCCTCTGCCCCTTACAGAATTCCTCTCTGGTAGGACCTCCCTCCACATGCCATTCAGCAGGGATGGGTAAATCCTCCAGAGAGTCTACTCCCCCCTCCATGGACTCCTGGCCTACCACCGCAGGTGGCCGATCTGTCACATGGGGCGTGGAAGCCAAAGCAGGCTGTCCCTGTCTCCGATTCTGTCCCTTTTTGGCAGCGGGTTGGGCCATTGTTCCAGGCTCCAACCCAGGCGAACTCCCTCTCCGGGCAGTCGCAGACCGTGTGCTTACACAGGCCCAGTCAGGTGTACCCAGCATCGCAGAATGCGTCCGGTATTCCACCTCTCTCCAAGTGTTGTGCTCCATGTCATTCCCCAACAGACAATCAACTGGCACGGCAGGGCTTACGGCAACTCGAAGTGAACCTGCAACCCCTTCCCACTCAAAGGGAACCTCAGCCACTGGATAGTGGCCCATTCTGCCGTCAGCCATCGCGGCGGGGTGGAGTACATTAGGAACAACCTGCCCTGGAGACACCAGTTGACTTCTCACCATAGTCATACTGGCTCCTGTATCTCTCAGAGCCTCCCCTCTTTGGCCATTGATGGTAACCCATTGCCCATACTTTGTAGTATTTGGGGGCACCTGGATCTTTGGTACCATCTCCCGCTCTCCCAGGGACACTAAGGTGACACCCGCCCACTCACCCCCCTTATCTAAGGGCAACTCCTCCCCGAGCGCTACACTAGCTACTCCCGGTGACTTTCCTCCGGTGGGAGGGGGTGGTCTCTTTGGGCATCTGACATCTCCCTTATAATGTCCAACACCACCACATTCAAAACATTGGGGAACGCTTGGCTGCTGGCTTTGGCCAGGATTAGGGTTTCTGGGCGGGTTTGCCCTAGGGGTGAAACCTGCTCCCTTACCTTGGAAATTATTTTGGGGACCTTTGGAGAACTCCTTCTTTTTATCTCCTCCCTCTTTCTTCTGGGGGGGCGCCCTGTCCGGCTTTTTGAGAATCCCCTCCAGTCCCCTTTGAGGACACCCGGGTACTTGCCCAAGTGTCCGCCTCCTCTGCAAGCTTCCGGGGATCGGTCAGCTTGCTGTCCACCAGGTGTTGGCGCAACTCGGGAAAACATTTCTCGAGGAGGTGTTCTTTCAAAAATAGATTGTACAGCCCCTCATAATCTTTCACCTCGCTGCCCTTGACCCAACCCTCCAAAGCTTTCTTGGCGTAGTCTAAAAAGTCTACCCAATTCTGGGTACTCATTTTGTGACTTCCTCTGAATTTCTGTCTGTACCTTTCAGGGGTAAGTCCAAACTTTTTCACCAGTGCCACCTTCATTGCAGGGTAGTGGGTTTGCTCATCCTGCTCCAGAGCCAACAAGGTGTCTCTGCCAGCAGGTGGCATGTATTTATACAGCCCACCTCCCCAGTGAGTTTCTAAGATCCCGTGAGCCCTTAAAGAAACTTCGTAGGCGGCCAACCATTTGGCAATGTCATCACCTGGGGTGTAACTAGCAATGACATCTTTGGGTAAATAGGGTCTGGATTCCCTGGTGTTCACTTTATTTTCGCTGCCACCATTATCAGGATTGGGAGACCTTCTTAGTACGGCTTGTAGGTCCATCTCCTTGATGGTTCACTCATGAGCTAACCTCCTTTCCTCCCTTTCCATATCCATCCTAGCTAATTCCAACTTCATTCTCCTCTCTTCCCTCCTATCTTCTAGCTCGGCTTCAGTTAAACCCCTGTCTGAGACGCTGCTGCTTGCTCTTGAAGGTATCCTGGGACCTGTCAGCAGATTCCCACTTCCCACTTGGTTCAACAATGCAGCCTCAGGGACAGTGTCCTCGTCACCCTCTTCAGTTTCTGGTTCCTCCCTTAAATGAGCTTCCACCCATGCCCTTATGCTTGTCAGCAACTCTCCTTTCTTGGCACCTTTATTAAAAAATACCCCTTGATGCTGACACCAATCTCTGAGTTGGGCCACAGTATTGGCTTCCAGCTCTTTAAAATTCAATTCCATCTTTCGCTATGGGATAGAATCAACTCACAGGAGAAAACCAAGAAGTAACCTGGGGTTAACCTCCACCCACCACCAGAAATAAATTTAGAAAAAACAAAATTTAAATTAGGAGGGCCGCAAGGAGAAAACTCCTGGTGTAGGTCAGTGTATTGCGTTGAATTACTAGTGAGTAGCTGCAACCAAGTCAGTATCCCACCGCTAGGCACCAAATGTTAGAACCTGGGGTAGCTTGGCCTAGGGCAAGACATACATTTCAGAGGCACAGTGTTAAGGTTGCAGACCACCCAACAGTAAAACCACGCAATATCACACAAAAATAACGCTACACCAAAATGTGGAAAAATAAGTACTGCTTTATAAAAATAATATACTCTTTGTTTTCAAAATATACAGCTTAGGACATTTCAAGATACTTTAGAATCAGCAATTATACCTTTTAAACTACTAAGCAATTTCAATTAGTTTCTTCAGTACATTACATTTAGTTGTCTTCAAATCAGAAATTCCACTTCCAGAGATGTTAACCTGTTTCAATAAGACAGTACACTTGTCAATGAAATTAATAATAGCACTTCAGACTTTCTATCTCAAATCAGTGACCAACATCAATTGTGCATTTCATCAGACTTCAGAACCAATTTCAAATGGTTACTATAATGTGCACAATACCAGTCTCCCTCAGCACCAACCTCCCTCACTGCTGACAATTGTGAAGGTGCTTTTCCCAGCAGAGCCACGTATCAGTTACACCTCTCATGAACTAACCGAGGTAACCCCACCCTCTGGAAGGGATTCTTTATTCCCCTACTCGTGCAGTCTTACTCCCCTCCCTTCGAGTACCTCTCCTTACTTGCAGGCAGGTTCTTGTGGTGTCAGTGCAAAGGGGAAAATCCACTTATCAGGGGACAGGGGGCTCAGCGCTGAACAAGCTCACGTGGTGCCCCTCTCTCCTCTCTCCCGCTAGCGCTGGCTTCTCTGGTTGCGCTTCAGCGGGGAAAAGAGATCTCAGAAGACTGTAGGCCGCCGGATTCCTCTGTACCCCCTCCCGCTCGCGCCAGCCTCACAGTGGGCGCTTGAGCCGGGGAAAGGGATTCTCGCCGGTCTCCGCCGCCGAGAGAAACCTTCGGCGCTCCTCCTCAGTTACTCCTCGCTGGGGCTGAGGGTTGCGCTAATCACCTGGGCATGCGCGAGGCACACACAGGATACTCCGCCTCACAGCTCGCCTCCGCTTCCGCTTTTTCCCGCGCAGGCTCCACAGTCAAGACGCTGCTTCCTCCCGGCCCGCTTTCTTTTGTGCCCCTCCTTCCTGGGATATCGACAACAGACAGGGCATGCGCGAAGGCGCCTTCACTTCCTCCTCAACCGGGTCGCTGCAGGCAACGCGTCTAAAACGCGGAAGGCGCCCCAGGGGTACCGGCCAAGGTGGCGCTGCCTCAATGAAACTGCCACCCTTCTCCTCCAAAGCGCCTCAGACACAATCCGGCGCCGATCTCTCCTGGCCACTGCTCCACAGCAGGTGAGAGGTGACTCCCTGTGGGATGATTGAATGAGGGAACAGGCGCTGAATCTAGGGCTGACTGGAATTGAGGGCCAAATTAAAAGGGGGAGGGCCACAAGATCTAACCCTTCCCTAAGTAAGGAAATCACAGCAGAATTCCCTTCACTGGGCAGAGGACTACGCTCCGCAGCGCTGCAGTCTCCTTCTCCTCAAGACTTCCCCTATGTGGTTTAGAGAAGGGGCAAGCTAGGCGCCCAGGGTCTCCAGTAACTTCCCACAGCGGGGCCAAGACAAGTAACTAAAAGGGGAGTAGTGGGTTGGACCAAATAGGCAGCTTCCCAGTCCAGGAGGTCAACCCTAAGTCTAACCTCTTCCCACCCTCAGCTACAGCCTGTCCTCCAGCTGACTTCCACAGGTAGACAAAATGGCTGCCCCGCATTCCGCCTTTTATAGGCTGCCCTTCAGTGGTCCAGAATGGACCAGAAGGTTCTGGAATGCCCTATGCTGGTCTATGGGTGAGTTCTGGACTTGGCAGTTAGGGCAGTTGGTAGCCACCATTTTGTGGTTCCAACTTTCCCTGTCAGAACAGGCCTCTGGGCCTGAGGTAAAAGATTATGGGGGGAAAAAAGAACACCTATCCCCTTGACCAACACCTATAAAAAGTAGTAGACACAAAAATATTAAGGGTATGAGGGGCAAAAAGGGGACAAAATAAAGAATAATGAGGAGGGACTACGCAAAAAATCCAGACAGGTCTAACAGTGCCCATTGAGGAGTCGGATGATGAATTGTTAGATGACATGTTTTTAAGAAGTCCGCCTCCTTATAATGAAGGACACCGACCCTCTAGTGAAGGGGATAATTCACGAAGACCTCCTCCCCAGGAAGAGGCCAGATCAGTAAGTGTAGGAGAGAGTCGTCAAATACCTCCATATAATGAGGGTTTGGGACCTCTAGGTGCTAGAGATAGCTGTCAAAGAGCACCATTTTGTGGGGAGCCAAGATATTCAAGAGAAAGAGACTTCTGCTCTAGACCTCCCTACGAGAGTGAGGCAAGGCCTTCCAAATCAGGACTTCCGTTCTCAAGGCCCCCGTCCGAGGAAGAACCAAGATCCCTAGGTACAGGAAATCTGTTCCCAAAACCTAATTACGGTGAAGGACCAAGTGAGACACATCCCACTGCCCCGAGTTATGCCCCAACTTTGACCCCGCAGATATTACATGACAATTCATTAGACAGGGTACTGGAGGATAGGGAACGAGAGGCATTAGCTAAGCAGAGAGCCGAGATAATTCAGAAGATTTCCCAGCTAAATACAAGTCCTGAAGCCTTGACAATTCCGGTGACTATTGGACCAGTGGTTCCGTTATATGGGGATAGACAGGGAAGTCCGAAAACTCCAGTTATTACCCCAGTTATAGCACAGCCAAGACCAGAACCTTTAATTGTGGATGATCAGACAAGTGAATGCGAGTCTGAGGTCTCGCTAATGGATCTGCCCATTAGGGGTGCAGGGAAAAGGTTACAGAAAAGACACAATCCTTTTAACACGAGGGAGATTCAAATGGAATCGACTTCGGGTACCAAGAGTGTCACATTGGTGACTCCTGAAGAAATTGAAAGGTGGAGTCGAGACTTAGAAAAACAAACTCCTCAGTCGAAACCTTTAGATATTTTCAAGCTTAGAATAGAAATGGAAGAATTAATGGCAGGGAATGTAGGTTTAGACAGATTAAATACCTATTCGGAAGAAGAGTTGCTGTTTATCGGCAAGAGTTTTACCCGAAATACCAGAGTGCTCCATGAAAAATTAACAGACACTGCAGCTAGTATGGGAATCGATATTTCAAAATCAAAGCCACTGCAGAAACCCTATAGAGCTGATTTTTCAGACAAAGATCTGGAAAATATGAATGTGTCAGGAAAAAAGGCGCAGGTTAAAGAATTATTGACTGTGTGGCAAAAATGGGGAGACGTAGAAAAGTGGAAAGCCAGGTGGGCAAAGAAGAAAGATGAGGCCAGATCTAAACAGACTACTTCCGGATTCGTTCTGAAGGAAGCTGACAAACCTGAGCAGTTATACCCTATGCGTGAAGTGCCAGGTGGAAAATATGTGCACGTTCCATGGTCCCGACAGGATATTGTGTCCTTTACCAATGACTTTCCAAAATTACGAGAAAAGCCTGTGGACTGGTACAGGCAAGTGGAAAGGTTTGTAAAGGTGCAAAAGTGTCTGTGGAAAGACCTGGATGGGTTTTTCGACATTGTGGTTCCAGTGGATTTATGGACCGAATGCAAGGTTGCCATTGATTGGCCCAACAAAGAGTATGACAGGGACCCTGTAACCGGTGCTCCCTCTGATGAGGTAATGAGAAAATATGAACAGGTCATGTTACATCTGAAATTGAAGGTGCCTGCAAAGGAAACTGATTGGACTAAGATAGATAGAACTACGCAGGAAAGGGATGAGTCTATGCACTCCTTTTATGAAAGACTGTTACAGGTGTTCAAAACTTACAGTGGAATAGATAACATCGAGATGAAGGACATGACCCACTTTATTTACAGGTTTGTAAATGGTTTAAGACCCGAAATTTGTCAGTGGATCAAAGATAATAAAATATGTTGGCAGTCTAAGAAAATGGATGAGGTCCTACGGTATGCAAAATACTGTGAGGACGAGATGGCAGATAAGAAAAAGGCACTCAAGGAGAAGGTCATGTGGGCACAAGTGAAGTTAGCAGAACAACAGGAAAAGCAATTGACTAAGATGAATAAAAATACCCAAATTCAAGGCTCTGGGGGTGGAGGGAAGCCCAAAGTGAAAATGAGCAGGGAAGAAGCTAAAAAGAAATTTCCCTGCCACCAGTGCGGAGAAATCGGGCACTGGAGAGACGAGTGTCCATATTTACAGAATGATAATGCCCAAACCCCTGATTTAACTCCACAGACGCAGAATGGAAAACCAAGAAAGACTCAGCATCAGGTAAAAGCAAGTCAATTGCCCCGAGCGCCAAAACCGAATTATAAGGGAAAATCACCACAGGGTGATGACATAGAGATCTGGGGAGGCGATGAAAATAGAAATGCAGCAACATCGCAGTTTTTGTTGAATGATACCTTTTTCTGTGATGACCAATACTGACGAGGCCTGAGAGGGGAGGACAAGGAGTGTGTTCTTGGCGCCTCCTTGCCGGTAGACCAGTCAGGGCCATACATTGAAGGGAAGGTTGATGGAAATGATGTCACCTTTCTATTGGACACTGGTGCTACCCGTTCTACTGTGAGAACAGCGGACGTTCCAAACCTACCCCTCTCGGGAGAAGCAATCCAAGTAGTGGGTGTATCTAATCAATTGATTAGTACCCCAGTTACCGAGCCCATGGAGATCACAATAGGGAATTTTAAAGAAATGCATAGATTTGTAGTGTGTGATACCAGTCCAGTAAACTTACTGGGACGTGATTTGTTGTGCAAAATGAACTGCACCATCTTTTGCACACCAAAAGGCGTCGAAATTCCAACCCCAGACGAGGATGGCATATATAAATTAATGTTAATCAGAACTGACACAGAGATTAAACGAATGACTATACAAGACTTACCCGAAGAACTCCAAAAGACAGTGAAATCAGAAGTATGGGACTTTACTGGGAAAGATGTAGGGTTAATGGCCAATGTAGACCCAATACAAATAGCCATGAAAGAAAATGCAGTTTACCCCAATACCAAGCCATACAGAATGAATGCCGAAGTGAGAGCAGGAGTTGCGATTGAAATACAAAAATTGCTAGAAGCAGACATCATACAAGAAGTAATGAGTAGCCCATGTAACTCACCCATAATTGGAATCAAGAAACCTAGTGGCAAGTACAGAGTAGTGCAGGACCTGAGAAAGGTAAACAAAATTGTGGTTCCTTGCTGTCCTATTGTTTCAAACCCAGCAGTGATCCTATATCAAATTCCCTGGGATGCTGAATGGTTCACTGTAATAGACCTATGTCATGCATTCTTTTCGATCCCATTGCATCCAGATAGCAAATTTCTTTTCTCATTTGCTTTCGACAGTCACGTGTACGTCTGGAATAGGGTCCCCCAAGGGTACACCGAAAGTCCCTCTATCTTTAATCAGATCCTGAAAAAAGTGCCTCGAATCTTTAGTCTTACCTGGAAAGTCTGTATTGGTGCAATATATAGACGACCTTTTGGTGGCGTCTAAAAGTCATAGAGATTGTGTGATTGACACCATTGCCTTGCTGAATCACCTAGGTGAAAAGGGACATAAAGTGGCCCCTGAAAAATTGCAATTCTGTTCAAAATCAGTGAAATATCTGGGGCACCAGATCGAAAAAGGCATCCGAAAAGTTACTTCAGAAAGAGTCAGGATAATTCAAAAGATGCAGTTACCCCGTACCCAGAAAGAGGTCAGAATGTTTCTTGGAGTGGTAGGTTATTGCAGGCAATGGATTGTGGGATTTGCAGTCCTAGCAAAGCCTTTGATAAAAATGACAAAGAAAGGAGTAAAGGACCCAGTGGAATGGGATGATGAAAGCTTAACAGCTTTCACTAAACTACGAGATTGTCTGTGTACAGCCCCTGCCTTAGGGATGCCTGACTATTCTAAGGAGTTTGCACTGTTCTCTGACACACGTGACAACTGTGCATTGTCAGTTTTAACTCAGGAACATGGGTTGACTAGACGCCCGGTGGCATATTTTTCTGCCACTCTGGATCCAGTGGCTGCTGGATTACCAGGATGTCTAAAGGCAGTAGCTGCAACTTGCACAAGTTTAGAACAGAGTGAATCCATTGTGATGGGACATCCTGTCACTGTGTATGTTCCTCATGCGGTTGTAATTTTGTTAACACAAACTAAGACCCAGTATCTCACCCCTAGTCGGCTGACTAAATACGAGAGGTTTCTCGTGGGTGCTGCAAATGTGGTCATTACTCGGTGTAATATCCTGAACCCAGCCACCCTACTCCCTGACACCATGATTATGGAAGCCGAGGGAGAGGATGAGCATGACTGCATTGATCTGACAGAATTCAGTATCAAACCACGCCCAGACATTAAAGACACACCTTTGCCTGTGGAAGACTTGGAGTTATTTGTGGATGGCTCATGTATGAGACACGAACTTGTAGGCCTAAGCGCTGCTTATGCTGTAGTCACTTTAAACAGCATTATAGAAGCTTCCTGTTTATTTGGAGTGAAGTCTGCACAAGTAGCCGAATTAATTGCATTGATAAGAGCCTGTAAAATTGGGAAAAATCAAAGAATAACAGTGTATACTGACAGTCAGTACTGTTATGGGGTTGTGCATGACTTCGGCCAATTATGGCTACAAAGAGAATTTCTGACTTCATCAGGTACTCCCATTCGAAATGGAAGGGTTGTACAAGATTTACTGGAGGCAATCCAATTACCAAAAGAATTGGCAGTGGTCAAATGTGCTGCTCATAAAAAGGGCCTTGACGCTGTATCTTTGGGAAATAATTTTGCTGATGAAGTGGCAAGACAGTGCGCTAGGGAACGCATGTCTGTAAATATTAAACTGGGAGGAACTGGAAACCGCTGCCAACTTATGATGTTTGATGAAGTGCCGACCTGGGAAGAGGTGAGAGATTGGCAGCATGCTGTGCTTTCGAAAGAGAAAGAAAAGTGGAGAAAACTTGGTTGTCGACCGAAAAGTGAGGATGGTGTCACTGTGGGCCCAAATGGTATGCCTGTGTTGCCTAGACATCTGCTTGCTCCAATGGCCAGGTTGATAATGGAGATTCACACATGGGTAGGGATGCCATGGTCCTGGTTTTCCAACAAACATGGTATAATCGAAGTTCAGGAGGGTAGCAGAGTCACTCTGCCAGAGGTGCTTATCATGTCAACAATTCAACGCTGGGAAAAGAACAGTAGTTGAATTAGGCAAGATTGGGAAATCAGGGGGTCCCTTTGTGAGAATACAGATTGACTTCATCACCATGCCTCGTTGTGAGGGAAAAAGATATGTCCTTGTCATTGTCTGCCTGTTTTCAAAATGGGTGGAAGCCTACCCTACTAAACAAAGTGACGCCATAACGGTAGCCAAATTGTTACTACGAGAATTGATACCTAGGTTTGGGATTCCAGTCACTATTGAATCAGATAGAGGAAAACATTTTCAGAATGAGGTAATCGATCAGCTCTGTAAAGCATTCAAGATCACACAAAAACTGCACTGTGCATATCGTCCAGAGGCTTCTGGAGTGGTAGAGCAAATAAATGGCTCTATAAAATCAAGGTTAGCAAAGATGTGTGACTCTACTGGTTTGAACTGGATAAATGCCTTGCCTCTTGTTCTGATGGGACTCAGAAGTATTCCAGACCGAAAAACAGGCCTGAGCCCCCACGAAATCCTGATGGGAAGAGTGATGAGACAAGCATGGGTACCAGGATACAAACTGTTAAACATTTCTGATGATTTGGTACTTGAGTACTGCAAGCAACTAGGTGACCAAGTGCGTTCTATCTCTCGCCAGATTGGGGAAGACGCCGTCGCCAATCCAACAACTTCAGTCCACAAATTGGTTCCTGGCGACTGGGTTAGAATCAAGAAACATACTCGTTCAAGTTGCCTTGCACCGAGGTGGGGAGAAAAACGCCAAATAATACTGGTGACCACGACAGCGGTGAAGTGTGCAGGAGTTCCCAAGTGGATCCATGCCAGCCATACAAAGAAGGTAATTCCAGACAAGGAACCTGGAGCTGAAGGTTGTCCAGCTGAGGGGTCTACAGACGTTGGTCCTGAAGTAGCTGATGACGAACAGCCGAGCACCAGCCAAGAGGATTGGATACCATTAATCGACTCAACTGAAGACCCAATCAGGACAAGAGAGCGAACCTACACAGATAGAGGGTGGGATAGAGAGGAAGAGACAGGCACAGGCGAAGACCCTCAGATAATTGAGATTCACGTCAAATCTGAGGAAGAAGAGGAAGGACAGACAGGGACAGAGCAAGTGATTGACACACCTCCACAAACTCCTGAAGTCGAAAAGGGACAGTCTATATCTAGTGAAAAGGTTCGAGCAGAAGAAAATCAAGAGATCGAAGTGCTTGAACAGGATCAGATAGAATTAGAAGAACGTGTTCAGGACACAGAATCAGAGACATTCAAAAGCCAGAACCAAAATTTATCTGAACCAGGCCAGCTTAGTAACCAGGCAGAAGAAATAGATACAAGACCTGGAACTAGTCAGACAGGAAGGGAAGAGACAGAGACAGAAGTGCCACAAACAAACGAAAATAAAATAGTATTAGAAGAAAGCCAAATCATAGTGCCAGCTAAAAGACTCAAGAAGAAGAAAAATATTGAACCAGGATATATTAAGAAACTGAGACTGAGAATAAAAAAAGTAGAAGAAAAGCTTGCAGAAAGGAGGAAAAGTCCGCGAATAGCAGAACAAGCTGGAGAAAGCTCCAAAAGAAGAAGTGATCGAATAAAAAGACTGAACGAAAAATACCAAGATCCTGAATGGACTTACCTAATATTGGAGGAGTTTAAGGATCTTGATATAACTGACGAAAGTGACGGAGAACCGATTACTGATCAGTCTGCAGAGGAAGAAGACGAACTCACCTGAAGTTGCCCAGTGTAAGGTATCTGGGTAAAGTTACAAAGAGGGGTTGAAAACTTCTTCTGAGCAAATGTCTGATTCAAACGTGAATGGAAGGCCTAGACGCAGTTGTTGTAAAACATGCTGCCAAGTATGTTTATGTAGTGTAGCTATAGTACTGATCCTTTGGATAGGACTAACTGTAACCCTTCCTTCCCTGATAAGTAAAAACCCAAATTTGTACCCGAATATTAACTTACCTGACGACACTGTAGAAACACATACTAAGAATGCACCACGAAGAATAGACACCTTGGACAAACCCCTGAGCCTGAAACGGAGACAGTTAAATTTAGAAGCACCAGATGAGGATGAATTACACTTCAATAAGATTAAGAACAAGACGCATCAAAACGTTTTCACGAACCTATTGTTGCACTAAGTAGAGACCCTAGAAGTAGAAGACTGTTATGTCTGCATGAAGCTACCTACTTCTGTAGCTGAAGGTGTGACCTATCACCACTTGCCCTTAACCTATGGAATTTCCTGTAGCATACTGACTAGCTTATTTTACAAGAAGGGACCTTTACAGTATTCCCATTCAAACTATGATATGACGTTTTCACGACTTCCTGTTAGAAGAGACCTAAATCCTGTAAAGACAACCAGAAACATAGTTAAATCTATGGGTGATTATTTTCTAACTGTAGGAAAAATTAATATAGATGATGCACATAAAAATAACCTGACCTGTTCTTTACATGAAAAGGAAAAGGAATTCCTGGACATGGTAGAGAAGAGAAGAGAGAGTTTTCAGAAGAAAGCTAAAGACAAGAACCATAAAGTTCCTAAATGGGCTGAAAATATAGAAAGCACCTCAAATGGTGGAGCTGCTGCTGCTATGCTCCTGGACTTTGAAAAGAAGGGAAAACTCTGTCTTAAAAGGGAAATGACTAGTTATTATAACAATGTTTTCATCGGTTCCAGTGAATGTGAACATACTTATAAGGTAATTGGGGGTTGGGGTTTCAAAGATGGGACAGAGCCTGTGTTTCCTGGAATCTATTTTATTTGTGGGAACAAGGCTTACTTCAAACTGTCCGACCATTGGTACGGGAGTTGCTACTTTGGTATTGTCTTCCCAAAGATATACCATGTGGGAAAAATCACTGGAAGCAATGAAGAAACTAACCCATTAGTGCGCAATAGAAGAGAAACTGCTGGAGAGATTGTAGGAGATATTTTTAGCGCAATAATACCTGCAGTGGGAGTGGTTCTGAACTCAAACAAAATTTGCAAATTGTCAACAGTAGTAGATCGGTTATCTACCGACACTGCTGGGGGTTTCCTAATGGTCAATACCGAAATGGTTGCGATCAGATCAATGGTTTTACAGAACAGACTTGCGCTTGACACCTTATTAGCAAAAGAGGGCGGAGTCTGCAGAATGTTGAAAACGCAACATTGTTGCACTTACATACCTGACAAAAGTGTAGGCATTCAAAGGTATGTGAGGAACATTACAAATTTGGAAAAGGAACTTAAACCACTGGAGGTTGACAGTGCCTGGAAAAGACTCACTGATGGTCTCTCTGCTGTAGGTCATTGATTTGCCCAATTAGGTAGAGGGTTGTTGTTTAAGGTACTGATGCCAATTGCCATAATAGGTTTCATCCTATTCCTCATATTTGTCTGTTGTAAATGTCGTAAGCACACCAAAAGATACACCGTAAATAAGAGAGGTGTGAAACGAAGTGTGGATGAACTTGAATTGGAAGAACTGAATAATCAAATTTACAAAAGGGTGAAAAATTCTCACCCTAACAAAGATGTAAAAGAGAAACTGAATCGAATGCTGGAAGAAATAGAGATGAATAAAGTGTGAAAGAAAGTTGGCATCTGTTTCCATTAGTTTGTGATGATAGTAAATATCATCAAAGAGGGGATTGATGAAGCAAGATTTCGCATATTACGCGACTTGCTGAAATCAAGAACCTCGAATCATTTATAACTCTGTAATCCAATTGTACGTCTTACTAAATTTCCTTTATTTTGATATACATGTATCTTAGTGATGCTTGCCTATGTGTTCTACTAATACGATTAATCATTGTTTAAAAAAAAAAAATGGCCGCTGCTTGGGAATTTACTACTGCGCATGCGTTAGTCACACTCACATGACGTGACGTAATCGCAGTTGTGGTGGGAAAATGTGCGCATGCGTATTTGCCTTTAATGTGGCCGTCTGTATACTCACATGGTGAATCTTGCGCAGATGCTCTCGTGTTATTGTCTGTTGCGCTAACCCATAATTGCATAGTGTATTTTATAAGTAAGAAATATAAAGTAGTTACTCATGGTATATGGTACATTCATTTATTTCTATGTTTAATTTGTTCTCGCTTACTTTTCATGTATCCACGGCATGGAGGGTTGATGGGATGCTTGGGAGTCCATTTTGAAGTGCAGTACTGCGCAGGACCAGAAGTGGCAAAGTGGCATTGAAAAAGGGCCAAGTGAAAGACTCTTCCAAGATGCGCCTGGGAAGATGCACCTTCACCCAGCCAGAGAAACTAAAATGTCCTACAGTGGATACATTTGTATATTCTCTATTGTATTCTGTCAAATCTCTCATGGGAACCCCAAACCTGCTAGGCGGTGCCATAAAATGTTAATGTGGGCTTGTAAAAGTTTGTTCTGATTGGTGTGCTGACCTATCCTACTAGGGGACCAATCGAAATTGGGGATTCTGACACTTTGCAACATTGGGGGGTGGTACACTGACCCGAAAACAGTATAACTAGCCTAGGTTTAGCTAGAGAAATCGTCCGACTTGTCTGAATAGCTGACCTGTCACTGACCCAACACACTCAATAGGTGACTAATACAGAGGTGCTGCGGAGCACTCTGTCCGAAATTGACCATAGACTTTTAAAGGTTTTACTAAACCTTAAGTGCTGGCGGGGCACTTTACTGGGGAGTTCGCTAACCCAATCGGGGTTCTGACTGATAGCTGCAGAGAGGGTGGAGCGCAGGCGTTGCTTCCGAACTGCGGGTGCTGGTCGTGCCTTGGTGGTCCTGTCCTGATCCTAATCTGGTTTTCCTGTCCTGTCCCGGGGTGTCCATTCTGCACCTGCTGTCCCATTGATGACTGGTATTCCTTGGGGTATTTCCTGTCCTTGACTGATCCGTGGCCAGGGTGGGTCTGCACACCTTTCTAGGTAAATATAGTGCGAAACTCTATACTGCACTTTCTATTTTTCTCTCTTTTGCTTTAATAAAGACATACCTGTGCGCATAATCGATTTCCATGCTTTTGCAAATCTATTAAATGAAAGCTCATGCTGTTTCTCCTAGCATGTTCCTATGTTACCCTTCCTTTTAGTACATTTCTCCATACTGTTTCTGACATTATAAATGTGGTTTATACATTTCTCCTGAAACTGATTGAAGTAAAGTGGCTATAACTATAGCGTGTTCCCTTTTTCACCCACCTTTAGATGTGTAGGATGTCCAAACTCTCATCCTGCTAGTTACTACCCCGAAGTATATTTAGTATTACCTTCATTTGCCCCGTCTATAAATTGTCCTTTCCTAAAGTCGTTTTCCTGAAACCTGTTTAGCATATTTCCCTGAATTTCATTTCATTTAGACTCATAAATGGTAGCCCTAGTATACTTTCTTTACGGTTATGTGATTTTCGTTATCTTAATCATTGATTGCCTATTAACTGTGAATTTGATGCTATCTGAATTAGAAAACTAGATAAAGCTTTTTAAAACTTCCCAGTAGTCTGTGGTCATTTGATTAAAAACAAATGAAATAAAATTGGTATTGTATTTTTGCCTGCCTTTCTTTCACAGCTATCTCCCTGATCCATTTGTGGTCATAGGTACCGGTAACGGTGGAGTGGTAAGTCGGGTACACTAGAAAGAAATAGGAAGGAATCAGGGTTATTGGTAGTAGAAAGTAAGGTCACCTGATTAACGTATATAGGGAATTGGAAAATGTTTATGGGCCTAGTACGTATATGATGAAATCGGTGGTCGGGTGACCTGCGATCTCTATCACCGCCTTGCTGGGTCGGAATATCACTGCACCACTCCCTTCAGGATCACTCCCCAATGCCCTCTCAGACTCTCTGGCACTTACCCCAAAGGTCTGCCTCCCGTGCAAGTACCCTGGGGTCTGAAAACCCACAATTCAACAGGTGGTGACACAGCCTTAGGAAACAACTCCTCAGCATGTGCTCCTTGATAACTACATGGCACAGCCCTTCCCAATCCTCCACTGTGCTACTCACCACCCAATCCTCCAATGCAGTCCAACACTCTTCCACAAACTCCCCCCAGGACTGGTGGGACAGTGTTTCCCTGTCCCTGAACTCCAACCCGTCCCCTTCTTCCTGGGAATCAGGCACCGTCTCCTGGGCTCTTGGAGTGGGACTCCCTGCACTTGAACCACTCTCACTGCCACTACTGGATCCCACCCCCACTGATGAATCCAGACTCCTAAAACCACTCTCAGGGGACAACCTACCCTCCTGAGCTAGTCTCTCCCTAGCGAAGGACCTCTCTGCCTCTGCCATCCTCTCCTGCGCTAGGACCTTCTCAGTCTCTAGCCTCTTCTCCTCTACTCTCAGCTGCGCTAACTCTTTGGCATGCTCCAACCCGAGCTTTTCCAGCGCCAGCTGATGTTCCCTTTCTTCCCTCCTATCTACGCACTCTTCTGGGGACAGGAAAACAGATGGGGCAGTGCCCCCGGAACTGGACCCAGCGCGGGACTCCCTGTCTATGGTGTCCTCATTAGCTACTGGCGTCCCTGCCCTATCAATTTCTTTCTCCTCCTCCTCAGAGTCACCACCCTTACTGGGTATGGACTGGGAGCCCTCCCTCTGTTCTCTACCATATCCACTCTTTAAATACGCGGAGGAGTAATCGGACAGGTCCCCACAGGGCTCTAAGGGTTCCCGCCTCTTGAGGTCCTCATTGAGAAACAGCTTCCTGTGAATGTCGCCTACTGGGGGTATCCCTCTCTCTCGGCAGAAATACAACACTTCCTGCTCGGTGTGCTCCATGAGGTAATCCTCATTGTAGACAAAACCCATCCTGGCAAGGTACATCCGTGACACACCACCCACAGTGCAACAGGGGGACACAATGCAAAGTAACACTTTTAGGAGGAAAAAATAATCAGAAAAAACACAATAGTCCTCAAGAAAAACTGTGATTACTTTCCAAAGCTCAATTTGCAGTGTAACCTGTTGCCGTAGCGGTACTGCGCAAACACAAGTCCTATCCCACCGCTCGCCAACACTGTTAGAAATCGGGTAGCATGGTGCAGAGCGGGCAGGCCAAACTCCTGAGGACATGTGTGCAGCATCCACACAGTACACACAGACGACACCCAAGGCACACCACAAAAAGCGCCACAACACCTGTTTTGGTGAAAAAGAATAACTTTTGTATTGTCTCAAATCTGCAACAGAAATCACAGTAGTCACTATACTGCACCAACTGGCACCAGGGCAATATATACACGGGGATTATTTACAGGGTAAATGCAAAAGGTAAGTCCCTCATTTTCGATGCTGTAATAAAAACATAAAGCGTCATCATTTGGCACAGAACATCAGGCAAAAACATCTGCCATAAAACCTCTAAGCAGGACGTTCACCCTAGGCCGAGAACATCAGGATGAGTGATCAAATGGCCATTGGCATCCACATTAGGCACACTAGTATAGGCAGAACACACAATTCAGCAATCATGTCAACATTTAGGAAACAGTGCTGGCCTCAGAACGTTATTAGCGTAAGCATAACATGCGGGCATAGTCACATCAGTACCTTAACATACATCCTGGGCATGAAACATTGGGCAGGAACACAGTGGGCATAAAACTAGCCTAAACACCTTGGGCATAACCTTATGCGGGTAAGTACATCATACCTTATACCCATACCAGTACCATGGGCCGCTCCTCACTGGAACCATTAGGCCTTCACATATGCACGTGGCCTCAAAATAGACATGAAACATATAACCATAAGACTGAGATAATTGCCTCAAACTTGCAGGGTAACCTCTGGTGCTACTGCGCCTGGGAGCCCCCTACTCTGGGACTCTAACCATCAAAGTGGCCCCACAGTAACACAGATGAGTCCGTTGCATGGAGCGCTTTCAGAGTCGATTATATCGCTTAGGGCTTCACAGTGCTTTTCAAGTAGCACAGCGCAGGGGCACAGTCTGGCAACAGCAGTCTGTCAGAGGTCCTGTGTGAAGTAGCGCCTTAGGGACACAGTTTAAGGAGCACAGCGCTTCAGGGATTGAGCGCCAGCAGCACAGACCTATCCATAAGCGCCCAGGTGGTACAGCGCTGATTTACAGGGGCCAGTCTCTACAACAGGGCTCTTAGCTGGCAGCAATTCCTCCCAGTCCTGAGCAGGCAGCGCTTAGAGGCTACCCAGCGCTTCAGTAGCCCAGTGCAGGGGGTGGCCCAGTTCTCCCAATATAGCGCTTTGGCAGAACAGCGCTGTTGGCCTCAGCTTCTCTTCCCCTGGCACCCTGAATATAGCGCTTGCGATGTGCTCAGTTCTCCCCTCCCCCAGGGGCTTCAGGGACGACAGGTAGGGCTCCTCACCTCCTTCTGGGCACAGTCAAAGGTGCTCTTTGGCAGTCAGAGAAAGCGCTTTTCTTTTGTCCTTGCTACTCTTCTTAGAAGTAAATGGTAGAAAACACTTCTACTTTCGATGGTTCACATACAAATGAACATCAAGCTTGTTGTTGGAACACCTCAGCCAATTAAATGTTAATTTTGTTCAGCGCACACATACAGAACACGCCCTCCCACATATTAATAAATGCCCTGTAACAAAGTGACTCTATGCGTAACAAAAGCAAACACTGCATAATAAATAAACACTATTCCACATTAAATTAAAGAAAATCCCCAATACAGCACATTGTTGTTTTCCGGATATAATTTCCACAGCCTACTGCACCCCCCCTCCCAACATGAGTGAATCCCCAAGACTAATAATAGCCAGCCCACTCTATTATTGTTTTAACCAATACCCCCTGGACCTATTTCCACAGCCTACTGAACCCTCCTCCCAACATAACTGAAGCCCCGGGACTGCAGAGGCCCCAGCGAGCCCCCGCTATTATTTTTTTAACAGAACCCCCCGAGACCTAGCCCACCCAGGGGCCTCATTAAAATAAAATGTGGGAACCCGCAACCCCTTTGCCAATTGTGCTGATTTTTTTTTTAATGCTTTTTTTACCCTGGGGGTCCTTCTGGGACCCCTTTAGCAGGCCTAAGGGGTCAGGGTGGGTCTACCCTGCCCCCGCCTCTTGTTTTATACCTTTGTTTCTCCGTATTCGGGTGACTCACTTCTACCGAGCCACAAGATGGCTGCCAACACTACCTGGTTTGGAGTGCTGGCAGCCAATCACAGTGAAGCTCACGCACAGGACTTAGGCTCTGCCCAGATATCGAAACTTTTATTTTTCTAATTTCTCAGCAACTACTGAACGGAATTACACCATTTAAAAAAAAAAGGACGCTTTCTGAACCAAGCTCTACCTCCCTGCCATATATGGGTAATTCCGTTCAGCAGTTCGAGCTGTAGATCGTCGCAATATTTCCTATGGAAACTAACATGGAGAAAACTACTTTTGGAACCCCCCTTTTTTCTCAGCCCTCTCTTGACGATTCACCCCCAAACTTTCAGGATAGGAGCTGACCTAGATAGACTTATTTTTTAGAGAATTTCAGGAAGATTCATCAAACGACACCAAAGTTATTAGCAAATCAAAAAATGCTTTTCCCATGGAAACTAGGTTCTAACTATAACTACCTACTGGCCAGTAGGTAATACATATATACACACACACACGTATATATATATATAAATATATATATATATATATGTATATATATATATATATGTATATATATATATATATATATATATATATTCTTATTTTCTTTTCTCAAGGTACATCAATGTGAAATTAAGAATAATATATCTATATCTCCCTCTGTGAAGTTACCTCTTCAATATATTGCCCAATATATTTCCCCTCAATATTCTTGTCATGATATTTTGACCCTTAGATATTTTGCCTTTAATATTCCCAGTACAAGTCCATTGAGCACAGAGTGCTTCTCAGTCATCCCTGATGTGAGGACCCTGAATAGCAGCATATAGAACTCTTTGCACATTGGCTCCATATTTATATAAAAGTTGCAGACAGTAGTTGCATACTGCCCATTTGGCTTATTCCACTCTGACTGGTCCATCTAAAGCCTTTGTTAGAAGGTGTTAGCAGGAAGGTGGGGTGGAGTGGAGGTTTCCTGTGAGGAGACCCAAAACAAGGCTACAAAAGAAATGGAGGCTGTCACTGATGACTACCTGTTACCCTAACAGGAGCCCTACAATTAAGCATTGCCCAGGAATTTAAAAACGCTAAGCTGCATAGGGGCGCTAATTCTTCTCTTCTCCACACCTAAACATCTGACCCACTTCAAAGGATTTCTGGCATGCTCTGCAGAAGCCAAGCAATTTACACTTGCTGTCTGGGCTCTTGCTCCTTCCCTTCATCTTATGTAGCACTTGCATGTGGCAAATACAAAATGGATTCCAGTGTTGCTATGGCCACCTCTGCTCCTCATGTTCCTTGCTCACACCCTTTGTATACAGAGAAACGCACTCACACGCAACATCCAGTACCCACATGGATGGATGAAGGACTCAGTGGCAGTAGACTGGTAAACCAACTTTAAAGGTGCAAGCAGCCTGTAATTGGTTCCCCCTGGCACAAACACATAGAAAGGGCTGTCTATCTTGCCACTAGAAGTGCTTTCCTGCACCACTATCTCTGATTGTATTAATTCTCAGTAAGGAGGGTGCACAGGGTGTGCCCCCTGTCCTGCGAGCCTGTCTCGAGGTCTCAGTCAGAGGCACAAATACCTATACTCCACACAAACGATGTTATGTATGCTGAAACATTGGTCAAAAAGCTAAAACTTGCTTTGTTGAACTCAAATGAGGGGTGCATGCTTTCCCGAGCCATGCATGGGACCTACTGTCAGAAGTGTTGGAGCATGGGACCTTAATAAATATTTGATTTACTAGTCATAATTTGTGTCTCACCCCGCCTGGAAATAAAGTCCCTGCTCTTACTGGGCCATTGGAGCTCTGGACCTTGGACGCAGGCAAGAATTAATCAGAAGCTGCAAATCAACATTCAAATTCAAAATAAATATCAATTATCGGGAGTCAATGACGAGATTTTTGTATGAGTTTAAAAATCTTTATTAAAATCTTTTAGTAAGTATTTTCTTTATTTGTCATCAATAAGTAATCAATTCATCAGTAATACAATATAGTACAATAGCATGAAGTGTGTTCCATAAAGACAAATACCAATTCTAAGTCTAGGAAAGTTTCTTTTACAACCCATAAAGAGTTCCAAATCGAGAGGTGAAAGCATAAAACTTTAAGCAATTCAAATAACACTTCTCATGAAGAGAAGTTTAGAAAAATTCAGTAGATTCTTGGAAATATAGCATTGATTCTGGCAAGGGAAATTAATGGGTCTCAGCTTGGAGCTCATCAAAAAGCTTAGGAAAGTCTGCTTGGAGAACAGAGCTTCAGAGTGTCTGGGAGGCTGTGTGAAGTAAAAACCTCTACCCGTCTAGGAATCCATACTAATATAAAGTCTGATATCTACAACTAAAACAAATGTTGCAGCCGTCCAACTCTCCAGCCAATTGGATCACAATGTCTTCATGGGAATGGAAATATTTCACCTTCTACCCTGTCTTGAAACAAAGACTTACAAATATTAAGTGCTATATGTAACATCATTAACCACATTGTCGTGGTTTCGTTCCCGCTTGCTTTTCTTCTACAAGACAAAAGTTACCGGTTAGGTTTGGCATTCCAAAAATAAAAACATCTCTTTCTCACATATTCTAACTTACAATTCTTATTCATGAAGAAACATTTAAGTAACATTACCTAAATGTTTTGACACACTATTGAATTCTATAAGAAATATGTCAAAAGCATGGTTGAAAACTATCTTTTTCTATTAAATCATGTTGGTTCAGCACATTTTATTATTGAACTCTTTACTTCTTCACATTACTAAGAATGTTGACCTATGGTCAGTAAAAATGAATGAAAGGCCTACCTGTTATTTCTACACATTAATTGCATTAATTTGCGTTTATTGAAAACGCTTTATCACCAGTTATGAAATATGGGGTGAGGGCCCTCTAAGGTATATATTCTATTCTATGACTAACAGTTGCATCACACCAAGCAATGAAACCTCGTGGAAGCCTCAATAGGGTGAAGATTTAGATGGGGGATTAAGAAGTTTCATTTTTCTTTTACTGATTCTACTAACGCCACTTTCATTGAGCCACTGAAGTTGTCAGTGTGGAGTTGGTAAAGTGTGGTAACCACCACCATTTCCTGTTTTCTTGTGCCACCCTGACAGACTAGACATTGCATTTAGGAAATGCACCACTTTCGGAATTTTTGCTGAATTCCTCTGCGTTCATGTTTGTTTTTGTGTCCCAAATGCCTGTTATTATTTAGTCCCGAACATCTCTATTTTCACAAACATCCAATTTGCACCTGTGCACGTGACCTATGAGCATGCATGAGGGGGTCACTGGTCATCGATTTGTTTAGTGAAAGATAGCTGTTTGTGTACACTTGGACGGGGAAAATAAAGGGGGGGAGGGATACCAAAAACATCTTTATAGAAAGCCAGTGAATGGAAAAGAAAAAAACAGGTACTATGCAAAAAACAATAAATTACATGGAATATAATTTGTGTCGATTAAAAGAATGAAGGGGCACTTTGCATCTCACTAACAGAGATGCAGCAGTTTGGTTTCCTGAACGTAATTCGAATTTTTATGGGAATTTCACTTCTTAAATTAAGCAAACACATATTTGCGTTTTAAGTGCCTTCAAAAATTACTTTGCAGTTTTAGTAAAAGTGGCAAATCAAATTTGTTCAAAGTGAACACTGCGACCAAATAACAGAAGTTTGTTGTAAGATGTTCAGCCTTCTTGTTTATCCATTCTTTACTCTATATCAGCTGGTCTAGATCAGGAAGCCAATGTCGCCTCTATCAGTTTGTGTCCAATGTAGGCCCACGAGGCCCTAATTCCTGTCTGAATTTCAGGATTAGCACTGGGTTTGTGCCTGAGTTGAATTTAGATTTAGTGCTTGAAAATTTAGCTCGTGTGGATACCCTTTTTTTTTATAGCAATTTATTCATCTTCAACAAACTTTATTAGGTTTTTTCAGATAAAACTATGAAAGTCTTACAAATATCAATTGAAATCCATGTATATACAAAATAACCGTGTGACCGTTTTAAAATGACTACCTTGTAGATAACCTTTTTTTCATAGATCTTTATTTCTGTCTCATCTTTATAAATCTACCACACTTATCATAATTTGTACTTAAGACTTTTGCCCTATTCAGATCATACATATTGGGATTTTTAAACGTGGAGTATTATTTCACGCGATAACAACTATATATCTAGAACAATAAGAAACGTCTTGTTTGCAAAAGCGCAACATAGCGTAAATTCACATTCGCTAAAATTGCAGCACTTTACTTTATATCATGTCACGTAAACATTCCGTCTGAGTCTTTCCTAAATGAACTTAATTTTGGAGAAAAACATGTCATCCAGACAAATGTTAATACATAATTGTGGACCACTAGGTGCCAACCAATGCTCGGTATAAACCCCACTCATCCCAGCATTATGGCCACTATATCATAGGAACCACCAATGTCATACATGTGCTCCTAACTTAACTTCAAGGAGGGTGCTCATTCCACAGTCAGGGTCACTGGAATTATGTGATTCTGTGGCTGCGTTAATTTTTCCACATAATTATGGATTTGACGCATTTGCCGTATAAACCATCATCTGCTGCATTATCTGCATGTTTTACAAAAAAAATGTTTTTAGCTCAAACGGATCATAAGTTACTAAAAACATGGCACCGTGTTTGTGCGCTGTGAAAAAACAACTGGGCGTCTTTCAGATGCTTATTTCTGTATTTCGTTGTTAAAATGGTTCGAATGAGGTGAAATGTTTGCCCAGACAGTTCTACCATGTGTAATACTATCAAAAAGTGCTGCATTATACCGCATATTTTGCCTTTTCTTGCCACATAATTTAGTCAACCCTGTCTCATAGTTTGGTGCTCCCATGCCACATGATGCCAGCGGCCCTCCCTTCAGCTCAGGTGGATAACCTTAACCCTGGCATGCATCTGGCCTTTCTGGACCTACATTGGACACTACTGAACAAAAGCGCCACTAAAGCTCATCACGTTCTCAGTCTCCCATAAGCCTCTTACAGTGAGCAGGTAATTAACCTAGAGAGACGTGCAATTATGTCATTCAAATTTACTATTTATCCAAACAGTATTGCGATAGAGAATCATTTACTAAAAGTAAAGTAAAAAAAGAGTCTCCTATTGGTTCCGCGTCACACGCTGGCAGAAAAAGAGAGTAATTAACAATATAATGGTAATTTTGCCTGCTGTAATACCTTGGTGAAGAGTGGGAGCGGGAATCAACGCTCAACTAAACTGTAAATTAGATGAGGGTAAGAGCGTCTCTGGTGCTTTATGCACAGGTTCAAAATAAAAATTTAGCTCAAATTCGACTAAAATACTTCCCTGCTATCTAAAAATATCTGCGCCACAGCTCCACTTAGCAGTGTCATTACTTAAGATGGCGCCTGGTGTCAAATGCATTCCATTTCTGGAGCATGTATATTTTTGGCTCAGCCAGGTATCCTCCAAGCACTGCCTGGTAATAACAGGACAGAAAAAAAAATGGGAATCGTAAAGCGTGGAGAGAGAGAGAGAGAGAGCAGAGATGTGATAGGACCCAAAGAGGCGAGACAGGAAAGAGACAGGGCAGAGAGAATGATGCCATAGGGGAAGTTTACGAAACTGATATTATGAAACAGAACCAATCAGTCGTATCCAGGTGAAGTGTGTTGTAAAACCGCTGCAGTCGATGTTGCTGCTACAGACTCCAAAACAACCTTTCCTCCCAAAAATGGTAATACATTAAAATAGCATTGAAATAAAGGAAATAGGAGAAATGCATCAAATCTGATTACGGTTAAAACCTCCACTTAATGTTTCACTCAGTATTGGCACTAACTAGTGAAAAGCCTTTAAGTAAGTTGTGACTATTACTGTAATAGTCACAATTTACTTAAAGAGGTGCTGTAATAGCATTACAACACATCTTCCTGAAAATGTAAAGCCAAAAATCTCTCCAATGTCGGCGAAATTATTTGTTTAACTGCCCCATGTATTGCTGGACACCTTTATGTAGTTAGGGATTTTTAATAAGTATGGGCGTAAAATCCGTTCCGCTCGCGGAATTTGCTGATTTTTGGCAATTTCGCGTTCCGCGAATAGCGCAAATTTGTCCTAAAATCCGCAATTCGCAAGCTGGTGGACTTTTTTGCTTGGTCGCGCTTGAAAAATACAATATCGCGTGCACGGCGTTGATTTACCGTGATTCTGAGTTCGACAAGTTGTTTTTCTCCCGGTTTGCGTGTGCTGCGCCATTTTGGATTTTGCTGCGTGATCGCGCGAGAGTTTTTCGACCGCGAGTATGTCATCGCGGCCCGCCATCTTGCACAGCGAGATTTTGACAACGCGAGTACGTCAGAAGGGCCCGCGATCACACATCGCTGGAGTAAACAATTGCGAACACGTAGATGCGGCGCACAGCTGACTTCCATCGGGAGATTTGAACAGCTGGTTCTGCTCAAGAAATGCACCGCAGGCAGCATAAACCTTCTGAAAATGATGATTTTGATCAGAATAACTCCTCAGATTGACATTTGGCTGCCCTTTTTTGTTCAAGGAGTCCATTTTTTTTGGGGGGGGGAGGAAGGAAGTGCCCCAGAGTCTCCAACTTCCTGTTCCTGTCCAGAAGGCTCCTCCCAGTGCTTTGTCCATGTCCTGGTCACTTTTCATTTGGATCTGGAGCTGGAAGGATTACTTTTTGTGGCTGCTGCTGGATATTTGTATTTGAGGACTTTTTGGGCTTTGGAGTTTGGATCACTTTTGGATTTGAGATTTTACAAGTAAGTTGGTGTTGTTTGCTTGGGGCACTGCAGTTGCTCCAACTACAATTTTAAAACTTTTTCACAACTTAAAAAAAAATATATATCGTGGGTAGCCACAGTATCCAGTAGGCCCAGGGTTAGTCATGGGTGCATGATACAACTGTTTCTGTGAGTTTTGTTGAACTTAAATCTCATTTATGTCATGGAATTTTAGCTCACTGTTATATGAGAAATTTTAATTTTAATTTTGGGGTGTCTGTAAAGTCACACTAGCCAGTAGGCCCAGGGGTAGTGAGTGGTACATGGACCAAGTCTTTCTGTGGGGTGTCTTGAATTTAAACATCATTGAGGGCTTGGATGGCATTGGATTGTGGTTATTTTTATGTGTTTTTCAACTTTTTGGGGTATTGTTGGGGCCTGGCCATGTGGGTGGGGGCCATTTTGAGGCCTGGTCCAGGCAGGGCCTGGCCATGTGGTGGGGGTCAAGGGGCCATTTTGAAGCTAGGTAGTGTGCTCAGGCCTGCACCCAGTTTGCCTTGCTTTCATCCATTATGCCCAGGGGTACTCAGTGGTGCATGGACCAAGTCTTTCTGTGGGGTGTCTTGAATTTAAACATCATTGAGGGCATGGATGGTATTGGATTGGGGTGATTTTTGTGTGTTTTTCGACTTTTTGGGGTGTTGATGGGGCCTGGCCATGTGGGTGGGGGGCATTTTGAGGCCTGGTCCATGCAGGGCCTGGCCATGTGGTGGGGTCAAGGGGTCATTTTGAAGCCAGGCAGTGTGCTCAGGCCTGCACCCAGTTTGCCTTGCTGGCATCCATTATGCCCTGGGGTACTCAGTGGTGCATGGACCAAGTCTTTCTGTGGGGTGTCTTGAATTTAAACATCATCGAGGGCATGGATGATATTGGATTGGGGTGATTTTTTGTGTGTTTTTCGACTTTTTGGGGTGTTGTTGGGGCCTGGCCATGTAGGTGGCGGCCATTTTGAGGCCTGGTCCAGGCAGGGCCTGGTCATGTGGTGGGGATCAAGGGGCCATTTTGAAGCCAGGCAGTGTGCTCAGGTCTGCACCAAGTTTGCCTTGCTTTCATCCATTATGCCTAGGGGTACTCAGTGGTGCATGGACCAAGTCTTTCTGTGGGGTGTCTTGAATTTAAACATCATTGAGGGCATGGATTTATTGGATTTGGGTGATTTCTGTGTGTTTTTTTACTTTTTGGGGTGTGGTTGGGACCTGGCCATGTGAGTGGGGGCCATTTTGAGGCCTGGTACAGGCAGGGCATGGCCACGTGGTGGGGGTCAAGGCTCAAGGGGCCATTTTGAAGCCAGGCAGTGTGCTCAGGTCTGCACCCAGTTTGCCTTGCTTTCATCCATTATGCCCAGGGGTACTCAGTGGTGCATGGACCAAGTCTTTCTGTGGGGTGTCTTGAATTTAAACATCATTGAGGGCATGGATGGCATTGGATCGTTGTGATGTTTATGTGTTTTTTGACTTTTTGGGGTGTTGTTGGGGCCTAGCCATGTGGGTGGGGGCCATTTTGAGGCCGGGTACAGGCAGGGCCTGGCCATGTGGTGGGGGTCAAGGCTCAAGTGGCCATTTTGAAGCCAGGCAGTGTGCTCAGGTCTGCACCCAGTTTGCCTTGCTTTCATCCATTATGCCCAGGGGTACTCAGTGGTGCATGGACCAAGTCTTTCTGTGGGGTGTCTTGAATTTAAACATCATTGAGGGCATGGATGGCATTGGATTGGGGTGATTTTTGTGTATTTTTCGAATTTTTGGGTTGTTGTTGGGGCCTGGCCATGTGGGTGGGGGCCATTTTGAGGCCTGGTCCAGGCAGGGCCTGGCCATGTGGTGGGGGTCAAGGCTCCATTTTGAAACCAGGCAGTGTGCTCAGGCCTGCACCCAGTTTGCCTTGCTTTCATCCATTATGCCCAGGGGTGCATAATGGATGCATGGACCAAGTCTTTTTGTGTGGTCTCTCTTCTATTAATTTAAACATCCATTTTGGATTAGAATTGCAAATTTTATTTTGTGTCTTTCCGTTTTTGGGTGTGTTGTTGTAATAATATTAAATGCAATGCCTAGTTGCAAATATTAATTGAAGCACGACATATGCAACATGTATTTAACTGGTGTTCGTTTGGCTTCCTTTCCTTTTATGTGCACAAGAGAATCACATCAGTCATCGTTCATCATCATTCGTGCCAGGAAGAAGTCCTGCAGCGGTGTGCAGCACAACGTCACGTGAAGTCACGTGTGGCCACAGACAACTCTGCAACTCGTGCAACTGCGGCCAGCTGTTCTGACATCTGAAGAGGATGGGCCCAAAGAAAGGTGGCCATATGTCCTCTAGCAAAAAATTTGCCAGTGCCACTGCCAGTAAGAAGGAGCAGAAGAAGCAAGTGGCGCCACTTACCAAGGAGACTGGTGAGCCTACAGACACATTTTTTGGGGAACAAAAACTATGCCTGCAGCAGCAGCGGTGTCCGCCGGGGACCAAGCTGGGAGCAGCACCTCCGCTTCATTGGGCTCAGTGCCACCACGCCGAGTTAGGTCCAAGGCCATGAGTGCTGCAGAGGCAGCCACTTTAGTTTCTCAATCACCATCGACCAGTGATGTTGGCTCATCGCAAGAAAGTAGCATCCAATCAATGCAGGGTGTAACTCATCTGACGTGTGTTCAACAACCACAGCCGCAACGACAACCACAGGTGCAATTAGTACAAGCACAAGTACATGCGCAAAGAGAGGCGCAAGGAGAGGCGCAAGGAGAGTCGCAAGAAGAGGCGCAAGGAGAGGCGCACGGAGAGGCGCAAGGAGAGGCGCATGGAGAGGCACAACTAGAGGCGCATGGAGCAGCACAACTGCCCACAATGCTTGTTCCTCCAGAAGTAGGGGAATATCAGGAAATCGAGATTCGAGCGGAGGTATCATACGAGGAAGCCACTCCTCCTGATGATGATCCATTGTCTTCCAGATCCCCAGCAAGAAAAAGGTCAAGGAGGGCTACTACTACAAGTTCTTCTTCAAGCGCCCTTCCTTCTGATGATCTTGATGTTGATTGGAACCCACCAATGCAGTCTGAGAGTGAGACACGCCATGAGCCGACAAAGGTAGCTAAGCCTAAAAGGAAGGTTCCCGCAAGGCTTTCACTCATGGCTGATGATGACGACGAACAAGAAGTGGTGTATTCTGCTGCTGATGAACAGTCTGACGACGACCCAGTCATCACAGTCGTCACTCCAGCCTCTGCGGGCATGCAGCAGACAGACATTTTGACCCTATCTCGAATTGCTGCTGAGCGTGATGTGGGCGGCGTGGCACTGGTACCACCACCAGTTAACTACTACACCAACACGATCTACAGCTCCCATACTTTCTCGTCAGAAGTGCCAGCAGGGACCTCCATCCAGCTCGACCTCTATTACCTCAAGTAATGGTGCTGTAAGTGCACAACAGAGTCAAATTCAGCCACGCCCATCCTCCACTTCATCTGGCTTTGAAAGTAGCACCTCCACCACCAGCAGACATCACCAGTCCCCAGTTTGGGACTTCTTTAGTGTTAGCAAAAAGGCGGAAAACATGGTCGTTTGTTCGATTTGTAAAACTGTAGTTAGTCGGTGTAAGCTTGGTACCAACTATGGTACCGGAGGCCAGAGAGGTCATCACCAAAAACACCACACCATCATTTGGGAGGCGCACATAAGGAAGATCCGGGAAGCCAAAAGTACAACAAATCCAAATGTATCCATTCATATTGCATCTGATGATGATGAGGGGCTGACCGTGCAGGGGGGAAGTGAAGAAGCGACAGACATTTTTTCTGATATACCCAGTACCCCTGGCAGCAGCACTGCAGTGGTAGCGTCTATACCCTCTACCCCAGCAACATGTATGAGGCACACTAAGAGTCTGGGAGAGACACCAATGCGTAAAAGTACATCAATGATCCTAACTGGGTTGAAGAAGTCTGGATCATCATCATCACATATGAAAACGGTCCAGACCACCATTAAAAGCAAGTTTTGGTCGGAGGCGCCATTTGAACGCAACCACCCAACGGCACGTCTGTATAACGCAAAGCTGGCTAAAATGCTAGCGCTGGACCTTCTACCTTTTTCTTTTGTGGAAGGGGTGGGTTTTCTAGAATTTGTGGCAACAGTCTGCCCTAATTGGATGGTTCCTAGCCGTTCCTATTTTGCCAGAGTTGCGTTTCCAGCAATACATGAAGATGTGCTGGAAGTGATTGGGTCAGCTTTGCAGAAGAATGCTTTTCACACTATCCACCTGACAACAGACATGTGGACCAGTTGCCAAGCCGTGGATTACATGTGCAGCACTGCACACTGGGTCTCTTTTGCAGGGGTTAAAGAGTAGCTATCTGCAGGTGTTGACCTTGCCACAATTTTTCAAGCGAGTCTTAAACATGCAACAGTAGCCATGTTTGCCATGGAGAAATCTCATACTGCATTATACATTTTGGATGAGTTTAAGAGTAAGGTTTCTAAATGGCTGGTGCCAAGAAGTCGCATGATTGGTTTTGCTTCCACGGATAATGGCAGTAATATAGTTAAGGCCATGCAAGATGGTGGCTACTTCAGAGTGTCATGTTTGGCGCACTGCATTAACATTATTGTTCAAGATTTCTTGAAAAGAGAAGACACAGTCAGCAAGTTACTGACCACCTGCCGAAGAATCTGCACACATTTCAGCCATTCTTTTAAGGCCCGGAAGGAGATCAGGATCATTCAACGTAGCCGTGGAGTGCCAGTCAAAGGACTAATCCAGGAGGTGGCAACATGTTGAAACTCAACCTTCTACATGCTTGAACGTCTGTTTGAGCAGTACTTGGTAATCAATGAGTATGTCAATAGCATTAACATATGGTCTGCTGCTGTGAAAGACTTAGGCTAGAGCCGGAGGAATGGGACCTAGTTAAAAGCCTGACAGACATGCTTCGTCCTTTTGAGGTCTTCACCCGTGCAGACAGCAGGGAGGACTGTAGTTTGGGCAAAGCTATCCCATTGTTGTTCATGCTAGAGCAGCAACTGAAGGCGGTGTCTTCAACGTTCCAAGCTGATGTTCACAAACAAGATGCATATCGGTTGCCGGAGACCTTATTAAGCTGCCTACTTGTCAATGAAAGGCTTAAAAAAATACATTCAGAACAACATTATATTTGTGCCACTATTCTGGATCCACGGTACAAAAAGGCACTGCCCAGCAAAGTATTCATTCTTTTTGATGAAGAAGATGTTTCAAAGTACAAACATTGGCTAGATGTGTCAGCCACTCGGTTCGAAAAAGAGCGGCAGGAAATTGAAGGAACCGCCTCAAGTACTACTGAAGCAGCAGGCCATCCGGCGTCAAGGTCCACTTCTGTGGCCAAAGGCAGTCACTTTCCCTCATAGCCGTTACCAACAGCAGCAACAGTATCCTCGTTATCATCACCTGCACCAGGCCCAGCCCTAATATTGTCGGAAGCGGATTGGATAACTCAGCAAGGGTTTGCTCGCTCCAGTGTTGATGTAAAGGCAACACATAGTACGCAAAGTGGAGCACCACCCAGGGAGGCCCTTGAGTGGATGGTGCAGGCCTATCTGGATGACCCAACATAGGTCTACATTGATCGTGACCCATTGGTGTATTGGTATGGGAAAAGGCCTCACTGGCTACTGCTCAGCAGGCTGGCTATAAATTATTTGTCTTGCCCACTCGCAAGCGTGTCTTCGGAACGAGTTTTCAGTGCTGCTGGTGCCATTGTCACTTCAAAAAGGTCCCGCCTCTCGCCCAAAAATGTGGAGAGGTTAACAATGATCATGATGAATCAGTACTTCATACCACCAGATTACAAAATACGTGAATCCATGCAGGAAGAAGAGGACACCAACTTAGGTGACGGAAGCTCTTCTCTTTTAGCTGACCTACCCCATGTTCAAGAATTTACAGGGTTTGAGGACGAGCTCTACTTCCCTGACAACTAGGATTAAAAAACTTACTTTTTGTTTTCTTCCGTCCTTTTTGACTTTTATTTCTGTGTGCCTTTCTTTGATTTGGAACTTTTAGCACAACAAAACTTTAATCACAACAAATCCATCAGCAGCACTGTCTTCGTCTTATTTTCCATATTGAAGGTGTCGCTGTCTGCACTCCTGAAGTTCACAAGTTCACAACTCAGTCATGCTCCTCTATCCTCCTCCTCCAGATTCTCCCTATCCATTTTCCTCAATGCAGATGGCCGGATTCTGCAGAATCTAGAAACTGTCGCTTCAGTCCGTACACGAGTTTGATCAAAAGAAGTGGGTCTGGAATGACTCACTATGCTGACTGCACCTTCTGAAATTGACACAAGAGGCTGCCCTGTAGCCCTCCACTTAAGAATAAGATGATGACAAGTGCAACAGGTATTGAATGATGAGATGAGATGGCATGCAGTGGTGACACTGGATGTCTGGCTCTGATGAAAGCAATTGTTGTTTGTTTGTTGTGCATGGAGTGAATCCTATCTATGTGTTCTGTTATTATTATTTAATCTTTTACACACTAAATGTAACTCAAGTGTACTCTGTTACCTTGTTTACTACAAATTGCACTTGTACTGCAGGGGCCAGCCACTACGTTGTATTTTTTAATATGGAAAATGTCCTTGGACTCAGTGTGTAGACAACATTGATTTTGCCAATAACATACCATGATGATGATGATGAATCTTGATGATTAAAGTTACATAATATCTTTATTCTTTACACAGTCACTCACTTGGATGGATGGATCATCATCATTGTCGGTTTACTAAAGAAATATGGCCGTTTCGTGAGTGGCAAGACAAACAACAGGTAAACAAGTCAACAACAACCACAGCAGACCTACATGTCTGTCTAGTCATGGTATGGGAGTGGTCGAGCCAGTGTAGTATATGCCAGAGACCAGACAGCAGTTCATGTAAAATTTTGGCTATGTGGCTTGCTGCATAAAATTAGATATGCTTTGTCTGTCTGTGTCAAAGAGGTATGCTACATCATCAAGAAGAATGGCTGGATGCATGCAACTTCCTAAATTGAACAGGAAAACAACAACATACAGCTACAGTATCCTCTTCACTTCTCCTTATCTTTTAACCCCTTCCACACTCATGACGAGCTGGGCTCGTCATGAGGTAGCCTCCTGCTACGCTCATGACGAGCCCAGCTCGTCATGTAACATGTGTTTTTGTTGCTTCCAGCACACAGCGGGAAAATGCATAGCATCGATGTGGTTAAATAACTTATTGTTGTGAACTTCTATGAGTGCGACTCTCTGCTTCAAATTCATACCTACAGCTATTTCATAACTTTCTTTGCTATTTTTAAAACTAATGTAATGTACTACTAAGTAATTCTCTCTGAGTGAAATTGCGTGATTACAGCAGCCCTGTACTGTCTAATAAGTTAGTACTACTTAGTAAGTTGTAGTTAGTACTACTTTTCAGTAACTGAACCATCCATTTAGCAAACAACTTCATGCATGCACTTCATTTATGTCCCTTAAAAGATTTATGGATATCTTCGTATCCAAAGATTTGTTTTTCTTCATTTGTTGTTTGTCCATTCTCTGTTTTTTTTCCCTCTCGCTTCACAAAACCTTCCCAAAAAACCCCATTCCCATCCAATTTTCAAACCCTAACCCTTTTCCCCTGGGCTGTGTGGTTTTCTTTGAGGTGTGACTAAATGACAACAATAATTCCACACATTTGCTGGGGAGGATAAGGTCAAAGCAACTGAAAATAAATTTCAAGGATGGTGAAGGAATCCGAGGATATGTTCTTACTGTGTACTGTACTATCTATCGTACTGTTCTAATGCTACGCTCAGGCCACTCAATGTTTCATTTCCTTCTTTTTCATATGCTGCTACTGCCAGTGTGTACCACTACTGTTACCAGCACAACGATGACATTTCATCCGTCCAGGATTCCATTCCATACCCAACCTTAATCGGCATTTGCCATGCAGCCAGCCCTGTGCCTAGTCCTATTCTCAAGCACGAATCACAGGTAAGATAAGCATTTTGGGGAGGTAGAATAATAGGCTAGGACTCGGAGGAGAGGAGAGACTGACAGTAGTACTAGTAAAGTACTAGTAGACCAATTGAATTCACTAACTCTGTTAGTGGCACTTTTGTAAATTTTTTGGACCTTTTAGATAATTCATGCTGGTAAGTTTGAGGAAACCAAACATTTCAATGTCCTGCAAAAAGTCCCTCAGAATCCCCAACTCCCAATTCCCACCCCCCAACAGTCTTTAAAAAAGGGGCAAGGGACACAGTCACTTCCGGTGGTGTGCTGTGGACAATTGGTCCCTCAGCTCTCTGCGGAGGTCCTGGAGCTGGTGCTTCTGCTTCTCCACCGTGCGCTCCAGGTAGTCCACTCAGCGGTGTAGCCGGCGAAGGTGTGCCATTCAGGCTCTGCGGGCGGGCACCTGCTGGTTTTGTTGCAGATGAGCGGCGGCGGCGGGAGGCTGCTGGCTGGTGGACCTGGGGCACTGGAGGAGGATGCAGCTGTTGAAGCCTCCTCCTCCTGTTCCCGAGCCTACAGCCGGCAATATTCAGCACAAATGGCCTCCAGTTTCCGGGCCCTGGCCCGGACAGCCATATCCTTTCGGGTGAGCTTTTGTGGAGCATCTATATGAAGAAAGAAAGAGAAATACTGTAACCAAAACTCTTTAACAATAACACGAAATAATTCAACAGAAAGTTGTCTCACAGTAACATTAGCAACTTGCAAGCACAGTATAACATTTTGGCATATATCTTTCCGCCGTCTTTGTAGGCCTGTAACATTAGTTGGAGTTTCAGGAATTCTACTAGCAGCACTATGGACTCACTACATAGTCAGAGCGTACACCAGTCTTCTTCTTTTTTTCTCTAGTTTTGCGAAAGAAATTACTTGTACGTGAACTTGTGGTAGCCGGCATAATACCAGCTCAGTCAGCTTGCACCCAAGAAAAACAGACACAAGCCATGATGACGCAGACTCGCATTACTTTAGGCAGTACATGCAGGTGGGGATAGGGAAGCTCTTACTTTTCTATAGGTGTGGCACTGGCCATACTTGGTTACATCAAGGGCTACTGCTCAGTGTAATTTATATTTCGCACTGCCCCCCCCCCCCGGGCCTTCAGTACTACAAAAGGAAAATTAAGATTATTAATTTCTGATCATGTATCCAGCCGATCACATAATCTTTGCTTATATGATGGATGACTTTAGGTGTTTTGTTGTGATAGATTGAGTGAAAAACAGCGATAGTCCACCCATGATTGACACAGCTGAAAGAAAATTATTAAAATAGGGAGTGAGTGTGGAACCCATAATTGCCAGAGGAAGGGACTTGACTGGATATAATGTCAACTATATATGAATAAATATACAATATATGCTGTGCTTGCAAAGTAAACTACTGTACTGTTAGTCAAGGGAGAATTCCTGAACAATCACAACTTCTAGTATTTGGATTTCCTCTGCTTTGCTACTCTGGCACGGACATGCTGTTCAAACAAAGTAACACTTTTCATTCACTGAGCGTCTGCTCTACATACACCTCTGCTATCTATGAATAAGAAGATACCATCCAGGCTTCCAAAGTAAACGTCTATCATTCTTCTTAATGTCTCAACTGTACCAACCTTACTTTTTCTCAACAACCAACTAACCCCCTTTTCATTTTATTTGGTAAACCACCGTCTTGACTTGCATTTCAGTTTCACCCAAATGATATATTGCAATGCACACCACACATGCATTTTCTAATTCACCCACATAGGCAGTCATCTTTTCTTTCTCCTCCAACCATCCTTGCTTCAAGCAGCCATGCGTCTGATTCCTTCCTATCAGCCACCTCTGCATGCATTCAAAAACACGTATCATTCTTTACAGTCATAAATATTATGACTCGCTCGTCCTTCCTCACACCCTTCTTTCCCTTTTAGTTCATCACATCCCTCAAGTTCATCTAATCTGACTTGGCTTCACCATAAAAGTTTCACAGCTGAGTTGAAGTCAAATAGAGGGGGTCATTGCTTACTTGAGAACTACCGCCGCTAATGCTATGGCTAAGTCAAGGGTGATTGGCAAAAATGTATTTCTAAATTAGTAACTGTTCAAGTACAGTGTACTTCTACTAGTGTACTGTCTACTGTACAGTACATCCTACACCCCTTTTCGAGTCAGCCTACTCTAAATGTCAATAAGTAAGGAGTATAATAACTTAACACCGTCCGCCGCTGCTGGGCCATCCCCCTCAGCTCCTCCTGATGGCACTTGTGGCACTGCCGCATACGCCCCTGGAGTGGACCCCTCCACGCTGCTGGCCCCGGCACTGGTGGTGGGAAGTGCCGCATCCGATGTTGTGATGGCGCCTAGAAAAAACATGTCATATTTTTAGATGCCATACACCACTCCCTATTTCGTCTCGTAATGGAGGAGAAAATGTTATACATAAACTCTTTTTAATTATTGGAACTGAAAAAAAGTCACGGTTTTGGGGAGGGTGTTAACTTATATGCTTAGCCATGACATGCAACACTTTTTGGCACAACTGATAAATGCTTGCTTTTTAACGTGCAACATTTTTCTAATTACAGACAGAACCACCTACTCCTCATCACCACCAGGAGGACTTGAAGTTCCAACAAGGTGAGGGCTCCCGAGTCCCGCACAGTTACTATTAATAATTAGATGTGTTAAGTTGAAGTATATACTGGGGAAGGGTGTTTAAACTTTAACGTCATCTATCACCACTGCTCGCTGGGAATACTGCGCTATTAAAAATAAATTCTTTTTTCATTTCTTATTTGAAAATAAAACTTTAAAACTAAAAAACACTGTGTGGTTTTTGTTCACGAGTGAGTGAGCGGAAGGGTTTGCAGTTGCACTACTGCACTTTGCAAGCATGCTTCTGTGACTCTGATAGGTCGGGACTCGGTAGTCTTCTTCTGCACTTCTGGGTCGTATAATCATTGGTCAGACACACTAGATAGTCGGTCAGGGGATTGGGGGTTCAACTCTTGTTCTGACTGAGGTATGTGGAAAGTCGAACTGCACCTATCATCAACAATGTCCTATTTATCTTGTCCATACTTCTGTATGTGCAGAATAGTCCCTGAAACACTAGCGGTATGGTATGTGCTACTATCAAATCAAAAAGACAACTACTAGCTTATTCTTGGTGGACATTGACATTTTGTTGTTGGAAATTGTCAAAGCACTAACATTAATAGGACTGGAATAGACAGCAAGGGCAACCCAGAGGACTGCACTCAGTGCCTCTAGAGCTATTGCTGGATCAGAGTTTTGTTTAACACCGTTTGCCGACCGGGCAAGCTTAGCTACCTACACAGACCGACTCATAATAATAGTAAATAGTAGTAGCACAGAGAGTGATGGTAGAGGCAGGATAAGAATGTAGAAACAGTCTACAAGAAGATCAAGGACTATTTTGTAAAAAATAGAATTAGGAAACAGTTTGGAATGAATAGGAGCTGTAAAAGTTAGGGAAGTATAATTATTAATATTAACAACAGAACAACTTACGGGGGCCAGCAGAAGAGCCTGCGGAGGACCGATCCTGCCCACCTTGTTCCACCGGAGTCTCAGGTGTGGTCGTCTTGCCCCTGGGAGGTGCTGATGATCATGAAATAAACACAAACATGGATGATTGTTTTTTTGAAATATTTGATTTCTTTGACCACAATCTAAAATTATCTCGGGGAAACAAATTACCAACAATTGTTGCACTACATGTATATTGATTGACCTATCTGATCTGGTCAACTAGGATAGATAGTACAGTATTGCTGGCTTTGCAGACCGTCTACTTGGAAAGTTATGTAAATCACTAACTAACAACAAAAAAGTACTACTACGACTGCAGCAATCAGCAGCATGCGACGTGACAGACACAGTCCGTCATCATGATTGCAGACCACTAAAAAATGTCCTACTACTAAATAACATGTCATAATATACTCAACCTATAAATCCACCACTATCTCTTCTTAGTGGTAGCAGGAGTACAAAGGAAGGACGAGACTTGAGTCTCTAGTCTCTCTAGCATTACGCAGTTCTGCTCAAATAAGCACTAAGTTGCAAACAAGTAAGCATAGTAGCAACGCCACTGAGCAGGCGAGCACATGCAACCACAGAAGCTATTTAAACATTAATTTACCTGCAATGTAATGGAAACGGCAGCATGCTTGCTCTTCGAGAAAAACATATATTAGCAATATAACACAGAGCAGAAGAAAACAAAGTAGTTATTAAATAGCTACTCACCAAGGCCAGGGATCTCCACGCCTAGCAGGTCGAGCTGGTCCTGCTCCCGGTCAAGGAGGTCAGCCCACCGGTGCGTCGCCTGATGGTAAGTGCGCCGGACCCCCGACTCCCTACGCATGGCCCGGCACACCTTATCCCACAGCTGGCGACACGCCCGGAGGCCATACCCTGAACCGGGCCTGCCACGGTCTTCGGAGGTGGCGCTGAACATAAAAGATAATTTCGGCCACCTCCACCGCGCTGAAGATCTCCCTGGCTACTACTTGCTCCCCCCTTAATCGCCCGCAAGGGAGCCGGGTACGGGGTGCGGGACCCTTCCCCTTGTTCTTCCCGGCTCCCTTTGCCATGGTCCTGGACAGGAATGGAAATAATAGAAAGAGAATAGAGAAATAGTAAATAAAAGAAAAGAGTTAAAAAAGTAGTTTAAAAGTAACCAAAAGTAGAAAAAACACAAAATATAGATATAGAAAAAGAGAGGGATAGATAATGGGTAAAAAAGATTAAAAAAAAGTTCAAAGAAACAAAGGATTGCAAAGATTAGGGGAGGATTGAAAAAGCATTCCCAGAACCATAGCAATGAATGAAAAACAAGATGGCCGCGCCCATTGAGGACCACGTGGGTAAGTTTGCGCGATATTTCCCCCGCGAGCACGCAAAAACGCACGCGACCTTGTAATCGTGCCCCGCGCACAACACGAGAATGCAACTAGCGCCCGGAAACAGAAATACGCAACGCAAACAAGATGGCCGTGCCCATGTACGACCGCATGGGTAACTTAGCGGTCGGCGCGCTGAAAGCGGCTTGCGAACACGCAAAGCGCCCCACGAACACGCAAAAATAAAATGGGCGAATTCGCAAATTTCGCCCATACTTAATTTTTAACCAACAGCCACTAAGATATCAATTCAACAAAATGGCAAGGATTGACAGTGTGACATCATACACCCTTTGTCCATATAATGACATCACAAAAAGTGATATCAACTACTTGTGACACAAATGATATCACATTAAAGCTATGCTTTTTCACCCTGATGCCATCACAGGAAATGACATCTTGCAGCATTTACAAAAACAACTATTAGGGGGCAGATTTATTTCAGATCACAAAAGTGACAAATTGAGGCATTTGGTGGATTTTCAAGACTTGCGCCCTGGCCAATACATTCAGTGCTTTTGGCAAAATAGCCCCTAGGAAGTAGAAATGTCAAACAAGTAAATTCTTTGACAATGTGATATAAGACAGTGAATCGATGGCTGCATTGTAAGGTGTTGCACATATGAAGTGTGACAGACTAAACAAGCTTATCCATAATTGTATTGGAAACAGGTAAACATTTGCCGCAGGCAAGTACTTTGTTTTGAAAAAGAAATAATGCATTCTAATTAGTGCAGTGAGCAGATTTTTTCCTTGCCTTCTAGGAGGCTGTGGGTATTGATCCTGGAGCACTACCTCTCTGATGACACCTCCCCTGGCTTCATTGATCTGAACCTCAGTGTTGCAGGTTCGTTAGTTTTCCCTCAAAGTTCCTGCTACAGGCCAGGCCAATGACTAAGATGCAACACTGGCTGCATTGAGCCAGGAGTTGGTGGTTCAATCCAATCCTGACTATGGGCCTGATTTAGATTCCAGCCGACGGGTTACTCCATCACAACGGTGACGGATATCCCATCCGCAGAAATTGAAATCCCGTAGTCTAGTATGGGATTTATATTTCAGTGGATGGGATATCCGTCACTGTTGTGACAGAGTAACCCGTCCACCGAAATCTAAATCAGGCCCTATGAGTGATTAATCCTGAAGTTGGCAACTCATGTGGCTAAAAACCAATTAATATCTGTCTGTATTTGTGTGATATTTGTATAGCACAAATATAATGAAAGAGTGTAGTGCATTACAAGATCTTATAAAGGTGGATACAGTCTCTGAAAGATGAGAGAGGTAGCTTTAATCTGTGAGTGGAAAAGCACTGTTTCTTTTTCGAGATGTTTTATTCTTTTAAGAAATTTTTCTTTAGATATTTCCTAAATTGGAGCAAGGTTGGGGTGGTCTTGATGGACAGAGGGATATTGCTCCAGATCCTATCTACACGAATGAAGGCAATCTGCTTGTCATCCATGCCTGCTGAGCTGGTGAGCACTGGCCAAATCACCAACCAGCAAGAGGACACACCCTTAAATCTCCAAGGGATTCAGCTCTATGAAGCTCATACATCTCATACCAAGGGAGTTGCATTGGCCTTTGCAGAACAAGCTCAGGATTGGTAACCCGCGTGAATTTTTATAGGTTCAGCAGTCACACATGGTGGTGCCTTCCAGTGAGAGAAGTGACTACCCCCCGGCTAAAGAGCCATGTCACAAAGACATTGTGCCTCACCCTAATATTGTGAGAGATCCCTCCTTTGTGCTGTGGTACCAGAATATTAATGCCAGAATATCATCTGACATAAATATCATGTCCTAAATATCTTTTACAAAAGCGTCACTCCATCAGAGTTTATAAAAGAAAATCAACACCCAATGGGGTGATATTTTTGTAAACAATATTTACTCAGTCTTTCTTAAATGATTTTCTGGCATTCAACTTCCCTTGTGTTCCATTCTGCCCAGCAAAAGGGAAGAAAAGCTCTGCCCTTGGGAAACCCTACCATTTTTCTTGGTGCCAATCCTCACAGACCTACCTATCATTCCCCAGACCAGGTGTATGTCTTGTGAGCAGACATAGCCTGAAGGTGATAAGTAAAGATGAAAGCAAAGTAGCTAAGGATGAGTTAAATCTTGAGTTGGAGGAAACCTGGACATGATCACATATTTGCTGCCGGAGCCGACAGCGCAAAAGCCAACAACTCAATGAAAATGCAGAGTCGGCCAGTCACCATTCTGATTGATATCAATGCCTCTGTATGTGTCACAGCAAAGAAGGATTTCAGATTATAGCCAGGATTAATTTCACATCACTTAGGACAGGACAGACTTTGACACAATAAATTGAATTGCTGCTGGCATGCTGACGGTGTACTTGTGCCTCTCCTCTGTCCGCTTACCTTCCACGCTAGTGTTTAACTGTTTAAGTGGTAGTGTTTTACTCAACAGTCATGCTTGTTGGCTGCAGCCGGAAGAGGCTCAGACTGCCTTCAGGATTGTTATTCCTCATTTTTAAAAAGAGCCTACCAGACAGCGCAAGCTTATGGTTGCAAAAGATATATTGTGGGCTTACCCAAATCATACAGAGGCTTCCAGCCCACCCTTTGCTTATCACTGGTTCCCTTTACTCTCAATCTCATTTGCCTGCTTCTTACTCAATGGCTTTTGATGCCCCAGCTTGTCAATCTCTTGTTTGTCCCACCAGTGGAGCATAGCCTCTTTACTATTGCTGCTGCCATTCCTGGTTTTTCTTTTTGCTGCCACAAACAATGACATACAGAGGCTCAGGGAAATCGCATACTCTTGGGAAGCCAAGGTGTTGTCTGCCCGGGTAGCGCACCCATGGACTTTCTGTGGCAGTGAAGTAGTTGCTCAGGAAGAGTGAAAGAGTAGAGTAGTGACACATGCAAGGAGAAAGCACATTATTGAGCCACATGAAGAAAGCCCTGTCACCTGTAATTGTTCATATTTAAATCATTTTAACATGTTGCGTGCGTCGGACAGCCACTCATTAATATGCCCTCACCGCAGCGAAATTTGCGCCACGGTCAACGGGTTAAGACCTTTGAGGCCTATGAAGCTTAATGTGAATAAAGAAGACAGTGAACGCTTTGCTTTAGACAAAATTAGGGTGAGCGGATGAAAACAGGAGGCGAGCAGTGCCAAAAGGATCATTTTCCATGCTTTCAACTTAATGGTGGTATTGTGTCTGGATGGCAGATGACATTATCTCCGTCACCCAAGGGACCTCCGCCTGCCATATTTAGAGTTGTCCAAGGGCCTGCAGACAACTCTGTACATTGACAGGAACAGCAGTCATTTCAGTTTCTGTGTATATATGTGACCCTGAGGAATTATAAACATGAATACAAATGGAAAGCTTCATGCAACAAAGAGGAAAAAATAGATGAAAAAATAAGGTAAAAGAACAAGTAATGGAAGATGAACAACAATTAAGGAGAGACCAGGATGAAGAATCAGAAGGCTCAAACTAAAAGGCTAGGTCAACCTGAAGCCCTGAGTGATCTATCAGCTAATGAACCTTTAAATGTTCTGCAGGGCGATACCGTAGGGACAATAAGGGCAGATATGGATGGCTCCAACTGGGATACATTTTTCTCGACATGCATGATCATGATTGAGTCTTATGTCAGGCCATTGGTGGAGCGCTTAGATGCCCTGGAAAAAAGAAATTGCAAATGTGACACCATCACAAAGAGGTGGTTAACCATTGCACAAGGAAGATGCTGCCTTTTCCAATGATGTCAGCCATTGACCCCAACAATGGCACCTTGGTCCTCAAAAGCCCTCCACTTCCAGGCAGAAATGAGCAAGCCCCACTGGCATCTGTAGTGCAAGGAGAGGAGGCCACAACTAGAACAATTCTGGAAATAGAGATAATATTGATGAACCTGGACAATCACGGAAAGAGTGCCTTGACAAGCAGCAATATAAAAAAATGTATGACATTACAACGCGGTCTTTACATCGCACTACCATCACAACGCTTGTTTTACAATGCAAGTCATTACCACGACTTGCTCTGTAGGGTGCTGGACTTAGGAATAGTAAGATTTACTATTCCACCACCAGCCTACGTACAGTAGGGAAGGTGTTGGAATAGTAAATCTACTATTCCTTAGCTTAGAGCGCCCTCCAGCGCAAGTCGTGGTAACAACTTGCGTTGTAAAAGCAGCGTTGTAATGGTAGTGCGGTGTAAAGACCGCATAGTAATGGATGTTCCCCATACAAAACCACTAACCCCCATGTTTAACCTTCACACAGGAGCATGCCATTATGTGTCTCCTATGGCCAATGATCCCGACCAGTTGAAAAACAAGGCAAGCCACTGGTTCTCTAAATATGCCTATTGTAATATCTCAAATTATTCAAATATCCTATTTATGAGAAGAGTGAGCTGGTTAGACACCTCAAAGAACTGTGTAGTTATAAATTGTAGATATCTAGCTCTGGCACGCCACCTTCTTTACCAAACCTTTGCTCACCCCTACACAGATAAGTGTATAAGTCTTTTTCCTGTGGGTTTTCTCTATAAACATTTGCAGCAGTTACCAGTCACACATCATGGGGCTCATCAATCAGCACCCTTTCCTCACTGTTACAGCACCGACTCCACTCCCTTTCAGAATTGAACGATAAGGATTGACAAAGCAAGTGTAGCAATGTCCACATATACTTGATACCTCTGATTACTGGAAACCCTCCTGTTTCCTTGCAGTGCTAGCTGGCATCTAAAGGGAAGGGAGCGGGCAAGTGCATGCTTATAAAATAAAAAAATAAAAAACTTTACTCACAGGACCTCCTAGCTCTGGACGTCCTTGTTGCTACTGCAACCCGGACACTAGGAACGCCCTTGAACAATCAGGGCGCTACTCTCACCAGCATGAGAGCAGCGTCTTGATTGGAGGGAGTGGCCTCACTCGGCGCTCCACAGTGCTTCGGAGGCATTCACTCACTGTAACCCAGCAGTGTTAAGACATCTGGGTTAGAGATATGTAAAGTGTGCATGTGTGGCTGGTGTCACAAGACAACAGGCCAAAAAGACATGCACATTTTAAACAGTGCAAACACAGCTGCCCTCCTCCCAGCTGCTGTCACTCAGCAGTGGCCCCATCCCCGTCCCCGTCCTGACGGGCTGTTTATGGCGGGGGTGAAAAATAAAATGGTAAGGAATTATCATTTTATTTTTCATCTTGGGGGTATTTAAGTGAGGCATCGCTCCTTCGCTCCAACAGAGGAGTCGCCCCTATTTCCTTGATTGTTCAATTTGACTCCAGTAGCAAGGTGCCATGCCTCAATTTGATTTGTTGTAACATAGCTTGTATTGCTTCTAAAATTGCCAATGAAGATTGGCTTAATTATGTCAAACGGCAATATTATTGGGTTACAAGAAGCCTGGCCCACTGAGGATATTGTATGGGATGGCTATCACAGTCATTATACACCAGCTGATCCCTTCGCAACAGGCAGAGCCAAGGGGTGGTTAGTAACTTTTCTTTGGGCGTCCTTGGCCCTCAAGGTGGAGCTGTTTTACTTTTACACAGGGGTATTCAAATTCTCTTGATCTTTCAATCAGTGCCTAATTTGTAAAACAATAAGTGACATGGCCCTCATCAGGGGGCCATCACGGCTTACACCACCCCTTTTCACCGCCAGTAACAGTACCTACACAACTAAAAACCATCACACTACTACAGGTGAGACATTTCAGATTGCCAAAGCCCCCAAAGCTATAAGAATGGCTTTGGCGGCTGGTATTAGTTCTTTTTAATGTATATCGAATTAATAGACAACTGTTGTTTTGCTCATCTTTTAATTGCACAAGCAGCAGATGTCGTAAGTGCCGGTGTTGACAGTTAAGTGCCGGTGCCAAGCATTAGAAACCACCGGCTCAAATTAAACACTGTTTTCAATCTATTCATCTTGATTTTCTTCTGATAAACTCTTATAATGTTGTAAACTGATGAGACAAATGTTGCAACATCTATACATTGTTCACTGTCACTGGGATTTTGAAGTAACAGTCCTCCTCTATCCTAAAATATTTTAATGTAATCATGGGGTGCTTTAATGCAAAGATCGGATCCAGTACCACCTTTTCCGATCTCTTTTCCATAAGATACACAGTAATACACCAATCCAAAATGGATGTAAGGGCAGCTAAACTTTATAAAAGTGTATTTGATTTTCATCATAGCAGTTATGTCGAAATGTTGGGTGAGTTGAATAAACAAACTCCAACTTTCATTGGCCTGGTACAAGGAACTATGCTCAATTACATATTTACCTCATGATCCGTTTACCCGTAAATTCAATCTGGGGAAACCATTACAAATAGCTACAGTGATCACAAGCCTAACAACTTAGGGCCCAATTTATATGTTGTTGGAGGGGGAAATTTGTTGCAATGGCGACGGTGTTCCCGCCCAACCAACATAGTGGTTCGTCCACACCATTTTCAAAGCGGGCGGACCTAAAGTTTGGTCCCAGCGGTGACTACTCTATCATTGCCATGGACAAATAAACTTTTCCAATGGCCCAATGGAATAAGGACTGTTGGAAAAATTACTATCTGTCAGTCTGCCCAATTAGGATGGGTGGAATATAGTAATTTATTTACTGTCCGTCACTGCCTGACAAACCCTGGTGGTAAAGCAAACCAGGAGGTAAGGGACATTAAAAAACTAAAAAATGCCCCCCCCCATTGCCATGGGAGGTGTCCCTTATCTTTCCTAATTAAAAAAAAACAAAACAAGGGATTACAATTAAGGTGGTCGAGTAGTCAACTTTCAAATATTGCTGTGCAGTTTATAACCCATTCAACTCCCAAACTACTAACATCTTCGTCACCCTGGGACAAAGTATCAGAGAGTCTCTTTTGTCATCTATTAACTATAAAACATAAAAGGATACCTAGAGTAGCGGTTTAATAGGCCCAGCTATGGGGCAAATAGGCACTTGAGAACTACCTTGAATAATATACCTAGAAGCAGGGCAGACAATGTCAAACTGAGGGCTCAGTATAAACAGGCCATTAAGGACAGGAAGCTCCCCATCAAAAATTAAACCTGGGAAATGTAATTGGTGCTTGTGCAACCAACGATACCAGAATTTATGAGAAAATGGTGAACTATAGCACTCCCTTTTTCTTTTAGTCAGACAGGCAGGCCACTTACATCAAAGCAGAAACTTGTGTTGAGCATTTCAGATTATTTGTTGCCTTGGAAAAAATGTGGAAAATGTATCAGCCAAGTCACATCCACACTTCCCTATCAACATCATATATGAAATTCATGAAGTAGAATCAACCATTACCCAAAGTCCATCTCTTAAAGCACCTGGCATTGATGTAGACCCTATGGATTTTTATAAAAGCTAATATTTAGCTCTCGGCACCCGTTATCATCAGTGCTATAAACTCAACAATAAGCTCTAAATTACCAAACTCTGGCGTACTGCAGTCATTGTTTTATTATTAAAGAAAGGCAATAGGCAAAATCCCTCTTGCTACAGGCCCATTTCTCTGCTGGATTCTGTTGTCAAAGTTGTTTGCTGCATGATCCTTTACAGCATCGTGGCCAGGACAGAAGATTCCAGGGTCCTGTCACTAGCCCAAAATGGCTTTAAAGAAGGGCTTGGTACTCAGGACCAAGGCGTGAAAATACGTTTGCTCATGAATAAATCTCTGTAGCCAAGAAGGAGGCTTTATATCTCTCCTTCATGGACTTTTGTAGTTCTTTTGACTGGGTGAAAAAGCTGAAGCTGTGGCGCATCCTAACGAGGTTGGGTTTGGAGCGTGATTAAGTAGACTTCCTCCGAGTTCTACATCTTGGTGTAACAACTACAGTGAAGTACGAGATTGATGGAGTATGTACCGACTCCATTAAGCTTGAACTTGGGGTACATCAGGGATGTGGGTTTGTGCCCATACCATGCTTGCTTTATATCAATGGTCTAAATACCTATACATATCCAGGTAAGGAATTGACTACAGTAAAAAAGAGACCGGTTCCTGCACAACTCTACACAGATGATGTTGGTTGAATGACCTGAGCCCCACCTTGGCTTCAAAGGATTAAATGATAATTTTGTACAGAACCACGGCGCTCTGACCAATCACATATCTGCATGGCAGCATTTCATTGGCTTAGGGGAAGCCTGTGTGTTTCCTTCTTCCATTCAGGAACTCGTCGGAAGGGAAGCGGAAGAGAGATGCAGCCAGCCGAAGCGGCAAGTGACTTTTATCTTTTCTACCCCCCACACCTCCATCACCATCACACCCCCTCCACCGCCCGCCACCCCCGATCCGTGCCAGCAGCCGCTGTGAAAAACAATATAATGAAGAGTGAATCAAAAAGGGCTGAGGGATTTTTGAAGAAAAAACCCTGTAAACAGAGGGAGAGATTTTTTTAAACAGAATGTAGCTAAAAAATTAAACTGCTCAGGGGAACCATGTGTACCTCAGAAAAGTATAAACAAAATTAAGTATTACATTTTGGATCCTCGGTTGGGGAAATTTGTACCACTGAAAATTAAAAGTGAAAATGAGTACATCAAAACCTTTGCAATCCAAACACAAAGATGCAAGGAGATAAAAGTCCAGGTGTACTCAAAATAGGGCTGAAAAGTCTGAAAATAGAAGTCTTGAACTAAACTCAGCAGAATCTAAAAACATATTATCTCTGCAAAAGGAAACTAAGGTAAGCAATCATTCAAAAGATACAATGGAGGCAATTCACAAAGGCAACTTACAACTGTGGGTAATTTACACGTGTAATTTACTCTTACCTTTTTGAGTAAATTCACTACTTTGAGCTACTCACATAATATGTACTCAAAAGTGTAGACTTACACGTCTCCAGTCCCTGAAAAAGGGGGCATAGTCAAACTTACAAGTATCAGTTACTACTAAAAAAAGACAGTAGTATGTCTTACACCACGCATGGCCAACCACTGGTACTACAACACCCTCCCACAGAAAAGAATGGAGGCAGGTACTTAAATTTAAAGTTATATAATAGGGAGCGACCCCACTACCCAAGAGAGGGGTACCACATGTTAATGAAGATTCAAAATTCTCTTGGGACAACCAAAAGTTTCTCAACTCACATATGATTCATGTAACTCTCAAGATTCAATTGGCCAGATGCACACAATCCTTACACACACAGTTAGAAAACTGACCCTATTTGGCAATTATAATACACACACTGATGACTACCAAAGGTATATGCAAAATGTATATATATTTATTAAAAACAATTTAACTATTCTAAAAAGATCATAACCTGATCAAAATCACAACAATGCATTAAAAACCACAATACCATAAATATGTAATTTATGTCTGTTCAAATGTCCAGCAATAAAAACATCTATTGGGTATGAACATGCTCCTTGGATACAACCGCATAAGTAGAAAAAAAAGGCATTGACGCGTTTCGGTGGTATTCCCTTGGTAACAACCACCTTCTTCAAGACACACAGAATAATAGTCTCCCTTGTATTTAAGCGCGATAAAAACCTCATCAGTTCCAGAGGTAGGTTTTATAATAATATCCTTAATTCTCTATACGCTGGGCTCCTTAGAGCTGCAACGCGATGAGAAAATCTAATAAGGATTCAGAAGCTGCACCTCAAATGTCTTAGCTCCAGTTGACCGAGCATTGCTTTGAGTAGTTCCCAGATAATAACGTCTCTAGGCGATGTGAACTTCAGCATTTATAAAGGGGCTGGCAGCAGTATACCTGTTGGTCCTAAAAACTCCCGTATGCGAGTAGGGGACCTCTGATTTCACCAATGTGCGAGGGAACCTTACACTCTATCTGATGCAACCTCGGTCCTGGGCGTGGTGCGCGTCAACTTCAATTCACGGATATTTGTGTACATGCGGTAGTATCCAAGGAACATGTTCAAGCCCAATAGATGATTTTATTGATGGACATTTGAACAGACAAATGAAATGAATTCCATGTGGAACAATCCAAATGTGATATGACCAATAGATTGCACCTTTGTTTGTCTCTCATAAATTACATATGTAGGGTATTATGGTTTGTAATGCACTGTTGTGATTTTGATCAGGTTATGATCTTTTTAGAATAGTAAAATTGTTATTATTAAATATATATATATGTTTTGCACATACCTTTGGTAGTCATCAGTGTGTGCATTATAATTGCCAAATAGGGTCAGTTTTCTAACTGTGTGTGTAAGGATTGTTTGCGTCTGGTCCATTGAATCTTGAGAGTTACATGAATCATACTTGAGTTGAGAACCTTTTGATTGTCCCAAGAGAATTCTGAATCTTCATTTACTTAAATTCAAACCTCATAGGAAAGAGTGTTAAATTCATTTAAAATAGCTAAACTCATAAATAATTATAATGTAATGTTATAAATTTATATAAAATTAGTACATATTTATTATTTAATTAGAAAACATTTTAATAACTTTTTTAATTCAGAAATTATTTGTGCTACCACATTTTTATTAAATATAATTACACTATTCGTAATTAATTATGTGCACCACTTTTAATACTTATTAATGCATAATTTTTCTCACTTTAGGTGGAAATAATGTTATTATTTAAACATCAGAAAACTAAATTTCCTTCTATTCAATATATTTAAATAATTTGAATCTTAGTTCATATTAAAGTTAGTAGTGTTTGGTATTGTGTTTCTTAAAGTTAGTAGTGCTTGGTATTGTGTTTCTTTCGTTCTGTGTTCAAAATAAACATGTAAAATTAATTTTCATTAATATTTAATATACAAATATGTTTAGAAACATTTTCTAAGTTTAATAAACTATTTACACATTTCATATACTTTACCTTTTGGAGATTTCCTCCACCTGGTGGAGTTTCCTTATGGAAAAGTATGGGGAAAGTCCCATATTTCTTTAGTAATGATTGATTTTTTTATTTTTTTTATTTAGCAGGTAAGTTACTTTTATACAAACAATGAACATGAGGTGTTTAATTGGTTGGCCATAAATTACCTGAAATGCAATTCCGATAAATTTGAGATTTTCTTTTTTTGGAGCTCCACCTTCTGAGGACCTCCATCAACCGCTCTTCAAAACTCAATGAAAAACCTGGGCATTCACATTGATAATTCTTTATCCATGAAACCCCAAATTCAAGCGGTGGTAGGCACCTGTTTTTCGCTGCTACGAACCCTGAGGTTCTGTTTACCCCTTTTTTCTACTGACACAAGGAAAATAGTTATTCAGGCCCTAATCACCTCCAGACTTGACTATGTAAATGTCCTATACTTGGGTCTGCCAGACTGTCTTCTGAACCACCTGCAAGTGGTTCAAAACAAAGTGGCGAGACTAATCCTTAATCTGACTGGATCCCAGAACCTATATATCCCCACATCTCAGGGACCTGCATTGGCTGCCAGTGAAAAAGAGGATCACATTTAATACACTGGTATTGGTTCAGAAAGCCCTACATGGTAATAGTGCCAGTTACATCAGGAGGAGAATATTGCACCACACCACTTCCAGAACTCGGCAGTCTTCATCCAGCCATCTGGCTATCATTCCCGACAACCGCCAGGTTCGAATCGGAGGCAGATCTTTTGCATTCCTGGGGACCCAAGCCTGGAACTAACTCACTCTGGCTCTTAGAGCCACAGCGGAGTTGTCCTCTTTCAGGCAGCAACTAAAAACCTGGCTATTCTACAATTAAGTGTTCCCTAGGTATTAGTGGGGAGATACCTGACAGCGCCGGGACACTTGATGAGTATCATGTGCTTTATAAATGCTGTTTCATTCATTACGTCATAAGCCAGCAAACATAAGCCAACATGTATTTCATCTCTTATGGGACTGTCTTGCCTGGAGATTTGTTGAGGCAGTCTTGTCATTAACGGTTCTTCTGTTTGGTAAAATTCACACTTATCATCCACTATATGTTAGGAAATCCCCCCTCCCTATTCACGGTCACCCTTTCCTGTAAGATGTCCCTTTTTAGACTTCTTTGGGTAATTGTGGCAAGTCCCCTCCCCAAAAGCAGCTCTCTGGGTCGTAATAATCTGGGTGTGGTTTTTAATCACCTGCCCTACCTACTGTTACCCAATACGGATGCAAGAGTGGGCTAAACATTATCTGGGCCAGTTAGGCAAATGCCATTATGTTTCCCTTGACACCCCGCTACCTCCTGATCTGATTATTTCTTGAGCCCAGAGTGTGTGACAGGGCATGGTGGGTTGAGATCGTTCGGGATGAGCATTTTTACTCAGAAGTGGGTCTTCCTTTTTCACTGGTTGATGTCAAATACCCACCTTTTAATTCTAGATTGACCAGCTACGATTTCAAAGCCACCAACTCAGTTACTAGACAATTGTATTCTAAAAATGTTTTCCCTTGTAGACCCTGCTCTGACATCCAGCTACTGTTACTGCCCCCACTATAGCCACACCGTGGGTGCTCTCCATTGATTCAATTAATTTCTTACATTAAATCTTTATCACCCATACTAGATTTCTTTTAAAAAGTGAGATAAAAAAGCTGTTTCTCAAGAGTAGCGATATTTATTAGCGTGTGCAACAAGCACAGCACTCCAAATCAACTGTCAGTAATGAAATGTAGCTACAAATAATGTAGCAATAAAACACAGGAAGAATGTTGACAGATGCTCGAGCTAGAAGGGAAGGCACAAGCATCAAAGAAATAATATTGTAAAGAATCACAACAGAACTTCCTCTTTTAAAAATCTAAGAGACTGGGTTCTCACCCTTCCTGAATGCGTAACACGGGAAGCAACAGAATCAGCAACACATTCCTTGTTAGCATTAGCAACACATTCAGCATGATCACCATATTCATAAAGCATCTCATTAGGATTCAGAGAGTTTGTATCGCATGCCATATTATTCTGGCTTTGGTTGTACGTGGGCAGCTTAGTCTAAACTTTTACTTAACAAAATGATTATATGAGTCTTATCTGAATCACAGAAGGCACATAAGGCTAAATCCATTCTGGCATTATCAGACCTGCCTTTCCACACTCTCCTTTCATCTTGCACCCTTCGGCCTTCAGTCATCACACTGTTCCTGTTCATTTTTGCCATTTAATTACCATTCCTTATTAGAATCTTCTTTCCGCACATTGCTTGGCTTAAAAAATGTTGACCCACTCACCATGTTTTACATCTATTATATTTCCCTTTGTTTGACCTCCTCACATTTGACAACTTTCTATTAGGAACTCAGAAATAATGTCATTGACCTTGTTATTCCAAGTTCTTTTCTCAAACTACCAAGCAGATACTCATGAAGTAGGTTCCCTTCTTTTTAACATCTTAAATGGAGACTATTCAATGGTGCTATGTGATGTGGTAAGCACAACTTCTTTCTAATATACGTTTTTCAATCAAGACCAATATCTAAATCCCACACTATGGTGTCCTTGGTAACACAATTGAACCTGTGGACCTGGCCATTAGTTTGGGGGTTGTATAGGACACTGGTCATATGCCTTATGCCACATTGTTTAAGGAAATCGCTCATGGTGAGAGACACTAAGTGAATGCCATTGTCAATGACTAATGTCTCTGGTCAGTCTTTTCCAGGGAAGAGCTCTTTGAAAAGCTCAATAACCGCTTCCATTAATTCTAGCCCAACAAACTTAACCCGGCCACTTAGAATGATAATCAATAGTGTCAAAAGAGATCTATAATCAGACAGCATCTGGTAAAATGGCCCTCAAATATAAAAGATAACTTTTGCCTGGGATATTGCGGCCAAGAAACAGGCGTGAGTGGTGTTAGTCTAGTCCTAAAAAATCTGTCACCACTTGAACAATCTTCATATTCCCTAGCCCATTTCTTAACACAGCATCTATGTCAGGCCATCAGAAATATTTCCCAAGTGCTTTTTCATTAAAGGATATTCTGGTATGACCATAATGAGCTAACTCCAACAACCTTTTCCTTACTTCTTTCAGAAGTACACATTTGCCTTTTTCTTGCAACAAATTCACAGGCTACTTTAAAAAATACAGCACACTCATGTTAAACAAGTCTGAATTCTGGTGATCCATTATTCACATACTTCTTCACATACTTGAGAAGTCAGTGGTGGCTGGTGACATTTGAAAATGGTGAGGCATAAAATTTGTGGTGGAGCACACCGCCGCAAGGGAGTGTAGCGAGCAAGCCCGAATGACCTAAAAAGTGTTCAGGGGGGGTTCTCCCCCCAAGAAAATTTTGAAAAATGAGTGGGCAAATGGTGCCTTTTCAAGCACATTTGAGAACACATGCAATTTACTCTTAACAGTCAAAAACGAGATGAGGGCTCACCTGAACTAATTAATAATTAGTCTAGGCCAATGCTCACCTCCTTTTTGATTGTGAAGAGTAAAGTGCATGTGGGTATGTAGATGGTAAAATACATACATCCCATCCTAGTCAGCCTAGCCTGACACCTCAGTGTAATAACTGGCGATGAGCGGGTCGGACCGGTCCGTGAACTAATGCGTCCACTGTCGGGCCTATGTTCGACCTCATGGTCACACGTTCAAGTCCTGATGGGTCCAATCACCCTTTCATCCTTCTGAGGTCGATAAAATGAGTACCATTGAGTTAGGTAACAGCAAACACTTGTTATTCAGCACCAAGATACCCTTGGGTGAGGGTGCCTTTACGAATACACGTTATATTATTCTGGTCATAATCCATAGTAGGCGCTTGAGGATATGGCATACAGGGCTGCAGTTGAAGAAGAGATTAAGTACTATTTCAACACTAATGCAAGTTTGGTTGCCGACCTCTTAATCGTATGGAAAGCCTTGAAGGTGTACATATGAGGCACCTGCACTAAACCCTCTTCAGAAGTGGGGCAGCTCTGCGAAACCAACAGAGATCGGTAGAGGGAGACCTGCACTCCCTTCAATTTAAAGAGGTTGAATTTGACACCCAAGGTGCAACCTTGCACAAAAAAAGAAAGCAACACAATAGTCTGGATACAAAACTGGCAAAACACGGCTTTAGGAAATATGTTGTGCACAGTCATGTGGAAAGAGACAAATCTGACTTATGATCAGGACTGCTCAAAGTTGAAAATCGCGTCGGCCATCATGGCTGTTTGCAACCCGGAAGGTCACCAATTACACAAACAGGCTAGCATCAACACAGCATTCACCACATTATACGCAACAATACACACCCCGGCCCTAACTGAAGTTAGTCTCGGAAAGCATTCCTTGGACACAGCCCAGTTATAGTCCCTCGTGCCTGAATAAAGAATTGAGATGGGGGTCTGATCACAAAACGCACCATTTTCCTTGCAAATAAACAACTTACATCAGAGAAAACTCCCAGTAGCAATGTCTCACCTCTTGAGTCTTTCAAATGCGACTATTCCAAGCTAACAAAGCGCCTCCTGGGGCTGCCCATCTCGGCAATGAGGCAAATTGCCACTGCCATTTCGTGAGGCATTCATTGTCAAGCTACACACACCTGGCAGAGACCCACTCGACTAGGGCTTCTACCACCCAATGTATTTCCAAAATCTGGACTGCAAAATACAGGGCAAGAATATAGTGAATCGCACTCAACACACACTAACACACTTTGTCCATCCTGACCTAAATGGATTTGTTACCCGGCAGGGGCACATATCCCTGCATGGTTGGATGTTTCATGTAATAGATGGCACCCCAGCAAACCTGGCACAGGCCATTGTGCCAGCTGTAGACATGGAGAAGGCATCTGAGATTGTTTTCCTGACCATACCTGCAGCATAAGGGCTGTGGAGAGACTAGAGTGTCCCGGGTCAGGGTTCTCTGTTTGCCGATCCCATGGCACAGGTAAAAAACGGAGATGTTTGGATTTGTGGCAGATCCATAAAAGTACCAGGCTGGGTGGACTCATGTCACTCCTTGTTTTTGGGCTCACGGATGAACTATTAGCTAGTAGTAAATACAGAGCAAGAGTACACTGCGGCCTAGTCATAGCCCGTCACACTCACAGCCATTACATTTCACCACATAATGATAGGGATGGTGTATTGATGTGTTTGACAGACATCACCAAGGGCCCGGGCCCAATACTTAGGATTCTTGACATTTTCAGTTCAGTGTCAGGCTTGATTATCAATCAGGCTGCGTCCTGTATATTACACCTTACCATTACCTATGCCTGCACAAAGCAGTCCCAGCGAGAATTGCCCTTCTGAAACGTTCATCGCATAATCATTACAGAAGTTCAAACTGTCACAGCCGGCATGACACGGGGATTACGCAGAGAGGCTGTGGGAGGTTAATTTTAATTAGATTTAAATACATTTCTTTTTTTTACCTTAGCCATTCAACCGGTTCTGCGTTGTCTCTGCTGCTCGCAACTGCAGGAAGCAAGTAGGCAGCCTCCCTCCCCTCATCCAATCACAACGCTGCAATGGGATTGCAGCATTGTAATTGGCTTGGACGCAGTCCGTAAAGGCATCCTTGGGGAGGCTGTTTTCTCCATGCAGGCTGCATGCAGCCTACATGGAAAAAACGGTAGAGTGTGCATGACTGGTTTGGTCGACCGAGGGGCCGACCAAACAGTCAGTGCCCACAACATTGGGTTGCCACTCCTCCGCGACCCTCCACCCGCCCGACCCCAACCAAACCCTTCTTCTGCTTTCTCGCAGTGCGAGAAGCAGTAACATAAAATGGTATACAATTATATGTTAATTATTCTTGCACTGCGAGACAGCAATTTGGGCGACACTCCTTCACCCACTTGGAGGAGCCACCGCTGTGAGAAGTTTATCCCGGTTCTTGACCTCTAACTATTCTAATTCACTCAGCTCAGCAAATTTTCTAGTGATCATTTTGCTCACTATGGCACCAAACTCTGTGTCATATTCATCAACATTAGTTTCTTTAATTTAACTTCTTATGTTAGGGTGTAGCAAATTTAGTTCACATAAAACAATGTGGCATAACAACCACTGCAACCAATAACATTACACCATACAAAATATAGCGAAATACAAATCAAAGCTGAACAAGAATTGGAACATATCCTATTTACATCTCTATTTGGTGGCAGCTTAATACTAAAAGACTAGGTGAGATAAAGTGACATGTCAAACATTTCTGACAGCTCCAGAGGGCGCATAGTGAAATAGCCCTTGCTGGTGCATCTCGTGACTCTTGCTTACTCCCCTAATAATTTCTGGAGTACCCAAGGAAGAGCTAGACGTATAGTGCCCCCCCTTCAACCAGCCTCACCCCTGAAAGGCTTCTCACTAAGGAGGTGGGCAACTGGGCAGCTTAGTGCCCTCAGGAATCAGTGCCGTTATTCGGCTACAATGGGCTCTAATTTAGACATGTTGGGTGGCAGAAAATTCAATTAGTGACTCCCGTAGAACAACAGGGGACAGAGAAGGGGCTACCAGGTGCTTGCACACTTTTAATGGGTCCTAACTCTGCCCCTCCCCTCAGTCGCATACCCTTCTGGTCATAACACACTTCCACAGTCCCCCACCCCTCCATGGTGGAGTGACTAATGACGCTCACCTACAAATGGCGTGTGGCAAGTAGCTGAGATGAGACCTTCAAATATGTAATGTCAGAATAGTGGGCGAGAGCTCAGGAAATGTCAGGTTCTTGGTCAAGCCGCTCTCAAACCTTCCTCTGGCCAGTGTTGCATATACCACTTGTTCCCCAGGATAGCTCTAAAGCCCACGCTCCCTAATGCATCTGTGCATAGGTCTAGTTCAGCATTACTTAAAGCCAGATATGGCCAAATAACTGAGCCATTAAAATCTTGCAGACACTCCACCCAGACATGCTGATCCTCTATAACCTGTCTTGAGAGACGGACGTGGCGATGCATGGCTTTCAAGCCCAACATGGCCCTGGCAATGTTCCTGGAAGAGACCTGCCACATGGGGAAGATCTTGAGAACAAAGTTAAGCTGCCCCACCAACCCCTGTAACTGATGGAGGGTCACTTTGGTTAATCTCATGCAATTCAATAAGGTTTACTGGAATTCCTCAACTTTAGTAGATGGTGGCCTGTATACTCCCACCTCTGATTCATTCTCAATGCCTAGAAATGTCAGCCTAGTCCTGGGGCCCTCTGTTTCTCTGCAGCTAGTGGAACTACTTTAGCTTTTTCTTGGAAACCTTGCAGGGCGCGCTTGCAAGCCTAGGACCCATGAAGAGGAAGTCATCCAGGTAATGAACAATGTTCTCTGACACCACCAGATCTGGAACTGCCCATTCCAGAAAAGAACTAAAATCTCGAAATGTGGATATGCACAGGCCATGGGCATGCACTTGTCAACGTAGAACTTGCCCTCAAATGTCAAAGCTAAGAAATGAATATCGTGTGGGTCCACTGGCAACAGCCTGAATGCTGACTAGATGTCAGCTTTGGCCATAAGGGCCCCTGTACCCAGTGCTCACAGCTCATTATGGGCCTCATCAAATGACGTGTACTAGATATGCACAGGCCATGGGCATGCACTTGTCAACGTAGAACTTGCCCTCAAATGTCAAAGCTAAGAAATGAATATCTTGTGGGTCCACTGGCAACAGCCTGAATGCTGACTAGATGTCAGCCTTGGCCATAAGGGCCCCTGTACCCAGTGCTCACAGCTCATTATGGGCCTCATCAAATGACGTGTACTAGAACGCACACATGCTAGCATCTAACCCATCATTGACTGAATGTTCCGAAGGAGAGGAAAGGTTGTGAATGGGTCTGTATTTGCTAAGCTCTTTCTTAGGCACCACATCCAATGGGCAGCATACTAGATTCTCTAATGGTGGCTAGAGGAAAGGGTCAGCTACCCTAACTGCCTGTATCTCTTTCAAAATATTTTCCCTGGCAATATCTATGCTATGACAGAATGTTTATTTTTAGGGGGGAGAGGGTTGGGAATTACATTGGCTAGTATGTGGAACCCATCTCTGAATCCATAGTAAAGGGCATGAGCCTCATGCATCTTGTTATATCTCCCCAGCAGGTGATCCAGGACATGCAAACAGATAGGGGATAGTGCATTGGTTAAGGAAGGCTGCACCAAAATCTGATTGTGGGTATTATTCCCAGGGAGAGGTATGTCTCCTAAAGTCTTTATCTGGCTTTTCAGTGTGTGGCTATGACTAGGATGAAAAGACCTCCTATGTTGCTTGAGATAAACTAATACGGTTCAGCTGCCTGGTCTCTAGGCTTCCCAAATTTCTTGAAACATTTAGCTTCAGGGTGTCTTTTTCCACTACAGAAGGAGCAGATGTGCTCGAATTTACAAGCAACCCCTTTTGCACATCCTTTCCAGTTGAATTGCCAACATGTGTTTTCTTCTCACACCCTTGTCTACTGGCTCATAAGGAATGGTTCACCTTAGCTGCATTGTGCGCGACTTCGAAGTCTGCATGCCGCAGATTTATATCCCTCTGATCCCTTGCAATTTCTGGGTGGAATGTCTTCATCTGCCTAAACTTTGTGTCATACTGCATTTAAGCTGTCCCATGGAAGTCTGATACCGCACTATGAATGAGGGAAATATAACCAATGATTTGGGGAGCCAAGGAGGGAAACTTTTCAGAAAGGATCACTGCATAAATGGTGAAACATGTCACCCAGTTCTTCAGTGATCTCAACCCACTTTTTCTTAGGACGAAAATCCCCTTTCTTACCTTGCCTCCCCATCTCCTGCAGTACCCCTGTATTGATAAGTTCAAAGACATCACAAAACTCTCCCTTACATATTCTTTTTTTCATTTCCGCTGATACATGCCAAGCTATGGTCCTTGGTGAGCAGACTGTTGGATTAGCACTTCTGTAAACTACTGCTGGAAAATGGGATATCTCGCCACATTGAGGGACTGTTAAGACCACTGCCTGTCCATATGCCGGCATCTGCTGAGTTCTCGGTGGTGCTGGTACTATGCTGGTGGAAGGAGTCCCTAGAACTGCGACCCGGGCATTAACTTCTTTGCCATTGCCCAGGCAACCACCTGGAAAAGCACTGGGTGTGTCTAGCTGGGCTGTCACACTGGACACTGCAGTCCCTCCCATACCATAGCTGCTGGGTTAGCAATGGCCTTCGCCATATCAGCAGGACTTGTACTTCTGAACACAAGCTGCTGAGGCCTGAGGTAGCCCGTAGGCAGGGCCATTGCCGGTAGTGTCACTGCCAGCTGGTTCGTAAACCGCTGATCCTGCACAACCAGCGGCGGTGCAACCTGACCCCCGGTGTCTAGCAGTTTAGGTGGTTGATCCACCTTCTGCTCAAATGTCTTGCCATGTTTGGTAGGCAAAATAACAATTGTTTGCTGTCCGACCACACCCTGGTTTGTGATTGCTAATTTTACTTCCCTCCCCCCTAGGAAACTGTGGCTTGTGTACCCACATTGGATCCCCTCCTAGACTGGATGCTGGCAACCCACCCTGTGCATTTGTTACTGCTATGCTTGGGGATTTTGCTGTTAACATGGCCTCTCTTGAGCCTGAGGAGGCCTATCTGAACCTAGCTGGTGCCAACTTTGCCCTCTTAGACGGCTTCTTAGAGCTGTTGGCCCCTTTGGCTGCCAGGGACCATCTTTGACTCTGTTGATTGCCCAGTCCATTCCATGTTGCTGTGCCGCTACCCATAATTTCATGAGCTGCATCTGCATCAAGGCCTTGTCACCAGCCAGCTGGACTACGGAAACACCCTCTTCACTGGAATCACCACCCATTCCTGAAGAGACTCCAGATGGTACAGAACTCAGCTGCCAGACTCATCCTCAACCTCCCCAAACAGACAAATATTACCCCCACCTCAGGAACCTCCACTGGCTCCCTGTCCAGAAGAAATGTCAATTCAAGATACTGACACACATCTACAAGGCCCACCATGACCAGGGACTAGCATACATCAACCACCGCCTGAACTTTCACCAACCTTCCGAACACCTGCGTTCTGCCTCCCTCGCCCTCGCATATACTTCTTGCATCTGCCGGAGCCATAGTGGAGGCTATTACTTCTCCTACCTCACCGCCAAGGTCTGGAATGACCTTCCCCATTACCTTCGCACATCATCATCTCTAATGGAATTCAGAAAAGGATTCAGAGAACTAGCTTTTAGATTGAGCCCTGCAAGACTTTAGGATCTGCCCCCTTTTGTACTGCTCACAGGTGAGTAGCTGCACTTTATAAATACCGAATGATTGATCGATTGATTGATTTTGCCATAGGGTCGACCCCATCTTGGACCTCTTGAATTGCCGCGGTCGGATGTTTCGCTGTGGAGCGTGCTTTGTTAGGTGCCATCCTTAAAGGTAAATATTGATGGTACCGAGAGTGTGTACAAGATAACAAACCCTTCTTAATCGTGGTTGAGAGTATAAACAAGATATAGAGCCCTTTTACGTGATGGTACAAGGCATCTGGACAAAAGAGAGGAGGGGGCCTAGAGATGTACCCTGAGACATGATTAATGACATTATGTTAAGTCTTTCCCTGTTTAAACCCAGATAAAGTCCATCTTTGACCATCCTCGGGGGTGTGCCACTCATCACCCACAAGGTACCACTCACATGAAATCCGAGTCCAGACAACATGGACCCCTACCCATAGCCAGACTTTTATCCTAATCTTTGCGAGCTAGACACCTTACTAGGGAAATGGTCCTAGCACCTCAAGAACAATTTGCATTGAATACATTGGTTGTTAAACATTGTTACCAGTTTGTACAGAATGATCTCTGCCACAGTAAGATGATGAACTACCTCACCCCTCTTTGCAGCCTCCAGTAAGAGGACCTACTGCACCCCTTTTCCTAGCCGGGCCCTACTTTGACCACTGAATGCAAGCCACTGCTAACCATAGTATTGCTGGTTGTGGCCACTAGATATTACAAATGGTCTGTTTGCCCATGCAAATGTGACACAAAATTTCAAATGAAGACAAAGATACATTGCAATGAGGGGTATACGATACAGGCACTTCAAACGTTCACCAGGGCTGCCTACATAATCCATGACTGATAAGTGAACAATCGTAAAAGTTATTCTGCTAATAAAGTAAGTGTTTTTATATGAGCTGTTTTTTAATATTGCTTCTGGGACCTTGGAGCCTGGTTAAATTAAAGAAATTGGTTAAATTACTAATAATTTATATGGCTCCTCGATCAAAAGACACTCTAGCGCCGAACACGCTATGCATCTTTATTTTTTGATCTGGCACCAGGACTGGCACCTTCATCATTTGGTTGCAAAGTCAGAAGCTCTAACCACAAACTCACATCTTCAGCTCTATTCATGGCTCTGTCACACAGGCCATAACAGATTGGGCAGTACAGTCCTGCAACGTCATCAGAAAATTGCTGCCCTGGGACATAGACATGAGACACAAAATGGTCACAGCTGCACAGCTTCCCCTGAATAAGTGCCATGTCATGCCACAAAGACTCTAATATATTGGGACAAGTAATGTGCGCAAAAAGCTCAAATAACTTTAGGCGCTCACTTACAAGCAGTGCGCAGCTGGAGTGTCACTTTTTGTGACGTTGAAGTGGTGCACAGGGCTTAGCCATGTCTACAAAGCCACGTAAAGTCACCCTGCATGGCTTTTCTTGGTCTAGTAGATATGAAGTGAAGCACCGCAGCTCTTGTTGCTGTGTTGCCTCACACTACGATGGGGGGGTGCCATTGGCGTTACAGTGGGTCGTCCCACGTAACACCCATGGCATATGACACATTCCCAGATTTACAACAAGCAGTAAACCTGGAAATGCTTCTAAAGCATATGCCAGGGGTGGCATAGGGGAGGTACAACAAGGAGAAATAAAATTATGTCTCCTCATTTTTTCTTCTTTCTATGGGCCATATTACCAACAAAATGCAATATATATTGCAAACCGTGCTTAGCGTGTTTCCTGTTATCGCCGTCTTTTGCTGGATCACATTGCGGTCTTAGTGGTGTATCATCAATGCTTTCCTAAGAGGCGATGTGCAAACCAGCGAAAGCGGTGAGAAACCTGAAAGAGCGGGAGAAATCCTGCAATAATTTGACAGCGATAAGAAAAATCTTGCTAATACGCAAGTATGTACTTACACCATCGATCTACCTTCCATTGACAAGACTTGTAAGTCAAGTTTTAATTCGGTGTTAGATTCCTGCGATAACCGCGGTAAGCAGGACTTTTTCTCTTGCTTCGCTGGTCCTGTGCCGTGTTGTAAATACTGCAAAGTTATGTTTGCTACAGTTTCCATATAGTTTAAGTCAGGAACGCCTCCTTTGCATGTCATTAGCGATAAATATCGCTGACATCAATCAATCAATCAATCAATAAATTTATAGAGCGCGCTACTCACCCGTGAGGGTCTCAAGGCGCTGGAGTGAGAGGGGGTGGGTGACGCTATTGCTCGAAGAGCCAGGTCTTGAGGTGTTTCCTGAAGATGAGATGGTCCTCGGTCAGTCGTAGGTGTGTGGGGAGGGAGTTCCATGTTTTGGCTGCCAGGTAGGAGAACGATCTTCCTCCGGTGGTGGCTCTCCGGATCTGTGGGACGGTGGCGAGGGCGAGGCTGGCAGAGCTTAGCTGGCGGGTGGGGGTGTAGAACGAGAGGCGGTTGTTGAGGTATTCAGGGCCATTGTCGTGGAGTGCTTTGTGTGCGTGGGTGAGGAGCCTGAACGTGATCCTCTTGCTGATGGGGAGCCAGTGCAGGTTTCTCAATTGGGCGGATATGTGGCTGTGGCGGGGGATGTCGAGGATGAGTCGTGCGGAGGCGTTCTGTATACGCTGGAGTCATTTCTGAAGTTTGGCTGTGGTTCCTGCGTATAGGGCGTTTCCGTAGTCCAGTCGGCTGGTGATGAGGGCCTGGGTGACGGTTTTTCTGGTTTCGGTGGGGATCCACCAGAAGATCTTACGGAGCATGCGCAGAGTGTTTAAGCAGGATGACGAGATGGCGTTGACTTACTTGGCCATTGTGAGGGAGGAGTCCAGGATGAATCCCAGGTTGCGAGCGTGGTCCGTGGGTTTTGGTGCGGCGCCCAGTGCTGTGGGCCACCAGGAGTCGTCCCATGCGGAAGGGGATTGTCCGAGGATGAGGACCTCCGTTTTGTCTGAGTTCAACTTTAGGCGACTGAGTTTCATTCATTCTGCGACGTCTTTCATTCCTTCCTGGAGGTTGGTTTTGGCGGTGGCTGGGTCTTTGGTGAGGGAGAGTATCAGTTGGGTGTCATCGGCGTAGGAGATGATGTTGATGTGGTGTTTGAGTGCGATGGCGGCGAGGGGGCTCATGTAAATGTTGAAGAGGGTTGGGCGGAGCGAGGAGCAAAGCAAGTAAAAAAACTGCGCTATCTCAATAAAATAAGCGCTAAAGCACTTTAGCACTTGCTTGATAATAGGGCGATAAAAATATCGCCACCTTTTCGGCGAAAAGTGCTGCAAAAATGGCAAGATTGCCCTTGATAATATGCCCCTATTTGTGCTGCATCCTGCAGCACACATAGAAAGATAAAAACGCCTCCATGTATTGTTTTTGTGCAGGAAGGCATCCCTTCCTGGACAAAAACAATCATCCCTACAACGCAGACACCCCTGCGTTCAGTTGTGGCTGGCATCTATGGGGAATGGGGGAGGTGAGTGCTGGGCAAATACAATTAAAATATTAAACACTTACATTCAACAGGATGTCCTCTGTGCTGGACCTCTTCTTTCACCTGCTGAACAGGAACTAGATGCTGCAACTCCTTTGCCCAATTCTGGTGCTGGTCACACCATGACAGCAGCACCCTTATTGGATGGAGTGGCTTGTCTCGGTACTCCACAGCGCACTGGAGGTCTGTACTTCCTCTCAACTCAAATGTCTTCAGACAGCTGGGTTGAGAGGTTTAAAGTGTGCATGTCTGGTTGGCCGTCGTAAGACAGCTAGGCAAAGAGACATGTGCACTTTGAAAAGGGCCCAGGCAGCCCACCCTTCTTCCAGCTGCTGTCACTCAGCAGGCACCGCCCGTCCTGATGTTCTGTTTGGGACGGGTGGATGAAAAATAAAATAGTAATAAATTATCATTTTATTTTTCACATCTGGGGCTTTCTTTGGTGAGCATTTCAGTGGGGCTCACTTTGCCACTAGATTCAAGCTAGCCTGGCTGATGAAGGGTGTTACCCAGAAACTGGTCCCAGGATGCTTGTTTCTGGTTCAGGGAAGACCTGGCTTGGCAGTTCAGGCTAGACTGTTCCCATGAGGCACAGGGTCAAGACTGATTTGCATGTAGCTGAGTCTGAACTGAGGTGGGGAAGTGAGCTAAAGAATGATGATGGATTCAACCCCGATCTGTGACTGGGGGTGAGTGTCTGAAAAGTTGTAGCACTCCATCCATCATATCCTTGTGTTTTCTTTGTTCGCCCTAAGTTGACAGGGTATGCCCAGACGTGGGACCCTTGCTCACTTTGCCACTGGATTCAAGCTAGCCTGACTGATGAAGGGTATTACCCGGAAACCGGTCCCAGGATGCTTGTTTCCGGTTCAGGGAAGACGTGTCTTTGCAGTTCCGGCTAGACTGTTCCCACGAGGCACAGGGTCAGACTGATTTGCATATAGCCATGTCTGAACTGGGGTGGCAGAGTGGGCTAAAGAACGGTGATGGATCAAACCAAGATCTTTTGACTGGGTGTGAGTGTTTGATTGGTTCAGATGCTCCGTCCATCACCACCCCCTTTTGTACCGCTTTGGCCGCCATAAGTGTGGCAGGGTATGCTCAGACGTGAGTCCCTTGCTCACTTTTCCACTGGATTCAAGCAAGCCGGGCTGAAGACGGCTGGAATGCCAGAAACCGGTCCTCGGACGCTTGTTTCCGGTCCAGGGAAGGCATGGCTTGGCAGTTCGGGCTGGACTGTTCCCATGAGGCACAGGGTCAGACTGATTTGCATATAGCCATGTCTGAACTGGGGTGGCAGAGTGGGCTAAAGAACGGTGATGGATCAAACCCAGATCTTTTGACTGGGTGTGAGTGTTTGATTGGTTCAGATGCTCCGTCCATCACCACCCCCTTTTGTACCGCTTTGGCCACCATAAGTGTGGCAGGGTATGCTCAGACGTGAGTCCCTTGCTCACTTTGCCACTGGATTCAAGCAACCCGGGCTTAAGACTTCTGGAATGCCTCAAACCAGTCCTCGGAAGCTTGTTTCCGGTCCAGGGAAGGCATAGCTTGACAGTTCGGGCTGGACTGTTCCCATGAGGCACAGGGTCAGACTGATTTGCATATAGCCATGTCTGAACTGGGGTGGCAGAGTGGGCTAAAGAACGGTGATGGATCAAACGCAGATCTTTTGACTGGGTGTGAGTGTTTGATTGGTTCAGATACTCCGTCCATCACCACTCCCTTTTGTACCGCTTTGGCCGCCATAAGTGTGGGAGGGTATGCTCAGACGTGAGTCCCTTGCTCACTTTGCCACTGGAATCAAGCAAGCCGGGCTGAAGACGGCTGGAATCCCAGAAACCGGTCCTCGGAAGCTTGTTTCCGGTCCAGGGAAGGCATGGCTTGGCAGTTCGGGCTGGACTGTTCCCATGAGGCACAGGGTCAGACTGATTTGCATATAGCCATGTCTGAACTAGGGTGGCAGAGTGGGCTAAAGAACGGTGATGGATCAAACCCAGATCTTTTGACTGGGTGTGAGTGTTTGATTGGTTCAGATGCTCCGTCCATCACCACCCCCTTTTGTACCGCTTTGGCCACCATAAGTGTGGCAGGGTATGCTCAGACGATAGTCCCTTGCTCACTTTGCCACTGGATTCAAGCAAGCCGGGCTGAAGACGGCTGGAATGCCAGAAACCGGTTCTCAGAAGCTTGTTTCCGGTCGAGGGAAGGCATGGCTTGGCAGTTCGGGCTGGACTGTTCCCATGAGGCACAGGGTCAGACTGATTTGCATATAGCCATGTCTGAACTGGGGTGGCAGAGTGGGCTAAAGAACGGTGATGGATCAAACCCATATCTTTTGACTGGGTTTGAGTGTTTGATTGGTTCAGATGCTCCGTCTGTCACCACCCCCTTTTGTACCGCTTTGGCCGCCATAAGTGTGGCAGGGTATGCTCAGACGTGAGTCCCTTGCTCACTTTGCCACTGGATTCAAGCAAGCCGGGCTTAAGACGGCTGGAATGCCAGAAACCAGTCCTCCGAAGCTTGTTTCCGGTCCAGGGAAGGCATGGCTTGGCAGTTCGGGCTGGACTGTTCCCATGAGGCACAGGGTCAGACTGATTTGCATATAGCCATGTCTGAACTTGGGTGGCAGAGTGGGCTAAAGAACGGTGATGGATCAAACCCAGATCTTTTGACTGGGTGTGAGTGTTTGATTGGTTCAGATGCTCCGTCCATCACCACCCCTTTTTGTACCGCTTTGGCCGCCATAAGTGTGGCAGGGTATGCTCAGACGTGAGTCCCTTGCTCACTTTGCCACTGGATTCAAGCAAGCCGGGCTGAAGACTTCTGGAATGCCAGAAACCGGTCCTCGGAAGCTTGTTTCCGGTCTCGGGAAGGCATGGCTTGACAGTTCGGGCTGGACTGTTCCCATGAGGCACAGGGTCAGACTGATTTGCATATAGCCTTGTCTGAACTGGGGTGGCAGAGTGGGCTAAAGAAGGGTGATGGATCAAACCCAGATCTTTTGACTGGGTGTGAGTGTTTGATTGGTTCAGATGCTCCGTCCATCACCACCCCCTTTTGTACCGCTTTGGCCGCCATAAGTGTGGCAGGGTATGCTCAGACGTGAGTCCCTTGCTCACTTTGCTACTGGATTCAAGCAAGCTGGGCTGAAGACGGCTGGAATGCAAGAAACCGGTCCTCGGAAGCTTGTTTTCGGTCCACTAAAGGCATGGCTTGGCAGTTCGGGTTGGACGGTTCCCATGAGGCACAGGGTCAGACTGATTTGCATATAGCCATGTCTGAACTGGGGTGGCAGAGTGGGCTAAAGAACGCTGATGGATCAAACCCAGATCTTTTGACTGGGTGTGAGTGTTTGCTTGGTTCAGATGTTCCGTCCATCAGCATCCCCTTTTGTACCGCTTTGGCCACCATAAGTGTGGCAGGGTATGCTCAGACGTGAGTCCCTTGCTCACTTTGCCACTGGATTCAAGCAAGCCGGGGTGAAGAAGGCTGGAATGCCAGAAACCAGTCCTCTGAAGCTTGTTTCCGGTCCAGGGAAGGAATGGCTTGGCAGTTCTGGCTGGACTGTTCCCATGAGGCACAGGGTCAGACTGATTTGCATATAGCCATGTCTGAACTGGGGTGGCAGAGTGGGCTAAAAAACGGTGATGGATCAAACCTAGATCTTTTGACTGGGTGTGAGTGTTTGATTGGTTCAGATGTTCCGTCCATCACCATCCCCTTTTGTACCGCTTTGGCCGCCATAAGAGTGGCAGGGTATGCTCAGACGTGAGTCCCTTGCTCACTTTGCCACTGGATTCAAGCAAGCCGGGCTGAAGACGGCTGGAATGCCAGAAAACGGTCCTCGGAAGCTTGTTTCCGGTCCAGGGAAGGCATGGCTTGGCAGTTCGGGCTGGACTGTACCCATGAGGAACAGGGTCAGACTGATTTGCATATAGCCATGTCTGAACTGGGGTGGCAGAGTGGGCTAAAGAACGGTGATGGATCAAACCCAGATCTTTTGACTGGGAGTGAGTGTTTGATTGGTTCAGATGCTCCGTCCATCACCACCCCCTTTTGTACCGCTTTGGCCGCCATAAGTGTGGCAGGGTATGCTCAGACGTGAGTCCCTTGCTCACTTTGCCACTGGATTCAAGCAAGCCGGGCTGAAGATGGCTGGAATGCCAGAAACCGGTCCTCGGAAGCTTGTTTTCGGTCCAGGGAAGGCATGGCTTGGCAGTTCGGGTTGGACGGTTCCCATGAGGCACAGGGTTAGACTGATTTGCATATAGCCATGTCTGAACTGGGGTGGCAGAGTGGGCTAAAGAACGCTGATGGATCAAACCCAGATCTTTTGACAGGGTGTGAGTGTTTGCTTGGTTCAGATGTTCCGTCCATCACCATCCCCTTTTGTACCGCTTTGGCCGCCATAAGAGTGGCAGGGTATGCTCAGACGTGAGTCTCTTGCTCACTTTGCCACTGGATTCAAGCAAGCCGGGCTGAAGACGGCTGGAATGCCAGAAACCGGTCCTCGGAAGCTTGTTTCCGGTCCAGGGAAGGCATGGCTTGGCAGTTCGGGCTGGACTGTTCCCATGAGGCACAGGGTCAGACTGATTTGCATATAGCCATGTCTGAACTGGGGTGGCAGAGTGGGCTAAAGAACGGTGATGGATCAAACCCAGATCTTTTGACTGGGTGTGAGTGCTTGATTGGTTCAGATGCTCCGTCCATCACCACCCCCTTTTGTACCGCTTTGGCCGCCATAAGTGTGGCAGGGTATGCTCAGACGTGAGTCCCTTGCTCACTTTGCCACTGGATTCAAGCAAGCCGGGCTGAAGACGGCTGGAATGCCAGAAATCGGTCCTCGGAAGCTTGTTTTTGGTCCAGGGAAGGCATGGCTTGGCAGTTCGGGTTGGATGGTTCCCATGAGGCACAGGGTCAGACTGATTTGCATATAGCCATGTCTGAACTGGGGTGGCAGAGTAGGCTAAAGAACGCTGATGGATCAAACCCAGATCATTTGACTGGGTGTGAGTGTTTGCTTGGTTCAGATGTTCCGTCCATCACCATCCCCTTTCGTACCGCTTTGGCCACCATAAGAGTGGCAGGGTATGCTCAGACGTGAGTCCCTTGCTCACTTTGCCACTGGATTCAAGCAAGCCGGGCTGAAGACAGCTGGAATGCCAGAAACCGGTCCTCAGAAGCTTGTTTTCGATCCAGGGAAGGCATGGCTTGGCAGTTCGGGTTGGACGGTTTCCATGAGGCACCGGGTCAGACTGATTTGCATATAGCCATGTCTGAACTGGGGTGGCAGAGTGGGCTAAAGAACGCTGATGGATCAAACCCAGATCTTTTGACTAGGTGTGAGTGTTTGATTGGTTCAGATGCTCCGTCCATCACCACCCCCTTTTGTACCACTTTTGCCGTCATAAGTGTGGCAGGGTATGCTCAGACGTGAGTCCCTTGCTCACTTTGCCACTGGATTCAAGCAAGCCGGGCTCAAGACGGCTGGAATGACAGAAACCGGTCCTCGGAAGCTTGTTTCCGGTCAAGGGAAGGCATGGCTTGGCAGTTCGGGCTGGAATGTTCCCATGAGGCACATGGTCAGACTGATTTGCATATAGCCCTGTCTGAACTGGGGTGGCAGAGTGGGCTAAAGAACGGTGATGGATCAAACCCAGATCTTTTGACTGGGTGTGAGTGTTTGATTGGTTCAGATGCTCCGTCCATCACCAACACCCTTTTGTACCGCTTTGGCCGCCATAAGTGTGGCAGGGTATGCTCAGACGTGAGTTCCTTGCTCACTTTGCCACTGGATTCAAGCAAGCCGGGCTGAAGACGGCTGGAATGCCAGAAACCGGTCCTCGGAAGCTTGTTTTCGGTCCAGGGAAGGCATGGCTTGGCAGTTCGGGTTGGACGGTTCCCATGAGGCACAGGGTCAGACTGATTTGCATATAGCCATGTCTGAACTGGGGTGGCAGAGTGGGCTAAAGAACGCTGATGGATCAAACCCAGATCTTTTGACTGGGTGTGAGTGTTTGATTGGTTCAGATGCTCCGTCCATCACCACCCCCTTTTGTACCACTTTGGCCGTCATAAGTGTGGCAGGGTATGCTCTGACGTGAGTCCCTTGCTCACTTTGCCACTGGATTCAAGCAAGCCGGGCTGAAGACAACTGGAATGACAGAAACCGGTCCTCGGAAGCTTGTTTCCGGTCCAGGGAAGGCATGGCTTGGCAGTTCGGGCTGGACTGTTCCCATGAGGCACAGGGTCAGACTGATTTGCATATAGCCATGTCTGAACTGGGGTGGCAGAGTGGGCTAAAGAACGGTGATGGATCAAACCCAGATCTTTTGACTGAGTGTGAGTGTTTGATTGGTTCAGATACTCTGTCCATCACCACCCCCTTTTGTACCGCTTTGGCCGCCATAAGTGTGGGAGAGTATGCTCAGACGTGAGTCCCTTGCTCACTTTGCCACTGGAATCAAGCAAGCCGGGCTGAAGACGGCTGGAATGCCAGAAACCGGTCCTCGGAAGCTTGTTTCCGGTCCAGGGAAGGCATGGCTTGGCAGTTCGGGCTGGACTGTTCCCATGAGGCACAGGGTCAGACTGATTTGCATATAGCCATGTCTGAACTGGGGTGGCAGAGTGGGCTAAAGAACGGTGATGGATCAAACCCAGATCTTTTAACTGGGTGTGAGTGTTTGATTGGTTCAGATGCTCCGTCCATCACCACCCCCTTTTGTAAGACTGTTCCCATGAGGCACAGGGTCAAGACTGATTTGCATATAGCTGGGTCTGAACTGAGGTGGCAAATTGAGCTAAAGAATGATATTGGATTTGATAGAGCAAGATTTTGCATCGCGACTTGCTCGATTCATGAACCTCGAAACCATTGTAACCTCGTAACGAATTGTATGTTTTACTAATATCTTTTATTTTCGATACATATATATATGATAGAGAAGCTTGCCTATGTGTTTTACTAATATGATTAATCTGTGTTTTAAAAATGGCCGCTGCTTGACTTTCCTCTTCTGCGCATGCGTCAGTCACACTCACGTGACTACACTTAGAGATAGTTTTGGAGGGAAAGGGTGCGCATGCGTAACAGCCACAAGATGGCGCACATTTGTATTAACGTGCTGAAGCTTTGTGCTGCTGCTCTTGTGAAATTGTTTGTTGCACTCACCAATAATGCATAGTATATTTTTATAATGATGAAGCTAAAGTACGACGTCATGACATGAAGTACATTCATTTATTTTATGTACTAATTTGTTTTCGCTTGCTTTTCATGTATCACTCGGCAATTGAGGGGTGATGGGGCTGGGGAGTCCATCTTGGAGGGCCCGTCTACGCAGAATCAATCCATGGTGCAGCGGCATTGAAACCAAGCCAAAGAAGGTCGATGCCAGAGCCTGCCTGGGAATATGCACCTTCACCCAGCAAGAGCATCATGATTGTATTCTAATTGTTTCAAATTGTATTCTTCCCATTGTATTCTGTGCGACTTCTCGTGGGAACCCCTAATCTTGCTAGGCGGCACCTTAACATGCAAATTAGGCCTTAGAATAGTCTGTTCTGATTGGTGTGTTAACCAAATCCTACCTTAGGACCAATCGAAATTTGGGGATTCTGACACTTTGCAACATTGGGGGGTTGTACCCTGTCCCAAAACAGTATAACTAGCCTAGGTTTAGCTAGAGAAATTGTCCGACTTGTCTGAATAGCTGACCTGTCACTGACCCAACGCACTCAATAGGTGACTTGATACAGAGGTGCTGCGGAGCTCTTTGTCCGAAATCTGACCATAGACTCTGAAGGTTTTACTGAACCTTAAGTGCTGGCGGAGCACTTTTTCTGGGAATTCGCTGACCCAATCGGGTTCCTGATCGATAGCTGCAGAGAGGGTGGAGCGCAGGCGTTGCTTCCGAACTGCGGGTGCTGGTCGTATCCTGGTGGTCCTGTCCTGATCCGAATCTGGGTTTCCTGTCCTGTCCTGGGGTGTCCATTCTGCACCTGCTGTCCTACTGAGGGTTATCCTTCCTTGAGGGTTTTCCTGTCCTTAACTGACCCGTGGCCAGGGTTGGTTTTCACACCAGTCTAGGTAAATATTGCTCTGAAACTCTTAAACTGCACCTTTCTATTTTTCTGTCTTTGCTTCAATAAAGACATACCTTTGCACGTGATAATTTTCCATGCTTTCTCCTGCAACTATTGCATTTCGTAAAGTCATTTGCATTTGATTACATAACGTGTTCCTATGTTACCCTACCTTTTAGAAATCATTTTCTGTATTGCAGTTTGCAACTTCCTGATATGGTCTTGGTTTTTCTCTCGTAAAACTGACTAAAGTAACTCAGATTTATAGCGTGTTCATCTTGCCCCTTATCTTAGTTTTCCTCTCACTTAGCGGGTTCCCTGTCGCACTAGAATTTTTTTTGATAAAACTGTATGACTGCCTTACTTGAATTTAAGATAAACTTTTCAAAACTTCCAGTTGTCCGTGGTCATTTATAAAAAGTAAAGTCATATTTTTAAATGGTGTATTTTGCTGCCTTTCCTTTTACAGCTAGCTCCCTGACCCATCGTGGTCATAGGTACCCATAACGGTGGATGGTAAGTTGGGTACACTGAAAATAAATCGAAAAGGAACTCACAATTATTGGTAGTAGATTGTGTGGTCATCTGATCAATGTATATGATAAAGTAAAGTATATGGGCCCGAAGCCAGAAGTGGCGAAATTATTGGTCGGGTGACCCGCGATCTCTAGCAGTAATTTTCTGGTAGCAGAGCTATGGTTAGGGACTAGTTAAAGGATAGGTAGGACTAGTTAGTCTAGCTAAGTCGGATGCTGCTATAAGAGTAGAGGCTTCAAGAGAATTGATCACTCACTTGAAAATCGTTTACTTTGAAAAATTATGAATTGTTTTAAAAATATTGTTCTTATTATTATACTGTTATATGTATTAATCCAGTCGTACGTAAAACGTCTTGCATGTTGTTAAGGAAATCCCCGGGGAATTGAATAGCGAGTGGTGAATAGAATCCGCTTGCTTTGAGGTCACTGGCCCAAGGAAAGTTAGTGTAGGTTAGGCAGAACTGGAAGCACTGACTAGGGTTTTCTGAATGTATGATTGAATAAATGATAGTAACGAGGTTCATTGGCAAAATTCCTACTGTGGCATAACCTAGTGAGGGTCGCACCGAAAGAGTAGCAGGTTCATCGGAGCTCGAGTGAAAGCAAAGGGGTTCGCTAGGGAAACTTTAGGCTCGGATATATCCCGGAAAGGTGGATGAGTCTAGGGGAGTAACAGGTTTTCCAATGCTAGTGTGAAGGGTAGGCAGAAGAGATCTACTCGTAGTAAGTGAAAAGTAAATGGAAGTAGTTTACTTGCAGTAAAACAAATCTTTCCTGTCTAGACACTTGAGCACAGTGGCGAATGTGTATTCGTTGTTAAATAACCAAGCACTGAACACTTTAGAAAGAAAGAAAGTTTCCGTTACCTTGTGAAGGAGGGAGTCAGTCGCGAAGCGGCTCTGACGTCACTCCGTGCCGCGCTGGGATTGGTAGACACAGCGGGCTGCTAGCGTAGCTGGGATTGTAAAGGAGGGGCGAGCGCCGGAGCGTGGGAACTGTCTCACGAAGGGGCCGCGCACCCATTGGTCGAAAATATTTGAACTCGTGCATTTTATTGGCCGCACGAAAATAAAAGACGCATTCGGTTTGGGAGTGACTTGTAAACAAAGCCGCTTGCAGGAATAGTATGTGGCATTCGTATACTCCGGAGACTAGACCCGATCCCAGATCTCTAGGGTTTGGAAGAGATCAGTGGAAGACTAATAGATACGACATTATGTACGGAACTAAAAGAAAGATATCTCTTGTAAATAAGGTGAAAAATTATTTCAAAAAGGACAAGCCGATTAAAACTAGAGACGGTGTTGTCATACCGCAACCCAACACTCCCGCATCTTTCATGATGTTCGATAAAGGGTACAACACATGTGTATGGTTGGAAAATTGGATAAAATACACGAAAGATGACGGAGTATTGGCTTTTCCGTTAGATGGAACGTTTAACAGCAGAATTCTATTTAATTTGAGAACCCGAATGAATGATTTACATCCCAGACCTAGATTAACGCAGTATGAAGCGCTAGAGGAATGGGAAATCGAGGCTTTCGAAAGGGATAAGCCACGGATGGACAAAGGGTTAACTAAATTTTATCCAAAGTTGAAGCAGGAAGCACGAGCTAAAAAGATGAAACAGTGGAGGCAGAATATGATAGTGGAGGGGTTGTTTCCCATGATGCCAGCAGATGATCCTTCTGAGGGAAAGAAACGGTTGGAAAAATCTAAACATTGGGTACCCATTGGAAAGTCAGATGATGAATTATTAGATGACCTATGTACAAGAAGTCCGCCTCCTTATAATGAGGGACATCGACCTTCCAGTGCAGGAGATATTTCCCGAAGACTTCCTCCTCAGGAAGAAGTTAGGTCCGCAAGTGTAGGAGGGGGTTACCACATTCCTCCCTATACTGAGAGTCTAGGACCAGTGGATACAAGAAACATTTACCCCAGGATGTCAGCTAGTGGGGAGACAGGATATTCCCGGGAAGGAGATTTTTGTTCTCGACCTCCCTACGGAGGCGAGGTGAGACCGTCAAGTTCAGGAATGCCGTTATTACAGTCACAGTATGAGGAAGAAAGAAGATCCCTAGGTACAGGAAGTTTATTCCCAAGACCAAATTATGGTGAAGGACCTAGTGAGACTCATCCCACTGCCCCAAGTTATGCTCCCACACTAACCCCGCAGGTGTTACATGACCAATCCATAGAGAGATTACTGGAAGAGAAGGAGCGGGAGGTTCTAGCAAAACAGAGAACTGAGATCATTCAGAAAATGTCCCAGTTAAATACCAGTCCTGAAGCATTGACAATCCCAGTAACAATCGGACCCGTGGTTTCATTGTACGGGGATCGGCATGAAAGTCCAAAACCTCCAGTTATTACTCCCGTTATTGCACAACCCAGACCAGAACCATTAATTGTAGATGAACAGACGAGTGAGTGTGAGTCTGAAGTCTCACTGCTGGATCTGCCCATTAGAAATACAGGGAAAAGAATGCAGAAAAGACATAATCCTTTCAATGCGAGGGAGATTCAAATGGAATCGACTTCGGGTACTAGAAGTGTCACTTTGGTCACACCTGAGGAAATCGAAAGATGGAGTCAAGAATTAGAGAAACAAACTTTGCAAACGAAACCTTTAGACCTCTACAAACTGAGAGTAGAAATAGAAGAATTAATGGCAGGAAACGTAGGATTAGACAGATTAAATACCTACTCTGAAGAAGAGCTGTTGTTTATGTGCAAAAGTCTTACCCGCAATGTCCGAGTACTTCATGAAAAATTGACAGATACTGCTGCTAGTATGGGAATAGACATTTCAAAATCAAAACCCTTGCAGAAACCCTACCGAGCAGAATTTTCAGACAAAGATTTGGAAAACCTGAATGTGTCAGGGAAAAAGGCACAGGTCAAGGAACTATTGACAGTATTGCAGAAATGGGGAGACGTGGAAAAATGGAAAGCCAGATGGGCTAGGAAGAAAGATGAGGCCAGGTCTAGGCAGGTAACTCCCGAATTCGCTCTAAGAGAAGCTGAAAAGCCAGAACAGTTATGCCCTATGCGTGAAGTACCAGGGGGAAAATATGTACATGTCCCATGGTCCCGTCAGGATATTGTGTCCTTTACCAATGACTTCCAAAAATTACGCGAAAAACCAGTCGATTGGTATCGGCAGGTAGAAAGATTTGTAAAAGTGCAGAAATGCTTGTGGAAGGACCTGGATGGGTTCTTCGACATAGTGGTCCCTGTAGATCTGTGGACTGAGTGTAAAATAGCAATTGCCTGGCCTAGTGAGGAATACCCGAGAGATGACAAAACTGGGGAACCATCGAAGGAAGTGATGAGGAAATATGAACAAGTAATTCAACATTTGAAAATAAAAGTACCTGCAAAGGAAACTGATTGGACTAAGATAGATAGAACCACGCAGGAAAGGGACGAGACTGTGCATTCCTTTTATGAAAGGCTGTTGCAGGTATTTAAAACATACAGTGGTATAGATAACATCGAGATGAAGGACATGACCCACTTCATTTACAGGTTTGTAAACGGTTTAAGACCCGAAATTTGTCAGTGGATAAAGGATAATAAAATCTGTTGGCATACCAAAAAGATAGATGAGGTCCTGCGGTATGCAAAGTACTGTGAGGACGAAATGGCAGAAAAGAAAAAGGCCCTGAAGGAGAAGGTGATGTGGGCTCAAGTGAAGCTCGCAGAACAGCAAGAAAAGCAACTGAGTAAATTAAATAAAGTTACTCAGAACCAAGGTCCTGGGGGAGGAGGAAAGCCCCGACCTAAAATGAGTAGAGAGGAAGCCAAAAAGAAATTTCCCTGCCATCAGTGCGGAGAAATTGGACATTGGCGAGACGAGTGTCCGTATTTACAAAATGATAATGTCCAAACACCTGATTTAATTCCACAGACGCAGAATGAAAAGCAAAGAAAGACCCAGCAGCAGGTAAAAACGATTCAAGTGCCACGAGCGCCAAAGCCTATATTTAAAGGGAAGTCACCACAGGGTGATGATGTAGAAGTCTGGGGAGGCAATGAGGATAGAAATACAGCAACTTCGCAGTATTTGTTGAACGGCACCTTTTTCTGTGATGACCAATACTGAAGGGGCCTGAGAGGGGAGGACGAGGAGTGCGTACTTGGCGCCTCTTTGCCGGTAGACCAGTCAGGGCCATACATTGAAGGAAAGGTTGATGGAAATGATGTCACCTTTCTATTGGACACTGGCGCTACCCGTTCTACTGTGAGAACAGTGGACGTTCCAAACCTACCCCTCTCGGGAGAAGCAATCCAAGTAGTAGGAGTATCTAATCAATTGATTAGTACACCTGTTACCGAACCCATGGAGATCTAAATTGGAAACTTTAAGCAAATGCACAGATTTGTTGTCTGTGATATCAGTCCGGTAAATTTGCTGGGACGTGATTTGCTGTGCAAAATGAATTGTACCATCTTTTGCACACCAAAGGGCGTCGAAATTCAAACCCCAGATGAAGACGGTATCTACAAGCTAATGTTAATTAGACCTGACTCAGAAATAAAACGACTGACTATACAGGACTTACCTGAAGAACTCCAGCAGACAGTGAAACCAGAAGTATGGGACTTTACAGGAAAGGATGTGGGATTAATGAAAAACGTAGACCCCATACAAATAGCCATGAAGGAAAACGCAGTATACCCGAATACCAAGCCTTACAGAATGAGTGCAGAAGTAAGAGCAGGTGTTGCCATTGAAATTCAGAAATTGCTAGAAGCAAACATCATACAGGAGGTAATGAGTAGCCCGTGTAATTCACCCATTATGGGCATCAAAAAGCCTAATGGCAAGTATCGAGTAGTGCAGGACCTGAGAAAGGTAAACAAGATAGTGGTCCCTTGCTGCCCTATTGTTCCGAACCCGGCAGTGATTCTGTATCAGATCCCCTGGGATGCTGAATGGTTCACTGTAATAGACCTATGTCATGCTTTCTTTTCGATCCCATTGCATCCAGATAGCAAATTTCTTTTCTCATTTGCTTTCAACAGTAACGTGTATGTCTGGAACAGGGTCCCCCAGGGGTACACAGAAAGCCCCTCTATCTTTAATCAGATCTTGAAAAAATGCCTTGAAACCTTAGTCTTACCTGGAAAATCTGTTTTGGTACAGTACATAGACGACCTATTGGTGGCGTCTAAAAGCCATAGGGATTGCGTGGTTGACACCATTGCCTACTAAATCACCTGAGTGAAAAGGGACATAAAGTGGCCCCTGAGAAATTACAGTTCTGTTCGAAATCAGTGAAATATCTGGGACACCAGATAGAAAAAGGTATCAGAAAAGTCACCTCGGAGAGAGTCAGAATAATTCAAAATATGCAGTTACCCCGTACTCAGAAAGAAATCAGAATGTTCCTCAGAGTTGTAGGTTATTGCAGGCAATGGATTGTAGGATTTGCAGTTCTTGCAAAACCTTTGATACAAATGACAAAGAAAGGAGCAAAGGACCCAGTTGAATGGAATGACGAGAGCCTAACAGCTTTCCCACAGTTGCGAAATTGCCTGTGTACAGCCCCTGCTCTGGGAATGCCTGACTACTCCAAGGAGTTTGGCTTATTCTGTGACACTCGTGACAATTGTGCATTGTCAGTCCTGACTCAGGAGCATGGGTTGACCAGAAGGCCTGTGGCATATTTTTCTGCCACTTTGGATCCAGTGGCTGCTGGACTACCTGGATGTCTGAAAGCAGTAGCTGCAACTTGCACCAGTTTAGAACAAAGTGAGTCCATTATCATGGAACATCCTGTAACTGTGTATGTTCCACATGCAGTTGTGATTCTATTGACTCGTACGAAAACTCAGTATCTCACCCCTAGTCGGCTGACTAAATATGAGAGGATTCTCTTGGGTGCTGCAAATATCGTTATTACCCGATGTAACATTTTAAACCCTGCCACTCTACTCCCTGACTCAATGGTAATGGAAGATAAGGGAGATAATGAGCATGACTGCATTAACCTGACAGAGTTCAGTACCAAACCTCGCCCAGACATTAAAGAAACTCCTTTGCCTGTGCATGATGTGGAATGGTTCGTGGATGGTTCCTGCTTAAGACATGAACTAGGAGGCCTAAGTGCTGCCTATGCTGTGGTCACGTTAGACAAAATTGAAGAAGCATCTTATCTATTTGGAGTAAAGTCTGCACAAATAGCCGAATTGATCGCTCTGATAAGAGCTTGCAAATTGGGAAAAGACAAAAAAGTAACAGTGTATACTGATAGTCAGTACTGTTACGGGGTTGTGCATGACTTTGGCCAGTTATGGCTACAAAGAGAATTCCTGACTTCCTCAGGTACCCCCATTCGGAATGGAAAAGTTGTCCAAGACCTTTTAGAGGCAATCCAATTACCAAAAGAATTGGCAGTGGTCAAATGTGTTGCTCATAAGAAGGGCCTTGACCCTGTATCTTTGGGAAATGATTTTGCTGATCGGGTGGCAAAACAATGTGCTATGGATCGAATGAGAATAAATCCCAATCGGGGTGGGGTTGGAAACAGCTGCCAACTTAGAATGTTTGAAGAAGTGCCTACTTGGGATGAAGTGAGAGAATGGCAGCATGTGACGCCCTGGGAAGAGAAAGAGAAATGGAAAGAACAAGGTTGTAAACCGAGACGTGAGGATGGTGTCATGGTGGGCCCAAATGGTATGCCTGTGTTACCAAGACACCTGCTTGCCCCAATGGCTCGATTGATACATGAGGGATCACACATTGCGAGGGACGCCATGGTTCTGGTATTTCAACAGACTTGGTACAACAAGAAATTCAGGAAGGTAGCAGAGTCCCTTTGCCAGAGGTGCTTGACATGTCAGCAGTTCAACGCTGGCAAGAGAACAGAAGTTGAACTGATGAAAATTGGGAGATCAGGGGGTCCCTTTGTGAGAATACAAATTGATTTCGTTACCATGCCACGATGTGAGGGAAAAAGATATGTCCTTGTCATTGTCTGCTTATTTTCAAAATGGGTGGAAGCTTACCCTGCCACACAGAATGACGCCATAACAGTAGCTAAGCTCCTACTAAAAGAGTTGATACCTAGATTCGGGGTTCCAGTATTTATTGACTCAGATAGAGGTACTCATTTTCAGAATGAAATTTTGGCCCAGCTTTGTACAGCATTTGGCATCACACAAAAGCTGCACTGTGCATATCATCCAGAGGCTTCTGGAGTGGTAGAACAAATAAATGGCACTATAAAAAAATAGATTGGCAAAAATATGTGATTCTACCGGCTTGAACTGGATAAAAGCCTTGCCTCTTGTTCTGATGGGACTCAGAAGCATTCCAGATCGAAGAACAGGCCTGAGCCCCCATGAAATATTGATGGGAAGAGTGATGAGACAAGCATGGGTACCAGGATACAAACTGTTAAGCATTTCTGATGATTTGGTACTTGAATACTGCAAGCAACTGGGTGACCAAGTGCGTTCTATCTCTCGCCAGATTGGGGCAGACGCCGTCGCCAACCCGACAACTCCAGTTCACAAATTGGTTCCTGGTGACTGGGTTAAGATAAAGAAGCATACTCGTTCAAGTTGCCTTGCGCCAAGGTGGGGGAAAAAGCACCAAGTAATCCTGGTAACAACGACAGCAGTGAAGTGTGCAGGCGTTCCCAAGTGGATCCATGCCAGCCATACCAAGAAGGTGATACCAGACGAGGAGCCTGGAGCTGAAGGTCGTCCCGCTGAGGGGTCCACAGACGTTGGTCCTGAAGTAGCTGATATCAGACGGCCGAGCACCAGTCCCGTTGAGGGTCCTTTAGGCGTTGGTCCAGAGGCAGCCGATGACGTATGGCCAAGCACCAGTACTGCCGAGGAGCCCACAGACGTTGGTCCGAAAGTAGCTGATGACGAGCTGCAGAGGATTTGGCCAGAAGATTGGATACCCATAGTCGATCTTACTGGAGATCCACTGAGAACAAGAGAGCGAATAAGGGAAGACAGAGAGTGGAATAGAGAGGACAAGCAAGGCACAGGCGAAGACCCTCAGATCATTGAGATTCACATCAAAACTGAGGACGAAGAAGAAGGTCAGACAGGGACAGAACAAGTGATCGATACTCCTCCACAGACTCCTGATATCGAAAAGGGACAGACTAGACATAGTGTAATAGTTCGAGCAGAAGAAAATCAAGGGATCGAAGTGCTCGAGCAGGATCAGGCAGAACTAGAAGAACGTGTTCAGGACACGGAAACAGAGACATTCGAAAGCAAAAATCAAAACTCACCTGAACAAGGCCAGCTTAGCAACCAGGCAGAAGAAATAGATACAAGACCTGGGACTAGTCAGACAGAAAGGGAGAAGACAGAAATTGAAGTGCCACAAACAAGTGAAAATAAAAGAACATTAGAGGAAAGCCAAATAACAGTGCCAGCTAAAAGACTCAAGAAAAAGAAGCACATTGAGCCAAGGTATATTAAAAGACTAAGATTAAGAATAAAAACAGTCCAAGAGAAACTTGCAGACATAAGAAGAAGTCCCCGAATTGCAGAAATACCTGAAGATAGCTCCAAGAGAAGGAGTGAAAGAATAAAAAGACAAAACGAAAAATACAAGGATCCAGAGTGGACCTACTTAATCTTGGAAAACTTTGAGGATCTTGATATTACTGACGAAAGCGACGGAGAACGGATTACTGATTACTCTGCAGAGGAAGAGGAAGAACCTCCGTGAAATTGCTCAGAAAAAAAAAAAAATACCTGGAAAGAGCTGCAAAGAGGGGTTAAAATTTCCTTCTGAGCCAAAATGTCTGATTCAAACGTTAGTGGTAGACCTAGCCGCAGTTGTTGTAAGACATGCTGCAAAGTGTGTATATGTAGTATAGTTATAGTAATATTAATTTGGATAGGATTAACAGTTTTCATTCCCTTTATGGTTAGCAAAAATACTAATATTGACCCTACTCAGATTACCGACACTGAAGAACTGACAACACAAAGTGTAGAAAGACGTGAGAAAGCACTCAGACAGACAAAACGTGACTTAGACGCATCAGATGAGGAAGGACTACATTACCACGGAGTTAGAAACAAGACACACTTAAATGTTTTCGCAAATTTGTTAGTGCATTACGTAGAAACTATGGAAATAGAAGATTGCTATGTCTGCATGAAGCTACCTACTTCTGTGGCTGAAGGCGTGACATATCATCATCTACCTCTGACCTATGGAATTTCCTGTAGTATTTTAGCAAGCTTATTTTACAAAAGAGGACCGTTACAGTACTATTACTCTAATAATGACGTGATCTTTTCTGAACTTCCCATTCGTGGAAATCTGAATCCTGTACATACCAAAAGTGACGTAATACGATATATGGGAGACTATTTTCTGACTATAGGCAATATAGACATAGCTGAAGCACACAGAGATAACTTGACCTGTACATTACATGAACAGGAAAAGGTATTTTTAAACATGGCAGAGAAAAGAAGGGAGAGTTTCCAAAGAAAGGCTAATGACAAAAGGCAGAAAACACCTAAATGGGCTGAAAACATGGAAAGCACCTCAAATGGCGGGGCAGGGCCTGCTTTGTTGCTGGATTTCGAGAAGAAAGGGAAACTCTGTCTTCATCGTGAGAAGACTAGTTATTATAATAACATTTTCATTGGTTCCAGTCAATGTGAACATAATTACAAGGTAATTGGAGGTTGGGGATTCAAAAATGGGTCAGAGCCTGTGTTTCCTGGAATTTATTATATATGTGGAGACAAGGCTTATTTCAAATTGCCGGATCACTGGTATGGAAGCTGCTATTTTGGCATTGTTTTCCCGAGAATATACCATGTGAATGAAATTGCTGGAAGCAGTGAAAACACTAATGGCTTAGTGCGTATTAAAAGAGAAAGCATAGGTGAAATAATGGGTAGTATTTTTAGTGCACTGATACCTGGAGTGGGAGTGGTTCTGAACACTCACAGAATTTGCAAATTATCCACTATAGTGGATGTGCTGTCTACTGACACAGCTCATGGATTTCTGCTGGTCAATACTGAAATGGTTGCGATCAGATCAATGGTTTTGCAGAACAGACTTGCTCTTGACACCTTATTAGCAAAAGAGGGCGGAGTCTGCCGGATGTTAAAGGCGCAACATTGTTGCACTTACATTCCGGACAAAAGCGTACAGCTCAAAAGATATGTGAAAAACATTACTAATTTGGAAAAGGAACTCAAACCACTTGAGGTTGACAGTGCCTGGAAGAGACTGGTTGATGGTCTCTCCAATGTAGGTCATTGGTTTGCTAGTTTAGGTAAAAGCTTATTGTTAAAGGTACTGATGCCAATTGGAGTGATAGGTCTTATCCTATTTCTCATATTCGTCTGTTGCAAATGTCGCAAACACCGAAAGAAATATCAAGTGAATGCGAGAGGAGTGAAACGAAGTGCGGATGAACTTGAATTGGAAGAAATGAATAATCAGATTTATAAAAAGGTGAAAAATTCTCACCCTACCAAAACTGAGAAAGAGAAGCTGAATCGCTTGTTGGAAGAGATAGAAATGTACAAGGTGTGAAAGAAAGTTGGCATCTGGTTCCATTTTTGTGATGATAGTAAATATCATCAAAGAGGGGATTGATAGAGCAAGATTTCGCATCGCGACTTGCACGATTCATGAACCTCGAAACCATTGTAACCTCGTAACGAATTGTATGTTTTACTAATATCTCTTATTTTCGATACATATATAGATGATAGAGAAGCTTGCCTATGTGTTTTACTAATATGATTAATCTGTGTTTTAAAAATGGCCGCTGCTTGACTTTCCTCTTCTGCGCATGCGTCAGTCACACTCACGTGACTACACTTAGAGATAGTTTTGGAGGGAAAGGGTGCGCATGCGTAACAGCCACAAGATGGCGCACATTTGTATTAACGTGCTGAAGCTTTGTGCTGCTGCTCTTGTGAAATTGTTTGTTGCACTCACCAATAATGCATAGTATATTTTTATAATGATGAAGCTAAAGTACGACATCATGACATGAAGTACATTCATTTATTTTATGTACTAATTTGTTTTCGCTTGCTTTTCATGTATCACTTGGCAATTGAGGGGTGATGGGGCTGGGGAGTCCATCTTGGAGGGCCCGTCTACGCAGAATCAATCCATGGTGCGGCGGCATTGAAACCAAGCCAAAGAAGGTCGATGCCAGAGCCTGCCTGGGAATATGCACCTTCACCCAGCAAGAGCATCATGATTGTATTCTAATTGTTTCAAATTGTATTCTTTCCATTGTATTCTGTGCGACTTCTCGTGGGAACCCCTAATCTTGCTAGGCGGCACCTTAACATGCAAATTAGGCCTTAGAATAGTCTGTTCTGATTGGTGTGTTAACCAAATCCTACCTTAGGACCAATCGAAATTTGGGGATTCTGACACTTTGCAACATTGGGGGGTGGTACCCTGTCCCAAAACAGTATAACTAGCCTAGGTTTAGCTAGAGAAATTGTCCGACTTGTCTGAAAAGCTGACCTGTCACTGACCCAACGCACTCAATAGGTGACTTGATACAGAGGTGCTGCGGAGCTCTCTGTCCGAAATCTGACCATAGACTCTGAAGGTTTTACTGAACCTTAAGTGCTGGCGGAGCACTTTTTCTGGGAATTCGCTGACCCAATCGGGGTCCTGATCGATAGCTGCAGAGAGGGTGGAGCGCAGGCGTTGCTTCCGAACTGCGGGTGCTGGTCGTATCCTGGTGGTCCTGTCCTGATCCGAATCTGGGTTTCCTGTCCTGTCCTGGGGTGTCCATTCTGCACCTGCTGTCCTACTGAGGGTTATCCTTCCTTGAGGGTTTTCCTGTCCTTAACTGACCCGTGGCCAGGGTTGGTTTTCACACCAGTCTAGGTAAATATTGCTCTGAAACTCTTAAACTGCACCTTTCTATTTTTCTGTCTTTGCTTCAATAAAGACATACCTTTGCACGTGATAATTTTCCATGCTTTCTCCTGCAACTATTGCATTTCGTAAAGTCATTTGCATTTGATTACATAACGTGTTCCTATGTTACCCTACCTTTTAGAAATCATTTTCTGTATTGCAGTTTGCAACTTCCTGATATGGTCTTGGTTTTTCTCTCGTAAAACTGACTAAAGTAACTCAGATTTATAGCGTGTTCATCTTGCCCCTTATCTTAGTTTTCCTCTCACTTAGCGGGTTCCCTGTCGCACTAGCATTTTTTTTCATAAAACTGTATGACTGCCTTACTTGAATTTAAGATAAACTTTTCAAAACTTCCAGTTGTCCGTGGTCATTTATAAAAAGTAAAGTCATATTTTTGAATGGTGTATTTTGCTGCCTTTCCTTTTACAGCTAGCTCCCTGACCCATCGTGGTCATAGGTACCCATAACGGTGGATGGTAAGTTGGGTACACTGAAAATAAATCGAAAAGGAACTCACAATTATTGGTAGTAGATTGTGTGGTCATCTGATCAATGTATATGATAAAGTAAAGTATATGGGCCCGAAGCCAGAAGTGGCGAAATTATTGGTCGGGTGACCCGCGATCTCTAGTAGATTCAAACCAGATCTGTGACTGGGAGTGTCTGAAAAGTTTCAGCACTCCGTCCATCATCTCCTTGTGTTCACTTTGAAAAGGGCCCAGGCAGCCCACCCTTCTTCCTCCTGCTGTTACTCAGCAGGCACGGCCCGTCCTTATGCTCTGTTTGGAATGGGTGGATGAAAAATAAAAAGGTAATAAATTATCATTTTATTTTTTATCTCTGGGGCTTTCTTTGGTGGCATTTAAGTGGGGTGATGCTCCTCTACTCCAACGGAGGAGCAGCCCCTGCATGCGTTGGCCCATGGCAGTCAATTGAGTTCCAGCCCAGAGAAAGAATACAGGAATGCGCTGTATATGATAGATACAACACATTCCTGTCCTTTTCTTTTGCCATAGGGCAGCAGGAAGGCTTGCGGTGCAAAAATATTATAAATGGGGCCCTTAATCTTTAAAAAATACCGGAGTATAGCATAAACTGGCATAAATCCATCCTGTATATCCTGCGAGTGGAAGTAATATGGCCCCCCTTGCCTAGGGCCCTCCAGGTCACTCAGATGGGGTTCACATACCTAGGCATATATCTGACGACTGACAGATCTGCGTTCTATTAAAAAAACATCGCCTGAGTGATCACAAACTTTGTGGAAGACGCTCCGAGGTGGAAAGCCCTCCCTCTCACAACATTGGGCAGAGCTTCAATGTTTAAAATGATCACGCTACCTTGCTTCCTGTATGTTTTACAGAATGAATACTTTCTGCTCCCCAGACAGACCTTTGTGACACTTCACGCAGAATTGCGCTCCCTGCTGTGGCTGGGAAAACAATCTAGAATAGCTCTTGCCACGCTCCAGAGGAACCACTATAATGGGGGGATCTCTCTACTAGATATAGAAGCTTATTACTGGGAGGAGCATCTGGCGCCGATCAATGACTGGCTCCACGCTTCGGCTGACCCCCCTACATACCGCTTGGAATGGGACACCATGGCACGGCATACTAGCTTGCACTATTTATACGGGGGCACTGGCAGGAGGCGATTACTCCCGGCTACACAAATAATCATAGCAGTCTGGGACAGGGCAACAAAGATGATGGGATGGGTACATAAGCCTACAAAACAGACACCGATATGGTCCTGCTCTTGGCTGAGGGAGCTCCACAAACTCAAAGGGTTCAAGGCATGGAATGATATTGGAATCTCCACGCTGGGGGATCTGGTGGCAAGAGGGGAACTTAAATCCTACCAAACCCTGGTGACGGAGTATGGCCTACGTCCTACACAGTTTCTTAAATATGTGCAATTGCGCCATGCGTGGATGGCTGAACCGGTGCTTTCCTCTCCATTACCGGAGTATGCCCCACTAGAGGGGCGTCTGTTACAGGAACAGGTGACCAACAAGCTGGTATACTTGACGTATAAGACCCTGCATAATAACACACATGATGGACTGGAGAAACTGAGGACAAGCTGGGAACAGGACGTGGGCGAGATGAACACAGTAGACTGGGAGTCAGCCCTAATGCATCACAGAGAGGTGGCGATAAAATCAAGGCTACGACTCATCCAATACAAGATACTACACAGGGCATACTACGACAGGGTTAGGCCACACGGCATAGGATGAGCCAGGGACTCTTGTTGCCTTAGATGTCGACTACCGCAGGGAGACTTCTATCATGATATATGGGAGTGTCCTATTATACATACTTACTGGAGGCAGATAATAAGAGAGTTGAGTGAGTTGCTTAAGACGGAACTTATTATGGACCCTAAGTTTGTTTTGCTAGGAATAACCAATGATGTTGATTTGAGTCGCCCGCACCTGATCTTCACTGTGCTGGCCCTGGTGGTGGTGAAGAGGGATATAGCGAGGGAGTGCGGAGCGCTGTCACCACCCCGGGTGGAGGAATGGAGACGAGGTATGGATCTGTATATGGCGGCGGAAAGGGTCACCTATAAAGCTAGAGGTTGTCCCCGAAAATTCTGAAGAGTATGGGGAAAGTGGAGAAGGTATCAAGGCCTTGACAGAGGGTTGGGTTCTGATTGATGTGGTGAGAGTCCTTCTGAATGGGACAGTGCTCTGGGGTCTTGAGAAGTGACATGGGGCCCGGGCTTGAAGAGGGCCACTGGCCGTTTAATGGACTATGTGGACTGATGTACTGTAGGCGGGGGTTGGATTTTGATATGTTGATGACTCTGGTGCTGTTATTGTGGTGGGTGGGTGGGAGGTCAGGGGAGCGCAGAGGTGTATGGTTAATCTCTTGTGATGTGCCAACTGTGTTTATATTGGTTGAAAATGCAAATAAAAATCTTTATCAAAAACAAAATCTTTAAAAAATACTTTTGTGAAACTTATTGTAAAACAACTCCCATTGCTATGCCAACCCCCCTGTGCTGTTGACTTACCAGGAAGACAAACAAATTTCAGTCAGTGACTCCCGCAGTACATCAGTGGACAAAGAGCAGACCACCAAGTGCAAGTCCACTTTTAAAGGGTTCAACTATGACCCATCCCTCAGTCATGCGACCGAGGAAGTGGGTTATGATCACCTCCGGTTATAACGCACTTTCTCCGTTCCCACCCCTCCACGGTGGAGCAACTAATGACACCCACCCGCAAATGGTGATGTGACCTTAGCAAGAAAGGTAATCCGCCAAAAGATGTTTTTTCCCAGGAATATAGATCCTCTTTAAGCGATATTCCTGTAGCCTTGTGTACCATCTAACTATCCTTGCAATAGAATTACAGCCACACCCGAGGACAATATACACATTTTTTATGGGTAGATTTTAGGTCAAAGAGTGCTCCTCAAACATAGTCCCGGAAATGTTCAATTGTTCTTACACGTGACATCAATTCCTTTTCTATTATGGCATGCCGGATCTCAGTAACATTTTTCGTGTACAAAGTAAAACCTGTGTTCCATTCTTCATTACCCCCAGCCTGGGACAGAACTGCTCCAAGACTGCACATACTTGCGCCCGCCATTTTCACTCTCTTCCTACCCTCAAAGACAGGCTTAAAATTGTCTGTTAATCGTGGTGAATGCCACTTGTTATTCTTCTCACCACACAAATTCAATTACTTTCCTAGCGAGACTCTTCAGAAGTTCCATTTTCTCTGTAAAGTTTTCTACAAACTTGCTGCTGTCTTTGCACAAGTCTCCCAGGGGCCGTTTTCCTTTCCTGTTTGGTCCAGGAGCATTTTATATAGCAGTGCTTAATTTCATGCTCAGCACCAGCCCTTAATAATCAACACTGCACTTTTTATGAGCAGCACTTAAGGACACATTCATCTACAGAGAGAATAACTGATTTGTCCAGAATCAAAGGATGTTGAGCTGACTCCTAGACTCGAGCCTGGTTGCCCAGCTTTGAAGTTGCCAGCTCTGGCTGTTACGCCGCATCCTATCCCCCCTTTTATGGTTAGTAGTGGGTTCTGTTTTAGGCGACGCTAGCAGGAGAAATGGGCTGGTGCAAGTTGCGTCGTGACGAGAGTCCCGGCACTAATTTTTGTTTTGATAAATGAACCACAGCATCAACAGTGTATTTGTTCAGTGCAATCCATCACCAGAAATGGTGTGACCCCGACACCCCTCTTTTTTACAGAATAGCTTACATTTCTATTCTTAAGCGTTAAACCTTCCTTGTTGACAGTTTTAAGTAGGGTAACAAAGATTATCCCTTTGAAAAGCGATATTTATTGGTAAGTGCAGCAGGCACGGCACTCTACTTCAACTGTCAGAAATGGAACGCAGATACAAATAATATAGCAATAAAACACATGAAGAATGCTGACGGGCATGAGCAAGGAGCTTGAGCTAGGAAGAGAGACAGGAACAGGAACATGAGAGTGCAAGCGCGAGCCTCTAAAAAAGAAAAGCTTAATATGACTCCAGATAAACTAACTCAACGCATTATTTGTTGCCCATCGTGTGGAAAGTACCACCTTTCATTTCCTTCACCTAAGATGTAAATCCAGGCTCCCACTCAGTGTTTAATTTGAAAAAAAAGATACATTCCCGGCCCTCGTCAGGAGCCAACTGCAGCTTCCACCATCCATTGCCCCTGCCAGCGCTACCAAATCAACCCCAAACACAACTACCGACCACCCCACTCCTACGAGTGTGACAATTCAGAGTATTCCTGACCTTCGGAGGCAGGTGTATATAGAATTGATATACAACTGTTGTTATGCTCATCTGTAAAAAAGACAGACAGCGCCACCATGTGGAGGACTGTCATAAGAGCCAGTGTTGACAATTAAGTGCTGCTTCTGAGTGACGGAAAGCACCTGCTTAAATTAAGCACTGCTCCCACTAATATTTACTGTAAAACGGACAATATACAAGAAAACATGTTTAAAAGGTTTAGAAAGGCTTTCTAAAGGACTTGGCCCCGCCTGTCCTCTTCTGCCGCTGTCAGGAGGATATGGACCCGCTTCCAGCTGTGGCTCGACCTAGGCTGATATGGAGGGCACACACTGTGCACTGCCCAGCTATCCTTCTATACCTGAAGCTCCACCAGTAATTGGTGACAGGAACTGTGCTTAGTTTGAATTGGTGAATACAGGCGGGCTAACCAATACTCATTTTCGGGGACCGGCACTTACATTTCCATAACACACTACAATCAACAGCAGCAAACAGATAACCAGAAAAGGGGGAAATAAGGAGGACAGGAAACGAATGACAGAAAAACAGTGCCAAAGGGAACAAGCAGTGGCGAAAAAGAGCCTGCAAGATAAGAAAAGAGGCCGGGATTGTCTGGTGGTGGATTAAAGAGGCAGAGCTGTAATCAAGACAACACATACTTGATATTCCATGGCCTGACCTTCTTTAGCGCAAACAGCTGGCTTCTGAGCAAGACTTAGGGTCCTGGCACTTATTCTTTTATAAATTAAGCCCTGGACAGGAGCAAGGGGTTCAGGTGAGTTATGGGATTAGAAGTTCATACAGTTTCTTGTAGCCCCCACACAATCTCTCCCTAGAGCTGATTTTAGTGGCACAGCAAGGATTATTTGAAAGGTCCAATGCAGGCAGCCACCATCATAGGCCCAAACACAGTTGACGCTTTACATACTATATTGGTCTCCTTCCTAATCTCCTACTGCACAAACACCCACATTGTTGTACAAATGCTTTTTTTGTACTGAAGATCTTTTTCAGTGCCATGCTACTATAAATTCTACTGTACTTATTTATTTTATTTATTTATTTGAAAAGTTTTGTATAGCGCGAACATGACCCCGGAAGGTATCAGAGCGCTTTACATAGTTATAAGTAGACAAAGGAAAAGAGGTAGGTGAGAGAAGACATGGAAACAGTGAGGCAATAGACAACAGGGTAAGGCAGAGATTGGGGTGGGTAAAGGAAGGTGGAAGGGCAATATACATCAAGAACAAATGGTATACATCAAGAGCAAACCATACACAATCAGTAACTTAGAGGCACTAGGAGCAAGGTATAATGTTCAGGGCATAGATCATTAGAACAGCTTGTGCCGCTCGTAGTCGTAGACTTTGCCTGGTTCAAGACTCTGCCTCTTATCCTGGGATTACCTTGTGCTCACCTGCAATTCTTGCCGATTTGGGGCTGACGTTTGGTGGAACCTTCCGGGCGCGGGACTGCGAGGACCAGTGTTCCTTGCGGCTTGCCATCTGCCGCACCTGGGGCCTCTTCCCGCCCCCACCCCCCACCTCCCAGCACTACTTAACGACTCGCGGCTCCCGCTACTCGGGTGCCGCTCGTAGTCGTAGACTTTGCCTGGTTCAAGACTCTGCCTCTTATCTTGGCATTACCCTGTGCTCACCTGTAATTCTTGCCGACTTGGGGCTGACGTTTGGTGGAACCTTCCGGGCGCGGGACTGCAAGGACCAGTGTTCTTTTCGGCTTGCCATCTGCCGCACCTGGGGCCTCTTCCCGCCCCCACCTCCCAGCACTACTTAACGACTCACTGCTCCCGCTACGCTGGTGCCGCTCGTAGTCGTAGACTTTGCCTGGTTCAAGACTCTGCCTCTTATCCTGGGATTACCTTGTGCTCACCTGCAATTCTTGCCGATTTGGGGCTGACGTTTGGTGGAACCTTCCGGGCGCGGGACTGCGAGGACCAGTGTTCCTTGCGGCTTGCCATCTGCCGCACCTGGGGCCTCTTCCCGCCCCCACCCCCCACCTCCCAGCACTACTTAACGACCCGGGGCTCCCGCTACGCGGGTGCCGCTCGTAGTCGTAGACTTTGCCTGGTTCAAGACTCTGCCTCTTATCCTGGCATTACCCTGTGCTCACCTGTAATTCTTGCCGACTTGGGGCTGACGTTTGGTGGAACCTTCCGGGCGCGGGACTGCGAGGACCAGTGTTCCTTGCGGCTTGCCATCTGCCGCACCTGGGGCCTCTTCCCGCCCCCACCTCCCAGCACTACTTAACAACTCACTGCTCCCGCTACGCTGGTGCCGCTCGTAGTCGTAGACTTTACCTGGTTCAAGACTCTGCCTCTTATCCTGGGATTACCTTGTGCTCACCTGCAATTCTTGCCGACTTGGGGCTGACGTTTGGTGGAACCTTCTGGGCGCGGGCCTGCTAGGACCAGTGTCCCTTGCGGCTTGCCATCTGCCGCACCTGGGGCCTCTTCCCGCCCCCACCTCCCAGCACTACTTAACGACTCGCGGCTCCCGCTACGCGGGTGCCGCTCGTAGTCGTAGACTTTGCCTGGTTCAAGACGCTGCCTCTTAACCTGGGATTACCCTGTGCTTACCTGCAATTCTTGCCGACTTGGGGCTGACGTTTGGTGGAACCTTCCGGGCTTGGGACTGCGAGGACCAGTGTTCCTTGCGGCTTGCCATCTGCCGCACCTGGGGCCTCTTCCCGCACCCACCTTCTCCTATTTAGCTACGCCCATATCCGCAACTCGCTGGTCGCGCCTCGGGCGAAGCCCGGGCCTAGGGCGGGCCCGTTGTAGCCTGTTCGAGCCCGAGAGAGACTGAGCTGGGCCTCCCCTCTAATGTTTTGACTCGAAGATTTGTTTGTATATAGATAGAGCCGGAAGCTCGAATAACGTTATTTATATTTTAAAATGCCAGTACGTAGGACTAAGAGTAAGGCTGATGTGGGGGGGGGGTCTTTTCTAACTGGCACCCTGGATAACTTATTACGAGAGCTAATTCAGTAATAGATCAAGGGATTACGTTAATGGAGCGTCGGGTGTCTCAAGATTTAGCCATGGCAAAAAGATCGTCCATGGGTCACTTCGCGAGTGCCCGTACGCCTGAACATCCAGTAAGAGTTAAAATAATCGAATCACAAGGACTCGTACATAGTATTTCTGCCCAGCAGGAGCTTCCTCTTGATCAGTCGGTTCTCGACTTACACTCATTACAAATAGTAGAGGATAATGCAGAAACATTAGGGGTTAGCATGATAGAAGAACCAACTGTGATGCAATTAAGAGAGAGAAGGGAGAGTGCATAGCCAAAGAGAAAAAGGGCTAATACCAATGCGGGGGGGGTAGAAAACCGAAGGTAGCAAAAGGTCTGGGTTATACTGACATATCCCAAAAGCAATTGGATGATGCCGAGAGAAACACTTGCTTAATACCGGACCCGCAAGGTTATGGTCTAGCGCCAGGTGGTGGGGTAAACACTGTGGTAATAGACGAGGAAAATGACAACCACCTATTAAAAAAATTGGGGGTTTTCTTTAAATCTTCCCTTAATCCTTTGGTAGCTAGACTCTCACGGATTGAGAAACAGCTTACTCAGTTGGAATTGATCACTAGGTGTCTGATAGATACTATGAATACAAAGACGGTGCACCCTTGTCCAACATTAAAAACTAACAAACAGGTTGCACAAGAAAATGGTAAACCTCCAGCTTCGGATCAACAAGCGAAATTAATTAGTTCAAATAGCTCAAATACACAATCGAGTAAATCCCTAACTGAATTAGTCAGTTCCACTCAATCAGTAGAGAAAGGTGATAAGGTTTCTAATATTACCCTTGGTGAACCTAGAGGGGATTTGACGCTAGGGGTACCTGAAAGGAGGTATAGATTAAACTTACCCCCAGAAGCGAGCCCGTATACGGTTGTATTAACGGGGGTCCCAGAACTAAGGAATTGTAGTGAGGAACCATTTACGACCTTGAAAAACAAAGTAGTATACTGGCTAAATACAAATCGACCGTTACCCCCTCACATGTCAAGCAAAATATTGATGGTCCGTAGAACAGCATGGGTGGGGCCTAGTACAAAAACAATTCCGGGGGACTGCTTACTGGTCAATTTTAGGGATCCATCCACGGTTGACTATATATGTAGCTGGAGAAACCAAAATACCCAGCCTGCCATAGAAGCACGACCACTTTCTTACTTCTATCCGGCAACCGATCTCCCTGGCCACGAGGGTAGTTGGACGCAGGTTATGCATCATACTAGGGACAGAATGGTAAAGGTGGGGTACGGTCAAATAAATAGATGGACAGGTGCCCATGTTGAAAACAGGTTTAACTGCCTAGAAATGGTGGATTGACTACAGATATCCAAAGATAAGGTGCACGAACGGTGGTCTCGGGGGAGGGCGATTTGAGACTAGGCAGTGTATTAGGCGAAGGGGGTGACATCATTTCTAATGCCAATAAGTGTGCAGTGGGGAATTTACACAATATGTCAGTCGCATTAGTAGCGGCGGCCCAAGGCCAAGTGATGCTAGAAACCCAGAGGGAAACTGAAATACACCTAGCACTAACATCACCAGATACTAACCCAGTTGATTTAAACAGAGATAGGGCCCTTACCCAGATCAAGGTTTGGAGTGACGTTGTTACAATACTTTCATGGAATGTGGCAGGCTTATCAAACAAGCTAAAGGAACCAGAATTTTTGACTTACATAGAATTATTCTCAATTGTTTGTTTGCAAGAATGTTGGGAGAAGGAGGAAATCCACATTAATGGGTTTCGTACCTTTTTCACACCCGCTAGGTTGTCAAGGAGGGGTAGGAACTCCGGGGGCCTTTGTACTTAGATATCTAAAACTGCTAATGTCAAAGTGAAAAAGCTATGTACAGGAACAGATTATTACCAGATACTGTTACTTTCAATGGAAGGAAATCAGGCTGTAACCCTGATTAATTTCTATAATAACATCCCAAGGGCTGAATTAACTAAGATATTAGACAGACTTGCCCAAAGCGTATACCATATAGTTGAAGATACCCAGGGGGGGAATTGTGTAATATTTATGGGGGATTTTAATTGCCACTTATGCACTCATAGCCATTTAGGTGTTTGTGGGGTGGAGAACGTAAAGGGTGAACCCTGCACACACTTTGAGCATTCTAATACTGGGAATTCTTTTAATTCTCTGATACACCAGCTAGCCCTGGGGTACGCAAATAAACTATGCAGCCCAAAGGCCCCTTTTTTACCTACCTTCATCGGCAGGGGTTGCAGCTCAGTGATTGATTATGCCCTGGTCTCAAATAGTCATTCCCGTTATGTTCTTGGTTGTAATACAGGCGACATTGCCCTAAGTGACCATCTTCCTATTAGTCTCTCAATAGAAACTACCTAAAAAAATAGTAAGAATGGTGATGTAATTGACAATCTTTATAACTATGGAATATCTCTAGCAAAAATGAATGGTTATACCATAAAATGGAATAGAATTGATCCCACGGCGTTTTTTGCAACCTTGATAACGAAACAGTATAATGATTTTATGATTTGTCTTTCAGATAGTACTGACTGCACCTCAGTAGTTGTAGCCTTTGAGACTATTTCAGATAAAATCCGTAAAGCCTTAACTAGGACAATAAGGAAGGGCTCGAAGACTGAGGGAGAGGGTTGGTTCGACTCAGCATGTAGTGAAGCGCATGCAGTCTTAAAAATGACCCTTAAGCAAGAACCAAAAAACGTACTTGCGATTAGAAAGGCGCGAGCCTCCTATTATTCCATAATTAAGAAACGGAAAAAGGAAATAAAGCAGGAAGCATGGCGAGTATTACACCAAGCATGCATCCTGAGAGATAACATTGGATTTTGGAAGGCGGTCAACGCCCCTTTTTTCGCTGAAAGGAAAACAGATTCTATAGAGATGGCCATAGATGAAGTAACCTGGGTCAATCACTTCAGTGCATTATATAAGAGAGATGAACAGGTAGGAATTAGGCATGGCAATAGCTCAGGGATGGAGGGGACCGAGCCTCAGAGTTTGTGGCCTTTGGGTATTGAATTTACACTATCTGAACTTGAATCAGCAATAGCAGATAGTGCGGCGGGAAAGGCCCCAGGGCCGGACGGGGTCCCGGTAGATATTTATAAGTCAAAAAGTAATCTATGGGCACCCCTCCTGACCAATGTTCTTAATAGTTGTAATAAAATGGGGTTTATCCGCACCTGGCAAGAGGCGGTTGTGGTCCCAATATTTAAAAAAGGGGATCATAATGACCCCAAGTGTTATAGACCTATTTCCTTGTTAGATGCCCTAATGAAAGTGGCAGGAAGAGCCATTTTGAATAGGCTACAATTATGGGTTCATGAGACAGGTGCTCTTTCTAAATTCCAGTATGGCTTCAAGGCGGGACTAGGTACCGTGGAGCAAGGGTTGAACCTAGCAATAATAGTAGGAAAATATGTGGTGGCAAAAAAAGGCAACTTATTTTTAACATTTGTCGACCTGAGTTCGGCATTCAATTGTTTGAGCCATAAAGTATTGTGGGATACTTTGGTACGACCAGCACACACAGCCCACTGAGTCTCTCGCAAAGCAGGAGCCGGTTACTGAAGGCCAATTGGCAGCCCTGACATCGCCAATCAGGGAAGCCCCCTACCGAACGGTCAATCCCGCCGAGCGCACCAACCAGCTCCATCTAACCTCAGTAGTAGCCAAAAAACCCATCCCACTGATCACTAAGGAGGGGGCAAGGGAAAGACCCACAGGCCACACGTCAAGACAATCGCAAGACGATCAAACTAGGGCCACACCTATGACAACCGTGACTACTCACGCTGCCCACAGCCAATCTGAGCAGACAATAACAATCTGGCCACGTGAGACGCAAACAATATACAAGCAATCAACGCCAGCCAAAGTACCAACCCATAGCTCTAACACACCAGGTGACAGTAGAAATCTAGTAACGTGCAAAGCTCCGTCCGATCCTGGCGTAGCAGCTCACGCCCATGCCGCAAACGCAAAATGGAATGCAGACGGTAGTAAAATACATCTAACTGAGATCCTTGTCTTTCTCCCGGAATATACATAGAAAGGGCAGCAGGACGTACTGAACAGGGGCAACATTCTCAAACTGATGAAATGCGTCCCCACCTTGGGGGGCATAACCTCCAAAGATCTACTTTTGGTTGAATTCTTGCCTGCCACGAACTCAAATAGTCAAGAGGCGACTAGGACGACTTGGTCTTCTAGCGACGTTGTTGATCTAATTGCATCAGAAGCAGCCCAATTCAAGAACTGGGGTATCAAGCTCGTTCCTCTACAAAGACCAGCCTACCCCTCGCCACTCCGCAGAAGAAATAGTTCTGCATCAGCAATGCAACAGGCTAACACCTGCAGTGTAATAAGGGGCGCGCTGGGAAGATCACCGACAAAAAGGGAGAACAGCATTTGGCAGCAACCACTGGATAGGCCGATAATGACAACTGGCTTGGAGTCAGCGTCCCCACAGGGTGGCGCAACTCAGCCCTAGGGAATTTTCAGCCACGTTCGCTCACCATTGCCAACTCCAAGGGAAACAGTCCATCAAACAAGTACTCACGCAGCACGGGGGAATGGGCAGAATCAAGCACAAAGAAGGCATCTCAATCAAACCACGCACTAGTAAGAGGAACACTGTCCCGAACGATTTTCACATGCCCGGAAGAGGTATGATGCCTTCACCAAACGGGAGAAGACATCAGAGGAAGTGCGCCAGTTTTTGGCATCTGCTCTTGGAACATAAATGGCCTAACCTCTAAAATGGATGACCCGGATTTCATAAAGTATATGACACAATTCGATATTGTAATGCTGCAGGAAACCTGGCTCTCAAGCACAAAACACATCCCGGGTTTCGCCTGCTTCTCAACAGCGGCGGCGAGAACCAACAAATTTGGTCATCATTCAGGAGGTCTGGCGACATACGTGTCCACCACATCAATACCCACGGCGGTCCAACTGGCCACATCGACATCTTCAATCCTATCTGTAAAGATTAAGCTACAGCTGGGCACCAAAGAGGAAGAAGTCTTCTTTGTCAACACATATGTTCACCCCAAAAACAGAGCCAAAGACTCAAGGAACATCTTGAACCAACTGGTGGAGCACGCCACCCAACTGGAGAACCCACTCCTCTTCTTGTCGGGGACTTCAATCAAAACTTACTTGGCTCGTCATCAGAAGACGAGGCTTTGGCTCTTAATATAATCTACAGTATACCAGCTCAAAGTCCTCCTCCAAACTGGAGAGAGCGCCAAAATAACGCTCTTCTCCAAGACTTAGAACACCAAAATCTTCGGGCACTAAACGGCAGATTCCTGACTGACTCTCCCCCAGTAGCTTCTCTCTACTCTCATAGAGCCAGCTCCATCTTAGACTATACTTTTGTGAGTCTGTTAATATTTCCATACATTCGGGAATTCAGTATGGAGGATCAGGGGAAAAGTGACCACCGCCCTCAGGAAAGCCAGCTGACAGCAAAGACGCCAATGGTAGTCAGGCCAGACAACATACTGGGGGAGATATATACAATCAATGAAAGGAAAATCAAATGCTTGACAACCAACACAACCATCTTGGCGGAAACTGCCCTCCAACTGTACAGCACACACACACACATCAGATGCAGCTGGACTCATCTCCCACTGGGAGCAATACACTGACTCACTGGTAAACAAACTGGCAAGAAAGACCGCTCCTAAAGGCAACCTTAACACAGAGCATAGTAGAACCAGCCTAAAGAAGGAACAAAGAATACAACTACGCTCACAAAAAAGAGCTGCAAATCTATCCTTACGGAGGCTTAGAGCAGCGCCCCATAACGAACATCTACGAGACACATTGAAAAAACAAAGGGCTGAGCTCAAACACACAAAATGGGAAATAAAAAAAGACGCAGAAAACGAAGGTTGGGCAAAACTTTTATACGACTCCAAAAGCAACAACAGTGCCCGTTTTTGGCAAAGAGTAAATAAGATCCTACGCCCAGACCACAAGGACCTCGGTTCACACATTGGGGAAGATCAGTGGATTAACTACCTCGGCAGTCACTTCAACGATCCCTTGGGACAGACAGGGGCACAAAGTAGCACCAACGCAGAGCAAGCACCCGCAACGATCACGTCAACGCTTACAATCTTGGGAGATCAACACCAACCCAACGTTACTCTGGCACCCTCAGTGGCCCAGCAAATAGCCCTAATAAAAAAACAGATTCATAAGGGCAGGAAAGAAGGCACCCCAGGTCCTAATGGCATCCCGCCAGCCCTGTTCAAGGAAAAAGACACAGAATGGGCTACCATACTACAACCTTTATTCACAGAAGTCAGTCTCCTAAACAGAATCCCAGATTCCTGGAGAGGGTCGACGATTGTCCCCATACACAAAAAGGGAGACAAAACGGACCCCGACAACTACGGTTTAATAGCCCTGCTTGACAATGAGGCCAAATACTTCGCTGGAATAATATTAGAAGAGATTCTGACATGGGTGGACTCAATGCAGATTATCCCATGGAACCAGACGGGTTTCCGGAAAAAAACGGAACAACAACCAACATCCTGGCTATCTCGCTGATTATTGACGGAGCTAAAACTAAAAAAATGCCGCTGCACCTGTACTACATCGATTTCAGCGCAGCCTTTGACAACATTGTGAGAGGCACGCTGTGGCGGAAACTTAGACAATGGGGCATGCCCCAACCGCTTCTAAATATGCTGAAGTTACTTCACTATGACACCTGGGTCCAGGTGAAGCTGGGAAGCGGGACCCACCTGTCTTCCAAAGTTCGCACGACCAAAGGGCTAAAACAAGGGTGCGTGCTGGCCCCGACTTCGTTCAACCTGTTTAGGGCAGATTTATCAGGCCGACTCGACACATGCAACTCCCACTATCCGAGGCTGGGAGGAAAAACCCTAAGTAATCTCTTATATGCGGATGACGTGGTCCTTCTTATTTCCAAATGAGGTCGCACACTGCTCGTCCCATCAGCGTGTGACCCCGGAGCATGATGGTCGATGTAGTAGGTATCAGCGGGTGCGCTTCTACCCGAGTCTTCAGTCTTGAGGGTGTTCACTGGTGTGCTTGCCATCCCTGGACACATGTTTTGCGGTTATTACCGCTCGTCAGCAGGGATTAGGCGTGTGCTCGGGGTTGCTGCGTGGGCTGCCGAAAATATTCATAGGTCCAGATACCTCTTACGGCGCGCAGGTACGGAATCTCGAGGTCGTCACCTCCACCGGCTCAAGGGAGCCTGAATAAATAGTATTTCCAAATGAGGTCGCACACTGCTCGTCCCATCAGCGTGTGACCCCGAAACATTATGGTCGATGTAGTAGGTATCAGCGGGTGTTCTTCTACCCGAGTCTTCAGTCTTGAGGGTGTTCACTGGTGTGCTTGCCATCCCCGGACACGTGTTTCGGGGGTATTACCGCTCGTCAGCAGGGATTAGGCGTGTGCACGGGGTTGCTGCGTGGGCTGCCGAAAATATTCATAGGTCCAGATACCTCTTATGGCGTGCAGGTGCGGAATCTCGATGTCGTCACCTCCACCGGCTCAAGGGAGCCTGAATAAATAGTATTTCCAAATGAGGTCGCACACTGCTCGTCCCATCAGCGTGTGACCCCGAAGCATGATGGTCAATGTAGTAGCTATCAGCGGGTGCGCTTCTACCCGAGTCTTCAGTCTTGAGGGTATTCACTGGTGTGCTTGCCATCCCTGGACACGTGTTTCGTGGTTATTACCGCTCGTCAGCAGGGATTAGGCGTGTGCACGGGGTTGCTGCGTGGGCTGCCGAAAATATTCATAGGTCCAGATACCTCTTATGGCGCGCAGGTGCGGAATCTCGAGGTCGTCACCTCCACCGGCTCAAGGGAGCCTGAATAAATAGTATTTCCAAATGAGGTTGCACACTGCTGGTCCCATCAGCGTGTGACCCCGGAGCATGGTGGTCGATGTAGTAGGTATCGGCGGGTGCGCTTCTACCCGAGTCTTCAGTCTTGAGGGTGTTCACTGGTGTGCTTGCTATCCCTGGACATGTGTTTCGCGGTTATTACCGCTCGTCAGCAGGAATTAGGCGTGAGCACGGGGTTGCGGCGTGGGCTGCCGAAAATATTCATAGGTCCAGTTACCTCTTATGGCGCGCAGGTGCGGAATCTCGAGGTCGTCACCTCCACCGGCTCAAGGGAGCCTAAATAAATAGTATTTCCAAATGAGGTCGCACACTGCTCATCCCATCAGCGTGTGACCCCAGAGCATGATGGTCGATGTAGTAGGTATCAGCGGGTGCGCTTCTACCCGAGTCTTCAGTCTTGAGGGTGTTCACTGGTGTGCTTGCCATCCCTGGACACGTGTTTCGCGGTTATTACCGCTCGTCAGCAGGGATTAGGCGCGTGCACGGGGTTGCTGCGTGGGCTGCCGAAAATATTCATAGGCCCAGATACCTCTTATGGCGCGCAGGTGCGGAATCTCGAGGTTGTCACCTCCACCGGCTCAAGGGAGCCTGAATAAATAGTATTTCCAAATGAGGTCGCACGCTGCTCGTCCCATCAGCGTGTGACCCCGGAGCATGATGGTCGATGTAGTAGGTATCAGCGGGTGCGCTTCTACCCGTGTCTTCAGTCTTGAGGGTGTTCACTGGTGTGCTTGCCATCCCTGGACACGTGTTTCGTGGTTATTACCGCTCGTCAGCAGGGATTAGGCGTGTGCACGGGGTTGCTGCGTGGGCTGCCGAAAATATTCATAGGCCCAGATAGCTCTTATAGCGCGCAGGTGCGGAATCTCGAGGTCGTCACCTCCACAGGCTCAAGGGAGCCTGAATAAATAGTATTTCCAAATGAGGTCGCACACTGCTCGTCCCATCAGCGTGTGACCCCGGAGCATGATGGCCGATGTAGTAGGTATCAGCGGGTGCGCTTCTACCCGTGTCTTCAGTCTTGAGGGTGTTCACTGGTGTGCTTGCCATCCCTGGACACGTGTTTCGTGGTTATTACCGCTCGTCAACAGGGATTAGGCGTGTGCACGGGGTTGCTGCGTGGGCTGCCGAAAATATTCATAGGTCCAGATACCTCTTATGGCGCGGAGGTGGGGAATCTCGAGGTCGTCACCTCCACCGGCTCAAGGGAGCCTGAATAAATAGTATTTCCAAATGAGGTCGCACACTGCTCGTCCCAGCACCTGCGCGCCACAAGAGGTATCTGGACCTATGAATATTTTCAGCAGCCCACGCAGAAACCCCGGTCACACGCTGATGGGACGAGCAGTGAGCGACCTCATTTGGAAATACTATTTATTCAGGCTCCTTTGAGCCGGTGGAGGTGACCACCTCGAGATTCCGCACCTGCGCGCCATAAGAGGTATCTGGACCTATGAATATTTTCGGCAGCCCATGCAGCAACCCCGTGCACACGCCTAATCCCTACTGACGAGCGGTAATAACTGCGAAACACGTGTCCAGGGATGGCAAGCACACCAGTGAACACCCTCAAGACTCAAGACTCGGGTAGAAGCACACCCGCTGATACCTACTACATCGACCATCATGCTCCAGGGTCACACGCTGATGGGACGAGCACTGTGCGACCTCATTTGGAAATACTATTTATTCAGGCTCCCTTGAGCCGGTGGAGGTACGACCTCGAGATTCCTCACCTGCGCGCCGTAAGAGGTATCTGGACCTATGAATATTTTCGGCAGCCCACTCACCAACCCCGTGCACACGCCTAATCGCTGCTGACGAGCGGTAATAACCTCGAAACACGTGTCCAGGGATGGCAAGCACACCAGTGAACACCCTCAAGACTCAAGACTCGGGTAGAAGCGCACCTGCTGATACCTACTACATCGACCATCATGCTCCGGGGTCACACGCTGATGGGACGAGCAGTGTGCGACCTCATTTGGAAATACTATTTATTCAGGCTCCCTTGAGCCGGTGGAGGTACGACCTCGAGATTCCTCACCTGCGCGCCGTAAGAGGTATCTGGACCTATGAATATTTTCGGCAGCCCACGCAGCAACCCCGTGCACATGCCTAATCCCTACTGACGAGCGGTAATAACCGCGAAACACGTGTCCAGGGAAGGCAAGCACACCAGTGAACACCCTCAAGACTCAAGACTCGGGTAGAAGCGCACCCGCTGATACCTACTACATCGACCATCATGCTCCGGGGTCACACGCTGATGGGACGAGCAGTGTGCGACCTCATTTGGAAAGACGTGTTCCTTCTTAGTCACACACATATCGGCCTCCAGAACTTGCTGATCGAAATGCACAGCTACGCAATCGAAAACAACTTAAAAATCAATCTAAGTAAAATGCGTACGATGTCGATCAACACCAGGAACAAACATCAGAAGTTCTGGACTCTGGGCGGCCAAAAAATAGAGTCCTCACGTGAATACAAATACTTGGGCCTTATCTTTTACACAGACTGCTCATTCGTCCGGCAAATGGAGGAAACCAAAAGAATAGGGGCCTTGATCGGCATCACATTGAAAAACCTAGCAAACCAACTATCGGGGCCAACCCTGACACCATATTTAAAAGTCATTCAGGCTAAACTGCTCCCCTCAATTTACTACGGCAGCGAGGCACTACGAGAAAGAGATTCCAGGAACCTAGATAACATCCAGGTAAAAGCATATAGAACTCTGTTCTCACTTCCGTCTTACACCTCGCCCGCCCAAATAAGGCTGGAGTTTGGCCTAAAAAAACAAGATCTTGGAAGACAAGGAGCCTTCATCATCTGCTGCCACAAACTCCGCTCTGCCTCCAATGACACCTTAAATGCGATGCTGTGGCAAGACATACAAAGCAGGGATGTATCACAGGCACGCTCCTACTTAAAGACTGCACTGGGGGCTGTCAAGGCAACCGCACTTTGGGACATGCAACTGGGGCACAACCCGTTTAAAAAAGCGGTTTGGAAAAACGTAAAAACTCTCTCCCTAACAGAGGACAAGGCCGCTTTTGCAAAAAGAAACCATGCATGGATGACTCTAAACACGTACAAATCGCTGACACCTCAACTTTACTTCAGCCAGGGCTTCCCAAAAATCACAAAACTGAAGTTTTTGAAATACAGATTAGGGATTTTGCCCAGTAGAGAGTACCAACCACCATGGCTCAGGAGTAACGGCCATGTAATCTGCCCACTCTGCAACCTAGCAACAGGAGACATACTCCACATGACCTGCCTCTGTGAAGAGCTCCGACAAGCCCGCCGACACCTACTCAAGGACCAGTTCAGGAAGATAGGGACCAGCACGCGAAGGCAGGCTGTGCTTGCATGCTTGAACCCTGCAAATACAAAACTGAACTGCAGATATGTCAAGTTTCTGACCACGATAGAGCAAAGACTGCCAAATCCACAACTGGCGGCACTCATTGGTTCTGGCACCTAATGGACGAACTTCGGGCCACAAATGCCTAGCCCGCTACCGGCTCAGGGCAAACTGTTACACAATTACTCCGGGTCTCTCACTGCATGGTCCTCGATAAGTACGATTACACAGACAATATCCTTTTAACAGGAAGAAATTGTTTTAAATATAACGATTGTATTGGTTTAACTAACTATACACAATACAATAGAGCAAAGACTGCCAAATCTCCAACTGGCGGTAACCATTGGTTCTGGCACCTATCGAACGAACTTTGGCTAGCCCGCCCCGGCTCAGGGATCACTGCCAGATTACTAATCCTGGTCTCTCACCGCACGGTCTTCGATAAGGACTATCACACAGTCTATATTCTTTTATTACATATTAAGAAATTGTTTTAATTGTAACGTTTGAATTGGTTTTAATTAACTATACATAATAAAATTTACTTACTTACTTACAAAAAATGTGATTAGATGCAGATTAACTATGAATTAAACTCCCAATAGTTTAGCATTTTGTACTATTCTGTATTAATGGACTTTTTTAATGAGGATTGATTTTTTGCTGTGTATTCTATTGTGATTTTCTTTTGCTTTTATGATTTTAATAGTGAAATCGAATAAAGCTATCTTTGACTTGACTTGACTAGAACAGCTTGTTCAAAAGTAGAGTTTTGACTTCCCCTGCAAGTGCCATCGGGAAACGTTGAGACAAACCAATGCTGGTTTGTCGATAATAGATTATATCTGTTGCCATCCAACTCCCTGCTTCATCACTGAAATTACACTCTAATTGAACCCCTTGCTGATCGAACTCAAGATGACGTTTCAATATGTCTGCTATTGCTCTGATTAGTTGTCTAAATGACAACAGTAAAATCTTTATTCCATTATCAACTGAAGACCCACTTACTGATATAGCTATTCAATATTTCTGCTCTGGTGCTTTGATTTTCATTTGAGTATGGTTCATATAATGTTTACTGTTTTTCTGTAATCATTTAGTGAGTATTTAAAAAATATGGGAGTGTATATAACTGGACCTCCGCAGAATGCCTTCATATATTTGTTCCCTGTGGTGACATTGGTTCATTGTGAATCAGCCCATCAATTCTTGTACAGCAAATTTGAAATGGAGTCTGCACTTGCAACTGGTCAACAGTGTTCAGCAGTTTGCTGAGCACAAATGCTTTGAGGGGCCAGTGAAGCAAATTAAACAAAATGGCAGAGGTAGAGGAAGTGACATTATGTGGCTATTGGTGTAATTTATCATGGGAAGTCATGTCACAGGTCCATACACCCAGATAGCATCACATGGAATGGTTTTGGAATTCAAACAAGGACATTGAATTGATATTATTGATGAAGCAGCTTGATGTATCTTATTCTATCCTGCTTCTAATTGTCTTCTTTTGAGGGGTTCATTGAGTGGAGAAAAAAATTGTTATGGTCTTATGCTAGTTGAATCTACAGTATGTCATATTCACCTCTGCACTTAAAGTATGTTTAACAACGCATCATATAAGAAACATTCTCTTGTCCATTATTTTCATCACTGGCCAACTGGTCGTTTGTGTTTTGTTATTTACTATTTCTAGACCATTTGTACACTAGAGTTTTTGGAGCTAAAAGAAAATCATGAATTAAAAAGATTTAATAAAATGGAGACTTGTCAGTGCCTTATGAAAATCATATTGTGAGGGAGTGGAATGCAGAGAAATTGGTAATTTATTCCATTCCCCACCAGTACTGAAGGTCATCAACATCTCCTTCAAAAAAGTGACATTCCCGGAAAGATGGAAGCATGCCAAAATCAACGCCCTCCTCAAGAAGCCCAAGGCGGACCACACGGACCTTAAGAACTTCCGGCCCATCTCCCTGCTCCCGTTCCCGGAAAAGGTCATCGAGAAAATCGTCAACAGGCAATTGACCCGCTACCTGGAAGACAACAACATCTTGGACCCGTCCCAGTCCGGATTCAGACGAAACCACAGCACCGAGACAGCCCTCATTGCCGCCACAGAAGACATCAGGCACCAACTAGACAACGGCCAAACATCAAGCCCTCATCCTCCTGGACCTGTCGGCCGCCTTTGACACGGTCTGCCATCGCACTCTAAAGACACGCCTCAGAGAAGCCGGAATCCAGGAGAAGGCCCTTGACTGGACCATGTCCTTCCTTTACGGCAGAACCCAGATCGTCCACCTCCCACCCTTCCGATCAGAAGCCACCGACATCATCTGCAACATCCCCCAGAGCTCAGCCCGACGCTGTTCAACATCTACATGGCCCCCCTCGCACAAGTGGCCCGCCATCATAACCTCAACATCCTCCCCTACGCTCACAACACCCTGCTCATCCTCTCCCTCACCAAGGACCCACACACCACCAAAACCAACCTCCACGAGGGAATGAAGGCCGTCGCCGACTAGATGAGGAGCAACCGTCTGAAGCTGAACTCGGACAAGACGGAGGTAATCATCCTTGAACCCACCCCCTAAGCCTGGGACGACTCCTGCTGGCCGACCACACTGGGAACAGCACCAACACCCACCGACCATGCACACAACCTAGGATTCATCCTCAACTCCTCCCTCTCCATGGCTAAGCAGGTCAACACCATCTCCTCCTCCTGCTACAACACCCTCCGCATGCTCCGCAGGATCTACAAGTGGATCCCGACTGAAACAAGAAGAACCGTGACACAGGCCCTCGTCAGCAACAGACTGGACTACGGCAACGCACTCTAAGCAGGAATCCCAGCCAAACACCTACGATGACTACAACGCAACAAAAACGCCTCCGGCCGACTGATCGCCAACGTCCCCCGCCGCAGCCACATCACCCCCCATATGAGAGAGCTACACTGGCACCTGTCGACAAAAGGATCACCTTCAAGCTCCTCACCCATGCACACAAAGCACTCCACAACGCCGGACCAGCATTCCTTAACAGCAGACTCAGCTTCTACACCCCCATCCGCCAGATCCGCTCCACCAGCCTCGCCCTCGCCGCTGTCCCCCGCATCCAACGAACAACCTCCGGTGGCAGATCCTTCTCCTACCTCGCCGCCAAGACCTGGAACACCCTCCCTACCCGCATACAGCAGACCCAAGACCTACTCGCCTTCAGAAGACTCCTCAAAACCTGGCTCTTCGAGCAGTAGCAGCACCCCCCCCCCACTCCCCTCAGCGCTTTGAGACCCTCAGGGGTAAGTAGCGCGCTCTACAAGTACTCTGATTGATTGCTTGATTGATTGAGTACTTACTTACTGCCCGTTATGCTGACTGGCATATATAGCAGCAACAAAGGCCCTTCACCTCTGTCTCTTGGGCAAGTTTCTGAATGGTGCCTGAGCTGTGGTTCAGGGCCTTCATTTCTGTTTCACTAGTTTGCCTCCAGGTGTTCTTTGGCCTGCCTCCCTTCCGTTTGCCTTGGGGTGCAGTGGACAGCGGTTTTTGTGATTGAATCCTATTCTCTTTTGATGGTTTGTCCAATGCTTCTCCATCTTTTTCTCATAATAATGGTTTGCTGTGCTCTCTTTCTTGTTGGAGTTGGTTCACAGCTAGAAAATGCTTAAGATTCCTCTCAGTTTATTAGTGTGGGACACTGACAGTTTTGTGATCCGCCTGTATTCTGATCCATAGGAATGAGTGGACAGAAAGCAGCTCTAGTAAAGCCTCAAGTTGGTGTTGGTGCTGTCCTGTCATGACCTCCACACATTGTTCAACATACTGAAGGCATTCCTGGCTTTCCTTAGTCTGCTCTTGATGTCACTACCTTCACCGCCATCATGTCTGATAGTACTGCAAAGGTAGGCAAACTCTTCAGATATGGCTAGGTCCTGTCCATCTACCTTTATTGGTGAAGGGTTTGGGATATTGAATGGCATGACCACTGATTTCTTCATATTGATCTTCAGGCCCACTTGTTGTGCATAGATGGTGAAGTTAAACATCTGTTCCTGCATATGCTGGTGTGTGTGAAAGAGCAAGGTTAGGTCATCTGCAAAGTCTAAGTCCTCCAGTGTAGATGATAAGGTCTAGCTGATACCGCTGGCTTGGTGTTCTGTTGTGCGTCACATCACCCAGTCAATGACTAGGTTGCAAAGAAACACTGACATTACACATCCCTGTCTCACACTCGTCTTGACTTCAAAGCTATAGTTACTATCTCCCACCTTGCAGGTAAAATTTTCATAGAAGCTCTTGGTGAAGAGAACTAGCTGCTGTGGGATGCCATAGGCTCTTGGTATATATCAGATGCCATCACAGTGGATACTGTCAAAGGCTTTCTCAAAATCAATGAGGTTAATGTATAATTGCCTCTGCAACTCCGTGCACTTCCCTATAATGTTGCATAGAGTAAGGATCTGATCAACACGCTCTCTGCCCTTGTGGAACAAAGCCTGCTATTTTCTTGGAAGAAGGAAGTGGGTGCAACAACGGTTCACGCACAAATAGACAGGACCCAAATTGTAGCTACTAACACAACCCTAGTCGGTGGCTTCACCCAAAGAGCATCTGGAATGAGATAGATATTCACAAAATGAAAGGGTTTTGTGCCTTCAAAATTCACTTCAACCTCAGGGTTGGTGTAATCCCAAAACTTAATCGTTATCAAAGCAACTTGACATGGTCTGTCGTTGTGGTGTACAGGGAGGAAGCAAAAAGGTCTTTCCTCTTTTTCTTTTTCCAGCTTCCGTTTTGCTTTATTCATGTTTGGGATTGCGTCTATTACATACCTTAATAGGGAACCCTCTGAAACAGCTCGTAATCTCCTACAGATACTTTTAACTCGCTGCATGCTGTGGTGCTTACTTTTTCCAATCTCTCACCCTTCCCTCTCTATATGGTTATTCCCTTTTACAGACGATTAGCCCAAACTATTTGTCATGACCTTTTGGACGATAAGCCCGAACAATTTACCATGACTTTTTGATAAGTGAGATTTTTGGTATGATATTAATTGACACAACATGATTGGTAACCTAATGAAACAGTAAAATGTCTTTCTTTCTATCAGACTCATGTGGTACATTTGCTTATCATATGTTTTTACCCTGTATTTATACTGTTACTTTTAACATATGGGAAGTCCTTTTCTTTTCTTTTCCGATGTATCTCCTATTACCACAATAGACAGGATTCAACCCATAGGTTTACGTTAAGAAACTGCCTCTTTATATATATATGTTTGAGCTGGACCTTACCAAGTAATCATTACATGTATATATATGACCTAGGTTTCGCTTCACTTATGGTTTACTCAAGATGGTATGTTTATGTGTGTCCCCGATGATGACTAATGTTAGATTTATGATGTTTTTCATTCCCTCTGATTTTCTTTCATCTCTGTATTTTCTCTCATCCCTCTTTTCCCTTTGTCCTGGACATTGGGCACGGCCAGCCTCACACTACACATTTTTGGCATGCACTTTACCCTGCACTTCTATATACCCTATTGCTATCTTTGTAATGCCTGTTCTACGAATTTTGGACCTTGTCCCTGCACACTCCCTGCCACCTTTCCTCACGGGCCTCCATCCTCTCTCCTTATACTACACCCATTTTCTCATGTATGCTCACTTGTTTTCATCAGCCGTGAAGAAGCCTTGGCCAGCAGGCCACTGGGCGAAACGTGTGTCGGCTGTTTCTGTTCACACCTGCATTTTAAGAAAATTATGAATAAAAAAAGACTAAACTACAATGATTTTTTTGCTTCCTCCCTGAACACCACAACGACAGACCATGTCAAGTCGCTTTGATACCAACTTAAGTTTTGGGGTTACACCAACCCTGAGATTGAAGTGAATCGTTTGGGCACAAAACCCTTTCATTTTATGAATACCTGCTTGTCCACGGCATCAGAAATGAGCTGTATAATGATTTTTACCAGGATTTTACTTGGGATTGGCAGAAGAGTGATTCCACGCAAGTTGTTACAGTCATCCATCTTTGAAATCTGGATATTAATGCTTTCGTTCTAGTTATTTGATAATTTCTTTCCTTTCCAAATCAATGTAAACAGTGGTTAGAGCATTTTAACTGATGTCCTGTGAGGACATGCCACAAGCTATCAGGGATTGCTGTATCAGCCAGTTCCTATTTTTCCTGCAGCATTATTTCTGCATATTACGTTTCTTTGGGACGCCGAAATTCATTGACTTATTTTTATGGCAGAGCTAATTTTCATGTCTTTATCTCTCTCTCTCTCAGGCTCCCCATACAGGTTGAGTTCCTGCAGGATTCGAAACATAATCTACTTTAATCATGGACACACTATACATTTTGTTCACTGTATTGACAGGCAGTGTCACTCTTGTCTTTTTGAAAAACATTTTAATCATGTTTAATCACGTTTGTCTATCACTTATAAGAAAGTATCAAGCACGTTCTACACTACCACCCACTATGTCGCTCTTTTGATGAACGTAAAAAACAATAATATGTTTCTCACAATGTGTCCTAAATGTAACTAAACCATTAATTTGCAATCATTGTTCTAACTGAGTTTAAGGACCACTGTCTGTTTCTGCTAATTCTACACACGGAATACATGCCACTCTACACATGTAAACCACCACATCAATTTTTAGAATACTTTGTTATTTAGTGACGCTCACTAGTGTTGCACTGAGACTCCCCATCACAAAGTCTGGATTGCTATATTGATGTCAGGTTGCATCAAGCAACGACACCCTACTAGAGTCACTTACACTTCTAAAATAATATCTGTTGCGCTCCACTGTTATACCAAATACTGGTATGGCTTACTTGAGTGCACTCCACTGATGTTCAATATGTTCTGGTCGCACAATTAAGGTGAGATCCTTGACTTGTGTTACAGTTCTTCCAGAACTCAGCACACAATCTCCATCAGGAAGCTTTTGAATACTTATGCAGTTGTGTGGAGGTGAAATTCTTTCCTTTTTTCTTGTTGTCAGTGTGACAAAATTCAAATAAGAGGCAGATGCAGGAGTTGAGAGGAGATGCTGTTTATTCATGTAGAAGCCACCAACAGCCATTTCCTAACTGTCCACTGTAGATCTCTCTCTCGCTCTCTCTCTCTCTCTCTCTCTCTCTCTCCATCTCCCATTCTCTCTCTCCACAGTGGTGAAATAATTGACCCTTGTGACCTTGTCAGTAAGTAGTTTCCCTCGTCGCACAGCTCCGCCTGGTAGATATTGCCCCCTGACTCTTCCAGGTCCTCAGTTTGAGGCCCTCCTCCACTCCCATACACCCACCTGCATCTCATCCCTGGTGGTCCAGTGGGGAGCATCTCTGCTCTGCTTCCTGCCTTTTCTCCTCTGATCTCTTCTTTCCTTAATTTAATCTTTTCTGCATTACTGTCAATTTCTTTCTATTTATGCACTTCTGCGCTTTTAGCACCATTTTTCTTGCTGCGTCCCCGCCACTGCTCTTCCCCTGTGGCCCTGCACCCCTCCAGTGTCACATGCCCCACCTCCCAGCTGTCCAGACCTCTCCCTCATTCCACTTAATAGGGGCTGCTGCGCGGTGAAGGAGTGGTCTTACTGACTATGTCAGTAAATAGGTTCTCTCGCCGCACAGCTCTGCCTGGTAGCTGTTGACCCCTGATTCTTCCAGGTCCTGAGTTTGAGGCCCTCCTCTACCCCCAGGCACACACCTATGCCTCATCCCTTGTGGTCCAGTGATCCTCTGATCTCTTATTTTCCCTAATTTCATCTTTCTGTCACTTTCTTTCTATTTCCGCAATTTTACACCTTTTTTCTCACTGTGTCCCCGACGCTGCTCATCCCCGCTGCCCCACCCTCTTCCCGCATCCAGCTTTTCCTGCCTCCCAGTTGTCCAGACCTCCCCCTCACGCTACTTAATGGTGGCGACTGCACGGCCGCACCAAAGGTGCGCCAATGGCAAGCCCATCTGTGCCGATCCACGCCCAGCGCTACAGGCCCATCCACCGCTATAACGTCAGCTATGACCTCAGCACCCTCCATGCCCTCAACATCAGATGCCACTCCACCTTCCACCTCACCTCGCCGTAGAACAACCACGGCCCGTTCACCTGCTGCACCTGCAACTGCACTTTCACCAGCCTCCACACACCAGACCTACCGACGGCACAACCCTCAAGAACCGGACCCAACCATCTCAGATGTATCCTACTCAACACCCACTCCCTCAAAAGACACAAAGTGGAGATCTGGGAACTGTTCTACTCCACCTCCTCCAGCGTCACTGTTAGATCTGGGGGTCTCTAGTTGGCAAGGGTATTCACCTGTGCGCAAGATGGCTCCTTGATGTGATGCGATGCGATGATCCAGTTGCGATGCGAGAAGATGGCGCCCTTGATGCGGCGATGCGATGACGATGCGATGACGCCCTGGCAGCCTTGCAACAACTCTGTACTTTGGAGCCGCAACAGGCCCTGCGAGACGCTTCTCCAGTGATGCATGGCGACTCTCTCGATGGAGTCACGCTTCTCCGGTGCTGCGACAGCAGGCAGCTTCGATGAACAGACGCTTCCAGGGAGATGCGACAAAGGCACGCTTCTCCGGCGTTGCAATGATTTCAGCTGTGGCGGCGTCATGCTTCTTCTCGATGCGTCGTGCTTCCAGTTCCCATCGGCACGCAAGTGACTGGAGTCAGAATTCCCAGCAAGGACATTCAGGAGGGAGCTGGAGGTGAAGTCTTTTGTCCATGAGACTTCAGCAGGAGGCAAGCACAGTTCAAGCCCTTGGAGAATATTCTGTAGATGACAGTGCTTACAAAGTTCCTTCTCCTTTCCCTTGACAATGAAGCAACCACTGCAGGCCAACCCAGCAAACAGCACACTGGCAGAGGGGCAGTAAAAACTCTTGCAGCTTCCTTGGTTCTTCTCCTTGGCAGAAAGGTTTCTTTTCCAGAAGTGATCTGATTTCTTGGGATCAGAGTCCCAATATTTATACCCCAAAATCCTTTGTTCTCTGAAGGCAGAGAGGCCGATGCCTAGTGCAAACCAGTTCCTAAGCACTTTGTTTACATGACTCTCTTCTTCCTTTCACTGTGCAGGGCAGAGACATCAGCCACCCCACAGAAGGTGGAGCCAGCACAGGGGAGGGAAGATACAGCTCTGGAGCACTCTGTTGACATGATTCCTCCTCTCCTTTCACAGTGCAGGGCAGAGATATCAGTCAAGCCACAGGGGGTGGAGGGAGCATTGTAGAGGGAAGGCCCAGCCCTATTCAGGTCCCAGGTGCAACTCCTCCCTCCATCTAGATGCAGATCTCTCTATTCACCACCGGGCTGCCCCAGCCTGTCTCCTGGAATCCCCCAGCCCTGTCACTCACAAACCCAGACAAGGAATACACAACCCAGCAGAGGCAGGCTCAAATGGTTAGGCAAGCAAATACCTGCTTTCTAAAAGTGGTATTTGCAAACACAGAATATTAAAATAAACTTTACTAAAATATGTATTTTATTATTCTGAGTTCAGGCATACTAAATTCGAATTTCTACTGTGTTCCCTGAGTCACTTAGGATTATAAGAATGTAATAATCTAACTGCCCATTCTGGCCTATGAGAACAGGTAGCCTTCAATAGTGAAAAACGAAAATGGCTGTGATTCCCTATTAGAACATGCTACACACACCAGAGCATGTCCTACCTTATACTTACAATGCACCCTGCCCTAGGGCCAACCATAGGGGTGTCTAATATGAAGCAAAGTGAAGGTTTAGGGACTGGCAAGTGGCTGCACTTGGCCAAGTCGACATGGCTGTGCTAGACTGCACACAGGCATTGCAATGGCAGGCCTGAGACACACTTTACGAGCTGCTTCTGTGGGTGGCACAACCAGTGCTGCAAGCCCACCAGCAGCATTTGATTTACAAGCCCTCGGCACACATGGTGCACTATACTAGGGGCTGAAAGATAAATCAAATAACTCAATCATGGAATAACCAATCAGTATATTAATTTAACATAGGGAGCACTTGCACTGTGGCACTGATTAGCAGTGGTACAGTGCCCAAACATAAATCCAGCAAAAACATATCAAAACAGAGGAGGAAATCTGTCAAAATGGAAGGGAGACTCACGCCAATGATGCCAGGTCTAACAGTCACCTTCTTCACAGAAACCTGGATGAACTCCAGCTCAGCCCAAGACATCGCAATCATCATCCCTGATGGCTACAAAATCATCCATGAGGAACGTGTCAAACGATTAGGACGATGCATCACCACCATACACAAAGACACGCTTCGCCTCACAACCAGCTCTGACGACCACTCACCCGACATTGAGCACCACCACTTACAGATCCAGACCAACCCAAATGCCATCCTTTGCTGCACCTTTGTCTACAGACCTCCGGGTCCCCGTCCCACCTTCAGCGAAGCCATAGCCGACTTCATCGCTCACCACACTCTTGCCTCAACAGTGACCTCAATTTCCATCTGGACAACCCAGAAGAATTCAGCACTCCATCCCTACTGGAGAACCTCAACACCATCAGACTAAAAAAACTAGTCATGATGCCAACCCACTCAGTGGGACACACACTCGACCCAATCTTCTCCGCAAGCAACAACATTTCCTTCAGCCACACCTCTGAGACACAATTGACCAACCACCACTGCGCATACTTCTCCTTCATCAAACCCACCATATGCCACCAAGCCTACTGCAATCATCGCAGAAGCTGGAACAAGGTCACCGATGACCAGCTTACCACCTCCCTCAGCAAGACCTCACCACAGAGATCCACGGGCGCCAACACCTCAGCACGTAACCTCCACCACTGGATCTCCGACATCACTAGCACACTGGCCCACGTCAAGAAACCATCAGGCAAGCAGCCCTACAAGAAAGCCATCTTGTTTACTTCTACCCTCCAAGAGTCCAGATCCACCTGCAGATGGCTCGAGAAAAGATTAAGGAACTGCAAGATCAAGGCAGACCACACAGCCTTCAAATCCACCTTCACCGCACACCACCGCCTCATCAGAACAACAAAGAAAGCAGCCATCGAGCAACACATCAATGCCAATGTACACAACAGCAAAGAACTCTCTGCGGTAGTCAAAGAATTTGCCAAACCCAGCACAGAGAAAGCAGACATCCCCATCCCAAGACCTGTGCCACAACATTGCCACATTCTTCCACCGCAAGATCAAGGAGAGCTACGATAGCTTTGCAAACCAAAACTCACCCACCCTACTCACAACCACTGCACCCAATGGCTTCAGCCACCAGCAGACCTTAACCAACTGGACTATCCTCACCTCTGACAACACCTTCAGATTCATGAAGAGCATCCAGTTCAGAGCCCCCTCTGATCCCTGCCCTCACCACATATTCAGCAGAGCCGGCACCTCCATCGCACCTGAATTCTTCTGCACCATCAGCTGCTCCATCGAGTCCACAACTGTCCCAGGAGACTGGAAGCATGCAGATGTCAGCCCCTTGCTAAAGAAATCTTCTCCAAACCCGACGGACCTCAAGAACTATATAGACCCATCTCCCTACTCCCATTCTCAACCAAAGTCATAGAGAAAGCCGTCAACGCCCAGCTCTTCCAGTTCGTTAAAACAAACAACATCCTGGACCTTTCTCACTCGGGCTTTAAAAGCAACCACAGCACTGAGACCTCTCTTCCCGCTGCTACAGAAGATATCCTCGCCCTCCTCTACCATGACGAGACTACAGTTCTCATTCTCCCAGACCTCTCGGCCGCCTTCGACAGCGTCTTCTACCACACCCTCTGTGCAAGACTCCACGACGCCGGCATCCACGACAAAACATTAGAATGTATCCGTTCCTTCCTCACCTGCCAAACGCAGAGAGTCAGATTTCCACTGTTCAAATCAGAACCAACAGATATCCGCTGAGGAGTGCCTCGGGAATCCTCCCTGAGGCCCACCCTCTTCAACATTTACATGACCATGCTTGCAGCCATCATCAGAAGACACGGACTCAACATCGTCTCCTATGCCGTTGACACCCAGCTGCTTGTCTTCTTCAAAGATGAACCCCGAGCCACCAAGAGCAACTTCCACGACAAGATGAAGGCAGTCGTCATCTGGCTGAGGCCTCAAGCTTAACTCTGACAAGACCGAAGTCTTCGTCCTGGGCTCCTGCCTTTCTGTCTGGGATGACTCTTGGTGGCCTAAGCGCTCGGCATCCTCCCACACCCAAGGACCATGCATGAAACCTCAGCATAATCCTGGACTCCTTACTCCCAATGAACTGCCAAATCAACGCAGTCTCATCCTCCTGCTTCCACATGCTCCACCTCCTTCGTAAGATCTTCAAGTGGATGCCCACCATGTACAGGAAAACGGTCACCCATGCGCTGATCAGCAGCAGACTCAACTACAGAAACACAATCCACATCGGCACCTCCCAGAAATTCCCAAAATAAGGTCTGTAGACCGTCCAGAATGCATCCGCCAGACTCAACCTGAATATCCCACACTGCAACCACATTACCAGCCACCTGAGAGACCATCACTTGCTTCCTTTCAAGAAGAGAATCACCTTCAAGCTTCTCACGCACACATACAAAGCCCTCCATGACGCCAGCCCTGAATACCTCAACCACCGCCTCTCCTTCTACACTCCCACCAGACATCTTCATACCACCCAACAGCCCCTTACCACCTTCCCATGGATCCACGAGACCACGGCTTGTTCCTTTTCCTACAACGCTGCGAAGACCTAAAACTCCTTTTCCTCTGCATCTCAGGCAATCACCATCGCTGCCACAATTCAGGAAGGACCTCATGACCTGACTCTTTGACTGAACCACAGAAGCGCTTTGAGACCCTCATGGGTGAGTAGTCACGCTTTATAAAGTTAAAGTTAAAGTTAAGGGTTTTGTATAGCACTCGTAGACCCAGTGGTTTCTTGGCGCTAAGGACGGACGTACAGGGGGGCAGAGAGGCAGACTACTCGGCAAAAGCTTGCAGGAAGAGCCAGGTCTTCAACTCCCTGCGGAAATCCATATATGAAGCAGAGATCCTAATGGAAAGGGTAAAGAGTTCCAGAAGGAAGGGGCCAGAAAAGAAAAAACTCATGCCACCATGTTTCTTCCTTCTGCAACGGGGAATACACAAGAGGTGTTTGGAAGAGGACCGAAGGTCGCGGGTGGGGATGTAGTCCTTGAGGTTAGCAGCTGTGAAGGCAGGAGCAGTGCCGGCTAAGGCTTTAAAAATCAAGCAGCCAAGTTTAAAACGAGAACGCTCAAAGAGAGGTACCCAATGTAATGCCTTTAAAAGTGGGGTGACATGGTGATGTTTAGGGAATTTATAGACTAACCTGGCCGCCTGGCTCTGAATTAATTGAAGACGGCGAAGCTCGTACGCCGGAATACCGACGTACAGAGCATATTCGTAATCAAGACGAGATACGACCATGGCTAACAGGATTAGTTTCAACGGTGCATTGGAAAAAATCGAGCAAATTTACGTATGATACGTAAATTGAGAAAGCAAGATGAGACCTCCGCACTGATTTGAGAGTGCATGGAGAGATCACTGCTAACTCAGATGCCAAGGCTCTTGACGGAACCGAGGGGGAAGGTGAAGAACCGAGGAAAGAAGGCCAAAAAAAAGCGGACCAGGGACTGGAGACACCCCCAGTAAGCACTAACTCGGTCTTATCAGGATTGAGATTAAGATGATTGTCACTCATCCAGTCACTGATAAAAATCATAACTGATTGAAAATTAAGAACAGAGATGGAAGAAGAAGACATATTGAAAATAAGTTGAAGGTCATCGGCGTAATTAAATACCGAGACATCCAATTTTTGAAGAGCGGAGATGAAAGGAAGGATGTACAGGTTTAAAAGAAGAGGAGAGAGAGAGAGCACCCTTGGGGGATACCACAGGTGATAGGACAGGCAACAGCAGAGAAGCGGGCTAGCTTGACGGCCTGATGACGATTCTCCAGAAATGAGGAAACCCAGGCCAGGAAAGAGCCCTGAAGGCCAGCGCCCTTGACACAATCGATCAGAATGGTATGATCGACCGTGTCAAAGGCAGCTGACAGGTCCAGAAGGACCAAGGCCTGAGAAGAATTAGCATTGGCTCCGCATCTGAGTTCATCCAACACAGAGAGGATGACAGACTCAGAAAATCAGAATTACATGCCGGGGCTCTCTCTAGATTGTACTCTGCCACAGGAAACAGACACTTCTCTTCATTGCTAAAAGTGTATAGAGCAAAAATTCCCCCGGTTTTATCTTATGCTACCGAGCACATACCAACAAAGCAATGGTCCTATATGGACATAACCGAAGGGAAAATTTTGAAAAAAATCTTAAAGGTTTCTAAATCAACACCTGTTCAAGCTCTAAGACTGGAATTCTCAATAACAAGCTCCTATGCTATAGCTGTCGCCAACGTTATCAGATGGGCTTATAATATTCTGCACGCAAAGAAAGGAACATTGCGATTCTTGCTAAAGACTGAGATATTTGAATTAGTGGCATTAAAACTCAATTTTTACAGGAATATGTCAGCGGCATTTGAAAATGCTAATCTTACTAAAGACATTTTGCTGACCTGGTCAAATTCCCAACTGAAACTCTTTTTGAAATGTTTCACACCAAGACTGAGCTTTGATCTTGATCTTGCATATTGTAGTAAGTTATCTACATACAAACTCTATACTGAGACATTGGAATATAAGCAAATACAGCCATATTTAGGGTTTTGCCTTACGCATGGTGCAAGAAGGGCTATAACAATGTTGCGCTTAGGTATCCTACCTGTGTCTACCTTTACCTCTAGATGGTCACTAGCAGGTTCCCCGATATGTAAACTCTGTCAAGGAGGTGATCAGGACATCGAGCATATTTTATTTGTTTGTCCCCATCCAAATATAGTCTTAGCACGGGCAAGATATCTTGACCCGATATATCGAAAATGTAAAATTACTACAGTAAAAAAATTGTTATTAGTGGGCAAACATCCACCCAGTGAATGGGTCTGTTATAATTTTTATAAATTTCTAAAGTCCTTTTTAACACTATACTAATTTCTGTTGATTTATACGTATGTAAATTGTTTTTTAAATTTGTGGTCCTCAGTAGAGTACCAAAACAAATAAAATCTTTTTGACTGAAAGTAGGTCGGGAAAAAAAAAATGTAAAAAAAAAAAATGACAGACTCAGTAGAATGCGCAGGACGAAAGCCTGCCTGGTGGGGATCTAGAAAATGCGTAGTCTCGATGAAAGAACTAAGGCAGGCTGTCACATGACTCTCCAGGATTTTTCCCAAAAAGGGAAGCAAAGAGATGGGGCGAAAGTACAGGGAGAGGATAGATCAGCTCTCGCCTTCTTCAAAATGGGAATGATTTTAGCGGATTTAAAAAAATTGGGGACCGTCCCTAATGAGAGAGAGTTATTAAGAAGTGAGAGAGGGGGATACAAACAAACAGAAAAAAACTCTTTTAATATATGAACAGGACAGCTATCAGAAGGGGAGCCAGATTTAACCTTGTTGAGTAAGGAAAGGAAAGTTTCCCTAGATATGTGAGGGAAATTTTCCAGACAACAAGAGTTAGAGGGGAGATCCGGGCATCGAAAGTTGGGAGAGGGAAGAGGAATATTAATTTTAATTGTGCTAATTTTGTCGATAAAGTACTAATTAAGGCATAGATTCATCAAGCAAATATCTGCTCGCAAAGGGGCAGATTCTTAGAATCTGCCCCTTTGCGACCGGTATTTTTGCATTTGGGATGCATCATCCCAAATGCAAAAATCGCAAATTGAGAAATCGCTAAATTGCGATTATTTGCATTTAAGGAATCTCAAATTGAGATTCCTTAAATGCAATGCATGAAAGTTTTAAAAATGGCGAATTCGCTAATAGGGCACGCAAATTACCATGAAGTACAACTTCATGGTAATTTGCAAAAACTTTGAAAAATTCACTAAAGTGCATTTTTCAAAGTTGCATGTTGCGCACACACATGCCCTAAGGGGATGTGTGTGCGCAACATATGTGCACAGATCAATTTCAGGGTTACAACATGGTGTCCTTTGGACACCCCTGCAACCTTGAAATCGCAATGTCAATTTGTGATTCTCTAATTGCAATTCGCAAATTGAGATTGTCTAGGCCCATAGTAATGAATGGGGAGGTATTCCTTAATTGCGACTCGCAATTTGCGAGTCGCAATTAAGGAATTCTAAGAAATCGCTATTTCCTTTAGTGATTTCTTGATGCATTCCATTTTGCTATTCCTTAATAGCGAATCAGTATTTTTCGCTATTAAGGAATCGCAAAATGGGTTGTTGATGCAACTGGGGGTAAGAGAATTACAGAGGACTTGTGCAGGGAAAGGCTTAAGAGTGGCTCTTGCAGAGGTGGACAAATCATGAACAATTGAAAAAATGTCTTTAGGCTTATTGGCTGAAAGAAGGATTTTTGACGTAAAGTAATCTGATTTGGCCTGGAGAATGGATTTCTTATAATCCTGTAGTAACGTAAGGTACAGAGATTTTAAGGTGGGGCAGTACCTAAGCCTCCAATGACGTTCAGCCTGCCTAAGAGCCAACTTTTTAGATTTTAACTCAGGGGTAAACCATCTGTTGGCATCATGAAGACGACAGGCGTTTTAAAGGGGCCAACTGATCACAGGCTGAAGAAAGCCAGTTAATAATTGCAGTAGCCTGAGAATGGGGAGAAAGATCAAGTAGATTAAGACATGAAGAAGAGAGGGAGGAGCAGGGAAGAGGTATATCTACTCTTCCCCAATTACGGGCCCAGGTGTTATAAGGGAGCGAGAGTTTACTAGCCTCCGCAAGTTCAAAGGAAAATGAAATACAAAAGTGATCAGACCAAGGGCATGGGCTAATGGTGGGGGTAGCAACATGCAAATTAACTGACCAGACCTGGTCCAAGATGTGTATTTTAGAAAAAGGGGACCCCTATATAGTACTCTTTCACTTGCTATACATAGGGAAAAACCGGGTTTAGAAAAGGTCTATAGCCAAGTGACAGAATTATCAAACATTTTGATATTTGGATATAATCAATTAATGACCATCATAAACATGTCAAGTCCAACTGTATTGAAAAACTTCCAACGATAAATACTTAAAGATTAGATTTTATTGATATTTGATATATGTATTCAGTATTTACTTATATATTTTTTTCTTTTCCTTTTTTTTAGATTGTCTTTTCTAGTGATTGTTATTATACATGAAAATCGTATTTACTTTTTTATAACATTAAATTTAAAAACATATTAGAAAAAGTGCATCTTCAATAGACTTAAAACAGTACAAATTTGTTGAAGGCAAAGCGGTAGATAACAAGATGTGACCATGAATATGGGTTGGGGAATGCAAATGCTGGGAGAGATTCATGTTACAAAGCAGGTCAGTAAATTCTTTAGAATGAGAATCCTCCCGTGGGTCAGAGGGCCAAAAATTAAAATCACCCAACACCAATAAACGAGAGTTATTAATGACCAACGTAGCCAGCAATTCCTTGACTGCCTGAAGGAAGAGAGGCATGGACTGCGGTGGGCGATAAAAAAGCACCAATGTTAGAGGAGCAGTGGTGGAAGTGGAACGAACAACGAGAAAATCCACAGCTGCAATAGCAGGAAAGGGCATGGGCAGAAACTGAAATTTGGAATGGATAATTATTGCAACGCCACCTCCAACTTTTCCCTCCGGACGGTCAGAGCGTAGGATATAATAAGGCTCGGGAATTGCCGCTAAAATGTCCGGGGAAGAGTCAGATGAGAGCCATGTTTCAGTAAGAAACAGCATGTCAGGCTTAACAGTGTCCAAGAAGATAAAAAGTTCAAGTTGATGTTTAACTGCCAGGGCAGTATTGAGAAGATAAGCTGACACTGTTGTGGGGGGGGAACTGGGCCGAAGAGACCTGAGAAGGCACAGAGGTCGTGTCATGGGGCGAGGCATGAGCCAACTGGCCCATGTGAGGTGGAAGGGACGCAATGGGACTGGGGTTTAAAATGCCGGTACCTTTGATGTGTGAAATGACATGGCTAGGAAGAGTCCAGTTGCCATGAAGTGCGACTAGCTCTTGGGCAGTATACGCAGAAAAACTGGCATAGTGCCTGGGCCCTGGCCCCGGCCGGCCACAGACGGGCGCAGACGGGCTTGCCTTTGGTGCGCCTTCGCCGCGCCACCGGCGCGCCCGTTGCACGTCACCCGACACATCCGTTTTAAAGGGCGAGAGCGGATAAACAACTAGACCGCTCACCCTTCCGCCGGAAGTGTGTGTTTTCCAGGAGCAAAGAGATAGAAAGAATCTCCCTCCAAGACAAACGAGCGGAGCTCGCGGTGGAACGGGGAGAGTTAAACCAATGCAGGTAGGATTTTAAAATGGATTAAGAAGCCGTAATTCTCAGAATGTCAGGTTAAAAATATCGTGCAAAACCAAGCAAATCACAAATCTAAAATGTTTGTATCCCCATGGTTGGAGCCTGTCTGATTAATGGTTTGTGGGACACTACAACTAATAGATTTCGGATCATAATTAAATAATGGTGGTAGAAACATGGTCTGAATCAGATTAATACCAAAGCTTCAAATCCACTTCACTGATGGATGGCTATACTGTCCTGAGACCTTGTAAGGTGGTGGTATGGTCAACGGTAACAAAGGCTCCTGATAGATCTAGTAAGACTGGTAGACCGAAGCCTCCACTGTTGACCAATAGCTGTGGGCCACATAGAATAAAGGTTCATTAATATGAATTGATCTGAAGCCTGCTCAGAAAGAATGGAGTGAGTTTGTTGACTCATCAAAAGCTGGTGGAAAGATTTTGTCATGGAAAGGAAGCAAGGAAATGGTTTGGAGTTACTGGGATCCGAATGTGAAAGCGTGGGTTTTTTCTCCTTGTATCGAGGTGATGTTGAAATTGTGATCAAACTTGAGGCAAGATGTGAGGTTAGTAATCTCATGACTTTGGCTGGGCAGAGGTCATTTTGTGAGCAAGAAGGTCTGGCAGTGGAGATAGTTTCAGACAGCTTAAGCATGAGGATTTCTCTCAATGAGAAAACCTCTTGTAAGGGGAGGAGTAGAGAGCAGCAAGAGTAGGTGCATCTGTTTGCAAATCCCTATATGACGTTATCACTGCCCTGATTTTGTCTATATTAGTAGGGATAACTCAGAACGATTATTGCAGAGTTTTTTAAAAGGGTCACTTGATTTTGACATGCTGAAGGAGCTGCTATCCTTCATTACCCTGAATAATTCAATGTTTAAATTGGGGGCTTAGTAGGTATGAGAGGAGTAATTATGTTGCTTAGTCAGTTGGATATAATGTTTATAATTGACTGGGGCAAAGGTGTACTCAACCTTAGCTAACTGTGCTTATTTGAGTTGTCTACTAAGTACATCAATGTCAACCTTTCACCACTATGGTGAAGGTAGTTTTTCAAGAAAACGTGGGTTCAGCTTTAATTTTCCTTTGTGATGCATTTGTTAGATGTAATTGTTTGGATGATTGCAAGACCAGGATTCTTTATCTAGCAATAATAGAACAAAATGTGAGTGGCTGAGCCTCCAATCAAGTATTACAGTCAAAATCAGATATGAAACTACTGATTCACTGAGTAATTGCTCACATCATAGGATTACCTAGGGGTCCCACTGTTAATACTCTATTACCTTTTCCTCCATCCCAGAGTTACTTGTACACCTGGCATCAGTATCTCTGGGTAGTGGAGCGACTGCTATATATAAGATCGGACAGGGCACATAATGAGATCCTATGTCCTATGTTTGTTTGGTGCAGGACATATATGTTGTCTAAAGGTCCCTCGGACAAGAGTAAAAAAAATAACTGAAATCAATTTTCTCACATTCCTGAGAGAGCAATTGGCTTGGGGATTTAAGATAAGAATTGTTTCAAAATAAATTTAAAGCTAATTGTAAGGATGGAATAACTTCATTGTGAGCATTAGATGATAGGAAAAAGTGATATTTAGACTCTAGCATATTGCTTCATCTTTTTTGCTCTTCATTCATGCTCACTTTTTGTAGGCACATACCAGTTCATTATATGAGGCTACAAATCACAGATACCAAGGGCCCCATTATGATGGCGGCCTGATCTGCCCGCCATAAGTCCCGGGTTATCCCCCTGCCATATTAGTATGGCGGGGGCACTGCGGCAGACGGAAAGAACTTCCGCCGCTTTTCCGCCGGTTGAAATCTCAACCGGGCGGAAAAGGGACACAATATGGTGGATGTGCCTGCAAGTCACCACCATCCATATTATGATGAAGGCGGAACATCACCTTTTCATGGCGGTGATGCAGGCATGGAAAGGCATTCTATTCTTGCTGTTGGATGCCTGTTGCTGTGAAGGAATATAAAGTTTATACTATATAATGTTGTGGTAATGTATCCAATATATCACTGCTACTTCGATAGAACCCCTTTGTAAATACACTCAACCCATGTAGATTCTCAGAATCGGGCCTGAACTGAACGAACCCCATCTTGGTTTCATTTCCTGAGGCCTCTTTTGTTAGCTGGGAAAACACTTGACATGCTGCTGATAGAAAAGCTTGAAAGGTCGGCCTGGGCTATGAACAGACCATTGATTCTAAATTAGGGTACTCAGGGTCGCATTTGTCTTTCTTGAAGGAGGAGCACATTCTTGTAGGCGCCATGCTTATACTCTCGTGCACCAGAATGGACGGGAGGCACCTTTACTGACCTACCCCTGGAATAACTTGAGCTGAGTTTTGAATCAATCAGTTGTGCCTTATATGGGTTTTCCTGTTGGTTTCTCATGAACTGGTACTTTTCCATGTACGGGGTTTCTATGAGGTATGCCGAAAGTATATATGCACTGTTTTGAATGTAATCCAGCAGTCTCCTCTGCACACCTTTGAGAGCTGTGGCGAGAAGGAGGCTCCCCTATATAGGGCGCTTTTGCAAAATAAACGATTGAACCTTCTCCATTGCCGGCTAACTTATTCTTGGTAATTATTGTATGTGGGCTATTGGTAAGTATAGCTCTATGGTATATTTTTTGGTACTTCAGCAGGCCCCCAGTGTGTTGTGGAGGTGGGGGGTGCACATAGGGGGTACCCAAGGTACCCCCCCTACATCTGCATGCACAAGGTGGCAGGCACCGCGTGGTTCCTGTCACGTTGTGCATGCAAATGCACAACATGCATTTTTTACATTGCAGCGGGTGGTGCTTACAGCACCGACCGCCGCAGTGTAAGAAATGCGGGATGCAACCACCATGGTGGTGGTCGCATCCTTATTGACATGGCGGGACCGCTGCACCTATGGCGGGTGGTCCCGTTTGCCTTTGCGGTGGCGGGCAGACTTTCTGCCCGCCATCGTAATCAGGGACATCTTAAGGATTTTGGGGGCCCTGGTCCAAACATATTTTGGGATCCCCTGTTCAGAACAGCTTTGAATTTATTATCCAATTTGAGCACCTATTTCCCACGCTGTTTCCGCTTCCTCATCTGCGTTAGCGATCCAGTATGCATCATAGGCATTAGCCTATTTATTCCCAATGTAAACGGATGTGGGCAGCTGACAGCGGAAGGATTTAGTGTTTCTTGCCCTGCTACTAGGGTTTTAATACTTTTTTAATTTTCTATATGTGTCTGAATTACTTTGTGCTTTTTAACAATTCCTCCTACATACGCGCACTTTCACTTTACTTGATTCTGCTTGCCTACACCTCCATACCTGCTCCGATTTGCATCTTGCTTTTCCTTCAGGCCTGGTCCGCCGAGGCTGATACACCGATTGTGTGGAGGGCTGTGCTACTATCGGGCTCCTTACTTACACCCACGCAGTTTTCGCTTCCTCAGCTGCATTAACTATCCAGTTTGCATCATAGGCATAAGCCTATATATTCCTGATGCAAATGAACGCACGCAGCGGGCACGCCTTGGGCGCGCTAAAGCAAGCCTGTTTGCGCCCATCTGCACCCGTCAGCAACCCTGAGGCATCCGGCGCAGGCCAAGCTGCCCAATTCCCCTCCGGTGAGTTTCTTCCACTATATTACAATAGGAAAAAACTGCTTAGCCTTAGGCGGCTACCATTATGTCAGTGTACAGTGGCTGATCTGAGCTTGGTAGACTTTCGATGCAATAAGTGCAACTGGTCTCTCCTCCAGCCCAGGAAAATTGCACCCAAGATCCTCCCACGCAACAATAAGTGTAAAAACAATAAGAAAACAGTGGACTTAAAGGCCATCCATTTAAATTGTAGCTCTATGCAACAACATGAACAACACATTTATGACCTACTTTTAGGCGAACAGTCATATCTTTTATTTCTCACTGAGACCTGGCTGTCTGAAGCCTCTTCGAATTTCCATGAAGACGACAGCACGGATGAGCAGGGAGGCCGAATTCTAAAAACAAGAGTGATAAATCCAAACAAGGAGAACGTTTTGGACTAATGACAAGGAGCAATCAAACCAACATGAACAGTGTCCATTAACGTATTGGCCAGATTTACAAACAGGAAATAAGATTATCAGAAGTTCCTTCCCCACCAACGGTGGCTCCTCCGTGCAACTAGAAAACTATATATCGCTAATGAGAGCTCTAGGAGACATGAAAGACCTGAGCATCTCAGAGTACGTGTAGCAATCATTTGAAACGAATCTACTGTAGAGAATACAGAGATTGGAGTCATATGTGTTAAAGTCCTGAAGAAGGTGTCAAAAAGAAAAATAAAGCACCGAAACGCCGCGTCGACTGTTGTAGTTACTTTGACTGTTTTTAAATATTTTTATTGTAGGGCCACATTAGGTGGTTTTTTAACTATATGGATGTCATAGATTTTTTTAGATTGTAACCCAACTGGGAGGGTAATAATAAAACCTATGTTTTTTTAACATGACTAAAATTGTTTGAGTACTATATTCAGCTGTGTGTTTAATTGTATCAAATTGTAGCCTAGCAATTCAACTCTGCCTAGTGTTAGATTGCCATAATCCATATGTAGATAGAGAGATTCACCTCTGTAAAACTAGACCATGTCCATAAACATTTATGTGGCTATCTCAAACCCGCTAATCTAAGGATTCAGGGACACTTCACTTTTTCTGCTGTCTGAAGCCTCCAACACTACTATCACCTCGCCCATCCTTAGGGGTTATAAAATCCTTAGGAAGGACCGACCGAGTTGCCAAAATTTACAATAAAAAACTAGGCTGCTCTCCCATCCAGATGGAAAACATCTAGGGTGCAGAGTCCTTAGGCTTTCACTGTACCTTATCCCCTCATCATAGCATAGCTGTTTTTTTGATTTACAGACCTCCCAGCGCAATTGGAAATGTTAATACTACGCTTAATACAGCCACCACCTCCCTGGCCTTAAAATGCAACAACTGCCTTATTCTGGGAGACTTCAATATGCATATGGACAATGGAAAAGACCCTCAAACAATGTTCTTGTTGGAGAAGCTGCAGGCCTGCAAAATGTTTCTATATATTTCTTCTGCCACCCATGAGAAGGGCCATACCCTAGACCAAATCTTTTACAACTTTGACATATCAGTAAGCCTACCTCTTCCCATTACTTGGTCTGACCACCTCTTATTAAAATTCATCATTCCCAACTTTGATACAGCCCCTTGGGGTAACACAGGGCAGAGGGTCCCTAATTACAGGACGTTTAATAAAATATCCATCCCGATGTTAGCAGACGCCCTCGATTATTCCTCACCGATGCTGTCTGGCTGCCCCGGCTCAGATGCCCTCTCAATAAATTCATGGCTCTGAACCAACATGGGTGCAGCTGTACCGGTTGTTTCCTGTTCGCAAAAGAGGTCGGCCCCACCAGCTCCATGGTTTAACGATTCCCTCAGACCTAACAAAAGAAATTGTAGAAAAATGGAATGGAAATGGTGTAAATCCTATCTACCTGAGGACAGGAAGGTGTATAAAGACCCATTAAAAGCTCATTACATTCTCGTGAAGGCTGCCAAGAAAAACTTCTTTCAAACCAAGATAGAAAATGCCCAAAATAAGAGTAAGGAAATCTTTAGCGTAGTTAAATCCTTTACTGCCCAAAAGCCGGCACTAATGAAGGGCCATGCACGGAAGAATGGTCTAGGCAAATAGCTCAATTCTTCCACAAAAAGATCTCCGTGATCCAACACGCCTTCACTAACATCTCAGAGGAAGAACTGACCTTCTACCTTAGTTCTAATAGCAAATAATTTTACCTTTTGGATCCGCCATCTTTACTAACTTTCCCTGAGTTTCAGCTTGAAGAGTCAGTGACCCTTCTCCAAACCAATGAGCCTGGCTTTCCTACCAACCCATGTCTAGCGAATATCCTGAACCTATTAGCTCCCACCATAAACCCCACAGTAAACCAACTCTTTAATGCTTGCCTCTCATCAGGCAACATGCAAAAATTATGGAAGAATGCTAAGATTCTTCCACTGATAAATAAGACTAATGCCAAATCTCCCTTCTTCCGGCCCTCTCCAAAGTATTAGAGAAGCATGTAAACAAGGCGCTCCAAAAACACATTGAATGAGGGAAGGTCCTTCATGAGTCCCAATCCAGTTTTAGGGCTAACTACAGTACGGAGTCTGCTCTGCTGGAAGTGACAGAATTTCTCAAAGGTAAGCTGGACCAGGGAGACAAGGCTGTTCTGATACTGCTCGATCTGTCGGCAGCCTTTTATACGGTCCCACATGAGAGGCTCCTGGAGTGACTTGCTAGCATCGGCCTGGGGGGGGACGCCAAACCGAAGGACCCTGCCAACTACAGGCCAATCTCCCTTTTTCCGGCCCTCTCCAAAGTATTAGGGAAGCATGTAAACAAGGCCCTTCAAAAACACATTAAAGAAGGGAAGCTCCTTCACGAGTCCCAATCCGGTTTTAGGGCTAACTACAGTACGGAGTCCGCTCCGCTGGAAGTGACAGAATTTCGCAAATGTAAGCTGGACCAGGGAGGCAAGGCTGTTCTGATACTGCTGGATCTGTCGGCGGCCTTCGATACGGTCCCACATGAGAGGATTCTGGAGAAACTTGCTAACATCGGCCTGGGGGGGGGACCGCCTTAACATGGATATCATCCTTCTTGGCAAATAGATCTCAGAAACATCTGGCACCCCCCTTTCGCATCGCTGGTTCCAGCCATGAATGTAGGTGTCCCTCAGTGCTCCATTCTCAGTCTTCCCCTTTTTAATATATATCTATCCACCCTTGCATTTCTGGTAGAGGATGAGGGCGCCAAATTGTTTCCTATGTTGATGACACTCAGCTGATTTTTACATGTGAAAAAGGAACCGACTTTGACGGAGCAATGATTAGGTCTTGCCTCACAAAGGTTTTTAATTGGCTTAAGATCAATCAGCTGAAGTGCAATCCTGACAAAACTGAAGTTGTTTTCTTTGGTAATCCAGAAACGCCTGACTGGAGCGCTTGATGGCCAAAAGAACTGCCGCCCCCACCCACAGAAAAGGATAGAGTCAAAAACATAGGAATTGCCATAGACAAGACACTCTCCATGCGCTTTCACATCCAAAATCTAACTGGCGCTTGATTTGGCATACTCAGGATGCAAAAAAAATTCCTGCCACTGTTAACACTTGAGAGCAGAAAGATCATGGTACAGGCTTTGGTGACCTTAAAGTTTGACTATGTCAACAGCTTGTACCTCGGTCTTCCCAAATCCCTTATCCAGCGCCTACAAGTAGTACAAAACGCGGTAGCCAGAGCCATCTTGAGACCTAAACCCAGATCTAGTATCACCCCTCTTCTTAAGTCTCTACACTAGTGACGCATAAAAGAACGGATCAACTTCAAAGCAATGTCCATCTTCTTTAAAGCTTTCCACAGCTTAGGAGCTGGCTACCTAAATAAGCCCGGTAATAGCTACACAACATCTAGACCCCTAAGATCTTCCAATGCTTACCTGGCCATCATGCCTAAAATATGCCATGCCCTCACTGGAGGCAGATCCCTTGTCTTAATAAGCGAAAAATTGTGGAATAGACTCCCTGAGTCTCTGAGACTAACCACAGACCTACTCTCTTTCAGGAAGAACTTAAAAACCTGACTTTTTAATAACTGATGGGTCTTTTACACTTGTTTTCTTCCTGCTGTCACACACCAGGACACTCTAGCATGAGTAGCTGCGCTCGTTATTAAATACACTATTTCATTTCATTAGGGACCTGACAGTGCAAAGGAACACTTGTCCAAATTCTAAGGTCCTTATTTATGAGGCCTTGCTTCACATTTATGCCGCTGTGGGTCACTTTTTGTGATGCACCGGCAGCGTAAAAAAATATGCCATGTTGCGCCCTATTTACAAAGTGACGCATCAAGGCAGATGCATCACTTTGTAAACCCCTGCCCCACATTATACCTGAGCCAGGTATAATGTGGTGCAGGGTGGGTGTTCCCTCTGCAAAAAGCCTCATAGAAGTGGTGCATTGAAATATATGAGAACTCAGTGCGCCACTTCTAGGACACCATTACGTCAATATCTTACACCTGCCTCACACAGGCGTATGACTAATGGCAGGCCCTGCGTCTATTTTTAGACACACCCAGGCAATGCATCACTTTTGCGCCTACAGATACGTCAGAAATACTGAAGCATCTGTAACTCCTTGAGACATATTGCGTTATACAATAAATATGATGCATCCATCATGTCGCAAGGAAGGTGCACTAAGTAGTGATGCATCACTGTTTTCACACAGCGATGCATCACTTTTCATAAATAAGGCCCTAAATGTGTTTACATCTAATATTCAGGGATAGTTATGTGTGTTTTCAATATTGTAATACAGCAGCAGCTCACCAATATTACTGCAAATAATCTCTGTGACGCCCTTCCATTTCTTATATGTTTTGATCTAAAAGAAACTTTTTTAATGTATTATACATGAAACATAAACACAACATTTCTCTGCAAAATGGCTGTACTAGACTCTCACACATCAGGTACATAAAAAATAAATGTAAGGAATCTGTTTAAGAAATATTCAAGTTCACTAGGGCAAAACTCTGGAGATCGAAGCTGACTCTGTCAGGGGGCCTCCTGAAAGGCTGGGACCCTGGGCCAAAGCCTACTTTGCCCATGCATTAAATCGTCTCTGATCGTAATGATGCCTGAAGTTCTGTTTTTTGCACTTGCAGTGCTTTCAGTCATCAAGCTAAGCATACCAACTTCATTTTTACCCTCCAGGCTCAAATTCACTTTTACAGAATGTTTTAAAATTTTAATATTTACATTTTGCTTTTTTACTGTGTATATATATATATATATATACATATATATATATATATATATATATATCTATATATATATATATATATATATATATATATATATATATATATATATATATATATATATATCTATATAAATATATATATATATATATATATATATTTATATATATAAATATATATATATTTATATATTTATATATATATATATATTTATATATATATATTTATATATATATATATATATATATATATATATATATATTTATATATATATATATATATATATATATATATATATATATTTTTTTTTCCTTATAAACAAAAAACCTTGCTTTCGCAAAGCCAAAAGCACAATCAAGGGTCTGGTATGAAGTTACTTTATTCCATTACCACTGTGTACCAGACTCCTGAGTGCACTATTGACTTTGCGACAGCAAGGATTTTACTTTATAAAGCCACCGCGAGATAGCAGCACCCGCCCACAAAAGACAAGGGAGGGGCGGTATGGGTGAGCAGCAGGAAACTGATATATATATATATATATATATATATATATATATATATATATATATATATATATATATATATATATATATATACATATATATATTCACTGAAAAAACCATAGGTTATAGACCATATATAGTTAGGAATTAGCATTTACAAAACCTTGAAAATTCACTGAAAAAAACATAGGTTATAGACCATATATAGTTAGGAATTAGCATTTACTAAACCTTATTTTACTCACACAAAACCATTGAAATTCCATATATAGTTAGTTGCACTAACTATATATCGCGCACCCGCAATCCACTGCTGATGATGTCAAATATTACATCATTCATGACATGGTCAGTGACATCACTGATGACATCACTGATGACATCTCAAATGACATCACTGATGACATCACTGATGACATCTCATTTGACAAACATTACCAGTAACTAATTTCTTCCCTGTATGATGTACTATCCCTTGAATAAGATCATCTGGAGCTATATTCTGACTGGCAAAGCGCGGAGATACCCCTTTGGAGGTTTATTCAGGCGCTATATAAGAATATAAATAAATAAATAAATAAATAAGGACCACCTCCACAGTTCCTTCCCAACCCAGAGGAGGAAGAGGAAGAAGAAGAGGAAGAGGAAGTAGAGGGGAGGCAGTTTTTACGTGAAGAGCCCCGGAAATCCCACCACTAAGACAGTTTTATTTGGCAGTTTTATTCTTTTCCTCAAGGCCAAAAAAAAGTGAATGCCCGACATGTGACATACCTCATTTGTAAAGATGTTTTATCTAGAGGTACAGACAAAGAGTATAGGTATGGTAACTATACTATGCACCGTCATATGCAGAGGTGGCATCCACTGAATTACAACGTTGCAGAGATGCGTCACCTCCAAGACAACCCACCAACTCCTGTGGCCAGTACATCGGCACAGGTAACTCTGTCGGGACCAGAGGCGAGGGAAACGGTCCCAAACATCCAACAGAATTTTGTGCACATGAAGATAGTGTGCCTTTATTGTGGTGACCTACTCTCATGTGCAAATATGAGTATCAATTTGATAAACAGAGCATTTGAAAACCACAAGTGCTCAAAACGCCCCAAAAAATAAAACAATTTTTTTGCTCCTGTTGAGCCCTTTCTAATGCCTGTTTTTCGTTGTTCCCCCTCAAAAAAAACAAAAAAATATAAAACCGTTCAAAAAATACAAAAAAAGTAAAACATTGTTCAGAAAAATAATAAAAAAAATATAAAACAACAAAAATAATAAAAAAAAGTTCTTTTCAGAACTACCTCCCCTTTATAAAAAAATTGCTAGAATGTTTAGCACTCTGGCAACCTCTATTTCTTTTGGTTCGCTTCCCGGTTCGCTCGCAGGTACGCGAACCGGGAGCGAACCAAAAAAAAAAAAAAAAAAAAAGAAGAGTAAGTATAAGGGAAGGAAACAGAGAGTAATGTTAAAAGAAAGACAGCTATAGGGAGTAACACAGAGATACTGTTTAATAGATCTATTTACCAAAGAAAAGATGGAAGAGGGTATAATAGTGAAAAACAAAATAGATAAGGAAGTGAAAGAAAAAAAGGAGAGTAGAAGAATAATAAACAAGAGTTTCTTAGAGAATGTGAGTGAATGTTCAAAATAAGATTAAAACATGTGGAATAACAGAGAGAAAAAACAGAAAGCAGAAAAGAAGAAGTAACAGAAAAGGAATGATTGAAACAGCAAAGAAATGTAAATAACATAGGGGCATATTATCAACATAGGTGATAAAATTATCGCTGCTTTTATCGGCAGAAATCTGCCGCTAAAGCCGCTTTTGCGGCAGTTTTCTGCCGATAATGACTGCTTTTATCGGCAGAAATCTGCCGCTAAAGCCGCTTTTGCGGTAGAAAACTGCCGCTAAAGCCACTTTTGCGGCAGTTTTCTGCCAATAAAAGCAGCGATAATTTTATTGCCTGTGTTGATAATATGCCCCTTAGTGTGCTTGAACTACAGGGAGAAAGCATAATGAACTATTAGTGAAAGAGTGATCAGTCAGAGACAGTGAGAGTAATAGAGACGGAGTGAGTGAACAGGAGTGAGGAACTATGAGAACAGAGAGACTGAGAAAAAGAGTGGAAGGAGTAGAGTAAGTAAGTAATAGAGAAAGGAATGAGAGAAGTAGCAAAGGCAGGAAACTGAGGGTTAAAGAAATGAAGCAGTGGAACTAATAGAAGTTAAATGTGATAGAAATGTAACAAAAAGAGTACAAAACATTTACCTTATAATTGTCGTTAACTTAGTCACTTGTTATTTTTATACTTTCAATCTGTGAAAGAGAGAACAAACATTTGAAAAATATTAAAACATGTATTTAAAAATTAGAAAAGACAAGGGAAAAGATTGAAGGACAAACAGTTTTTCAACAACTTTGACACTTACAGAAGCCTCTGCTTCTCCATGCCCCCTACATAGTCCTAAAAATATACATTTTAAACTAACAGTATCTTGTTGCAGATGAAGTGAGGCCTATCTTGTAACATGGTGCATCTTTTGCATCACTGCTGCATCACATAAGTGATGCAACAGCGGCACAAAAGAGGTGCATGGCCATCATAAATCTGCCCCTAACATTTTAAATGATTGAATCAGGATGCCGATAAGGTGTGGCCTATCCAGAGGTTTGTTTGAGGTGAGGCCTACTCAGGGTTGCAGATGAAATTTAGGCTTGTTGAAGAGTTCAGAGGAGATAATACATGTGCAGGCCTACCAATGAAGTGAGTCATGTCCACTTCACTCTTGAACAAAGGCCAGACCTCTTCTGTCTACCTGGACAGGCCTAAACCTGATCTGCACAATGTGATTCGTAATGTTAGGAAACACAGGTGATGTAATTGAAAAACGTGCAATTTCTTTTGCTCATTTCACAATCACATCACTTGTGTTTCCTTTGCTTAGGTATCTCATTGTGCAGATGTAGTCCAGCATATGAAAGAGTACACAGAAGTGCAGCACTGCATGCAACAACTTTGACACTTACTGAAGCCTCAGCTTCTGCATGCCCCCTACACAGTCCTAATTATATACATTTTAAACTGACGGTATCTTGTTGGAGATGAAGTGAGGCCTGTCTTGCAACATGGTGCCTCTTTTACACTGCTGCTGCGTCACAAAAGTGACGGAACAGCGGCGCAAAAGAGGCGCACGGCCATCATAAATCTGCCCTTAACATTTTAAATGATTGTTTCTAGATGCTGATAAGGTGTGGCCTATCCAGAGATTTGTTTCAGGTGAGTCCTACTCAGGGTTGCAGATGAAAGTTAGGCTTGTTGAAGAGTACAGAGGAGATAATACATGTGCAGGCCTACCAACGAAGTGAGTCATGTCCACTGCACTCTTGAACAAATGTCAGACCTCCTCTGTCTCCTGGAACAGGCCTAAACCTCATCTACACAATGTGATGCGTAATGTTAGGAAACACAGGTAATGTAATTGAAAAACGTGCAATTTTTTTTGCTCATTCCACAATCACATCACCTGTGTTTCCTTTGCTTAGGTATCTCATTGTGCAGATGTAGTCTATCATATGAAAGACTACGCAGAATGTGAGCACTGTATGCAACAACTTTGACACTTACAGAAGCCTCAGCTTCTCCATGCCTCCTACACAGTTCTAAATGTATATCATAAATACAAAAAGTACAGAATTAATTATACATGTTAAATGGTTTATTTTTGCTGTTCTCAGAATTTATCAAATTTCACTAAAAACAGTGACTTGAAGGTATTCATCATATAACAGCGGGGAAAAAAAACCACAATCAAAATGATTGTGTTTAAAAAACCCATATAACATAACCAATCAAAAATCAGAACTCCTTCAAATTAACTTACTTTCCATGACGTCGAAGGATATCCTATGAACAGCTTACACTCTGTTGTGCTGTTATTATTTTCAGCCCGCCACTTTCTGAAAGAAAAGCTCCATCGTTTTGACAAATATGTTACATACAATAAATGACTTCTCACTCTCTACCACACTTTTCCACAAGGCCAAATCGTGTAAGAGCCATTTATAACTCTTGGAATTCTTCTAAGCAAATCCCGTCATTTTCTTTTTCCGCAACTTTCAGAAAGAAAACGTTCAAGATCACTTTCACAATCCTGTACTAGTAATATCTTACCCTTCTTGCTCACTCATGTTCCACATTTCCTATGACACTGATACTGCTTACTATGAAGCAGACTTACACTACCTCTATGACTACTACAATTATTAAATTCTCTACATCACTTTTAATCACAAAGCAATTTAAAACAGTACATAAAATTATATCAACCCCTAGAATCATTATAGGCCAGTTACCTACCCTAAATTCTTTCGTCTGAAAACAAAAAGTAAGAATTTTTTTTAATAAGATGTGTAATAAGTGGATGTTGTCAAAGGACCATCATGTCATATAATAGCTGCAGTTAGAAATTTTTTTCTAAAATCAACGAGTGTGTAGCCACAACATTTGAAATTAAAGTTGAAAACTTATTTTCAGCCGGTTTATATAGTTGGAATTTTTAAATGACATTATAACCAAAAGTTTGTTCAAAATATGTCGACAGCATTGCAGACTTACATTACCTCTACTCCATGTTTTGATTGGCTGCTTGAATTAGCTTATTAAAAGAAACAGTTTTTCTGAACTCATTCAAAGTGCAGTTATTTTTCCATGACGTCAAGTGTTATGGTAAGAACACCGTTTGCTTTGGGAAATACTCTGTTGTCCTTTAACTAATCCGTGCCCACCACTGTCTGTAAAAAAACCTTCTTTTTTTCAGGAAATAGTTAAAACTGAAAAATAACTTTTGACTCTGTACTACACTTATCCTCAAGGCCAAATAGTGTAGGAGCCATTAGAACCTCTTGAAATTCCTCAGAGCAAATCCCGAGATTTTTTCCCTAAAATTTTGGTTGTAAAAACACCAGGTAAGAATTTTTAAGGTCAAAAGGCAATTTTTTTTTTAAAGTTAAAACAGAATCATTGCAGAATGACCAGCCGTTTCTAGACTTCAAATAAGCTGTGTAATGTCCTGATATATAATTGCTGCAGTTACAAAAGTCCTTCCTGATATTGACAACTGCGAAGCCACAAAATTTTTAATTAAAGTTGTCAATTTTGTTCCATCAGGCCTACATCGTTGGAACATTAAAATGACATACTGGCCATATGTTCGTATAAATAATGTGGACAACATTTCAGACTTACATTGGCTACACTCCATGTTGTGATCAGCTGCTTTTACTAGCTTATTAAAGGACACTGATTTACTGTCTGGCAAAGTTAAATATATAAATTTTTCTGAGTCTACACTAGTAGTACTTGATACCCTACAGTTCTCGCAGTCATGCTGCCATTGATAAGAAAGCCCAAACAGGTGATCTACATCTACACCTTCATCTTGCAATACATCAAGCATATACATTAAAAATTCCTGACAATCTTGCTGAATATTTTGAGAGAATTGTGTTTGACCTGAACATTTGTCTAACAGATTTCGAATTTCAGACACACTTTCTATTTTTGTTCTATCAGTGCTACATTTCTCTAACACAGAATTCAACAAACTGCAAAATCTTTGATCCGAATTGACCACAATCTCTTCTTTAAAATTTTCTAGAGAAAACAAAACATTAACCACTACATTAGCATAGCAGTTGACACCAGAACTGTTTTCAAATTGAAAACCAACAACATCTTCAACAAAATCCTTTTTCTTTCTGCTTATAATTTCTGGTTCATCGACTTTTCGTCTTTTTGCTACAACCTCTCTACTATTGGTCACATTTCTTCGTTTCCGGCCTACCACACGTTTCTCAAACAAAGGATATTGAGGCAAATGTGGCGCATACTCTCTTCTTAACCTATTGTATTCCTTAACACAATCTAGATCCGCACAAATGTTTGTGACATCACACTCAATCAAGTACAATTCCGATAAAGTTCTGACTCGTGACAATGCCACATATGCCATACCCTCCTTGAACACAGAACCGCCAATATTCACCAATGCACTGTCTACACTTAAACCTTGCGATTTATGGATTGTCACCGCATATGCCAAGCAAACAGGAAACTGCTTACGGCGAACATATAAGTCTTTTACAAGCAAAAACCTAGCAGAGCAACGACCAATTAGCTGTACTTCCTCAATGCCATCAAATTTAATTTTTAAAAATTCAATTCCATCTCCATTTCTGTATTTCTCAAAATCAACAACATTACCCATTGATCCATTTACCAGACCTCTTTCAACATGTAAATTCCTTCTTAAAATTATACAGAAATTTAAGCACACATTCAGAGTCTTTTCAAAACCAGCAGTTTTAGATATAGTCTTCTCTAATGAATCCAATTTTGATTTCAAATTCTCAGACAAAATAATTGTTGTTCCCATATGCTCTACTCTGTCAATAGCTTCCAGTTTCACAATCTCTTGGTTTTCTAAATGCAACATTTTGTTGTTGAAGATGGCACATTCTGCAAGAGTTGGCATCAAACATATTCCAGATTTCTTCTCAGTAATTTTCTGAAAAATATTCTCAGGCACAACGTCTTCTTCTGGATACAAATTTGACAGTAATCGTGCATGTAAAGCTTCTTTCCCATGCTCGGTCACTTTTCCGATTCTAACATCTTGTAGAATATTCTTATAATCTTCATCCTTAGCTTGACGTATATTTACACGCAGTTCAGCATAATTGAAGTTTAACCATATATTGACGTTGCCAATACTCCCTAGGCACTTCCTGGTATCTTCATGCGTGAGCATTTTGAAAACAGGTTGTCCTTTCACTGGTGTCAGCTGCAGAAGATCACCGAAAACAATGATGTGTTTGCCACCAAATAACACATCATACTCTGTTTTGAGAACTTCTTGCATTCTCAAGTGCACAAAGGCAAGCATGACATTGGAAACCATGCTTACTTCGTCAATGATAAGAAGTTTCATTGTCCTCAAGACTCTTGAAACTTCACAACAAGCATCTCCAGATAACTTGTGGTATTGTAATTTGTTATCATGCTCCACTGGCAGCACCAGTAGACGATGCAAAGTAATAACTTTTTATGTCATGTGCTGCCAGTCCAGTTGGAGCGGTGACAACACAAGACAGCGATGACTCAGTCCTTTTCTGCAAATAACATGAAATTGCTTTAATGAGGAAACTTTTTCCAGTTCCCGCTTCTCCACTCACGTACAGTCGGACAGGCTTCAACAACGTACATGAGCACTCTTTCTTCTCATGACTTAATCCATGATCTATTTGGTTGGTAACTTCGTCATATATTTTCCTCTGCTCAACGTTGAGTTGTCTTTCCAAGTCTTCTAAGTTAACCGCATCCTCCTGAGCATGTGCCATGGCTCTTTCCACTTCAATCATGGCAGTGGCAGCTTCATTTTCGATAACTGGTCCTCCTAGTGGATCCTGACTCAATGAAACAGAACTCTGACTGTCCTGAGAACTGTCTCTAGCAATCTTGTCTGCAATTGTTGCTTCCTGCTCGATTTCCGCATTCAACATTTCTAGATATTTGGGAAAAACAGGACATTCTATGGTCTCCTTGGCGGCCTTGAAAGAGTCTTCGTAACAGAGGAAATCTCCAAGCAGTTCCTCTTCTGCACGCCAAGGCTTGAAAAGTTACAAAAGTGCTAAATAGAAAAACTCTTTTCTTTCAGGAGATTCGCCACTCAATTTTCGATGGTTTACCAAGTGGCATTTTCTTTGCTTGACCAGACATCCCTCACTTCCAATTACAGCATACACTCCTTTATCAATATCTTCTTTGATGTTCCTCTTGAATATGTAATTTTGTAGAACCTCATACAGACAAACATTCTCGAGGTGACTGCTTCTATTTGGATAATATGTATCCAACATGTTGGTCTTCAAAATATCTGTACTGTTTGGCTCCTTTTCCGCCAAATACTCAATTTCCCGTACAGGTTTCAAAAATCGATTACGCGTTGCAGCAAGACCAAGACTCGCCCAAATGATACTCCTGGATTTGGCATAGAGACTTGCTGAAGACAACCGGTCAGAACATTCGTAAGCTCCGATTTCTCGATGCGACAACATCTTCAGACTGAAACTGTACAACTTCTTACTGAGGCTCTTTTCATTGGAAATGTCCTCCCACATATCCTTCAATTCTGTCTTTTCTTTTTTGGTGATGTAAGATGTCACATACCGAGCCACAGCCATACAGTTATAAGCCACAAACTGTATATCCATGTTAGCATTCCACATGGACAAAATCACTGGGTTGTAGTCGTTGATATACTTGGACTCTTCGTTCCTTTTCAAATTGTACGTATTTTTGGGTGATTTCTTCATCACATTATGTCGCAGTGAAGACATCAAACTGTTCACTCTTCCTTTAGAAATCTCCGGTCGTGGAAAGGCGAAACGACATTTTGTGTAGAACTTGTCCTTGTTTCTGAATTTACGACGACAGTACTTTCCACAACGATGGCTTTGGAAGCGTAAAACTTGTTCTCTTAGGCTTTTGTCTTCCTTTGCCTTTGGAACAGCACATGTAGAATACTGTTCTATGAAACTCATCACTAAGTCCTCCGGATCTGTTCCAAAATTGGGTGCATCTTTGATCCACAGCAGCATATGTATATGAGGAGCACCTCTTGCTTGGTACTCCTTTCTCCAGAAGAAATCCAACACCTCTCCAAGAGGTGGATTTTTCTTGTTCATGATGAAAAACATCATAGCTTCAAATCTATGATTGAAGTACCTGCATACATTCACTGGATCCAAGGAGCACAGTTCTCCGGGTGTCTTGAATTCGATATTTTCAATGTTTCCATTTGCCTCTCGTAGAAATTCAAGTAAGTCTTCCCAGCCATACTCGGCACAGCTGAGAGTGAGGAACCATGTGGGAGTTCCTAAGTTCCTCAGCATACATTTTAAATCACCATGACGACGGTGCCAGTACTCATTAGTACCACGCTGACACGCCATGAGATTAATCAGGTGAGAATCCAAAATACTGTTTTGCACATTGACTTTATCCACCGAGCTTCCAAACTTTCCTCCCAAACACTAATGGGACTTCATTTGGCTTGTTTCATTTGAAACAACTCAATAGCATTCCCCATGACTTCCTTGGAATGCAAAGGATGAACACTATAATGTTCATATATTTCTTCATTTTTAGAGGCTTCTACTTTCTCAATTTGACCAGCACACAAATCGCTATCCTCTTCTTCACTTACTTCCTCTTCTGCAACATATACATTCTTGTAGAACTTATTGTTTTTCTTCAAATACAATGTTGCCTTTTTGACTTTCCTAACATCCACTAAATCTTGCCAGATTTTCTTACTCTTTGTCGGAACCCCATTAACTAAGATAACCAGAGGTTCCTCTTCCACTTTCTCTACTCTAATTGTATTAATGTTTTTCTTCAAATCTAGAGGCAAATAAACAACTCTTCCCTTTAATCCTCTCTGTAAATCTGATGGAGGCAATTTCCCTGTCTTTGGCTCCATTCGTACAATAGCCTGAAAGGGATGGATACTTTGAATCAAAATAGATTCATAAGTATTTAAATCCTTCAATTCAGAAGGAATCTCAACCAATTCCAGATTATTATGAACCGCTCTAGCAGGCATCCGGTTTTGATTTAGTTTGTTACAACAATAAGTACACACACGTTGATCCAATCCCAAATCAAAACAATTTTCTACCATCAAGTATGTTGCAAAATCCTTCCATTCACTATTATTTTCACTTTCACTTTTCGCATATAAATCCACTAACTTAGTCTGATTCTTATAATAAGTGCGTCGACAACACACACAAGTAAAATTAGGCCTCTCACTTGATTTCACCTGAAACGTGGCAATTTCTTTCTGAAAATTATCTGTGTTGGAAACCTGTACACTATCTTCCACATTACCTTCTTCTTCTGGGTCAATTTCAACATTCTCCTCTTTACTTGCAAAGTAACAAAACTCAATTTCTTCACAAATATTCTTCACATCTACTTCAGAACCATGCAAAAGAGCAGTGCATAATTGTTTAAGCATAATTGCTGGACTCTTAGCATAATACAACATTCTAACTAATTTCCTCACTTTATTATGATGCACTGCTAGCATCCTGAAATGATGAAAAACACTCTGCATACTCTCCTGGAAAGACAGGCCAGTGAATGACCATGCAAACCTGTCACTTCTCTCACTCTGCAAGGATCTAATTCTTGCAACAACTTCATTTTCTGTTTTAAAGTTTTCTTATTAAATGTCCGTACAAAATCACAAAGCAAATTGATGGAATCCTGTCGCACACTGCAAATACTACTACACTTCCAGATATACACTGGTCCCTTAGGACGTCTTCCTAAAACCTCATTACCTAACACCTCTTCTGCCTCTGTTGTCACAAGTTTTTCTTTTTCAACTGGACAACCATCTTTCACCTCATAAGCTCGACCACTGGTGTCAACTGCATGCACCAAATCATTATCCTGGAAATAACTCTCCTCATTAAAAAATGCCTCACAACTTGAACTATGCATCCATTCTCCTGAAAAAACTTCACACAAATTACTACGATTAACTGTTCTCTTCCATCTACTATTTCTTTTGAAATCATAAATTGCCTTGTTTAGCTTCCTAATTCTATTGATTATCAAAATAAATAACTTTCGCTTAATTTCAAATGCCTGATCAATAATTTTCTCAACTTTTTTTTTCTCTTATAAAAAACCACTTTCTGTTGACCTTTCTTAATATTTTTTAACAAATTGCCAATTATCCTGTTGCGGAACATTCGTCTACGAATGTCCCTAAACTGATTTTTCCTTCTACTACCATGCACAGAGTTATCTCCTGCTCTAGCAGTAACATTTTTGATTGGCCTTTCCTTTCCGTTTAAATTGGTTCTCTTTTTCTGGACTAAAACATTTTCTGTAGTACTACTTTTTTTCTACAAATGTTTCTTAGGAATGATTTCGTTGTCTTACCCGGAGCTTTCTTGGTGACTTGACGAGTTTTTATTGTAGAGGACTGCTGCAAGCATTTAGTAAGCTGCTGTCTTTGACGTTTTGTAGCCTTTCGGTTTCGTTGTTTAGATGGCATTATGTACTTTTGAAATGATCTGCAGTTGTATCTGTGGTAAAATATAATTAAAAATGTTATTAACCACTATTAGCAAACAGTAAATCAATAACAGTCGTCAAAAATTTAACACACTACTTGTCATTTTTACATACAATAATTTTTAGTGCATTGGCAAATTTAGTAGTCACAAATAGTAGCAAAGAAATGGAATGCTTCTACATTTGACCTGTGCTGTTTTATATGTGAATCTGAACTAATTTTATGAGCATATTTGACTATTTTATTAAAGACACTACACACAACCTGTTTTTGAAGTTGTGTTTAATTTTAAATGAAACGGTTTACATGTTTACTTTTTATTTCCAGTAACTTTTAAAAATAAATGTTTATAGTTCCATAGGCTCAAGCAGGTCAGCTTCCCACCCTATGTCATACAATTCTGACAAATCGGCATCTTCATCATGTTCTTCATCATCCTCAGGATTTAAATCATCCAAGGGATCTACTTCCACTGATGTTTCAATCACGATTTCAATGATAATATCGAGATCAACAGATTGCTCATTATCACTCATGCTTGATGTTGTCGTTATCTTTAAAGAAAGAGAACAACAATGAGATGTTGCAGAGTAAGAGACAAATCTCAGAAACTATAATTGTAAATTTTTTTAACAAGAGTAACATTTTGCAGATATTATTTAACCATGTCCAGCGATGCTGAGGAGGTGAGGCCTATGTCCAATTTTTCAGTTAACAGGACTCATTTCTTCTTAAACTTGGATAAGCCTCACCAACTCTGTGTCCCCTGCTCATACTTAAATGTAAAGGGGCAGATTTATGGTAACTGGCGCATCCCCAGGGATGCACCAGTTAACGTGCGCTGCTGCTCTGCCACCCATGATGTGTCGCATTTACAATGTAGAGCACCATTGAGCAAAAACAGCACAGATGCGTCACGCATCTGTGCCGCAAAAGCGGCACATTGCAGGAATCACGTCGTAAGCGCGACATGTCTACTGCAATGCACAGGGGCAAGCCACACATTGCATGGTGCATCACTCCTTATGCCTGTTTCAAACAGGCGTAAGGATTTGATTCAGCAATGCCATAAAGCTGACTCAGTGAAATCTTCTAAATTTCACTGTGTTAGTTTTACAGGGCTTTCATGCAAATGAATGCCCACCCTGCAACAAAACGCCCACATGAAACCTGACGCAGGTTTCATGTGGCACAGGACTTTACACCGTGACACATCTGCCTAGATGCATCAAGTTGTAAATATGTCGCAACATAGCGCATCTTTTGCGCCGCCGCTGAGTCACAAAAGTGATGCACAGCACGCAAAAGAGGCACACGGCTATCATAAATCTGTCCCTAACATTTTAAATGATTGTTTCAGGATGACGATAAGGTGCGGCCTATCCAGAGGTTTGTTTGAGGTGAGACCTACTCAGGGTTGCAGATGATATTTAGGCTTGTTGTAGAGTACAGAGGAGATAATACATGTGCAGGCCTACCAATGAAGTGAGTCATGTCCACTGCACTCTTGAACAAAGGTCAGACCTCTTCTGTGTCCGTGAACAGGCCTAAACCTCATCTGCACAATGTGATTCGTAAAGTTAGGAAACACAAGTGATGTAATTGAAAAATGTGGAATTTCTTTTCCTCATTTCACAATCACATCACCTGTGTTTCCTTTGCTTAGGTATCTCATTGTGCAGATGGAGTCTAGCATATCAAAGAGTACACAGAAGTTGAGCACTGTATACAACAATTTTGACATTTACAGAAGATTCAGCTTCTCCATGCCCCCTACACAGTCCTAAATGTTTACATTTTAAACTGACGGTATCTTGTTGGAGATGAAGTGAGGCCTGTCTTGCAACATGGTGCATCTTTTGCATCACTGCTGCATTGGTTTCATATGGCACAGGACTTTACAGCATGACACATCTGCCTAGATGCATCAAGTTGTAAATATGTCGCAACATAGCAAATCTTTTGCACCACCACTGCGTCACAAAAGTGACGCACAGCGGCGCAAAAGAGGCACACGGCTATCATAAATCTGTCCCTAACATTTTAAATGATTGATTCAGGATGACGATAAGGTGTGGCCTATCCAGAGGTTTGTTTGAAGTGAGGCCTACTCAGGGTTGCAGATGAAATTTAGGCTTGTTGAAGAGTACAGAGGAGATAATACATGTGCAGGCCTACCAATGAAGTGAGTCATGTCCACTTCACTCTTGAACAAAGGCCAGACCTCTTCTGTGTCCGTGGACAGGCCTAAACCTCATCTGCACAATGTGATTCGTAAAGTTAGGAAACACAGGTGATGTAATTGAAAAATGTGGAATTTCTTTTCCTCATTTCACAATCACATCACCTGTGTTTCCTTTGCTTAGGTATCTCATAGTGCAGATGGAGTCTAGCATATCAAAGAGTACACAGAAGCTGAGCACTGTATACAAAATTTTTGACATTTACAGAAGATTCAGCTTCTCCATGCCCCCTACACAGTCCTAAATGTTTACAGTTTAAACTGATGGTATCTTGTTGGAGATGAAGTGAGGCCTATCTTGCAACATGGTGCATCTTTTGCATCACTGCTGCATCACAGAAGTGACGCAACAGCGGCGCAAAAGAGGCGCACGGCCATCATAAATCTGCCCCTAACATTTTAAATGATTGATTCAGGATGACGATAAGGTGAGGCCTATCCAGAGATTTGTTTGAGGTGAAGCCTACTCAGGGTTGCAGATGAAATTTAGGCTTATTGAAGAGTACAGAGGAGATAATACATGTGCAGGCCTACCAATGAAGTGAGTCATGTCCACTGCACTCTTGAACAAAGGCCAGACCTCTTCTGTGTCCCTGGACAGGCCTAAACCTCATCTGCACAATGTGATTCGTAATGTTAGAAAACACAGGTGATGTAATTGAAAAATGTGGAATTTCTTTTGCTCATTTCACAATCACATCACCTGTGTTTCCTTTGCTTAGATATCTCATTGTGCAGATGGAGTCTAGCATATCAAAGACTACGCAGAAGGTGAGCACTGTATGGAACATGGCTATGTAACTCAAAGAATCAAAATCTAAATTTGCCAAGCACAGATGGGGGCGTATTTACAAGGACCTTGCACCACGGGGAAATGTCTTAAATTAAAATGGGAAAAATAACATCAAAGGGACTCAAAGGCCTTGTAAATATGCCCCAAGCAACCTATGAAACTCTAGCAGTACATATCAAGAAACCTAATTGATTTCAAAAAACGTTTTTAAACACATCATGTAAATCAATTATATACCTACATTCAAGGGGAAGTGACTTAAAATGCCCTAAGACACATGAAAGCGTTTTTTTAAGGCCCTGGCACCATTTTTGCGTCACTTTTGACATGGCTATGTAACTCAAAGAATCAAAATCTAAATTTGCCAAGCACAGATGGGGGCGTATTTACAAGGACCTTGCACCACGGGGAAATGTCTTAAATTAAAATGGGAAAAATAACATCAGAGAGACTCAAAGGCCTTATAAATATGCCCCAAGCAACCTATGAAACTCTAGCAGTACATATCAAGAAACCTAATTGATTTCAAAAAACGTTTTTAAACACATCATGTAAATCAATTATATACCTACATTCAAGGGGAAGTGACTTAAAATGCCCTAAGACACATGAAAGCGTTTTTTTAAGGCCCTTGCACCATTTTTGCGTCACTTTTAACATGGCTATGTAACTCAAAGAATCAAAATCTAAATTTGCCAAGCACAGATGGGGGCGTATTTACAAGGACCTTGCACCACGGGGAAATGTCTTAAATTAAAATGGGAAAAATAACATCAGAGAGACTCAAAGGCCTTATAAATATGCCCCAAGCAACCTATGAAACTCTAGCAGTACATATCAAGAAACCTAATTGATTTCAAAAAACGTTTTTAAACACATCATGTAAAGCAATTATATACCTACATTCATGGGGAAGTGACTTAAAATGCCCTAAGACACATGAAAGCGTTTTTTTAAGGCCCTTGCACCATTTTTGCGTCACTTTTAACATGGCTATGTAACTCAAAGAATCAAAATCTAAATTTGCCAAGCACACATGGGGGCGTATTTACAAGGACCTTGCACCACAAGGAAATGTCTTATATTAAAATGGGAAAAATAACATCAAAGGAACTCAAAAGCCTTGTAAATATGCCCCAAGCAACCTATGAAACTCTAGCAGTACATATCAAGAAACCTAATTGATTTCAAACAAAGTTTTTAAACACATCATGTAAAGTAATTATATACCTACATTCATGGGGAAGTAACTTAAAATGCCCTAAGACACATGAAAGCATTTTTTTAAGGCCCTTGCACCATTTTTGCGTCACTTTTAACATGCCTATGTAACATGGCTATGTAACTCAAAGAAACAAAATCTAGTTGTAAAACACTTGAGACAAAGCAACATTTTAAATACACAACTTTCTTCATAATTTTCTCCTTAAAGCATACTATTCTCTATTTAAATTAAATGAATCTTTTCTCACCTTAGCAAATACTTTTTGAGTTTCAAAACAGTCTCAGACACACACCAATTTTTCTTTAGCAGAGCAAAAGGTATGCACTCCAGAAGCTGCAACCAACAATGGCACAGAAATGCTGTAATTCATCACACATATCTCTCATGTCACCCAATCAAAACTCTTCCCTCACTTTTTTTCAAATCAACACCCTTCCCCCCTCTGCCCTTTCTGCCTTTTTTCCATAGCAACCACCTCCTGAAAGACCTCTCATGTTTGCAAGTTCACACAACAATGTTTCAATTGAACTCTGAAATCTCAGTACACCTGCGTATCCAGTGCAATCTTTCATAAAATTATTTTTTCTTGACCATTCAAATTACATCTTTCAAAGAACTCATCCATGCACCCTAACTTTCTGTTTTCAGCAATTAAAATCCACCAATCACTGCTACTGATTAATTACTACAGAAACTCCACAGTTTTTTTCATTACATACTCCTACTGTTTCAACTGCCACTTCATTACCACACTTCATCTGACTGCAGCAGAACCTCCTCTCACCATGTTTTCTGTCTGGATTGTTGGACATAGTTATATCCACTGGGCTCAAAGGTTTGCTGATAACAGAAATTTACACAACCTCAATTTACAAAATGTGGAAATCAACTGGATTGGCCACAGAGGATTAAGATGTCACCAATTGATACCATTGGTGAAAACCTTTTTGCATTTGCCAAAACCTGACCTGTTAATTGTGCACTGTGGAGGAAATGACTTGGGCACTTTGACTGGGGTAGGTCTGGAAATGCTTTTAAAGGACACCTTTGAGCAATTGATGGCACTATTTCCTCAAACTGCCTTGGTATATTCAAATATATGCCAAAGACAGAAATGGAGGTGGTCAAACGAATTTTGTCCACAAATTGAGAAATCGAGGAAGCATGTAAATAAGTCTGTTTCAGCTTACATGAGAGACCATGGAATGGGCTCCATCTACAACAATAACTTGCGTTACTACATGCAAGATATCTACAGAGCAGATGGAGTTCACTTCTCAGATGAGGGGAACAGAATTTTCATCCTCAATTTAAGACTGTGCATCGGTACCTACTTGTAGGTACCTACATCAGCCACAGGACCCAAAAGCTCTTTTCAGAGCTACCCTACATCTGATCACTCACAATTATTATTTTACTCTAACTTTTTTCACTAATTTTCACCAAAGTACGCTCCCCGGAGCGCTACCCGGTACGCGCACCGGACGCTAACCGCGCGAAGATTTGAAAAAAAAGGTTTTTTTTCTTCACATATGGGCCTCCTCAGCAACCCTCAGAAAACCTAGGGGGTCAGGATACGTCTACCGTGCCCCCTTCTACCCATTCTCAACATTATTTGCCCTCCATCTTGTATCTCAATTCTACCGAAACACAAAATGGAGGACTCCCGTAACGCTGCCGGTTCGCGTACCGGGGCGCGCACCGGGAAGCGCTCGCTCAAAAAAGGTGAGAAAGTAATTCACAGAAAAACCACTGGAGACACTTTCACCAAATATAGATTAGCTCATACTACATACCAATCCCTACAATTTTCACAAATTTGATTGAAATTCCATTTAGCCATTTAGCCTGTAGACCTCTCTAAATACCCTGAGGTAAATTACTTCTCAAAACACATCTGAAGTGTTGGAATTGACAACCAATTAAAATGTTACTTTAATTTTCTACTTTTTTTACCTGACATTTGATTGGTTATGTACCTGAATATATATAAAGAAAGAGAGAGAAACACAGCCATTTTGACTACTACTTCCTGAACTACATTGCAAGATCATTTTCACTCACAACTTAAACTTGTTTTTAAAAGGTAAGATATTATTTTATAAATTTGAAAACATTTTCAGATAGTTATATACTATCCCTCTGTAAGAGTTAGACATTGAGAAAGGCTTGTTTATTATAATTATGGATTGATTTAGGTTTCTGTGGTATAATTATGAATTTACTTAGGCTTTTTCACAGGCACTTTTTAATAGTACTACTTCACGCCTCAAAAGTACCTGTCTGAACTTAAACCCAACAGTGCCCTATCTCTACTGATATATTTATTTTTTATGCAAATTTCAGCACAAAAATGGAAGGAGAACAGAACGTTTCCTTTGAAATTGTCCTAGACATGAACAATGAGGAAATCATTGAACCCATTGACTTGGAATTCATGGATGAATCACGAGACCATGAACTTCTACAATGTGTAGAATCTGTGGATTTCTTACTTCAATATGAGGACGGTCAAATGTGGGAAGTTATGTTCAGTCAAAAAGAAGACATATCGGACAGTCAAATGTTAGACGTTCTATTAAATTTTGAAAAAGAATCAGAAAAATAAAATTATATTTAATAATAAAAAATTGTTTGAGTCTTTAATCATTTTTATATGTAATTCACAAACTAGTACCAAATTGATTATAATGTAAAGTCAGACTTATAGTATACTGTGCACAATCACAAAATTTAATAATCATAAATACTGCAACCTAAATAAAAAAAACAAAAAAAACAACAAAAAGAACAATCAATAAACATACAATATTTCAAAATATCATAGTCTATCATTCTTTTTTCCTTATAGTACGCTCCCCAGACCGCTTCCCGTTGCGCGTACCGGGCGCTCCCCACGCAAAAAAAACAAAAAAAATTATAATTTTTTTGCCCAGCGGGGCCCTTTTAAAGCCTCCACATCAAACCTAGGGGGTCAGGGAGGATCTACTATGCCCCCTTATGGTCATTTCCCCCTTTGTTTTGGCCTCCTCTTGTCTCTCGATCCTACCGAGAGACAAGATGGCGGCCGCTCCGGACTGTTTAGAATGTTGACAGACACCGGAGAGCCAATCAGCTTCGCTTCGCGAAGTTCCGTTACGCGTCAGGTACGCGAACCGGGGCGCTGCCCAGAGCGCTCTTACAGATATATATATTTTTTTTAACGTTAATTTCTCAAAATCCACTGGAGCACATATATTGCGACCTAGCAAAGGCACATCGGGCTACCAGTCCCTACAATTTTGCCAAGTTTCGTGAAAATCCATTCAGCCGTTCGAGCTAAAAGTGAGGCCAACCGCCCTATGGAAAATTGCATGGGAAAAACACGTTTTGGGACCCCCCCTTTATTCTCAGCCCCCACTTGACGAAACCCCCCCAAAATTTCAGGGGCTGCTCAGAAACATAATGTGCCATTTTCATGAAAATTTTAGCCAATTCTGTCCTCAAACGCCAAAGTTATTCGACATAGAATTTTCAAAAATCCCATAGAGAAAAAATCCTAACTATATATACCTACTGGCGAATATATATTTATTCACTGAAAAAACCATAGGTTATAGACCATATATAGTTAGGAATTAGCATTTACAAAACCTTGAAAATTCACTGAAAAAACCATAGGTTATAGACCATATATAGTTAGGAATTAGCATTTAAAAAACCTTTTTTTACTCACACAAAACCATTGAAATTCCATAGATAGTTAGTTGTACTAACTATATATCGCGCACCCGCAATCCACTGCTGATCATGTCACATATTACATCATTCATGACATGGTCAGTGACATCACTGATGACATCACTGATGACATCTCAAATGACATCACTGATGACATCACTGATGACATCTCAAATGACATCACTGATGACATCACTGATGACATCTCATTTGACATTACTGATCACATCACTGATGACATCATTCATGTGATAATACGATGAACCTCTTCAGATTCTAATATAACCTTAGATACACTCAGTGTAAACAGACACTCACAGACTGTCACTCACCCATGGAGTTACTCACACACCTAGTCAGTCATGCAAAGAATCAATCACACCTCCATTTCCTCAACTATACAGTTATACACACCTTACTTATTCAAACATATACTAACACATATTTACTCTCTTTTACAATGCCTGATACAAGTTCACAATGATCAATACAGCCACTCACACATTCACTGGCTCTTATGCACAGTTATTTATATATGTCAACTGTCACATGTACTGTGTTTTACATATGTACTTACTTTGACATGTAGCACTGAGATATCCATTCACTCACCAATGCACTCAGTCAACCGCCCATACAGGTGTTTCTACATGCACTTTTGAACCCATACATCTAGTGAATCAACTGCTCACACATCTATGCACAGAGTCATACACCTCCCAGCCACCCACACACACACACTCAGTCTCCCATACAAATACTTGGGCAACCAATCAATAACCCATATACTTACTCATATAGCTACTGATCAACACATGCAGCAGTTTAAAGAACAACAGACATAATGATGCACAAATTAAGACAGTTTAGTCACTAACCCATGCACTCAGTGACACACATTTATTCACTCACTCATACACTCAGTCATGCACCTACTAAATCCTTCATTCAGACACTTATACATCCACTCATTCTTCAATATGTAAGACATATTTTAACTTTACAGAAACATACAGTCACTGGATGTTGTCATCAGTGATGTCATCAGTGATGTCATTTGAGATGTCATCAGTGATGTCATCAGTGATGTCATTTGAGATGTCATCAGTGATGTCATCAGTGATGTCACTGACCATGTCATGAATGATGTAATATGTGACATGATAAGCAGTGGATTGCGGGTGCGCGATATATAGTTAGTACAACTAACTATATATGGAATTTCAATGGTTTTGTGTGAGTAAAAAAAGGTTTTTTAAATGCTAATTCCTAACTATATATGGTCTATAACCTATGGTTTTTTCAGTGAATTTTCAAGGTTTTGTAAATGCTAATTCCTAACTATATATGGTCTATAACCTATGGTTTTTTCAGTGAATTTCATTGGTTTTTTAAAAGCTAATATCTATAGCTGTAAAATGTATTCTTCTTTAAATCAAAAAATATATTTTATATGTTTATTAATACATTTTTTTATTATTATGTTTTGGTTCGCTCCCGGTTCGCGAACCGGGTAGCTTCCCGTTAGCTCAATTTGGTGCCGCGACTCGGTACGCGAACCGGTAAACGTTCCGTTTGCGCAACTGCCGCGTTAGAAATCAACATCGTGACGCGTCGCGGAAGCGCGACGTATCGCGTTGTCGCATAATGCGTCTTATGACGCGCCGCGTTAGCGCACCCAGAAGTGCTCCGGTACGTGAACCGCGGCGCGAAGTGCAGCTCCCCGGAAGCGATCCGGGGCGCGTCGTGAAAGCGCAACGTATCGCGTTGCCGCGTAATGCGTCTTATGACGTGCCGCGTTAGCGCACCCGGAAGTGCTCCGGAGCGCGAACCGAGGCGCAAAGCGCAGCTCCCTGGAAGCGATCCGGGGCGCGTCCCGCAGCGCGTAACATAAGCGTAACAGGTCATGTGACTTGTTAATAAAACTTTTCATTGGTTCATTTCACTTTTGGTTTCCTAATGATGTAAGGCTAGGTCATGTGACCTAAAAATAACACTTTTCATTGGTTTAGAACTATTTTTTTTCCAAAATGATGAAAGCCCCCACCTTTTTTCTCACTCTGACTTTCAACTTTGTGAAAGGAAGACCTATTTTGCTGAGTAGAAAATGGCTTCAGTAGTAGCTGCAGCTGGTGCACCCCCACCACCACCACCACCACCATCAAGGAAGAGAGGACCACCTCCACAGTTCCTTCCCAACACAGAGGAGGAAGAGGATGAAGAAGAGGAAGAGGAAATACAGCCAACACAGTTTTTACGTGAGGAGCCCCGGATATCTCACCACAAAAATAGTTTTATTTGGCAGTTTTTTTCTTTTCCTCAAGGACAAAAAAAAGTGAATGCTCGCTATGTGACATGCCTCATATGCAAAGAAAATTTATCTAGAGGCACAAATAAAAAGTATAGTTTCGGCAACTATACTATGCACCGTCACATGCAGAGGTGGCATCCACTGAATTACAGCAGGGCAGAGATGCGTGACCTGCAAGACAACCCACCAACTCCTGTGGCCAGGACATCGGCACAGGTAACTCTGTCGGGGCCAGAGGCATGGGAAACAGTGCCAAACATTCAAGAAAATTTTGTCCACATGAAGATAGTGTGTATATATTGCGGTAACCTACTCTCATGTGGCAATATGAGTATTAATTTGATAAACAGAGCCTATGAAAACCACAAGTGCTCTAAACGCCCCAAAAAATAAAAGATTTTTTGCTCCTGTTGAGCCCTTTCTAATACGTTGTTTCCCCCCCCAAAAAAACAAAAAAAACATAAAATTGTTCAAAAAATACAAAAAAAACAAAAAATGTTCAGAAAAAAAAAAATATATATAAAACAACAAAAACATTAAAAAAAAAGTTATTTTCAGAACTACCTCCCCTTTATAAAAAAATTGCTAGAATGTTTAGCACTCTGGCAACCTCTATTTCTTTTGGTTCGCTTCCCGGTTCGCTCCCCGGTACGCGAACCGGGAGCGAACCCAAACATTTTTTTTTTTTAAAAGAAGAGTAAGTATAAGGGAAGTAAACAGAGAGTAATGTTAAAAGAAAGACAGCTATAGGGACTAAACCAGAGATACTGTTTAATAGATTTATTTACCGAAGAAAAGATGGAAGCGGATATAATTGTGAAAAACAAAATAGATAAGGAAGTGAAAGAAAAAAAGGAGAGTAGAAGAATAACAAAGAAGAGTTTCTTAGAGAATATGAGTGAATGTTCAAAATAAGATTAAAACATGTGGAATAACAGAGAGAAAAAACAGAAAGCAGAAAAGAAGAAGTAACAGAAAAAGAATAATTGAAACAGCAAAGAAATCTAAATAACATAGGGGCATATTATCAACATAGGCAATAAAAGTTTTGCAGCTTTTATCGGCAGAAATGTGTCGCTAAAGCCGCTTTTGCGGCAGGAAACTGCCGCTAAAACCGCTTTTGCAGCAGTTTTCTGCCGATAAAAACAGCAATAATTTTATTGGCTGTGTTCATAATATGCCCCTTATTGTTCTTCAACTACACAGAGAAAGCATAATGAACAAGTAGTGAAAGAGTGATCAGTCAGAGACACTAAGAGTAATAGAGACGGAGTGAGTGAACAAGAGTGAGGAACTATGAGAAGAGAGGGACTGAGAAAAGGAGTGGAAGTAGTAGAGTAAGTAAGTAATAGAGAAAGGAATGAGGGAAGTAGCAAAGGCAGGAAAGTGAGGGTTAAAGAAATGAAGCAGTGGAACTAATAGTAGTTAAATGTGATAGAAATGTAATGAAAAGAGTACAAAACATTTACCTTATAATTGTCGTTAACTTAGTCACTTGTTATTTTTATACTTTCAATCTGTGAAAGAGAGAACAAACATTTTAAAAATATTAAAACATGTATTTAAAAATTAGAAAAGACAAGGGAAAAGATTGAAGGACAAACAGTTTTTCAAAAACTTTGACACTTACAGAAGCTTCTGCTTCTCCAGGCCCCCTACACAGTCCTAAAGATATACATTTTAAACTAACAGTATCTTGATGCAGATGAAGTGAGGCCTATCTTGGAACATGGTGCATCTTTTGCACTGCTGTTGTCTCACAAAAGTGATGCAATGGCAGTGCAAAAGAGGTGCACAATCATCATAAAACTGTTCCTAACATTTTAAATGATTGTTTCAGGATGGCAATAAAGTGTGTCCTATCCAGACGTTTGTTTCAGGTGAGGCCTACTCAGGGTTGCAGATGAAATTTACGCTTGTTGAAGAGTACAGAGGAGATAATACATGTGAAGGCCTACCAATAAAGTTCAGACCTCCTCTGTTTCCCTGGACAGGCCTAAACTTCATCTGCACATTGTGATTCGTAATGTTAGGAAACACAGGTAATGTATTTGAAAAACGTGCAATTTCTTTTGCTCATTTCACAATCACATCACTTGTGTTTCCTTTGGTTAGGTATCTCATTGTGCAGATGTAGTCCAGCATATGAAAGAGTACGCACTGCATGCAACAACTTTGACACTTACTGAAGCCTCAGCTTCTCCATGCCCCCTAAACAGTCCTATTTATATACATTTTAAACTGACGGTATCTTGCTGGAAATGGACTGAGGCCTATCTTGCAACATGGTGCATCTTTTACACAAAAGTGACGGAACAGCGGCGCAAAAGAGGCACACAGCCTTCATAAAACTGCCCTTAACATTTTAAATTATTGTTTCTAGATGCTGATAAGGTGTAACCTATCCACAGATTTGTTTCAGGTAAGTCCTACTCAGGGTTGCAGATGAAATTTAGGCTTGTTGAAGAGTATAGAGGAGATAATACATGTGCAGGCCTACCAAGGAAGTGAGTCATGTCCACTGCACTCTTGAACAAATGTCAGACCTCCTCTGTCTCCTGGAACAGGCCTAAACCTCATCTACACAATGTGATGTGTAATGTTAGGAAACACAGGTAATGTAATTGAAAAACGTGCAATTTTTTTTGCTCATTCCACAATCACATCACCTGTGTTTCCTTTGCTTAGGTATCTCATTGTGGAAATGTAGTCTATCATATGAAAGACTACGTAGAATGTGAGCACTGTATGCAACAACTTTGACACTTACAGAAGCCTCAGCTTCTCCATACCTCCTACACAGTTCTAAATGTACATCATAAATACAAAAAGTACAGAATTAATTATACATGTTAAATGGTTTATTTTTGCTGTTCTCAGAATGTATCAAATTTCACTAAAAACAGTGACTTGAAGGTATTCATCATATAACAGCGGGGAAAAAAAAACACAATCAAAATGATTGTGTTTAAAAAACCCATATAACATAACCAATCAGAAATCAGAACTCCTCAAAAGTAACTTACTTTCCATGACGTCGAAGGATGTCCTATGAACAGCTTACACTCTGTTGTGCTGTTTTTATTTTCAGCCCGTCACTTTCTGAAAGAAAACCTCCATCGTTTTGAAAAATATGTTACATACAATAAATGACTTCTCGCTCCATACCACACGTTTCCACAAGGCCAAATCATGTAAGAGCCATTTATAACTCTTGGAATTCTTGTAAGCAAATCCCGTCATTTTGTATTTCCGCAACTTTCAGAAAGAAAACGTTCAAGATCACTTGCACAATCCTTGACTAGTAATATCTTACCCTTCTTGCTCACTCATGTTCTACATTTCCTATGACACTGATACTGCTTACTATGAAGCAGACTTACACTACCTCTATGACTACTACAATTATTTAATTCTCTACATCACTTTTAATCACAAAGCAATATAAAACAGTAGATACAATTATATCAACCCCTAGAATCATTATAGGCCAGTTACCTGCCCTAAATTCTGTCTTCTGAAAACAGAAAGTAAGAATATTTTTAAGTTAAAAGGCAACATTTTTCACAGTCAAATGTGAATCATTTCCGAAACACCAGCTTTTTTTTACATTTTAAGCTGTGTAATAAGCGGATGTTGTCAAAGGACCATCATGTCATATAATAGATGCAGTTACAAATGTTCTTCCTAAAATCAACAACTGTGTAGCCACAACATTTGTAATTAAAGTTGAAGACTTACTTTCATCAGGTTTATATAGTTGGAATTTTAAAATGACATTAAAACCAAAAGTTTGGTCAAATAATCTAGACAGCATTGCAGACTTACATTACCTCTACTCCATGTTTTTATTGGCTGCTTGAATTAGCTTATAAAAAGAAACAGTTTTTCTGAACTCATTCAAAGTGCAGTTATTTTTCCATGACGTCAAGTGTTATGGTAAGAACACCGTTTGCTTTGGGAAATACTCTGTTGTCCTTTAACTAGTCCGTGCCCACCACTTTCTGTAAGAAAACCTTCTTTTTTTCCAGGAACTATTTAAAACTCAAAAATAACTTTTGACTCTGTACTACACTTATCCTCAAGGCCAAATTGTGTAGGAGCCATTAGAACCTCTTGAAATTCCTCAGAGCAAATCCTGAGATTCCTTCCCTAAAATTTTGGTTTTAAAAACACCAGGTAAGAATTTTTAAGGTCAAAAGGCAATTTTTTTTTAAAAGTTAAAACAGAATCATTGCAGAATGACCAGCCATTTCTAGACTTTAAATAAGCTGTGTAATGTCCTGATGTTATTGAAGGACCGTCATGATATATAATTGCTGCAGTTACAAAAGTCCTTCCTGATATTGACAACTGCGAAGCCACAACATTTTTAATTAAAGTTGTCAATTTTGTTCCATCAGGCCTACATCGTTGGAACATTAAAATGACATACTGGCCATATGTTCGTATAAATAATGTTGACATCATTTCAGATTTACATTGGCTACACTCCATGTTGTGATCAGCTGCTTTTACTAGCTTATTAAAGGACACTGATTTACTGTCTGGCAAAGTTAAATATATAAATCTTTCTGAGTCTACACTAGTAGTACTTGATACCCTACAGTTCTCGCAGTCATGCTGCCATTGATAAGAAAGCCCAAACAGGTGATCTACATCTACACCTTCAGCATGCAATACATCAAGCATATACATTAAAAACTCCTGACAATCTTGCTGAATATTTTGAGAGAATTGTGTTTGACCTGAACATCTGTCTAACAGATTTCGAATTTCAGACACACTTTCTATTTTTGTTCTATCAGTGCTACATTTCTCTAACACAGAATTCAACAAACTGCAAAATCTCTGATCCGAATTGACCACAATCTCTTCTTTTACATTTTCTAGAGAAAACAAAACATTAACCACTACATTAGCATAGCAGTTGACACCAGAACTGTTTTCAAATTGAAAACCAACAACATCTTCAACAGAATCCTTTTTCTTTCTGCTTATAATTTCAGGTTTCGTCTTTTTGCTACAACCTCCCTAGTATTGGTCACATTTCTTCGTTTCCGGCCTACCACACGTTTCTCAAACAAAGGATATTGAGGCAAATGTGGCGCATACTCTCTTCTTAACCTATTGTATTCCTTAACACAATCTAGATCCGCAAAAATGTTTGTGACATCACACTCAATCAAGTACAATCCCAATAAAGTTCTAACTCGTGACAATGCCACATATGCCATACCCTCCTTGAACACAGAACTGCCAATATTCACCAATGCACTGTCTACACTTAAACCTTGCGATTTATGGATTGTCACCGCATATGCCAAGCAAACAGGAAACTGCTTACGGCGAACATATAAGTCTTTTACAAGCAAAAATCTAGCAGAACAACGACCAATTAGCTGCACTTCCTCAATGCCATCAAATTTAATTTTTAAAAATTCAATTCCATCTCTATTTCTGTATTTCACAAAATCAACAACATTACCCATTGATCCATTTACCAGACCTCTTTCAACATGTAAATTCCTTCTTAAAATTATACGGCAATGTAAGCACACATTCAGAGTCTTTTCAAAACCTGCAGTTTTAGATATAGTCTTCTCTAATGAATCCAATTTTGTTTTCAAATTCTCAGACAAAATAATTGTTGATCCCATATGCTCTACTCTGTCAATAGCTTCCAGTTTCACAATCCCTTGGTTTTCTAAATACAACATTTTGTTGTTGAAAATGGCACATTCTGCAAGAGTTGGCATCAAACATATTCCAGATTTCTTCTCAGTAATTTTCTGAAAAATATTCTCAGGCACAACGTCTTGTTCTGGATATAAATTTGACAGTAATCGTGCATGTAAAGCTTCTTTCCCATGCTCGGTCACTTTTCCAATTCTAACATCTTGTAGAATATTCTTGTAATCTTCATCCTTCGCCTGACGCATATTTTCATGCAGTTCAGCATAATTGAAGTTTAACCATATATTGACGTTGCCAATGCTCCCTAGGCACTTCCTGGTATCTTCATGCGTGAGCATTTTGAACACAGGTTGTCCTTTCACTGGTGTCAGCTGCAGAAGATCTCCGAAAACAATGATGTGTTTGCCACCAAATAACACATCATACTCTGTTTTAAGAACTTCTTGCATTCTCAAATGCACAAAGGCAAGCATGACATTGGAAACCATGCTTACTTCGTCAATGATAAGAAGTTTCATTTTCCTTAAGACTCTTGAAACTTCACAACAAGCATCTCCAGATAACTTGTGGTATTGTAATTTGTTATCATGCTCCACTGGCAGCATCAGTAGACGATGCAAAGTAATACCTTTAATGTTATGTGCTGCCAGTCCAGTTGGAGCGGTGACAACACAAGACAGCGATGACTCAGTCCTTTTCTGCAAATAACATGAAATTGCTTTAATGAGGAAACTTTTTCCAGTTCCCGCTTCTCCACTCACGTACAGTCGGACAGGCTTCAACGACGTACATGAGCACTCTTTCTTCTCATGACTTAATCCATGATCAATTTGGTTGGTAACCTCGTCCTATATTTTCCTTTGCTCAACGTTGAGTTGTCTTTCCAAGTCTTCTAAGTTAACCGCATCCTCCTGAGCATGTGCCATGGCTCTTTCCACTTCATTCATGGCAGTGGCAGCTTCATTTTCGATAACAGGTCCTCCTAGTGGATCCTGACTCAATGAAACAGAACTCTGACTGTCCTGAGAACTGTCTCTGGCAATCTCGGCTGCAATCGTTGCTTCCTGCTCGATTTCCGCATTCAACATTTCTAGATATTTGGGAAAAACAGGACATTCTATGGTCTCCTTGGCGGCAGTGAAAGAGTCTTCGTAACAGAGGAAATCTCCAAGCAGTTCCTCTTCTGCACGCCAAGGCTTAAAAAGTTGCAAAAGTGCTAAATAGAAAGCTCCGATTTCTCGATGTGACAACATCTTCAGACTGAAACTGTACAACTTCTTGCTGAGGCTCTTTTCATGGGAAATGTCCTCCCACATATCCTTCAATTCTGTCTTTTCTTTTTTGGTGATGTAAGATGTCACATACCGAGCCACAGCCATACAGTTATCAGCCACAAACTGTATATCCATGTTAGCATTCCACATGGACAAAATCACTGGGTTGTAGTCGTTGATGTACTTGGACTCTTCGTTCCTTTTCAAATTGTATGTGTTTTTAGGTGATTTCTTCATCACATTATGTTGCAGCGAAGACATCAAACTGTTTACTCTTCCTTTAGAAATCACCGGTCGTGGAAAGCCGAAACGACATTTGGTGTAGAACTTGTCCTTGTTTCTGAATTTACGACGACAGTACTTTCCACAACGATGGCTTTGGAAACGTAGAACTTGTTCTCTTAGGCTTTTCTTCTCCTTTGCGTTTGGAACAGCACACGTAGAATACTGTTGTATGAAACTCATCACTAAGTCTTCTGGATCTGTTCCAAATTTAGGTGCATCCTTGATCCACAGCAACATATGTATATGAGGAGCACCTCTTGCTTGGTACTCCTTTCTCCAGAAGAAATCCAACACCTCTCCAAGAGGTGGATTCTTCTTATTCATGATGAAAGACATCATAGCTTCAAATCTATGTTTGAAGTACCTGCATACATTCACTGGTTCCAAAGAGCACAGTTCTCCGGGTGTCTTGAATTCGATATTTTCAATGTTTCCATTTGCCTCTCGTAGAAATTCAAGTAAGTCTTCCCAGCCATACTCGGCACAGCTCAGAGTGAGGAACCATGTGGGAGTTCCTAAGTTCCTCAGCATACATTTTAAATCACCATGACGACGGTACCAGTACTCATTAGTACCACGCTGACACGCCATGAGATTAATCAGGTGACAATCCAAAATACTGTCTTGCACATTGACTTTATCCATAAAGTCACTTGCAGAGATGTTTTGCATCTGTATACCACTTTTCAAGATGTGGTTTACTGCATATGACAGTCCAGACAGATCGCTTTCAAACAGGAGATGAAACAAATAGGGAATGCATTGTCGAAACCTAGCATCTTCTGCATACAATCGTAAAGTCCGGTATTCAGAGGCAGGAATTTGATGAGGTCGCTCATCATATCTTCCTCCTTGACCTGTTGTAAATAGCTGTGGGAAACACCGAGCTTCCAAACTTTCCTCCCAAACACTAATGGGACTCCCTTTGGCTTGTTTCATTTGAAACAACTCAATAGCATTCCCCATGACTTCCTTGGAATGCAAAGGATGAACACTATAATGTTCATATATTTCTTCACTTTTAGAGGGTTCTACTTTCTCAATTTGACCAGCACACAAATCGCTTTCCTCTTCTTCACTTACTTCTTCTTCTGCAACATATACATTCTTATAGTACTTATTGTTTTTTTTCAAATACAATGTTGCCTTTTTGACTTTCCTAACAACCACTAAATCTTGCCATATTTTCTTACTCTTTGTCGGAACCCCATTAACTAAGATAACCAGAGGTTCCTCTTCCACTTTTTCTACTCCAATTGTATTAATGTTTTTCTTCAAATCTAGAGGCAAATAAACAACTCTTCCCTTTAATCCTCTCTGTAAATCTGATGGAGGCAATTTCCCTGTCTTTGGCTCCATTCTTACAATAGCCTGAAAGGGATGGATACTTTGAATCAAAATAGATTCATAAGTATTTAAATCCTTCAATTCAGAAGGAATCTCAACCAATTCCAGATTATTATGAACCGCTCTAGCAGGCATCTGGTTTTGATTTAATTTGTTACAACAATAAGTACACACACGTTGATCCAATCCCAAATCGTAACAACTTCCTACCATCAAGTATATTGCGAAATCCTTCCATTCACTATTATTTTCCCTTTCACTTTTTGCATATAAATCCACTAACTTAGTCTGATTCTTATAATAAGTGCGTTGACAACCCACACAAGTGAAATTAGGCCTCTCACTTGATTTCACCTGAAACGTGGCAATTTCCTTCTGAAAATTATCTGTACTGGAAACCTGTACACTATCTTCCACATTACCCTCTTCTTCTGGGTCAATTTCAACATTCTCCTCTTTACTTCCAAAGTAACAAAACTCAATTTCTTCACAAATATTCTTCACATCTATTTCAGAACCATGCAAAAGAGCAGTGCATAATTGTTTAAGCATAACTGCTGGACTCTTAGCATAATACAACATTCTAACTAATTTCCTCACGTTATTATGATGCACTGCTAGCATCCTGAAATGATGAAAAACACTCTGGCATACTCTCCTGGAAAGACAAGCCAGTGAATGACCATGCAAACCTGTCACTTCTCTCACTCTGCAAGGATCTAATTCTTGCAACAACTTCATTTTCTGCTTCAAACTTTTCTTATTAAATGTCCGTACAAAATCACAAAGCAAATTGATGGAATCCTGTCGCACACTGCAAATACTACTACACTTCCAGGTGTACATAGGTCCCTTAGGACGTCTTCCTAAAACCTCATTACCTAACACCTCTTCTGCCTCTGTTGTCACAAGTTTTTCTTTTTCAACTGGACAACCATCTTTCACCTCATAAGCTCGACCACTGATGTAAACTGCATGCACCAAATCATTATCCTGGAAATAACTCTCCTCATTAAAAAATGCCTCACAACTTGAACTATGCATCCATTCTCCTGAAAAAACTTCACAAAAATTACTACGATTAACTGTTCTCTTCCATCTACTATTTCTTTTGAAATCATAAATTGCCTTGTTTAGCTTCCTAATTCTATTGATTATCAAAATAAATAACTTTCGCTTAATTTCAAATGCCTGATCAATAACTTTCTCAATTTTTTTTTTCTCTTATAAAAAACCACTTTCTGCTGACCTTTCTTAATATTTTTTAACAAATTGCCAATTATCCTGTTGCGGAACATTCGTCTACGAATGTCCCTAAACTGATTTTTCCTTCTACTACCATGCACAGAGTTATCTCCTACTCTAGCAGTAACATTTTTGATTTTCCTTCCCTTTCCGTTTAAATTGCTTCTCTTTTTCTGGACTAAAACATTTTCTGTAGTACTACTTTTTTTTCTACAAATATTTCTTATGAATGATTTCTTTATCTTACCCGGACCTTTCTTGGTGACTTGACAATTTTTTATTGTAGAGGTCTGCTGCAATATTTTTTGGAGCTGCTGTCTTTGATGTTTGGTAGCCTTTCGCCTTCTGTCCTTCGAAGGCATTCTTTAATTTTGAAATGATCTGCAGTTGAATCTGTGGTAAAATATAATAAAAAATGTTATTAACCACTATTAGCAAACAGTAAATCAATAACAGTCATCAAAAACTTAACACACTACTTGTTATTTTTACATAGAATAATTTTTAGTGCATTGGCAAATTTAGAAATCACAAATAGTAGCAAAGAAATGGAATGCTTCTACATTTTACCTGTTCTGTTTTATATGTGAATCTGATCTAATTTTATGAGCATATTTTACTATTTCATTAAAGACACTACACATAACCTGTTTTTGAAGTTGTGTTTAATTTTAAATGAAACAGTTTACATTTTTACTTTTCATTTCAAGTACATTTTAAAAATAAATGTTTATAGTTCCATAGGCTCGAGCAGGTCAGCTTCCCACCCTATGTCATACAATTCTGACAAATCGGCATCCTCATCATGTTCTTCATCATCCTCAGGATTTAAATCATCCAAGGGATCTACTTCCACTGATGTTTCAATCACAATTTCAATGATAATATCGAGATCAACAGATTGCTCATTATCACTCATGCTTGATGTTGTCGTTATCTTTAACCCCTTCGGGGCTAATGACGAGCTGGGCTCGTCATCGCGCTTACCTGTCCTGCGCTGATGACAAGGCCAGCTCGTCATCAGCCCCACCCTCGGGGGAAGCGCTGGCGCTCCCCCCGAGGCTCTCTGATGTTCGTTTCTTTAATGGGGGCGGCAGCGGAAGAGGTTCCGCTGCCGCCCCCGCCCCCCCCCCATGGTAATCCCTGATGACGTCAGCGCGCACAGCGCGCGCTGACATCATCAGGGATTCCCAGCGCTCGGGAAGCCATTTGCTTCCTGCGCGCCGAGGGATAAGGTGAGTTTCTCGTGGCTGGCGGGAGTTTGGGGCAGCGAAGAGGCATCAGGGGAGAGGAAAGAGATTTTCCTTTCCCCTGATGTCTCTTTGCAGGGCATTTCTGCCTCACGATCGCGCACAGCGTCGCGATTGTGCGGCGGAAATGCCCCCACTAGACACCAGGGATATAATTTTAGTATTTAGGAAGCGACCCCTTGGGCAAGGGTCGCTTTCAGGCTGGCTGGCAATATGTTTTCGTTTTTCTGCCCCCCCTGGGGGGAAATCGGCCCGTTTTTTCGGCCGTTTTGCTCCCAGGGGGGGCAGAAATTCCCCACTAGCACCAGGGATATTGATTATAGCCAAGATGGCAGCCATTGCTTTTGTTTACATTTTTCTGTCCCCCCTGGGGGCAAATCGGCCCGTTTTTTTTTTGCCGTTTTGCCCCCAGGGGGGACAGAAAATGCCCACTAGACACCAGGGATGTAATTTTAGTTTTTAGGAAGCGACCCCTTGGGCAAGGGTCGCTTCCAGGCGGGGTCTGAGTATGTTTTCGTTTTTCTGCCCCCCCTGGGGGGAAATCGGCCCGTTTTTCGGCCGTTTTGCCCCCAGGGGGGGCAGAAATTACCCACTAGCACCAGGGATTTTTGTTGGGGCAATGTGTTTGTTTTGGGAAGCGACCCCTTGGGTAAGGGTCGCTTCCAGGTGGACATGATTGTGTTTTTGTTTTTCTGTCCACCCTGGGGGCAAATCGGCCCTTTTTTTTTGTGCCGTTTTGCCCCCAGGGGGGGGCGGAAAATGCCCACTAACACAAAGTTTTTAGGAAGCGACCCCTTGTGCATGTTTGCTGGTGGTGTGTGTGGGGAGTGGTACTTGGCTGGATGGTGTGCGTGGAGCGGTGCTTGGCTGGCGGTGTGTGTGGAGTGGTACTTGGCTGTCGGTGTGCGCTGAGTGGTGTTTGGCTGGCGGTGTGCGTGGAGGGGTACTTGGCTATCTATGCACGGAGTGGTGCTTGGCTGGCGGTGTGTGTGGAGTGGCGCTTGGCTGGTGGTGTGTGTAGAGTGGTACTTGGCTGTCTGTGCACGGAGTGGTGCTTGGCTGGCGGTGTGTGTGGAGTGGCGCTTGGCTGGTGGTGTGCGTGGAGTGCTACTTTGCTGTCTGTGCACGGAGTGCTGCTTGGCTGGCAGTGTGTGTGGAGTGGCGCTTGGCTGGTGGTGTGCGTGGAGTGCTACTTTGCTGTCTGTGCACGGAGTGCTGCTTGGCTGGCAGTGTGTGTGGAGTGGCGCTTGGCTGGTGGTGTGCGTGGAGTGCTACTTTGCTGTCTGTGCACGGAGTGCTGCTTGGCTGGCGGTGTGTGTGGAGTGGCGCTTGGCTGGTGGTGTGCGTGGAGTGCTACTTTGCTGTCTGTGCACGGAGTGCTGCTTGGCTGGCGGTGTGTGTGGAGTGGCGCTTGGCTGGTGGTGTGCGTGGAGTGCTACTTTGCTGTCTGTGCACGGAGTGCTGCTTGGCTGGCGGTGTGTGTGGAGTGGCGCTTGGCTGGTGGTGTGCGTGGAGTGCTACTTTGCTGTCTGTGCACGGAGTGCTGCTTGGCTGGCGGTGTGTGTGGAGTGGCGCTTGGCTGGTGGTGTGCGTGGAGTGCTACTTTGCTGTCTATGCACGGAGTGCTGCTTGGCTGGCGGTGTGTGTGGAGTGGTGTTTGGCTGGCGGTGTGTGGGGAGTGGTACTTGGCTGGATGGTGCTTGGCTGGCGGTGAGTGGTGCTTGGCTGGTGGTGCTTGTGGAGTGGCACTTGGCAGGTGGTGTGCGTGGAGTGCTACTTTGCTGTCTGTGCATGGAGTGTTGCTTGGCTGGCGGTGTGTGTGGAGTGGCGCTTGGCTGGTGGTGTGCGTGGAGTGCTACTTCGCTGTCTGTGCACGGAGTGCTGCTTGGCTGGCGGTGTGTGTGGAGTGGTGTTTGGCTGGCGGTGTGTGGGGAGTGGTACTTGGCTGGATGGTGCTTGGCTGGCGGTGAGTGGTGCTTGGCTGGTGGTGCTTGTGGAGTGGCGCTTGGCAGGTGGTGTGCGTGGAGTGCTACTTTGCTGTCTGTGCACGGAGTGGTGTTTGGCTGGCGGTGTGTGGGGAGTGGTACTTGGCTGGATGGTGCTTGGCTGGCGGTGAGTGGTGCTTGGCTGGTGGTGCTTGTGGAGTGGCGCTTGGCAGGTGGTGTGCGTGGAGTGCTACTTTGTTGTCTGTGCACGGAGTGGTGCTTGGCTGGCGGTGTGTGTGGAGTGGCGCTTGGCTGTTAGTGTGCGTGGAGTGCTACTTTGCTGTCTGTGCACGGAGTGCTGCTTGGCTGGCGGTGTGTGTGGAGTGGCGCTTGGCTGGTGGTGTGCGTGGAGTGCTACTTTGCTGTCTGTGCACGGAGTGCTGCTTGGCTGGCGGTGTGTGTGGAGTGGCGCTTGGCTGGTGGTGTGCATGGAGTGCTACTTTGCTGTCTGTGCACGGAGTGCTGCTTGGCTGGCGGTGTGTGTGGAGTGGCGCTTGGCTGGTGGTGTGCGTGGAGTGCTACTTTTCTGTCTGTGCACGGAGTGCTGCTTGGCTGGCGGTGTGTGTGGAGTGGTGCTTGGCTGGTGGTGTGCGTGGAGTGCTACTTTGCTGTCTGTGCACGGAGTGCTGCTTGGCTGGCGGTGTGTGTGGAGTGGCGCTTGGCTGGTGGTGTGCGTGGAGTGCTACTTTGCTGTCTGTGCACGGAGTGCTGCTTGGCTGGCGGTGTGTGTGGAGTGGTGTTTGGCTGGCGGTGTGTGGGGAGTGGTACTTGGCTGGATGGTGCTTGGCTGGCGGTGAGTGGTGCTTGGCTGGTGGTGCTTGTGGAGTGGCGCTTGGCAGGTGGTGTGCGTGGAGTGCTACTTTGCTGTCTGTGCACGGAGTGGTGCTTGGCTGGCGGTGTGTGTGGAGTGGCGCTTGGCTGTTAGTGTGCGTGGAGTGCTACTTTGCTGTCTGTGCACGGAGTGCTGCTTGGCTGGCGGTGTGTGTGGAGTGGCGCTTGGCTGGTGGTGTGCGTGGAGTGCTACTTTGCTGTCTGTGCACGGAGTGCTGCTTGGCTGGCGGTGTGCGTGGAGTGGCGCTTGGCTGGTGGTGTGCGTGGAGTGCTACTTTGCTGTCTGTGCACGGAGTGCTGCTTGGCTGGCGGTGTGTGTGGAGTGGCGCTTGGCTGGTGGTGTGCGTGGAGTGCTACTTTGCTGTCTGTGCACGGAGTGCTGCTTGGCTGGCGGTGTGTGTGGATTGGCGCTTGGCTGGCGGTGTGTGTGGAGTGGCGCTTGGCTGGATGGTGCTTGGCTGGCGGTGAGTGGTGCTTGGCTGGTGGTGCTTGTAGAGTGGCGCTTGGCAGGTGGTGTGCTTGGAGTGCTACTTTGCTGTCTGTGCACGGAGTGGTGCTTGGCTGGCGGTGTGTGTGGAGTGGCGCTTGGCTGTTAGTGTGCGTGGCGTGCTACTTTGCTGTCTGTGCACGGAGTGCTGCTTGGCTGGCGGGGTGTGTGGAGTTGCGCTTGGCTGGTGGTGTGCTACTTTGCTGCCTGTGCACGGAGTGCTGCTTGGCTGGCGGTGTGTGTGGAGTGGCGCTTGGCTGGTGGTGTGCGTGGAGTGCTACTTTGCTGTCTGTGCACGGAGTGCTGCTTGGCTGGCGGTGTGTGTGGAGTGGCGCTTGGCTGGTGGTGTGCGTGGAGTGCTACTTTGCTGTCTGTGCACGGAGTGCTGCTTGGCTGGCGGTGTGTGTGGAGTGGCGCTTGGCTGGTGGTGTGCGTGGAGTGCTACTTTGCTGTCTGTGCACGGAGTGCTGCTTGGCTGGCGGTGTGTGTGGAGTGGCGCTTGGCTGGTGGTGTGCGTGGAGTGCTACTTTGCTGTCTGTGCACGGAGTGCTGCTTGGCTGGCGGTGTGTGTGGAGTGGTGCTTGGCTGGCGGTGTGTGTGGAGTGGCGCTTGGCTGGATGGTGCTTGGCTGGCGGTGAGTGGTGCTTGGCTGGTGGTGCTTGTGGAGTGGCGCTTGGCAGGTGGTGTGCGTGGAGTGCTACTTTGCTGTCTGTGCATGGAGTGGTGCTTGGCTGGCGGTGTGTGTGGAGTGGCGCTTGGCTGTTAGTGTGCGTGGAGTGCCACTTTGCTGTCTGTGCACGGAGTGCTGCTTGGCTGGCGGTGTGTGTGGAGTTGCGCTTGGCTGGTGGTGTGCTACTTTGCTGCCTGTGCACGGAGTGCTGCTTGGCTGGCGGTGTGTGTGGAGTGGCGCTTGGCTGGTGGTGTGCGTGGAGTGCTACTTTGCTGTCTGTGCACGGAGTGCTGCTTGGCTGGCGGTGTGTGTGGAGTGGCGCTTGGCTGGTGGTGTGCGTGGAGTGCTACTTTGCTGTCTGTGCACGGAGTGCTGCTTGGCTGGCGGTGTGTGTGGACTGGCGCATGGCTGGTGGTGTGCGTGGAGTGCTGCTTGTTTGTCTGTGCACGGAGTGGTGTTTGGCTGGTGGTGTGTGTGGAGTGGTGTTTGGCTGGCGGTGTGTGGGGAGTGGTGTTTGGCTGGCGGTGTGTGGGGAGTGGTACTTGGCTGGATGGTGTGCATGGAGTGGTACTTGGCTGTCGGTGTGCGCTGAGTGGGGTTTGGCTGGCGGTGTGCATGGTCTGGTGCTTGGATGGTGGTGTGGGTGGACTGGAACTCTGCTGGCGGTGTGTGAGTAGTTACTTTCTGTTGGTCACTACACACACTGCTAGTTGAGTGACACTCTACGCAGTCCATCATTTTCTGTAGTTGCTGTGTCAGATATGTGGGCATGTGAAAGTGATGGGCGGCTGGCGGTGTGAATGTTTTGTATGTGTCACACGTACAAAAGGTGTATGAATGTCCTTACTGCCCCTGTGTGATGTGGGTACTGGTAGTAGCAAAAGACTGACTGGCACCAAAGTGGTCAGGCAGTTAAAAAAAATTCAAAAAATTATCCAGTGTCTTGATGTTAAACCTCATCTAATCTCATTTGGTCTAAGCCCTATTTGATGGCCCATCTGGCCGAATTTTAATTTGGGGGGCAAATTTGTGTGTTGTTTTTTTAATTGTTATATTGTTTGTGAAATGTGGTAGTAATTTTTTTTTCTTCTCCATTTTTGTCTTGTTCCAGGCTTTTGCTGTTTGGATTGTTGTAGGTTGCGTGTCTGTTTGCAGCTTGTGTAGTTGCTTGTGCTTGGTAAGTGAATGTATTTTGTACTACTTCCCCTTGATGTTTGTCTTTTTGAAAAAGGTTGTACTTCTAGCAGTTTGTGTGGCTCTGTGTTTTTTTTTTCAGCATTAGTGTTCGATGTGCACTTTGTTTTCTAATCTGTCATTTCTTTTTTTCTTTCTAGTGGGATTTCATTTCTTTTCGCTGTGTCTCAACAGAGTAGGTGCTGGTGAGTGTAGCTATATTTTGTAAGAGTGAAATTGTTTTGGATGGTATTTATCTTTTAGTGAAAGCCTTACCTTGTTTACTTCTTACTTTGCACAGTGTAGGTTGTTGTTCACTTGTGTGTGCAGTCTTCTTGCTTTGTAAGGATAATGGCTAGTCGCAGGATTACTTCTCAGCAGGTTCTTGGTTTGCTTTTTGAGTCTTCCTCGGACCATGGTTCAGAGTCTGAGTCCGATTCGGACTCCCAGGAAGCGGCAGAAGATTCAGGCAGTGAGTTTTCTCTTCGCATGGAATCATCATCATCTGATGATGACTCTTCTAGTGCTGATGAAGGGCCTATGGTACAGGAGGACATTGTGTTGCCGGTAGTGGGCCAAGAGGCACCTGTGCTGCTGCCTAGGGCCGCAAGGTTTCCTTTCTTTTTAGGTTGGCAAGAGGCATGTGGGCTGGAGCCTGCACCCAAAAGGCTTCACATTGCTGTGGTGCGCAAAGGGGCATCTGGTGCTTTTCGTCTTCCTGCTGGTGTAGTGCAGCAAGAGGCATCTGGGGCTGTTAGGCTTCCCATTGGTGTAGAGCGGCAAGAGGCATCTGGGCCTGCTTGGTTTCCCGGTGGTGTAGTGCAGCAAGAAGCATCTCAGGCTGCTGGGCTTCCCGTTGGTGTAGTGCAGGAAGAGCCCTCTGGGGATGCTATGTCTTCTGTTGGTGTTGTGCAGCCAGAAGTATCTGTGGCTGGTAGGTTTCCCATTGGTGAAGAGGGACAAGAGGCATCTGGGCCTGCTTGGTTTCCCGGTTGTGTAGTGCAGCAGGAAGCATCTCAGGCTGCTGGGCTTCCCGTTGGTGTAGTGCAGGAAGAGCCCTCTGGGGATGCTATATCTTCTGTTGGTGTTGTGCAGCCAGAAGTATCTGTGGCTGTTAGGCTTCCCGTTGGAGAACAGCAGCAAGATGTTTCGGTGCTGCAGGCTGGGGTGGCTGCTCCCCCCGTTGATAGGGATGGCCTCTGGGTTCCCCCTGGCTTGGTGCAGCCGGCATTGCCAGAGTTCACTGGTGTTCCTGGGTGTAGAGTGAATACAGAGAATTTTCTGCCAATTAATTTTTTTCAGTTGTTTTTTGACGATGTGTTTTTGCAAGAGATTGTTGAGCAAACCAATTTGTATGCAGAACAATATTTGAGGGCCAACAGTGCCAGCCTTAAGCCCTATTCTAGAGCAATCCGGTGGACTCCCACAAATGTTGAAGAGATGAAGAAGTTTCTGGGATTAACTTTTTTGATGGGCTTGCTAAGGAAGTCATCAATTACTTCATATTGGTCCACTAGTCCCTTGATGGCAACAGCTATATTTCCAGCAGTCATAAGTCGTGATCGGTATACGCTTCTTCTTCGGATGATGCATTTTGCTGATAATAGTTTAGCGTTGTCACGCGATCACCCTGATTGTGACCGTTTGTTTAAAATTCGGCCTGTCCTTGATCACTTTGTTGATAGTTTTTCTGAGATTTTTGTCCCTGGTAAAGAAATTGCAGTGGATGAGTCTTTGGTGTTGTTCAAGGGCCGCTTGGTTTTTAGGCAATACATTCCTAGTAAGAGGTCACGCTATGGAATCAAACTGTATATGCTGTGTGACAGTGAGACTGGATATGTCTACAATTTCAGGGTGTACACTGGTAAGGAGTCCCGCATTAACCCTCCTGGTTGTCCTTCTACTTTTGGAGTAACTGAGAAAATTGTGTGGGAACTAGGTAGAGGATTATTTAACAAAGGCCATCATTTATATGTAGATAACTTCTACACTGGTGTGCAGTTGTTCAAGGAGTTGGCCAAAGTGGGCACTGTTGCTTGTGGCACAATGCGCAGTAACCGTAAAGGTTTCCCAAAGGAACTTGTTTGCAAAAGGCTTGTGCGGGGACAGTCTACGGCATTGCGATGTGGGGAGCTTTTAGCTGTGAAGTATTCAGACAAGAGAGATGTGTACATGCTGACTACTATCCACGATGAAAGTACTGAACCTGTGCCTGTTTGGGGTCAGGGTGCTGAAGTGCGCAAACCTGTGTGCATTCTAGCTTACAATAAGTTCATGGGTGGTGTTGACAGAGTAGATCAGAGGTTGGAACCTTATGCTGCTCTTCGAAAGGCTTACGTTTGGTACAAGAAGTTGGCTATCCATCTGTTCCACTTGGCATCATTTAATGCTTTCGTTGTGTACCAGAAGTCTTGTCCTGAGAAGAAGATGCCTTTTCTTAAGTTTCAGGAGTCTATAATAGGCAGCCTTGTACTTGTGGAGCAGGCAAGTGTTCCTAGATTTGGAGTGGTGGAGGAAGTGGCTAGATTGCAAGATCGCCACTTTCCTGAATCTATTCCTTCCACTACTGGAAGAGACTTTCCGACTAGAAGATGCAGAGTCTGTTGGCGAAGAGGCGTGCGGAAGGAGTCTCGTATATACTGTCCTGACTGTCCTTCTAAGCCTGCATTGTGTCTGTCAGCTTGTTTTAAATCGTACCACACGCAAAAGAACTATTGGGAGTTTTAATGAGCTGTAAAGTGAATTGCCTGGTCTGCATTCTGTAAAACATTTTTAGTTTGTTTCAAGGATTGGCATTAGTGCAAAGTTTTTATTTTAAGAATTTGTGTTACCTGATTTGTAGGTATTTCCATTTGTTTAGTGTTATTTTAAAAAAAAGAATTCTAAATGTGTTTGTGGTGTGTGCCGGCTGGTGCTTGGCTGGCGGTGTGTGTGGAGTTGCGCTTGGCTGGTGGTGTGCGTGGAGTGGTACTTGGCTGTCTGTGCACGGAGTGGTGCTTTGCTGGCGGTGTGTGTGGAGTGGCGCTTGGCTGGTGGTGTTCGTGGAGTGGTGCTTGGCTGGCGGTGTGTGTGGAGTGGTGCTTGGCTGGCAGTGTGTGTGGAGTGGTGCTTGGCTGGCGGTGTGTGTGGAGTGGTGCTTGGCTGGCGGTGTGTGTGGAGTGGTGCTTGGCTGGCGGTGTGTGTGGAGTGGTGCTTGGCTGGCGGTGTGTGTGGAGTGGTGCTTGGCTGGCGGTGTGTGTGGAGTGGTGCTTGGCTGGCGGAGTGTGTGGAGTTGAGCTTGGCTGGTGGTGTTTGTGGAGTAGTACTTGGCTGTCTGTGCACGGAGTGGTGCTTGGCTGGCAGTGTGTGTGGAGTGGCGCTTGGCTGGTGGTGTTTGTGGAGTGGTACTTGGCTGTCTGTGCATGGAGTGGTGTTTGGCTGTTGGTGTGTGTGGAGTGGTGTTTGGCTGGCGGTTTGTGCGGAGTGGTACTTGGCTGGAGGGTGTGCGTGGAGCGGTGTTTAGCTGTCTGTGCACGGAGTGGTGCTTGGCTGGCGGTGTGCGTGGAGAGGCGCTTGGCTGGTGGTGTGCGCTGAGTGTTTGGCTGGCGGTGTGCATGGTCTGGTGCTTGGCTGGTGGTGTGGGTGGACTGGCGCTCGGCTGGCGGTGTGTGAGTAGTTACTTTCTGTTGGTCACTACACACACTGCTTGTTGAGTGACACTCCACGCAGTCCATCAATTTGTGTAGTTGCAGTGTCAGAAATGTGGGCGTGTGAAAGTGATGGGCCCTTGAATGGCGCTGTTTGCTGGTGTGAGTGTTGAAATGTGATGGGTCCGCGGCTGGCGGTGTGAATGTTTTGAATGTGTCACACGTACGAAAGGTGTATGAATGGCCTGTAAAGAGGTTGGTGCCTTGACGTGGCTTTACAGCTCACGAGCTGTGAGTCAGTGGTTCAGTTTATCATACTTTCAATTATACACAGTGTATTTCATTTTTGTGAAATTACTTTCATGTCCACCAGCTTTTGCAAGAGGGGTTACCTGGGTTTTTGGCCCCGTGCGAGACAGCCATCTAGGGAAACCTACCAAACCCACACATTTCTGAAAAGTAGACACCCGGGGGCTTCCAAGGAGGTATGGCTTGCGTGGATCCTCCAACGTTCCTTTACCCAGAATCCCTTGCAAACCTCATTTTTTGCTTGGAAAAAATCAGTTTTTTCACACGTTTTAGTGTGGGAAAGCGTGGCATCACTGGGCTCACACAAATTACCTCCCACCCAGCGTTCCCCAAGGTCTCCCGATAAAAATGGTACCTCACTTGCGTGGGTAGCCATAGCGGCTGCTTTAGGAAAAGGCCCAATTCATACTGTGGAGACCAAAACATTACCTTTAGCCAAATAATCTTATTTTTTGAGGGGGTCACCTGAGCTTTTGGCCCGGGGCTTGGCAGGCATCTTTGGAAACTACCAAACCCAAACAGTTCTGAGAACTAGACACCCGGGGGAGTCCTGGGAGGTATGGCATGCATGGGTCCCCCAATGTTTTCCTACCCAGAAACCCCTGCAAACCTGAAATTTTGGTCCAAAAACCCACTTTTCCGTACTTTTTTGGGTGGGATCTCGCTGCCAGAACAAATGTCCTACCACCCAGCGTTTCCCTTGTTCTCCCGAGTAAAATGATACCTCACTTGTGTGGGTGGGCCAAAGGCATGTGACTCAGGCTGGGGTGCTTAATTTGTAAAACTTAAATATGACTAAAAGCTACTTTTTTCAAAATTCATTTTTGCCGTGTTCTGCTTTGGGGCACCCACACAAGTGAGGTATCCTTTTACTCGGGAGAACAAGGGGAACGCAGGGTGGTAGGACTTTTTTGCCGGCACGGCGATCCCACGCCAAAATGTTTGAAAAAGTGCTATTTTTACCTATTTTTAAGGTTTGCAAAGAGTTCTGGGTAGGAAAACATTGGGGGACCCACACATGCCATACCTCCCTGGACTCTCCCGGGTGTCTAGTTTTCAGAACTGTTTGGGTTTGCTACTTTGCAAAGAATACCACCGAGCCCCGGGCCACAAACTCAGATGCCCCCCCCCAAAATCAAGGTAGTTTTGCAATAAGGTAATGTAAATTCACCACCGTACGATTTGAACCGTTTCCTGTTGCAGCCACTATGTCTATCCACGCAAGTGAGGTACCATTTTTTTCGGGAGACCTGGGGGCATGCTGGGTGGGTGGAAATTTGTTGATCCACGCAGATTCTAGAACTTTCCACCACAGAAATGTGAGGAAAATGTGTTTTTTTTGGTCAAATTTTCTATGTTTGCAAGGGATTATGGGTAACAAAACCTGGGGGTAGGCAGACGAGTCACCCCATCCTGAATTGCCCTGGGTGTCTAGTTTTCAAAAATGTATAGGTTTGCTAGGTTTCCCTAGGTGCTGGCAGAGCTACGGCGCAAAAACAAAAGGTAGTCTTTTTGTCTGAATCGTGCTAAATTTCACTGGGAAATTGAGGTGCGACCATGGTGCGTTTTGCGCGGTTTCATGTCGCAGCCACTATGTCTACCCACGCAAGTGAGGTACCATTTTTTTCGGGAGACCTGGGGGAACGCTGGGTGGGTGGAAATTTGTTGATCCACGCAGATTCCAGAACTTTCCACCACAGAAATGTGAGGAAAATGTGTTTTTTTGGTCAAATTTTTATGTTTGAAAGGGATTCTGGGTAACAAAACCTGGGGGTAGGCAGACGAGTCACCCCATCCTGAATTGCCCTGGGTGTCTAGTTTTCTAAAATGTATAGGGTTGCTAGGTTTCCCTAGGTGCTGGCAGAGCTACGGTGCAAAAACAAAAGGTAGTCTTTTTGTCCGAATCGTGCTAAATTTCACTGGGAAATTGAGGTGCGACCATGCTGCGTTTTGCGCTGTTTCATGTCGCAGCCACTATGCCTACCCACGCAAGTGAGGTACCATTTTTTCGGGAGACCTGGGGGCACGCTGGGTGGGTGGAAATTTGTTGATCCACGCAGATTCCAGAACTTTCCACCACAGAAATGTGAGGAAAATGTGTTTTTTTGGTCAAATTTTTATGTTTGAAAAGGATTCTGGGTAACAAAACCTGGGGGTAGGCAGACGAGTCACCCCATCCTGAATTTCCCTGGGTGTCTAGTTTTCTAAAATGTATAGGGTTGCTAGGTTTCCCTAGGTGCTGGCAGAGCTACGGCGCAAAAACAAAAGGTAGTCTTTTTGTCCGAATCGTGCTAAATTTCACTGGGAAATTGAGGAGCAACCATGCTGCGTTTTGCGCGGTTTCATGTCGCAGCCACTATGCCTACCCACGCAAGTGAGGTACCATTTTTTTCGGGAGACCTGGGGGCACGCTGGGTGGGTGGAAATTTGTTGATCCACGCAGATTCTAGAACGTTCCACCACAGAAATGTGAGGAAAATTTGTTTTTTTTGTCAAAATCTTAGCTTTGCAAGGGATTCTGGGTAACAAAACCTGGTGGTAGGCAGTCGAGTCATCCCATCCTGAATTCCCCTGGGTGTCTACCTTTCAAAAATGTATAGGTTTGCTAGGTTTCCCTAGGTGCCGGAAGAACTAGGGTGCAAAAACTACAGGTAGGCACTTTGCTAAAAAAGGGTCAATTTGTAACTGCAAAATTTAGGTGTGACCATGTTGCATTTTGCGCCGTTTGCTGTCGCAGGCACAAGGCCGACCCACACAAGTGAGGTACCGTTTTTATCGGGACACTTGGGGTAATTCAGATTTGTAAATCAACTGTTATTACCAATTGAGCTTTCTTGCATTGCTCCCTTTGAATGAAAGACATTGTGTAGAAAAAAAAACTTTATGAAAAATGACCAATAATTCTCATGCTAGTATGAGTATTCCCAACTTTTAAAATGTGCAATTATATACTGTTTCTGAACTCTATAATTTGTACCCAATTCATAAATACATAGGTGTCTTTCATACAGATTATTCCATGTATACATTTTCCAAGACAAAGTGCACTATACCCAGTAAATGAAAAAATACCATTGCAAGTTGCTGCTCAGTTTTTGGATCTGGGTTCGTCGGGTTCTTGGTGAAACTACAAGTCCTATATATCACCACAACCAGGAAGGTCTATTGGATGTAACGGTATATTGCTTTCCAAGAGCTGTCAAAATTAGAAAAAGTTATAGGTGAAAACGTTGAGACAAAAGGCTGTTTTTTTCAACAAATTTTCAAATATTCCAATATCTAACTGTTAGTTTCTATAACGAAACCTTCATGGATTTAGACAAATGACCCTTTTCTGAATTCAAAATTTTGTCTACTTTTCGAAAATGTAAAGCTTTCCAGGATCCATTATTGCTTTCAAACTCATTTCTACCATTAACTGGAAGGAGGTGGAAAGCTCTAAAAATAGCAAAAATAGGCTATGTCCCAGAAAAACGCCAAAACTGAGTGAAAAATTTCGGTTCTCTGACAAAACACTGTCATTCCCTAAAAGCTGAGAAAATGGAGAATTCAGCCCCGCAAACCCGTTTTTGATACCATTTTCAGGGAAAAAGCCAGAGGCTTTCATTTGCAGCCCGTTTTTCCAATTTTTCTGAAAAAAACAAAAAAATCACTATATTTTGGTTAATTTCTGGGACCCCTCCAAGGGAATCCACAAACCCTGGGCGCCTTTAGAATTCACATGATGTTGGAAGAAAAGGACGCAAATGTGGTGTGGATACCTTATGTGGTCAAAAAGTTACAAGGGCCTAAGCGCGCACTACCCCAAAACACCAAAAAAAGCCTTGGCACAGGAGGGGGAAAAGGCCTAGCAGCGAAGGGGTTAAAGAAAGAGAACAACAATGAGATGTTGCAGAGTAAGAGACAAATCTCAGAGATTATAATAGTGAAATTGTTTAACAAGAGTAACATTTTGCAGCTATTATTTAGCCATGTCCAGCGATGCTGAGGAGGTGAGGCCTATGTCCAGGTTTTCAGTGAACATGACTCATCTCTTCTTAACCTTGGATAAGCCTCACCGACTCTGTGTCCCCTGCTCATACTTAAATGTAAAGGGGCAGATTTATGTTAACTGGCGCATCCCCACGGATGCACCAGTTAATGTGCACCGCTGCTCTGCCACCCATGGTGTGCCGCATTTACAATGTGGAGCACCATTGAGCAAAAACAGCACAGATGCGTCACGCATCTGTGCTGCAAAAGCAGCACATTGCAGGAATCACGTCGTAAGCGCGACATGTCTACTGCAATGCACAGGAGGAAGCCTCACATTGCATGGTGCATCACTCCTTATGCCTGTTTCAAACAGGCGTAAGGATTTGATTCAGCAATGCTATAAAGCTGACTCAGTGAAATCTTCTAAATTTCACTGTGTTAGTTTTACATGGCTTTCATGCAAATAAATGCATACCCTGCAACAAAACACCTATATGAAATCTGATGCAGGTTTCATGTGGCACAGGACTTTACAGCATGACACATCTGCCTAGATGCATCAAGTTGTAAATATGTCACAACATAGCAAATCTTTTGCACCGCCGTTGCATCACAAAAGTGACGCACAGCAGCGGAAAAGTGGCACACACCTATCATAAATCTGTCCCTAACATTTTAAATGATTGATTCAGGATGACGATAAGGTGTGGCCTATCCAGAGGTTTGTTTGAGGTGAGGCCTACTCAGGGTTGCAGATGAAATTTAGGTTTGTTGAAGAATACAGAGGAGATAATACATGTCCAGGCCTACCAATGAAGTGAGTCATGTCCACTTCACTCTTGAACAAAGGCCAGACCTCTTCTGTGTCCGTGGACAGGCCTAAAGCTCATCTGCACAATGTCATTCGTAAAGTTAGAAAACACAGGTGATGTAATTGAAAAATGTGGAGTTTCTTTTCCTCATTTCACAATCACATCACCTGTGTTTCCTTTGGTTAGGTATCTCATAGTGCACATGGAGTCTAGCATATGAAAGAGTACACAGAAGTTCAGCAGTGTATACAACAATTTTGACATTTGAAGAAGATTCAGCTTCTTATCTTGTTGGAGATGAAGTGAGGCCTGTCTTGCAACATGGTGCATCTTTTGCATCACTGCTGCATCGGTTTCATGTGGCACGGGACTTTACATCATGACACATCTGCCTAGATGCATCAAGTTGTAAATATGTCACCACATAGCAAAACTTTTGCACCGCCGCTGCGTCACAAAAGTGACGCACAGTGACGCAAAAGAGGCATACACCTATCATAAATCTGTCCCTAACATTTTAAATGATTAATTCAGGATGACGATAAGGTGTGGCCTATCCAGAGGTTTGTTTAAGGTGAGCCCTACTCAGGGTTGCAGATGAAATTTACGCTTGTTGAAGAGTACAGAGGAGATAATACATGTGAAGGCCTACCAATGAAGTAAGTCATGTCCACTTCACTCTTGAACAAAGGCCAGACCTCTTCTGTGTCCGTGGACAGGCCTAAAGCTCATCTGCACAATGTCATTCGTAAAGTTAGAAAACACAGGTGATGTAATTGAAAAATGTGGAGTTTCTTTTCCTCATTTCACAATTACATTACCTGTGTTTCCTTTGGTTAGGTATCTCATAGTGCACATGGAGTCTAGCATATGAAAGAGTACACAGAAGTTCAGCAGTGTATACAACAATTTTGACATTTACAGAAGATTCAGCTTCTTATCTTGTTGGAGATGAAGTGAGGCCTGTCTTGCAACATGGTGCATCTTTTGCATCACTGCTGCATCGGTTTCATGTGGCACGGGACTTTACAGCATGACACATCTGCCTAGATGCATCAAGTTGTAAATATGTCACCACATAGCAAATCTTTTGCACCGCCGCTGCGTCACAAAAGTGACACACAGTGACGCAAAAGAGGCATACACCAATCATAAATCTGTCCCTAACATTTTAAATGATTGATTCAGGATGACGATAAGGTGTGGCCTATCCAGAGGTTTGTTTAAGGTGAGCCCTACTCAGGGTTGCACATGAAATTTACGCTTGTTGAAGAGTACAGAGGAGATAATACATGTGAAGGCCTACCAATGAAGTAAGTCATGTCCACTTCACTCTTGAACAAAGGCCAGACCTCCTCTGTGTCCGTGGACAGGCCTAAACCTCATCTGCACAATGTCATTCGTAAACTTAGGAAACACAGGTGATGTAATTGAAAAATGTGGAGTTTCTTTTCCTCATTTCACAATCACATCACCTGTGTTTCCTTTGCTTAGGTATCTCATAGTGCAGATGGAGTCTAGCATATCAAAGAGTACACAGAAGTTCAGCAGTGTATACAACAATTTTGACATTTACAGAAGATTCAGCTTCTTATCTTGTTGGAGATGAAGTGAGGCCTGTCTTACAACATGGTGCATCTTTTGCATCACTGCTGCATCGGTTTCATGTGGCACGGAACTTTACAGCATGACACATCTGCCTAGATGCATCAAGTTGTAAATATGTCGCCACATAGCAAATCCTTTGCACCGCCGCTGCGTCACAAAAGTGACGCACAGTGACGCAAAAGAGACATACATCTATCATAAATCTGTCCCTAACATTTTAAATGATTGATTCAGGATGACGATAAGGTGTGGCCTATCCAGAGGTTTGTTTAAGGTGAGGCCTACTCAGGGTTGCAGATGAAATTTACGCTTGTTGAAGAGTACATAGGAGATAATACATGTGAAGGCCTACCAATGAAGTAAGTAATGTCCACTTCACTCTTGAACAAAGGCCAGACCTCTTCTGTGTCCATGGACAGGCCTAAACCTCATCTGCACAATGTAATTCGTATACTTAGGAAACACAGGTGATGTAATTGAAAAATGTGGAGATTCTTTTCCTCATTTCACAATCACATCACCTGTGTTTCCTTTGCTTAGATATCTCATTGTGCAGATGGAGTCTAGCATATCAAAGACTACGCAGAAGGTGAGCACTGTATGGAACATGGCTATGTAACTCAAAGAATCAAAATCTAAATTTGCCAAGCACAGATGGGGGCGTATTTACAAGGACCTTGCACCACGGGGAAATGTCTCAAATTAAAATGGGAAAAAGTAACATCAAAGGGACTCAAAGGCCTTGTAAATATGCCCCAAGCAACCTATGAAACTCTAGCAGTACATATCAAGAAACCTAATTGATTTCAAAAAACGTTTTTAAACACATCATGTAAATCAATTATATACCTACATTCAAGGGGAAGTGACTTAAAATGCCCTAAGACACATGAAAGCGTTTTTTTAAGGCCCTTGCACCATTTTTGCGTCACTTTTAACATGGCTATGTAACTCAAAGAATCAAAATCTAAATTTGCCAAGCACAGATGGGGGCGTATTTACAAGGACCTTGCACCACGGGGAAATGTCTTAAATTAAAATGGGAAAAATAACATCAGAGAGACTCAAAGGCCTTATAAATATGCCCCAAGCAACCTATGAAACTCTAGCAGAACATATCAAGAAACCTAATTGATTTCAAAAAACGTTTTTAAACACATCATGTAAATCAATTATATACCTACATTCAAGGGGAAGTGACTTAAAATGCCCTAAGACACATGAAAGCGTTTTTTTAAGGCCCTTGCACCATTTTTGCGTCACTTTTAACATGGCTATGTAACTCAAAGAATCAAAATCTAAATTTGCCAAGCACAGATGGGGGCGTATTTACAAGGACCTTGCACCACGGGGAAATGTCTTAAATTAAAATGGGAAAAATAACATCAGAGAGACTCAAAGGCCTTATAAATATGCCCCAAGCAACCTATGAAACTCTAGCAGTACATATCAAGAAACCTAATTGATTTCAAAAAACGTTTTTAAACACATCATGTAAATCAATTATATACCTACATTCAAGGGGAAGTGACTTAAAATGCCCTAAGACACATGAAAGCGTTTTTTAAGGCCCTTGCACCATTTTTGCGTCACTTTTAACATGGCTATGTAACTCAAAGAATCAAAATCTAAATTTGCCAAGCACAGATGGGGGCGTATTTACAAGGACCTTGCACCACGGGGAAATGTCTTAAATTAAAATGGGAAAAATAACATCAGAGAGACTCAAAGGCCTTATAAATATGCCCCAAGCAACCTATGAAACTCTAGCAGTACATATCAAGAAACCTAATTGATTTCAAAAAACGTTTTTAAACACATCATGTAAATCAATTATATACCTACATTCAAGGGGAAGTGACTTAAAATGCCCTAAGACACATGAAAGCGTTTTTTTAAGGCCCTTGCACCATTTTTGCGTCACTTTTAACATGGCTATGTAACTCAAAGAATCAAAATCTAAATTTGCCAAGCACAGATGGGGGCGTATTTACAAGGACCTTGCACCACGGGGAAATGTCTTAAATTAAAATGGGAAAAATAACATCAGAGAGACTCAAAGGCCTTATAAATATGCCCCAAGCAACCTATGAAACTCTAGCAGAACATATCAAGAAACCTAATTGATTTCAAAAAACGTTTTTAAACACATCATGTAAATCAATTATATACCTACATTCAAGGGGAAGTGACTTAAAATGCCCTAAGACACATGAAAGCGTTTTTTTAAGGCCCTTGCACCATTTTTGCGTCACTTTTAACATGGCTATGTAACTCAAAGAATCAAAATCTAAATTTGCCAAGCACAGATGGGGGCGTATTTACAAGGACCTTGCACCACGGGGAAATGTCTTAAATTAAAATGGGAAAAATAACATCAGAGAGACTCAAAGGCCTTACAAATATGCCCCAAGCAACCTATGAAACTCTAGCAGTACATATCAAGAAACCTAATTGATTTCAAAAAACGTTTTTAAACACATCATGTAAATCAATTATATACCTACATTCAAGGGGAAGTGACTTAAAATGCCCTAAGACACATGAAAGCGTTTTTTTAAGGCCCTTGCACCATTTTTGCGTCACTTTTAACATGGCTATGTAACTCAAAGAATCAAAATCTAAATTTGCCAAGCACAGATGGGGGCGTATTTACAAGGACCTTGCACCACGGGGAAATGTCTTAAATTAAAATGGGAAAAATAACATCAGAGAGACTCAAAGGCCTTATAAATATGCCCCAAGCAACCTATGAAACTCTAGCAGTACATATCAAGAAACCTAATTGATTTCAAAAAACGTTTTTAAACACATCATGTAAATCAATTATATACCTACATTCAAGGGGAAGTGACTTAAAATGCCCTAAGACACATGAAAGCGTTTTTTAAGGCCCTTGCACCATTTTTGCGTCACTTTTAACATGGCTATGTAACTCAAAGAATCAAAATCTAAATTTGCCAAGCACACATGGGGGCGTATTTACAAGGACCTTGCACCACAAGGAAATGTCTTAAATTAAAATGGGAAAAAAAACATCAAAGGAACTCAAAAGCCTTGTAAATATGCCCTAAGCAACCTATGAAACTCTAGCAGTACATATCAAGAAACCTAATTGATTTCAAACAAAGTTTTTAAACACATCATGTAAAGTAATTATATACCTACATTCATGGGGAAGTGACTTAAAATGCCCTAAGACACATGAAAGCATTTTTTTAAGGCCCTTGCACCATTTTTGCGTCACTTTTAACATGCCTATGTAACATGGCTATGTAACTCAAAGAAACAAAATCTAGTTGTAAAACACTTGACACAAAGCAACATTTTAAATACACAACTTTCTTCATAATTTTCTCCTTAAAGCATACTATTCTCTATTTAAATTAAATGAATCTTTTCTCACCTTAGCAAATACTTTTTGAGTTTCAAAACAGTCTCAGACACACACCAATTTTTCTTTAGCAGAGCAAAAGGTATGCACTCCAGAAGCTGCAACCAACAATGGCACAGAAATGCAGTAATTCATCACACATATCTCTCATGTCACCCAATCAAAACTCTTCCCTCACTTTTTTCAAATCAACACCCTTCCCCCCTCTGCCCTTTCTGCCTTTTTTCCATAGCAACCACCTCCTGAAAGACCTCTCATGTTTGCAAGTTCACACAACAATGTTTCAATTGAACTCTGAACTCTCAGTACACCTGCGTATCCAGTGCAATCTTTCATAAAATGATTTTTTCTTGACCATTCAAATTACATCTTTCAAAGAACTCATCCATGCACCCTAACTTTCTGTTTTCAGCAATTAAAATCCACTAATCACTGCTACTGATTAATTACTACAGAAACTCCACAGTTTTTTTCATTACATACTCCTACTGTTTCAACTGCCATGTCATTACCACACTTCATCTGACTGCAGCAGAACCTCCTCTCACCATGTTTTCTGTCTGGATTGTTGGACATAGTTATATCCACTGGGCTCAAAGGTTTGCTGATAACAGAAATTTACACAACCTCAATTTACAAAATGTGGAAATCAACTGGATTGGCCACAGAGGATTAAGATGTCACCAATTGATACCATTGGTGAAAACCTTTTTGCATTTGCCAAAACCTGACCTGTTAATTGTGCACTGTGGAGGAAATGACTTGGGCACTTTGACTGGGGTAGGTCTGGAAATGCTTTTAAAGGACACCTTTGAGCAATTGATGGCACTATTTCCTCAAACTGCCTTGGTATATTCAAATATATGCCAAAGACAGAAATGGAGGTGGTCAAACGAATTTTGTCCACAAATTGAGAAATCGAGGAAGCATGTAAATAAGTCTGTTTCAGCTTACATGAGAGACCATGGAATGGGCTCCATCTACAACAATAACTTGCGTTACTACATGCAAGATATCTACAGAGCAGATGGAGTTCACTTCTCAGATGAGGGGAACAGAATTTTCATCCTCAATTTAAGACTGTGCATCGGTACCTACTTGTAGGTACCTACATCAGCCACAGGACCCAAAAGCTCTTTTCAGAGCTACCCTACATCTGATCACTCACAATTATTATTTTACTCTAACTTTTTTCACTAATTTTCACCAAAGTACGCTCCCCGGAGCGCTACCCGGTACGCGCACCGGACGCTAACCGCGCGAAAATTTGAAAAAAAAGGTTTTTTTTTGCACATATGGGCCTCCTCACCCACCCTCAGAAAACCTAGGGGGTCAGGATACGTCTACCGTGTCCCCTTCTACCCATTCTCAACATTATTTGCCCTCCATCTTGTATCTCAATTCTACCGAAACACAAAATGGAGGACTCCCGTAACGCTGCCGGTTCGCGTACCGGGGCGCGCACCGGGAAGTGCTCGCTCAAAGAAGGTGGGAAAGTAATTTACAGAAAAACCACTGGAGACACTTTCACCAAATATAAATTAGCTCATACTACATACCAATCCCTACCATTTTCACAAATTTGATTGAAATTCCATTTAGCCATTTAGCCTGTAGACCTCTCTAAATACCCTGAGGTAAATTACTTCTCAAAACACTTCTGAAGTGTTGGAATTGACAACCAATTAAAATGTTACTTTAATTTTCTACTTTTTTTACCTGACATTTGATTGGTTATGTACCTGAATATATATAAAGAAAGAGAGAGAAACACAGCCATTTTGACTACTACTTCCTGAACTACATTGCAATATCATTTTCACTCACAACTTAAACTTGTTTTTAAAAGGTAAGATATTATTTTATAAATTTGAAAACATTTTCAGATAGTTATATACTATCCCTCTGTAAGAGTTAGACATTGAGAAAGGCTTGTTTATTATACTTGTGGGACACCCCCGCGCCGCACGGCCACCAGCTGCTGCGTGTGCCCCTTGCCTCCCTGTGCCTCGCTGCTGCCTCGTTTACCGATTGCCGCCGCTGCGGTTGTTTTGCCCTTTGTTTTTACGTGAATTTGTGCCTGCTTGTCTTAACCTGATTTTTCCCTTGTTTTTTACGATTCTTTGTGCCTGTTTTGTTTGAATCTCTTTTTCCCCGTGTTTTGCCTTCCTTCCTTTGTTGCCCGCCGCCCTCCGCCCTCCCTTCCCGCCAACGCCGCTTTTCCCCGCCCTTTTTGTATTCTGTACCCTCCCCGCTCCCGCCTCCCAGCTGCTCCGCCCACCCGCGCACTTGGCCTTAAATGGCGACCGTGCGACGCAGGTGAGTGTGACCCACTTGTGGGACACCCCCGCGCCGCACGGCCACCAGCTGCTGCGTGTGCCCCTTGCCTCCCTGTGCCTCGCTGCTGCCTCGTTTACCGATTGCCGCCGCTGCGGTTGTTTTGCCCTTTGTTTTTACGTGAATTTGTGCCTGCTTGTCTTAACCTGATTTTTCCCTTGTTTTTTACGATTCTTTGTGCCTGTTTTGTTTGAATCTCTTTTTCCCCGTGTTTTGCCTTCCTTCCTTTGTTGCCCGCCGCCCTCCGCCCTCCCTTCCCGCCAACGCCGCTTTTCCCCGCCCTTTTTGTATTCTGTACCCTCCCCGCTCCCGCCTCCCAGCTGCTCCGCCCACCCGCGCACTTCGCCTTAAATGGCGACCGTGCGAACGCGCAGCGTTGACGCGCAGCGGGCGCGCCGATTGTGCGCCGAAGGCGCGCCAAAGGTAAGCCCGTCTGCGCCCGTCCGCGACTGGATCGCGACCAGCGCCAGGACCCCTGGACCTCGACGATCCCGACCGACCCGCCTGATGTACTCAGCCGCCACCCTCAGCGCACTCAACACCGGCCGACTTCCAGACTGCCACCAAGCCACCCCACGACGTACCCACGGACCTTTCAGCTGCCACGGCTGCAAGTTCACCTGCATCCGGACCTGCCTCGCACCAGCACCCACCAAGACGAACACCAGCAGCACCCACCTCAAGTGCATCCTGATCAACACCCGCTCCGTCCACAGACACGCCATCGAACTCTGGAACCTCCTAGACGCCACAGCCCCTGACGTTGCCTTCCTCACGGAGACCTGGATGAACGCATCCTCAGCTCCCGACATCGCCATCGCCATCCCAGAGGGCTACAAGATCGTCCGGAGGGACCGAAACGCCAACCAGATGGGAGGAGGCATCACCATCATCCACAGGAACACCATCCGTCTTACGACCAGCACCGACAACACCCTGACCAGCGCCGAACACCTGCATTTCCAGATCCACACCAACCCGAACACCACCCTCAGAGGCACACTGATCTACCGACCCCCCGGACCTCGCACACAATTCAGCGAGGACATCGCCGACTTCGTCAGCCCTCATGCCCTCCCCTCCGCTGACTACATCCTCCTGGGAGACCTCAACTTCCATCTGGAAAACAACAACGACCGCAACACCACCACCCTGCTCGACAACCTCGCCAACCTTGGACTCAAGCAACTGGTGTCCACCCCCACCCACCTCGCCGGACACACACTCGACGCAGTCTTCTCTTCCAGCACAGACATCGAGTTCAGCCACGCCACAGAGCTTCAATGGACGGACCACAGCTGCGTCCACTTCACCTTCAAGAGAACGACGACCCACCAACACCAGCAACAGGCCGCCCGCAGAAGCTGGAACAAGATCACAGCAGACCAGCTCGCCACCTCCCTGAGCCAGCACCCTCCTGCCAGCTCAGCGAACCCCAGCCAGGCCGCCGACAACCTCACGAAGTGGATCAGCAACTGCGCGGACGAACTCGCCCCTTTGAGGACCCCGCCTAGCAGACCCGGCAGCAAGAAGGCCCCATGGTTCACCAACGAACTCAAGAGCTCCAAGAAGAACTGCCGAGCCCTCGAGAAAGTCTGGAAAAGGGAACCGACACCGGACAACAGGACCTCCTACAAACTGGCCACCCGGAAACACCACCAGCTGATCCGCGCCGCCAAGAAAACAGCATTTAAGGACCGGTTGGACAACAACGCACACAACTGCAAGGAACTCTTTAACATCGTGAAAGAGCTTTCCAACCCCAGCGCAGGAAACAACGACGTCACCCCATCGCAAGACCTCTGCAACTCCCTCGCTTCATACTTTCACAACAAGATCACGGACATACACAGCAGCTTCAACAACCAACCAACGCACACCGTGACCGAACAACCACCCCCCACCACCATCCTCCACGCCTGGACCCCGATCAGCACCGAAGACACCATCCGCACAATGAACTCCATCCACTCCGGATCACCGATCGACCCCTGCCCTCACCACGTCTTCAACAAGGCCGACGCCGTCATCGCACCCCACCTGCGAGACATCATCAACACATCCTTTGACACCACCATCTTCCCGGAGAGCTGGAAACACGCCGAACTCAGCGCTCTACTCAAGAAACCAACAGCGGACCCCACCGACCTCAAGAATTACCGCCCCATCTCGCTTCTCCCGTTTCCAGCCAAAGTCATCGAGAAGACCGTCAACAAGCAGATGGCCGCCTTCCTCGAGACGAACGGATCCCTCGACCCCTCACAGTCCGGCTTCCGAGCCAACCACAGCACCGAGACCGCCCTCATCGCCGCCACCGATGACATCCGAGCCCTGATGGACAATGGAGAAACAGCGGCCCTCATCCTCCTGGACCTCTCCGCGGCATTCGACACTGTCTGCCACCGCACCCTAGTGCAGCGCCTCAGCAACGTCGGAATTCAGGAGAAGGCTCTGGAATGGATCGTCTCCTTCCTCGACGGAAGAACACAGAGAGTCCGCCTACCACCGTACAAGTCAGAGGCCTCCGAAGTCATCTGCGGCGTCCCCCAAGGATCATCTCTGAGCCCCACCCTCTTCAACGTCTACATGAGCCCCCTCGCGGCCATCGTACGCAAACACAACCTCAGCATAATCTCCTACGCCGACGACACCCAGCTGATCCTCTCCCTGACCAACGACCCCGCCGCCGCCAGAGCCAACCTGCACGAAGGGATGAAAGAGGTAGCCGAGTGGATGACGATCAGCCGCCTGAAACTGAACTCGGACAAGACGGAGATCCTCATCCTGGGCTCCTCACCCTCCGCCTGGGACGACTCCTGGTGGCCTCCCGCCCTGGGCACCGCACCCAAACCGACAGACCACGCACGCAACCTGGGCTTCATCCTGGACTCCTCCCTCTCCATGACCAGGCAAGTTAACAAAGTCTCCTCGACGTGCTTCAACATCCTACGCATGCTACGGAAGATCTTCTGGTGGATCCCCACCGAGACCAGGAAGACCGTCACCCAGGCCCTCGTCACCAGCCGTCTGGACTACGGCAACGCCCTCTACGCCGGTACCACCGCCAAGCTCCAGAAGAGACTCCAGCGGATCCAGAACGCCTCAGCCAGACTCATCCTCGACATCCCACGAACCAGCCACATCTCCGGACATCTGAGAGACCTTCACTGGCTCCCCGTCAACAAAAGAATCACCTTCCGCCTCCTCACCCACGCACACAAAGCCCTACACGACCGAGGCCCGAGTTACCTCAACAGCCGAGTCAACTTCTACGCTCCCAAACGCCACCTCCGTTCAGCCAACCACGCCCTCGCCGCCGTCCCCCGCATCCGAAGAGCGACCACAGGAGGAAGGTCTTTCTCCTACCTGGCCGCCAAGACCTGGAACTCCCTCCCGACCGACCTGCGCCTGACCCAAGACCACCTCTCCTTCAGGAAGAAGCTGAAGACCTGGCTGTTCGAGCAGTAGCGGCACCCGCCCCCCTCCCCCCCCCAGCGCCTTGAGACCCTACGGGTATGTAGCGCGCTCTACAAGTGTCAGTGATTGATTGATTGATAATTATGGATTGATTTAGGTTTCTGTGGTATAATTATGAATTTACTTAGGCTTTTTCACAGGCACTTTTTAATAGTACTACTTCACGCCTCAAAAGTACCTGTCTGAACTTAAACCCAACAGTGCCCTATCTCTACTGATATATTTATTTTTTATGCAAATTTCAGCACAAAAATGGAAGGAGAACAGAACGTTTCCTTTGAAATTGTCCTAGACATGAACAATGAGGAAATCATTGAACCCATTGACTTGGAATTCATGGATGAATCACGAGACCATGAACTTCTACAATGTGTAGAATCTGTGGATTTCTTACTTCAATATGAGGACGGTCAAATGTGGGAAGTTATGTTCAGTCAAAAAGAAGACATATCGGACAGTCAAATGTTAGACGTTCTATTAAATTTTGAAAAAGAATCAGAAAAATAAAATTATATTTAATAATAAAAAATTGTTTGAGTCTTTAATCATTTTTATATGTAATTCACAAACTAGTACCAAATTGATTATAATGTAAAGTCAGACTTATAGTATACTGTGCACAATCACAAAAATAAATTTATATTTAATAATCATAAATACTGCTACCTAAATAAAAAAAACAAAAAAAAACAACAAAAAGAACAATCAATCAACATACAATATTTCAAAATATCATAGTCTATCATTCTTTTTTCCTTATAGTACGCTCCCCAGACCGCTTCCCGGTGCGCGTACCAGGCGCTCCCCACGCAAAAAAAACAAAAAAAAATATTCTTTTTTTGCCCCGCGGGGCCCTTTTAAAGCCTCCACATCAAACCTAGGGGGTCAGGGAGGATCTACTATGCCCCCTTATGGTCATTTCCCCCTTTGTTTTGGCCTCCTCTTGTCTCTCGATCCTACCGAGAGACAAGATGGCGGCCGCTCCGGACTGTTTAGAATGTTGACAGACACCGGAGAGCCAATCAGCTTTGCTTCGCGAAGTTCCGTTACGCGTCAGGTACGCGAACCGGGGCGCTGCCCGGAGCGCTCTTACAGATATATATATATTTTTGAACGTTAATTTCTCAAAATCCACTGGAGCACATATATTGAGACCTAGCAAAGGCACATCGGGCTACCAGTCCCTACAATTTTGCCAAGTTTCGTGAAAATCCATTCAGCCGTTCGAGCTAAAAGTGGGGCCAACCGCCCTATGGAAAATTGCACGGGAAAAACACGTTTTGGGACCCCCCTTTTTTCTCGGCCCCCCCTTGACAAAACCACCCCATATTTTCAGGGGCTGCTCAGAAACGAAATGTGCCATTTTCCTGAAAATTTCAGCCAATTCCGTCCTCAAACCCCAAAGTTATTCGACATAGAATTTTCAAAAATCCCATAGAGAAAAAATCCTAACTATATATACCTACTGGCGAATATATATATATTCACTGAAAAAACCATAGGTTATAGACCATATATAGTTAGGAATTAGCATTTACAAAACCTTGAAAATTCACTGAAAAAAACATAGGTTATAGACCATATATAGTTAGGAATTAGCATTTAAAAAACCTTTTTTTACTCACACAAAACCATTGAAATGCCATATATAGTTAGTTGTACTAACTATATATCGCGCACCCGCAATCCACTGCTGATCATGTCACATATTACATCATTCATGACATGGTCAGTGACATCACTGATGACATCACTGATGACATCTCAAATGACATCACTGATGACATCTCAAATGACATCACTGATGACATCACTGATGACATCTCATTTGACATTACTGATCACATCACTGATGACATCATTCATGTGATAATACGATGAACCTCTTCAGATTCTAATATAACCTTAGATACACTCAGTGTAAACAGACACTCACAGACTGTCACTCATCCATGGAGTTACTCACACACCTAGTCAGTCATGCAAAGAATCAATCACACCTCCATTTCCTCAACTATACAGTTATACACACCTTACTTATTCAAACATATACTAACACATATTTACTCTCTTTTACAATGCCTGATACAAGTTCACAATGATCAATACAGCCACTCACACATTCACTGGCTCTTATGCACAGTTATTTATATATGTCAACTGTCACATGTACTGTGTTTTACATATGTACTTACTTTGACATGTAGCACTGAGATGTCCATTCACTCACCAATGCACTCAGTCAACCGCCCATACAGGTGTTTCTACATGCACTTTTGAACCCATACATCTAGTGAATCAACTGCTCACACATCTATATCTATACACCTCCCAGCCACCCACACACACACACTCAGTCTCCCATACAAATACTTGGGCAACCAATCAATAACCCATATACTTACTCATATAGCTACTGATCAACACATGCAGCAGTTTACAGAACAACAGACATAATGATGCACAAATTAAGACAGTTTAGTCACTAACCCATGCACTCAGTGACACACATTTATTCACTCACTCATACAGTCAGTCATGCACCTACTAAATCCTTCATTCAGACACTTATACATCCACTCATTCTTCAATATGTAAGACATATTTTAACTTTACAGAAACATACAGTCACTGGATGTTGTCATCAGTGATGTCATCAGTGATGTCATTTGAGATGTCATCAGTGATGTCATCAGTGATGTCATTTGAGATGTCATCAGTGATGTCATCAGTGATGTCACTGACCATGTCATGAATGATGTAATATGTGACATGATCAGCAGTGGATTGCGGGTGCGCGATATATAGTTAGTACAACTAACTATATATGGAATTTCAATGGTTTTGTGTGAGTAAAAAAAGGTTTTTTAAATGCTAATTCCTAACTATATATGGTCTATAACCTATGGTTTTTTCAGTGAATTTTCAAGGTTTTGTAAATGCTAATTCCTAACTATATATGGTCTATAACCTATGGTTTTTTCAGTGAATTTCATTGGTTTTTTAAAAGCTAATATCTATAGCTGTAAAATGTATTCTTCTTTAAATCAAAAAATATATTTTATATGTTTATTAATAAAAAAAATTATTATTATGTTTTGGTTCGCTCCCGGTTCGCGAACCGGGTAGCTTCCCGTTAGCTCAATTTGGTTCCGCGACTCGGTACGCGAACCGGTAAACGTTCCGTTTGCGCAACTGCCGCGTTAGAAATCAACATCGTGACGCGTCGCGGAAGCGCGACGTATCGCGTTGTCGCATAATGCGTCTTATGACGCGCCGCGTTAGCGCACCCAGAAGTGCTCCGGTACGCGAACCGCGGCGCGAAGTGCAGCTCCCCGGAAGCGATCCGGGGCGCGTCGCGAAAGCGCAACGTATTGCGTTGCCACGTAATGCGTCTTATGACGTGCCGCGTTAGCGCACCCGGAAGTGCTCCGGAGCGCGAACCGAGGCGCGAAGCGCAGCTCCCTGGAAGCGATCCGGGGCGCGTCCCGCAGCGCGTAACATAAGCGTAACAGGTCATGTGACTTGTTAATAAAACTTTTCATTGGTTCATTTCACTTTTGGTTTCCTAATGATGTAAGGCTAGGTCATGTGACCTAAAAATAACACTTTTCATTGGTTTAGAACTATTTTTTTTCCAAAATGATGAAAGCCCCCACCTTTTTTCTCACTCTGACTTTCAACTTTGTGAAAGGAAGACCTATTTTGCTGAGTAGAAAATGGCTTCAGTAGTAGCTGCAGCTGGTGCACCCCCACCACCACCACCATCAAGGAAGAGAGGACCACCTCCACAGTTCCTTCCCAACACAGAGGAGGAAGAGGATGAAGAAGAGGAAGAGGAAATACAGCCAACACAGTTTTTACGTGAGGAGCCCTGGATATCTCACCACAAAAATAGTTTTATTTGGCAGTTTTTTCTTTTCCTCAAGGACAAAAAAAAGTGAATGCTCGCTATGTGACATGCCTCATATGCAAAGAAAATTTATCTAGAGGCACAAATAAAAAGTATAGTTTCGGCAACTATACTATGCACCGTCACATGCAGAGGTGGCATCCACTGAATTACAGCAGGGCAGAGATGCGTGACCTGCAAGACAACCCACCAACTCCTGTGGCCAGGACATCGGCACAGGTAACTCTGTCGGGGCCAGAGGCATGGGAAACAGTGCCAAACATTCAAGAAAATTTTGTCCACATGAAGATAGTGTGTATATATTGCGGTAACCTACTCTCATGTGGCAATATGAGTATTAATTTGATAAACAGAGCCTATGAAAACCACAAGTGCTCGAAACGCCCCAAAAAATAAAACATTTTTTGCTCCTGTTGAGCCCTTTCTAATACCTGTTTTTCGTTGTTTCCCCCCCAAAAAAACCAAAAAAAACATAAAATTGTTCAAAAAATACAAAAAAACAAAAAATGTTCAGAAAAATAAAAAAAATATATAAAACAACAAAAACATTAAAAAAAAAGTTCTTTTCAGAACTACCTCCCCTTTATAAAAAAATTGCTAGAATGTTTAGCACTCTGGCAACCTCTATTTCTTTTGGTTCGCTTCCCGGTTCGCTCCCCGGTACGCGAACCGGGAGCGAACCCCAAATTTTTTTTTTTTTAAAAAGAAGAGTAAGTATAAGGGAAGTAAACAGAGAGTAATGTTAAAAGAAAGACAGCTATAGGGACTAAACCAGAGATACTGTTTAATAGATTTATTTACCGAAGAAAAGATGGAAGAGGATATAATTGTGAAAAACAAAATAGATAAGGAAGTGAAAGAAAAAAAGGAGAGTAGAAGAATAACAAAGAAGAGTTTCTTAGAGAATATGAGTGAATGTTCAAAATAAGATTAAAACATGTGGAATAACAGAGAGAAAAAACAGAAAGCAGAAAAGAAGAAGTAACAGAAAAAGAATAATTGAAACAGCAAAGAAATCTAAATAACATAGGGGCATATTATCAACATAGGCAATAAAAGTTTTGCAGCTTTTATCGGCAGAAATGTGTCGCTAAAGCCGCTTTTGCGGCAGGAAACTGCCGCTAAAACCGCTTTTGCAGCAGTTTTCTGCCGATAAAAACAGCAATAATTTTATTGGCTGTGTTCATAATATGCCCCTTATTGTTCTTCAACTACACAGAGAAAGCATAATGAACAAGTAGTGAAAGAGTGATCAGTCAGAGACACTAAGAGTAATAGAGACGGAGTGAGTGAACAAGAGTGAGGAACTATGAGAAGAGAGGGACTGAGAAAAGGAGTGGAAGTAGTAGAGTAAGTAAGTAATAGAGAAAGGAATGAGGGAAGTAGCAAAGGCAGGAAAGTGAGGGTTAAAGAAATGAAGCAGTGGAACTAATAGTAGTTAAATGTGATAGAAATGTAATGAAAAGAGTCCAAAACATTTACCTTATAAATGTCGTTAACTTAGTCACTTGTTATTTTTATACTTTCAATCTGTGAAAGAGAGAACAAACATTTGAAAAATATTAAAACATGTATTTAAAAATTAGAAAAGACAAGGGAAAAGATTGAAGGTCAAACAGTTTTTCAAAAACTTTGACACTTACAGAAGCTTCTGCTTCTCCAGGCCCCCTACACAGTCCTAAAGATATACATTTTAAACTAACAGTATCTTGATGCAGATGAAGTGAGGCCTATCTTGGAACATGGTGCATCTTTTGCACTGCTGTTGTCTCACAAAAGTGACGCAATGGCAGCGCAAAAGATGTGCACAATCATCATAAAACTGTTCCTAACATTTTAAATGATTGTTTCAGGATGGCAATAAAGTGTGTCCTATCCAGACGTTTGTTTCAGGTGAGGCCTACTCAGGGTTGCAGATGAAATTTACGCTTGTTGAAGAGTACAGAGGAGATAATACATGTGAAGGCCTACCAATAAAGTTCAGACCTCCTCTGTTTCCCTGGACAGGCCTAAACTTCATCTGCACAATGTGATTCGTAATGTTAGGAAACACAGGTAATGTATTTGAAAAACGTGCAATTTCTTTTGCTCATTTCACAATCACATCACTTGTGTTTGCTTTGGTTAGGTATCTCATTGTGCAGAGTTAGTCCAGCATATGAAAGAGTACGCACTGCATGCAACAACTTTGACACTTACTGAAGCCTCAGCTTCTCCATGCCCCCTACACAGTCCTAATTATATACATTTTAAACTGACGGTATCTTGCTGGAAATGGACTGAGGCCTATCTTGCAACATGGTGCATCTTTTACACAAAAGTGACGGAACAGCGGCGCAAAAGAGGCACACAGCCTTCATAAAACTGCCCTTAACATTTTAAATTATTGTTTCTAGATGCTGATAAGGTGTAACCTATCCACAGATTTGTTTCAGGTAAGTCCTACTCAGGGTTGCAGATGAAATTTAGGCTTGTTGAAGAGTATAGAGGAGATAATACATGTGCAGGCCTACCAACGAAGTGAGTCATGTCCACTGCACTCTTGAACAAATGTCAGACCTCCTCTGTCTCCTGGAACAGGCCTAAACCTCATCTACACAATGTGATGTGTAATGTTAGGAAACACAGGTAATGTAATTGAAAAACGTGCAATTTTTTTTGCTCATTCCACAATCACATCACCTGTGTTTCCTTTGCTTAGGTATCTCATTGTGGAAATGTAGTCTATCATATGAAAGACTACGTAGAATGTGAGCACTGTATGCAACAACTTTGACACTTACAGAAGCCTCAGCTTCTCCATACCTCCTACACAGTTCTAAATGTACATCATAAATACAAAAAGTACAGAATTAATTATACATGTAAATGGTTTATTTTTGCTGTTCTCAGAATGTATCAAATTTCACTAAAAACAGTGACTTGAAGGTATTCATCATATAACAGCGGGGGAAAAAAAACACAATCAAAATGATTGTGTTTAAAAAACCCATATAACATAACCAATCAGAAATCAGAACTCCTCAAAAGTAACTTACTTTCCATGACGTCGAAGGATGTCCTATGAACAGCTTACACTCTGTTGTGCTGTTTTTATTTTCAGCCCGCCACTTTCTGAAAGAAAACCTCCATCGTTTTGAAAAATATGTTACATACAATAAATGACTTCTCGCTCTCTACCACACGTTTCCACAAGGCCAAATCATGTAAGAGCCATTTATACCTCTTGGAATTCTTGTAAGCAAATCCCGTCATTTTGTATTTCCGCAACTTTCAGAAAGAAAACGTTCAAGATCACTTGCACAATCCTGGACGAGTAATATCTTACCCTTCTTGCTCACTCATGTTCTACATTTCCTATGACACTGATACTGCTTACTATGAAGCAGACTTACACTACCTCTATGACTACTACAATTATTTAATTCTCTACATCACTTTTAATCACAAAGCAATATAAAACAGTAGATAAAATTATATCAACCCCTAGAATCATTATAGGCCAGTTACCTACCCTAAATTCTGTCTTCTGAAAACAGAAAGTAAGAATATTTTTAAGTTAAAAGGCAACATTTTTCACAGTCAAATGTGAATCATTTCCGAAACACCAGCTTTTTTTACATTTTAAGCTGTGTAATAAGCGGATGTTGTCAAAGGACCATCATGTCATATAATAGATGCAGTTACAAATGTTCTTCCTAAAATCAACGACTGTGTAGCCACAACATTTGTAATTAAAGTTGAAGACTTACTTTCATCAGGTTTATATAGTTGGAATTTTAAAATGACATTATAACCAAAAGTTTGGTCAAATAATCTAGACAGCATTGCAGACTTACATTACCTCTACTCCATGTTTTTATTGGCTGCTTGAATTAGCTTATAAAAAGAAACAGTTTTTCTGAACTCATTCAAAGTGCAGTTATTTTTCCATGACGTCAAGTGTTATGGTAAGAACACCGTTTGCTTTGGGAAATACTCTGTTGTCCTTTAACTAGTCCGTGCCCACCACTTTCTGTAAGAAAACCTTCTTTTTTTCCAGGAACTATTTAAAACTCAAAAATAACTTTTGACTCTGTACTACACTTATCCTCAAGGCCAAATTGTGTAGGAGCCATTAGAACCTCTTGAAATTCCTCAGAGCAAATCCTGAGATTCCTTCCCTAAAATGTTGGTTTTAAAAACACCAGGTAAGAATTTTTAAGGTCAAAAGGCAATTTTTTTTTAAAAGTTAAAACAGAATCATTGCAGAATGACCAGCCATTTCTAGACTTTAAATAAGCTGTGTAATGTCCTGATGTTATTGAAGGACCGTTATGATATATAATTGCTGCAGTTACAAAAGTCCTTCCTGATATTGACAACTGCGAAGCCACAACATTTTTAATTAAAGTTGTCAATTTTGTTCCATCAGGCCTACATCGTTGGAACATTAAAATGACATACTGGCCATATGTTCGTATAAATAATGTTGACATCATTTCAGATTTACATTGGCTACACTCCATGTTGTGATCAGCTGCTTTTACTAGCTTATTAAAGGACACTGATTTACTGTCTGGCAAAGTTAAATATATAAATCTTTCTGAGTCTACACTAGTAGTACTTGATACCCTACAGTTCTCGCAGTCATGCTGCCATTGATAAGAAAGCCCAAACAGGTGATCTACATCTACACCTTCAGCATGCAATACATCAAGCATATACATTAGAAACTCCTGACAATCTTGCTGAATATTTTGAGAGAATTGTGTTTGACCTGAACATCTGTCTAACAGATTTCGAATTTCAGACACACTTTCTATTTTTGTTCTATCAGTGCTACATTTCTCTAACACAGAATTCAACAAACTGCAAAATCTCTGATCCAAATTGACCACAATCTCTTCTTTTACATTTTCTAGAGAAAACAAAACATTAACCACTACATTAGCATAGCAGTTGACACCAGAACTGTTTTCAAATTGAAAACCAACAACATCTTCAACAGAATCCTTTTTCTTTCTGCTTATAATTTCAGGTTTCGTCTTTTTGCTACAACCTCCCTAGTATTGGTCACATTTCTTCGTTTCCGGCCTACCACACGTTTCTCAAACAAAGGATATTGAGGCAAATGTGGCGCATACTCTCTTCTTAACCTATTGTATTCCTTAACACAATCTAGATCCGCACAAATGTTTGTGACATCACACTCAATCAAGTACAATCCTGATAAAGTTCTAACTCGTGACAATGCCACATATGCCATACCCTCCTTGAACACAGAACTGCCAATATTCACCAATGCACTGTCTACACTTAAACCTTGCGATTTATGGATTGTCACCGCAAATGCCAAGCAAACAGGAAACTGCTTACGGCGAACATATAAGTCTTTTACAAGCAAAAATCTAGCAGAACAACGACCAATTAGCTGCACTTCCTCAATGCCATCAAATTTAATGTTTAAAAATTCAATTCCATCTCTATTTCTGTATTTCACAAAATCAACAACATTACCCATTGATCCATTTACCAGACCTCTTTCAACATGTAAATTCCTTCTTAAAATTATACGGCAATTTAAGCACACATTCAGAGTCTTTTCAAAACCTGCAGTTTTAGATATAGTCTTCTCTAATGAATCCAATTTTGTTTTCAAATTCTCAGACAAAATAATTGTTGATCCCATATGCTCTACTCTGTCAATAGCTTCCAGTTTCACAATCCCTTGGTTTTCTAAATACAACATTTTGTTGTTGAAGATGGCACATTCTGCAAGAGTTGGCATCAAACATATTCCAGATTTCTTCTCAGTAATTTTCTGAAAAATATTCTCAGGCACAACGTCTTGTTCTGGATATAAATTTGACAGTAATCGTGCATGGAAAGCTTCTTTCCCATGCTCTGTCACTTTTCCAATTCTAACATCTTGTAGAATATTCTTGTAATCTTCATCCTTCGCCTGACGCATATTTTCATGCAGTTCAGCATAATTGAAGTTTAACCATATATTGACGTTGCCAATGCTCCCTAGGCACTTCCTGGTATCTTCATGCGTGAGCATTTTGAACACAGGTTGTCCTTTCACTGGTGTCAGCTGCAGAAGATCTCCGAAAACAATGATGTGTTTGCCACCAAATAACACATCATACTCTGTTTTAAGAACTTCTTGCATTCTCAAATGCACAAAGGCAAGCATGACATTGGAAACCATGCTTACTTCGTCAATGATAAGAAGTTTCATTTTCCTCAAGACTCTTGAAACTTCACAACAAGCATCTCCAGATAACTTGTGGTATTGTAATTTGTTATCATGCTCCACTGGCAGCATCAGTAGACGATGCAAAGTAATACCTTTAATGTTATGTGCTGCCAGTCCAGTTGGAGCGGTGACAACACAAGACAGCGATGACTCAGTCCTTTTCTGCAAATAACATGAAATTGCTTTAATGAGGAAACTTTTTCCAGTTCCCGCTTCTCCACTCACGTACAGTCGGACAGGCTTCAACGACGTACATGAGCACTCTTTCTTCTCATGACTTGATCCATGATCAATTTGGTTGGTAACCTCGTCATATATTTTCCTTTGCTCAACGTTGAGTTGTCTTTCCAAGTCTTCTAAGTTAACCGCATCCTCCTGAGCATGTGCCATGGCTCTTTCCACTTCATTCATGGCAGTGGCAGCTTCATTTTCGATAACAGGTCCTCCTAGAGGATCCTGACTCAATGAAACAGACCTCTGACTGTCCTGAGAACTGTCTCTGGCAATCTCGGCTGCAATCGTTGCTTCCTGCTCGATTTCCGCATTCAACATTTCTAGATATTTGGGAAAAACAGGACATTCTATGGTCTCCTTGGCGGCAGTGAAAGAGTCTTCGTAACAGAGGAAATCTCCAAGCAGTTCCTCTTCTGCATGCCAGGGCTTAAAAAGTTGCAAAAGTGCTAAATAGAAAAACTCCTTTTTTTCAGGAGATTCGCCACTCAATTTTCGATGGTTTACCAAGTGGCATTTTCTTTGCTTGACCAGACATCCCTCACTTCCAATTACAGCATACACTCCTTTATCAATATCTTCTTTGATGTTCCTCTTGAATATGTAATTTTGTAGAACCTCATACAGACAAACATTCTCGAGGTGACTGCTTCGATTTGGATAATATGTATCCAACATGTTGGTCTTCAAAATATCGGTACTGTTCGGCTCCTTTTCTGCCAAATACTCAATTTCCCGCACAGGTTTCAGAACTCGATTACGCGTTGCAGCAAGACCAAGACTCGCCCAAACGATACTCCTGGATTTGGCATAGAGACTTGCTGAAGACAACCGGTCAGAACATTCGTAAGCTCCGATTTCTCGATGTGACAACATCTTCAGACTGAAACTGTACAACTTCTTGCTGAGGCTCTTTTCATGGGAAATGTCCTCCCACATATCCTTCAATTCAGTCTTTTCTTTTTTGGTGATGTAAGATGTCACATACCGAGCCACAGCCATACAGTTATCAGCCACAAACTGTATATCCATGTTAGCATTCCACATGGACAAAATCACTGGGTTGTAGTCGTTGATGTACTTGGACTCTTCGTTCCTTTTCAAATTGTATTTGTTTTTAGGTGATTTCTTCATCACATTATGTTGCAGCGAAGACATCAAACTGTTTACTCTTCCTTTAGAAATCACCGGTCGTGGAAAGCCGAAACGACATTTGGTGTAGAACTTGTCCTTGTTTCTGAATTTACGACGACAGTACTTTCCACAACGATTGCTTTGGAAACGTAGAACTTGTTCTCTTAGGCTTTTCTTCTCCTTTGCGTTTGGAACAGCACACGTAGAATACTGTTGTATGAAACTCATCACTAAGTCTTCTGGATCTGTTCCAAATTTAGGTGCATCCTTGATCCACAGCAACATATGTATATGAGGAGCACCTCTTGCTTGGTACTCCTTTCTCCATAAGAAATCTAACACCTCTCCAAGAGGTGGATTCTTCTTATTCATGATGAAAGACATCATAGCTTCAAATCTATGATTGAAGTACCTGCATACATTCACTGGTTCCAAAGAGCACAGTTCTCCGGGTGTCTTGAATTCGATATTTTCAATGTTTCCATTTGCCTCTCGTAGAAATTCAAGTAAGTCTTCCCAGCCATACTCGGCACAGCTCAGAGTGAGGAACAATGTGGGAGTTCCTAAGTTCCTCAGCATACATTTTAAATCACCATGACGACGGTACCAGTACTCATTAGTACCACGCTGACACGCCATGAGATTAATCAGGTGACAATCCAAAATACTGTCTTGCACATTGACTTTATCCATAAAGTCACTTGCAGAGATGTTTTGCATCTGTATACCACTTTTCAAGATGTGGTTCACTGCATATGACAGTCCAGACAAATCGCTTTCAAACAGGAGATGAAACAAATAGGGAATGCATTGTCGAAACCTAGCATCTTCTGCATACAATCGTAAAGTCCGGTATTCAGAAGCAGGAATTTGATGAGGTCGCTCATCATATCTTCCTCCTTGACCTGTCGGAAATAGCTGTGGGAAACACCGAGCTTCCAAACTTTCCTCCCAAACACTAATGGGACTCCCTTTGGCTTGTTTCATTTGAAACAACTCAATAGCATTCCCCATGACTTCCTTGGAATGCAAAGGATGAACACTATAATGTTCATATATTTCTTCACTTTTAGAGGGTTCTACTTTCTCAATTTGACCAGCACACAATTCGCTATCCTCTTCTTCACTTACTTCCTCTTCTGCAACATATACATTCTTATAGTACTTATTGTTTTTTTTCAAATACAATGTTGCCTTTTTGACTTTCCTAACATCCACTAAATCTTGCCATATTTTCTTACTCTTTGTCGGAACCCCATTAACTAAGATAACCAGAGGTTCCTCTTCCACTTTTTCTACTCCAATTGTATTAATGTTTTTCTTCAAATCTAGAGGCAAATAAACAACTCTTCCCTTTAATCCTCTCTGTAAATCTGATGGAGGCAATTTCCCTGTCTTTGGCTCCATTCTTACAATAGCCTGAAAGGGATGGATACTTTGAATCAAAATAGATTCATAAGTATTTAAATCCTTCAATTCAGAAGGAATCTCAACCAATTCCAGATTATTATGAACCGCTCTAGCAGGCATCTGGTTTTGATTTAATTTGTTACAACAATAAGTACACACACGTTGATCCAATCCCAAATCAAAACAATTTTCTACCATCAAGTATATTGCGAAATCCTTCCATTCACTATTATTTTCCCTTTCACTTTTTGCATATAAATCCACTAACTTAGTCTGATTCTTATAATAAGTGCGTTGACAACCCACACAAGTGAAATTAGGCCTCTCACTTGATTTCACCTGAAACGTGGCAATTTCCTTCTGAAAATTATCTGTACTGGAAACCTGTACACTATCTTCCACATTACCCTCTTCTTCTGGGTCAATTTCAACATTCTCCTCTTTACTTCCAAAGTAACAAAACTCAATTTCTTCACAAATATTCTTCACATCTATTTCAGAACCATGCAAAAGAGCAGTGCATAATTGTTTAAGCATAACTGCTGGACTCTTAGCATAATACAACATTCTAACTAATTTCCTCACGTTATTATGATGCACTGCTAGCATCCTGAAATGATGAAAAACACTCTGGCATACTCTCCTGGAAAGACAAGCCAGTGAATGACCATGCAAACCTGTCACTTCTCTCACTCTGCAAGGATCTAATTCTTGCAACAACTTCATTTTCTGCTTCAAACTTTTCTTATTAAATGTCCGTACAAAATCACAAAGCAAATTGATGGAATCCTGTCGCACACTGCAAATACTACTACACTTCCAGGTGTACATAGGTCCCTTAGGACGTCTTCCTAAAACCTCATTACCTAACACCTCTTCTGCCTCTGTTGTCACAAGTTTTTCTTTTTCAACTGGACAACCATCTTTCACCTCATAAGCTCGACCACTGATGTCAACTGCATGCACCAAATCATTATCCTGGAAATAACTCTCCTCATTAAAAAATGCCTCACAACTTGAACTATGCATCCATTCTCCTGAAAAAACTTCACAAAAATTACTACGATTAACTGTTCTCTTCCATCTACTATTTCTTTTGAAATCATAAATTGCCTTGTTTAGCTTCCTAATTCTATTGATTATCAAAATAAATAACTTTCGCTTAATTTCAAATGCCTGATCAATAACTTTCTCAATTTTTTTTTTTCTCTTATAAAAAACCACTTTCTGCTGACCTTTCTTAATATTTTTTAACAAATTGCCAATTATCCTGTTGCGGAACATTCGTCTACGAATGTCCCTAAACTGATTTTTCCTTCTACTACCATGCACAGAGTTATCTCCTACTCTAGCAGTAACATTTTTGGTTGGCCTTCCCTTTCCGTTTAAATTGCTTCTCTTTTTCTGGACTAAAACATTTTCTGTAGTACTACTTTTTTTTCTACAAATATTTCTTATGAATGATTTCTTTATCTTACCCGGACCTTTCTTGGTGACTTGACAATTTTTTATTGTAGAGGTCTGCTGCAATATTTTTTGGAGCTGCTGTCTTTGATGTTTGGTAGCCTTTCGCCTTCTGTCCTTCGAAGGCATTCTTTAATTTTGAAATGATCTGCAGTTGAATCTGTTGTAAAATATAATAAAAAATGTTATTAACCACTATTAGCAAACAGTAAATCAATAACAGTCATCAAAAACTTAACACACTACTTGTTATTTTTACATAGAATAATTTTTAGTGCATTGGCAAATTTAGAAATCACAAACAGTAGCAAAGAAATGGAATGCTTCCACATTTTACCTGTTCTGTTTTATATGTGAATCTGATCTAATTTTATGAGCATATTTTACTATTTCATTAAAGACACTACACATAACCTGTTTTTGAAGTTGTGTTTAATTTTAAATGAAACAGTTTACATTTTTACTTTTCATTTCAAGTACATTTTAAAAATAAATGTTTATAGTTCCATAGGCTCGAGCAGGTCAGCTTCCCACCCTATGTCATACAATTCTGACAAATCGGCATCCTCATCATGTTCTTCATCATCCTCAGGATTTAAATCATCCAAGGGATCTACTTCCACTGATGTTTCAATCACAATTTCAATGATAATATCGAGATCAACAGATTGCTCATTATCACTCATGCTTGATGTTGTCGTTATCTTTAACCCCTTCGGGGCTAATGACGAGCTGGGCTCGTCATCGCGCTTACCTGTCCTGCGCTGATGACAAGGCCAGCTCGTCATCAGCCCCACCCTCGGGGGAAGCGCTGGCGCTCCCCCCGAGGCTCTCTGATGTTCGTTTCTTTAATGGGGGCGGCAGCGGAAGAGGTTCCGCTGCCGCCCCCGCCCCCCCCCCCCATGGTAATCCCTGATGATGTCAGCGCGCACAGCGCGCGCTGACATCATCAGGGATTCCCAGCGCTCGGGAAGCCATTTGCTTCCTGCGCGCCGAGGGATAAGGTGAGTTTCTCGTGGCTGGCGGGGGTTTGGGGCAGCGAAGAGGCATCAGGGGAGAGGAAAGAGATTTTCCTTTCCCCTGATGTCTCTTTGCAGGGCATTTCTGCCTCACGATCGCGCACAGCGTCGCGATTGTGCGGCGGAAATGCCCCCACTAGACACCAGGGATATAATTTTAGTATTTAGGAAGCGACCCCTTGGGCAAGGGTCGCTTCCAGGCGGGCTGGCAATATGTTTTCATTTTTCTGCCCCCCCTGGGGGGAAATCGGCCTGTTTTTTCTGCCGTTTTGCTCCCAGGGGGGGCAGAAATTCCCCACTAGCACCAGGGATATTGATTATAGCCAAGATGGCAGCCATTGCTTTTGTTTACATTTTTCTGTCCCCCCTGGGGGCAAATCGGCCCGTTTTTTTTTTGCCGTTTTGCCCCCAGGGGGGACAGAAAATGCCCACTAGACACCAGGGATGTAATTTTAGTTTTTAGGAAGCGACCCCTTGGGCAAGGGTCGCTTCCAGGCGGGGTCCGAGTATGTTTTCGTTTTTCTGCCCCCCCTGGGGGGAAATCGGCCCGTTTTTCGGCCGTTTTGCCCCCAGGGGGGGCAGAAATTACCCACTAGAACCAGGGATTTTTGTTGGGGCAATGTGTTTGTTTTGGGAAGCGACCCCTTGGGTAAGGGTCGCTTCCAGGTGGACATGATTGTGTTTTTGTTTTTCTGTCCACCCTGGGGGCAAATCGGCCCTTTTTTTTTGTGCCGTTTTGCCCCCAGGGGGGGGCGGAAAATGCCCACTAACACAAAGTTTTTAGGAAGCGACCCCTTGGGCATGTTTGCTGGTGGTGTGTGTGGGGAGTGGTACTTGGCTGGATGGTGTGCGTGGAGCGGTGCTTGGCTGGCGGTGTGTGTGGAGTGGTACTTGGCTGTCGGTGTGCGCTGAGTGGTGTTTGGCTGGCGGTGTGCGTGGAGGGGTACTTGGCTATCTATGCACGGAGTGGTGCTTGGCTGGCGGTGTGTGTGGAGTGGCGCTTGGCTGGTGGTGTGTGTAGAGTGGTACTTGGCTGTCTGTGCACGGAGTGGTGCTTGGCTGGCGGTGTGTGTGGAGTGGCGCTTGGCTGGTGGTGTGCATGGAGTGCTACTTTGCTGTCTGTGCATGGAGTGCTGCTTGGCTGGCAGTGTGTGTGGAGTGGCGCTTGGCTGGTGGTGTGCGTGGAGTGCTACTTTGCTGTCTGTGCACGGAGTGCTGCTTGGCTGGCGGTGTGTGTGGAGTGGCGCTTGGCTGGTGGTGTGCGTGGAGTGCTACTTTGCTGTCTGTGCACGGAGTGCTGCTTGGCTGGCGGTGTGTGTGGAGTGGCGCTTGGCTGGTGGTGTGCGTGGAGTGCTACTTTGCTGTCTGTGCACGGAGTGCTGCTTGGCTGGCGGTGTGTGTGGAGTGGCGCTTGGCTGGTGGTGTGCGTGGAGTGCTACTTTGCTGTCTGTGCATGGAGTGCTGCTTGGCTGGCGGTGTGTGTGGAGTGGCGCTTGGCTGGTGGTGTGCGTGGAGTGCTACTTTGCTGTCTGTGCACGGAGTGCTGCTTGGCTGGCGGTGTGTGTGGAGTGGCGCTTGGCTGGTGGTGTGCGTGGAGTGCTACTTTGCTGTCTGTGCACGGAGTGCTGCTTGGCTGGCGGTGTGTGTGGAGTGGTGTTTGGCTGGCGGTGTGTGGGGAGTGGTACTTGGCTGGATGGTGCTTGGCTGGCGGTGAGTGGTGCTTGGCTGGTGGTGCTTGTGGAGTGGCGCTTGGCAGGTGGTGTGCGTGGAGTGCTACTTTGCTGTCTGTGCACGGAGTGGTGCTTGGCTGGCGGTGTGTGTGGAGTGGCGCTTGGCTGTTAGTGTGCGTGGAGTGCTACTTTGCTGTCTGTGCACGGAGTGTTGCTTGGCTGGCGGTGTGTGTGGAGTGGCGCTTGGCTGGTGGTGTGCGTAGAGTGCTACTTTGCTGTCTGTGCACGGAGTGCTGCTTGGCCTGGCGGTGTGTGTGGAGTGGCGCTTGGCTGGTGGTGTGCGTGGAGTGCTACTTTGCTGTCTGTGCACGGAGTGCTGCTTGGCTGACGGTGTGTGTGGAGTGGTGTTTGGCTGGCGGTGTGTGGGGAGTGGTACTTGGCTGGATGGTGCTTGGCTGGCGGTGAGTGGTGCTTGGCTGGTGGTGCTTGTGGAGTGGCGCTTGGCAGGTGGTGTGCGTGGAGTGCTACTTTGCTGTCTGTGCACGGAGTGGTGCTTGGCTGGCGGTGTGTGTGGAGTGGCGCTTGGCTGTTAGTGTGCGTGGAGTGCTACTTTGCTGTCTGTGCACGGAGTGCTGCTTGGCTGGCGGTGTGTGTGGAGTGGCGCTTGGCTGGTGGTGTGCGTGGAGTGCTACTTTGCTGTCTGTGCACGGAGTGCTGCTTGGCTGGCGGTGTGTGTGGAGTGGCGCTTGACTGGTGGTGTGCGTGGAGTGCTACTTTGCTGTCTGTGCACGGAGTGCTGCTTGGCTGGCGGTGTGTGTGGAGTGGCGCTTGGCTGGTGGTGTGCGTGGAGTGCTACTTTGCTGTCTGTGCACGGAGTGCTGCTTGGCTGGCGGTGTGTGTGGAGTGGTGTTTGGCTGGCGGTGTGTGGGGAGTGGTACTTGGCTGGATGGTGCTTGGCTGGCGGTGAGTGGTGCTTGGCTGGTGGTGCTTGTGGAGTGGCGCTTGGCAGGTGGTGTGCGTGGAGTGCTACTTTGCTGTCTGTGCACGGAGTGCTGCTTGGCCTGGCGGTGTGTGTGGAGTGGCGCTTGGCTGGTGGTGTGCGTGGAGTGCTACTTTGCTGTCTGTGCACGGAGTGCTGCTTGGCTGGCGGTGTGTGTGGAGTGGTGTTTGGCTGGCGGTGTGTGGGGTGTGGTACTTGGCTGGATGGTGCTTGGCTGGCGGTGAGTGGTGCTTGGCTGGTGGTGCTTGTGGAGTGGCGCTTGGCAGGTGGTGTGCGTGGAGTGCTACTTTGCTGTCTGTGCACGGAGTGCTGCTTGGCCTGGCGGTGTGTGTGGAGTGGCGCTTGGCTGGTGGTGTGCGTGGAGTGCTACTTTGCTGTCTGTGCACGGAGTGCTGCTTGGCTGACGGTGTGTGTGGAGTGGTGTTTGGCTGGCGGTGTGTGGGGAGTGGTACTTGGCTGGATGGTGCTTGGCTGGCGGTGAGTGGTGCTTGGCTGGTGGTGCTTGTGGAGTGGCGCTTGGCAGGTGGTGTGCGTGGAGTGCTACTTTGCTGTCTGTGCACGGAGTGGTGATTGGCTGGCGGTGTGTGTGGAGTGGCGCTTGGCTGTTAGTGTGCGTGGAGTGCTACTTTGCTGTCTGTGCACGGAGTGCTGCTTGGCTGGCGGTGTGTGTGGAGTGGCGCTTGGCTGGTGGTGTGCGTGGAGTGCTACTTTGCTGTCTGTGCACGGAGTGCTGCTTGGCTGGCGGTGTGTGTGGAGTGGCGCTTGGCTGGTGGTGTGCGTGGAGTGCTACTTTGCTGTCTGTGCACGGAGTGCTGCTTGGCTGGCGGTGTGTGTGGAGTGGCGCTTGGCTGGTGGTGTGCGTGGAGTGCTACTTTGCTGTCTGTGCACGGAGTGCTGCTTGGCTGGCGGTGTGTGTGGAGTGGTGTTTGGCTGGCGGTGTGTGGGGAGTGGTACTTGGCTGGATGGTGCTTGGCTGGCGGTGAGTGGTGCTTGGCTGGTGGTGCTTGTGGAGTGGCGCTTGGCAGGTGGTGTGCGTGGAGTGCTACTTTGCTGTCTGTGCACGGAGTGCTGCTTGGCCTGGCGGTGTGTGTGGAGTGGCGCTTGGCTGGTGGTGTGCGTGGAGTGCTACTTTGCTGTCTGTGCACGGAGTGCTGCTTGGCTGGCGGTGTGTGTGGAGTGGTGTTTGGCTGGCGGTGTGTGGGGTGTGGTACTTGGCTGGATGGTGCTTGGCTGGTGGTGAGTGGTGCTTGGCTGGTGGTGCTTGTGGAGTGGCGCTTGGCAGGTGGTGTGCGTGGAGTGCTACTTTGCTGTCTGTGCACGGAGTGGTGCTTGGCTGGCGGTGTGTGTGGAGTGGCGCTTGGCTGTTAGTGTGCGTGGAGTGCTACTTTGCTGTCTGTGCACGGAGTGCTGCTTGGCTGGCGGTGTGTGTGGGTGGCGCTTGGCTGGTGGTGTGTGTGGAGTGCTACTTTGCTGTCTGTGCACGGAGTGCTGCTTGGCTGGCGGTGTGTGTGGAGTGGCGCTTGGGTGGTGGTGTGCATGGAGTGCTACTTTGCTGTCTGTGCACGGAGTGCTGCTTGGCTGGCGGTGTGTGTGGAGTGGCGCTTGGCTGGTGGTGTGCGTGGAGTGCTACTTTGCTGTCTGTGCACGGAGTGCTGCTTGGCTGGCGGTGTGTGTGGAGTGGCGCTTGGCTGGTGGTGTGCGTGGAGTGCTACTTTGCTGTCTGTGCACGGAGTGCTGCTTGGCTGGCGGTGTGTGTGGAGTGGTGTTTGGCTGGCAGTGTGTGGGGAGTGGTACTTGGCTGGATGGTGCTTGGCTGGCGGTGAGTGGTGCTTGGCTGGTGGTGCTTGTGGAGTGGCGCTTGGCAGGTGGTGTGCGTGGAGTGCTACTTTGCTGTCTGTGCACGGAGTGGTGCTTGGCTGGCGGTGTGTGTGGAGTGGCGCTTGGCTGTTAGTGTGTGTGGAGTGCTACTTTGCTGTCTTTGCACGGAGTGCTGCTTGGCTGGCGGTGTGTGTGGAGTGGCGCTTGGCTGGTGGTGTGCGTGGAGTGCTACTTTGCTGTCTGTGCACGGAGTGCTGCTTGGCTGGCGGTGTGTGTGGAGTGGCGCTTGGCTGGTGGTGTGCATGGAGTGCTACTTTGCTGTCTGTGCACGGAGTGCTGCTTGGCTGGAGGTGTGTGTGGAGTGGCGCTTGGCTGGTGGTGTGCGTGGAGTGCTACTTTGCTGTCTGTGCACGGAGTGCTGCTTGGCTGGCGGTGTGTGTGGAGTGGCGCTTGGCTGGTGGTGTGCGTGGAGTGCTACTTTGCTGTCTGTGCACGGAGTGCTGCTTGGCTGGCGGTGTGTGTGGAGTGGCGCTTGGCTGGTGGTGTGCGTGGAGTGCTACTTTGCTGTCTGTGCACGGAGTGCTGCTTGGCTGGCGGTGTGTGTGGAGTGGTGTTTGGCTGGCGGTGTGTGGGGAGTGGTACTTGGCTGGATGGTGCTTGGCTGGCGGTGAGTGGTGCTTGGCTGGTGGTGCTTGTGGAGTGGCGCTTGGCAGGTGGTGTGCGTGGAGTGCTACTTTGCTGTCTGTGCACGGAGTGGTGCTTGGCTGGCGGTGTGTGTGGAGTGGCGCTTGGCTGTTAGTGTGCATGGAGTGCTATTTTGCTGTCTGTGCACGGAGTGCTGCTTGGCTGGCGGTGTGTGTGGAGTGGCGCTTGGCTGGTGGTGTGCGTGGAGTGCTACTTTGCTGTCTGTGCACGGAGTGCTGCTTGGCTGGCGGTGTGTGTGGAGTGGCGCTTGGCTGGTGGTGTGCGTGGAGTGCTACTTTGCTGTCTGTGCACGGAGTGCTGCTTGGCTGGCGGTGTGTGTGGAGTGGCGCTTGGCTGGTGGTGTGCGTGGAGTGCTACTTTGCTGTCTGTGCACGGAGTGCTGCTTGGCTGGCGGTGTGTGTGGAGTGGTGCTTGGCTGGCGGTGTGTGTGGAGTGGCGCTTGGCTGGATGGTGCTTGGCTGGCGGTGAGTGGTGCTTGGCTGGTGGTGCTTGTGGAGTGGCGCTTGGCAGGTGGTGTGCGTGGAGTGCTACTTTGCTGTCTGTGCACGGAGTGGTGCTTGGCTGGCGGTGTGTGTGGAGTGGCGCTTGGCTGTTAGTGTGCGTGGAGTGCTACTTTGCTGTCTGTGCACGGAGTGCTGCTTGGCTGGCGGTGTGTGTGGAGTTGCGCTTGGCTGGTGGTGTGCTACTTTGCTGCCTGTGCACGGAGTGCTGCTTGGCTGGCGGTGTGTGTGGAGTGGCGCTTGGCTGGTGGTGTGCGTGGAGTGCTACTTTGCTGTCTGTGCACGGAGTGCTGCTTGGCTGGCGGTGTGTGTGGAGTGGCGCTTGGCTGGTGGTGTGCGTGGAGTGCTACTTTGCTGTCTGTGCACGGAGTGCTGCTTGGCTGGCGGTGTGTGTGGACTGGCGCATGGCTGGTGGTGTGCGTGGAGTGCTGCTTGTTTGTCTGTGCACGGAGTGGTGTTTGGCTGGTGGTGTGTGTGGAGTGGTGTTTGGCTGGCGGTGTGTGGGGAGTGGTGTTTGGCTGGCGGTGTGTGGGGAGTGGTACTTGGCTGGATGGTGTGCATGGAGTGGTACTTGGCTGTCGGTGTGCGCTGAGTGGGGTTTGGCTGGCGGTGTGCATGGTCTGGTGCTTGGATGGTGGTGTGGGTGGACTGGAACTCTGCTGGCGGTGTGTGAGTAGTTACTTTCTGTTGGTCACTACACACACTGCTAGTTGAGTGACACGCTACGCAGTCCATCATTTTCTGTAGTTGCTGTGTCAGATATGTGGGCGTGTGAAAGTGATGGGCGGCTGGCGGTGTGAATGTTTTGTATGTGTCACACATACAAAAGGTGTATGAATGTCCTTACTGCCCCTGTGTGATGTGGGTACTGGTAGTAGCAAAAGACTGACTGGCACCAAAGTGGTCAGGCAGTTTAAAAAAATTCAAAAAATGATCCAGTGTCTTGATGTTAAACCTCATCTAATCTCATTTGGTCTAAGCCCTATTTGATGGCCCATCTGGCCGAATTTTAATTTGGGGGGCAAATTTGTGTGTTGTTTTTTTAATTGTTATATTGTTTGTGAAATGTGGTAGTAATTTTTTTTTCTTCTCTATTTTTGTCTTGTTCCAGGCTTTTGCTGTTTGGATTGTTGTAGGTTGCGTGTCTGTTTGCAGCTTGTGTAGTTGCTTGTGCTTGGTAAGTGAATGTATTTTGTACTACTTCCCCTTGATGTTTGTCTTTTTGAAAAAGGTTGTACTTCTAGCAGTTTGTGTGGCTCTGTGTTTTTTTTTTCAGCATTAGTGTTTGATGTGCACTTTGTTTTCTAATCTGTCATTTCTTTTTTTCTTTCTAGTGGGATTTCATTTCTTTTCGCTGTGTCTCAACAGAGTAGGTGCTGGTGAGTGTAGCTATATTTTGTAAGAGTGAAATTGTTTTGGATTGTATTTATCTTTTAGTGAAAGCCTTACCTTGTTTACTTCTTACTTTGCACAGTGTAGGTTGTTGTTCACTTGTGTGTGCAGTCTTCTTGCTTTGTAAGGATAATGGCTAGTCGCAGGATTACTGCTCAGCAGGTTCTTGGTTTGCTTTTTGAGTCTTCCTCGGACCATGGTTCAGAGTCTGAGTCCGATTCGGACTCCCAGGAAGCGGCAGAAGATTCAGGCAGTGAGTTTTCTCTTCGCATGGAATCATCATCATCGGATGATGACTCTTCTTCTAGTGCTGATGAAGGGCCTATGGTACAGGAGGACATTGTGTTGCCGGTAGTGGGCCAAGAGGCACCTGTGCTGCTGCCTAGGGCCGCAAGGTTTCCTTTCTTTTTAGGTCGGCAAGAGGCATGTGGGCTGGAGCCTGCACCCAAAAGGCTTCACATTGCTGTGGTGCGCAAAGGGGCATCTGGTGCTTTTCGTCTTCCTGCTGGTGTAGTGCAGCAAGAGGCATCTGGGGCTGTTAGGCTTCCCATTGGTGTAGAGCGGCAAGAGGCATCTGGGCCTGCTTGGTTTCCCGGTGGTGTAGTGCAGCAAGAAGCATCTCAGGCTGCTGGGCTTCCCGTTGGTGTAGTGCAGGAAGAGCCCTCTGGGGATGCTATGTCTTCTGTTGGTGTTGTGCAGCCAGAAGTATCTGTGGCTGGTAGGTTTCCCATTGGTGAAGAGGGACAAGAGGCATCTGGGCCTGCTTGGTTTCCCGGTGGTGTAGTGCAGCAGGAAGCATCTCAGGCTGCTGGGCTTCCCGTTGGTGTAGTGCAGGAAGAGCCCTCTGGGGATGCTATATCTTCTGTTGGTGTTGTGCAGCCAGAAGTATCTGTGGCTGTTAGGCTTCCCGTTGGAGAACAGCAGCAAGATGTTTTGGTGCTGCAGGCTGGGGTGGCTGCTCCCCCCGTTGATAGGGATGGCCTCTGGGTTCCCCCTGGCTTGGTGCAGCCGGCATTGCCAGAGTTCACTGGTGTTCCTGGGTGTAGAGTGAATACAGAGAATGTTCTGCCAATTAATTTTTTTCAGTTGTTTTTTGACGATGTGTTTTTGCAAGAGATTGTTGAGCAAACCAATTTGTATGCAGAACAATATTTGAGGGCCAACAGTGCCAGCCTTAAGCCCTATTCTAGAGCAATCCGGTGGACTCCCACAAATGTTGAAGAGATGAAGAAGTTTCTGGGATTAACTTTTTTGATGGGCTTGCTAAGGAAGTCATCAATTACTTCATATTGGTCCACTAGTCCCTTGATGGCAACAGCTATATTTCCAGCAGTCATAAGTCGTGATCGGTATACGCTTCTTCTTCGGATGATGCATTTTGCTGATAATAGTTTAGCGTTGTCACGCGATCACCCTGATTGTGACCGTTTGTTTAAAATTCGGCCTGTCCTTGATCACTTTGTTGATCGTTTTTCTGAGATTTTTGTCCCTGGTAAAGAAATTGCAGTGGATGAGTCTTTGGTGTTGTTCAAGGGCCGCTTGGTTTTTAGGCAATACATTCCTAGTAAGAGGTCACGCTATGGAATCAAACTGTATATGCTGTGTGACAGTGAGACTGGATATGTCTACAATTTCAGGGTGTACACTGGTAAGGAGTCCCGCATTAACCCTCCTGGTTGTCCTTCTACTTTTGGAGTAACTGAGAAAATTGTGTGGGAACTAGGTAGAGGATTATTTAACAAAGGCCATCATTTATATGTAGATAACTTCTACACTGGTGTGCAGTTGTTCAAGGAGTTGGCCAAAGTGGGCACTGTTGCTTGTGGCACAATGCGCAGTAACCGTAAAGGTTTCCCAAAGGAACTTGTTTGCAAAAGGCTTGTGCGGGGACAGTCTACGGCATTGCGATGTGGGGAGCTTTTAGCTGTGAAGTATTCAGACAAGAGAGATGTGTACATGCTGACTACTATCCACGATGAAAGTACTGAACCTGTGCCTGTTTGGGGTCAGGGTGCTGAAGTGCGCAAACCTGTGTGCATTCTAGCTTACAATAAGTTCATGGGTGGTGTTGACAGAGTAGATCAGAGGTTGGAACCTTATGCTGCTCTTCGAAAGGCTTACGTTTGGTACAAGAAGTTGGCTATCCATCTGTTCCACTTGGCATCATTTAATGCTTTCGTTGTGTACCAGAAGTCTTGTCCTGAGAAGAAGATGCCTTTTCTTAAGTTTCAGGAGTCTATAATAGGCAGCCTTGTACTTGTGCAGCAGGCAAGTGTTCCTAGATTTGGAGTGGTGGAGGAAGTGGCTAGATTGCAAGATCGCCACTTTCCTGAATCTATTCCTTCCACTACTGGAAGAGACTTTCCGACTAGAAGATGCAGAGTCTGTTGGCGAAGAGGCGTGCGGAAGGAGTCTCGTATATACTGTCCTGACTGTCCTTCTAAGCCTGCATTGTGTCTGTCAGCTTGTTTTAAATCGTACCACACGCAAAATAACTATTGGGAGTTTTAATGAGCTGTAAAGTGAATTGCCTGGTCTGCATTCTGTAAAACATTTTTAGTTTGTTTCAAGGATTGGCATTAGTGCAAAGTTTTTATTTTAAGAATTTGTGTTACCTGATTTGTAGGTATTTCCATTTGTTTAGTGTTATTTTCAAAAAAAGAATTCTAAATGTGTTTGTGGTGTGTGCCGGCTGGTGCTTGGCTGGCGGTGTGTGTGGAGTTGCGCTTGGCTGGTGGTGTGCGTGGAGTGGTACTTGGCTGTCTGTGCACGGAGTGGTGCTTTGCTGGCGGTGTGTGTGGAGTGGCGCTTGGCTGGTGGTGTTCGTGGAGTGGTACTTGGCTGTCTGTGCATGGAGTGGTGTTTGGCTGATGGTGTGTGTGGAGTGGTGCTTGGCTGGCGGTGTGTGTGGAGTGGTGCTTGGCTGGCGGTGTGTGTGGAGTGGTGTTTGGCTGGCGGTGTGTGTGGAGTGGTGCTTGGCTGGCGGTGTGTGTGGAGTGGTGCTTGGCTGGCGGTGCGTGTGGAGTGGTGCTTGGCTGGTGGTGTTCGTGGAGTGGTACTTGGCTGTCTGTGCATGGAGTGGTGTTTGGCTGATGGTGTGTGTGGAGTGGTGCTTGGCTGGCGGTGTGTGTGGAGTGGTGCTTGGCTGGCGGTGTGTGTGGAGTGGTGCTTGGCTGGCGGTGTGTGTGGAGTGGTGCTTGGCTGGCGGTGTGTGTGGAGTGGTGCTTGGCTGGCGGTGTGTGTGGAGTGGTGCTTGGCTGGCGGAGTGTGTGAAGTTGCGCTTGGCTGGTGGTGTTTGTGGAATAGTAATTGGCTGTCTGTGCACGGAGTGGTGCTTGGCTGGCAGTGTGTGTGGAGTGGCGCTTGGCTGGTGGTGTTTGTGGAGTGGTACTTGGCTGTCTGTGCATGGAGTGGTGTTTGGCTGTTGGTGTGTGTGGAGTGGTGTTTGGCTGGCGGTTTGTGCGGAGTGGTACTTGGCTGGAGGGTGTGCGTGGAGCGGTGTTTAGCTGTCTGTGCACGGAGTGGTGCTTGGCTGGCGGTGTCCGTGGAGAGGCGCTTGGCTGGTGGTGTGCGCTGAGTGTTTGGCTGGCGGTGTGCATGGTCTGGTGCTTGGCTGGTGGTGTGGGTGGACTGGCGCTCGGCTGGCGGTGTGTGAGTAGTTACTTTCTGTTGGTCACTACACACACTGCTTGTTGAGTGACACTCCACGCAGTCCATCAATTTGTGTAGTTGCAGTGTCAGAAATGTGGGCGTGTGAAAGTGATGGGCCCTTGAATGGCGCTGTTTGCTGGTGTGAGTGTTGAAATGTGATGGGTCCGCAGCTGGCGGTGTGAATGTTTTGAATGTGTCACACGTACGAAAGGTGTATGAATGGCCTGTAAAGAGGTTGGTGCCTTGACGTGGCTTTACAGCTCACGAGCTGTGAGTCAGTGGTTCAGTTTATCATACTTTCAATTATACACAGTGTATTTCATTTTTGTGAAATTACTTTCATGTCCACCAGCTTTTGCAAGAGGGGTTACCTGGGTTTTTGGCCCCGTGCGAGACAGCCATCTAGGGAAACCTACCAAACCCAGACATTTCTGAAAAGTAGACACCCGGGGGCTTCCAAGGAGGTATGGCTTGCGTGGATCCTCCAACGTTCCTTTACCCAGAATCCCTTGCAAACCTCATTTTTTGCTTGGAAAAAAATCAGTTTTTTCACACGTTTTAGTGTGGGAAAGCGTGGCATCACTGGGCTTACACAAATTACCTCCCACCCAGCGTTCCCCAAGGTCTCCCGATAAAAATGGTACCTCACTTGCGTGGGTAGCCATAGCGGCTGCTTTAGGAAAAGGCCCAATTCATACTGTGGAGACCAAAACATTACCTTTAGCCAAATAATCTTATTTTTTGAGGGGGTCACCTGAGCTTTTGGCCCGGGGCTTGGCAGGCATCTTTGGAAACTACCAAACCCAAACAGTTCTGAGAACTAGACACCCGGGGGAGTCCTGGGAGGTATGGCATGCATGGGTCCCCCAATGTTTTCCTACCCAGAAACCCCTGCAAACCTGAAATTTTGGTCCAAAAACCCACTTTTCCATACTTTTTTGGGTGGGATCTCGCTGCCGGAACAAATGTCCTACCACCCAGCGTTTCCCTTGTTCTCCCGAGTAAAATGATACCTCACTTGTGTGGGTGGGCCAAAGGCATGTGACTCAGGCTGGGGTGCTTAATTTGTAAAACTTAAATATGACTAAAAACTACTTTTTTCAAAATTCATTTTTGGCGTGTTCTGCTTTGGGGCACCCACACAAGTGAGGTATCCTTTTACTCGGGAGAACAAGGGGAACGCAGGGTGGTAGGACTTTTTTACCGGCACGGCGATCCCACGCCAAAATGTTTGAAAAAGTGCTATTTTTACCTATTTTTAAGGTTTGCAAAGAGTTCTGGGTAGGAAAATATTGGGGGACCCACACATGCCATACCTCCCTGGACTCTCCCGGGTGTCTAGTTTTCAGAACTGTTTGGGTTTGCTACTTTGCAAAGTATACCACCGAGCCCCGGGCCACAAACTCAGATGCCCCCCCCAAAATCAAGGTAGTTTTGCAATAAGGTAATGTAAATTCACCACCATACGATTTGAACCGTTTCCTGTTGCAGCCACTATGTCTATCCACGCAAGTGAGGTACCATTTTTTTCGGGAGACCTGGGGGCACGCTGGGTGGGTGGAAATTTGTTGATCCACGCAGATTCTAGAACTTTCCACCACAGAAATGTGAGGAAAATGTGTTTTTTTGGTCAAATTTTTATGTTTGCAAGGGATTATGGGTAACAAAACCTGGGGGTAGGCAGACGAGTCACCCCATCCTGAATTGCCCTGGGTGTCTAGTTTTCAAAAATGTACAGGTTTGCTAGGTTTCCCTAGGTGCTGGCAGAGCTACGGCGCAAAAACAAAAGGTAGTCTTTTTGTCCGAATCGTGCTAAATTTCACTGGGAAATTGAGGTGCGACCATGCTGCGTTTTGCGCAGTTTCATGTCGCAGCCACTATGCCTACCCACGCAAGTGAGGTACCATTTTTTTCGGGAGACCTGGGGGCACGCTGGGTGGGTGGAAATTTGTTGATCCACGCAGATTCCAGAACTTTCCACCACAGAAATGTGAGGAAAATGTGTTTTTTTGGTCAAATTTATATGTTTGAAAGGGATTCTGGGTAACAAAACCTGGGGGTAGGCAGACGAGTCACCCCATCCTGAATTGCCCTGGGTGTCTAGTTTTCTAAAATGTATAGGGTTGCTAGGTTTCCCTAGGTGCTGGCAGAGCTACGGTGCAAAAACAAAAGGTAGTCTTTTTGTCCGAATCGTGCTTAATTAAACTGGGAAATTGAGGTGCGACCATGCTGCGTTTTGCGCGGTTTCATGTCGCAGCCACTATGCCTACCCACGCAAGTGAGGTACCATTTTTTTCGGGAGACCTGGGGGCACGCTGGGTGGGTGGAAATTTGTTGATCCACGCAGATTCCAGAACTTTCCACCACAGAAATGTGAGGAAAATGTGTTTTTTTGGTCAAATTTTTATGTTTGAAAGGGATTCTGGGTAACAAAACCTGGGGGTAGGCAGACGAGTCACCCCATCCTGAATTGCCCTGGGTGTCTAGTTTTCTAAAATGTATAGGGTTGCTAGGTTTCCCTAGGTGCTGGCAGAGCTACGGCGCAAAAACAAAAGGTAGTCTTTTTGTCCGAATCGTGCTAAATTTCACTGGGAAATTGAGGTGCGACCATGCTGCGTTTTGCGCTGTTTCATGTCGCAGCCACTATGCCTACCCACGCAAGTGAGGTTCCATTTTTTTCGGGAGACCTGGGGGCACGCTGGGTGGGTGGAAATTTGTTGATCCACGCAGATTCCAGAACTTTCCACCACAGAAATGTGAGGAAAATGTGTTTTTTTGGTCAAATGTTTATGTTTGAAAGGGATTCTGGGTAACAAAACCTGGGGGTAGGCAGACGAGTCACCCCATCCTGAATTGCCCTGGGTGTCTAGTTTTCTAAAATATATAGGGTTGCTAGGTTTCCCTAGGTGCTGGCAGAGCTACGGCGCAAAAACAAAAGGTAGTCTTTTTGTCCGAATCGTGCTAAATTTCACTGGGAAATTGAGGTGCGACCATGCTGCGTTTTGCGCTGTTTCATGTCGCAGCCACTATGCCTACCCACGCAAGTGAGGTACCATTTTTTTCGGGAGACCTGGGGGCACGCTGGGTAAGTGGAAATTTGTTGATCCATGCAGATTCCAGAACTTTCCACCACAGAAATGTGAGGAAAATGTGTTTTTTGGTCACATTTTGATGTTTGAAAGGGATTCTGGGTAACAAAACCTGGGGGTAGGCAGACGAGTCACCTCATCCTGAATTCCCCTGGGTGTCTAGTTTTCAAAAATGTATAGGTTTGCTAGGTTTCCCTAGGTGCTGGTTGAGCTACGGCTCAAAAACAAAAGGTAGTCTCTTTGTCCAAAGAGCTTAAGATTTCACTGGGTAATTGAGGTGCGACCACGTTGCATTTTGTGCCGTTTCCCGTCGTAGGCACAAGGCCGACCCACACAAGTGAGGTACCAATTTTTTTCGGGAGACCTGGGGGCACGCTGGGTGGGTGGAAATTTGTTGATCCACGCAGATTCCAGAACTTTCCACCACAGAAATGTGAGGAAAATGTGTTTTGTTTGTCACAATCTTAGCTTTGCAAGGGATTCTGGGTAACAAAACCTGGTGGTAGGCAGTCGAGTCATCCCATCCTGAATTCCCCTGGGTGTCTACTTTTCAAAAATGTATAGGTTTGCTAGGTTTCCCTAGGTGCCGGAAGAACTAAGGTGCAAAAACTACAGGTAGGCACTTTGCCAAAAAAGGGTCAATTTGTAACTGCAAAATTTAGGTGTGACCACGTTGCATTTTGCGCCGTTTCCTGTCGCAGGCACAAGGCCGACCCACACAAGTGAGGTACCGTTTTTATCGGGACACTTGGGGTAATTCAGATTTGTAAATCAACTGTTATTACCAATTGAGCTTTCTTGCATTTCTCCCTTTGAATGAAAGACATTGTGTAGAAAAAAAAACTTTATGAAAAATGACCAATAATTCTCATGCTAGTATGAGTATTCCCAACTTTGAAAATGTGCAATAATATACTGTTTCTGAACTCTATAATTTGTACCCAATTCATAAATACATAGGTGTCTTTCATACAGATTATTCCATGTATACATTTTCCAAGACAAAGTGCACTATACCCAGTAAATGAAAAAATACCATTGCAAGTTGCTGCTCAGTTATTGGATCTGGATTCGTCGGGTTCTTGGTGAAACTACAAGTCCTATATATCCCCACAACCAGGAAGGTCTATCGGATGTAACGGTATATTGCTTTCCAAAAGCTGTCAAAATTAGAAAAAGTTATAGGTGAAAACGTGGAGACAAAAGGCTGTTTTTTTCAACAAATTTTCAAATATTCCAATATCTAACTGTTAGTTTCTATAACGAAACCTTCATGGATTTAGACAAATGACCCTTTTCTGAATTCAGAATGTTGTCTACTTTTCGAAAATGTAAAGCTTTCCAGGATCCATTATTGCTTTCAAACTCATTTCTACCATTAACTGGAAGGAGGTGGAAAGCTCTAAAAATAGCAAAAATAGGCTATGTCCCAGAAAAATGCCAAAACTGAGTGAAAAATTTCGGTTCTCTGACAAAACACTGTCATTCCCTAAAAGCTGAGAAAATGGAGAATTCAGCCCCACAAACCCTTTTTTGATACCATTTTCAGGGAAAAAGCCAGAGGCTTTCATTTGCAGTCCGTTTTTCCCATTTTTCTGAAAAAAACAAAAAGAATCACTATATTTTGGTTAATTTCTGGGACCCCTCCAAGGGAATCCACAAACCCTGGGCGCCTTTAGAATCCACATGATGTTGGAAGAAAAGGACGCAAATGTGGCGTGGATACCTTATGTGGTCAAAAAGTTACAAGGGCCTAAGCGCGCACTACCCCAAAACACCAAAAAAAGCCTTAGCACAGGAGGGGGTAAAGGCCTAGCAGCGAAGGGGTTAAAGAAAGAGAACAACAATGAGATGTTGCAGAGTAAGAGACACATCTCAGAGATTATAATAGTGAAATTGTTTAACAAGAGTAACATTTTGCAGCTATTATTTAGCCATGTCCAGCGATGCTGAGGAGGTGAGGCCTATGTCCAAGTTTTCAGTGAACATGACTCATCTCTTCTTAACCTTGGATAAGCCTCACCGACTCTGTGTCCCCTGCTCATACTTAAATGTAAAGGGGCAGATTTATGTTAACTGGCGCATCCCCACGGATGCACCAGTTAATGTGCACCGCTGCTCTGCCACCCATGGTGTGCCGCATTTACAATGTGGAGCACCATTGAGCAAAAACAGCACAGATGCGTCACGCATCTGTGCTGCAAAAGCAGCACATTGCAGGAATCACGTCGTAAGCGCGACATGTCTACTGCAATGCACAGGAGGAAGCCTCACATTGCATGGTGCATCACTCCTTATGCCTGTTTCAAACAGGCGTAAGGATTTGATTCAGCAATGCTATAAAGCTGACTCAGTGAAATCTTCTAAATTTCACTGTGTTAGTTTTACATGGCTTTCATGCAAATAAATGCATACCCTGCAACAAAACACCTATATGAAATCTGACGCAGGTTTCATGTGGCACAGGACTTTACAGCATGACACATCTGCCTAGATGCATCAAGTTGTAAATATGTCACAACATAGCAAATCTTTTGCACCGCCGTTGCATCACAAAAGTGACGCACAGCAGCGGAAAAGAGGCACACACCTATCATAAATCTGTCCCTAACATTTTAAATGATTGATTCAGGATGACGATAAGGTGTGGCCTATCCAGAGGTTTGTTTGAGGTGAGGCCTACTCAGGGTTGCAGATGAAATTTAGGTTTGTTGAAGAATACAGAGGAGATAATACATGTCCAGGCCTACCAATGAAGTGAGTCATGTCCACTTCACTCTTGAACAAAGGCCAGACCTCTTCTGTGTCCGTGGACAGGCCTAAAGCTCATCTGCACAATGTCATTCGTAAAGTTAGAAAACACAGGTGATGTAATTGAAAAATGTGGAGTTTCTTTTCCTCATTTCACAATTACATTACCTGTGTTTCCTTTGGTTAGGTATCTCATAGTGCACATGGAGTCTAGCATATGAAAGAGTACACAGAAGTTCAGCAGTGTATACAACAATTTTGACATTTACAGAAGATTCAGCTTCTTATCTTGTTGGAGATGAAGTGAGGCCTGTCTTGCAACATGGTGCATCTTTTGCATCACTGCTGCATCGGTTTCATGTGGCACGGGACTTTACAGCATGACACATCTGCCTAGATGCATCAAGTTGTAAATATGTCGCCACATAGCAAATCTTTTGCACCGCCGCTGCATCACAAAAGTGACGCACAGTGACGCAAAAGAGGCATACACCTATCATAAATCTGTCCCTAACATTTTAAATGATTGATTCAGGATGACGATAAGGTGTGGCCTATCCAGAGGTTTGTTTAAGGTGAGGCCTACTCAGGGTTGCAGATTAAATTTACGCTTGTTGAAGAGTACAGAGGAGATAATACACGTGAAGGCCTACCAATGAAGTAAGTCATGTCCACTTCACTCTTGAACAAAGGCCAGACCTCCTCTGTGTCCGTGGACAGGCCTAAACCTCATCTGCACAATGTCATTCGTAAACTTAGGAAACACAGGTGATGTAATTGAAAAATGTGGAGTTTCTTTTCCTCATTTCACAATCACATCACCTGTGTTTCCTTTGCTTAGGTATCTCATAGTGCAGATGGAGTCTAGCATATCAAAGAGTACACAGAAGTTCAGCAGTGTATACAACAATTTTGACATTTACAGAAGATTCAGCTTCTTATCTTGTTGGAGATGAAGTGAGGCCTGTCTTACAACATAGTGCATCTTTTGCATCACTGCTGCATCGGTTTCATGTGGCACGGAACTTTACAGCATGACACATCTGCCTAGATGCATCAAGTTGTAAATATGTCGCCACATAGCAAATCCTTTGCACCGCCGCTGCGTCACAAAAGTGACGCACAGTGACGCAAAAGAGGCATACATCTATCATAAATCTGTCCCTAACATTTTAAATGATTGATTCAGGATGACGATAAGGTGTGGCCTATCCAGAGGTTTGTTTAAGGTGAGGCCTACTCAGGGTTGCAGATGAAATTTACGCTTGTTGAAGAGTACATAGGAGATAATACATGTGAAGGCCTACCAATGAAGTAAGTAATGTCCACTTCACTCTTGAACAAAGGCCAGACCTCTTCTGTGTCCGTGGACAGGCCTAAACCTCATCTGCACAATGTCATTCGTATACTTAGGAAACACAGGTGATGTAATTGAAAAATGTGGAGATTCTTTTCCTCATTTCACAATCACATCACCTGTGTTTCCTTTGCTTAGGTATCTCATAGTGCAGATGGAGTCTAGCATATGAAAGACTACGCAGAAGGTGAGAACTGTATGGAACATGGCTATATAAGTCAAATAATCAAAATCTAAATTTGCCAAGCACACATGGGGGTGTATTTACAAGGACCTTCCACCACGGGGAAATGTCTTTAATTAAAATGAGAAAAATAACATCAAAGGGACTCAAATGCCTTTTAAATATACCCCAAGCAACCTATGAAACTCTAGCACTACATATCAAGAAACCTAATTGATTTCAAAAATCGTTTTTAAACACATCATCTAAATCAATTATATACCTACATTCAAGGGGAAATGACTTAAAATGGCCTAAGACACATGAAAGCGTTTTTTCAAGGCCCTTGCACCATTTTTGGGTCGTTTTTAACATGGCTATGTTAGTCAAAGAATTAAAATCTAAATTTGCCAAGCACAGATGGGGGCATATTTACAAGGAACTTGCACCACGGGGAAAGGTCTTAAATTAAAATGGGAAAAATAACATCAGAGAGACTCAAATGCCTTATAAATATGCCCCAAGCAACCTATGAAACTCTAGCACTACATATCCAGAAACCTAATTGATGTCAAAAAACGTTTTAAAACACATCATCTAAATCAATTATATACCTACATTCATCGGGAAGTGACTTAAAATGCCCTAAGACACATGAAAGCGTTTTTTTTAAGCCCTTGGTCCATTTTTGGATCACTTTTAACATGGCTATGTAAGTCAAATAATCAAGATCTAAATTTGCCAAGCACAGATGGGGGCGTATTTACAAGGACCTTGCACCACAGGGAAAGGTCTTAAATTAAAATGGGAAAAATAACATCAGAGAGACTCAAAGGCCTTATAAATATGCCCCAAGCAACCTATGAAGCTCTAGCAGTACATATCAAGAAACCTAATTGTTTTCAAAAATCGTTTTTAGACACATCATCTAAATCAATTATATACCTACATTCAAGGGAAAATGACTTAAAATGGCCTAAGACACATGAAAGAATTTTTTTTTAAGGCCCTTGCAACATTTTTGGGTCACTTTTAACATGGCTATGTTAGTCAAAGAATTAAAATCTAAATTTGCCAAGCACAGATGGGGGCATATTTACAAGGACCTTGCACCACGGGGAAAGGTCTTAAATTAAAATGGGAAAAATTACATCAAAGGAACTCAAAAGCCTTGAAAATATGCCCCAAGCAACCTATGAAACTCTAGCAGTACATATCAAGAAACCTAATTGATTTCAAAAAGTTTTTAAACACATCTTGTAAAGCAATTATATTCATACATTCATGGGGAAGTGAGTTAAAATACCCTAAGACACATGAAAGCATTTTTGTAAGACCCTTGCACTTTTTTTGCGTCACTTTTAACATGGCTATGTAACACAAAGAAACAAAATCTATTTGTAAAACACTTGGCACAAAGCAACATTTTAAATACACAACTTTCTTCATAATTTTCTCCCTAAACCATACTATTCTCTATCTAAATTAAATGAATCTTTTCTCACCTTAGCAAATACTTTATGAGTTTCAAAACAGTCTCAGAAACACACCAAATTGTCTTTAGCAGAGCAAAAGGTATGCACTCCAGAGTCTGCAGCTATAAAAAGCACAGAAAAGCTGTAATTCATCACACATATCTCTCATGTCACCCAATCAAAACTCTTCCCTCACTTTTTTCAAATCAACACCCTTCCCCCCTCTGGCCTTTCTGCCTTTTTTGCATAGCAACCACCTCCTGAAAGACCTCTCATGTTTGCAAGTTCACACAACAATGTTTCAATTGAACTCTGAACTCTCAGTACACCTGCATATCCAGTGCAATCTTTCATAAAATGATTTTTTTTTACCATTCAAATTACATCTTTCAAAGAACTCATCCATGCACCCTAACTTTCTGTTTTCAGCAATCAAAATCCACCAATCACTGCTACTGCTTCATTAACACAGAAACTCCACAGTTTTTTTCATTTTAAACTCTTATTTTTTCAACTCCCATTTCATTGCCACACTTCATCTGACTGCAGCAGAACCTCCTCTCACCATGTTTTCTGTCTGGATTGTTGGACATAGTTATATCCACTGGGCTCAAAGGTTTGCTGATAACAGAAATTTACCTAACCTCAATTTACAAAATGTGGAAATCAAGTGGATTGCCCACAGAGGATTAAAATGTCACCAATTGATACCATTGGTGAAAACCTTTTTGCATTTGCCAAAACCTGACCTGTTAATTGTGCACTGTGGAGGAAATGACTTGGGCACTTTGACTGGGGTAGGTCTGGAAATGCTTTTAAAGGACACCTTTGAGCAATTGATGGCACTTTTTCCTCAAACTGCCTTGGTATATTCAAATATATGCCAAAGACAGAAATGGAGGTGGTCAAACCAATTTTGTCCACAAATTGAGAAATCGAGGAAGCATGTAAATAAGTCTGTTTCAGCTTACATGAGAGACCATGGAATGGGCTCCATCTACAACAATAACTTGTGTTACTACATGCAAGATATCTACAGAGGAGATGGAGTTCACTTCTCAGATGAAGGGAACAGAATTTTCATCCTCAATTTAAGACTGTGCATTGGTACCTACTTGTAGGTACCTACATCAGCCACAGGACCCAAAAGCTCTTTTCAGAGCTACCCTACATCTGATCACTCACAATTATTATTTTACTCTAACTTTTTTCACTAATTTTCACCAAAGTACGCTCCCCGGAGCGCTCCCCGGTACGCGCACCGGACGCTAACCGTGCAAAATTAAAAAAAAAATGTTTTTTTTTCGCATATATGGGCCTCCTCAGCCACCCTCAGAAAACCTAGGGGGTCAAGATACGTCTACCGTGCCCCCTTCTACCCATTCTGAACATTATTTGCCCTCCATCTTGTATCTTAATTCGACCGAAACACAAAATGGTGGACTCCCGTAACGCTGCCGGTTCGCGTACCGGGGCGCTCACCGGGAAGCGCTCCATTAAAAAAGGTGGGGAAGTAATTTACAGAAGAAACCCTGGAGACAATGTCACCAAATATAGATTAACTCATACTACATACCAATCCCTACCATTTTCACAAATTTGGTTGGAATTCCATTTAGCCATTTAGCCTGTAGACCTCTCTAAATACCCTGAGGTAAATTACTTCACAAAACACATATGAAGTGTTGGAATTGACAACCAATTAAAATGTTACTTTCATTTTCTACTTTTTTTACCTGACATTTGATTGGTTATGTACCTGAATAAATATTAAAAAAAAGAGAAACACAGCCATTTTGACTACTACTTCCTAAACTACATTGCAAGATCATTTTCACTCACAACTTAAACTTGTTTTTAAAAGGTAAGATATTATTTTATAAATTTGAAAACATTTTCAGATAGTTATATACTATCCCTCTGTAAGAGTTAGACATTGAGAAAGGCTTGTTTATTATAATTATGGATTGATTTAGGTTTCTGTGGTATAATTATGAATTTACATAGGCTTTTTCACAGGCACTTTTTAATAGTACTACTTCATGCCTCAAAAGTACCTGTCTGAACTTAAACCCAACAGTGCCCTATCTCTACTGATATATTTATTTTTTATTCAAATTTCAGCACAAAAATGCAAGGAGAACAGAACGTTTCCTTTGAAATTGTCCTAGACATGAACAATGAGGAAATAATTGAACCCATTGACTTGGAATTCATGGATGAATCACGAGACCATGAACTTCTACAATGTGTAGAATCTGTGGATTGTTTACTTCATTATGATGACGGTCAAATGTGGGAAGTTATGTTCACTCAACAAGAGGACATATCGGACAGTCAAATGTTAGACGTTCTATTAAATTTTGAAAAACAATCCGAAAAATAAAATTATATTTAATATTAAAAAATTGTTTGAGTCTTTAATCATTTTTATATGTAATTCATAAACTAGTACCAAATTGATTATAATGTAAAGTCAGACTTATAGAATACTGTGCACAATTCCAAAAATACATTTATATTTAATAATCATTAATACTGCTACTTAAATAAAAAAAACAACAAAAAGAACAATCAATAAACATACAATATTTCAAAATATCATAGTCTATCATTCTTTTTTCCTTATAGTACGCTCCCCGGACCGCTTCCCGGTGCGCGTACCGGGCGCTCCCCACGCAAAAAAACCAAAAAAAAATTATTTATTTTTTGCCCCTCGGGGCCCTTTTAAAGCCTCCACATCAAACCTAGGGGGTCAGGGTGGATCTACTATGCCCCCTTATGGGCATTTCCCCCTTTGTTTTGGCCTCCTCTTGTCTCTCGATCATACCGAGAGACAAGATGGCGGCCGCTCCGGACTGTTTAGAATGTTGACAGACACCGGAGAGCCAATCAGCTTCGCTTCGCGAAGTTCCGTTACGCGTCAGGTACGCGAACCGGGGCGCTGCCCGGAGCGCGCTTACAGAGATATATATTTTTTTGAACGTTAATTTCTCAAAATCCACTGGAGCACATATATTGAGACATAGCAAAGGCACATCGGGCTACCAGTCCCTACAATTTTGCCAAGTTTCGTGCAAATCCATTCAGCCGTTCGGGCTAAAAGTGAGGCCAACTGCCCTATGGAAATTAACATGGGAAAAACGCGTTTTGGGACCCCACTTTTTTCTCGGCCCCCCCTTGACGACCCCCCCCAAAATTTCAGTGGCTGCTCAGAAACAAAATGTTCCGTTTTCCTGAAAATTTCAGCCAATTCCGTCCACAAACGCCAAAGTTATTAGACATAGAATTTTCAAAAATCCCATAGAGAAAAAATCCTAACTATATATACCTACTGGCGACCGCCAGTAGGTAATATATATATATATATATGTATACATATATATATGTTCTCACAAACTCCTTCACTCACAAATGAAAGGCTCGCTCTCGTGATGGAAGACCACTTCATTTATTAATTACGGTTTTTTCGGACATCGCACCTGACGCGTTTCAGTCGTCTCAACGACCTTTCTCAAAGGTTGCAGTCCGGCATTCTTCTTGTTGCTTAACCTTTTCATCCCAAACAGTTGCTGATTTTATACTGTTGGTTCCCATTGGACCTCCTCGGTGGTATAGCTCTCACTCCATTATGGGACTTGTGGTTTTGCACATTACCAACCCTCCAGTGGATGAATGCCTAGTCTGCTGATGTTCGTTTCTTTGTTTGTTTATCTGCCGTATTTCATCACGTTCCTGCATAAGCCCACTTTGAAGGCTGTGCGGACCCCTACCTCGGCCGGTCCGAGGCAGAAGCCAGTACCCCTAATGTCTTACGACTGCAACAAAGGTTAGTCCATGGGGGGGCATTGTGGCGCTCTTGTTGGGTGGTGCGTCCTTTTCGGCGGGACCAAGCCGAATAAAATTCTCACAAACTCCTTCACTCACAAAGTGAGTATATACACTTCATTAGTCTGCAAAAATGACTTAATTTTCTAAACAGTTGTAGACCCCTTTATTAGGTGTTGCAGACCCCTAGGGGTCTGTGGACCCCATATTAAAAAGATGCTGGCCTACCATATAATGTTGCAAGTCAAGTTTGCAGTGAGACATGGCCATCCCAGTCCTTGATTGCACACAGTATTTACAGGTGTAAACATCACACCACTTATAACGGTGATCCCTGGTCAAACCGGTGTTTGCACAGGGATCGTAAATTACATAAGCATTAGCAATCGAAGCCTTACCCTGTTATCTTCTCCAAGTCTATTAAAAAGGATGCATTCTAGTTTATAAGTATGCACATCGCAACTAGAGGCAATTTAATTTGTGGTGTGCTCTATATGTGTGATTTACAGCAATAACAAATGTTTGAGAGTGAGTGAGCTAGGATTTGGAAAAAGTGCTGATCAGATCGAGGTAATAAAATATTTATGCGAGTGGAGCTGACCTCGATTTCAATGCAAAGCCTAAAAACTTGATATTTTTTTTTGTCTCACCACCATCCACGCCGGGCCTTTGCCACCCACCCTTGTGTATATCTTTCCTTAATGGGAAAATGTAGCCTGATTTGGCAGGATATTTAAGAAGCTTTGCTACTCTTTAAACAGTGTTCAGCATAAGTAGGTTAAATTGTCTGTAAGCTGAAGGGCTTAACAGGGAATGATTAAAGCTGACATTTTCACACATTTGATTCACAAAGTGGAGATCAGACACTAAAATGTGCCTGAACATTTGAGACTTTCATTTCATAACATAGGTGGCATTACCATCTGCTGGCTTTGATGGGCTCTGCCATGAAGATGAAAACCTTTATTGTGTTATTACCACAACAGTGTGATGTTCGTGTATGTGCCTGATAATTGTAGCATCTGAAACTGACTCTGTAACAATCCTTTGGCCTGGTTAAAATCAGGACCGCACACATTTTGTGGTAAAGTATACTACATTATGCAGGCAGGACACATTCATACAGATATCCCAAAAGCCCCTCAAACTTAGCCTCTTCCCATTTTCGGCCAAAGTTCTGAACGTACACCTTTTGTCCAGGCTGAGGTGCTGGATATGGTAGCTTGGTGTTGGTGCACTTAGATGCTCTGTGGCTGACCTGTTTGGACTAAGACCTAGCAGTCTTCAATAATTCTAATTAGTATATGTGTAGTATACCTCACCCGTAATGCACAAAGGGCCCACTTCGATCCATCTGGAGTAAGGACAAAACTACCACCTGATTCCTGGAGTTAGCACATCAGTCATGTCAATGAAGTTGATGTGCAGTGCCTTCAAGGATCCCATTGGTCTAGGGATGGACGAAGCTATGACCTTTAGTGTGGGTTTGGGTGAATATAATTTGTCAAACGGCACACTCATTTAAGTTCATCATTACTACTTCTGCGCTGTTGGGGTTAAACCAATCGAACTGAAGTTCGGTCTACATATTTTCCTTTGCAGTGTGTGCCGGAAGGTGCAATTTTGGCAGTGCTACATTTACGAAGCTCTGAGGCATGACTGGTTTCCCAGTAGGTGGGTGTCGATACATGAGATTGTGTGCTGTCTGCGTACAGCCTTTGGCTTCCTACAGCCCTTTCTCGTGTTATGGTGCTGCTTCCTGCAGTTCTCCCAGATATAGTTTTGCTGTCTCTGTGTATGGTCTGCCCTGAATGGGAAGCGTCCCTGTTGCATGTTGATCAGGAGATTTGTGGGTTGTGAGCTGCCTTTTTTGCTATATGGTCAGCTAGTGCATTTTCCCGTGATATAATGTTCCTACCCCCGTATGCGCATCACACTTTATTATGGCTACCTGTTTTGGTAGGGTCAATACATTTATTAGCAATGCAAGGAGGTCTTCGTGCATGACGGGTGAACCATGCCATTTCAGGAAGTTTCACCTTTTCCACCTCACTATGCTCAAATGCACTGTGGTATTGACATAGGCTGAGTCTGAGTAAACTGTCACTGTGTTCCCTGTGCTTTGGATGACATCTTCAATTAATGCTATTAATTCCCCTGCCTGAATTGAGAGGTGTGGTAGGAGTATTGCCTGCACTGTGACCTGTAGCATTTCTGAAGGCGCAAAGCTGCGAGCTGTCACTACCGCTGACCCTGAGTGCCATACCCTGTATCCTGATCAATCACAAAGGACCCGTCAACCAACAGTGCCTCACTATCTGGGTTGGGATCCTCCTCTGCCTGGCTAATCCCGTCAGTTGAGTATGAGCACTTTGCATGGGACCGGCAAGTCTCCAAATCTTCCTTGAGACTAGCGCAGATCATGGGAGGCATAGGCAGATTCCATAGAGCCTCAACTTTTAAACCAATTACCCCTGTCCTCGAGATATACAAAACACAAGTCAGGTCTGCAGCCTTGTATGCTGCAGAACTTTGGGGGCACACGAACGTATACAACTTACTGAAGGTAGAACAGGCCTTCATGCGACACCTGGTTGGCCTTCCCCAAAGTACGCCTCTCATACCACTACGCTTGGATTTGGGCCTGGAACCCATTAATGAACTGGCAGCTGCACGACCTCTGCTCTACTGGAGAAGGCTCTGGTCTGTGCCGGAGCTTGTATCCTTTAGAGCAGAATTCATAGCAACTTGGGGGCAGCTAAAGAACAAGAATATACTCTGGTTGGTTCATGTAAAGACTCTCCTCTATCAAATTGGTCTGCCCCAATTGTGGGACTCCAGAGGACAGCTGCGCGAGGACGCAAAGGTCTGTATTAGTGGCGGCTGTAAGGTTTCATAACCTCAAAATACTGTATTGCTCGACTTCCCTGGGCAGGCTGTCTACTGAGTTCCTACTGATGAAAGTTGAACCCAAGACGGAGGTACCCTTGGACTTAGTGCAGCCTCCACTTGCAAGAAAACTATACATCCAACTGAGGCACGGCTCTATACCGATTGGGGCATTGACATCCAAATGGGCAAAGTCGATGGAGGCCAACTGCCCTGCTTGTAACTACCCTAGGGAAGACATTGTACATATCTTCTTTTTCTGACCGGCATATAGTGAAATTCGGAAATGCTGGATTATCCCATTGTGTAAAAACGTGGGTTTTAGACAATGTGCACAAGCTTGCAGAGTTTTAACATACGATACTGCCCCTCCCATTGTTTTTGCTGTCTCCCGATTTTTACATGGCATGTGGCGGAGAAGAAATGTTTTTATTAACAAAAAATAACGGCCCCCTGCTTTTCCTTTTTTCTCATCCTTGATAACTCAATGTTTAATAACTTTTTAAACTGTTAGTATTTATGGTTTTATTTTTGTGCTTGTACATATTTTATTGCACTTTTATGGTCATTGACCGAAATAAAGTTATCAAATGAATGAGTATGTTGCACAGTCATGAATCTCCTCTCTTTCCTGTACTTCATGGGCTATGAAGGTGGCTGCGTTCACCAAGTAACATTGCGATATTTTCAGTGACTGTTTAGAGAGCATCAGTTCATAACCCGTAGTGTAGTCAGCATGCTCTTACACTTTTGTATGAATACAAACACTGAATGTTCTGCATACAGTGTCAGCAGTGTCCCAATTACAATGGTCGTGTTTTCATTGACAGCAAAAGCAGATGCTGCCAGCACTTGCTCACATGGGTAGTGGCCTTGCATGACTGAATCTAGGTGCCCACTGTAGTACCCAAATGTTTGTGACCCATCGGATACTTCTGTATCAAGACAACTGACATGACTGTAGGAAGGTGGATATCTGGCTATATGGTTACCCCCACTTTTTGCCTGGTGTTTTGCTGGTTTTCGACTTAGTTGGCCTGGGACCCTGCTATTCAGGGCCCCAGTCTATCTGCTTTCTCTATAAAAGGGACTCCATGTACTTTAGGTACATACCAGATTGGTTACTGTGTCACCCTTATGAGCCCCTGTACAGTGTACCCTAGGTACCCAGGGCAAAGGTGCACACTAGGCCTAACAGGGGCTGCAGCATGTGTTGTGCCACCCAGGTTTTCCTTCCAAACTGACACCACAGGTCTGTTCACACAGCCTGGGTAAGGTGGTGTAATCACCCCTTACTTAGATATAGTATACCTATATCTATATATACATATAGACACATATACACCTATAAGTCACTCCTATGGCAGACGTTAACAATCCTGGAGGCAGAGTGCTTGTTTTTATGTGAGAGGGTGCCCTAGAATGAGCTGAGCCCCTCTGCAGCTTTCGGAACCATCTCCTAATAGCTGTTCTATGATATAGCCATACCATATACTCTTCAGTGCATTATAATCCTCGCGGTTAATGCTAACTTTGGTTTGGCTTTATCGAAACATGTAGTGTAAGGTGTCAAACCCCCCCCCCGCCAGTTCTGGTGGCATGGGTAGCATTCCACCCTTCTAGAGGGAGAAGACATGTAGTTACTGGTTTACCCGGTTAAAGGTAAACAGAGCCTCAGCATCACAAAATGGATGCTGCTGCCACAGACACGAGTCTGCCCTCCTGCTGCTGGACGAAACTCTGGCAGGGGAGCCATGGACAATAGGTTTCCTGTCCAGGGAGGTGCTGGCACCTCCCCAGACAGGCTTTAGTGTATTGGGGCAGGGAGGGCTGCATTCAGTGAATGCTTTCCAGACACTGCCTGAGGCACACAAGGTGCTCCAGGCATTTCCCACTTCAAACCGGTTGCTGGGGCACTCTGCTCCAGCTCTGGCATGAAACTGGACAAAGGGAAAGGGGTGTAACCACCCCCTTCCCAGGTCCACCCATAGGAGGGACCTTAAAGGTAGTCCAGCCCCTAAACTTAGTATAAGTATAGGAACCCAGTCCCTAGGACTTTAGATTACCCTGGACGAAACTCTGAAACATATATCCTGGACCTTTGACATTCCATTTCGACTGGAAGATGGAAGATATCTCCCTTGTGGTCAAAGAGTGACCACCCTGTTCAAACAGGCACCAACAGCAACTTTGCCGGTCTGCATTTTTGAGACTCCCGCCGGATCCCAAAGAATCTGCGACACAGGACACAGACTTCCAGACATCTCTGACCCGACCTTTGCTCACAGGAAAGCTGAGACCCATGGCGGACACGAGAGACGTGGGACCGGAACTCCTGGACATCCTGCATTTTGCTAGCTGCACCTACTTCACAAGGTATCTCGAAGTTGTGCATTAGGGTGCTTGAAGCCCCAGACCCAAGCACCATTTGCACTGAACGAGTGTCCCGTGGGCCCCGCTAATGCATTTCAGCTTGACGCGTCTTTGCGGTTCCTTGCCCATTGGCTGGTGAGCCCCCTGAAGACTTTCCTTTGAATCTAACTTGCTGTTCTGGTTGCTCCAGCTTGCTCCAACATCCCAACAAAGGAAAAGTTCCTCAGACCTTGCTGGTCTGCCCTGAAGCCTATCTCAACTTCATGCATGGGTTTCGTTGCGAAGGCTTGTTGGGTCCTATCCAGATACCGACATCGCAGTCAACTAGATCCTTTGTGGGATAACTCGAATCCAGCTTCTGGTTGTCGTTGACGCCTCCTGGTCCTCGTGGCTAAAGAGACAAGCTTCACCTTCTCACCTGAATTCGCCCGACATCTGGTGGCATCTTCCTATCGCTGCCCTGGTTACTGGCAAGCGACCCAGACTCTGTCCCTTATGTTTTCAGGTTCTACAGATCTTTGATCCACCCTTGGATCCACCCAGACACTTTTCCTCTGGTCGCCTGCAGCACTTCTTTGCAGATCTCAATTGAAATCGACGACAAAACCCAACACCAAAAGAGACCTATGCACCCGGCTTCGTGGGTGAGGTAATACGAGTACTCTGGTTGTCTCGAGGGTAGGGGCCCTCCTAGTGTCTAAGTCCAAAAGGGTTCCATCGTAGTCTATTTAGAAGTGTCCTAAAATTGTAAATTTGTAACTTGTTCGTTTCCCATACGTGGTGAGTCGTCTAATGAAGCCTCCTTTCATCTTGATTTTAGCTTGAGATATCTCTTCTCTACTCTGTGCTGCTCGCCTCCTACCAATCATTATGGCTCTAACTACCGCTCTTAGATATGCCTTATAAGAATCCCATACAGTCTGTAGGCGAGCAGAATCTTTATTGAGCACAAAAAAGTCAGCAGTCTTTTAAGCCAAGTCTGTGACCACCGACTCATCCAAAAATATAGTTCTATCAAGACTCAACCTTCTCTGTTGTTTGTGATACTTTAAGAATAGAACCACGGGAGTGTGATCTGAAAGTACTCCTGGATCATGGGCCACTAACTCAACTTGGTCACACAGAGATTGGTCGACCAAAAAATAATCTATCCGTGAATGATATTCATACTTTTGCTATAAAAAGTAAAATCCCTAGCGTCACCAATCTTCCTACGCCAAACATCGAATAAATTTGATTCCACCATCATATCCTTTAACTTATGCAATGTCTTTGAGGTGCTTGTATATTTAGCTCTTGATGTTCTATCAAGGTCTTTATTTAAAATGATGTTGAAATCTCCTTCAATGATAAGGGGGAGGGATACCTCCAGGAGGTGGCATTTCAATCTATCCAACACTTCTGGATTATCACTATTTGGACCACAGTAAGTTGCACACACTATCTGTGTATCTTGACTCAACAAGTTTGTCACCAACCATCTACATGAGCTATCCGAGTCATACTTCAATCATTTCATTCCTGAGTTTTTCCTAATAATTAAAGCCGCTCCTCTAGTGCTACCCCTTTGATCTGAACACACTACTTCTTGTACCCACTGTAGTTTACTAAAACAGGATCTACTCTCTTTCCCCTCTAAGTGGGTTGCCTAAAGCTTCATAATATGTGCCCTACCGTCTCTAAGATACTCTAACACCATTGCCTGTTTTCCTCTAGCTCTTAGCCCATTAACATTACAGGTTATTATCTTAACCTTCATGTCCATTCTTTGTCACCTTATATCCAAATAACGCCTCTCTGTGAACTACCCTGCTTGACCTCATGTAATCGAAACTTCACAAAATGTGCTGTATTATTACTACTAAATTGTGAGATGAGGACATATTTTTAGATTTGTTTCCTCCTATGCTCTCAACACCCAGTGCTCTCCCCTCCCTTCTGGGGACCCACCCTCCTATCCTTAGGTGATATCGTCAGACCTCACTTGATAGGTGAATTCCTCATACTTCAAAGTTTTCTCCCCCAGCTCATGACTCAAGATTAACTCTTTGACTGTATAGGGGTGCCGCTTCGTTGGTTTTGGAGCCTGTTACCTTGGGGGAGAAGGACATTGTGTGCAGAGACTCAAAGTCCCAGGAGCCCTCCAACTCACCGCACCTGTGCCTCTGTGCCGCAGTGACCCGCCCACAGCTGCCTCATAGCTCCTCGCCGCATCCGCTGCGCAGGTGCCACTTCGTTGCTTTTGAAGCCTGTTATCTTGGGGGAGAAGGACATTGTACGCAGGCACTCGAAGTCCCAGGAGCCCTCCAACTCACCGCACCTGTTCCGCTGTGCCACAGTGACCCGCCCACAGCTGCCTCATAGCTCCTCGCCGCACCCGTAGCGCCGGTGCCGCTTCGTTGGTTTTGGAGCCTGTTACCTTGGGAGAGAAGGACATTGTGTGCAGGGACTCAAAGTCCCAGGAGCCCTCCAACTCACTGCACCTGTGCCGCTGTGCCACAGTGACCCGCCAACAGCTGCCTCATAGCTCTTCACTGCACCCGTTGCACGGGTGCTGCTTCGCGGGTGCCGCTTCGTTGGTTTTAGAGCCTGTTACCTTGGGGGAGAAGGACATTGTATGCAGGGACTCGAAGTCCCAGGAGCCCTCCAACTCACCGCACCTGTTCCGCTGTGCCGCAGTAACCCGCCCACAGCTGCCTCATAGATCCTCGCCGCACCCGATACTCGGTTGCCGCTTCGCGGGTGCCGCTTCGTTAGTTTTGGAGAGTGTTACCTTGGGGGAGAAGGACATTGTATGCAGGGACTCGAAGTCCCAGGAGCCCTCCAACTCACCGCACCTGTTCCGCTGTGCCCCGCCCACAGCTGCCTCACAGCTCCTCACTGTACACGCCGCGCGGGTGCCGCTTCATTGGTTTTGGAGCCTGTTACCTTGGGAAAGAAGGGCATTGTGTGCAGGGACTCGAAGTCCCAGGAGCCCTCAAACTCATCGCACCTGTGCCGCTGTGCCGCAGTGACCCGCCCACAGCTGCCTCATAGCTCCTCGCCGCACCGTAGCGCTGGTGCCGCTTCGTTGGTTTTGGAGCCTGTTACCTAGGGGGAGAAGGACATTGTGTGCCGGGACTCAAAGTACCAGGAGCCCTCCATCTCACCGCACCTGTGCCGCTGTGCCGCAGTGACCCACGCACAGCTGCCTCATAGCTCCTCACCGCATCTGCTGCGCGGGTGCCGCTTCGCTGGTGCCGCTTCGTTGGTTTTAGAGCCTGTTACCTTGGGAGAGAAGGACATTGTATGCAGGGACTCGAAGTCCCAGGAGCCCTCCAACTCACCGCACCTGTTCCGCTGTGCCGCAGTTACCAGCCCACAGCTGCCTCATAGCTCCTCGCTGCACCCGCTGCGCGGGTGCAGTTTCGTTGGTTTTAGAGCCTGTTACCTTGGGGAAGAAGGACATTGTGTGCAGGGACTCGAAGTCCCAGGAGCCCTCAAACTCACCGCACCTGTGCCGCTGTGCCGCAGTGACCCGCCCACAGCTGCCTCATAGCTCCTCGCCGCACCTGTAGCGCTGGTGCCGCTTTGTTGGTTTTGGAGCCTGTTACCTTGGGGGAGAAGGACATTGTGTGCAGGGACTCAAAGTCCCAGGAGCCCTCCAACTCACCGCACCTGTGTTGCTGTGCCGTAGTGACCCGCCCACAGCTGCCTCATAGCTCCTCACTGCGCGGGCACGCGCCGGGCGGGCCCATTTAAGCCCATTGTAGCCCGGACCGGGCCCCCATCTAACGCATTGTATTTGCCATATCGAAGGTTGTCCTACTTTTCTGTAAGTACTCATTAAGTCATTCATACAGGATATCGATAATGGCTAGGCGTGAAGGTAGGGGAAAGAAAGTGATAACGGGAGGGTATGTAGCTGGCACATTAGACCAATTTATCATGAGGGCAACGTCAGTTTTGGGACATGAAATAGCCCTAACAGAACGTCGGCTCTCCCAGGACCCAGTATTTACTAAAAAGTCTTCGTTGGGGGCCCTGTCAAAAGCTCGTATGCCGGAGCTTTGTCACCAAAGGGTCGTCACTGTTGGGCCATCGAGTAGGATTATCACACAGTCACCCCTTGAAACGGATAGTTCACCTGTGACTGGAGAGTTGTTGCAATCTGCAGCAACGACTGATAATCTATTGACAAACCTTGATAATAATACAGCAGTGTTTAGTTCTGAAGATCCTAGTACCTCTCGCCAGCTACGTGGGCAACAAGAAGGGGCTATCCCTAAAAGGAAGATGGCAGGCGTGGCCATGCGGGGTAGAAAACCTAAGATGCCAAAGCTCAGTTCCATTAAGGACGCTGTTATTTTGGAGCCAAAAGCCACTGAAGGTTTGCGGGAGACTTCATCTTCAGCAATTGTTTCTGATGTGGCAAATATTCCCCATATATGTATCACCTTTAGCTGAAGAATCATTTTTGCTGAAATTCCGTGCTCTCATACTATCATCATTGCAGCCCCTTGAGGGAACAGTGTCACTAATAGAGCAAAGGCTAACAAAAATCTAAGAATTATTTAGATCGAGTCTGGACTTTACCAAGGATAAAAAGGTGAACCACGGTCAAACACAAGCAATGAATGTGCCTGAAGTGCTGTTGCCAACGACTTCTTTATTGATTAGTAGTGATCCTTCTAATTCCTTGAATATTACAACTGACAAATTGCTATCGACTGCTCAGACGACCATTTGACTATGGCTCATAATATAAGACCAACAAAAGCCCCACAATGAACGCGAGAGGAAGAGTGGAAATCTGTAGGCAAAATGCCTACCAGGAAACTTAATACTGAAGACTCAAAACCCAATTTACCTTATATCGCTTTACCCCACGAAAGTGCACCATATGTAGTTGTTCTGGCTGGGGTCCCTAAATTGGGCATTAATCGAACAGAATCATATATTGAACTAAAGAAATAAATCCATTTACAGGCTGAACAATAATAGCCCTCTCCCAAGAAATGTGCAATGTCAAATTTCATTTGCCAGAAGAGTGGGATGGGTGGGAAGCAGACCTAAAGATGTGGAGGGGGATTGTATTGTTATCAATTTTAAGGATAGTAGGGTGGTTGAACATGTTTGTACGAGCTTTTCTAATAACTCTCAATAGTCTATTCAGCCCCTGGATCTAAGTTACTTTTATCCCCCTCCTAACCGCAGTTTGAATCAAGGGCACTACGGATATAACCGAGGACGGCTAGCCCAACATGCCAGCCAGAATTATAGAGAAGACGTGGGTGGAAACCAGTACCGATTAGGTGTCCCACTAAGCAATAGATTTAGTGTATTAGATCAGGTAGATTGACCACTACCAACGTCTTCACCTCTACCCACAACACCAAAGAGGCAGAGGGATATAAATAAAGGAAGGATACCGGGGGGAAGCAACGAGACATTTTGATAACTGAGGTAACAGGGTCTCGAGATACTGGAAGGAAATTTGTAGTTGAACCCGAGGTAGAGGACGGGAATCAGGTATTAAAGAAGGATATATTTATCTGACCAACTGAAGCTAGATTCCCTCCTGAAGTTCTATCACCTCCTCGCCCCCGTACTAACCAACTAGGCACACTGGATTGTGCTGGGCTCGAGGTAAAAGCAGGGAGTGGCCTGGAGGGTCCCACTGGTGGCTTAAAAATATTGTCTTGAAACATTGCGGGCCTAGTGGCTAAATTTGATCTGCCAAATTGGGGAGACTATATTGAGTCCCATGGGATTTGCCTCTTACAAGAGACCTGGGCCCTAAGCCCTGTCCATAGAGTGGGGTTTATGACATATTGTGAGCCAGCTGTCAAGGGCCCTAGAGGAAGACCATCGGTGGGCTTGTGTATATGGGTGGGAGTCCACCTTGTATGTGTAGTGAAAAGAGTTGATACCCACTCTCCAGACATAACCTGTGTTCTCTTGAGCCATAAAAAACTACCAAAACTGGCACTTCTAAATATCTATTCTCGTCCAGTTCAGTACGGTGGGACATCCGCGACATTGGATTCCCTGGCAAGTTTTCTGAACTCTCTTCCGGGTGATGTGTCTTTCTTGATTGGCGGGGACTTTAATTGTCATTACGAACCCCTTAATGGTTTTATGACATCTATTAGTAATGACGAGGATGCAATTTGGTCAATTCCAGCGCCAAATACATACTTGGTAAAGGGGTGGACTCCGCTAGTCCTCCAAATAATCTCTCTTACACTTACCTTCTGTATTAGGGCTTGTAATGGGCGATTTCCGAGAGATTACCCAGGACACCCAACCTTTGAGAGATTAGGCCAGGCTTCAGTAATTGATTATTTTTTAATTAGTGGAGAGTTATGGCACAAAGTGGCAGATTTTTGTGTCATGCAGCGCACTGAAAGTGACCATAATCCTCTGGTTATTTTGCTAGATTTTTGTACGATCGAGACAGATCAAGGTATTGTAATCCCCCCTAGAAGGGACCTTAAAGTAGTTGATGGAGGGAGACGTATTCGCTGGGCTACAATTAATCAATCCCCAGAGACAATGGCAAGAATGTATAATAGTATTATTCCTCTTCTAGAGAAGGTAAGCATTGTCTCTGAAAATCCCTATAATGTCAGTTTCGGTGTTGACCTTGGAAAAACTTCACCAGGAAATGGTTGCAATCCTGGGGGACTACTTTTATAGCAGCAGGCCAATGAAAAGTGAAAATCGTGGCGATAAAAACCCCTGGTTTAGCAGGGGCTGTAGGGTAGCATAGCGAACGCTGCTGTTATCCCTGGGGGGGGGGGGTGACTCCTTAAGTATTAGGGAAGCTAGGGAAGATTTTAAAATGATTATTTTTAAAGCTAAATCAGAACGGGAAGTAGATAGATGGCAGGCTATTAAGACCGCCCAGACGCAAAAGATGTGAGGGCCTTCTGGAATTTGGTCCATACAGGGAAAGTAGAGGGTAAGACTACTATTGAACCAAATATTTGCGAGGATGCCTGGCGCCTATATTTTACAGAATTATATTCACTTTCGTCAATTGAATTAAGTGAGTTGCCGGTTTGTCTTTTAACCGCCGATCCCACCTGGAGTATACCACCCTGCACCGCGGCTGAGGTGCAATCAGCCTTAGCTAAGCTCCAATTGAATAAAGCGCCAGGATTAGATAGGATCCCCTTATCTCCAATTACTTTTTAATGCAATTCTTCAGGGCCTTCAAGCCCTCTGTACATGGGCTGGGGCTGAGATCATCCCCATTTATAAAAAGGGGTCTCCCATGGAACCGGCCAATTATAGGCCAATTAGCCTCATTGATGTATCTCAAAAAATGTATGCGAGGGTGTTATTAGAAAGGTTGCAGGAATGGATTAGAGACCATGATATTTTGACCCTGTTGCAAGCAGGCTTTAGGGCTAAAACGTCCACTATAGATCAGTTATTCAAGCTCCAGTGAATCTACTGGAAGCATGTAGTTTTGGAAGGCGGGAGCTTATATCTAACTTTCGTGGACCTGAAATCAGCTTTTGATATGGTGGACCGTAACCAGCTGTGGAGTATTCTGCTGGCTATGGGGGTCCCACCATATCTATGTTTTCAGCTCAAATGACTTCACGAAGGTACCTTTGCTAGAGTAAGGTATGGCAAGAAAGGGCAGTTGACGGCTCGTTTCCTGTTGGTAAGGGGTTAGGCAGGGTTGTGTGCTCGCACCGACCCTTTTTTCTCTCTTTCTAAATGGGTTGATAAAAGATCTTCTTGCCATTAAGGACATAGACTCCCCGAAATTGGCAGTTCGTAGATTTCCCGCATAAATGTTTGCGGATGACACCCTGCTGCTCTCGAAATCAGCTATGGGTATTCAGCGTGTGTTAAATCAATTTAGCCAGTTCTGCAAAAAAAGGAACCTTGTGGTTAATATTAATAAAACCAAATACATGGTCTTTATTGCTAATTCCATCAATTGCCCTCATCCGATGATGGAGGATGGACCCCTGGAAAGGGTACCTATTTTTGATTATTTGGGTCTCTCTTTGAATTTTGACCTTTGACATGGATAGTTTGTTTGATGTTCAGGTCTAAATACCCGATCCTTGAACTTATAGCAAGTTGACACTTATAATACTCCAGCCTTAACGTTCTTATCCACAATGTTCTGTTTTGTTAAAAGATAGCACAACTAAAAGCATTTCTAAAACATATAAATAGTTTCTTCATCACATACTTTTCTTAAAGTGGTGATGCATACTATAATACTAATAGTGAATTAAATAGTTTCTTTAAACCATATTGTTCTTAAAGTGCTAATGCATAATACAGTACTGGTAATGTAAACAAAATATGTTGCCACATGATTTATGGTAAAGTTACGGCTGGCCAATTAAAGTGTAAATGCATGTTTGACAGTACTTTCAATGTAAACAATATACTTTTTGACTTCCAACTTCTAGGACATGAATTTGTGCAAATAACCACTGTGCTTAAAAAAACCTCTAACTAATGTGTACCTATCTAAATACCCAATTCTAAAACCGTGTAAAAAATATATGTGTAAAATTACTAGAAACTGGCGACTGCTTAAAACCAAATTGTTAAAATACAGAAGTCACTTGATGATATAATAGATCATTCTGATTCTTTGTATGATATTAGATTAGATGCTCTTAAGTTGTTAAAAAAATGTACGGACTCAGTCAAAATATCATGTTTAGATGCAGGTGTAGAGTTCCTTTGTAATATTAAGACCCCTTGGGGACTTGTTGTCGAGGTCTAGAATATAACATGTTTCTAGCCGCCTCAAAGCTTTCTCCCTGTCTCCACCTCTTTTCTTGGGTGGGACGGCATCCAGTAGAAGAAATTTCAAATCCATGGGGTTTGCTTTATATGCTTCCTCAAAATGCCGTGCCACACGATATGCTGTATCCTTGTTTTTAATGGCCCTGATGTGCTGAAGTGTCCTCTTGTGCCCATGTAGCATCGTACTACTTACATATTGTAGGGTACACGTACCCTCTAGCACATATGCCACATGATCAGATTTGCAAGTGAGGGCTTTGTTGATTTGCCTCACTTGGTCACTAAATGGGGTACTGTAGGTGGTCTTTTTAACACCTTGCCTGCGGCGCCAATTCTCCCCTGTGCTGAAAATTCCAATCGCGGGTGTGGTCATGACGGAACGGTTCCATCATGAGCACAGCGCTACCGATGCTCATATCTGAAAGAGACACGTTAGTGATAGATTCCTTACCTTAGAATATCCCCAGGCGTCAGACTGGATCCGGAATTTTTTTGCGTAGCAGTACCCTTGCGCGTCGGTAGGCGTTGTCTGCAGCTCCGCGTCCGCTGTCGGCGTCGTGGGCGCCGTGATGATGTCGTCGGAGTACTTAGACGCCGCCTCCGCGTGCTGACGTCAGTTCTTCTTTTTTCCGTGCCAGCAGCGCAGATCCGGAAAAAGTGGTACCTTAGTCACTTTTTTACTAAAACTTTTTTTGATCTTTTGATCATCCTTTTTCGAAGTCTTCGACTCTGAACGGTGCCGGTAGGGATGCCTGGTTTTAAGCCCTGTGAGGATTGCGACCGGCTGATATCGGTCACGGACCCTTACAGTCGGTGTCTCCACTGTCTCGGCGTCGACCACGACGACAAGACCTGTTCCTACTGGCGGGCCCTGACTTCGAAGGCTAGACGGGAGCGGTCCCGTAAGTGACTCAAACTCCGGCAGTCGGCCCCGCGCCAAGAGAGGTCCCGGTCCGGACGGAGGTCGAGGGACCGGTCACGGGAGAGGAGCCATCGGAGCTCCGGGAGTCGACATCACTCCTCCGGGTCGAAGTCGTCAGGTAAGCACAAGAAGTCGAAGAGACGTCAACGCTCTTCTGACTCCCCCTGACGCTCGCACGACGTGGCCGGGAGTTCAGGTGGCACCGCCCACACGGCTCCGTCGGAGTCGCAGGTGCCGCGTCCGGCTTAATACCCTCCGGTCCCTGGGCCTAATGCGGCGCCGGAGGAGATCGAGCGGTTCCTCAGGGCCGTGCGGTCTCTCTCTCCTCCGACGGGCTCCACGGCGCCTTCGGGCCCAGCGGACCCATCTGGGGGTCCTAGCGGGTCGGCGGCTTCGGCCCCGACGCCGTCAGGTGCTTCGTCTCCGACGACGCCGGCGCCTTCGGGCCCGGCGCCGCAGGGCCCCACTGGATCCGGTGCCGTCCTCGGCGGGGCCGTCCCCGACGCCTCCCTCGACACGGTTCCGGCGCCTGAGCGGCGCCGCTGGGTGCCGCTTCAGACGCCGTTTGGAGGGAGAGTTCACTTTCCATGAACCGGCCCCATCCTTTGCTAACCCTGGGTACCAGGAGATGGGTGATGAGGAGGATTGGGAGGGGTCTGAGGACCCTCTGGCACGTGAATGCCAGTCTCAAGAGGACTGGGCAGGTGAACTTGGGGAGGCTAGTGGTATAGACACTTCGCCTGACACTGGCTTTGTCTCACCTCCTACCGTGGCTACGGAGGAGGGGGCAACCTATAGTGTGGTGTTGATGAGGGCGGCCAAGGCCTTGGGCCTTGAGCTCCCCGTCGTTGCCGTGAGGACTAACCTCCTCACCGAGGTCCTTAAGCCGCAGTCATGCTCAGCCGAGCCTCTGCTGCCATTTAACGAGGCCTTAACCGACGTTCTTTTGGGCACTTGGTCCAAGCCTGCTACGGGTTCGGCCATAGATAGACACGTGGCCAGACACCACTGCCCGGCCCCGGGCGACCCATGTTTCCTGTCCACCCACCCCACCCCCGAGAGCCTGGTCATCCAGGCCTCCAATTCCCAGACCGCATTCCCGTCGGCTCCGCCGGACAGGGAATCCAAGAGGTACGAGCAGTACGGTAAAAAGATCTTCTCCTCCCTTAGTCTGGGACTGCGGTCTTCCAACACCGCATGCCTCTTGGGCCGCTGCACCCACTCTCTGTGGGATACGGTTGCGGAAGTGCTGCCAGAGTGTCCGTTGGAGGTACGGGCCAAACTCGGCCAAGCCCTTGTGGAGGGCCGGGATGCAGCCAGATATTCTTTCCGGTGTGGGCTGGATACCACCGACTCACTAGGTAGAGCGATGGCAACGACGGTGGTGGTCAGACGTCACGCCTGCTTGAGGTCCGCCAACTTTTCGGCCGATGTCCAAAACACACTGATGGACATGCCGTTTGATGGCCGTCGCCTTTTTGGTGACAAGGCAGACCATGCGCTTGAGCACTTTAAGGACTCCAGGGCTACGGCCAAGTCCTTGGGCCTCTCGGCCCCGCGCCAGCAATCAGCTGCCTTTCATTCCTTTCGTGGCCACGGCAGGGGTGTACCCACACGTGCTGCCAGTCACGCTCCGCAGGGTAATACCCAATGCGGTGGCGGCCATGGAAACCGCCGTGGCGGCGGTCGGGGACAACGGCGAGGTCAGTCCACACCTTCCCCCGCAGCATCCGCCTCAAAACCCTCCTAGAACGTGCTTTCAGGCCTATGTGATGCCAGTGGGGGGCAGGGATCGCCATCACCTCCTCCACTGGCGCACTGTCACGTCCAGACAGTTGGGTGCTGCACATCGTCCGAAGGGGCTACTTCCTCCCCTTCGAGGCGACTCCTCCAGCCATGCCACCGCAGAACCACTGTGTATCGGGGGATCATTTGCGACTTCTGCAGGAGGAAGTTACGGCCCTCTTGGCCAAGGGGGCCATCGAGCGCGTTCCTGGGCCAGAAGTAGGATGTGGTTGCTACTCCCACTACTTTTTGGTACCCAAGAAGGGCAAAGGGGTCCTACGCCCTATCTTGGACCTAAGGAGCGTCAACGGCTTCCTCCGGAAGGAGAAGTTCAAAATGCTGACACTGGCTCAGGTCTTAGCTGCCCTGGACCCAGGAGACTGGATGGTAGCGTTGGACTTGCAGGACGCTTATTTCCACATCCCCGTCCTGCCGGCCAACCGGCGCTACCTGCGATTCACGGTTGGCCACGAGCACTTTCAGTATACCGTGCTCCCATTCGGCCTTACCAGCGCCCCACGGGTGTTCACAAAGGTGATGGCGGTGGTCGCAGCTCATCTGCGCAGGTAAGGGGTCTCAGTCTTCCCCTACCTCGACGACTGGTTGTTGAAGGCGGGCTCGCCCCAGACCGTCCTCAGCCACCTCCAGACTACGGCAGATCTCCTGCACCTGCTGGGGTTCTCCATCAATGTGCCAAAGTCACACCTGTGTCCCTCTCAGAAGCTCCTCTTCATCGGAGCGGTTCTCGACTCGGCGCGGTTTCGGGTTTATCCACCCGAACAGCGGGTCCGGGATATTCAGGCTCTGATTCCCATCTTTCAGCCGTTATCCCGGGTCTCGGTCAGGTTGACGCTGCGGCTTCTGGGGCTGATGGCCTCCTGCATCCTACTGGTGCATCACGCCAGGTGGCGGATGCGGGCTCTGCAGTGGGACCTGAAGTTTCAGTGGGCCCAGCAACAGGGCAACCTGTCCGACCACGTCCTGATCTCGGAGGGCACTGCAAGACAGCTGCAGTGGTGGCTCACGAACCGCGATTGGGTCAGCGGCAGATCCCTCTCCCTTCACCAACCGGAGCACGTAGTTGTGACGGACGCGTCCCTCCAGGGTTGGAGAGGCCACATGGGAGTGGCGGAGATCAGAGGCCTCTGGTCTCTGGCGGAGGCCCGGCTCCACATCAACCTGTTGGAGTTACGGGCGATTCGTCTAGCACTGAAGGCATTCCTCCCCTCTGTCCGGGGGAGTGTAGTGCAGGTGTTCACAGACAACACCACCGCCATGTGGTACTGCAACAAACAGGGCGGGGTGGGGTCGTGGACCCTTTGCCAGGAGGCTCTGCGCCTATGGCAATGGCTGGAACGCCAGTGCGTGACCCTGATGGCTCAACACCTGGCAGGTTCTCTGAACGCCAGGGCGGACGAGCTCAGCCGTCGGTGCATGACGGATCACGAATGGCGTCTGAACTCGGACGTGGCGCAAGGCCTCTTTCAGCAATGGGGAGAGCCTTGGTTAGATATATTCGCCACCGAAGAGAACGCGCAATGTCATCTGTTGTGCGCGTTGGAATTTCCAAGGCGGCACTCGCTCGGAGACGCTTTTCGTCGCGAGTGGAGTTGCGGTCTATTGTACGCCTTTCCGCCTATACCACTTCTGCCCAGAGTGCTGAAGAAGATCAAGCGCGACCGGGCCCAAGTCATCCTTGTGGCTCCGGACTGGGCACGAAGGTACTGGTATCCAGAGCTACTCAGTATGTCAGTCGATCCCCCAGTTCGTCTGCCTCTTCGGGAGGATCTTCTGTCGCAGCAGCAGGGGACGGTCCTCCACCCGAACCTGTCCAGTCTCCACCTCCAAGCTTGGAGATTAAGTGGCGACAGTTGAGGCCATTTGATTTGCCTCCTGATGTCTGTAATATCATTCTGGCAGCCAGGCGTCCCTCCACAAAGTCGGTATACGCCTGCAGGTGGAACAGATTTGTGGCATGGGGCACAGCAAAGGCTGTGGATCCTCTCTCTTCCCCTCTTTCTGAGGTTCTCCTCTTCCTTATTTCTCTTGCCCAGCAGGGCTCTGCTCTGGGCACTATCAAGGGCTACCTTTCTGCCCTTTCAGCCTTTCTGAGGCTGACTGATCAACCTTCTTTGTTCAAGTCCCCCATTGTAAATAGATTTCTTAAGGGCATCACACACACGTTCCCTCCTGTTCCGTTTGTGATGCCTCAGTAGGACTTGAACCTTGTTCTTACATTCCTGATTTGCGCTCCCTTTGAGCCACTTCACAACTGTCCTCTCCGCCTTCTTACTCTGAAGACTGCTTTCCTGGTTGCCATCACCTCTGCCAGGAGAGTGAGTGAGCTCCAGGCCCTTTCTTGTACTCCTCCTTTCCTTTCTGTCCATCCGGACAAGGTTGTGTTGCGTACTAAGCCATCTTTCCTGCCCAAGGTTGTCACAGCCTTCCACATCGGGCAGTCCATCACCTTGCCAACCTTCTTTCCGCCACCGCATCCCTCTAAAGAGGAAGAGCGGCTCCACCGTCTGGACCCAAAACGTGTGCTCTCATTCTACTTGGATCGCACACGCCAGTTCCGGGTGGATGACCAACTCTTTGTTGGTTACGTGGGCGCTAAGAAGGGGAAAGCGGTGCACAAAAGGACCATCTCCCAGTGGATCATCTTGTGTATCCAGGCATGCTACTCCTTGGCTAGAAAGGAGCCCCCTGTTGGATTGCGGGCTCATTCCACCCAAGCCACGGCGACTACAACTGCCCTGGGCCGGGGAGTGCCCTTACAAGACATCTGTCAGGCCGCTACGTGGGCATCACTGCACACGTTTGCAAGACACTACTGCCTGGACAGCCAAGTCCGGAGGGATGGCTTCTTTGTCCGTTCTGTCCTTCAGGACTTTCTGGTGTGATTATTGGTTCGCAGACCCACCACCGGGGTTGGTATTGCTGGGGTATCTATTCCAAGGTGAGTAATCTATCACTAACGTGTCTCTTTCAGATGCACAAGTTACTACTTGTGGAACGATATATCTGTAAGAGACATTAGTTAGTGATAGATTCCTTACCGACCCACCCATCCTTCCCGTTCTGCGAACCGATATCTAGGGTTAGGATTATCCCCTTTCAGGGCCCTAGTTTCAATGGCACCAGTGTTGGTGTTTAACATGGCTCAGCGCTTCTGGCGTGGAAAAGCTGTGTCTAAGAACTGACGTCAGCACGTGGAGGCGGCGTCTAAGTACTCCGACGACGTCATCACGGCACCCACGATGCCAACGACGGACGTGGAGCCGCAGATGACGCCTACCGACGCGCAAGGGTACTGCTACGCAAAAGAATTCCAGATCCAGTCTGACGCCTGGGGATATTCTAAGGTAAGGAATCTATCACTAACTAATGTCTCTTACAGATATATCGTTACACAAGTAGTAACTTGTGCGACGGAACCGTTCCATCATGAGCATCGAAGGGGTTAATACCATATTGGCACGCTTTACAGACTTCCTTTGGGATAGCCACATGGCCCTGGCTTGAGTAAAGGGGTCATTATGTACTAAGGTATCCTTCATGGATGGCACCTTAGTATATGTAATAACTGCACTTCTAGGGAGTAGGTGACCAATCACTGGGTCATCTAGAATAAGAGGCCAATTTCTGATTAACTTTCCTGTCTGTTGTATTCTCGAATAAATAAATCTATATATATATAATGTACATCTATATATATATATATATATATATATATATATGACAAAACATCGCCTCCAAGAAAGCAATCAGAGGCCAGAGGGGTTTTCACAGCACGGAGACACGTTTATTTTTGGTCCAAAACAGTAGCGGCGAATGCATTTCGGCATCTTGCCTTCCTCAGCGCCCTGTACTGTGTGGAGTCCTGCATCCTATTAGCCCAATACTGCTGCTGTAAGCAAGCGTGCCTTAAATGCCCCTCCCCAAATGTTTTAGCACACCTGTTGCTCGTTGCATAAATGTCCCAACTGCAACTCCCAGAATACATCATGGCTATGTCTCCAGGTCGGCGGCATGGGAAGCAAGGAAAACACATCGGTGTAGGCTCGCTGTTATTCCGCAGGTAGGTGATGCAAATGTCTCCAGGATAGGATCCAAACGTCCACGATCACCACACCGTGTCCCCTCGTACTGCTGCAACCGACTGCGAAGTAGGGCCAAAGTGGCATGGGGGCCGTCATTACAACAATATAACCCCCTACCGAAGGTAAAGTACCTAATAATCTCCAGTCCTTGTTTTTCGTAGTCGGTGGTCTCCGGACTTCTCGGTACCCCGAGTAACAAACGCCGACAAGCAACGTGGTGCCAGATTTGTCCGGGTCACTTCGTGCAGCAGGGCCATCCGTTTCCGCGTCACTGGCTGGCGCGGGAAAATATGACAAAACATCGCCTCCAAGAAAGCAATCAGAGGCCAGAGGGGTTTTCACAGCACGGAGACACGTTTATTTTTGGTCCAAAACAGTAGCGGCGAATGCATTTCGGCATCTTGCCTTCCTCAGCGCCCTGTACTGTGTGGAGTCCTGCATCCTATTAGCCCAATACTGCTGCTGTAAGCAAGCGTGCCTTAAATGCCCCTCCCCAAATGTTTTAGCACACCTGTTGCTCGTTGCATAAATGTCCCAACTGCAACTCCCAGAATACATCATGGCTATGTCTCCAGGTCGGCGGCATGGGAAGCAAGGAAAACACATCGGTGTAGGCTCGCTGTTATTCCGCAGGTAGGTGATGCAAATGTCTCCAGGATAGGATCCAAACGTCCACGATCACCACACCGTGTCCCCTCGTACTGCTGCAACCGACTGCGAAGTAGGGCCAAAGTGGCATGGGGGCCGTCATTACAACAATATAACCCCCTACCGAAGGTAAAGTACCTAATAATCTCCAGTCCTTGTTTTTCGTAGTCGGTGGTCTCCGGACTTCTCGGTACCCCGAGTAACAAACGCCGACAAGCAACATGGTGCCAGATTTGTCCGGGTCACTTCGTGCAGCAGGGCCATCCATTTCCGCGTCACTGGCTGGCGCGGGAAAATATGACAAAACATCGCCTCCAAGAAAGCAATCAGAGGCCAGAGGGGTTTTCACAGCACGGAGACACGTTTATTTTTGGTCCAAAACAGTAGCGGCGAATGCATTTCGGCATCTTGCCTTCCTCAGCGCCCTGTACTGTGTGGAGTCCTGCATCCTATTAGCCCAATACTGCTGCTGTAAGCAAGCGTGCCTTAAATGCCCCTCCCCAAATGTTTTAGCACACCTGTTGCTCGTTGCATAAATGTCCCAACTGCAACTCCCAGAATACATCATGGCTATGTCTCCAGGTCGGCGGCATGGGAAGCAAGGAAAACACATCGGTGTAGGCTCGCTGTTATTCCGCAGGTAGGTGATGCAAATGTCTCCAGGATAGGATCCAAACGTCCACGATCACCACACCGTGTCCCCTCGTACTGCTGCAACCGACTGCGAAGTAGGGCCAAAGTGGCATGGGGGCCGTCATTACAACAATATAACCCCCTACCGAAGGTAAAGTACCTAATAATCTCCAGTCCTTGTTTTTCGTAGTCGGTGGTCTCCGGACTTCTCGGTACCCCGAGTAACAAACGCCGACAAGCAACATGGTGCCAGATTTGTCCGGGTCACTTCGTGCAGCAGGGCCATCCGTTTCCGCGTCACTGGCTGGCGCGGGAAAATATGACAAAACATCGCCTCCAAGAAAGCAATCAGAGGCCAGAGGGGTTTTCACAGCACGGAGACATGTTTATTTTTGGTCCAAAACAGTAGCGGCGAATGCATTTCGGCATCTTGCCTTCCTCAGCGCCCTGTACTGTGTGGAGTCCTGCATCCTATTAGCCCAATACATATATATATATTGCCGTAGAAGAGTTTCTTAAGAAGGAAACTAAATACATTCAGCAGATCCTTTTTAAAATGTTTTTTACTAGCCATCAAAGTTTTGTCCTAAAGAGAAGCACAGAGATGTCATCTTATTACCTGTTTCCTCTATACATTCCATAAAATATATTGTGTAAAACATAAACAGAATATGTGCAATACTGCTCTCAAAAAAAGAAACCTTCTGTTTATATGCTCATTGTATTAACTCAGCCTAATTCAGTTAGCTTCTAAAACCAGTGGAGTAACAAAGGCCCCAGCATCCCCTGCAGTGCTGGCGGCCCCGAGCTCCAGGGGCCCCCTAAATCAGTACATTGGCCTGCAGCGCTCCTGAGTAGGTCTGGATGAGGGCCCTTCCATGTATTTTGCAGGGGGGGGCCCTCAAGTTTTGTTACGCCACTGTCTAAAACTGTTTCTTGTTTTGGGCTTTCACTTTGTTCACACTACATGGCCTTTAGTAGGCCTTCATAGCAGTATTTAACTAAGAGACAATGTATGATTCAATGCGTTAAACAATACAAATAGATGTAATATGCTTGGAATTAATCTAAAGACGCTAATTGTCCTCTTAAAATAGCTGTTACTTTAAGAACAGTGTCTGCGATAAAAACATAAATTAACACGAAGAGTCAACAAAATAAATAAATTATCATGCTTTCTCATTGACTTACTTTGGCATATTTACAAAGGCATTTTGGAGTACTGAACGTAGTACTCCGGTAGTATTCTTTTACGTACTGCTACATTGTTTTATGAATTGATCCCAGAAACATTTAAAATAGGAATAAAATGTGAATATTCATATACAATTGTAAAGGAATGTGCCCTCCGCAGTTTTACTAATAGGAAGATTAATGTTCTGGAGCTGATACACAAAAACAAGACATGTAAGGGTATGCAGAAGAGCACTTCTGTAGTACTACCTCCCATACTCAACTGAAAGGGGATCAGTTTCTTTTTTGCAAAGACCTTAGCGCTGTGGTATACTACTTGTACATAACTTTTGATCAGCTTGATTCTGAAACCATTTTTTAATTCAAATCTGTACACTATGCAGCAGATATTGGATTAGGCGGTTAGTGCTGTACATTCAGTGTAAGGCGGGGAGTCTCCTGTGCTGTGAATCCGATGGAGGGTCAGAAAGCTAAACAAGCCTTCTTGCCAGGGTGAATTTGTGCCTGAAGGAAATGTAAATGTGCGCATCTGGTCAATCTACAAATGTAAAGGGTACTTGGAGGCCGGTATTGGCTTTAATAAATGGAATCAGTTAAAGCTTCCTGATAACACAGATTTAGGGCCTAATTAAGAGTTTGGCGGTCCATAGGACCACCAAATCTGCGGTGGAGGTGCGGTTGTGGTCAGGAACCACCCCACCCGACTGCCGTATTACGACTACGGTGGTCGGACTTCCAAGGCACCGCCACAACCATCAGGGATCCGCGATCCAGATCTGCAGTCTTGCGGCGGTCTGGGGAAGCAATATATTTGGCAGTGCCACTGTGGCACGGCACTGCCAAGTATTTTTACGAGTTTACTCCAACACCAGACTTTTCATGGTGGTGAGCCTGCCATGAGAAAGCTGGCAGAGGGGAAACAAAGGGGGGCTTTTAGGGCCCCCTGTTGCTCTTGTGCACATGGATGAAAGCAAGGGGGCACATGTTGTGCCCCCTTTTCTATATGCACCCCCTATCCTTCACTGCATGGACTACACAGCCCATGCCGTACAGGAATGGTCTTAGGCGGTCCCATTATGGTACCTTTTCAATAGGCACCACAGTGGGACTGCTGTGCCTCCCGCTAAACAATGAGGAAGCTCGCAATCTGGCGTGCGGACAGCAGTTGACTTTGGAGGTCTGGCGTGGGTGGTGGCCCGCTCCCAGAGCGACAAAGTCGTAACCAGGCCTTTAGTCTTTTGGAGTGGTTGTGCAAGGGAGCTTTCATCGGAACTATGACGTGAGTGCTTTTAAAAGGCAGTTATCAAAAAAATTCAGTCTGGGTCTTACTAAATCAATATTTTGGAAGCACTTTTTATCTTAAACTTTTTGCACATTCTGTTGCAGCCATTCTCATAATGTGTATAATGCAAGTTTGAAATAATGACTTACGTATCACAGTGCTTTCTGTCAAACATTGACCTCATAGCACTAAACAGATAAAGGCCACTATTCAGTGCACCAGCCAGGATTCAATTCTGTGGCTCTCTGGTCACACACAGAGACGTCTGCCGTGCTTTAACTAACAGAGGTTGTATATAATGTACGATAATGCATTTCCCACTTATTAACTTAACTTGCATTTATTTTTTATTTATGCAGTGCATTATGTTATATGTAGTTACCAAAAGGTGAAGGACCGAAAAAGATTACAGAGCATTTTGTTTAGTTAGTGTCTCATTCGACCCGTCCATTTTGCGCGCTGCGCGCAGCATTACAGTTCCCATGCGTTTTTTTAATACACTGTCAGGATTGTGCATAAGGTTGATATTTTCTCATTTGATAGCTCTCAAACGATCATTATCTTAGAAAACCTTCCTAGCAGTCCAAGCGGTTTCAGTTTCTGATAACAGAAGCAATGTTGCAGTGCCATCCTGTGGCTAAAGACAAAACTGCACACATTTACCTGCAGAAATGATCTTTCACAAATCAAAGTGTAGGAGAGGGTGCGGCGACTGACACCATTGCTTGAGTTTAATTGTTCACTTTAAAGCTATTTTTCTACTGGGCCTGCCGGACAAAAACTGTAGTGGGCTTGTTTAACCCTACAATAAACAGGAATACAGTGACAAAAATGTCTACCAGGGAATAGGTCAGCTATAGTCTGTGAAATAAACCACAGGGGAAGCTCCACTAGCGGCCCCCCCTCCCCTAGTCAGGATCATTGGATTATGGCCCACCTGGAGCATGGGTAGGTAGCGCTCATCCTGCCTGTCTGTTGCCACTAGTCTGTCCCTTGGCAGTCCTGTTAAGTGCACCATGTTCAACTGTAGCAATGACTCAGCTGGCCTCAAACATAACATGACCTGCCGCCTATATTTATTTGTAGAGTTTTATAGAGCGCAAACTTGACCAGAAGGCATCAGAGCACTTCACAGTGCTTGCATAGTAGTAGTTATATGCAGGGCTTTAAGTGGGCTGAAAAAACTGGGCGGGGGGGGGTCTTTTAAAGGCGCGTGGCCAATGTAATCATGGGCGTGGATTAAAAACACCTACGCTAGAAAATCTGTGCTTAGCATAGTGTGCCCCTGACTTGTATTTTGCCTTTTCTGTCATTGCATTCAGATATATGACACAACAAGTAACATCATACCTACAACAAGTCACGACTATTGGCTTTGTCAATGGTTGTTAGTTGCATAAGATAAATAAGCAGCAAATATGGCTTGTATAGCATATGAAAAAAGCTTCCACTTAAATCCCTGGTGACACCACGACAATGTTGCTGCTCCTGAGTCTCAAAAAGAGAAGGGAAATCCAGAGAGAAAACTAGTCCCTTTAAAGATTTCCCTTCCCCTACAAGGCTCACCTGGCATGACGTCATGCCGTAACTTCACTAGTGAGAAATGAGCAGTGTGAGCATGTGCACAGCGATGTGCCTGCTGTCACTGCAGTCCGGAAAAAAATGGCCCACTTAGTGCCAGGGCACAAAACAGAGCCCGATAGAGACCCGCTTTAAGGCCCCCATTAAAAAAACTACTGGTGCTCAACAAAGCAAAGACCCGGTCCACTTAAAGCTCTGGTCATATGGTTTACATATTACATATTAGGGTAGACATGATGGCATAAATGAAAAATAAAAAGGCATTAGGATCAGTGACAGATACATTTTTGAGGTAGCAACAGCTTCTAAGTATAGAAAATGTTTTAACATTGCATAGTAGCAGTACATATTTTGGTAGGCATAAAGACATTATGGATGGCAGTAAGTAAGCGAAATACACAAAGGCATTTTCGAGGTAGAAATGACTTATAAATATAGATATTGTTTCAACAGGGCATATTAGCAGTACACATTGGGGAAGGCATAAAGACATAATGGCAGTACATAAGCGAAACATATGAAGGCATTAGGATCAGTAGATAATCAACCTAATTACGTTTTTGACAGCACATATGTATGAATAATGTTTAACAGTGCATAGAAACAATTGCACAGGGTTTTACAGGGAATCAGTAAACATACAGAGAATCAAATTATAACAGTGGGATGTGGCGTGCTGTGGGTTGGATGGACAAAATAGTTCAGGGGTGTTTGGCGATGGGCCTCTTGGGGCAGGTAGAGTGGAGGCATAAGAGTTTTCCATGAGATATAGGTGATGAAGCTTAGTCTTGAATTTGTTGGGTGACAGCGCCGGTCAGCCGGAAGCTTTAGGAGGCTGGATTCAAATAGGAGAAGGAGTTTCAATTTTGTCTTGAAGTGAGGCATAGACTGATTGGGGTAGCGCGCTCCAGATTCTGGTGGCGTTTCCAGAGAAGGAGCAGGAGTGAGGTTTCTTCTTCTTGAATTTGGGCTAAATCAGGAGAAAGCTGTTTGAGCTCCGAAGAGGTCTTGTTAGGCCAGCATTTGATAGCTTGAGAGGTAGATTTTTTAATACGTGTGGAGAGCTTTGCGAGTTATGCATACAGTTCTAAATATAGCTCTTGCCTCTGTTGGAAGCCAGTTGAGCTGTTTGAGAGTGGGAGTGATGAGGTCATGTTGCCTGTTTCTCACAATAGTAGCCTGGCTGCAGCGTGGAGTGTTGCTTTCAGATGGGCTACGTATGTTTTTCGGGCACCTGTAATCGTAGCGTTTCCATAGTCCAGTTTGGTCTATATGGCAATACCAGTGCCTGCTCAATAGACAGATGTGTGTTCTTCACGGGGGTGGCATACTCCAGGCTATATAAAATGCTTGGATGGCTAAGTAGTAAAAACTCAAGTTCAAGAACAAGGACACTTCTTTTATCCTATGAAATTCCTTTTTTTCTCTTCTAATACAAACTTGCTACTACGCCCCCACAAGATCAATCAATGGTGGCTTCAACCTATCAAAGATTTCTTTTGTGAGTACCACTGACACAATGAAATAGAGATTCCACAGGTTGGGAAGTGCCGCCATTTTGAGGACCGTTCAAGGCTTCACTTAAGCTAAAGGCAGTGCTTAATATGGAAAGTAGCATGGCACGGCTCTTTCAGGAGGCCACTCCAGCTTCCACTATCCATTACCCCTACCAGCTCCAATGACAAGATATTATTTATATTTAATGTATATTGAACTATTAAACACTTTTGTTGTGCTCATCTAAAGATTAGGTAGACAGTGCCACCATGTGGTGACTGTCATTAGTGCTGGTGTTGTGAAGAAAATGACAGCCCCCGGGGGAAGTGAAGGTCGCAGACCAGTCTTCCCCCGGGGCTATTCGCGCAAGACCGGAAGGGCAAGGTGGGGGTGGGAGTTAGAGTATTGGGGAAGGGACAGGATTTTAGGAAGTGCATATAAGGTGTCAGGAGAAGAGGATCCGGCCTCTTCCTGACACCTTTGCACCACCAGGGGTTTTTAGAAGATACAAGTTTGTGTGCAGGTTAGTGGGGGCTGGTGGGTGGGTTTGCGTGGCGCACATTAGGGGCGAGGATGCAAGGATACTTCAGGGACTTCCCGCAACTCTTGGGGGGGGCAGTGATGTGGGTGTACTCAGCTGGGCTGGTCACGTCATGGAGGCCGTTTATGTCCTTGGGAAATGGGGGTCGGGGTACCGGTCCTTGGGCACCCGGGTACTTAGCCAGCGTTGCTGCCCAGAATCCAGGGGGGGCACTTGCGAGTCAGTGGTAGCCGCATGGGGAGGGGGGGCGGGTGCCGCGTGCAGGTAGTTGTCTGGGTATGGGCCTGGTGCGCAGTATTTCTTGGGGTGGGCCTGTTTGGGGAAGGGCCCTGAGTCACGCCAGGCTGGGGTGTAAATCCCGGGGGGGAGCTATGCAAGTCTCTGCCCAACTCCGGTGGAGGTATGGCGCATTCCGGCGGAAGCGGAAAGGGAGGGCTGCAACCCACTCCTGGGCGGTTTGTTTCTGGGGCGGCCGGCGGAGGTAGTATTTTAGTGGTTGAGGCGGCCGGCAGAGGTAGTATTTTAGTGGTTGAGGCGGCCAGAATCGCCCGCCCGGCCGTTACACACGCGGGGCATGTAGATTTAGGCACAGAGTCGTAGCAGGTCCTGGAGGCTGGCTAGGGCCCCTGCCAGCATGAAGCCGGCATGCGTGCTTGGGGAGACGCAATTGCTTTGGGGAGGGGGTGGGGGCTGGCTCCTGGGCTGGAGCTGCTGAGCCAGCCTACATGGGCGGAGGGGGTCTGGAGGACGTCGGGAGGTGGCAGCTCTTTAATGCGCCTGCTCTGAGCTGACCGCGGGAGTCGGCGCTTGCAGTGTGATTCCTGCGGGCTCCAAAGCAATGTTGGGTCCCTGTGGGAGGTCACGAAGTGGGTTGCACCACAATGAGGTGAGGCAGGCCTACGTCTGGCGCCTTGGAGCCTTCAGAGGTTGGGGGGCCTCAGTCAGGAGGCGTGCTGGGGGGGCAGGCTGGGCCTGGTTAGGTTAGTTTCTGCCGAAGGGGGGGGGGCTGGGGTTTGCGGCGGGCCACTGGCACGGGGGGGTTATTTTGCCGCCACGGGGTTACCAGGTCAGGGTGATGGACTGCCAGCACGGCATGATGCCCGGTGGTGCTGGGGCCCTTCCGGGTTGGAGCGGCCTGGAAGGGGGGGGAACCAGGACCGGTCAAGTGATACCGGCAGTAACGGGGCATCGCCAGTGGGGCACACGGCGGCCCCAAGGCACTGGCCAGTAGCAGCAGCGGGGTCCGCGGTGGCCTGCCCCTCCAACGAGGGATCGCGCAGCTCATTCTACAATGTGGGTATTCAATTTGTGAAGTATGATTTGTGTGGTGAGAGGATACAGAGTTGGGAGTGTGACATGGTACGAGGGTGGGGAGTGTTGGATGATAGAGGACAAGCAAGGACGGCTGTGGCTCAGTGGGGTTTCAGGGAGGGGATTGGGGGTAATGTTGTATGGTGCAATGGAGGCTGGGGAGTTGGACGTGGTGACTGGATGGGAATGTTGGCTGATGAAAAAAGTACGGGGTCGGTTGTGGCTGAGTGGGAATGTTTTGGGGGGTGGGGAGGAGTAGAGGTAATCAGCCTGTTTTACTTTTGCAGGAGGCGAGTATAGCCTCGGATGGCACTGTGGACGTGGAACATAAGGGCGTGGTCACGCCAGAGAGGAGGTGGAGGTCATGGACGGACTCTCAGGTAATGAATTACATGGAAGCTGGGGTCTCAGGGAGCATGGGTAAGAGGGGACTTCAGCAGGTCGGCTGTGATATGTGGGGATTGTAAGATTTGGCACCGTGGCAGGTGCAGTGGCGGCATCATGCTGGAGTTATGGGAGCCTGGCGCTCTGGTGGGGATGAATCCATATGGACAATGTGTTACCACACGCAATGAAGGGTCAACCAAAGGAGCACATATTGTTGCTAGCCAGGCTGGATGTGGGTGTCGAATGGGACAAGGGGCCAGTTACGGAAAGAGGACATTGGTCTCAACTGGGCCCACATATTACTGTGTGGGGGCGGGGCAGTTGCCCTGCGGATACGCCATGGTTGGCAGCGGAACAACAGGAGAGCTGGGGTTTCTTCGCATGACTGAGCATGGGGGAGGAGGGTTAGGGTTAGCCCTGACTCGACTGGACCAGAAGGGGCATCGATTTGTTGGTTAGCCTCTCCGCACAGTGAAGGTGTACTGGCATCATTATCTAATTCCCGAGGGATCACTTAATCAAGGGTGGGGTACTTGAGAGGCACCACCTTTCATGGGAGGTAGAACAGAGGCCATGCTGGGATTAAAGGATGAGCATGCAAAAGGGATGCATTGGGGGAGGTCCTTACACGGTTCCTAGAAGCCAAGGGCTTATGGCGCCTGTCTTTTTCAGATTGGAAGCCGGTGCTGCAGCACAGAAAAGGAAGGGTGCTCAGGCGTGGGTTAGGGGGTGGCGATGAGATCGTGAAGGGCGAGAGGCAGGCACTTTGCAATAGGTGGAGGATGACGAGGGATGGCAGACAATGGGGTTCACAGCAATGGCAGGGTTGATGGTCCGGTGGATCGGCCACTGTAGGGGTGAACTTGGTCAAATTAATAGGAAAGGGGGCAGGAGATTGGCCTGGGGGCTGGGTAGGTATGAGGCTTTTGACAGACGTGTTTTTGCACACTTGAGGGGCAAGCGGCATACAGGGGTGGGGAAGAGGGACGTCTGCCTCGACCGGGATGTGGCAGGGACCTTGTTGGACACTGGATATATAATGAGAGGTGGGGATTTGGGGGGTGCCACAGTCGTTGGGCGCTATACGGGGGAAAGGACAAGGAGCCCATGAGGTGGGGATATGGGACAATGTTGGGGTGTCGGTTACAAGGTGGAAGGGGCCTGGCCTGGGACGCGATAAATGGTGGGAGGCCCAAGGCAGGTTCCACGTGTATTTGACAGTGGCAACTTCAACGGAGTTACTCGAAGGGTATGGGGGAGGTGTCACGGAGATAGGGTGCTGCCGCCCAGGCATGGCTGGAGCGGGCCAGCAATACCGTGGTGTGGTTTCTTTATTTAGTGTTCTTCATGAAGTTTTTAGAGCACTAGTGAATCCCATGAGTATCGGAGAACTTTTAATGTGCTCAAGAAAAGCAACAATTGCCTTCCATCACAGGACGTGCGGATGCATAAGAGGTGTGTGCAGAATTCAGTCCGGTCTATGCTGTGAAGGGGAAGCAATATGCAATGGGTTGACTGTCAGGTTACCATCATCCTTGAGGGGCACAGTGAGAGGGGAGTCCATTGGTTTGTGGACGCCTAAGTTGGTTGACTTGGGCGGTAGTGTCTGGGTTGAGGCGCAAGAGTTCTGGTCCTTGTTGAAGCAAGTGAAGGAGGGGCGCATCTGAGAACAAAGGGGAGTGCGTTTCGCAGCCTGGAGAGCATTACCAGAGGAGAATCGGCATTGGGTCGTTTTACTCATTTTCAGTTTCTGGGGGACAAGGAGGGAGTTGGTGCTCTTAGATTTCCGTATTTTCCCGGCTTATCGTTAGATGGTTTGGGCTGAGGGAGACCACGTTTTGGATGGGACAGTTGGGCAGAGTGCAAGGGAGCCTGGAATGTGGCTAGGGAGGATGGTGGTTTGTCAGAGGCAACATGGGTCTAGGCAACAGGTACCTGTAGAACAGCCGATGGGCGAGGATGGTTCAGAAATGTAAGGGGGGTGCTGCACAAGGTGGAAGGTTCAAAGGAACAAGGACTGGTGTTTTTCCGGAGGTCAGGTGGTTTGGGGTGTTTTGAGGAATGGACCTTGGAGACGGAGCAAAATGGTGGGGACAACGCATAAGCGAAGGGTCATCGGCTGGGGGATGAGAAGGTTGTTTAGGGCAGCTGGTGTGTTTTGAGTTGGTCCATGGGCAGAGGTTATTAGGCAGGGCAACGCAGTGTAGCACAGTTGAGGCGTTTGTGAGGACAGGGTTTTGTACCTGGGACAGGGGGGGATGTGGGGGTGGTTGAGTTCTTTTGGATGCAGCGGACGGGTGCAGTGTTGCGTGGGTCATAGCAAACGGTTTAACAGGGAAAGGACTAAAGGAGAAGGGACATAATGCTTGCAGGAATAATCATTCTTTTTCTACTACAGGAAATAGGAGTAGATCGGTCTCCAGGGCGGTCGCCTGGTTGGGTGGCCATTCTCCAGAGCATTGGACGGCAAAGGCGGCAAACTAGCAGGTGTACAGACGTCACCAGGCGGGGAACAGTCATTGGGCTGTGCGATAATGGGGGAAACAGTGTAATGACAATAGGGCGGAATAGTGGCTGGTACGGCTGACATTGTCACAAGAAACAAGAGGGTATGAGGATACATGTGGGAGAAAGGAGTATTCTGGGACGTCAGGTTTGGCGTTGCACTATGGAACATGGAAGGGGATATGGTTCACCAAAATGGAATGTGGGACGATTTTGGTCACATGAATGTTTGTGCCCTGCAGATGTGGGGAGCGGGGTGCTATCGAACATGGGCAGGTAAAAGCCCGCTGGCGATGGGACTGTTTCGAAGAGAAACATGCAGTTTTGTTTTACAGGGTACACCTTTTGGTCGAAGGTTGGCCCGGATGTTATTTATTTAGATAGTAACGCAGTTTTAGGTCTTGGATGGTCATTCACCGCGATGGAGGGCACCTTTTCACGGACAAAGATTGGCATGGCAATGTTACTTGTGACGGGTCCAGGCGGTGGATGGTCATTCACCGTAAGGGGGGCACCTTTCATGGACAAGGTTTAGCCCGATAGTGTAACTTGTTTACACATGATGCAGGCCCTGGTGGTGGATGGTCGTTCACCACAATGGGGGGCACTTTTTAGGGCCACAGTTGGGCCCGAAAATGTTAACGGGTACACAGGATGGATGTTGAAGTGGTGGATGGTCGTCCACTGGAGCCGCAGTGTGGGGAAATGTTTGGTGCACAGGCACTGGGGGAGAAAGTGGTTCTGCGTAGGTTTGGCGCCTTTCGTGGCCAGCGTCTGTCCCAACGATAGTATTTTATACGGGACACAAGTTTAGGTGCTGGTTTCAGCACCCACCTGGTGCTGCAGGGTCGGCTGATGGGAGGTGAAAGGTGCACAAGAATAGGGGGCCAGGGAACCACCCTATGGGGGTTCCCTGGTTGGTGGTACTTTGGAGGGGTGGTGAGTCACATACGGGCGGATCCACCTCTCGGGAGGGAGAACGGTACACGGGTGACTGAAAGCGGTGCGCGGGAGGCAATGAAGGAAATTCAACAGAGGATGCTTGGAGGGCAAGTGAAGGTGAGAATGGGGAGAGGAATGAGGTCACCGAGTGAATGGGGAAGAGTCAAACAGGTGAGATGGTTTGGGGAAGGATGAATGGAGAATGAGTCTGTATGGGATGGGAAAGTATATTTATTGCATTTATGTATTGTTTAATAAAGTCTAAGTGGTTGCAACCTTGTCCTAATAAAATGGCCTTTTACGCTTCAAGTAACAGCGTGGAGTGTAGTTATTGCGCGATGCCGGCGTAGAGCACCAGAAACCAGTGAATCCTCTGCAGCAGTGGCTAAAGTCATTACAGTACACCTCTCCTGCTGAGCCTCTGATCTGGCAATCGCGGCTCCAATGTTATCAATAACAAGGGTGCCAATATGAATGCTTATGCAAAGTCACTACTCCAGTTCAACAGCAACTCAGAATCGATGTCTATGGCTGAGTCATTTAATGGCAAGGCCTCAGATGTCTCTCACTTAATATTTAGATCACCAAGTACTTTCGGCACTGATTCCAGATGTGAGCTGGGTCTCCACCATACAGAACAATGCAATCTGCATAAAAAGAAACTAGAAGCAGCCTACCCTAGAATGTCGACCCCAGTTTGGACGCACCTCACACTGTAAAAGCAGGTGGTGCCACCACAATGGATAACAGCATCAGGGATGACAGATGTCAATGTCCTTTCTCTCCAATGTTGGTGTATCATGGGAAAGGTGCCCACCGCTCATTTTACACATTCCTGAATAAAGGCCAATGCTTTGTCTGTGTGTGACTGCACTGCAGCAGCCTGCATGATTACGCTTCTCTGATGTAATAATAACACGGCCGGACTGGGAACAGAAACCAGAGGCCTGGCACTTCAGCTCTCGATTGGCTTCGGGGGCGCTGCTACTGAGAAACGCCGAGGTGCTACTAGAAGGGTGTGCTAGTGTCAAGCACAGCTGCTGATTTTCTTACAGGGGCCCGATATTACAGCAATGCTGCCAAACTAGCCCCTAGTAACACAGACAGCCCTCATGGGTCAAAAACCAGTCCCCACCCTTCCAGCCTGTAATGTTGCCAGTTAGGGCCCGACCATGTGACGGGGTCCCTAGAGTGCCCCCAGTTCCACCACCCCTCCGGGCGTGCATGTTTGGATTAGCCCGACGCACGCACGGAGGGCATGTATGGTAGTGAATAAAGAGCCCGGGGCTCCGGGCGTGGTCAAGCAGTTTGCTAACCACAAGCCAGAATTAACAGAGTGAGGATGGGCGGCCGTGCTTTTAGTTTCACGGCCGCCACACTATGGAATACTTTACCTCTGGCTTTGAGGAGCAGCCAAGATCTGCCCTCTTTTAAAAGGGATCTCAAGACCTACCTGTTTCCAAGAGCAATGTAATACATCTTGCCTGATGTTAGATACGGTCTCAGCGCCAGGATACCCTTCCGGGTGACAGCCGCGCTTAACAAGCATTAAATACATACATACATACAAGCTAGAAACAACGTGTGGTCTGGCAGTTATTTCTAGGCCTAGGCCACGATTCTAGATTGGCGACGAGGTGGTCTCGACACCCCATCGTGTGCCCTATAGCACCTTGCTCTGGCCCACGGAGAAAGTCATCGGAGCTCCTGCAGTCTCCCTCTCCCCTGGGACCGCTCCTCCGCCTGGCGAGCTGCGTCACCGAGAGGGGCCCCCAGCTGTCTGGCACCCTGTGCACCCTCCCGGACTTATCGCTGCCTCCCTCTGTAACTCCCGAACACGCTGGTGCACTCTCCCTGCCTCCCCTGCCGGCAGTGGTGTTACGGTGCAATTTGAGGTGAGCGCGTGCTCATACCAGCACTCCCGCCGTGGTGCCCCATTGGGTCCTGCCCCAGCAGCCCATCAAGGCCCAGTGACTGCCTCCCACCAGCCCAGAGACTTTCACTCTCGGCGGGAGCCGCTCCCGCGGAATACCACAGCGGCCCTGATAAAGCTCACGCTTCTCCCATGCAACGTGCCGCCCCGGCCCTGCCAATCCTCACGCATCTCGCGTGAGATGCCGTTTGGCCCATTTTGAAGCCCTGGATCGCGCCTCCTGCCTGCCCAGAGCACCTGGTCTTCCGTGCAGTCCAGAGAGCCTGCCAACTACACCTGCACCCGCCCTCGATAGCCATGGCCAACGTGCCCCCCCCGGAGTCATTCACAGTCACCGGCATGCCACCGTCGCAGGTGGCACGGTGGAGAAAATGGGTGGAACGCCTAGAGAACTACTTTGTGGCGACGGAAATCGCGGCTGAGCGGCGGCGTGCCATGCTGCTGCATCTCGGAGGTGGGGCGATCCACGACATATCGAAGGACGTAGCGGAGAGTGGCCCGCCCCGAAACTACGCCACGTTGTGCGACGCCATAACGGCGTATTTTGAACCCTTCGCCAGCGCAGATTATGAAAGATTCCTGCTCCTCCAGGCCCGCCAGCTCCCAGAAGACTCTGTGGATGTCTTTTACGCTAGACTGAAGAAGCTGGCCAGCACGTGCACCCTCCCCGATGTGGACACGAGATACGCGCTCAGTTCATTCAAGGCTGCGCGTCTTCGAAACTGCGCGAAAGGATTTTGGAAACGACAACATGTCCATGCGTGACATCCTGGCGTTAGGACGGTCCAAGGAGTTGTCTAAGGCCAGAGCCGCGCACATGGAGCCTAAGCCAGCGGTCGCAGTCAAAACTGAGCCTGTGTGCGTCATCAAGACCGGTGCCACCGAGAACCTCACAAAACAACCCCGGCGAGGACGACCAAGACCGGCTCAGTCCTCCCATGACCGCGCCTGTGCATGGTGCGGGGGAGCAACGCCCCACAACGGAGCATGTCCGGCACATGGCAAGATCTGCAGCGCCTGTGGAAAAGCTAACCACTTCGCAAGCGTGTGTCTGTCGACACAGAGGAAGAAGCAAGGTGGCCCACCCAGAAGAGTAAGACAGCTAGAGCCACTGCCAAACACCTCTACCAGCAGTGACATGGACGATGACGAGGAAGACGTGGCCTCTGTCCACGTCGTGCGGATTCTCAACACCCTGGCAGCCACGCCATCCGCAGAACCCATGTGCACTGTCAACGTGCAGGGCCAAGCAGTGGCGGCCCTAATCGACACCGGCGCGACGATAAATCTAATGGCGGCCAGCGTGTACAGGACATTAGAGAATGCACCGGCGCACCATCCCACGAGAGTGCAAGTATACGCCTACGGCACCAGTCGCCCACTACGCCTGTGTGGGGTGTTCCGGACGGCCCTGTCATACAACTCTACTCACCTGCAAACTAAAATCTACGTGTCGCAAGAAGGATCCGGGTTCCTGCTTGGGTGCAGAACAGCCCAAGACCTCGGGCTGATGCATTTCGCACTCACAGCCCAAGCCCACAGCCTCGACCATCTCGTACTAGAACATACTTCGCTGTATGAGGGGATCAGCTGTTTGAAGGGACCCGCCATCCATCTCCATATAAACAAATCGGTCGCCCCAGTGGCCCTCCGGGACCGATGTATCGCGTTCCACCTACGACCCAAGGTAGAGGCGGAACTACGCCTACTCGAGCGAGCTGGAATCATCGAAAGGGTAAGCGGGCCAACTCCATGGGTGTCGCCCATCGTGATAGCCAAGAAACCGAAGCAGCCAGATGCCGTGCGGATATGCGTGGATATGCGCGCCCCTAATCTCGCTATCAAGCGTGAGCGCCACCTGACGCCAACCATAGATGACATCATTGGAGAATTGTCAGGCTCAAAGTGGTTCTCGAAAATGAACCTGAGGTCAGGGTACCACCAAATCCCCTACACCCAGATTCACGCCCGATAACCACCTTCTCCACCCACGCCGGCCTCTGGCGGTACACCCGGCTTAACTTTGGGATATCGAGTGCCGCGGAGGTGTTTCAAAACATCATTCAGAACGTCCTGCAAGGGCTAGACGGCGTGTTGAACATCAGTGACGACATCTTGGTCCACGCACCGACCCTGGATGAACACATCCGACGCCTCCAAGCGGTGTTCGCCCGGCTTCAAGAGCGGGGTTTGACCCTCCACAGAGTGAAGTGCGACTTCCTACGGAAGGACATTAGTTTCTTTGGCTACAGATTCTCCGACCAGGGAATTGGACCGGACCCAGAAAAAGTCAAAGACATCCACGAAGCCCCCGCACCACCAAAATCGGTAACGGCAGTCCGCAGCTTTCTCGGAATGGTCACATACTGCGGGCGGTTCATCAACGACCTGTCAGATCTCACTGGCCCTCTCCGTGACCTCACGAAGTCCACTGCCACCTGGGAATGGGGGCCGGAACAGCAAGAATCATTCCAGAAGACCAATGCAGCACTCTCAGCGGACACGACCCTGGCCTACTTCGACCCCCGAAACGTGTCACAACTCGTGGCAGACGCCAGCCCAACAGGCCTAGGGGCCGTGCTAACCCTGCAACAAGCATGTGGAGAATGGGCCCCCGTTGCGTATGCGAGCAGAACCCTCACGCCAACAGAACAGAGGTACTCGCAGATCGAAAGGGAAGCCATCGCCATTCTGTGGGGATGCCGGCATTCCCACATTTACTTGTATGGACACCCGTTTGTGGTAATCACAGATCACAAACCCCTTGTTCCGCTCTTTCAGGGATCCTCCTCACGACCTCACCCTCAAATTGAGAAGTGGGTGCTCCAGCTCCAGGAATTCCAATTCACCGTGGAGTATCGACCAGGCACCCGAAACCCTGCCGACTTCCTGTTGAGACATGCCCGCTCAGTCACTGACTCGGAAGCTGCAGAAGCTGCCGCCACAGAGGAGTACGATACAGTAAAGGGGGTGGTGATGGACAGAGTATCTGAATTAAGCAGAACACTCCTACCCAGTCAATAGATCAGGGCTTGATCCATCACCGTTTTTTAGCTCACTGCACCATCCTAGTTCAGAACCTGGCTAAATGCAAATTAGTCTGTCCCTGGCCCAGTGCATCATGGGAACAGGGCAGACCAAACTACCAAGCCAATTCTTTACCAGAAAGGAAACAAGCTTCCGGGGACCGGTTTCTGGCGTCACAGCCGTCTTCGGCCCGGCTTGCTTGAATCCTGATGGTGCAGTGAGCAAGGGACTCACGTCTGAGCATACCCTTCCACGCTTATGGTGGACAAAACGATACAGTAAAGGGGGTGGTGATGGACAGAGTATCTGAATTAAGCAGAACACTCCTACCCAGTCAACAGATCAGGGCTTGATCCATCACCGTTTTTTAGCTCACTGCACCATCCTAGTTCAGAACCTGGCTAAATGCAAATTAGTCTGTCCCTGGCCCAGTGCATCATGGGAACAGGGCAGACCAAACTACCAAGCCAATTCTTTACCAGAAAGGAAACAAGCTTCCGGGGACCAGTTTCTGGCATCACAGCCGTCTTCGGCCCGGCTTGCTTGAATCCTGATGGTGCAGTGAGCAAGGGACTCACGTCTGAGCATACCCTTCCACGCTTATGGTGGACAAAACGATACAGTAAAGGGGGTGGTGATGGACAGAGTATCTGAATTAAGCAGAACACTCCTACCCAGTCAACAGATCAGGGCTTGATCCATCACCGTTTTTTAGCTCACTGCACCATCCTAGTTCAGAACCTGGCTAAATGCAAATTAGTCTGTCCCTGGCCCAGTGCATCATGGGAACAGGGCAGACCAAACTACCAAGCCAATTCTTTACCAGAAAGGAAACAAGCTTCCGGGGACCGGTTTCTGGCATCACAGCCGTCTTCGGCCCGGCTTGCTTGAATCCTGATGGTGCAGTGAGCAAGGGACTCACGTCTGAGCATACCCTTCCACGCTTATGGTGGACAAAACGATACAGTAAAGGGGGTGGTGATGGACAGAGTATCTGAATTAAGCAGAACACTCCTACCCAGTCAACAGATCAGGGCTTGATCCATCACCGTTTTTTAGCTCACTGCACCATCCTAGTTCAGAACCTGGCTAAATGCAAATTAGTCTGTCCCTGGCCCAGTGCATCATGGGAACAGGGCAGACCAAACTACCAAGCCAATTCTTTACCAGAAAGGAAACAAGCTTCCGGGGACCGGTTTCTGGCATCACAGCCGTCTTCGGCCCGGCTTGCTTGAATCCTGATGGTGCAGTGAGCAAGGGACTCACGTCTGAGCATACCCTTCCACGCTTATGGTGGACAAAACGATACAGTAAAGGGGGTGGTGATGGACAGAGTATCTGAATTAAGCAGAACACTCCTACCCAGTCAACAGATCAGGGCTTGATCCATCACCGTTTTTTAGCTCACTGCACCATCCTAGTTCAGAACCTGGCTAAATGCAAATTAGTCTGTCCCTGGCCCAGTGCATCATGGGAACAGGGCAGACCAAACTACCAAGCCAATTCTTTACCAGAAAGGAAACAAGCTTCCGGGGACCGGTTTCTGGCATCACAGCCGTCTTCGGCCCGGCTTGCTTGAATCCTGATGGTGCAGTGAGCAAGGGACTCACGTCTGAGCATACCCTTCCACGCTTATGGTGGACAAAACGATACAGTAAAGGGGGTGGTAATGGACAGAGTATCTGAATTAAGCAGAACACTCCTACCCAGTCAACAGATCAGGGCTTGATCCATCACCGTTTTTTAGCTCACTGCACCATCCTAGTTCAGAACCTGGCTAAATGCAAATTAGTCTGTCCCTGGCCCAGTGCATCATGGGAACAGGGCAGACCAAACTACCAAGCCAATTCTTTACCAGAAAGGAAACAAGCTTCCGGGGACCGGTTTCTGGGATCACAGCCGTCTTCGGCCCGGCTTGCTTGAATCCTGATGGTGCAGTGAGCAAGGGACTCACGTCTGAGCATACCCTTCCACGCTTATGGTGGACAAAACGATACAGTAAAGGGGGTGGTGATGGACAGAGTATCTGAATTAAGCAGAACACTCCTACCCAGTCAACAGATCAGGGCTTGATCCATCACCGTTTTTTAGCTCACTGCACCATCCTAGTTCAGAACCTGGCTAAATGCAAATTAGTCTGTCCCTGGCCCAGTGCATCATGGGAACAGGGCAGACCAAACTACCAAGCCAATTCTTTACCAGAAAGGAAACAAGCTTCCGGGGACCGGTTTCTGGCATCACAGCCGTCTTCGGCCCGGCTTGCTTGAATCCTGATGGTGCAGTGAGCAAGGGACTCACGTCTGAGCATACCCTTCCACGCTTATGGTGGACAAAACAATACAGTAAAGGGGGTGGTGATGGACAGAGTATCTGAATTAAGCAGAACACTCCTACCCAGTCAACAGATCAGGGCTTGATCCATCACCGTTTTTTAGCTCACTGCACCATCCTAGTTCAGAACCTGGCTAAATGCAAATTAGTCTGTCCCTGGCCCAGTGCATCATGGGAACAGGGCAGACCAAACTACCAAGCCAATTCTTTACCAGAAAGGAAACAAGCTTCCGGGGACCGGTTTCTGGCATCACAGCCGTCTTCGGCCCGGCTTGCTTGAATCCTGATGGTGCAGTGAGCAAGGGACTCACGTCTGAGCATACCCTTCCACGCTTATGGTGGACAAAACGATACAGTAAAGGGGGTGGTGATGGACAGAGTATCTGAATTAAGCAGAACACTCCTACCCAGTCAACAGATCAGGGCTTGATCCATCACCGTTTTTTAGCTCACTGCACCATCCTAGTTCAGAACCTGGCTAAATGCAAATGAGTCTGTCCCTGGCCCAGTGCATCATGGGAACAGGGCAGACCAAACTACCAAGCCAATTCTTTACCAGAAAGGAAACAAGCTTCCGGGGACCGGTTTCTGGCATCACAGCCGTCTTCGGCCCGGCTTGCTTGAATCCTGATGGTGCAGTGAGCAAGGGACTCACGTCTGAGCATACCCTTCCACGCTTATGGTGGACAAAACGATACAGTAAAGGGGGTGGTGATGGACAGAGTATCTGAATTAAGCAGAACACTCCTACCCAGTCAACAGATCAGGGCTTGATCCATCACCGTTTTTTAGCTCACTGCACCATCCTAGTTCAGAACCTGGCTAAATGCAAATTAGTCTGTCCCTGGCCCAGTGCATCATGGGAACAGGGCAGACCAAACTACCAAGCCAATTCTTTACCAGAAAGGAAACAAGCTTCCGGGGATCGGTTTCTGGCATCACAGCCGTCTTCGGCCCGGCTTGCTTGAATCCTGATGGTGCAGTGAGCAAGGGACTCACGTCTGAGCATACCCTTCCACGCTTATGGTGGACAAAACGATACAGTAAAGGGGGTGGTGATGGACAGAGTATCTGAATTAAGCAGAACACTCCTACCCAGTCAACAGATCAGGGCTTGATCCATCACCGTTTTTTAGCTCACTGCACCATCCTAGTTCAGAACCTGGCTAAATGCAAATTAGTCTGTCCCTGGCCCAGTGCATCATGGGAACAGGGCAGACCAAACTACCAAGCCAATTCTTTACCAGAAAGGAAACAAGCTTCCGGGGACCGGTTTCTGGCATCACAGCCGTCTTCGGCCCGGCTTGCTTGAATCCTGATGGTGCAGTGAGCAAGGGACTCACGTCTGAGCATACCCTTCCACGCTTATGGTGGACAAAACGATACAGTAAAGGGGGTGGTGATGGACAGAGTATCTGAATTAAGCAGAACACTCCTACCCAGTCAACAGATCAGGGCTTGATCCATCACGTTTTTTAGCTCACTGCACCATCCTAGTTCAGAACCTGGCTAAATGCAAATTAGTCTGTCCCTGGCCCAGTGCATCATGGGAACAGGGCAGACCAAACTACCAAGCCAATTCTTTACCAGAAAGGAAACAAGCTTCCGGGGACCGGTTTCTGGCATCACAGCCGTCTTCGGCCCGGCTTGCTTGAATCCTGATGGTGCAGTGAGCAAGGGACTCACATCTGAGCATACCCTTCCACGCTTATGGTGGACAAAACGATACAGTAAAGGGGGTGGTGATGGACAGAGTATCTGAATTAAGCAGAACACTCCTACCCAGTCAACAGATCAGGGCTTGATCCATCACCGTTTTTTAGCTCACTGCACCATCCTAGTTCAGAACCTGGCTAAATGCAAATTAGTCTGTCCCTGGCCCAGTGCATCATGGGAACAGGGCAGACCAAACTACCAAGCCAATTCTTTACCAGAAAGGAAACAAGCTTCCGGGGCAATTTCACCCCGAGTGTGCTGGGGATGCTCAGACGTGAGTCCCAGGCTCTCCACACCACTGGAGTCAAGCTATCCAGGCTGATGAAGGCTGATAGCCAGAAACCGGTCCTTGGATGCTTGATTCCGGTCTGGGAAAGACATGGCTTGGTAGTTCGGACTGGACTGTTCCCATGAGGCACAGGGTCAGAGCTGATTTGCATATAGCCAGTGTCTAACCCAGGGTGGTGTGGAGTGCAAAAAAACGATGGATTTAGGCCCAGATCCTTGTACTGGAGTGAATGTATGACATTGTTCTACATTCTGTCCATCAACTGTGTTTTTTGCAATTTTGCCACAGAGGAGTACGTCAGGATGATCGTGGAAAGGTCAAGGCCCCCGCCAATCTCCCTGTATGAAGTGGCGAAAGCCACCAAAGAAGACGACTGCCTGCAGATCGCCATCCAGGCCATCACATTGGGAAACTGGAGGCCCCTCCAAAGCCCAGCATCCTTCCGCACACCTGAGGCCCAAGCAACCCTGAGGGCACTCCACCAAGTCCGAAACGAACTGTCTATCTCTCCGGAGGGATGTCTCCTAAGAGGCCCTAGCCTGGTACTACCCGACTGTCTCACCCAACAAGCAGACCTTCTGGCACATGGGGCGCACTAGGGCATCGTAAAGTCAAAAAAACGCCTTCGGAGCAAACTCTGGTTCCCAGGCCTGGACAGGGTAGTTGAAGAACTTGTCCAGCGGTGTCCCGTGTGTTTGGCGACCAGCCTACCTAACCCTCCGGCACCAGTGATCACAGAGGAAAGACCGACGTCCCCGTGGGTGTGAGCCAGTGCAGATTTTGGTAGCCTCCCCGGAGGAAAATACATGTTCGTGGTAGTAGACGACTTCTCACGATACCCCGAAGTGGAGATCTTGTCCTCGACTGCCGCATCAGAGGTAATTCCCCAGCTGGAAAAAAAAATCGCCACCCATGGCCTCATTGGGGAGCTACGCACGGACAATGGTCCACCTTTCAACGGCAGAGAACTGGATGAGTACCTGCTGTCCCACCGTATCAAACACAGACGCATAACCCCGAGGTGTCCTCAAGCCAACGGGGAAGTCGAGAGGCTCATGAGGATTCTAAACAAGACCGTTCAAATCGCATTAGCGGGCGGCCAAGGCCTGGAGCTGGCCCTCTATCAGTTCCTACGTGAATACAGGCTGACACCCCACTGCACCACAGGAGTCCCTCCAAGCCGCCTCTGTTTTGGCAGGGCAGTCACGGACACTATCCCACATCAACCCACCTGGGTGTCATCACCAATCCCGCACAACCGATCCATGGAACACAGAACGAAGACCAATCACGAGGCTTCCCGGAGGAGAAGAGTTGCTGACAGCCCCATCCAAATTGGTGACCGAGTACTAGTGAGAGACCGCCATCCGGGTGGAAAATTCCGCCTACCATTCGAACTAGACCCTTGGACAGGTACCAACATCAAAAAGGCACCCTGGTCACGGCAACCAGAGGCGGAGAAGAGGTCACGAGGAACGTGTCATTCTTTAAGAGAGTCCTGAGTGGAGAGGAGGAAGAGTTTGCCGAACCCGGAGAGCACCGCCCAGTGCCGGCCCAATGTCCACCGGAAAATGTAGAAGAAGGAACCCCATGTGAAACAGAAAGCTCCGGAGATGACTCAGCCCGCCAACCCAAGGGGGTTTTGAGTCGCAAGGAACACAGATCCACTCAGGCGTGAGCGAGGCAGATGGCTCGGAAGACCTGTTCCAGACCCCGGCAGATGGGCGCAGCCAAGGCAGATACCATCTATGCCCTCACCCGAAGCCATCTCAGAGGTACAGAGACTTTGTGGCCCGATGTCGACGCTGAACGAGTAGGAGCTGTACCTTCGCCACGACCAAAGTAAGACTGTTCCTTTTTGAGCCTGATGCAAATCGCAGAGACTGTATGTGAATTGTTAAGAATTTCAAGTTATGGTTGTAGTTTGTCGTTTTTCATTTCTAGGTAAAGGAGAAATGTAATGTTGCCAGTTAGGGCCCGACCATGTGACGGGGTCCCTAGAGTGCCCCCAGTTCCGCCACCCCTCCGGGCGTGCATGTTTGGATTAGCCCGAAGCACGCACGGAGGGCACGTATGGTAGTGAATAAAGAGCCCAAGGCTCCGGGCGTGGTCAAGCAGTTTGCTAACCACAAGCTAGAAACAACGTGTGGTCTGGCAGTTATTTCTAGGCCTAGGCCACAATTCTACATGGCCCTCCAGGAAAACGCCCTGTGCCCGCTACGGCCAGTTCGGCCTTGAGTATCACAAACTGTCTACATATATTATCCATAGTCGAATGGCCAGTGTTAAATCATTGTGGTCTTGACCCAGGCCACCATGAGGGGTGACAGTATATTAGATATTAGCTTAGCTAGTATTTTCTTATGTATGTTAAACAGACAGAGCAGTCCGTGTGGGGATCTGCTAGTACTGTTTTATATGGTCAAAGTACCTATAGATGGAGCTAGATATAGTAAGTGCATACATTTATACACTCATTTTCAGCATATTTTGGTGGTTGATATTCTGGTCCCAATATTTTTGGAGTTTAATGTTAAAAACGCGATGAAAACTAACAGTGCCTACAATGTGTCGGTCTTCTGCTGCTTCCCTGTGACTCCTGGTAAGATCGATACAAATTGGGAACCAGTGGTGGACAATGTTTAAAGGGGTCCAGAGTATGTGTCCAGTCAACTATTAAGCAAAAGAATACTAAGTTCCCCGGGGATGGATAATGAAGTAAGTGTAAAGATATGGAGACAGCACATAAGCAGGGAACAGGGTGTTCCCTTATTGGAACTAGGAGACCTCACACACCCAGGAACCTAGGTGTCATGCTTCATCATTGGTCTCCTGCTCCTCGTCAGACTGGCGCTGCAATGTCTGACGGGCGCCGTAGGTGCTTTTTGTTGGAGATCTTTTGTTCCAGCCAATTGTTTGAGTGCGTGTGAGGGGTCTGGTGAAGGTGTAGTCGTGAGGGAGTAGTGAAATTAAAAGGAGGTGAGTCAATCCACAAGGGACTTTATTCACGTGGCTGACTCCCTAAGTTAAAATGGTGGGAGGGGAGAAAGGAAATGCTAGGTCTACAGTGGGCTAACTCAACCCTCTAAAAAGGTCGACATGTTTCTTGCCTGTCTGGCAATTCTTCAGGACCTCGGGTGTTAGGTACTACACAGTGAGAGTAAGGTAAACATTAAAATTGAAGGAGAAAGATACAACCTCACTGGGTCAATCAGGGAGCAGGCCAATCAGTCCTGCTGTAGAGGGGAGACCTAGAAAAAAAATATATATAGAAGTAAACCAATTAGCATTGTAAGTGGTAATATCTCATAATACTAGGTTCCATAAAGACTCCATAAAACACACACAAATAAAACATAATGAAAGGGTATTTCAGAATTACACAATGATGGGCGTATTAAAGGTAGTACGTCCATTCCTGACATTTGGGCAGTGTAATTATGGATAAAATATGTTGTAAACTACAAACGATTAGACGAAGAGAATATCACAGCACATTAGATAACTGGGTTCGTGCTTACCCTAGGAGTAACCCTAATGGGCCCGCAGTCTGTTCCCGTGGGGCTGTTCGGAAAAGTAAGGTACCTGCAAAAGAGGAACAGATACAGGCACCCGGATGGTGTGTTCAACATAAATCATGCCTGGGAAGCGGGGCCAAGTTAGAAAGCAGACACATGGCCGAGCTAAAAAGAAAGGAATCTGTGAATGGTGGGACCAAAGAGGCTCAATAAAGACCCCCACTCGGCCTAATGGGTCCGGCCAGCCATCGGGTTGCCCTGCTCGGTGTGCCATTATCCTACATCAAGACTGCGTGTACACTAGACCCCACTACTGAGCCTGGGACCGGGCGGGTCTGTGAAGCCAGTGAGCACCATACTCCCAAGGGGGAGAACGTATCAATGCTGTCCCAGGGAGGGCAGCCAGGCTACAGCAACCCGTACTACGGGCTACCGGATAAGTCAAACCGGCCCGATCACCGGCACCAGAGCCCGGCCCATCGATACACCTCCAGCCAGGACGCGGAAAACTTATGCAGGGCTTCCCATGGCTAAAAGCGTGCCCTCCAGGTCAGAGATTAGGGTCTCAACAAAGTGCTCTACATGGTAGAACCAATCACGATAATGCAGTGCCAACTGCAACTGAGACCATTACACCGCAACGGCGCTTACCTGATGCACGAACAGCCAAGGAGAAGAACCTACCCCCAACGCGAGGCGCCCCAGTCGGTGGCGCGGAACAGCTGGTCCCGAACCGGAGTAGCCAACGGGATTAAATGCTGTTTCACCGCGCCTCCGGGTAGTGACGCCCCGTCAGTGGGCGTGGCTGACGTAACCTCGACGGCGCATGCCCAGGGGTGCAGACGCGTGTGATGCGTCTAGGCTGAGATTACAAACCCCAAGAGTGGCGGCCATCTTGGCATGGGGTGACTTGTTACGGGGACAGTGCCCTACTCGATGTACTGTTGGAAATTGCAACAAAGAGCGAGTAGGTATAGTAGTATTGATTGTGTGTCGAAGGTGGCACCTGCAATAATAACCTCACTAGATGGTTTGGAGAGGGAGGTGTAAAAGGGGGTAATTATGAACCGCAGTGAGGGGAACATTCAAGGGAAGATCCGCAAGATCTAGTTGCGAAACCGGACCGTCAAGACCCAACCGTGGTGTTGGGTGGTTAACTTGGGTTATTTGAATGGCAGCTGAGTTAGGTAAACCCGAAGTGCCAGTATCAAGACCAGTGTATCCTAGCACAATTCGAGCTCTAATAGCACGGGCATTTGGATGTCAACAGGTACTATGGTCAAGCATAAGGTAAGACAAGAGGACAGTATGGGATAAGGGGCTGAAATCACCAGTAAAAGGAATTGCAGAGATACAATGGTATATCTTTATGCTGTAGTAACAGTCTATGATATTTGCCAATGTAAAGGGGTCATGTATAATTACCTTGAAGGAGGTCCCAGTGTTACATAGGGGTACAGAAGCCAACGGACAGTAATGGATAAGGACAAGTCGACCAATGAACAATGACTATCAGCCAGAAAGTAGGTTTATCTCGCGAATAGTGTCCAAGGCACAGAGTCGTTAAGGCCCAGGGTGTCCAGCTGGAGGCGATGTATCCATCGCTGTTCGATTCTGAACAGTGCTTGGTGAGTGATGGAGGCGTGGGACTCAAGAACCAACCATTTGATGTTGTCAGCTTGGTGGCCATGTTGGACATAGTGTTCATACAATCTTGTGTGGGTTTTAGAGCAACGGATGTTGCTCTTATGTTCCATAATCCTTAGTTTTACTTGTCTCATAGTCATGCCAATGTAGTGTTTGCCACAAGGTCAGGTCAGTAGGTAAATGCATCTAGAACTGTTGCAATTTGTGTGCTTGTTCATGTGCCAGGTGAAATTATCTGAAAGTTTTATCACTTTGCATTGTGTTGTTTGTTGGCATACAACACAACCCCCGCATGGGTAGTGACCCACCACCGGTGGAAGTCTCCACAGGGTACTCTGGTTGGTGGTAGTTTGTTTTTTGGGGCGTGTATGAATAAGGGAGTCTTTTAAATTGGCCGTACGCTTGAAGGCAAAGCGAGGGCGCGGTATTTCTAGGTCCCCTGTGTTCAGTAACCCGAATGTCTATTGACTGTTTTCTTCAGGAATGTAGAATTCAGTGTGAAACAAGTCACGCAGGTAATCACGTCATCAGGCTCTTTTGGGCGTGTCACCAATAAAGCCTCTCTGGGATTATTGAGGGCTCTTTTGCGTGAGTTGTTGACCAGTCTAGTGGGATAACCTCTGTCTTGTAATTTGTGTTGAAGCATTACAGATTCTTTTTTGTAATCAGGGGTAGTGGAGCAGTTCCTTCGAATCCTGAGGAACTGCCCAAAAGGGAGGTTTTCCCGTAGAGATCTGGGATGATGGCTACCAAAGAGGAGTAAGCTATTCCTGTCCGTCTCTTTCCTGTACAGGGAGGTACTCAGACCCTCCTGATTCAGACGAATGGTGAGATCAAGGAAAGGTATCTTAGTGTCTGAAATCGTGGCTGTGAATTTAAGGAATTGGTTTTGACGGTTGATCCACAGGCAAAAGGCTTCACAGCTCTCCTGGTTCCCATGCCATAGAACCAGAATATCATCTATATACCTGCGCCATAGAGTGATATTCTGGTTATAGGGATTATTTTCTGAGTAGATGTGGAGGTTTTCAAACGTAGCCATATAGATGCAGGCTAGGCTAGGAGCAAAAGTCGAACCCATAGAAGTCCCCTGGATCTGATGGTATAACTGGGACCCGTACTGGAAAAAGTTTTCAGTTAGTGCCATGCTGGCACATGCCATAATGAAGGAAATTGGTGTCGGTGAGTTCCAATCCTCCAGCCGGAGGGTGTGCTCAACTGCTTCAAGGGTGGCCTGCTGTGGAATGTTCGTATAGAGGGCCTCCACATCTAAAGTTAGGAGGAGGTCCACATTCTCTCTACCCTCGATGGATTCAATGAGGCGGAGTACATCACTAGTATCTTGGAGGAAGGATGGTATCTTTCTCACTATAGGCTGTAGGAATACATCGCAAAATTTGGATAATGGCTCAAGAAGTGAGTCTATGCCGGACACTATCGGTCTCCCGGGGACTGGGGTGGTACCTTTATGAATTTCAGGAAAGGGTGTAAAAATAAGGGACGACCGGGTCCTTGGTGAGCAGAAAGTCAGCTTCATTCTTAGAGATCCATTCGTTGGTCTCTCCTTCCATAACCAAGCTGGTGATAGCGGTGGTAAGTCTAGGAGTGGGGTCTGATGCCAGAGGTCTATAATGGCTTGTGTTAGCAAGCTGGCGTTTGCATTCAGAATCATAGTCTGTGGTATTTTGAATGACAGTTGCTCCCCCTTTGTCAGCTTGTTTGATGACAATGCAGCTATTATTGCCTAGATTCTGTATAGCTAGTCTTTCCATGTTGGTCAGGTTTTTGAAGACAGGTTTATTGGGCTTTTTCTCCAGGGACTTAAGAACTGCTTTTTCAAACACCTGAATCTCTGGAGGAACCATGCCATCGGTAGGGGTAAACGTGGACGGTTTAGGCAATCCAGTGTCCAATGTGTTGTTCACAGGTCTTTCTCCAAAGTAGGAGCGTAGGCGTATTTTCCTGAAAAGCTGTTTAACCTCACACATTTCGTTGAAGTTGTCTGGGGTGGGGGTGGGGACGAAGCCTAGACCCTTTTCAAGGACCACCATCTCAGTATGGGTCAATGGTCTTGTGGAGAGATTAACTATTAAACTCTCCTCCCTCTGGTTGTGCTCCTTGTCTCTATTGATGTGGATGCTGTTTGTTGGTCTTGGAATTGTACCACTTTCTGGTTTCCTCGCTTCCGCCCTCTTCCTCTGCCCCAACCTCTGTCGTGAAAAGGAGGGTTCATGGGGAAGAACTGGGGTGGCGGACACTGGGGATAGAACGGGTATTGCCAGGGAGGTATCATTTGCGGTGGTCCTTGGAACATTTGGCCTTGAATAAAACCATGGTTCCATCTCTGCCGCTGCTGATTCCGTTTGTTGTTGGTCGGATAGCCCCCACTGGAATCACTGCTAGAGGAGCCCCTACGATAACTGAATTCAGAGCTCTCATCAGAAGAATAGCTAGTCTTCTTGTTAGTGTAGCCTTCCTTGAGATAAGGATATACCTTCTCCTTATCAAATTTAGACACATCCTTTTGGAGTTTTGTCATTTTCTGTTTGAGCAGAAATTCTTGGCTGTCGGAGATTTCTTGAATAATTTCCGCTAGTTTGGTAGTGAAAGGAGTCTTAGTTAGAGTACCCCTGATGGCAGTTTCCATGGCCATGATTTTAACTAGAAGTGCATCTGCCAATCTCTTGGCTGTTTTGACTATTAAGAACAATAAGTCCTTGTGCACTTCCAGGACACCTGACACCAATCCCCCTTAAACTGACTATCCTCAAGAAAGAGTCTTGGTATGATGGTGACCAGGAGCCCCTGTGGGGCTATGTTGGCCCTAAGATATTCTGTCATCATGATACCATGGACAGTTATCCTCAGCCATTCTTTTTTCAGTCCCGTTAGAGTGGACCAGTCATCGTTAGTGGAATTAGAGGCAGTGGCCCCTCCAGACCCGAAAGGTGGAGCAGCCGATCTTAATGCCTCAGCTATAGCCTCTTCGTCGAAGCTCAGGCCGGGGACGTCCTTCATATTGGGAAGATCGCAATCGGTACGTGAGTGTTACTCCTGAGCTACACAGGTATTGGAGAAATGAAGTAATGTCGGGCAGCCGTAGGAGGTAACCAGGGTGTGGTTCCAGGGGCCCGTTGGTCCTCACAGTGAATTGTCACTGTAGGTAACCCTAAAGGTTCCGTGGGAGAGACCCACGCTTGGAGTTCGATACAAATTGGGAACCAGTGGTGGACAATGTTTAAAGGGGTCCAGAGTATGTGTCCAGTCAACTATTAAGCAAAAGAATACTAATTCCCCGGGGATGGATAATGAAGTAAGTGTAAAGATATGAACACAGCACATAAGCAGGGAACAGGGTGTTCCCTTATTGGAACTAGGAGACCTCACACACCCAGGAACCTAGGTGTCATGCTTCATCATTGGTCTCCTGCTCCTCGTCAGACTGGCGCTGCAATGTCTGACGGGCGCCGTAGGCACTCTTTGTTGGAGATCTTTTGTTCCAGCCAATTGTTTGAGTGCGTGTGAGGGGTCTGGTGAAGGTGTAGTCGTGAGGGAGTAGTGAAATTAAAAGGAGGTGAGTCAATCCACAAGGGACTTTATTCACATGGCTGACTCCCTTAGATAAAATGGTGGGAGGGGAGAAAGGAACTGCTAGGTCTAGAGTGGGCTAACTCAACCCTCTAAAAAGGTTGACATGTTTCTTGCCTGTCTGGCAATTCTTCAGGACCTCGGGTGTTAGGTGCTACACAGTGAGAGTAAGGTAAACATTAAAATTGAAGGAGAAAGATACAACCTCACTGGGTCAATCAGGGAGCAGGCCAATCGGTCCTGCTCTAGAGGGGAGACCTAGAAAAAATATATATATAGAAGTAAGCCAATTAGCATTGTAAGTGGCAATATCTCATAATACTAGTTTCCCTAAAGACTCCATAAAACACACACAAATAAAACATAATGAAAGGGTATTTCAGAATTACACAATGATGGGCGTATTAAAGGTAGTACGTCCATTCCTGACATTTGGGCAGTGTAATTATGGATAAAATATGTTGTAAACGACAAACGATTAGACGAAGAGAATATCACAGCACATTAGATAACCGGGTTCATGCTTACCCTAGGAGTAACCCTAAAGGGCCCCGCAGTCTGTTCCCGTGGGGCTGTTCGGAAAAGTAAGGTACCTGCAAAAGAGGAACAGATACAGGCACCCGGATGGTGTGTTCAACATAAAACATGCCAGGGAAGCGGGGCCAAGTTAGAAAGCAGAATCATGGCCGAGCTAAAAAGAAAGGAATCTGTGAATGGTGGGACCAAAGAGGCTCATTAAAGACCCCCACTCGGCCTAATGGGTCCGGCCAGCCATCGGTTTGCCCTGCTCGGTATGCCATTATCCTACATCAAGACTGCGTGTACACTAGACCCCACTACTGAGCCTGGGACCGGGCGGGTCTGTGAAGCCAGTGAGCACCATACTCCCAAGGGGGAGAACGTATCAATGCTGTCCCAGGGAGGGCAGCCAGGCTACAGCAATCCGTACTACGGGCTACCGGATAAGCCAAACCGGCCCGATCACCGGCACCAGAGCCCGGCCCATCGATACACCTCCAGCCAGGACGCGGAAAACTTATGCAGGGCTTCCCATGGCTAAAAGCGTGCCCTCCAGGTCAGAGATTAGGGTATCAACAAAGTGCGCTACATTGTAGAACCAATCACGATAATGCAGTGCCAACTGCAACTGAGACCATTACACCGCAACGGCGCTTACCTGATGCATGAACAGCCAAGGAGAAGAACCTACCCCCAACGCGAGGCGCCCCAGTCGGTGGCGCGGAACAGCTGGTCCCGAACCGGAGTAGCCAACGGGATTAAATGCTGTTTCACCGCGCCTCCGGGTAGTGACGCCCCGTCAGTGGGCGTGGCTGACGTAACCTCGACCTTCTCCTTGGCTGTTCGTGCATCAGGTAAGCGCCGTTGCTATATGCTATAGTGGCCCTCACTGACGCAGTATCTACCCAAAACTCCGAACCCCCCAACAATAAAGTAAGTACCCGCATGCACAGCTGTGTGATTCTCACACTTTCTGCAAATCCCCTGCTTATGAACAATGACACTCAACATGTCATGGGTCCACCTTATTTTCAAATCTCAAACACCTTACCCAGTGTGCCCCATATAGGCCAAAACAACAAACACCCTTTGAAATCTTGCACCCTGAAGGACGCTTATGATGTTGTACGATTAGACCACAAGAAAAGGGCTTTAGACCTTGCCAGGGGTATGGAAAGTTCTATTTAAATGCCAGTCTAACAGAATAACATATTTACAAACCCTTTAAATCAAACATGCATTACCAAGATGCCCCTCATTCCTCTCCATGCTGTTCCTTTTGTTAAGATTTCTCCTCACAAACAGGTACACTTGACCTTCAACATTCTCTCTACCAGGACATCCTAGAGAATGAAGAACATTTGTTCCTGAGAAAAGTTAAACCTATATTCCAAAGTTCTATATGTAACTAAAGGTGAAGTGTAACAAACCCCTCCAGGGACAGCTATTGTACTGTTTATCAATGTGTTACTGAAAAATACATCTGAATACATTGATCATTACATATATCCATTAGTTTATCTTCCTTTTGTAAAATATATCACTGACTTTATTGTTTAGACTAATGACATCTCTCTCGAATCACCAGGCATAATGGTGACACTTGATGATAACTGGTTACACAGCAGCATTTATCACCAAAGGGGATGGAAGCTGTAGAATACTTTTTGAAGGCAAGACCACTACTGCACTATGACCACATTTTGATATTACTAAAAGGTACTTACAGATTGGAATTAAAAAAATAGAAGATCTCAAAAGGGAAGATCATCTGTTTAAACCCCAGAGGGCCTGATTACAAGTTGTGGTGTTTTTTATCCCCCCTGATAAATATTGATGCCATGGTGTACGTTATTTATCAGGTGTGATAAACAAGACCTATTATGAGTTTATGGGGAATAACATGTGGAGTTTGCTGTTTAACGCACCAAAAATCTGAATAATATTATAAATACTGTATATTTTTCCATGCTGAATTTTGGCGAGTGTGACCTGCTGACATTTAATGAATGTTCAGTTAATTAACACATCCAATAATTATCGGATGCATTAAATAAAACCAAATTTGTCACTCTGTCAGATGCGTAAAAAAGCATTTATGCACAGGACAGATTTAAGGAACCATTCAAAAATCCGCCCAAAGTGTTAAAGTAATTGATCATATTCTCCTCTGGTAAACAGTTGCACTATATAGATGGTCACTACCTTTTTGAATCAACCCTTTGTCAATATAAAACATTGCTAAAAACATCGGTGTAGCCTCAGAAACAACAAAGCGATTGGACAACTTTTACACAGTTCTCCATCAGTCACTTATAGAAAGAACAAGAGTATTAAGGACATTATTAACTCTGGTAATTTCCATCACCTAAAATCTAAAAACAGGAACTTGGGCCAAATTTCTGAATTTCACGTCAGTGGCAAACGTAAGGCATAAAATCACAGCAGCAATGTAACAATTTACACCTTACTCTTTAAATACAAAGAACTGGAGTTTGAGAAATGCATAACCTGTATGTCTGAATACACCACGTGATGCATAATGTGTCCATTACTGAAAAACAATACATTGCTAGCATAATATTTCATGTAACAAAAAAAATTCTCAAACATGTGAGAGCTCTCTAGAATAAAGACATGAAATTCCCTGTATACATTTTTCCTCACATGATTATGATTGAACTAATGCAAAAAAAAAATGATGGACAGAATACTAAACAATGTCAAACACTCCTCCCTTGTACAGAGATCTGGGCCTAAATCCATTGTTGTTTTGCTCACCGCACCATTCCAGTTTAAACCCAGCCATATGCAAATCAGCCTTGACCTTGCTCCCCATGGGAACAGTCCAGACAGAAATTCCAGGCCAGGTCTTCACCGAAACAAAAGCAAGCATTCTGTGATCGGTTTTGGGTATCACTCATCATCAGCAAGGATAGCTTGACTCCAATGGCATGGTGAGCCCAGGACCCACAACTCTGCATACCAGTCCCACCTAGGGAGACACATGCAAAAATAACTAAACATGAACAGGATGCTGAACAATGTCAACAACTCACCCCCAGTACAGAGAACGGGCCTAAATCCATCATTTTTTGCTCATCACACCATTCCAGTTTTCACCCCGTCATATGCATATCAGTCTTGACCTTGTGCCTCATGGGAACAATCCAACCTGAACTGCCAGGCCAGATCCTTTCTGGACTGTAAACAAGCATCCTAGGACTGGTTTTGGGGTATCACTCCTTATCAGCCAGGATAGCCTCTGATGGCATGCTGAGCACGGGACCCACGTCTGGACATACCCATCCCACTTAGGGTGACAAATGCAAAAGAACAAATGATGGACAGAATGCTGAACAACGCAACACACTCAACCCCCAGTACAAAGATATGGGCCTAAATCCATCCAGTAATCATGAATAAAGATACAAATTACCCTGTAAACATTTTTCCTAATCACATGATTCTGATTGGACTAAGGCACATTGTTGTTGCATAGATCGAGTTTTATTCAATCCAAGATGGGGAGATAGAGAAAGCATTTTAAGACAACTGGAATCAAGATGAATGAATGAATGAATGAATGGATTACGTTATCTGTGTGATAGCTACTCAGTCAAAGTGTCCCGAAATGTTATCAACCTAGAAACATGAAGCTGATGGATTGAATGTGATAGAATAATTGATTGTACATTTGCCAAGCTGAATGCCACAATACCAATATATTTCTTTGGCTCCTTGTAGATATGGTATAATGTCTTTTATTTAATAACATTGGTTTGAAATCTACCCTTTAGGTAATTTTCAGCATGATCTATGTAGAATTACTCTAGTGGCCAGTGGTATACTCCTTGATGATTTAGGCGAGAAATAATATGTTTTGTGTATACTATGACAAAGTAATGTCATGTGTGATCATCCCCAGAAACGGCTCACTGGGGCATGACTATTTGTGAATTCAATGAACTGTGCACAAAACCCACTGAGGATGTATTTCTATTAGGATAATTCCATGGAATTTGGGAAATGGAAACTGGCATAAACAGCACTTAACAAACAAGAGTGAATCAATGACTGATGATGGTTTAAATGTTGTGAATTACAGAAAGCAATGGTATTTCAATGACATGCATGAAATATTCCTGACCTAAAAGAAGTTTCATTGGCTGAATAAAATCATCTTTTTCACTTTTTCACCCCTGTTTAGCACAGGATAACATTAAACATTATTGGTGGAAACGGCGTCCGCCAGGAGGAAAGCAACATGGGAATTCAAAACATGGTGGATCCATTATCCTACATATATGTTACCCCACTGTTAAGTTTTTCCCTGGCTGGGTTGTCTGGCTCATAACATCCTGAATGTGGATGAGCCTAACATGTTCTAGAGAAACATAAGAGACACCTGTCCATTTTTCTCTTCTCTGTAAGGGCTGTAACATGCATTAACCCCTTGGGGCTGAGGAGACTTAACTGGTGTCTCCCGAACAGAGGAGGTTGACAAAAGCCCTATTTGGGGTGGCTTAGTATTCGCATCGGAACTGGTAAACCTGCAAATCAAGGAACTTCTTCTTCTTGACAGCAAATCTGATTTTATATTGAGTACTCTAATGAAGCTGTCACTTTTTCCATTGGCCTTTTGGCTAATTGTAGCATGAGAAGTTGATGGTTGATGACCTGTCACAGAAGGTATTACTGGAACTCTTGATCTTGAAATGGAGCATTTTCTTCTACCTTTAGTTTACATGTTGTCCACGCAAACACAAGGTTTCCGACAGTTTGATCAGTACTTCAATGATGGTGATGATCACTTCTGGTTAGTGCTAGTCTACCACAATCAGGGAGTGTCTACCGTTAGGACAGAGAGACAGAAATCTATGCCAACAAGTTCCCATGGAGATGCATTCAATTGTAAGATGCTGGCAGTTGTTCTCTCTCTGGGCAATGTAGCTTAGCAAAAAAGACATGTCCTGATACCCTGCTGCGACATTTATCCCAAGCCCTGGAATCAATCTGAGTGGCAGCTGCAGGCCCACATCAACAGACAGGGACACTTCCTCCCCTTCTCATCAGGGTTTTTTTTGCAGAAATAGTCAGTCAAAGAGTCTTTATTTGATTTAGTTAAAAATCATACAAAGAAAATAAAACATTTTATACAAGTAAAACACAATTAAACAATTTCATATCAATCGAATTCATGTGACGAAAAATTTAAGCTAAAAACATGATTTATAAAAGGATGTTAAAATGCAATTCATACGAGGGAATCTTATGATATCTTACGTGATCTCGATCTAGCCGCCGCCACTAAAAAGTTTGACATACAAAATGTGATGCTGATGTTAAACAATGATTGAAGATAAATCATGGCTGGTCACACCTGGGAGAAACCAGCTTCCCTTAGAATAGGTAACAAATATCTTTTTCTATGATCTACAAAGAAACCACAAAACATAACAAAATGTAGGGTGTCTTGCACAGAAAAATTATCACAAGTACAGGGCGGAGCTGACTCTGGTTTCACTCATGTGTTAAAACTTCCCAAATAAAAATGTATAAGGTTGAATCTAAATTTAGTCAAAAGAAACCTGTGAAATGGCTTGGTGACAAAACATAAATAGGGTTCTAGTGCGATGGAGTTCACTAACAAATAGTGTTGTCTCACTGCTGGCTTCTGCAGTTCCCTTTCCTCTTGGCACATTCTTGCCCTTAGCATAAACTGGTTTTTGACGCTGTCTACATCCTGTTTCTTGATACCAGAGGGGTCTGTAAAGAGTTCCGGGCGGCCCAGTTCCATAAAGGACTTCTTCAGGTAGGCCATCCACGGTACTCTACTACTGTGATCCAATGACATGACATCCTTCATAATCAGGTGATTAAGAATTAGTTCTTTATTGAGCCATGTCTTTAGCCAGTAGGTTAAAGGCGCTAGGTTTAACCTATCACAAACATAATCCAGACCCAATTCTGCATGAATGGAGAAGGTTGGTGTCGACTGGGGAACAGACAAAAGGGCACGTAAGAATCTATTTTCCGCTTTTTGAATAGGTTCCAGACATACATAACCCCATAATGGTGCACCATACAATGCCACTGTAAAACATTTACTGTTATAAACCTTTAGGAGGGCTTCCATCGGTCTAGAGCCCAACCTTTTTGAAAAACCCAAATGGGCCGCTGATGTCCTGGTCACCGCCAGGCTCTTGGCCCTTACCTGTGGGTCCCAGGTACCCCTATCATCAAAAAGCACCCCCAAATAGGGAAAAGCTGGAACACTAGTAACAACTTCGCCCTTGCATTTAAAAGTTTTTACTAAGGCCTTTTTCCTATGGTGTCCAACAACCATGGTGTGTGACTTGTTTGAATTAACCTTCAAGTCTAGTTGGTCCATGAAGGTACCAAAGGCATCCAGGAGCTGATGGAGACAGACGCCAGTGCGGGCTATCAGCACCGCGTCGTCCGAGTATAGGAGAGCAGGGATTTTAGCTTCTCCTACACGCGGAACGTCTCTGGCCACTGCATCCAGGCAGCTACCTAGGCCATTTATATAAATTGTGAAAAGCAGGGGGGCTAGTATGCAGCCCTGCCTGACCCCTCGCTTGGAATTAAAACGGGACGTACATCTACCCTCTTTTGTGACCCGCACAACTGCGAATAGCTCTTGGTGGAGTGAAGCCATAAACCTGACCAGTGCCACGTCGATCCCAATCCTCACGAGGATATCCCACAACTTAGACCTGTTCACCAAGTCGAAGACCGAGGAGAGGTCCATAAACGCTAGGTACAGAGCCCCCTCCCCGGCCACCGTATACTTTGAGATCAGCAGGTGTAAGTTGGAGCACTGCTCTATTGTTCCTCTCTTCTCTCTGAATCCGTATTGGATATCAGCCAAACCACCACAACACTCCAAACTATCCCTAAGCCTGGCCAAAAGGACTCTGCCTAAGATCTTGATTGCAGAGTCCAAAAGGGATATGGGCCTATAGCACCCTGGGTCGTCCCGGTGCCCCTTCTTATATATGGGAACGATTGTAGAGGTTACCCATGTGGTTGGTAGAGAGTTGTTGTTAGCAGCTGTAAATACATTGGCTAGAATGGGCGCCCATAATTTTGGGGAATGTATGTAGAAATCTGCCGGCACCCCGTCTGGCCCGGGGGCTTTGTTCTTAGTAGTGGCCAGAATGGCTTTCTCAACCTCAGCCCTATTAAAGCATATTGGGGGCGCCTCCGGGACGGTCATATTAATCGACTGGGCGGCCGTGCCAGTGTCTCCGTAGACTGATCTAAAATGTGCCAACCATTTATCGTCCGGGATGACACAGTCCGTGACTAAATTTGGCGAGTCAGAGAAGAAGGGCTGATTAATTACGGCCCAAAATTGCCTGCTATCCCGTAAGTTATCAGTAGAAAGTAAATTCTCCCAGGCCTCGTTTTTAATTTTGTCCTGCCTGACCTTGATGGCTCGCTTATAATCCTTTCTTAATATTGCGATTTCTGTCCTCACCCTTGGGTTTGCTTTAAGAGCAGCCTTTAAAGATTTGTGGGCTTTCGAGCATGAAGCATCGAACCAACGGCAATGATTGCTTCCACCCTTCCTCAGTTTAACCGTGAGGTGAGAAGAAATTTGGCTACAAATGATTTAAAAATCATCCAGTATCTCATGATCTGGCGTATCTGGGTTCTGGCAGGTCATGACCTGGTCCTCAATTAGCGGGAGAATGTCGACATAAACGTTGTCCGGGACCACGTTTGCCCACTTGAGCCTTCTACTTTGGTCTATTGGGCGTAAAGTAAGCCCTGTATTAACTTGCCCCGGCATCGGCCCAATAGAGTCCCCCCAAGCAACCTCCAAAAGTACAGGGTTGTGGTCACTGAGGGGAGAGGGGACTGTACAGTAAGAAATAGCACTATTAAGGATAGCTGGGGTCACAAATATATAATCAATTATTGTACCGGGGACTATCCCCTTAAAAGTGGGTGTTCTAGACTCCCCTTCCGTGGTTGTGGGTTCTGAGAAATTAAAATTGGCTAGAAAATCTTCCAACTCCACGCCTGCTTTAGTGTGCTCAAAGTGGGGTCCCTCAGGTCCCGTACCCCCCACAAAGTTGGTTGAGCCACACATGAGTTTGCAGGGGTGGATATTAAAATCGCCCATGAGTACGCATTCAAAATTGGTATGTGTATTATGACTGACTGAGTTTAAGAAGGAATCTAGGGCAGCTATATTATTAGCACAACAATCCCTGTAACCTGAATTATAAAAATTTATGAACAAAGTGCTCTTTGTGGGACTAATTTTCCTTTCAACAATTAAAAGATTTGGAGAATCGTTTTTAATCTGCCTTAAAGGCCCTTTAAGGTCTAGCGAAAATAGGGTTAGAAGGCCTCCCCTAGCCCTGCCTGCATTACTGGGGGTAGCGGCTGCAGCGAAACTGGTAAACCCGTCCAGCCAGAAGCAGGATGAGGTGTCCCATGTTTCTTGTAGGGCAATAACATTGTGCTCAGAACCAAAACTAGACCATTCATTGTCGCCAATTTTTGATCTAATTCCTGCCACATTCCAACTAAGGATTTTACAAACTACGGCCCCGTTTGCATTTCTACCCCCCTCAGCCGATATTGAAGCTTCATTTATTAGTCAGTCTGTGTGATCTAAGCCAGACAGGGGGGCAAAAAACTCATAACCAACCCCCCACCCTCTACTTGACCCTGAGGAGCCTGGTGTGGGGGATTTGGCGGGGCCGTGGATCACCATAAAAATTGTGTATTTATAGGGTTTTGTACGTTTCTCCCCCCCTGTAATGACCTCAAACCCTGCCATCTTGCTTGGTAGTGAATTGTTTGTTTGATACGGGCTGGGGGTTGATAGAAAAAACCCAAGGGAACCGGTCTCAGATAATCCCTAGATGAAATTGCGGAACCGTCCCAGAATAACCTGTCAGCCAGGTCAGCCCTGCAAAAATGTATTACCACACAGTCTCCCTGCGTGGTTTTTGGAAGTTTACCAATCCACCCCACCCTCCTTGCATGGATAATCATATCCGCGATGTTCTCCCCACAACATTTCTCTGAGCACCACCTTTTCCCCTTGACCATAAGATCCCCGGTTGATTCCATCTCCCCCTCCATGAGTGGGGGGACCCCAATAAACACCGCAACTAATGGGGACACATCTGGGGGTAGGTTAAGTTTATATGTACTGTGTGCAGGTGGGGCCATCTGAGGTAGAGAGGATATTTGACCCGTCATGTTAGAGGCACTGGCCATTATACAGGGGGGGTTAGCTTTGGTAACTTTGGTAACTTGTGGACTAACACCCACGTGTAATGCCCTACTTGAAGACTGTGTAAGTAACCTATTACCAGGTACCTCCAAGCTCCCTGCTCCATCCACAATCGATGCCTTACCAAGCAAGTCAATATTGGGGGGTTATGGAGTTTACAAGTCTGTCTATTAGGGAACATTTCTTTAAAAGACCTTCCAGACAGGTGTTTAATGAGTCCACAATGTCTTTCGCAATTCCCACAAGTAGAGGTTCAATCCTGGCCACAAAAAGTTCCTCCAATTTATCTCCCAGAAAGTCAGGTTGTACACTGGAAATGGTCGTCAAGTTAGCGCTTTTCCCCTTTTTCCGCCCAGCTGGTTGAGGTACCATCTTGGGGTTCTGTATTGTAGGATTCATGGGCGGGACAGGGACGGTATCCTTGCTCATAGGACAAGGGAGGAGGGGATTAACAATAGTCACAAATGGTTCCAGGGGTACTGGAGGTGTATCAATTGGGCCCAAGGCATCGTCCTCCAAAGGATGAGCTAATACAATGTTAGAGGGGGAGAGAGATGACAGCCCCAGTTCATGCTCGGCATTAGCGATCTCCTTGGTTAGGGCACCCACAGCAGAGGAAAGATAGGTCATAATGGAGTTTGAGTGTCTAGGAACTTTAGCCCTCCTCCATAGTCAATGCTTTCTTCTGCTTACCCATTGGTAGCAGCAGATGTTGGGGGTATCGCCCTGCCCTGCCTCTTCCTGCCCCGGACGGCCACAGACAGCCCGCCCTCTGCCCGGGCTCCGCCCGGCGCCGCCCGCGCGCGTCTGCGACGCGGAGTGAGCGTCCGTGCTTTGTAGCGCCTCCGGGCGTGATCAGGGCGGGAGGCCGGAAGTGCCCGCTGAGCTCACTGGGAGCTGTAGTCTCCAGCCGCGAGGATGGCACAGCGGCGGCGAGACACACAGCGTTCCCCACCCAGGAGCAACTCTCGGCGTCTGCAGGTATGGCGATATGTCTCCCCGCTCCACCGAGGGAGCGTCCGTGCTTTGTAGCACCTCCGGGCGCGATCAGGGCGGGAGGCCGGAAGTGGCAGCGTTCCCCACCCAGGAGCAACTCTCGGCGTCTGCAGGTATGGAGATATGTCCCCCAGTAAGTTATTCAGTGAAGATTCAGTACGCCTGGAGTCTGAGAATCTATTTATTGTCAACAGTAGCAGTTGAATGGTAGACTACCAGATGACCCTGAATTGATGCCTGTAGAGTTTGGTATTGAAATGTTGTTGCCCTGTGAGAATCGTAGTAACCTCTTTCTTAATTTCAGTACTAATATTTTGTTGTAGAGAGATAGTGTGGCTGGAAAAAGCATTTTGCTAGGTGTTCCCCTGATGGGTCCACCTGAGTCAGAACAGCCCCCAGTGATGGGCATCTACCACTAGGTTAGTGGGGCACCTATGATCAAATATACCATGACCACGTCTTTCAGGGAAGCATCATTCATGCATTTCAGTGCCGTTTCATGTAAACGTCCACGTGCCAACTCAGATTTTGCCAGATTGAAAATGAAACAGCCACAGAAATGGATTGATAAAGCGCGCAGGTCACCCGACCAACAATTTTACCATATGCACATTGGGCCCATATATTTCAATTTACCATATTCATTACTCGGATAACCTTACACTCTACTACCAGTAACCCTGTTCCTTCCTATTTATTTTCCACTGTACCCGAATTACCAATCCACTGTTACGGGTACCTATGATCACAATGGATCAGGGAGCTAGCTGTAAAAGAAAGGCAGACACAAAAATACCAATACCATCTATATTCTTTGCACTTATGTAATAACCACAGACTCGGGAAGCTTTAAAACCTTTATCTAGAATTCGTCAGTTTCAGAAAGCATAAGGTTCACAGCAAGTAAACTGTCAATAACTAAGATTATAAAGAGCACATATCCATATGGGAAGTAGATAAGACCAACCATTTAGGATTGATAAAGGGAAGGGAAGACAGGGAACATACCAACATGGGTTGCAGAGCTTAAACTCAGTATGATGTCTAAAGGATGGGAGAAAAGGAACATACTATGAAATCGCTGTTTGAATATTCCACAAAATTACAGGATTCTGAATAACTATGTGACTACAGGGAAGGTAAAAATGGAACAAGCTATATACGTTAGATGTACCCAGAAATAAATCAACTAAAGGAATGGGTAAGGAAAAGGAACATCTATATTTCATAAACAGTATGCAAGAACGTACTAATGGGATGGGTAAAAATGGAACATGCTAGTATAATAACTATAATGTAGGACCTTATCATTTGTCAATGTTATGGAGAGTAAAAGAAAAAGGATAATGTGCAAGTACGATTTTATTAAAACAAAGAAATAGAGAGTGCGTAATGGGTTCCCTCAGATTTATATTTACCTAGAACGGTGTGGAAACCAACCCTGGCCACGGGTCAGTTAAGGACAGTAGAATGAACCCCAAGGAAGGACAGTCGCCAGTAGGCCAGCAGGTGCAGAATGGACACCCAGGACAGGAAAACCAGATTAGGATCAGGACAGGACCACCAAGGTAAGTCCAGCACCCGCAGTTCAGTTGCAACGCCTGCGCTACACCCTCTCTGCAGCTATCAGTCAAAACCCCGATTGGGTTATTAAATTTCACCAGCAAAGTGCTCCGCCAGCACTTAAGGTTCTCAAAACCCCCAATGGGTCTGTGAGACAGTCAGACAGAGTGCTCCGCAGCACCTCTGTTTCAGGATCAGCTATTGAGTGAGTTGGGTCAGTGACAGGTCAGCTATTCGGACAAGTCGGACATTTTCTCTAGCTAAACCTAGGCTTATTATACTGTTTTCGGGTCAGTGTACCAACCCCCAAATGTTGCAAGTGTAAGGATCCCCAATTTCGATTGGTCCACAAGTAGGACAGGTCAACACACCAACCAAGATTTGACTTTCTCAAACCCCTCATTTGAATTGTTCATACCTGCCCATTGAATTTCGGGTTCCCATGACATGTTATACATATTACAATGGCGCATCTATCAAATTATACATTATGATACATTTAGTACATTTCAGCTTCTTCTACTAGGCGAAGGTGCATCTTCCCAGGCACATTTTGGCTGGGACCTCTGGGTTGGCGCACGTTCAATGTCACAGAGTTCATCCTCTGGTGGAAGACTGTCATGCGCAGAAAGGCTGTTCAATATGGAGTATTCCCATCCCTCATGCCCAAGGATTACGATACATGAAAAGTAAAAGAAAACTATTTAGAACACAGAAATAAATGAACACACTGTATACCAGGAATCCCTATATAACTCCACTTACTTTATACTAACTGTAGCATTAAGATTAGTGCAAAACGAACAGCAATGCAAAAAGCTGCAAGGCAAGCGTCAGCATGTGAGAACACAAAGTGGCTATTTCAAAGCTTGTGCTGCAAAGATTTCCCACCAGAACTACGAGTACGTCACGTGAGTGTGACCAACGCATGCGCAGAAGAAATTTCCGCTAAGCAGCAGCCATTTTAGTGGCAAGCGTTTTACGATAAGTAAACACATAAGCAAGCGTTACTGGGACACCCCGTGTAATGTAGAAATGTGCAATATTAGTAATACGAACATATTGATTACATTTTATTAACGTTATTTGAGGTTCTTGATCCAAGCAAGTCGCTGTTCGTGCGAATCCTTGCTCCATCAATCCCCTCTTTGATGATATTTTATATCATCACAAATTCATGGAACCAGATGCCAACTTTTCACAATTTTCCCAGCTCAATTTCTTCAAACATTCGATTTAGCTTCTCCTTTGTCTCTTTATTAGGGTGAGAATTTTTCACCCTTTTATAAATCTGATTATTCAGTTCCTCTAATTCAAGTTCACCCACATTTCTCTTTTCTCCTATTTTGTTCACAGTGTATTTCTTTTGATGCTTTCGACATTTGCAGCATATGAATATAATGAATATTGCTAAACTTATTCCCACAATTGGCATCAGTACTTTAATCAAAAGACTATTACCTAAGTTAGAAAACCAATGACCTACGGCGGAGAGACCATCAGTAAGTCTCTTCCAGGCACTGTCAACCTCCAGTGGTTTGAGTTCTTTTTCCAAATTTGTAATGTTCCTTACATACCTTTTGATTTCCACACTTTTGTCAGGTATGTAAGTGCAACAATGTTGCGCTTTCAACATTCTGCAGACTCCGCCCTCTTTTGCCAATAGAGTATCAAGAGCAAGTCTGTTCTGTAAAACCATTGATCTGACCGCAACCATTTCGGTATTGATCATCAGGAACCCTCCAGCAGTGTCAGTAGATAACCGATCCGCTACTGTTGACAATTTGCAAATTCTGTGTGTGTTCAGAACCACTCCCACTGTAGGTATCATTGCACTAAAAATATCTCCTACAATTTCAGCAGCACTTTCTCTTTTACTACGTACTAATTGATTAGTTTTTTCAATGCTTCCAGTGATTTTCCCCACATGGTATATCTTTGGGAAGACAATACCAAAATAACAACTCCTGTACCAATGGTCGGGCAATTTGAAGTAAGCCTTATTCCCACATATAAAATAAATTCCAGGAAACACAGGCTCTGACCCATCTTTGAACCCCCAACCTCCAATTACCTTGTAATTATGTTCGCACTCACTGGAACCAATGAAAACATTGTTATAATAACTAGTTTTCTCTCTTTTAAGACACAGTTTCCCCTTCTTTTCGAAATCCAAAACAACGCAGCATTAGCTCCACCAATTGAGGTGCTCCCTACACTCTCTGCCCATTTAGGGATTTTCTGGTTCTTGTCTTTGGCCTTCTTTTGGAAATTTTCTCTTCTCTTTTCTACCATGTCCAGAAATTCTTTCTCTTTTTCATGTAATGAACAGGTCAGGTTATTTTTGTGTGCATCATCTATATTAATTTTTCCTACAGTTAGAAAATAATCACTCATTTATTTAGCTACCTCTCTAGTCGTATGTACAGGGTTCAGGTTTCTTCGAACAGGAAGTTCGGAAAATGTCACGTCAAGGTTTGAGTAATAATACTGTAAAGGTCCTCTTTTATAAAATAAACTGGTTAGTATACTACATGAAATTCCATAGGTTAAGGGCAAGTGGTGATATGTCACACCTTCAGCCACAGAAGTAGGTAGCTTCATGCAGACATAACAGTCGTCTATTTCCATAGTTTCTACATAATGCAATAACAGGTTTGCGAAAACATTTAAATGAGTTTTATTCTTAATCTTGTTAAAGTGTAATCCTTCCTCATCTGGTGCTTCTAAATCTACGCTTGTCTGTTTCAGGCTAAGTGGTTTATCTAGTACGTCTACTCTTTGTGGTGTACTTCTAGTGTGCGATTCTACAGTGTCATCAGGTAGGTTATTATTTGGGTATAGACTCTGGTTTTTACTCATCATAGAAGGAATAGTTATAGTTAGTCCTATCCACAGTATCAGTACTATGGCTACACTACATAAACATACTTGGCAGCATGTTTTAACACAACCTCGTCTCGGTCTCCCATTCTCATAAGAATCAGACATTTTGGCTCAAAAGAAGCTTCAACCCCTCTTTGTAACTCTGCACAGCTTGCTTACTCGAGTAACTTTCAGGTTGGGTTTGCTTCTTCACTGGTCTGTTCAGCAATCAATTCTTCAGCAATTTCATCACATTTGTCACTTATTTCCAGATTCTCGAATTCTTCCAATAAAAAAGTAAGTCCACTCAGGACTCGCGTACTTGTTATTTAACTTTTTGATGCAAGCACTTCTTCTCTTTTGTTTTGTCACCACTGGGTCAGTTTGACTGGAGACCTCATTTATTTGTTCAAGCTCCTCGTTTATTGTCTTCAGACGCAATCTCAGCCTTTTCACAAATCGAGGTACTGAGTCACCTTTGCTTTTAACTGGCACTGTGTTTTGGACTTCGTCCAATACTCTTTTGTTTTCATTCAGTTGTGGCACATTAGAATCAAGTTCGTCTTCAGTATTATTCCCTAACTGACTAGGTCCAAGTCTTTCATCAGTTTCTTCTGCCTGGTCCCTAAACTGGCCTTGTTCAGGTGTATGCTGACTTTGGCTTTGATCTGTTTCGATCTCATCTTCCTGAACACAATTGTCTAATCCTATGTGTTCCTGCTCAAGCTCTTCGAACTCTTGATTTTCTTCCGCTTGAACTTCCGCCCTAATTTCTATCTGTCCCTTTTCTGGTGCGTGTTCATGGTGGAGTGTCAATTACCTGCTCTTCCCCTATCTGATCCTCCTCAGAATCTGACTTTACATGGATTTCGATGATCTGAGTAGCTTCTTCTTCACCTGTCTCGTCCTCACTATCCCACTGTCTATCTAACTGGGCTTGACTTCTAGTTCGTATAGGGTCGATTGTCAGATCGATTAATGTGACCCACTCTTCTTGACTGTAGCTTGGTTGTTCTTCAGCTACTTCAAGACCGATGTCTTGGGATCCTTCAGCTGCGCAACCTTCAGCCTCTGTTTCGTCAGGTTCAGTCACTTTCTTCGTATGGCTGGCATGGATCCAGCGAGGTACTCCTGCACACTTTACAGCTGTGGTGGTTACCAGGATCACCTGTCGTGGCTTTCCCCACCTGGGTTCAAGGCAACTTTTCCGAGTGTGCTTCTTTATTACGACTCAGTCACCTGGATACAGGCCATGGGCTGGAGTCGTTGGCCTCCCGACGTCTTCTCCCCCAACCTGGCGAGAGATAGAACGCACTTGGTCAGCCAGCTCTTTACAGTATTCCAGTACCAAATCATCAGATATGCTTATTATTTTGTATCCTGGCACCCATGCTTACCGCATTGCTCTTCCCATCAGGATTTCATGGGGACTCAAGCCCGTGTTCCGATCTGGAATACTTCTGAGTTCCATCAACACAAGAGGCAGAGCATCTGGCCATTCCAGTTGAGTGTATTCACACATCTTTCCCAATCTTGATTTGATCGTGCCATTTATCTGTTCTACCAATCCAGAAGCCTCTGGACGATTTGCACAGTGCAGTTTTTGTGTGATTTTGAATGCTTCACAGATTTGACTTATTATTTCATTCTGGAAATGACTTCCTCTGTCAGATTCAATTAAGACTGGGAAACCGTAACGAGGTATAAGTTCCCTAAGTAACAATTTTGCTACTGTGATGCTGTCATTTCTACGTGCAGGGAAAGCTTCCACCCATTTTGAAAACAGGCAGACAATGACAAGTAGGTATTTTATTCCTCGACAAGGGGGCAACTGAATGAAGTCAAGTTGTAGTCTAATAAAAGGGCCTTCTGCCTTTCCAATTTTCCCTGGTAACATTATAGTTTTCTTTCCAGGGTTAAATTGTTGGCAGGTCAAACACCTCTGGCAGAGTGCCTCTGCTACACTTCTGAATTTCGAATTGAACCATGTCTGACGGAACATGCGAATCATCGCATCTCTGCCTACATGTGTGTTTCCATGAATTAATCTAGCCATAGGAGCAAGCATACAGTCTGGCAACACAGGCATATCATCAAGGTAAACAATGACACCATCTGCATTTCTCCTTCGACAACCGAAGTTTCTCCATCTCTGTTTTTCCTGTAGCTCTGCTGCTTCCTGTAAGTCTCTCACTTCCTCCCATGCATTCACTCCTTCTAGCATCAAAAGTTGTCAGCTGTTTCCATTTCCCCCAACCCTTATATTGATTGAAATTTCGTATTTTGCACAATGTTGGGCTAACTGGTCAGCATATCGATTACCTGCTGTCACTTTGTCATCGCCAGATATGTGAGCAGCACATTTGCCCACAGCCAATTCTTTTGGTAACTGGATTGATTCCAGTAAATCCTGCACGTATTTTCCATTTCGGATAGGGGTGCCTGAAGAAGTTAGGAACTCCCTCTGTAGCCACAATTGGCCAAAGTCATGCACAACCCCATAACCATACTGGCTATCAGTATATATGGTTATTTTCAAATTTCTCCCAAATTTACAAACTTTTGTCAATGCAATTGATTCGTCTATTTGTGCAGACTTGACTCCATATAAATAGGATGCTTCCACTGGACGCTCTAGAGTGCACACGGAGTAGGCAGCACTTAGGCCACCATCCTCATGTCTCATACATGAGCCGTCTACAAACAGCTCATAATCTTCACTGTACAGAGGGTTTTCGTTGATGTCAGGGCGTGGTTTTGTACTGAATTCAGTCAAGTCAATGCAATCATGCGCAAATTCTTCCCTTACTTTTGCTGCGAACGAGCTAGGCAATAAGGTAGCTGGATTCAGAATGTTACATCGTTCGATGGTTACAATTCCTGCACCTACAAGGATTCACTCGTACTTAGTCAGCCGACTAGGGGTGAGATACTGAGTCTTGGTTCTGGTCAGCAAAATTACAACAGAATGTGGAACATATACAGTTACTGGATGTCCCATCACAATGGACTCAATCTGTTCAAGACTCATGCAAGTTGCAGCTACAGCTTTCAAACACCCAGGTAATCCAGCTGCTACAGGGTCCAATGTGGAAGAAAAGTATGCCACTGGACGTCGAGTCAAACTATGAATTTGGGTGAGGACCGAAAGTGCACAATTGTCTCGTGTATCACAGAACAGTGCAAAATCTTTAGAGTAATCAGGCGTTCCTAAGGCAGGAGCAGTACAGAGACAGTCTCGTAATTTTATAAAAGCTGTCATGCTTTCGTCATCCCACTCCACTGGGTCTTTTGCTCCTTTCTTTGTCATTTTTATCAATGGTCTTGCAAGGACTGCAAAACCCACAATCCACTGCCTACAGTAGCCTACAACTCCAAGGAACATTTTGACTTCCTTCTGGGTATTTGGCAATTCCATGTTTCGAATTATCCTGATTCTTACTGAGGTGATTTTCCTGATACCTCTCTCTATCTGGTGTCCCAGATATTTCACTGATGTGGTACAGAATTGCAATTTTTCCGGTGATACTTTATGTCCTCCCTCACCTAAATGGTTCAGCAAGGCAATTGTGTCTGTTACACAGTCTCTTCGACTTTTAGATGCCACCAAGAGGTCGTCTATGTATTGCACCAAAACTGAGTTTCCAAGCAATATTAGGGTTTTGAGGCACTTTTTCAGAATCTGATTAAAAATTGAGGGGCTCTCTGTATACCCCTGAGGGACGCGATTCCAGACGTACACGTGACTGTCAAATTCAAATGAGAAAAGAAATTTGCTGTCTGGATGCAATGGGATTGAAAAGAATGCATGACATAAGTCAATGACGGTAAACCATCTACCATTCCATGGAATTTGGTATAGAATCACTGAAGGGTTTGGCACGAAAGGACAACAAGGAACCACCATTTTTTTAACCTTGCGCAGGTCCTGTACTACCCTGTACTTACCGCTAGGTTTCTTGATTCCAATTATGGGCGAATTGCATGGACTGCTCATCACTTCTTGTATGATTTTGGCTTCTAACAAACTTTTTATTTCAGTGGCAAACCCTTCTTTCACCTCTACACTCATTTTGTACTGTTTAATATTTGGGTATACTGCATTTTCCTTTATGGCTATTTTAATTGGGTCAGCATTTTCCATTAATCTTACATCCTTTCCAGTAAAATCCCATACTTCTGGTTTCACTGTTTCTTGGTGCTCTTCAGGTAAGTCTTTTATTGTCAGTCTTTTAATTTCTGAGTCAGGTCTTGCTAGCATTAATTTGTAAATTCCATCTTCGTCTGGGGTTTGAATTTCAACGCCATTTGGTGTGCAAAAGATAGTGCAGTTCATCTTACACAGCAAATCTCGTCCTAGCAGGTTTAAAGGACTGGAGTCGCAAACAACAAATCTATGCATCTCTTTAAAATTTCCAATTTTAATCTCCATGGGTTTTGTAACTGGGGTACTAATTAGCTGATTAGAAACGCCAACTACCTGGATTGCTTCTCCCGAGAGGGGTAGGTTTGGAATGTCTGCTGTTCTCACAGTAGAACGGGTGGCACCAGTGTCCAACAGAAAGGTGACGTCATTTCCTTCAACCTTTCCTTCTATGTATGGCCCTGTCTGGTCCACCGGCAAGGAGGCGCCAAGCACGCACTCCTCGTCCTCCCCCCTCAGGCACCGTCAGTAGGTGTCATCACAGAGAAACTTGTCATTTAACAGAAATTGTGAAGTTGCTACATTCTTATTCTCCCTTACTTCCCACACTTCGGTGTCTTCACCCTGTTGTACTTTGCTCCTACAATTTTGTCTAGGTGCACAAGGCAACTGATTCTGCTTTACCTGTTGCTGGGTCTTCCGTGATTTCTCATTCTGTGTCTGTCAATTTAAATCATTTATTTGAACATTACCATTCTGTACAGCTGGACACTCGTCTCTCCAGTGACCTCTCTGTCCGCACCCATGACAGGGGGACTTCTTTTTGGCCTCCTCTCTGCTCATTTTTACTCTGGGCTTTCCCCCACCCCCGGGGCCTTGATTCTGATTACTGGTCAATTTATTTAGCTGCTGTTCTTGGTGTTCTGCTAATTTTACCTGAGCCCACATGACTTTTTCTTTTAACTCTTTCAGTTTATCTGCCAATTCATCCTCGTAATATTTAGCATACTTCAGGACCTCATCAATTGGTTTAGACTGCCAGCAGATTTTATTGTCTTTGATCCGCTGTGAAATCTCAGGTCTTAATCCTAGCACAAATCTGTAATTGAAGTCGGTCATGTCCTTCATCTCAATGTTGTCTAGACCACTGTACGTCTTGAACACCTGTAACAGTCGTTCATAATAGGAATGCACAGTTTCATCTCTATTCTGGGTAGTTCTATCTATTCGGGTCCAATCAGTTTCCTTTGCAGGCACCTTTCCTTTCAGATATAATATTACCTGATTGTACTTTTTTCATTACTTCTACTGAAGATGCCCCTGTGTTTGGATCTCTTGGGTATTCCTCACTAGGCCAATCAATAGCAATTTTACATTCTGTCCACAGATCTACAGGCACTACAATGTCGAAGAACCCATCTAAATCTTTCCAGAAACACTTCTGGACCTTCACAAATCTCTCAACCTGTCGGTACCAATCTACAGGTTTTTCTCATAATTTTGGGAAGTCATTTGTAAAGGACACAATATCCTGTCGGGACCATGTAACATGCACATATTTTCCCCCTGGCACTTCTCGCATAGGATATACTTTTTCTGCCTTTTCAGCTTCTTTTAGGACATACTCGGAAGCCATCTGTTTTGATCTAATCTCCTCCTTTTTCTTTGCCCACCTGGCTTTCCATTTTTCTAATTCTCCCCATTTTTGCAACAGGTTTAACAATTGTCTGATCTGTACCTTTTTTCCTGACACATTCATGTTTTCTAAGTCTCTGTCTGAGAACTCTGCTCTGTAGGGTTTTTGCAATACTTTAGATTTACCAATATCTATTCCCATACTAGCCGCAGTGTCCATTAATTTCTCATGGAACACTCTGGTATTACGGGTGATACTTTTGCAAATAAACAGCAATTCTTCCTCAGTAAAGGTATTCAGTCTGTCTAACCCCACATTTCCAGCCATCAGTACTTCCAATTCTATTCTTAGTTTGTAAATATCTAATGGTTTTGACTGAGGATTTTGTTTCTCTGATTCTCGACTCCATCTTTTAATTTCTTCAGGAGTCACTACTGTGACATTTCTAGTGCCTGAAGTTGATTCCATTTGGATTTCTCTCGAAGTGAAAGGAGTGTTTCTTTTCTCTGACCCCCCTTCCGGTTCCCTTACTGGTAAATCCATCAAGGAAATCACAGATTCACATTCACTTGCCTGATCATCCACAATTACGGGCTCTTTTCTCGGCTGCACTACAGTTGGGGTAATAATCGGAGTCTTTGGACTCCCCTGTTTATCCCCGTGCAAAGGAACAACTGTTCCAATAGTTACTGGAATTGTCAAAGCTTCAGGACTTGTATTTAGTTGGGAGATTTTCTGAATCAATTCTGTTCTTTGTTTGGCTAGAGCCTCTCGCTCTCTATCCTGCAGTACCCTTTCCATGGGGGTTTCATGTAATATTTGCGGAGTCAGGGTTGGAGTATAATTCGGGGCAGTCGGATGTGTCATACTTGGTCCTTCACCATAATTAGGTTTTAGGAATGGGTTTCCTGTACTCAAAGGTCTTGCCTCCTACCGATATGGAGGTCGTAGGCAGGTATCTCTTGCATCTAAGGATCTTGATACCTCCTGGTAAGGTGGTCCTAGGCAAGTATCTCCTACACTTGAAGATCTGGGCCCTTCATTATAAGGTGGAGGATTCTTCATTAACAATTCCTCCAGATAATCATCATCTGAATCCACACAGGTCATCAAATGCTTTGTTTTTTCTGTCTTCTTCTCTCCCAGGGGTGCTTCTAGGGCTATCACAGGGTACAATCCCTCTACTATCATATCCTGTCTCCATTTTTTCATTCTGTTCCTCGGGTCTCTTTATTTACTTTTAGGTACCATTTTGTCAACCCTTTGTCCATTCTGGGCCTGTCTCGCTCAAAAGCCTCTATCTCCCATTCTTCTAAGGCCTCATATTGCGTTAGTCTGGGTCTGGGATGTAAGTCATTCATTCGGGTCCTCAAATTGAACAGAATCCTACTGTTGAATGTACCATCTAACGGAAATGCCAAGATTCCGTCATTTTTAGTATATTCCACCCAATTTTCCAACCACACACAAGAATGTTAGCCTTTGTCAAACATCATAAATGATGCGGGAGTATTAGGTGGTGGAATGACAAATCCTTCTCTAGTCTTGATAGGTTTGTCTTTCTTAAAATAATTCTTCACCTTGTTTACTAAAGTCATTTTCCTCTTATTTCCATACATAATGCTTTTACGACCTTTCCACTGATCTTTTCCAAACCCTAGATATCTTGGATCAGGTCTAGTTTCTGGATTATATGTATGCCACATATACTTTTCCGCAAGTTACTTTGTTTACGAAAATCACTTCCAATCCAAATGCGTCTCTTATTTTTCTGCAACTAATCAAAGGCGCAATTTCAAAATAATTCAACCAATGGGTGCGCGGCGTTTCTCGCAAACGAGTTCTCACGCTCCTGTGCTCACCCCTCCTTTACAATTCTGTCTCAGCTACACGCCCGCTGTCTCGACCAATACCAGTGCAACTGACTCCCTCCTTCACAAGGAAAATTCAATTTCTACCTTTTAAAGTGCAAGTGCTCTGTTTAATTCACAACGTAAACACATTCGCCACTGTACTCGAGTGTCTAGAAAGAAAAATATTTTTTTCACTGCAAGTAAACCTCTTCTATTTACTTTTCAAATACTGTGAGTAGATCCCTTCTGCCTACTCTTCACACAAGCATTAGTGAACCTGCTACTCCTTTGACTCATCCACTCTTTTCGGGATATATACTAAGTCTAAAGTTTCACCAGTGAACTCCTTTGCTACCAATCAAGCTCAGACGAACCTGCTACTCCTCCCATGTGACCCTTTTTAGGGTGTACCACAAAAGAAGTTTTGCCAGCAAACTCTTTGCTATCATTTATTCATACATTTATTCAGAAAACCCTAATTAGGGCTTCCAGTTCTGCCTAACCTGCACCAATTTTCCTCAGGTAAGTGACCTCACTTGCGACGTGGATTCTCCTCACCACTCGCTATTCTGCCCCGGGGATTCCAGACAAACATATAACAATCACTAACAAGTATTATTAGTACATTTATCAATATAACAGCAACAAAAACAATTTAAAACATTTCATAATTTCTCAAAGCAATAAAACAACAATTGTATATTCGATCGATCGATTTAGCAGCAATATTTTCACAATTAGCAGCAAATAACCTATCTTAACTAGTCCTACCTACCTTTAACTAGTCCCTAACCATTTCATCTGCTACCAGAAAATTACTGATAGAGCGCGCAGGTCACTCGACCAACAATTTTACCATATGCACATTGGGCCCATATATTTCAATTTACCATATTCATTAATCTGGTAACCTTACACTCTACTACCAGTAACCCTGTTCCTTCCTATTTATTTTCCAGTGTACCTGACTTACCAATCCACCGTTACGGGTACCTATGATCACAATGGATCAGGGAGCTAGCTGTAAAAGATAGGCAGACACAAAAATACCAATACCATCTATATTCGTTGCACTTATGTAATAACCACACTCGGGAAGTTTTAAAACCTTTATCTAGAATTCGTCAGTTTCAGAAAGCATAAGGTTCACAGCAAGTAAACTGTCAATAACTAAGATTATAAAGAGCACATATCCATATAGGAAATAGATAAGACCAACCATTTAGGATTGATAAAGGGAAGGTAAGACAGGGAACATACTAACATGGGTTGCAGAGCTTAAACTCATTATGATGTCTAAAGGACGGGAGAAAAGGAACATACTATGAAATCGCAGTTTTGAATATTCCACAATATTACAGGATTTTGAATAACTATGTGACTACAGGGAAGGTAAAATTGGAACAAGCTATATATGTTAGATGTACCCAGAAATAAATCAACTAAAGGAATGGGTAAGGAAAAGGAACATCTATATTTCATAAACAGTATGCAAGACCGTACTAATGGGATGGGTAAAAATGGAACATGCTACTATAATAACTATAATGTAGGACCTTATCATTTGTCAATGTTATGGAGAGAAAGGATAATGTGCAAGTACGATTTTATTAAAACAAAGAAATAGAGAGTGCGTAATGGGTTCCCTCAGATTTATATTTACCTAGAACGGTGTGGAAACCAACCCTGGCCACGGGTCAGTTAAGGACAGTAGAATGGACCCCAAGGAAGGAAATCGCCAGTAGGCCAGCAGGTGCAGAATGGACATCCAGGACAGGAAAACCAGATTAGGATCAGGACAGGACCACCAAGGTAAGACCAGCACCCGCAGTTCAGTTGCAACGCCTGCGCTACACCCTCTCTCCAGCTATCAGTCAAAACCCCGATTGGGTTATCGAATTTCCCCAGCAAAGTGCTCCGCCAGCACTTAAGGTTCTCAAAACCCCAATGGGTCTGTGAGACAGTCAGACAGAGTGCTCTGCAGCACCTCTGTTTCAGGATCAGCTATTGAGTGCGTTGGGTCAGTGACAGGTCAGCTATTTGGACAAGTCGGACAATTTCTCTAGCTAAACCTAGGCTAGTTATACTGTTTTCGGGTCAGTGTACCACGCCCCAAATGTTGCAAGTGTAAGGATCCCCAATTTCGATTGGTCCACAAGTAGGACAGGTCAACACACCAACCAGGATTTGACTTTCTCAAACCCCTCATTTGAATTTTTCATACCTGCCCATTGACTTTCGGGTTCCCATGACATGTTATACATATTACAATGGCGCATCTATCAAATTATACATTATGATACATTTAGTACATTTCAGCTTCTTCTACTAGGCGAAGGTGCATCTTCCCAGGCACATCTTGGCCGGGACCTCTGGGTTGGCGCACGTTCAATGTCACAGAGTTCATCCTCTGGCGGAAGCCTGTCATGCGCAGAAAGGCTGTTCAATATGGAGTATTCCCATCCCTCATGCCCAAGGATTACGATACATGAAAAGTAAAAGAAAACAATTTAGAACACAGAAATAGATGAACACACTGTATACCAGGAATCCCTATATGACACCCCTTACTTTATACTAACTGTAGCATTAAGATTAGTGCAAAACGAACAGCAATGCAAAAAGCTGCAGGGCAAGCGTCAGCATGTGAGAACACAAAGCGGCTATTTCAAAGCTTGTGCGCAAGAGCAAAGATTTCCCACCAGAACTGCGAGTACGTCACGTCACGTGAGTGTGACCAACGCATGCGCAGAAGAAATTTCCGCTAAGAAGCGGCCATTTTAGTGGCAAGCGTTTTACGATAAGTAAACACATAGGCAAGCGTTACTGAGACACCCCCGTGTAATGTAGAAATGTGCAATATTAGTAATACGAACATATTGATTACATTTTATTAACGTTATTTGAGGTTCTTGATCCAAGCAAGTCGCTGTTCGTGCGAATCCTAGCTCCATCAGGATCATGGCTTGGAAACTGCACACCTTTGGTGAGTTCTAGTAGGGGAAGCCGAAACCTCTCCAAAGATGCGCAGATGAACTTTCAAAACTCTTATTTTGTCTTACTAAAGGATGAGAATACTGTCCTGGTGCAGATTTAATGCGGCCATCAGTATTTTGTTGGTTGAATTTTGAAGCATCTCATGACTTACACCGATGACCCTGATGCAGCTCACTACCTACTGCATGATACAGATGCAGATGATACCCCAAAATGTAACCATACCGCCTCAGTTCTATTTGTATGGAAACTATTGAGCGTGGAGCGAGTGAAATTATGCATTTAGTCCAGCTTTATGAACCATTGTGGTGTATTGAGATCCGCAGCACCACATTGATCGCATAAAGATGGACATCCAATCTTTATGCGCAGCCGGGAAAACGCATGTTCACACTTAGCCTCACTTTACTTAGTTGTTTGATTTTATGTGCACACATATGTGTATGTGTATTTTATGAGTGTACACAATGGGCAGTACCTGGGATGCACCTCTTCTAGGACCTTGCTCATTTTCTCAAGATTTTTTAACTATCTTTAATACTTGACACAGTATCTCGCGTGACCTTCTGTAGAACCTCCTCCATTTTGTCTACCTCTTTCAACTCCCTTGAACAGTTCACATCCTATCCTCCAAGTGTTACATGGTAACAGTGCTGCCTGTCTTCATTGCACCACCACTACGGACACGGAAGTGATCCCAGTGTGCTGGACTGCTGCTGCTGGCGAGGTATTCAGAGAAAGTGGAATATTGTAGCGTCAATGCAACATTCAGGTAAGTTCAAACAAGTTTATTAGAGGTTTGTCTCCAGTGACAGCAAGGAGATATTGACAGCTCAGTCACCAGCAGGCAACTGAATACAGATAAGAATGTAAATAGGTATGTGATTATTATTGGCTCAAGGCAATATAGTGCACCAGTATGAAGAAAAATACTTCTTTACGGGTAAGCAAGTTAAACTGATAGAATAAACAACATTAGAAATAGAACTTGTTAAGTGTTATAATATTAAATGTTAAGGGACAATACAACACATATGTAGAGTGGTGGCAGCATTCACTGCCATCTACGTAAGAATGAAGGCGGCCATGGAATACTTGGCATGCCAGACTCACCGCAGTGGCTTATTCTATAGATGGAAGACGCTGCATCTCAACAAACTTCTTTGCTCCCTCAACAGTAACTCTGCCAAGGACCTCATCGCAGTGAATCTGCCAGATTAATCTATGCTTCGTTCTCACCTACTCCTTCATAAGCCTCACCCTCTACATCTACTGTCTAATTTTTCTCAACTTCCTTGATATCTTCCTAAGCCACCAGTTACAATGGGTTGCACTCTTGGATCCATATGTAGTTTAATGTGCTTGCACTGGAGACACTTTGGACCTGATTACGAGTTTGGTGGACAGGGTTACTACATCACAAACGTAATGAATATCCCGTCCGCCTTATTGCAATTCCATTGTATCCTATGGAACTTATAAGGCGGCGGACGGGATATCCGTCTCGTTTGTAACGGAGTATCCCATCCTCCAAACTCGTAATCAGGCCTGTGAGAAGTGCGACATAATAATCCACAATGCCATGACCAGGCCTATGAGTGGGTTGGCCCATCTGGGTCTCAGACATGGAAGTAATTAAAAAATGTGATTGAAACGCTTTTCTATCAGGCCCTATGTTATATCTTTAACTTTGATGGCAAAAAACGATTTCTGAACAATAAATGTAAAAAAAAAATGTTAAGGTAATCCATATCAGCTCTTTAGTTCCTATTTAGATTTCACATTTTTACTTAATCTTGCATTCCCTCAGAGAGAGTGCTAGCTATATATAGGATGTTGTGGTCCAGGGTTTTTTTCGGGCAATATTTTACTTTTGTATAGTGCATACTTTGAACTGAGTTACCTCCTGGTGGAGGGCCATGATTGAGAGCTCTGGAGTAGAGGCATATGTCATTGTAAATTTCTTGCTAAGCCTGTCAGTGGCTCAGTAAAAGTTTTCAGAGTACCTTGTCATCCAAGCCTTGGCCTCTCTGCAAAGCACACAGAGCAATGGTCTTGTATTCCAGTTGCAATTCTCATTCTATGCAAATGTGTGTGAAAGAGGTACACAGATGTCAAAATATTGACAAGGCGAAAGAGAAAGAAAATGCAGTGCTTACTGGTGAGCGGTTGTGTTGTGTGTTTGGGAATTAGTGAAGTGAAGGAGATATTAGGAAGTGCATTCAGGAGAAAGTGAAAAGAGGGTGCCAAGAGGAAAGAGATGAGCAGTTAGATGGAAATGGACAAGGTGTGGAGATAACAAGAGTGATTGACACTCTGAAGACCACTACCTCTTCCACAGCGCTGTGTAATGTTTAATTCACAGTCTCCAAACTTAAGAATTGAAACATTTTCAATATTAATTATTTACAACAAAATCATTGTTGTTACTCATTTATACCAAACAGCTAACAACCAAAGACAAAGCCAATGGTCACAGCTGGTTTTAGGTGTATTTCAGTTTTTGTGTTTTATATATGTGGAAGCAGTAATAGAAAGCTCAGAGAGAAACTAAAATACTGGTCAGGTTGCACATGGGAATTACAGAAATGCTATAGATGTTTAGGCCACTCCCGTAATTTCATATACCACACCCCTTTTAGAGACTCTACTCTTTTCATCCCACTTAAAGCCCTGCCCATGACCCAAAAATGCTGCCTCCAGTAGATTAGGGCTACTTTGAACATTTTTGCCATGGCACATTTAGATTTCTAGTCTGTCCCTGTCACTAACACCGCCCTTCTGAAGCCCAAACAAATAAATTACTTCCTAGCATGAGCAAAGTTAGTCTCAGAATGCCATATTCTTCACCATGCAAAATGGATAATATTGCCTTCACCAAACCAGGTACAACTATCATCTGTTCCTAGGTAGTTCACATGCAGTCATTTGGGAATGCAATATATCTCATGCAGATATTTAAATTGCAATGGATGTGCCGATAGGTAAGCGATATACATGTTTTGTCTTCCTTCATAAAAGTGACCACTAGTCCTCTGTCGAAGGACTTTGGTGATAGTGTCCCACTCAACCTTGCTGTTAACTGTTGCATCCTTCTTAGCCTCTATGGCAGTTTAATCGAGGACACACTTTAGCCTTGCATACTGCTGGCCTTCTTCAGAACTTTAAGTGTCAGTGACATCACCGGCATGCCAGCAAGATCCTGGTGAAGACCTGTTTGAGCCCGTAATACAGAAATATATGAGATCTATGGCAGGACCTGCATCTCTCATCTTAATTTTATTAAGGGAATGGAGAAGGTTATTTTTAAAGGATTTCGCTGCAGGCCTATCTAGAGCCTAAGCAATGTAATAAACAGGAGCCATAACCCGGTGCAATTGGAAGCAAGTTCAGAATGAGGTCCCAATTTGTCCATTTTATATGTTTGGTGGGCAGATATGTGAAAATACAGCAGAGTCAGACTGGGGCAGAAAATAGGTCAGGGCACAGTGTTTGCGAATGGGACAGTTTTGAAGTTGTAGGGGCATGCTATAGAACTGTTTTGCAAGGTATGGGAGACTGCATTAGCTCATGATTGCTGCAGGCAAGGTTTGTGGTAATATTAGGAAGATCAACAGTAAAAAAACAGTCCATCAGACCATAAACAGGCCCAAAAATAGTCCAAAAACTCTTTCCAGCCAACCCATCTGGCATAGTCTGATTGCCCTATAGACCTGTCCAACCTTGGGATACAGAGACACCGGGAGGACAACTCCTCTGAGTCACCTACATCTTTAACTGGCAAGGGGAGTACTGACACTATAATTGGAAAACAGAAATCAGAGAGGAGTGAAGACCATTGTTTGAGATTGCACAAAGGAGGTGTGGGCAGATAAAAGAAGCTACTGCTTCAGTTCTTGAAGGATCTCGTCTCTTTTCTCTTCCTGCTCTGAACATTCAGAGTCATCTTCTCATAAAGAAGAGCTGCTGCGTTCTAAATATTTTACATTGGAAAGGAGGTCATACTTTGGCTGTTGGTATTGGACCATAACAGCATGAATATGTGTTTTTCATATTTGGAGACCATATGAACACGCATGGTTAATCCGTGTGCCTATAATAATCAAATGGAGCAATTAGAGTTCTGTAAAATGTACACTTTGTGATTAAACTGGAGTTATCTCATCTGAATCAACCTAACATCTCCCCTTCAGCGGTGCTCATTTCTGTATTGAACTTCTGTCCTCTCCAGAAGTTGTGCTATCAGACTCTGAATGGTTCTGGCAATTCCATCACACAAGAAGCATTGCTCAGAGGCACATGGCCACCACGCTGTGTGTCGTTGCTTGGTCCGCAGGCATTCACAACCTGTAGGGCTGCATTATGAGAAGTACGGATCTGCAATCTAATCACTGGTCCTCACAAAACCTGGACAGGGACAATGCCCTTCTATTGGATCTTCCAAAGTTCACTTTTGCCCAGTGGCGTCACTAGGGTTGGTGTCACCCGGTGCGGGTAACTCATGGTATCACCCCCTCATGACTTACCGCATGGATCTTCTCAGCTCCGAGTCCGCCAGTGGACACAGATGGCAAATAACGGGAAATAAAGGGACCATACAGAATCCTTAGTAACATTTGTAAATTTATTTCCTATATTTACAAAGGCCATACAGATTGGGGGTAGCGAGGGTCAGGGTAGGGGGGGTAGAGAGGGCTTTCTGGGGACTGATGAGTTGAAGTGGATTTTTGGTGTTCATTTAAGGGCTTCCTTTGTACTGGTGGTAACCCTTCAGACGTTTGGATGTGGGTGGAGCAGTGCAGTCTGCAGGGACTTCGAGTTCCTTGCCCATCATGCCGCCTTGGTCCGAGACGTTCCATGGTATCTCATATTAACCAACCCACGAGTGGATGAGGCTATAAACGCTGAGATGGCTTCCCCTAGTCTGTTTCCCTGTCAGAAGCCATAGGGCACTGGGCTGATTGCATTGAGGACCGAGGGAGCTTCCCCGGGGCGCGCGCTTTTCCATTGGGCGGATTCTGATGTGTAGACAATATCTTTCCTGTGATATTCCCCGGGTCTAAAAAATAACCACGGGTGGGCAGAGTACACTGGGCCCGGGTATAAAGTTAAGAGAATTTCTGGCTCTGACTGTCCTCGGGCGGACGGGGGGACCTGGCCTCGGGGGCAGTCACGTCTTACCTGGGTTCTGAGGATGAGTGAATTGAGTGCTGGCATGTGCCCAGGAGGAGTAGAAAGACAGTAGGCAGACACAGCAATGCACATAAAAAAGTTAGCGAACACCAGCTCTGAAATAAATCATGATTAGATCGCTCCTTGACACGTAAAGCTCTTCTTTTTTTACAGCACTGGAGGTGCCATCAGGGCTACGAGGTTTGTTATTCAGTCAATATTTAATAGCTTCCAGGTTTTCAGATGGGGAAATATAAGGACTAATATAAATGAGAAAAATTGGTCACTCAAGAGGATGCTTAAATATTAGCATCAAATGCCCTGCCATTTATAAGGGAAAATGAAGTATTATGCAGGCCCCAAACTTTGGTTGTCAATTTCTTTTCCCAAACTTCCCATTTTGAGGATCACTGTACCTTATAGAAACACAGACTTTATAATTCCAATGGTTTGTATATTCTGAAGTATCTCTTCAAGCACATCACACACTGATAAGCCCACCCAACTACGACTTAGTTATTTTGACCAACAGTGCAACACTTTTTTGAGAAATCTATTTTTTCTGTTTCCTAACCCTATTCAGTCCAAAGTTAATGCTCCTAAACATTTCCAAATTATGTTAAGCGTCACAGTGGAGCTCAAAGTGGAGAAAATGTATTGTACACCAATTTAGGTATTTTTTGCGAATTTGGAAATAGAGCAAACAGGATTTACACCAGGAGAAAATGTATTGTCCGTTACTTGTTTTTATATTATGAAATTAAGCGAACACAATGTTATACACTTTCTAATATGACAGAATGCTCTAAAATGAAGGAAAAATCTGTTTTATACAATTTTAAATAATTCACTTTTTTAAATTTAAGCAGCAAAATAAACTGCAAAATCTATTGGGTAGCTCATAGATATATGGGTAGTTTTTTCCAAAAACTCTTCTGCAGAAAGAAATTAATTGATAGGAAAATGTGCATTCTATTTATTTTGTAATAAAAAATTGGTTTCCTTAATTTTCCCCTTTGCAAAACTGTTCATGCTGTAATGGCTGGAGCGAAATATATTTGTTACATTGCCCGTCCTGCTTGAGACAAAAATGAAGCCAAAATGGATTCATGTCTTGATCATAAGTTTAACGTATCATAGGTTCAGATTCACTTTTGAGAGTCTTAAAATGTGAATTTACATGTGCAAATCAGTTTACTCACACATAGTATTACACCGGATGGTGTACTACTCTGTGGAAGTAAATCTACCCAGAGAGGTGGCAGTGGACGTTCCAGGACAGGATTGCCTTGCCGAGTCGGTGATCACCTACATATCTATGAGTCTAACTAACTGCATCTCTGGAAGGCCTGTTACCATCCTGGATATCATGTGAGTTGTACTACTTTCAAAGGCGGCACCAACGTTTTGTCGTGGGATAGCATGGGAAAGAACAGCGTATAGTAGGGGGGTTTTGCTTGCTAAAGTGATCTAAGAGGCACAACATGTGCACTACTGCAATCATGTTACGCACCGGTGTCTATAATACGCAATGCTGCTGGGAGCTCTAACACCCGTTCTGCCCCGGGGCACTGGTGTGATATGGTACCAGGACTATTTTGGGAATTAAAAAAAAGCTTAAACCTATTACAGTGACAGGTGAAGCTTAGGGTGCCTCCCAAACCCAGCCACACTGTGACTGTCTTCTTGGGCCGGCCTTGGTGGGGAGTGTCTAGGAGTAATGCGATTGCGATCTAATGTGTGCCACTGCACTGGCACATTTCTAACTGCATTCATATTTGTAAATGATATTTCTCTCTCACCTCAGCCACGCCGTCATCTTAGGGATTCCTGTCTCTTCGCACAATGCGGTAGCTGTCGCTGCTGTACCTTCCTCCACTCTCCCGCCCTTTGGGGGGGCTGCAGGCCGGGTCCGGCCGTCGTGCTCCAGGTGCTGCAAAAAGAAGTCTCCTCCTCCCCTCTCCTTCTGCCAGGTTTGTCGGGCTACCGGGAGTGTCCAGAGGCACAAACTTCAACTCCAAGGGCTCTCTCAGCTCGTCAGAGAGCCTCCCCTAGAGACGCTTGCATCAAAGTAGGCCTGTGGCGCCAAGCCGTAAGGTATCCACGAGCTCACTTATTCTGATTCGGGACCCGGATTCTTGATGTGCCCCAAGGAGTGCAAATACCTGCAGTTTCAGACCAGCTACTATGGGGGCCAGGCCAGTTGACAAGCTCAGGGCTGGTGGTGCTGCGTGGCGTGTTCACAGTGATCTCAGGGCCGAAGATGGCCCCAGCCCACTCAATTCAAAGCTTGGCCCGCCCGGCCCGCTCTTTCACCGCTACACAGATACCCCTCTCCTCAGCCGCTACGTACCAGGCTTGGCCCCTTCTATGCCTATGATCGTACCAGTCTCCTCCAAAGCACTGGTGCGGGGCCTATGTCTAAGTTACTGCCCTCTGTCCATGCTGAGAGACAGCAGCCGGCAGGCCCTGAAAACACGGGTCAGTACCAACATGGTAAAGGTCATCAATCCTCTCACACTCAGCAGCATTCCAGGCATACTGCACTGGCAGCCCCCCTGTCCACAGCCCCCAGCACACTGAGCAGCACGCTGTCACTTGAGCATACACCTGTGTGCTTGGCAGCCCTGGCACATTGGGTATTTTGATACAACACGCTCGGGGCAGCACTGCTTCACCCCACAGGACATCAGAGCCAGTCGCTGGAGGAACACAGACTGTCGCTGAAGAATTATTAAAAAAGCGCGAACCATAAGGCTTTCAAGGCGCTGGGACCGTCGGGGGGATTAAATGAGCTATTGCACAGAGTCAAATGATGCAGAGCTGCAGAGCTGATCTGCAGCCTGCGCCGGGATCGAACTGTGCACCCCACGCTCTGGAGTCAGCCGCGCCTCCTCCCACTCCAGCCAGACACCCTCCAAAGATCTAAACTGCTGTGCTCCTCACCTCCGCTTGGGCTATCCCTGAGTTATTCTCCACTGAACGTGGCACCGTTAGAGGGCCCGCCCGTGCCAACCATTAATTCTTATTGTAGCAATAGACACCATCGCCATCGGACGCACTCCCCTGCCGAGTCTCCTCCCACAGACGTGGTGCGTCAGAGGAGCACAGCGTGGCGCGGAGGCTGTCCCAGGGCAGGCCATCAGCCCGTCATTAGTAGCGCTAAATGGCCCTGGGACCCACTGTGAGGCCGAGGCTGCACTGTGCAGTGCAGAGCGAGCCTGCCTGCCAGCGTAACCAGATTGGTGTCAGCCCCATAATGGGGTGACACCCGGTGCGGTCCGCACCCCCCTTACCCCCCTAGTGACGCCACTGCTTTTGCCCCTTCAAAGCCGTTCTCCATGCAGGGGGCAATACTCAGACTACATTACCTAATTGTGAAAGATCTTCACTTGCTCACCCTTTAATTCCAAAATTGACTTTAAATTAGCCTACATTACCCATGAAGTACTACATTTTGGTGTTCACAGCTACTTGCAAAATATATAAGGCACTGTAGGAGGTGAGAGAGTAGCTACAAGCAAATCCAGCCCATTTTGGGAAATCCCAGAAACCAAAAGGCTGCTGAAACAGGAATTCTCCTGCCAAGCCTCAAGAATAGGGAATCGACTCAACAAACCAATGTAATTCTCCAGTTACTGTTAATTCAAGTAACTTGACTTGCTCCCCCAATGATGCCCTTTCAGATGTCATAAGTATTTTTGTCAATGATGTCATAGAACATTTCAAAGTGATGTAATATTTGAGGTCATAAGTAGTGTGTTGTGAAGGCGCAAGTTATAGACACTGAGTTAACTATAACTGGTGGATTTTGAGTTAAAATGTTATGTTTTAATTGACATTTATACCTAACTACAACGTCACTTTAACATTTGTTTTTTCAGTGAATATATATGTATGTCTTACTAATTAAATTAAATAAATAAAATTCATCGTACGTTAGCAGTGCGGATTTACCTGCCTAGTACAATCTCTAACCTTTGCGGCTATTGTATTTGGAATAGGATCAAGTTGTGTCATCCGAACAGGAAGGCTTCATCTGAAATTGTGGGATTGTATTTATTTAACAATTTCTGCAGACTTGTTTCAGTTTAGATTTGGCAGGGACTCTGTTGATTGCTCTATTACAGCTATCAAGCCCTTTAGCAAACAGTGGGGTGAACTGATATTCAGAGAGGCACCGTTGACTTGGCTGTTATAAAGAATTCTAATAACTTGCGGAGCCCCACTGTCCTCCAACTTCTCTCCCAGTCTAATATACAATTGTAGTTCTGAGAACTGAATGAACCAATAGACCTCCGTGAGGGACATTGGAATGTTGTAATTGGAAGGTTGGTGAAGGGCAACATCTAGTATTGGAATATGAACACTGGTATTGGCAGTTTGCCAGTGGCAGCGGCAGCAGCTAGGTTAGTGCTTGCTAGCACAGCTCTCTGTAACAAGGAACTTAATCCATATATAACTAAAGAACTAGAATATATCTACCTTGCAAGGAAGATTTATCTTTTCAACATTGGGGACTGGATGGTTGAGAGCGGTGTTGATGTAAGTAGAGATCGTGCTATTTAAGAGTTTAGGCAACGCTTTCATCGTGGTGGGCTACAGAGTTGCAGCTGGTGAATTGAGGCTCTGGGCGAAGGACTCAGTGAAGTCGGAGCAGGAGGACCACGTCAGAAACCGTTAACCTGTGTGGTTATCATGATTTTCCATTGCATATACTGTAATGCACAGGAGGGGTCTGTAGGAAGCCGTTAACCTGTGGGAGTAGTGACGTCAGGATTTTCCAATGCATGTATCATAGTGCACCTGAGTAGCGGAAGGTCACAGCACTATGTGTGGTTTTGGAGCTGCGATTACGGCGAAGTAGTCCGTTGAACGGCCATTGATGGTGACATCATTACTCCTTTATCAGGGGTCACCATTTGTATCAAGCTTCCTGGAATTCAATGCGTAGTTTATTATTTATCACCAGGAACACAGGTACAGTGCATATTTTTTGACCAGCCGGTTGCCATCATTGGAACTGGTGATTGTCTTCTTTTTCTTTCTTCCAACTGTGTGGGAGCAGATTGGTGATTGGCACACCTTTATCGCGCCACTATTGAGCTGATCAGTGATTGGCACACCTTTATCATGCTACCATATATTCAGTTCGCTGAGTTTGCAGTGCCACGTTATCAGTGATTGGCATACCTATTCTGTGTATGTTTTTTTATATTTGTGTGCTGAGTAACTGTGAATGGCTCACCTTTACACATTTATTCTTATGTGCCATGTATCTATGATTGGCACACCTATACACATGTATTCTTATGTGCCATGTGTCTATGATTATTTACAACAAGGGGTGGTGATGGACAGAGTCTCTGAATTAAGCAGAGTACTCTCACCCAGTCAAGAGATCAGGGCTAGATCCAACACCGTTTTTTAGCTCATTGCACCATCCCAGTTTCAGAACCTGGCTGTATGCAAATTAGTCTGTCCCTGGCCCAGTGAATCATGGGAACAGGGCAGACCAGACTACAAAAGCCAATTCTTACACTGGGAAGGAAACAAGCTTCCGGGGACCGGTTTCTGGCATTACAGCCGTCTTCGGCCCGGCTTGCTTGAATCCTGATGGTGCAATGAGCAAGGGACTCACATCTGAGTATACCCTTCCACGCTTAGGGTGGACAAAATTATTTACAACAAGGGGTGGTGATGGACAGAGTCTCTGAATTAAGCAGAGTACTCTCACCCAGTCAAGAGATCAGGGCTAGATCCAACACCGTTTTTTAGCTCATTGCACCATCCCAGTTTCAGAACCTGGCTGTATGCAAATTAGTCTGTCCCTGGCCCAGTGAATCATGGGAACAGGGCAGACCAGACTACAAAAGCCAATTCTTACACTGGGAAGGAAACAAGCTTCCGGGGACCGGTTTCTGGCATTACAGCCGTCTTCGGCCCGGCTTGCTTGAATCCTGATGGTGCAATGAGCAAGGGACTCACATCTGAGTATACCCTTCCACGCTTAGGGTGGACAAAATTATTTACAACAAGGGGTGGTGATGGACAGAGTCTCTGAATTAAGCAGAGTACTCTCACCCAGTCAAGAGATCAGGGCTAGATCCAACACCGTTTTTTAGCTCATTCCACCATCCCAGTTTCAGAACCTGGCTGTATGCAAATTAGTCTGTCCCTGGCCCAGTGAATCATGGGAACAGGGCAGACCAGACTACAAAAGCCAATTCTTACACTGGGAAGGAAACAAGCTTCCGGGGACCGGTTTCTGGCATTACAGCCGTCTTCGGCCCGGCTTGCTTGAATCCTGATGGTGCAATGAGCAAGGGACTCACATCTGAGTATTCAAGCAAGCCGGGCCGAAGAGGCTGAAATGCCAGAAACCGGTCCCCGGTAGCTTGTCTCCTTTCTGGTGAAGAATTGGCTTGGTAGTTTGGTCTGCCCTGTTCCCATGATGCACTGGGCCAGGGACAGACTAATTTGCATATAGCCAGGTTCTGAGCTGGGATGGGGCAGTGAGATAAATAACGGTGATGGATCAAGCCCTGATCTTTGGACTGGGTAAGAGTGGTCTGCTCAATTCAGACACTCTGTTCATCACCACCCCCTTTTCTGAATCGATGTGTCTATGATTGGCACACCTATTCTGCATGAGTTACGTTTACCATTTGTGTGCTAAGCAACGGTGCTGGCACACCCATTCTTTGATATATACAGGTGTGTGTGCTTAAACAGTTACATAGTTTCACACCTTTGTACACCGTTTTGCCATCCTGGTGTGTTAACTACTTGTGTTCTAAGTTTTTGTCATTCACAATTTTAAGTGAGCATTATTAACGTTGTGGTGGTGTTGCGTGACATGTCTAGCATTCAAGCACCACCATTTTTTCTGGTAGAGCTGGGAGAACCGACCATTTAATGGGAGTTATGGGTTGATTTATTTGAAGCATATGTTGAGGTACAGGAGGGTGGTGAATGTTCTCCTGAAAGACAGTTGTTCTTACTTGAGCATATATTAGGGGCTTTAAGATTGAGAGAATTTAAGAACTTACTGCCTTTGGAAAATGTGGGTGATGCCGATGTTTACCAGTGCGCAGTAAAGCAATTGTAAGCAATTGTATGAAAGGGATGGCAGGAAGATTAATGTGGTAATGGAAAGGTATACTGTAGTGTAGTTCCTATATTCGCAATAGGCTCTGCGCATTGGAACAATATATTCAGCAGTGTAGACGTAGGACCGAGGTTCGACTAGGTCTCTACTGACTATATTAGACTTAAGGTTTGCCAGCTAGTTCAGAGGTCACTAGAAACTTTCTCGAATAAACGAGGAGGAGTTTAACCGCCCTGGATAGACAAGAAGGGATTAGCCTCTGACAACCATAAAACATGACAACTTTGCTCCCTCAAAATAAGAGTGTATCTCTAGAGTCGTGTGAAAACAATAGACAGCTATTTCACTCAGTCAAGTGTGCATACTTAGTTTCACCAGAGTGCAGAGAAAAGAGAGACGGGCGTTTTCAATAAAAGGTGTTATTTATTGAGCAGTCTTCTTTCTCATACAAGAGAAATGAATTGCAACAATTGCAATACTTAGCATAAAGTAAAGTGCGTACAGTAAAAGGAGTATTATGAAATAATACTGTAAAAGCATTGATATGGTTTCTTAGCCATATGATACTTAAAATAGATAAAATATATACATACAAATATACATTGACTAACGTACTCAACTGGTGCTTCTAAATACGCCTACCCCGGTGTACCTGACCTAAGCCTAATACGTGGGAAGGAGTAAGTAAGTAGCAGTTTAAGTTAAGTTGGTTTTGCCAAGGAATCTGAATCAAGAATTCTCTTAAAGGGTTTAGTCAGCTCCGTACCTGGGTATTAGAAAGCAGGAGGTCTGGTATCTCTCTCTCAGGACTCGATATCCCAGTAACCCGCGAGGGTATCTGGAAACACCTGAGCTGGATTTCTCGGCAGGAGAAAAGACAGCGTCTCTCTCAGTGCGTCAAAGAGGAGGGGCGGCGTCCGTGGGCTCTCGCATCAGCTGGGCTCTCGGGCAAGTAGATAGCCACTCTGCTGCCACTCTGCTCCAAAACCACCACCGTGTGTTTGCTTAAGGCAACGTTGGTATATTTATACCTGAAAGGTGCCGGGTTTGACGTAAGGTGGGACATAAGACGTCAATAAAGATGTCACTAAGAACTGGCCGTTCTTAGAGTGCTCACAGGAGTTCTAGGACGAAATCAAAACAAAAGCAATGGGGAATTCCCAGGTTGCTGGAGGTTTGGTTTGTTTACAAAACTCGTTGTACTTTCTAGGAGCCTGGGGAAGTAGCCTTGCTTAATTTGGACAGCATGGGCTATGACTAAATATGGATATGATTCTTATGCCTTGATAAGGATATTATTTATTATAACCACATAAGGGCATAAATCAGGAATATCGAATTAGGGTCCTAGATAGAACTACAACACCCACTCCACGATTTAATGTCCCTCATTACTTAAAACTAAGCAATAGTAAACATATAATGGTGCATGTGTTTTCCAACCCAACACAAAATACATACATTTGCATATTGAAATGGTATATGGTAATACACGAAAAGGATTATTAGTACTGTACGCTTTTCAAGCAGTGGTATCATTTAGTTAAAAATGCATATATATATCAGATGAATGAATTGCGAACATTTACACATGAAATGGCTCTTAATACAGAAAAGAAGGTCGAGACCATTCCATCACATAATTATACAAATTCTGTACATATGCTAGAGGCTGAGGTAATATATTGTCTCTAGAGTTCCTAAAATAGAAGCTCTGTTCTCTAAGAATAGTTCTACTTTAAGCAGAGTACATGTGCCAGAAAAAAGGTAAATATTTTGGAAGTGGAAAAAAATAATTTCGCTTTCAGTGGAAAAAAATAGTTCCAAATGTTTTCAGTAGCTTTTGTTTATCAAAGCTGAAGGCCGAATTCAGGGTTCATGGAACGCTGTGTGCTCGTTGCTTAAAAAGTTATTCTTTCTGTTCAGGGGAGAACATCATTTCAGACAGACTCTCCAAAAATTGGTCTACGGCTTCAGGTGAAAGTTCGACCAAGTTTGAAAATGCCGCAACAGTACAGTCGTGAGAATGATTGCTATCATTGATGTCAGGATCAGCAATGCTCACAGAAGGTCGTACCTGGGTGATGCTGCTCTCACCTCGTACTTCACTACCCCCTAATCGTAGTGGTGAAGTCTCAACGAATGCCGTCATCAGAATGGGTAGCCGCTGGGGACAACACGATGCATGAGCCGTTACAGGACTTAGCAAAGTATCTGTATCCAATGGTACTGCTGATGGTAGTGTAAGACAGACGTCCAACAAGCATTCTTCTCCGCATAGCATACATCGAAGCACAGGTAAGACGCAATTCTGCCAGATGGGTCTGAATGAAAGAAATCAGGTCATATTCAGACCTCTAATCCGGGCTAATCCAAGGACTTTAGTTATGCGGTCCCGATAGCGTATAGCTAGGATCGTTTCTTCCATTGTTGCCGGAGTCTTGTCTGCAACTTGGCTTGCCATATCAGAGCAGAAGGATCAAAAATAAAATTCCTGCTACGAGTCCCAAAAGAAGTGGTTGGCCGCCAAAGACAGAATGGACAAAATTAGGAAAAATGCCCAGAACTGTTTCGAAGGGTGTTAACAGTCCCGAAAAAATTGTCTTAAATACATGTGGGATGCCACTGGTATCTGACATATTTAGGATTTGGCTTAGCATTTCTGCGAAATGCACGGGGAAATTTGTTGATAAAAGGCTATGTATCTCTGCCGTTGTCCTTGCAACTTGCAGATCATATGTTTCTTTTGATGACATTAAGGGCACAGTTGTCTGTAAAAGAACAGACTTTATTCTGCTTAAAGTATCAATTCGAATAGAAGAGATATTCAAAGAAGGCCAAATTGTTGCCTCCGTATCTGGAGTGCTGTTTGTATACAATACTTGCATACAGCAAGTGACCATGGAACTCACGCTGACGAGATAGGCTTTTCCTGGCACCATGCCACAACAGCTGTGGTCCACTATTAGAATATAGCTCCCGTTAGAAAGCCGTCTAAAGAATGGCTCTATTTGTGTTGCAGGTGTGCCGTGCTGGTGACATGAAAGGTTATTTGAAGTTCCCTCACAGGCCCCATGCAGGTTAATACCTTGACACAGAAGTATACCGCTTAGTGATCGTTTACAATTGTTACCACTACGAAATCCATTCTGTTTCTTTTCACTGTAACATGTGTGTGTGTAAGGTAATTTCCATGATGACTTGATGTACCCTTTACCCAACCTTTCATACTGGCCCGCTGGTATATACTCTTGGCAGTATTTAAATTGGAAAGTTGTTATCGGAATTGTAATTATTCCGTGTATTATCCATTCAATGACAGGTTTTTCTGACATTGTCAATGGTAATCTTTCAAGTTTTTCAATGCTCAGAATCGTATAGTCTGCTCCTTTTTGTGCCAAACTGATTTGTGTATCAGTAAGGTTAAAGATAGAGAATAATGACGTTGTGTTAATTAAACGCCAGGGCACGTAGCCTGAACGCAGATTTTGCAACGTCCAGCCAAGCTGTACAATAGAACGTAATTGGGACTGACCGTGTCGTAACATTAGTAAGTCCTGCTCTATTATATCAATAGCAGATGATACAATACTGTCCAGTGAATATATTCTGGAGGACAGAGTCGTTAACACATTGTCCACAACAGAAAGTGAGTTTTCCAAATTAATACGATCAATTTCTCGTATTTTTTCTGCTGTATCAATTTGCAATACTTTCCAAGCTTCGTTGTACGCAGCGTATATACCGGCCACTATGAAACGTTTTTGACGCTGTTTGTGTGGTCCCATTATGAAATCACGCAAGTCAGCACCGTCTTTAAGTAAAGTCAAGTGTTGCTTAATTTCAGCCAGTGTGGATTTCTGTAGCCATTCGAGGCAGAGTTTCCCTACACTGTATGTTGTAACTATCCCTGGATGTTGTCTCTGGGAGTATCTTGGGTCTGGCCTGGTCATTTTTAACCCCTGTATTTTGTTCAGGAATCTATCTTGACAGTTATTTGTGTCTGTGGGCCAGATCAACCATTTTTTCCAATCAGGATGTGTTCTGTTCTGGTTAAAAATATGGGATACGTCTATCTCAACATCTGTAGTGCTATTACTATCAGGTGTTGGCTTTGGAATAGACGGTTTGTTTAAGTCTTTTATCTTGGCTAGGCCAAGACAGGTTGTCTGTTGAATGGTATCATTCAAGAATATTATTTGTTCTGGGATCATGCAGGCTCTAAATAATGCTTCTAGACCTTGTACCTGCCAATCTTTTGTACCCCAGATGGTTTTTGTTTCAATGTTGTTCTTCCAGAAATCGAAACCAAATGTAATCATCTTTTCATAAAATGTTTCAGAATAGATCAATTTAGTATTAGTCAGCATTTGTTTTTACCCCTGTCTTATTTAACAGTTTGAAATAAAACGTTTCTGCATCACTTGTGTTGAACCCTGAGAAGTATGGGAATTTCTCGTAAAATGTTTTCGAACTGCTTTGAGGTGGTGTTGCACAATGTTCCCATTGATTATAATTAAAAACATTTCTAGGCTGAGCAGATTTATGCAAATAGTGATGTGCAAAGTGATTATAACAATACATTTCTTCATAATTTGATGAACCCTGTAAGTAATCATGTTCTGTAAATGTAAATGTTGCTGACATTACTAAATCTGACATCATATCATTAATACTTTCAAAGTCCCAATCATCAGAGAATGTACTTGGTTTTACAAAGTCACTCAGTGAAATCTTGAACTGATGTGGATATTTCAAGAGCTCAACCGGGTCATAGATTTCATAATCCGGTTTGTCCCATGCTACCCCACCGGGTATTGGATTGGCTGTGACATTCACTGATGATAGTTCTCTTTTCTCAATGTGAGATGACTTGTGAGGCTTTAGGACCAAGTTGATGTTCTGACTTGCTGTGTCCATTGTACTGTATTTTCCATCAATGAATTTCCCCAAACAAAGAACCATGAAGAGCCAAAGCAGGAGGAAAAGTACACCTAACACAATCCAAAATTCAATCCATGGAGAAATCAGATAGGTTTCTTTGAGTTGATGTAGAAGTTCAGTTATTTTGTCTTTAAAAGTTTTTTGTTGCTGGCGTTTCTTCCGATTTGCTTAGATCTTCAGAAAAGTTATCGAAATTGATGAAGTAGCCAGATGCATTTCTGTCAATTGTTGGAATCGCTTCCGGATTTTTATTTGCTTCTGTATTTTTCTTTGTTTCACTAGCATAGTCTTAGGCTACATCGTTGCAGACTGGTGTTTCTAGACGAACTGTTGCAATGTGGGTTTCAAGAGGCACAAGTTCCATGGCATTGTTGCATAGTCCTTTTTTATTCACTGCAGGTTTATCAAATGTGATTAGTCTCTCAGTTTGAACCTCTTGTATTGTAGCAAATTTTGGTACTCTGCTATTTCTTCGGAGTCCACTGGGCCTACTACTTATTATTGGCCACATGATTGTGGTTTTACCAGGTCGATGGATACTACTCGGTTCTCCTTTTTACCAGCAAGGGGCGGTAGTACAACTGATCTTGTTCCGCTGACAGCTAAGACAGGTACTGCTTTTCTGTAAGAAGGCCCAAATTCCTTCTTCACCGCGATCTTCTCTCTGACCAGATCCCCAATCTTTGGAATCCAGACAGGCCTTGCTGGGACAGGTGGTTTATCTTTAGTGGCTGTTGGCTGCTGTTTTAACTTTACGTTGCTCAGGCCTTTTCTTGTTTCATTTAAGTCCTGTAAAATAGCCAAACGATCTTTGATATCAAAGCATTTTTCTTCTACCACTGAAGTCTGACTATCAAGGTCCTGAATATGCATTCTAGTCCCGAACAATAGTTCGTACGGACTGAAATTTTTCAGAGAATTTCTTGGCAGATTATTAAGACTATGTTGGACACTTGTTAAATGTTGGACCCACCCATCACCCGAACCTAATACCCTCGCCGTTATAGATTGCTTTATGTCCCGTTTTTTTCTTTCCACAATCCCATTTCCCTCAGGATGGAAGGGACAAGAGTACCGCAATGCCTTATAAGCTCGAGAGCTAAAAGCAGGACCCTGGTCAGAATGTAGCATGCCATTTGCGTATGTGCCGATAAAGACTCGCAAATCTTTTATAACAGTTCTGGCGTCACCTGAGCGCTGGGGCCTACATTTTAAGTGAATCTAGTATTAAACTTTAATGGGACGCATTTCTCCTATTGGATTTCTGCGTATAGAAAGCCTTATGCTTTCTAAAAGAAGGGTCCTGGCATTACTCCGGCCGGTTTGCCACTGCGATATCTGTTGTAGTTTGGACAGCCCATCGCAAATTTGTAGTTATGCAGGCTCATCCCCGGCCACCAGTATTCTGATTGTAATTCTTTCAGAGATGTCTTGATCTCTCGGTGCCCTAGACCTTCACCCATGTGTGCGTCTGCTATTAACAAGATTCTCCTGTTCGTGTTTAGAATTACTCTATCCCCCACTCCAGGGATTCGAGCAAAAGGAACGGAGTTTGCATCAATTATGTATGTATAAGTGAGTGGATAGTTCAGAGGCAGTGCTGCACAGTCGCCTTTAGAAGACGTTTTTACCGCCAGCATTGTTTTCCCGTCTATGTATTATTCGGAATGCTTTTTTGTGGCTACAGAAGCCGGTTGAGTTGCTTCCGCTGTGGCTCTGTGAGCCAATGAATTCCCTGCAGCGTGAACGCCATCACGCTGATGACTCAGTGTATGTATCACGTGAGTCTTTTGTAGTTCCTTCTGCAAAAGAACTACCTGTTCCCAAAGCTTTTTATGCTTTATTGTGGCACCTGTGTCATCTTTGTAATCGTTTTGAACCCAGTTCTGCAAGTCATTATTGTAAGATTTGACGCAGTAATGCGAATCGCACACTATTAGTGTGGGGGATTCTCGATCAGCAATATCGAGCGCCATCTTTAAAGCTAGTAGATCAGTTTGCTGAGCTGAACTATCTTTTATGGATTAAGTCATAGTTACCAATGGTCTCAATTTTCCTTCATGCTAACGGCATTTAACAACCGAGCACGCAGCACTGTAAGCTTGCTTACCACCAACTGCGGGTTCTGCTGATCCGTCTGTATATATTACACAGGCGTAAAGTTGTAGAGGCAGAATCTCGATTGGCAGAGGATATTCGAATTCATATTTTAGATTTTTAAATTTTTTCATGTTCGGGTCAAAATAGTATTTCACGTCTTCTGCAGCAAGAGAATTTTCCCATTTGATCCATTTTGGATTTAATGCCACCTTAAGCAAATTGTGTGGGCTTGTTATTACCTAAAAGGCTGATTCTGCTGTTAAAACAGTTATCCTTTTGCCTTGGGCTTGAACTCTTTCTTTTCTACAGCAGTTTGAACCGCATTTACAATATTTTCCGTAAGACTGAATGTCTTTTCGGCTTGTGTGTAAAAGTGTGATTTATAAGCTATTGGTACCGTTTCTCCCTCATTAGAGGTCAGGTACGTCAATCCGCATCTTCCTGGGATGACTCGGCTTACAAGGTTGCCTATGTTTTCGCGTGTTTGCAATTTTGTTTTAGCTAACATGTCTGCTTGCAATGATGTTAACATTTCTGTGTGTTTTTGAGTCCAATTGATTGGTTTGAAATCAGGTTTTATTAATTCATAGAGAGGTTTAACCCTCTCTGCATAATTTTGAATGTATGTTCTTCCGAAATTCAGGAAACCTAGAATTGATTGTACATTTTTCAGCGTTTTTGGTGCTTGGAGTACAGCGCACTTCTCTAAGAAGTTGTCTGCTAGGCTTTTGCCTTCACTTGATAATTCATATCCTAAAAATAGGACAGTTAGATGGGCAATTCGTGACTTTTTAAAGTTGAATTTGTAACCCTCAGCTGCAAACCCAAGTATTATGGTGTTTACTCTTTTCAAGTGAGTATCCAGATCATCATCTGTTAGATAGATGTCATCAACATACGATAATGCTTCATCATCATATATTTGTAGTAACTCTGTTACTCTTGCTGAGAATAATCCTGGGCTATTCTTGAATCCCTGTGGGAGTCGACAGAAATTTTTCTGTGACCCCATTATTGAGAAAGCGGTCAAATACCTACTTTCAGGTGCAATGTTTTGACAAAAGAATCCATTAGAGATGTCCAATGTCGTTTTGTATTTTATGCGCACGATGTTATTCATCAGTGCTGCACTGTGTGAGTTGTTTTGTACTACAAATGTTTTACAACATGAGTTAAGGTGTCTGTAGTCCAAAACTAGATGATATGAATCGTCTGGTTTGGAGACAGGAAACAAAGGATTGTTCATTTGTGAGGTGCATGTTTCAATCACCCCCTGGTATTCAAGTTGATCTAAGATCTCCCTGACTTGCTTTTTAGCTTCTTGTTTAATTGGGTACTGCCTTTGTGCAGTGGGTTGACATTTTAACTGGATTTTGTGAGGAGGAGAGTCCTCATCCCAGCCTACATGATTTTTGTATAATGCAGGAGCTTGGGCTACTGCCCATTTTCTTGCATATGTATATTTTCTATGAATTGGAATATGATTTGAGAAGGCAGGCATAATCATTTCTTCGTCATGAGGGCAAACCCTGACAAACTCTGGTGGCCAGTCTTTCTCAGCTAAAAGGATGTCATAGCCTCTCGAAAGATTATCCCAAAAGAGACCTCTTACTTTCCTGGTCTTATCTTCCTCTATACGTAAAGTTATCTCGTATATTTTATGAGGTTTGCTAACTCTGGTATCTGCAGTTTCCACCTGAATGTATTTATTTGTGTCCACTGTCTCCAGAAGAGTCATCAAGATTTTGCGAGCTATTGTCACTTCTGCTGTGCTGTCTAGCATTGTCTGGGCCCACTCTCCGTTTTTCAGTTGTGTCCTCAGTATCCTCGGCATGTTTAATTATTTTAATACTGGCTACCTTCTTTCTTGGAAATTGTAATTTTTTACTTTGATGAGCAGGTTCTTTGTCTTTGGACTTGACGTGCTCTTCCCTGTGTTCTGACCGTCCTCTTCTTTCCGATTTCTGCGAGGAAGTCTGAAAAGATCGAGAGGGACGTGTATCAATATCTTGATATCTATCAGGTTTTTTCAAATTATCCCTATTTCTAAGGTTGTATCTTTTCTCAGAGGGCTTCCTCTAGGGAGACTTGTTTCCTCGGTCAGGAGATCTTTCTCTTCGTTGAGGAGACCTTCCTCTGGACTGGAATCTTTTTTCTTTGGGAGTGGATTGTTTATTTCCATCCCAACTCTTTTTTGGAGTGTTCAGATTATTTTTAATAAATATCTTTTCAGGATTTTCAGTTAGTTGGGGTTTTACTGGTTTCCCACCCAAACTATCTCTACCTAGTTCTTCATAGGATTTTTCTATGATTCTGGCAAGTTCAAATGGCTGTTCTGCTATATCTGTTTCTTTCAATTTCTGGCGAATCACCACAAATGCTGCTTCTCCTTTTATGTTGGCTAATAATATACCCGAGACCTGCTAGAAGTCTTTCAGTAATTTCATACCCAGAGTTAAAGCAGGTTCTGGACCGTATTCATTTTGAATCTGTCTTAGCACATATGGTATTACCGCCATGGACCATGTATTTTTGTGTAAATGGAAGCAAAGACTGTGCCCCAAGTGTCACAGTCCTCCACATGTGGTGCGATCCCCATTGGAAGACAGATAGTCAGAATTCTGTGTTTCTCAATAGGTGTAGTATCTGGAAATACTGCCTCTATTTGAGTTATTTTTGTGCTAACCAGAATGGGATTTGTTCCCGTTTTGCGGGTGTTTTCCCAAGACAGAATTGTATGTTCTGTGGTGTTATTTTGTTTGCGTTCCCCTGATGAGGGGTCAGCTGTGGAATGTTAATTGCTGGTTGGACCGTTGTAGTCCGCATTACATATTGGACTAATTGTCTATGTATTTTAATCAGTTGTTTTAGCTGTGCTAAAAGTTCTGAACTGACATTTTTTCGATGTCTGGATGTGGTGTGTAGCTGGCTTGAACCGGCCACGTTGCTCCTGGTCTACCTAGTGGACCGAGCCTGGTGATGTGATTATTATGTTTTAGGGCGCCTTTAAACCAGAGCAGGTGCTCTTGGTAATTTAATGGGATTTCAATCTCCTCGAAAGGAGTGTATTCATCCGGAGGTTCCTCTATTTTGTAATAGTGGAATTCGAGTGTTACAGCGTTTGCTGCTGGAAAGTTTATCCATGAATAGAATACCTCTGTCTGCCGATATTCATGGGTCTCTACCACGAATATGACTGTACCACCTCGTGATGTCAGTCCATTTTCTTTAAGTTTTAGAGTTATAGTTTTTCTTATGTTGACCGGAATGAGTATAACATTCGGGTCATTGTCTCGGAGACTTGTGTCATCCGCTAGGAGTTGAGCTGCTATTCTAGCTGCCTCCCTTTCGTCATCACTTTCCGTCATTTTTACTAACAGAAAGGTTTTTGTTGCACATCAAGTTTCAAGGAAACAAAGATTAGGTGCACAATATTTTGGAACACTGTATCCTTCAACGTTGACTAAACCAAAAACTTTACACAGGAATCTCTTCCTACTAAGTTCCGGCGGATTTTAACCTTTTACCCACTCCAGACGTCTTTTGGAGTATTTACGGGAAAAGGGGTCTGTGTGAAAAAGCACGATTGAGTTACTCTAACGTCTTGCGTTAGATTTATCACCTAACCAAACAATGGGCGCCATGTAGTGTAGTTCCTATATTCCCAATAGCCTCTGCGCATTGGAATGATATATTCAGCAGTGTAGAAGTAGGACTGAGGTCGACTAGGTCTCTACTGACTATATTAGACTTAAGGTTTGCCAGCTAGCTCAGAGGTCACTAGAAACTTTCTCGAATAAACGAGGAGGAGTTTAACCTCCCTGGATAGACAAGAAGGGATTAGCTTCTGACAACCATAAAACATGACAACTTTGCTCCCTCAAAATAAGAGTGTATCTCTAGAGTCGTGTGAAAACAATAGACAGCTATTTCACTCAGTCAAGTGTGCATACTTAGTTTCACCAGAGTGCAGAGAAAAGAGAGACGGGCGTTTTCAATAAAAGGTGTTATTTATTGAGCAGTCTTCTTTCTCATACAAGAGAAATGAATTGCCACTATTGCAATACTTAGCATAAAGTAAAGTGTGTACAGTAAAAGGAGTATTATGAAATAATACTGTAAAAGCATTGATATGGTTTCTTAGCCATATGATACTTAAAATAGATAAAATATATACATACAAATATACATTGACTAACGTACTCAACTGGTGCTTCTAAATACGCCTACCCCGGTGTACCTGACCTAAGCCGAATACATGCGAAGGAGTAAGTAAGTAGCAGTTTAAGTTAAGTTGGTTTTGCCAAGGAATCTGAATCAAGAATTCTCTTAAAGGGTTTAGTCAGCTCCGTACCTGGGTATTAGAAAGCAGGAGGTTTGGTATGTCTCTCTCAGGACTCGATATCCCAGTAACCTGCGAGGGTATCTGGAAACACCGGAGCTGGATTTCTCGGCAGGAGAAAAGACAGCGTCTCTCTCAGTGCGTCAAAGAGGAGGGGCGGCGTCCGTGGGCTCTCGCATCAGCTGGGCTCTCGGGCAAGTAGATAGCCGCTGTGCTCCAAAACCACCACCGTGTGTTTGTTTAAGGCAACGTTGGTATATTCATACCTGAAAGGTGCCGGGTTTGACGTAAGGTTGGACATAAGACGTCAATGAAGATGTCACTAAGAACTGGCCGTTCTTAGAGTGCTCACAGGAGTTCTAAGACGAAATCAAAACAAAAGAAATGGGGAATTCCCAGGTTGCTGGAGGTTTGGTTTGTTTACAGAACTCGTTGTACTTTCTAGGAGCCTGGGGAAGTAGCCTTGCTTAATTTGGACAGCATGGGCTATGACTAAATATGGATATGATTCTCATGCCTTTATAAGGATATTATTTATTATAACCACATAAGGGCATAAATCAGGAATATCGAATTAGGGTCCTAGATAGAACTACAACAATACATTTTATTATAGAGAACAGAAAGAAGTTGAATCTATTGATCAATTCATGGCTGCCTTAAGGTGGTTAGCAGTGATGCGTACATTTGAGCGGCTGATGTATGATCACGTATTAAGAGACCAATTATTGATGAAAAACAAATCCAGAAGATTCAGCAGAAATCATGATCTTCTGGAGAATTGTCTCTAAAGGCAGCAGTTGATGTTGCTAGAATAATTCAGGTAACTGAAAAGTGTATACGGTTGTGCAGAAGGAGAAAAAAGGTGATGGAATTGTTTTTGTGGTAGGAGGTGAGAAAAGTAGTAAGGAAAAGAACAAAAATTGGGATGTAAAGAGTGCAAGTGGAACTAGTAACAAGATTGAACCGAATAGTAATGCTAAATGGTTGTTGTGATACAGGTGTGGATCCAACAATCATTTCTAAGTCGTGTCCAGCTGCAAGCAAAGTATGCAGTACATGTAAGAAAATGGACAGTTTAGTCGAGTGTGTAAAAACATTGGGAGGAAGTTTCATTTTGTTACTAGTGATTCTGTGGAGAATGAATATGGCATGCAAGGTGTGGTGTTGAGTATCCAGAGAAAAGAGGTGTTCGTTGAATATCGATCGGGTTCAGGTGGAAACTATGTTGGACTCGTGCACATTATATGCTATAATGAGCACAAAATGTGTTTGATAAATTATGGCCAGGTAGGAAGTTGAAGAACACCAATGAAAGACCGGGTAGTTATTCTGGTCCCAGAATTCCGATGGTGGGTGTGATGCATGCTAAATTAGAACGTGCTGGTAAGAAGTGTTTTGGGAAGTGTTTGTGGCTTAGAAGGTCACTATGATCCTGGGTAGCCCCATATTTTTGAACTTGGGATAAAAATGGACCCATGCGTCAACCTGCCTGTGTATTATGTGAGTGATGAAAGTATATCTCGTTCAAAGGACGTGGTTTATTGTAATTTGAAAAAAGGGTTTCCAAGTGTGTTTGGGGATCAGTTAGACAGGATGAGATATTTTGAGCATAACATTTTTTGGTGTGAGAGCTGAGCCTGTAAGGCGGAAATTGAGGAACGGACCATTGATCTACAAAACGAAATTGAAAAATACATTCCATTATATATTTTAAAAAAAAACATAATTGACCCATTGAAAGTTCTGATTGGTATCTTCAGCTGTAATTTCTTTGAAATCCAATGGTGTTTTGAGATTGTGTGTGGACTTACGATGTGATTATAAGGCTAATAGGGTGGATGCATTTCCTTTAAACAATTTGCAGGAACTAGTGTTGTCCATTGGTGAGGCTGCAATGTTTGCTACAAATGATTTGGTCAGTGTATTTCATAAATTGTGGGGCATTCCACAGCCTCTTCTTCAGGCAATAATTCAACTCCACACGGAAACGTGGATAAGAATCAAGCTAGGCGAAGGCTGCCATGTCTCCAGGAAGATCCAAACTAAAACCGGCGTCAAACAAGGGTGTGTATTGGCCCCACTTCTTTTCAACTTGTTTATATCCGACCTCTCTCCAGCTCTCGACAGTGTAACCTGCCACCCTCCTCAACTCGACGGGACTCGCATCACCAACTTGCTTTACGCCGATGATCTGGTGCTTTTAAGCCACACAAAATTGGGTCTCCAGAGACTACTGGATGAATTGCTACCCTATACTACAAGAAACTATCTAGAGCTGAACTTGTCAAAAACTAAAACCATCTCTTTTGGGAAGCAAAAAAGGTCAACAGAAAGGTGGTACTTCAACAAAACAAAGTTAGATTCAACTCCCAGTTACAAATACCTGGGCATCTTTCGGATAGAAGAGGCTCCTTTATCAAGCACAAAGAAGCATTAAAAATCAAAGCTCTGTCGTTAGACGTGGCTGCTGCAAAGTTGGCAAAACAGCTACTAGGTCCCAAGTTAACACCCATGCTGAAAGTAATGAAAGCCAAAGTAATCAACTCCCTGGCGTATGGCCACAAGATCACCAAAGGCACAACTAGTATAATAATAAACAAGTTAACCACATCGATGCTATGCATTTTCCCGCTGTGTGCTGGAATCAACAAAAACACATGTTACATGACGAGCTGGGCTCGTCATGAGCGTAGCAGGAGGCTACCTCATGACGAGCCCAGCTCGTCATGAGTGTGGAAGGGGTTAACAACAAAAATCTTTAAAAGAGCCTTTGGGTTGCCAAAATCTGCCTCGCCAGCTCAAGTGAGACTTGAATTGGGTCTCCAAGATCAGCATGGAGTGGAGGCAGGTGCATTCATTAAACTGTGTCATAGACTGCGCCGCACCCAGGAGGGTTCCTTGGAGGCCCGACTCTGGCAGGAAATACAGCAAAAACAGACCAGCCACAAGCAACGGCAACTCCTGGATAACAGCCTACAGCCTACAGTTACTAGGCGCAAAAGATCTTTGGGATATAAATCCATCTCTCCCGGTGCTAAAGTACGCCATCAAAAAATCCGTTAGATTGTGGTCCTTTCACTCGGACAGGGCGATACTCTCAAAGAGGAGACACGCCTGGGCTGTAATCGCCAATTTTAAAGTGGGAGTTTAGCCGCTCTACTTGTCAAGCACATACGCACTTTATTGGAAACGCAAGTTTATAGCCCTGAGGATGGGAGAATGTCCCTTTCTGAAGAAGCTCCCGGAATGGCGGCGGCCGGGTAGTAGCACGGAATGCAGATTGTGCGGCTACCATTCAGAATCAATGGAACATATTGTCTGTGCATGCCCTGCACTGCTCACAGCCAGACTGTCACTGTTGCGAGGCCAATGTATTATGTTGGGAGTTCAATCTTGCCGCCAAGCAATAATGGCCGCTCTCGACCCTGACAACACCAAGCTAAACATTGGGCTTTCAAAATGTGTCCATAAAACGTTAAAATTCCTTGAAGCCACTCTTCAATCCAAAGTCTCCCATCATAGCAGAGCAGTTGAGTTAACAGACACAACATCCAAGAAACCCAGATTTATGTACAGTATCAGAACATTATCAGATCGTATTGGCCCCCCCAATCTTAAGTTATTTTAAACTAATTGTTTTAAAACTTTTATCCAAGTAATTTCTATTAATTTTTGTCATGTCGTAAATTGTGAATGTTTTTTTAACCAATCAATAAAGAACATTATTATTATCAGTGTATATCATCAAATTCAGCTGGATCATGATTCTAGGCAATGCACACCGTCATCTGCATGAAATAGAGGTCCATACCCATAGGTGACTAATGCACCCTGTCCTGATGGAAAAACTGACTGTCTCATACCACAACTATTGATGCACAATTCTGCCCACTCCTTCCCCTCTGCAGAACGTATGCATTTCTCTGTTTACTTTCCTCTTGGCTTTATCAATAGCCGCTGGCTTCTCCTCCACATTCTATTATGTCCTAGGTATCAATTCTGCAGCAGGGACTGCCATAAACAAAGGGTGGTGGGGTGGGTGGGGTCACGCTGGAGGTGTTGCGTGGTGGGGATACAAATACAACATAAAAAAACTAACCTTTTCCCGGCGGCCTCCCCTATTCCTGCCTGGTCACAGCACAGACTCCCTGTCCAATCCCCATGCTGCAGAACTCCCCACCCAGGGGCCCACTCACTCCTCCACCTCACTTTCATGCTGTATTTTGAGACGTGGCGGTGAGCAAGCAAAATACTGCCGCCACAATGTCCTCCGATGCACGCCTCATAGGACAGGCTCTTCCCATTGCCGCACTCCTCCGACAACAAATCCACACACCCCGCCGCAGGCAAGAGGCATAGCACTATCCCTACTGCTTCATTGACACCAAACCTTCCTCAATAAACTTCCTCCACACCAGTCTCCAAGCTACCAGCCACTGTGCACAACACTTCTTAAATGGTGGCTAGTAGTACAATCTCACCCTCCTTTTAGCCAAAACCTAACCCCTGCCTACCAATATTGCCAAAATCACCTCCAGTCCGTAGGCCGTCTGAAACCCCCCAAAACCACCATTATGTTGTTGTCCCACCTGTTATTACTAACAAGGGGTAGAGAGAGATATATATCGAAATGGATTCGTTCTCCCTGGTCAAATGTACATAAACAAAAAGAATCCACTCCTTGGGTGTATCCTCCAGAAGTGGGGAACACCCTTGTTGTTTTTGGTCCCCTCACACACCAACAGGCCCCTTGGTGTCATGCTTAATCATCGGGGTCATCGTACCCCTCTACGGGGTACGGCATGCTGCGACCTACGAATACGTGGGAGCACCTAAGATGAATATGTGTGGTGTGGATGGGGTATTTAAATGTGAGTGTAAAGTGGGGTTTAGATCTAAGTGAGTGAAGTTTAAAAAGAAACCTGGCCTGTGGGGTAACAAAAAAACTTTTAATGGGCCCCCAGGCTGGTACTATTAAAATAGAGTGTGGGAGGTTGATAATGCAAACAATGTGCACTACCTCCTCTCTGTGTGCGTCAACATGTTTCGGTGAAAACACCTTCTTCAGGACGGGGTGCACAAATCCCCACCTTACTCACGTTTCATATCAGGATTTCTAATAAAAGTGAGATTATAAAGTGCAGGTAATAATGTACCTAACAAAAAATGTCGCTTATTGGTCGACTGTTTTGTAGGGGTAGAAGTGCTTCATGAGCGCATCGTCAGGGTCTTTTTATGCTAGTTAGCACGATTTCAGCGAGGAAATTCCTCCCGACCGACCCCTCCGTGGCTCCGGTGATTGTGAGCTACGGAGGGGTCGGTCGGGAGGAATAAGCGACGTTTTTTGTTAGGTACATTATTACCTGCACTTTATAATCTCATTTTTATTAGAAATCCTGATATAAGATAGAGAAACGTGAGTAAGGGGGGATTTGTGCACCCCGTCCTGAAGAAGACCTGGCCCCTAACACTCTGCACAGACGGAAGGTCTTCCGCCCGGTGACGGAGAAGCTGCGGGCCCTCGACATTCCCTACCAATGGGGACATCCCTTTGCCCTCATCTTTCGCTGGGAAGACAAGCGCAGAGTCATCCGCTCCTATCGCGAGGCGGCAACATTGCTTCGACTCTCGGAATCCCCGGAGCACAGCCCCTCCCGTCCCAAGCGTCAGGAGAGACTTCCGGCTCGACCGGACTGGACCACGGTAAATCGGCGTCGCCGAACCCCCCTAGTGGATGACTGCTCCACATCTCAGGCCAAGCAGGACATCATAGAGCACATCCGCTCCCTCGAAGGCGATCGTGAGGGTCACACCCCGAAACCTCCCACTCCGTGACGTGCAGCGGAATGGCTCCCGGCCCTGGGTGGCCAGCAACCTGTGAGGAGAACGCCACCGCAATCCCTGATTGAAGTCCTCTACATCCGCGACTGAGATGGATGCCATGGAACGACCTCGCTCCCCTACAGACGACCGTGGAAGGCAAACCCGCGGGCCTATGCCCAGTGACATAGCGGATAAGTACTCATGATCGCCTGCGGCCTCTGGGGGGCCATACGACTTGGCGGAGATCGTTGACTCTGTGCCTCTCCGGATGCTGCCTGCCCTGCGCTCCAGGTCACGCAAGACACTATAGAGTACGCTTATTCCCTTGAAAGCGATTGTGAGCCTGCGGCCTCCCCGTTCGGGAACTGACTCCTCACGCTTCTGGGCCGACTGGTACGGCGCACCTGCCTTTGCGATGTACTTGAGTTACCTACCCCCGAATCCGCCCTGGGCAGCGGGGCAGACGGGCCTCGGGACAACGGAGACCCATATCCTCAGTAGAACACCCCCCACTTTGTCCCATAGGAAGTGACATTCCTGAGATCATCCGAACCCTCGGGTAGAGGATGCCCCGAACCTGGTACATTATGCCATGGCCCTGTTGGCCTGTTATGGTTGTATATCTTCTATGTACTTTAAATTTCCCTGCTCGCTCTGCTTTTCCTACTTCTCCCCTGAGCTTCCCCTGTACTTGGGTCCTTCTCCCTCTGTGTAGTATGGTGGTCTGGAGACTATTGCAGGCCTCTGCGCGACAGCGGCGGGTGGGGGTGGCTAAATCCCTTCAATCCGCAGGGTGGACAGTGATAGGCGAAGAGGCAGCTCCTACCCCCTTAGCGATATGGCGGTAAACGTTCCCAAACCCCTAAAAGTCCTGACGCTCAATGTCAAAGGGCTTAACTCCCCTAATAAGCGGAATCAGGTAGGGGGCTACCTTCTCCATCACTCCCCTGACATCATTTTCCTTCAGGAGACACACCTTTTGCTGGGGGACACTAGACGCATGGCACACCCCAGATACCCCACACAATTCTGGGCATCGGCTGACACTAAAACGGCGGGGTGGCAATCCTGTGTAGAGCTGGCATTAGGCGGGGATCCACCAAACCCTACAAGAGTGGTGATGGACGCTTCATTCGAGCTGCGGTACAGGTGGGAGGGGTACAGTTCACTTTAGGCAATATATATGCACCCAACCAGTCGCAAGATAAATATGTCCAGTCGCTCCTGCGGGAGCAATTCCAGATAGGCGAACCGCGTACTATCCTGGGCGGGGATTTCAATCTAGTGTGGGACCCAGAAATAGACCGCGGGGAGACTGCGTTTAGCGGCGCGGGCGCAATGTCATCCACGCTACGGGCGCAAATTACAGACCTGGGACTCGTCGATGCGTGGCGTTACCATAATCCAGGAGTCCGTGACTATACTTTTTACTCGCACTCGCACCGCACCTACTCGCGTATCGATCACATCTTTACCTCTCTAGACCTGACCCGAGACACGCTGAAGGTTGCCATCTCAGATATCTCGCTCTCGGACCATGCGCATGCGGAACTATCAATACAGGATCCATTAGCGCACACCCCCCGGGAGGGACGATGGACCCTCCCACCGAGCGTTCTCCGGGACCCGGAGGATGTTAACAGCATCCGGGAAGCCATAGACACGTACTTCGCCATTGACGACAACTCGGAAACGTCGTTCCCGGTAGTGTGGGATGCCTTTAAGGCCACCATACGGGGCCACATTACCTCCCTGGCGATAGCGGGGAGACGGGCAGCCTATAAGCTGGAGACTGACCTAGCGGGTGAGATCAAACAGGCGGAGGCGCAGGACAGAGACCGGCCTTCCCTGACGTCCAGGAGAACATTAGCTAACCTTAGGAGGCAGCTTCGACTCCTGCGCACCAACAAGGCGGAACACTCCCTACTAGCATTAAAACAAAAATATTATGAGGGAGGAGATAAGGTGGGGCGCCTGCTGGCAGGAAGACTAAGGGCGAGAGCAGCCAGAGCCCATATTGCCAATATACAACGTCAGGACGGCTCTAGAGCCGTCACGGAAAGAGCCAAACAGGACGCCTTTGTGACCTACTTCACCTACCTCTACGTGGGGGAACCTACATCAGTGGAAGCACGAGCTGCCGTCCTCGCTGACTATGAGGGGGCTCCGCTACCGCCGGCGTGCGCGACAGAGCTGGAAGAGCCCATACTGGAAGATGAGGTCTCTGCGGCTATTAAAGATCTTCCCAGGGGGAAAACGCCTGGGCCGGATGGCTTGCCACTGACCTTTTACAGACTCTTTCAGACTCAACTTCGTCCCTACCTATTGCGGCTATACCACTCTTTTTCGGAAGTATCTGGCCCGTCCCCTGATATGGGAATGGCGGAGATTGCATTGATACCGAAGCCAGGGAAGGACCCTGCGCTATGTGCCTCCTACGCCCTATCGCCCTCCTGAACACGGACCTAAAGATCTATACCAAGATACTGGCTAAACGACTCGACCCATACATGCCGGGGTTGGTGAACCCGGACCAGGTGGGGTTCATCCGGGACCGGCAGGGGGCGGACAATGTACGCAGACTGGCGCATCTAGTAGGCAAGGTGAGGCATTGGGGCATCCCGGCTTGTCTTCTCTCGCTTGACACGGAGAAGGCCTTTGATCGGGTGGACTGGGCCTTCCTGAAAGAGGTACTCCAGAAGCTCGGTCTAGGTCCCAAAATGATAGCGAGTATCATGGCCCCATACCTAGGGCCACAAGCCAGAACCAGAGTAAATGGCCAACTAACACCACCACTAACGATACACAGAGGCACGAGGCAGGGGTGCCCACTCTCGCCGCTCCTGTTCACCCTCGCGGGGGAACCACTCGCGGCAATGATCAGGCGCGACTCTAGAATACATGGCATAGCCCACGGGGGGAGAGACAATAAGGTGGCCCTATTTGCTGACGACCTGATCCTCACCCTCACGCGCCCTGGCGAGTCCTTACCAGCGGTCCACGAGGTGCTCTGTCTATACGAGCAGGCGTCGGGCCTTAAAATAAACCACACTAAATCCTGGGCGCTCAACCTCACTATCCCTGCGGAGGAAATCCCAACCCTGAGGAAGGCTGTGCCCTACCAATGGGCAGAGACTCACATCAAGTACTTGGGCCTTACCCTAACACCCCACTTGGACTCTTGGTCCTCGGTAAACTGGACGGAGTGCCGCAAAGCAGTGCTGGAGGACCTTCGGAAGTGGAAGCCTCTGATGATCTCTTGGCTGGGGCGCCTCAACGCGGTTAAAATGTCGATCCTCCCTAGAATTCTATACGTATTCCAATGTCTGCCCACCCCTATTCCGCTCCACTGCATTCGAAGCCTTCAGCGCAAAATCACGGCCTTCATCTGGGGCGGGAAGCGCCCCCGGTTCTCGCAGAGGGTTCTTATGGAGCCACGAGATAGAGGCGGCCTGGCATGCCCCAATTTGGTGCACTACTACTGGGCAGCGCATCTCCGCTTTGTGGTGGAGTGGGGCACACGCGAAAGCGACAAACATTGGTTCCATATGGATCGGGCGGTCACAGGACGTACCATATGGGACCTACCCTGGCTTTCACGGACAGCACGCTCCAGAAGTGCGTACATGGCGGTCCCCACAAAAACGGTCTTGGATATCTGGGATAGTGTAGCTGTGTCTAGGGGTCTCACTACCTTCCCATCCCCGCACACCCCGATAGCGAGAAACCCACAGTTCCCACCGGCCTACCGGTCTCGGGCGTTCGACAATTGGACGCAAGGGGACTGCAGAATCGTTGGGGATCTTTTCCTCGGGGGCTCTCCCAAAACTTGGAAGGACTGCAGGGAGGAATTTAGGGTACCGCTGACGGCTGGCTTACAGCACGCTCAGCTACGCCACTGGACCATGGGGGACGACATGTACCAAGCGGCCACCCGGGCCTACACGCCCTTTGAGAAGTTGGCGCGTTCCCTTGGGGGGCTGAAGAGGCTGATCTCGCAAATATACTACATACTGCAGCACCCTGCATCGACGCCCGCTCACCCCTACCAGAGGCAATGGCAATCAGCGGCAGCCACAGACATTGACATCTCCCAATGGAACGGATTATGGCGAGATATACCCAAGATATACCGCAGTGTCCCGCAGAGGGAAAACGCCTACAAACTGCTCACTCAATGGTACTATACCCCATTACGCCTTAGCAAGATGTTCCCCAATGCCTCGCCGATGTGCTGGAGATGTGGTTCTGCGACTGGTGACTTTGTGCATATATGGTGGACGTGTCCGACCCTGGCTGTTTTCTGGAGGGAGGTGCTTAGCCACATCAAAGGGGTACTGGGTTTCCCCCTGCCCGAGGCTGTGAGCATGATTCTACTCGGCATTCGACCTACCACACTCAAGGCACTCACCCGCAGCGACTGGATCCTTGCGCTCCAGATGCTGGGTACAGCTAAACAACTCATCGCCCTATACTGGAAGCGAACGGAGGCGCCGCCCATAGCTTCCTGGTTTGTGCGCCTTTGGCAGGTCCTAGCAATGGAACTGCTCACGGCACGGTTACAGGCGCGGGACACACTCTTCAAAGCGGTTTGGGAGCCCTTAGTGCGGCACCTCTGCTCCACAGAATATGCGCGCCACATGCCTCCTAGACTCCGCACTCTACACCTCTTCGAAGACGCACTCGTCCCTGCGGACCCTGCCAGGCTAGACCCTTGAATGTCATACTCGCTATAGTTGCTGCTGCTGCCACACGCACCCCCCTATGCCTCACACCCCGGCATGCCGCGCGTACCCACCACCTTCTCTCTCTTTCTTTGCCTACTCTCAGGCCCCCTTGACTCATCTTCTTTCTTTTTTCCTACTTGCCACTCTGGCCTTCATCTCTCTATGAGATAGTTGTGCCCTGTTGGGCTGTTTGAGCCAGTTGGGCTGTTTGCCCGCCAGATACCCTCATTGCAAAGCGGATATGCGCTCGCTTGCGACAAGCCCCTGCGAAACACGTCCCTAAGCCACGCGTCCGGCCCTCCTTGGAGGGTTGTAGGCAAGGCGCTGTGTTAAAGATCCCCTTTCACCCAAGCGGGCGCAGAACCACAAGAGCTACCCTATACGCGGCCAGCCTCGACACAAGGTTGTAGGCTTAACGCTGTGTTTAAAATAAAAATAGATTTGAACTAAAAGGTTCCCTTGATCCAACCAACTGACGAGCTTTGGAGATGCACCTGTGTGCCTGTGAGTGGTACTTTAACCTTAGAGGAACTTGGCAGCATTTCCAACATCCCCAGATGATTGTTTTTTAGCTCTCTAATACTGTTGTTCTATACTTAAGACGGGCTCAACCCAGAAACACGTGTCTAGAGATTAACCCTGGGCGGAGGAATCGGCTACGCCCACGGAGTAGGCGTAGTGTTGCCTTCTACGCATTTTGCGTAGGCAGCGTAGCCGGCAACACTACGCCCACTCCGTGAGCGTAGCCGAGTCGGCCGCCACCCGCCTCCCTCCCGCCCTCCACTAGATACTTTATTTAAGCAATTACACTGATTAAAACAATTTTAAAGCACTTACCTTGTCCGGGGCTCGTCCGGGGCTCCCTCTTTGAATAGCGTCCTTTTCCTGGAAACAAATGCGCATGCGCGGGCGGCCGCGCATGCGCATTTCTTGGGAGAAATGCGCATGCGCGGCCGCCCGCGCATGCGCATTGGTATCCAGGAAAAGGACGCTATTCAAAGAGGGAGCCCCGGACGAGCCCCGGACAAGGTAAGTGCTCTAAAATTGTTTTAATCAGTGTGATTGCTTAAATAAAGTATGTAGGGGAGAGCGGGAGGGAGGTGCGTAGTGGGGCTACGCGGAGTGCGGGAGTGGGCGTAGCTTCTCGCCCTCTCCGCGTAGCTCCGCGGAGCCCCACTACGCCCCACTACGCCCAGGCTTACTAGAGATATACAGCAATGTCTGCACCAATTTTGGTGAAAAACTCCAGCTAATTTTGAAGTAAGTTTGAACTGTGTACTGCATTTACCAGGCTGCAATGGGGCAAACTGTGCTGGAACTGTGAGGCAGTGTGCTCCCAACCCCCTCTCTGTTTAAAAGGCTCCCTTGAGCCAGCAAGCTGACGAGCTTTGGAGATGCACCTGTGTGCCTGTGAGTGGTACTTTGACCTAAGAGAACTTGGCAGCATTTCCAGCAACCCCAGATGATTTCTTTTTTTGCTCTTTAATACTGCTGCTCTCTTCTGAAGATGGACTCAAACCAGAAACACGTGTCTAGAGATATACAGCAATGTGTGCACCAACTTTGGTGAAAAACTCCAGCTAATTTTGAATTAAGTTTGAACTGTGTACTGCATTTACCAGGATGGAATGGGGAAAACTGTGCTGGGACTGTGAGGCAGTGTGCTCCCAACTACCTTTCTGTTTAAACGGCTCCCTTGAGCCAGCAAGCTGACGAGCTTTGGAGATGCACCTGTGTGCCTGTGAGTAGTACTGCGACCAAAGAGGAACTTGGCAGCATTTCCAGCAACCCCAGATGATTTTTTTTTGCTCTCAAATACTGCTGCTCTCTACTGAAGACGGGCTCAACCCAGAAACACGTGTCTAGAGATATACAGCAATGTCTGCACCAACTTTGGTGAAAAACTCCAGCTAATTGTGAAGTAAGTTTGAACTGTGTACTGCATTTACCAGAATGCAATGGGGCAAACTGTGCTGGAACTGTAAGGCAGTGTGCTCCCAACCCCCTTTCTGTTTAAAAGGCTCCCTTGAACCAGCAAGCTGACGAGCTTTGGAGATGCACCTTTGTGCCTGTGAGTGGTACTGTGACCTAAGAGGAACTTGGTAGCATTTCCAGCATCCCCGTATGATTGTTTTTTTGCTCTCTACTGAAAGACGGACTCAACCCAGAAACACGTGCCTAGAGATACACAGCATTGTATGCACCAACTTTGGTGAAAAACTCCAGCTATTTTTGTAGTAAGTTTGAGCTGTGTACTGCATTTACCAGAATGCAATGGGGCAAACTGTGCTGGAACTGGGAGGCAGTGTGCTCCCAACCCCCTCTCTGTTTAAAAGGCTCCCTTGAACCAACCAGCTGACGAGCTTTGGAGATGCACCTTTGTGCCTGTGAGTGGTACTGTGACCTTAGAGGAACTTGGCAGCATTTCCAACATCCCCAGATGATTGTTTTTTTGCTCTCTAATACTGTTGTTCTATACTTAAGATGGGCTCAACCCAGAAACACGTGTCTAGAGATATACAGCAATGTCTGCACCAACTTTGGTGAAAAACTCCAGCTAATTTTGAAGTAAATTTGAACTGTGAACTGAATTTACCAGGCTGCAATGGGGCAAACTGTGCTGGAACTGTGAGGCAGTGTGCTCCCAACCCCCTCTCTGTTTAAAAGGCTCCCTTGAGTCAGCAAGCTGACGAGCTTTGGAGATGCACCTGTGTGCATGTGAGTGGTACTGTGACCTAAGAGAACTTGGCAGCATTTCCAGCAACCCCAGATGATTTCTTTTTTTGCTCTTTAATACTGCTGCTCTCTTCTGAAGATGGACTCAAACCAGAAACACGTGTCTATAGATATACAGCAATGTCTGCACCAACTTTGGTGAAAAACTCCAGATAATTTTGAAGTAAGTTTGAACTGTGTACTGCATTTACCAGGATGGAATGGGGCAAACTGTGCTGGGACTGTGAGGCAGTGTGCTCCCAACTCCCTTTTTGTTTAAACGGCTCCCTTGAGCCAGAAAAGCTGGCGAGCTTTGGAGATGCACCTGTGTGCCTGTGAGTGGTACTGTGACCTAAGAGGAACTTGGCAGCATTTCCAGCATCCCCAGATGATTGTTTTTTTGCTCTCTAATACTGTTGTTCTCTACTTAAGACGGGCTCAACCCAGAAACACGTGTCTAGAGATATACAGCAGTGTGTGCACCAACTTTGGTGAAAAACTCCAGCTAATTCTGAAGTAAGTTTGGACTGTGTACTGCATTTACCAGGATGCAATGGGGCAAACTGTGCTGGGATTGTGAGGCAGTGTGCTCCCAACCCCCTTTCTGTTTAAAAGGCTCACTTGAGCCAGCAAGCTGACGAGCTTTGGAGATGCACCTGTGTGCCTGTGAGTGGTACTGTGACCTAAGAGGAACTGGGCAGCATTTCCAGCAACCCCAGATTATTATTTTTTTGCTCTCTAATACTGCTGCTCTCTACTGAAGACGGGCTCAACCCAGAAACACGTGTCTAGAGATATACAGCAATGTCTGCACCAACTTTGGTGAAAAAATCCAGCTAATTTTGAAGTAAGTTTGAAATGTGTACTGCATTTACCAGGATGCAATGGGGCAAACAGCTGGGACTGTGAGGCAGTGTGCTCCCAACCCCCTTTCTGTTTAAAAGGCTCCCTTGAGCCAGCAGGCTGACGAGCTTTGGCCATGTACCTGTGTGTCTGTGAGTGGTACTGTGACCTAAGAGAAACTTGGCAGCATTTCCAGCAACCCCAGATTATTTTTTTTTGCTCTCTAATACTGCTGCTCTTGGCTGAAGACGGGCTCAACTCAGAAACACGTGCCTAGAGATATACAGCATTGTATGCACCAACTTTGGTGAAAAACTCCAGCTATTTTTGTAGTAAGTTTGAACTGTGTACTGCATTTACCAGAATGCAATGGGGCAAACTGTGCTGGAACTGTGAGGCAGTGTGCTCCCAACCCCCTTTCTGTTTAAAAGGCTCCCTTGAACCAGCAAGCTGACGAGCTTTGGAGATGCACCTTTGTGCCTGTGAGTGGTACTGTGACCTAAGAGGAACTTGGTAGCATTTCCAGCATCCCCGTATGATTGTTTTTTTGCTCTCTACTGAAAGACGGACTCAACCCAGAAACACGTGCCTAGAGATACACAGCATTGTATGCACCAACTTTGGTGAAAAACTCCAGCTATTTGTGTAGTAGGTTTGAACTGTGTACTGCATTTACCGGAATACAATGGGGCAAACTGTGCTGGAACTGTGAGGCAGTGTACTCCCAACCCCCTCTCTGTTTAAAAGGCTCCCTTGAACCAACCAGCTGACGAGCTTTGGAGATGCACCTTTGTGCCTGTGAGTGGTACTGTGACCTTAGAGGAACTTGGCAGCATTTCCAACATCCCCAGATGATTGTTTTTTTGCTCTCTAATACTATTGTTCTATACTTAAGACGGGCTCAACCCAGAAACACGTGTCTAGAGGTATACAGCAATGTCTGCACCAACTTTGGTGAAAAACTCAAGCTAATTTTGAAGTAAGTTTGAACTGTGTACTGCATTTACCAGGCTCCAATGGGGCAAACTGTGCTGGCACTGTGAGGCAGTGTGCTCCCCACCCCCTCTCTGTTTAAAAGGCTCCCTTGAGCCAGCAAGCTGACGAGCTTTGGAGATGCACCTGTGTGCCTGTGAGTGGTACTTTGACCTAAGAGAACTTGGCAGCATTTCCAGCAACCCCAGATGATTTCTTTTTTTGCTCTTTAATACTGCTGCTCTCATCTGTAGATGGACTCAAACCAGAAACAAGTGTCTAGAGATATACAGCAATGTGTGCACCAACTTTGGTGAAAAACTCCTGTTAATTTTGAAGTAAGTTTGAACTGTGTACTGCATTTACCAGGATGGAATGGGGCAAACTGTGCTGGGACTGTGAGGCAGTGTGCTCCCAACTCCCTTTCTGTTTAAACGGCTCCCTTGAGCCAGCAAGCTGACGAGCTTTGGAGTTGCACCTGTGTGCCTGTGAGTAGTACTGTGACCTAAGAGGAACTTGGCAGCATTTCCAGCAATCCCAGATTATTTTTGTTTCGCTCTCTAATACTGCTGCTCCCGACTGCAGATGGGCTCAACCCAGAAACACGTGTCTAGAGATATACAGCATTGTATGCACCAACTTTGGTGAAAAACTGCAGCTAATTTTGAAGTAAGTTTGAACTGTGTACTGCATTTACCAGAATGCAATCGGGCAAACTGTGCTGGAACTGTAAGGCAGTGTGCTCCCAACCCCCTTTCTGTTGAAAAGGCTCCCTTGAACCAGCAAGCTGACGAGCTTTGGAGATGCACCTTTGTGCCTGTGAGTGGTACTGTGACCTAAGAGGAACTTGGTAGCATTTCCAGCATCCCCGTATGATTGTTCTTTTGCTCTCTACTGAAAGACGGACTCAACCCAGAAACACGTGCCTAGAGATACACAGCATTGTATGCACCAACTTTGGTGAAAAACTCCAGCTATTTGTGTAGTAGGTTTGAACTGTGTACTGCATTTACCGGAATACAATGGGGCAAACTGTGCTGGAACTGTGAGGCAGTGTACTCCCAACCCCCTCTCTGTTTAAAAGGCTCCCTTGAACCAACCAGCTGACGAGCTTTGGAGATGCACCTTTGTGCCTGTGAGTGGTACTGTGACCTTAGAGGAACTTGGCAGCATTTCCAACATCCCCAGATGATTGTTTTTTTGCTCTCTAATACTATTGTTCTATACTTAAGACGGGCTCAACCCAGAAACACGTGTCTAGAGGTATACAGCAATGTCTGCACCAACTTTGGTGAAAAACTCAAGCTAATTTTGAAGTAAGTTTGAACTGTGTACTGCATTTACCAGGCTCCAATGGGGCAAACTGTGCTGGCACTGTGAGGCAGTGTGCTCCCCACCCCCTCTCTGTTTAAAAGGCTCCCTTGAGCCAGCAAGCTGACGAGCTTTGGAGATGCACCTGTGTGCCTGTGAGTGGTACTTTGACCTAAGAGAACTTGGCAGCATTTCCAGCAACCCCAGATGATTTCTTTTTTTGCTCTTTAATACTGCTGCTCTCATCTGTAGATGGACTCAAACCAGAAACAAGTGTCTAGAGATATACAGCAATGTGTGCACCAACTTTGGTGAAAAACTCCTGTTAATTTTGAAGTAAGTTTGAACTGTGTACTGCATTTACCAGGATGGAATGGGGCAAACTGTGCTGGGACTGTGAGGCAGTGTGCTCCCAACTCCCTTTCTGTTTAAACGGCTCCCTTGAGCCAGCAAGCTGACGAGCTTTGGAGTTGCACCTGTGTGCCTGTGAGTAGTACTGTGACCTAAGAGGAACTTGGCAGCATTTCCAGCAATCCCAGATTATTTTTGTTTCGCTCTCTAATACTGCTGCTCCCGACTGCAGATGGGCTCAACCCAGAAACACGTGTCTAGAGATATACAGCATTGTATGCACCAACTTTGGTGAAAAACTGCAGCTAATTTTGAAGTAAGTTTGAACTGTGTACTGCATTTACCAGAATGCAATCGGGCAAACTGTGCTGGAACTGTAAGGCAGTGTGCTCCCAACCCCCTTTCTGTTGAAAAGGCTCCCTTGAACCAGCAAGCTGACGAGCTTTGGAGATGCACCTTTGTGCCTGTGAGTGGTACTGTGACCTAAGAGGAACTTGGTAGCATTTCCAGCATCCCCGTATGATTGTTCTTTTGCTCTCTACTGAAAGACGGACTCAACCCAGAAACACGTGCCTAGAGATACACAGCATTGTATGCACCAACTTTGGTGAAAAACTCCAGCTATTTTTGTAGTAAGTTTGAACTGTGTACTGCATTTACCAGAATGCAATGGGGCAAACTGTGCTGGAACTGTGAGGCAGTGTGCTCCCAACCCCCTCTCTGTTTAAAAGGCTCCCTTGAACCAACCAGCTGACAAGCTTTGGAGATGCACCTTTGTGCCTGTGAGTGGTACTGTGACCTTGGAGGAACTCGGCAGCACTTCCAACATCCCCAGATGATTGTTTTTTTGCTCTCTAATACTGTTGTTCTATACTTAAGACGGGCTCAACCCAGAAACACGTGTCTAGAGATATACAGCAATGTCTGCACCAACTTTGGTGAAAAACTCCAGCTAATTTTGAAGTAAGTTTGAACTGTGTACTGAATTTACCAGGCTGCAATGGGGAAAACTGTGCTGGAACTGTGAGGCAGTGTGCTCCCAATCCCCTCTCTGTTTAAAAGGCTCCCTTGAGCCAGCAAGCTGACGAGCTTTGGAGATGCACCTGTGTGCCTGTGAGTGGTACTGTGACCTAAGAGAACTTGGCAGCATTTCCAGCAACCCCAGATGATTTCTTTTTTTGCTCTTTAATACTGCTGCTCTCTTCTGAAGATGAACTGAAATCAGAAATACGTGTCTATAGATATACAGCAATGTGTGCACCTACTTTGGTGAAAAACTCCAGCTAATTTTGAAGTAAGTTTGAACTGTGTACTGCATTTACCAGGATGGAATGGGGCAAACTGTGCTGGGACTGTGAGGCAAAGTGCTCCCAACTCCCTTTCTGTTTAAATGGCTCCCTTGAGCCAGCAAGCTGACGAGCTTTGGAGATGCACCTGTGTGCCTGTGAGTAGTACTGCGACCAAAGAGGAACTTGGTAGCATTTCCAGCATCCCCGTATGATTGTTTTTTTGCTCTCTACTGAAAGACGGACTCAACCCAGAAACACGTGCCTAGAGATACACAGCATTGTATGCACCAACTTTGGTGAAAAACTCCAGCTATTTTTGTAGTAAGTTTGAGCTGTGTACTGCATTTACCAGAATGCAATGGGGAAAACTGTGCTGGAACTGTGAGGCAGTGTGCTCCCAACCCCCTCTCTGTTTAAAAGGCTCCCTTGAACCAACCAGCTGACGAGCTTTGGAGATGCACCTTTGTGCCTGTGAGTGGTACTGTGGCCTTAGAGGAACTTGGCAGCATTTCCAACATCCCCAGATGATTGTTTTTTTGCTCTCTAATACTGTTGTTCTATAAATAAGATGGGCTCAACCCAGAAACACGTGTCTAGAGATATACAGCAATGTCTGCACCAACTTTGGTGAAAAACTCCAGCTAATTTTGAAGTAAGTTTGAACTGTGAACTGAATTTACCAGGCTGCAATGGGGCAAACTGTGCTGGAACTGTGAGGCAGTGTGCTCCCAACCCCCTCTCTGTTTAAAAGGCTCCCTTGAGCCAGCAAGCTGACGAGCTTTGGAGATGCACCTGTGTGCATGTGAGTGGTACTGTGACCTAAGAGAACTTGGCAGCATTTCCAGCAACCCCAGATGATTTCTTTTTTTGCTCTTTAATACTGCTGCTCTCTTCTGAAGATGGACTCAAACCAGAAACACGTGTCTATAGATATACAGCAATGTCTGCACCAACTTTGGTGAAAAACTCCAGATAATTTTGAAGTAAGTTTGAACTGTGTACTGCATTTACCAGGATGGAATGGGGCAAACTGTGCTGGGACTGTGAGGCAGTGTGCTCCCAACTCCCTTTCTGTTTAAACGGCTCCCTTGAGCCAGAAAAGCTGGCGAGCTTTGGAGATGCACCTGTGTGCCTGTGAGTGGTACTGTGACCTAAGAGGAACTTGGCAGCATTTCCAGCATCCCCAGATGATTGTTTTTTTGCTCTCTAATACTGTTGTTCTCTACTTAAGACGGGCTCAACCCAGAAACACGTGTCTAGAGATATACAGCAGTGTGTGCACCAACTTTGGTGAAAAACTCCAGCTAATTCTGAAGTAAGTTTGGACTGTGTACTGCATTTACCAGGATGCAAGGGGGCAAACTGTGCTGGGATTGTGAGGCAGTGTGCTCCCAACCCCATTTCTGTTTAAAAGGCTCCCTTGAGCCAGCAAGCTGACGAGCTTTGGAGATGCACCTGTGTGCCTGTGAGTAGTACTGCGACCAAAGAGGAACTTGGCAGCATTTCCAGCAACCCCAGATGATTTTTTTTTGCTCTCAAATACTGCTGCTCTCTACTGAAGACGGGCTCCACCCAGAAACACGTGTCTAGAGATATACAGCAATGTCTGCACCAACTTTGGTGAAAAACTCCAGCTAATTGTGAAGTAAGTTTGAACTGTGTACTGCATTTACCAGAATGCAATGGGGCAAACTGTGCTGGAACTGTAAGGCAGTGTGCTCCCAACCCCCTTTCTGTTTAAAAGGCTCCCTTGAACCAGCAAGCTGACGAGCTTTGGAGATGCACCTTTGTGCCTGTGAGTGGTACTGTGACCTAAGAGGAACTTGGTAGCATTTCCAGCATCCCCGTATGATTGTTTTTTTGCTCTCTACTGAAAGACGGACTCAACCCAGAAACACGTGCCTAGAGATACACAGCATTGTATGCACCAACTTTGGTGAAAAACTCCAGCTATTTTTGTAGTAAGTTTGAGCTGTGTACTGCATTTACCAGAATGCAATGGGGCAAACTGTGCTGGAACTGGGAGGCAGTGTGCTCCCAACCCCCTCTCTGTTTAAAAGGCTCCCTTGAACCAACCAGCTGACGAGCTTTGGAGATGCACCTTTGTGCCTGTGAGTGGTACTGTGACCTTAGAGGAACTTGGCAGCATTTCCAACATCCCCAGATGATTGTTTTTTTGCTCTCTAATACTGTTGTTCTATACTTAAGATGGGCTCAACCCAGAAACACGTGTCTAGAGATATACAGCAATGTCTGCACCAACTTTGGTGAAAAACTCCAGCTAATTTTGAAGTAAATTTGAACTGTGAACTGAATTTACCAGGCTGCAATGGGGCAAACTGTGCTGGAACTGTGAGGCAGTGTGCTCCCAACCCCCTCTCTGTTTAAAAGGCTCCCTTGAGTCAGCAAGCTGACGAGCTTTGGAGATGCACCTGTGTGCATGTGAGTGGTACTGTGACCTAAGAGAACTTGGCAGCATTTCCAGCAACCCCAGATGATTTCTTTTTTTGCTCTTTAATACTGCTGCTCTCTTCTGAAGATGGACTCAAACCAGAAACACGTGTCTATAGATATACAGCAATGTCTGCACCAACTTTGGTGAAAAACTCCAGATAATTTTGAAGTAAGTTTGAACTGTGTACTGCATTTACCAGGATGGAATGGGGCAAACTGTGCTGGGACTGTGAGGCAGTGTGCTCCCAACTCCCTTTTTGTTTAAACGGCTCCCTTGAGCCAGAAAAGCTGGCGAGCTTTGGAGATGCACCTGTGTGCCTGTGAGTGGTACTGTGACCTAAGAGGAACTTGGCAGCATTTCCAGCATCCCCAGATGATTGTTTTTTTGCTCTCTAATACTGTTGTTCTCTACTTAAGACGGGCTCAACCCAGAAACACGTGTCTAGAGATATACAGCAGTGTGTGCACCAACTTTGGTGAAAAACTCCAGCTAATTCTGAAGTAAGTTTGGACTGTGTACTGCATTTACCAGGATGCAATGGGGCAAACTGTGCTGGGATTGTGAGGCAGTGTGCTCCCAACCCCCTTTCTGTTTAAAAGGCTCACTTGAGCCAGCAAGCTGACGAGCTTTGGAGATGCACCTGTGTGCCTGTGAGTGGTACTGTGACCTAAGAGGAACTGGGCAGCATTTCCAGCAACCCCAGATTATTATTTTTTTGCTCTCTAATACTGCTGCTCTCTACTGAAGACGGGCTCAACCCAGAAACACGTGTCTAGAGATATACAGCAATGTCTGCACCAACTTTGGTGAAAAAATCCAGCTAATTTTTAAGTAAGTTTGAAATGTGTACTGCATTTACCAGGATGCAATGGGGCAAACAGCTGGGACTGTGAGGCAGTGTGCTCCCAACCCCCTTTCTGTTTAAAAGGCTCCCTTGAGCCAGCAGGCTGACGAGCTTTGGCCATGTACCTGTGTGTCTGTGAGTGGTACTGTGACCTAAGAGAAACTTGGCAGCATTTCCAGCAACCCCAGATTATTTTTTTTTGCTCTCTAATACTGCTGCTCTTGGCTGAAGACGGGCTCAACTCAGAAACACGTGCCTAGAGATATACAGCATTGTATGCACCAACTTTGGTGAAAAACTCCAGCTATTTTTGTAGTAAGTTTGAACTGTGTACTGCATTTACCAGAATGCAATGGGGCAAACTGTGCTGGAACTGTGAGGCAGTGTGCTCCCAACCCCCTTTCTGTTTAAAAGGCTCCCTTGAACCAGCAAGCTGACGAGCTTTGGAGATGCACCTTTGTGCCTGTGAGTGGTACTGTGACCTAAGAGGAACTTGGTAGCATTTCCAGCATCCCCGTATGATTGTTTTTTTGCTCTCTACTGAAAGACGGACTCAACCCAGAAACACGTGCCTAGAGATACACAGCATTGTATGCACCAACTTTGGTGAAAAACTCCAGCTATTTGTGTAGTAGGTTTGAACTGTGTACTGCATTTACCGGAATACAATGGGGCAAACTGTGCTGGAACTGTGAGGCAGTGTACTCCCAACCCCCTCTCTGTTTAAAAGGCTCCCTTGAACCAACCAGCTGACGAGCTTTGGAGATGCACCTTTGTGCCTGTGAGTGGTACTGTGACCTTAGAGGAACTTGGCAGCATTTCCAACATCCCCAGATGATTGTTTTTTTGCTCTCTAATACTATTGTTCTATACTTAAGACGGGCTCAACCCAGAAACACGTGTCTAGAGGTATACAGCAATGTCTGCACCAACTTTGGTGAAAAACTCAAGCTAATTTTGAAGTAAGTTTGAACTGTGTACTGCATTTACCAGGCTCCAATGGGGCAAACTGTGCTGGCACTGTGAGGCAGTGTGCTCCCCACCCCCTCTCTGTTTAAAAGGCTCCCTTGAGCCAGCAAGCTGACGAGCTTTGGAGATGCACCTGTGTGCCTGTGAGTGGTACTTTGACCTAAGAGAACTTGGCAGCATTTCCAGCAACCCCAGATGATTTCTTTTTTTGCTCTTTAATACTGCTGCTCTCATCTGTAGATGGACTCAAACCAGAAACAAGTGTCTAGAGATATACAGCAATGTGTGCACCAACTTTGGTGAAAAACTCCTGTTAATTTTGAAGTAAGTTTGAACTGTGTACTGCATTTACCAGGATGGAATGGGGCAAACTGTGCTGGGACTGTGAGGCAGTGTGCTCCCAACTCCCTTTCTGTTTAAACGGCTCCCTTGAGCCAGCAAGCTGACGAGCTTTGGAGTTGCACCTGTGTGCCTGTGAGTAGTACTGTGACCTAAGAGGAACTTGGCAGCATTTCCAGCAATCCCAGATTATTTTTGTTTCGCTCTCTAATACTGCTGCTCCCGACTGCAGATGGGCTCAACCCAGAAACACGTGTCTAGAGATATACAGCATTGTATGCACCAACTTTGGTGAAAAACTGCAGCTAATTTTGAAGTAAGTTTGAACTGTGTACTGCATTTACCAGAATGCAATCGGGCAAACTGTGCTGGAACTGTAAGGCAGTGTGCTCCCAACCCCCTTTCTGTTGAAAAGGCTCCCTTGAACCAGCAAGCTGACGAGCTTTGGAGATGCACCTTTGTGCCTGTGAGTGGTACTGTGACCTAAGAGGAACTTGGTAGCATTTCCAGCATCCCCGTATGATTGTTCTTTTGCTCTCTACTGAAAGACGGACTCAACCCAGAAACACGTGCCTAGAGATACACAGCATTGTATGCACCAACTTTGGTGAAAAACTCCAGCTATTTTTGTAGTAAGTTTGAACTGTGTACTGCATTTACCAGAATGCAATGGGGCAAACTGTGCTGGAACTGTGAGGCAGTGTGCTCCCAACCCCCTCTCTGTTTAAAAGGCTCCCTTGAACCAACCAGCTGACAAGCTTTGGAGATGCACCTTTGTGCCTGTGAGTGGTACTGTGACCTTGGAGGAACTCGGCAGCACTTCCAACATCCCCAGATGATTGTTTTTTTGCTCTCTAATACTGTTGTTCTATACTTAAGACGGGCTCAACCCAGAAACACGTGTCTAGAGATATACAGCAATGTCTGCACCAACTTTGGTGAAAAACTCCAGCTAATTTTGAAGTAAGTTTGAACTTTGTACTGAATTTACCAGGCTGCAATGGGGCAAACTGTGCTGGAACTGTGAGGCAGTGTGCTCCCAATCCCCTCTCTGTTTAAAAGGCTCCCTTGAGCCAGCAAGCTGACGAGCTTTGGAGATGCACCTGTGTGCCTGTGAGTGGTACTGTGACCTAAGAGAACTTGGCAGCATTTCCAGCAACCCCAGATGATTTCTTTTTTTGCTCTTTAATACTGCTGCTCTCTTCTGAAGATGAACTGAAATCAGAAATACGTGTCTATAGATATACAGCAATGTGTGCACCTACTTTGGTGAAAAACTCCAGCTAATTTTGAAGTAAGTTTGAACTGTGTACTGCATTTACCAGGATGGAATGGGGCAAACTGTGCTGGGACTGTGAGGCAAAGTGCTCCCAACTCCCTTTCTGTTTAAATGGCTCCCTTGAGCCAGCAAGCTGACGAGCTTTGGAGATGCACCTGTGTGCCTGTGAGTAGTACTGCGACCAAAGAGGAACTTGGTAGCATTTCCAGCATCCCCGTATGATTGTTTTTTTGCTCTCTACTGAAAGACGGACTCAACCCAGAAACACGTGCCTAGAGATACACAGCATTGTATGCACCAACTTTGGTGAAAAACTCCAGCTATTTTTGTAGTAAGTTTGAGCTGTGTACTGCATTTACCAGAATGCAATGGGGAAAACTGTGCTGGAACTGTGAGGCAGTGTGCTCCCAACCCCCTCTCTGTTTAAAAGGCTCCCTTGAACCAACCAGCTGACGAGCTTTGGAGATGCACCTTTGTGCCTGTGAGTGGTACTGTGGCCTTAGAGGAACTTGGCAGCATTTCCAACATCCCCAGATGATTGTTTTTTTGCTCTCTAATACTGTTGTTCTATAAATAAGATGGGCTCAACCCAGAAACACGTGTCTAGAGATATACAGCAATGTCTGCACCAACTTTGGTGAAAAACTCCAGCTAATTTTGAAGTAAGTTTGAACTGTGAACTGAATTTACCAGGCTGCAATGGGGCAAACTGTGCTGGAACTGTGAGGCAGTGTGCTCCCAACCCCCTCTCTGTTTAAAAGGCTCCCTTGAGCCAGCAAGCTGACGAGCTTTGGAGATGCACCTGTGTGCATGTGAGTGGTACTGTGACCTAAGAGAACTTGGCAGCATTTCCAGCAACCCCAGATGATTTCTTTTTTTGCTCTTTAATACTGCTGCTCTCTTCTGAAGATGGACTCAAACCAGAAACACGTGTCTATAGATATACAGCAATGTCTGCACCAACTTTGGTGAAAAACTCCAGATAATTTTGAAGTAAGTTTGAACTGTGTACTGCATTTACCAGGATGGAATGGGGCAAACTGTGCTGGGACTGTGAGGCAGTGTGCTCCCAACTCCCTTTCTGTTTAAACGGCTCCCTTGAGCCAGAAAAGCTGGCGAGCTTTGGAGATGCACCTGTGTGCCTGTGAGTGGTACTGTGACCTAAGAGGAACTTGGCAGCATTTCCAGCATCCCCAGATGATTGTTTTTTTGCTCTCTAATACTGTTGTTCTCTACTTAAGACGGGCTCAACCCAGAAACACGTGTCTAGAGATATACAGCAGTGTGTGCACCAACTTTGGTGAAAAACTCCAGCTAATTCTGAAGTAAGTTTGGACTGTGTACTGCATTTACCAGGATGCAATGGGGCAAACTGTGCTGGGATTGTGAGGCAGTGTGCTCCCAACCCCATTTCTGTTTAAAAGGCTCCCTTGAGCCAGCAAGCTGACGAGCTTTGGAGATGCACCTGTGTGCCTGTGAGTAGTACTGCGACCAAAGAGGAACTTGGCAGCATTTCCAGCAACCCCAGATGATTTTTTTTTGCTCTCAAATACTGCTGCTCTCTACTGAAGACGGGCTCCACCCAGAAACACGTGTCTAGAGATATACAGCAATGTCTGCACCAACTTTGGTGAAAAACTCCAGCTAATTGTGAAGTAAGTTTGAACTGTGTACTGCATTTACCAGAATGCAATGGGGCAAACTGTGCTGGAACTGTAAGGCAGTGTGCTCCCAACCCCCTTTCTGTTTAAAAGGCTCCCTTGAACCAGCAAGCTGACGAGCTTTGGAGATGCACCTTTGTGCCTGTGAGTGGTACTGTGACCTAAGAGGAACTTGGTAGCATTTCCAGCATCCCCGTATGATTGTTTTTTTGCTCTCTACTGAAAGACGGACTCAACCCAGAAACACGTGCCTAGAGATACACAGCATTGTATGCACCAACTTTGGTGAAAAACTCCAGCTATTTTTGTAGTAAGTTTGAGCTGTGTACTGCATTTACCAGAATGCAATGGGGCAAACTGTGCTGGAACTGGGAGGCAGTGTGCTCCCAACCCCCTTTCTGTTGAAAAGGCTCCCTTGAACCAGCAAGCTGACGAGCTTTGGAGATGCACCTTTGTGCCTGTGAGTGGTACTGTGACCTAAGAGGAACTTGGTAGCATTTCCAGCATCCCCGTATGATTGTTCTTTTGCTCTCTACTGAAAGACGGACTCAACCCAGAAACACGTGCCTAGAGATACACAGCATTGTATGCACCAACTTTGGTGAAAAACTCCAGCTATTTTTGTAGTAAGTTTGAACTGTGTACTGCAATTACCAGAATGCAATGGGGCAAACTGTGCTGGAACTGTGAGGCAGTGTGCTCCCAACCCCCTCTCTGTTTAAAAGGCTCCCTTGAACCAACCAGCTGACAAGCTTTGGAGATGCACCTTTGTGCCTGTGAGTGGTACTGTGACCTTGGAGGAACTCGGCAGCACTTCCAACATCCCCAGATGATTGTTTTTTTGCTCTCTAATACTGTTGTTCTATACTTAAGACGGGCTCAACCCAGAAACACGTGTCTAGAGATATACAGCAATGTCTGCACCAACTTTGGTGAAAAACTCCAGCTAATTTTGAAGTAAGTTTGAACTGTGTACTGAATTTACCAGGCTGCAATGGGGCAAACTGTGCTGGAACTGTGAGGCAGTGTGCTCCCAATCCCCTCTCTGTTTAAAAGGCTCCCTTGAGCCAGCAAGCTGACGAGCTTTGGAGATGCACCTGTGTGCCTGTGAGTGGTACTGTGACCTAAGAGAACTTGGCAGCATTTCCAGCAACCCCAGATGATTTCTTTTTTTGCTCTTTAATACTGCTGCTCTCTTCTGAAGATGAACTGAAATCAGAAATACGTGTCTATAGATATACAGCAATGTGTGCACCTACTTTGGTGAAAAACTCCAGCTAATTTTGAAGTAAGTTTGAACTGTGTACTGCATTTACCAGGATGGAATGGGGCAAACTGTGCTGGGACTGTGAGGCAAAGTGCTCCCAACTCCCTTTCTGTTTAAATGGCTCCCTTGAGCCAGCAAGCTGACGAGCTTTGGAGATGCACCTGTGTGCCTGTGAGTAGTACTGCGACCAAAGAGGAACTTGGTAGCATTTCCAGCATCCCCGTATGATTGTTTTTTTGCTCTCTACTGAAAGACGGACTCAACCCAGAAACACGTGCCTAGAGATACACAGCATTGTATGCACCAACTTTGGTGAAAAACTCCAGCTATTTTTGTAGTAAGTTTGAGCTGTGTACTGCATTTACCAGAATGCAATGGGGAAAACTGTGCTGGAACTGTGAGGCAGTGTGCTCCCAACCCCCTCTCTGTTTAAAAGGCTCCCTTGAACCAACCAGCTGACGAGCTTTGGAGATGCACCTTTGTGCCTGTGAGTGGTACTGTGGCCTTAGAGGAACTTGGCAGCATTTCCAACATCCCCAGATGATTGTTTTTTTGCTCTCTAATACTGTTGTTCTATAAATAAGATGGGCTCAACCCAGAAACACGTGTCTAGAGATATACAGCAATGTCTGCACCAACTTTGGTGGAAAAACTCCAGCTAATTTTGAAGTAAGTTTGAACTGTGAACTGAATTTACCAGGCTGCAATGGGGCAAACTGTGCTGGAACTGTGAGGCAGTGTGCTCCCAACCCCCTCTCTGTTTAAAAGGCTCCCTTGAGCCAGCAAGCTGACGAGCTTTGGAGATGCACCTGTGTGCATGTGAGTGGTACTGTGACCTAAGAGAACTTGGCAGCATTTCCAGCAACCCCAGATGATTTCTTTTTTTGCTCTTTAATACTGCTGCTCTCTTCTGAAGATGGACTCAAACCAGAAACACGTGTCTATAGATATACAGCAATGTCTGCACCAACTTTGGTGAAAAACTCCAGATAATTTTGAAGTAAGTTTGAACTGTGTACTGCATTTACCAGGATGGAATGGGGCAAACTGTGCTGGGACTGTGAGGCAGTGTGCTCCCAACTCCCTTTCTGTTTAAACGGCTCCCTTGAGCCAGAAAAGCTGGCGAGCTTTGGAGATGCACCTGTGTGCCTGTGAGTGGTACTGTGACCTAAGAGGAACTTGGCAGCATTTCCAGCATCCCCAGATGATTGTTTTTTTGCTCTCTAATACTGTTGTTCTCTACTTAAGACGGGCTCAACCCAGAAACACGTGTCTAGAGATATACAGCAGTGTGTGCACCAACTTTGGTGAAAAACTCCAGCTAATTCTGAAGTAAGTTTGGACTGTGTACTGCATTTACCAGGATGCAATGGGGCAAACTGTGCTGGGATTGTGAGGCAGTGTGCTCCCAACCCCATTTCTGTTTAAAAGGCTCCCTTGAGCCAGCAAGCTGACGAGCTTTGGAGATGCACCTGTGTGCCTGTGAGTGGTATTGTGACCTAAGAGGAACTGGGCAGCATTTCCAGCAACCCCAGATTATTATTTTTTTGCTCTCTAATACTGCTGCTCTCTACTGAAGACGGGCTCAACCCAGAAACACGTGTCTAGAGATATACAGCAATGTCTGCACCAACTTTGGTGAAAAAATCCAGCTAATTTTGAAGTAAGTTTGAAATGTGTACTGCATTTACCAGGATGCAATGGGGCAAACAGCTGGGACTGTGAGGCAGTGTGCTCCCAATCCCCTTTCTGTTTAAAAGGCTCCCTTGAGCCAGCAGGCTGACGAGCTTTGGCCATGCACCTGTGTGTCTGTGAGTGGTACTGTGACCTAAGAGAAACTTGGCAGCATTTCCAGCAACCCCAGATTATTTTTTTTTGCTCTCTAATACTGCTGCTCTTGGCTGAAGACGGGCTCAACTCAGAAACACGTGCCTAGAGATATACAGCATTGTATGCACCAACTTTGGTGAAAAACTCCAGCTATTTTTGTAGTAAGTTTGAACTGTGTACTGCATTTACCAGAATGCAATGGGGCAAACTGTGCTGGAACTGTGAGGCAGTGTGCTCCCAACCCCCTTTCTGTTTAAAAGGCTCCCTTGAACCAGCAAGCTGACGAGCTTTGGAGATGCACCTTTGTGCCTGTGAGTGGTACTGTGACCTAAGAGGAACTTGGTAGCATTTCCAGCATCCCCGTATGATTGTTTTTTTGCTCTCTACTGAAAGACGGACTCAACCCAGAAACACGTGCCTAGAGATACACAGCATTGTATGCACCAACTTTGGTGAAAAACTCCAGCTATTTGTGTAGTAGGTTTGAACTGTGTACTGCATTTACCGGAATACAATGGGGCAAACTGTGCTGGAACTGTGAGGCAGTGTACTCCCAACCCCCTCTCTGTTTAAAAGGCTCCCTTGAACCAACCAGCTGACGAGCTTTGGAGATGCACCTTTGTGCCTGTGAGTGGTACTGTGACCTTAGAGGAACTTGGCAGCATTTCCAACATCCCCAGATGATTTTTTTTTTGCTCTCTAATACTATTGTTCTATACTTAAGACGGGCTCAACCCAGAAACACGTGTCTAGAGATATACAGCAATGTCTGCACCAACTTTGGTGAAAAACTCCAGCTAATTTTGAAGTAAGTTTGAACTGTGTACTGCATTTACCAGGCTGCAATGGGGCAAACTGTGCTGGAACTGTGAGGCAGTGTGCTCCCCACCCCCTCTCTGTTTAAAAGGCTCCCTTGAGCCAGCAAGCTGACGAGCTTTGGAGATGCACCTGTGTGCCTGTGAGTGGTACTTTGACCTAAGAGAACTTGGCAGCATTTCCAGCAACCCCAGATGATTTCTTTTTTTGCTCTTTAATACTGCTGCTCTCTTCTGTAGATGGACTCAAACCAGAAACAAGTGTCTAGAGATATACAGCAATGTGTGCACCAACTTTGGTGAAAAACTCCAGCTAATTTTGAAGTAAGTTTGAACTGTGTACTGCATTTACCAGGATGGAATGGGGCAAACTGTGCTGGGACTGTGAGGCAGTGTGCTCCCAACTCCCTTTCTGTTTAAACGGCTCCCTTGAGCCAGCAAGCTGACGAGCTTTGGAGTTGCACCTGTGTGCCTGTGAGTAGTACTGTGACCTAAGAGGAACTTGGCAGCATTTCCAGCAATCCCAGATTATTTTTGTTTCGCTCTCTAATACTGCTGCTCCCGACTGCAGATGGGCTCAACCCAGAAACACGTGTCTAGAGATATACAGCATTGTATGCACCAACTTTGGTGAAAAACTGCAGCTAATTTTGAAGTAAGTTTGAACTGTGTACTGCATTTACCAGAATGCAATCGGGCAAACTGTGCTGGAACTGTAAGGCAGTGTGCTCCCAACCCCCTTTCTGTTGAAAAGGCTCCCTTGAACCAGCAAGCTGACGAGCTTTGGAGATGCACCTTTGTGCCTGTGAGTGGTACTGTGACCTAAGAGGAACTTGGTAGCATTTCCAGCATCCCCGTATGATTGTTCTTTTGCTCTCTACTGAAAGACGGACTCAACCCAGAAACACGTGCCTAGAGATACACAGCATTGTATGCACCAACTTTGGTGAAAAACTCCAGCTATTTTTGTAGTAAGTTTGAACTGTGTACTGCATTTACCAGAATGCAATGGGGCAAACTGTGCTGGAACTGTGAGGCAGTGTGCTCCCAACCCCCTCTCTGTTTAAAAGGCTCCCTTGAACCAACCAGCTGACGAGCTTTGGAGATGCACCTTTGTGCCTGTGAGTGGTACTGTGGCCTTAGAGGAACTTGGCAGCATTTCCAACATCCCCAGATGATTGTTTTTTTGCTCTCTAATACTGTTGTTCTATAAATAAGATGGGCTCAACCCAGAAACACGTGTCTAGAGATATACAGCAATGTCTGCACCAACTTTGGTGAAAAACTCCAGCTAATTTTGAAGTAAGTTTGAACTGTGAACTGAATTTACCAGGCTGCAATGGGGCAAACTGTGCTGGAACTGTGAGGCAGTGTGCTCCCAACCCCCTTCTCTGTTTAAAAGGCTCCCTTGAGCCAGCAAGCTGACGAGCTTTGGAGATGCACCTGTGTGCATGTGAGTGGTACTGTGACCTAAGAGGAACTGGGCAGCATTTCCAGCAACCCCAGATGATTTCTTTTTTTGCTCTTTAATACTGCTGCTCTCTTCTGAAGATGGACTCAAACCAGAAACACGTGTCTATAGATATACAGCAATGTCTGCACCAACTTTGGTGAAAAACTCCAGATAATTTTGAAGTAAGTTTGAACTGTGTACTGCATTTACCAGGATGGAATGGGGCAAACTGTGCTGGGACTGTGAGGCAGTGTGCTCCCAACTCCCTTTCTGTTTAAACGGCTCCCTTGAGCCAGAAAAGCTGGCGAGCTTTGGAGATGCACCTGTGTGCCTGTGAGTGGTACTGTGACCTAAGAGGAACTTGGCAGCATTTCCAGCATCCCCAGATGATTGTTTTTTTGCTCTCTAATACTGTTGTTCTCTACTTAAGACGGGCTCAACCCAGAAACACGTGTCTAGAGATATACAGCAATGTGTGCACCAACTTTGGCGAAAAACTCCAGCTAATTCTGAAGTAAGTTTGGACTGTGTACTGCATTTACCAGGATGCAATGGGGCAAACTGTGCTGGGATTGTGAGGCAGTGTGCTCCCAACCCCATTTCTGTTTAAAAGGCTCCCTTGAGCCAGCAAGCTGACGAGCTTTGGAGATGCACCTGTGTGCCTGTGAGTGGTACTGTGACCTAAGAGGAACTGGGCAGCATTTCCAGCATCCCCAGATGATTGTTTTTTTGCTCTCTAATACTGTTGTTCTCTACTTAAGACGGGCTCAACCCAGAAACACGTGTCTAGAGATATACAGCAGTGTGTGCACCAACTTTGGTGAAAAACTCCAGCTAATTCTGAAGTAAGTTTGGACTGTGTACTGCATTTACCAGGATGCAATGGGGCAAACTGTGCTGGGATTGTGAGGCAGTGTGCTCCCAACCCCCTTTCTGTTTAAAAGGCTCCCTTGAGCCAGCAAGCTGACGAGCTTTGGAGATGCACCTGTGTGCCTGTGAGTGGTACTGTGACCTTAGAGGAACTGGGCAGCATTTCCAGCAACCCCAGATTATTATTTTTTTGCTCTCTAATACTGCTGCTCTCTACTGAAGACGGGCTCAACCCAGAAACACGTGTCTAGAGATATACAGCAATGTCTGCACCAACTTTGGTGAAAAAATCCAGCAAATTTTGAAGTAAGTTTGAAATGTGTACTGCATTTAGCAGGATGCAATGGGGCAAACAGCTGGGACTGTGAGGCAGTGTGCTCCCAACCCCCTTTCTGTTTAAAAGGCTCCCTTGAGCCAGCAGGCTGACGAGCTTTGGCCATGCACCTGTGTGTCTGTGAGTGGTACTGTGACCTAAGAGAAACTTGGCAGCATTTCCAGCAACCCCAGATTATTTTTTTTTGCTCTCTAATACTGCTGCTCTTGGCTGAAGACGGGCTCAACTCAGAAACACGTGCCTAGAGATATACAGCATTGTATGCACCAACTTTGGTGAAAAACTCCAGCTATTTTTGTAGTAAGTTTGAACTGTGTACTGCATTTACCAGAATGCAATGGGGCAAACTGTGCTGGAACTGTGAGGCAGTGTGCTCCCAACCCCCTTTCTGTTTAAAAGGCTCCCTTGAACCAGCAAGCTGACGAGCTTTGGAGATGCACCTTTGTGCCTGTGAGTGGTACTGTGACCTAAGAGGAACTTGGTAGCATTTCCAGCATCCCCGTATGATTGTTTTTTTGCTCTCTACTGAAAGACGGACTCAACCCAGAAACACGTGCCTAGAGATACACAGCATTGTATGCACCAACTTTGGTGAAAAACTCCAGCTATTTGTGTAGTAGGTTTGAACTGTGTACTGCATTTACCGGAATACAATGGGGCAAACTGTGCTGGAACTGTGAGGCAGTGTACTCCCAACCCCCTCTCTGTTTAAAAGGCTCCCTTGAACCAACCAGCTGACGAGCTTTGGAGATGCACCTTTGTGCCTGTGAGTGGTACTGTGACCTTAGAGGAACTTGGCAGCATTTCCAACATCCCCAGATGATTGTTTTTTTGCTCTCTAATACTATTGTTCTATACTTAAGACGGGCTCAACCCAGAAACAGGTGTCTAGAGATATACAGCAATGTCTGCACCAACTTTGGTGAAAAACTCCAGCTAATTTTGAAGTAAGTTTGAACTGTGTACTGCATTTACCAGGCTGCAATGGGGCAAACTGTGCTGGAACTGTGAGGCAGTGTGCTCCCCACCCCCTCTCTGTTTAAAAGGCTCCCTTGAGCCAGCAAGCTGACAAGCTTTGGAGATGCACCTGTGAGTGGTACTTTGACCTAAGAGAACTTGGCAGCATTTCCAGCAACCCCAGATGATTTCTTTTTTTGCTCTTTAATACTGCTGCTCTCTTCTGTAGATGGACTCAAACCAGAAACAAGTGTCTAGAGATATACAGCAATGTGTGCACCAACTTTGGTGAAAAACTCCAGCTAATTTTGAAGTAAGTTTGAACTGTGTACTGCATTTACCAGGATGGAATGGGGCAAACTGTGCTGGGACTGTGAGGAAGTGTGCTCCCAACTCCCTTTCTGTTTAAACGGCTCCCTTGAGTCAGCAAGCTGACGAGCTTTGGAGATGCACCTGTGTGCCTGTGAGTGGTACTGTGACCTAAGAGAACTTGGCAGCATTTCCAGCAACCCCAGATGATTTCTTTTTTTGCTCTTTAATACTGCTGCTCTCTTCTGAAGATGAACTGAAATCAGAAATACGTGTCTATAGATATACAGCAATGTGTGCACCTACTTTGGTGAAAAACTCCAGCTAATTTTGAAGTAAGTTTGAACTGTGTACTGCATTTACCAGGATGGAATGGGGCAAACTGTGCTGGGACTGTGAGGCAGTGTGCTCCCAACTCCCTTTCTGTTTAAACGGCTCCCTTGAGCCAGAAAAGCTGGCGAGCTTTGGAGATGCACCTGTGTGCCTGTGAGTGGTACTGTGACCTAAGAGGAACTTGGCAGCATTTCCAGCATCCCCAGATGATTGTTTTTTTGCTCTCTAATACTGTTGTTCTCTACTTAAGACGGGCTCAACCCAGAAACACGTGTCTAGAGATATACAGCAATGTGTGCACCAACTTTGGTGAAAAACTCCAGCTAATTCTGAAGTAAGTTTGGACTGTGTACTGCATTTACCAGGATGCAATGGGGCAAACTGTGCTGGGATTGTGAGGCAGTGTGCTCCCAACCCCATTTCTGTTTAAAAGGCTCCCTTGAGCCAGCAAGCTGACGAGCTTTGGAGATGCACCTGTGTGCCTGTGAGTGGTACTGTGACCTAAGAGGAACTGGGCAGCATTTCCAGCATCCCCAGATGATTGTTTTTTTGCTCTCTAATACTGTTGTTCTCTACTTAAGACGGGCTCAACCCAGAAACACGTGTCTAGAGATATACAGCAGTGTGTGCACCAACTTTGGTGAAAAACTCCAGCTAATTCTGAAGTAAGTTTGGACTGTGTACTGCATTTACCAGGATGCAATGGGGCAAACTGTGCTGGGATTGTGAGGCAGTGTGCTCCCAACCCCCTTTCTGTTTAAAAGGCTCCCTTGAGCCAGCAAGCTGACGAGCTTTGGAGATGCACCTGTGTGCCTGTGAGTGGTACTGTGACCTAAGAGGAACTGGGCAGCATTTCCAGCAACCCCAGATTATTATTTTTTTGCTCTCTAATACTGCTGCTCTCTACTGAAGACGGGCTCAACCCAGAAACACGTGTCTAGAGATATACAGCAATGTCTGCACCAACTTTGGTGAAAAAATCCAGCAAATTTTGAAGTAAGTTTGAAATGTGTACTGCATTTACCAGGATGCAATGGGGCAAACAGCTGGGACTGTGAGGCAGTGTGCTCCCAACCCCCTTTCTGTTTAAAAGGCTCCCTTGAGCCAGCAGGCTGACGAGCTTTGGAGATGCACCTGTGTGTCTGTGAGTGGTACTGTGACCTAAGAGAAACTTGGCAGCATTTCCAGCAACCCCAGATTATTTTTTTTTGCTCTCTAATACTGCTGCTCTTGGCTGAAGACGGGCTCAACTCAGAAACAGGTGCCTAGAGATATACAGCATTGTATGCATCAACTTTGGTGAAAAACTCCAGCTATTTTTGTAGTAAGTTTGAACTGTGTACTGCATTTACCAGAATGCAATGGGGCAAACTGTGCTGGAACTGTGAGGCAGTGTGCTCCCAACCCCCTTTCTGTTTAAAAGGCTCCCTTGAACCAGCAAGCTGACGAGCTTTGGAGATGCACCTTTGTGCCTGTGAGTGGTACTGTGACCTAAGAGGAACTTGGTAGCATTTCCAGCATCCCCGTATGATTGTTTTTTTGCTCTCTACTGAAAGACGGACTCAACCCAGAAACACGTGCCTAGAGATACACAGCATTGTATGCACCAACTTTGGTGAAAAACTCCAGCTATTTGTGTAGTAGGTTTGAACTGTGTACTGCATTTACCGGAATACAATGGGGCAAACTGTGCTGGAACTGTGAGGCAGTGTACTCCCAACCCCCTCTCTGTTTAAAAGGCTCCCTTGAACCAACCAGCTGACGAGCTTTGGAGATGCACCTTTGTGCCTGTGAGTGGTACTGTGACCTTAGAGGAACTTGGCAGCATTTCCAACATCCCCAGATGATTGTTTTTTTGCTCTCTAATACTATTGTTCTATACTTAAGACGGGCTCCACCCAGAAACACGTGTCTAGAGATATACAGCAATGTCTGAACCAACTTTGGTGAAAAACTCCAGCTAATTTTGAAGTAAGTTTGAACTGTGTACTGCATTTACCAGGCTGCAATGGGGCAAACTGTGCTGGAACTGTGAGGCAGTGTGCTCCCCACCCCCTCTCTGTTTAAAAGGCTCCCTTGAGCCAGCAAGCTGACAAGCTTTGGAGATGCACCTGTGAGTGGTACTTTGACCTAAGAGAACTTGGCAGCATTTCCAGCAACCCCAGATGATTTCTTTTTTTGCTCTTTAATACTGCTGCTCTCTTCTGTAGATGGACTCAAACCAGAAACAAGTGTCTAGAGATATACAGCAATGTGTGCACCAACTTTGGTGAAAAACTCCAGCTAATTTTGAAGTAAGTTTGAACTGTGTACTGCATTTACCAGGATGGAATGGGGCAAACTGTGCTGGGACTGTGAGGCAGTGTGCTCCCAACTCCCTTTCTGTTTAAACGGCTCCCTTGAGCCAGCAAGCTGACGAGCTTTGGAGTTGCACCTGTGTGCCTGTGAGTAGTACTGTGACCTAAGAGGAACTTGGCAGCATTTCCAGCAATCCCAGATTATTTTTGTTTCGCTCTCTAATACTGCTGCTCCCGACTGCAGATGGGCTCAACCCAGAAACACGTGTCTAGAGATATACAGCAATGTCTGCACCAACTTTGGTGAAAAACTCCAGCTAATTTTGAAGTAAGTTTGAACTGTGTACTGAATTTACCAGGCTGCAATGGGGCAAACTGTGCTGGAACTGTGAGGCAGTGTGCTCCCAATCCCCTCTCTGTTTAAAAGGCTCCCTTGAGCCAGCAAGCTGACGAGCTTTGGAGATGCACCTGTGTGCCTGTGAGTGGTACTGTGACCTAAGAGAACTTGGCAGCATTTCCAGCAACCCCAGATGATTTCTTTTTTTGCTCTTTAATACTGCTGCTCTCTTCTGAAGATGAACTGAAATCAGAAATACGTGTCTATAGATATACAGCAATGTGTGCACCTACTTTGGTGAAAAACTCCAGCTAATTTTGAAGTAAGTTTGAACTGTGTACTGCATTTACCAGGATGGAATGGGGCAAACTGTGCTGGGACTGTGAGGCAAAGTGCTCCCAACTCCCTTTCTGTTTAAATGGCTCCTTTGAGCCAGCAAGCTGACGAGCTTTGGAGATGCACCTGTGTGCCTGTGAGTAGTACTGCGACCAAAGAGGAACTTGGCAGCATTTCCAGCAACCCCAGATGATTTTATTTTGCTCTCAAATACTGCTGCTCTCTACTGAAGACGGGCTCAACCCAGAAACACGTGTCTAGAGATATACAGCAATGTCTGCACCAACTTTGGTGAAAAGCTCCAGCTAATTGTGAAGTAAGTTTGAACTGTGTACTGCATTTACCAGAATGCAATGGGGCAAACTGTGCTGGAACTGTAAGGCAATGTGCTCCCAACCCCCTTTCTGTTTAAAAGGCTCCCTTGAACCAGCAAGCTGACGAGCTTTGGAGATGCACCTTTGTGCCTGTGAGTGGTACTGTGACCTAAGAGGAACTTGGTAGCATTTCCAGCATCCCCGTATGATTGTTTTTTTGCTCTCTACTGAAAGACGGACTCAACCCAGAAACACGTGCCTAGAGATACACAGCATTGTATGCACCAACTTTGGTGAAAAACTCCAGCTATTTTTGTAGTAAGTTTGAGCTGTGTACTGCATTTACCAGAATGCAATGGGGCAAACTGTGCTGGAACTGTGAGGCAGTGTGCTCCCAACCCCCTCTCTGTTTAAAAGGCTCCCTTGAACCAACCAGCTGACGAGCTTTGGAGATGCACCTTTGTGCCTGTGAGTGGTACTGTGGCCTTAGAGGAACTTGGCAGCATTTCCAACATCCCCAGATGATTGTTTTTTTGCTCTCTAATACTGTTGTTCTATAAATAAGATGGGCTCAACCCAGAAACACGTGTCTAGAGATATACAGCAATGTCTGCACCAACTTTGGTGAAAAACTCCAGCTAATTTTGAAGTAAGTTTGAACTGTGAACTGAATTTACCAGGCTGCAATGGGGCAAACTGTGCTGGAACTGTGAGGCAGTGTGCTCCCAACCCCCTCTCTGTTTAAAAGGCTCCCTTGAGCCAGCAAGCTGACGAGCTTTGGAGATGCACCTGTGTGCATGTGAGTGGTACTGTGACCTAAGAGAACTTGGCAGCATTTCCAGCAACCCCAGATGATTTCTTTTTTTGCTCTTTAATACTGCTGCTCTCTTCTGAAGATGGACTCAAACCAGAAACACGTGTCTATAGATATACAGCAATGTCTGCACCAACTTTGGTGAAAAACTCCAGATAATTTTGAAGTAAGTTTGAACTGTGTACTGCATTTACCAGGATGGAATGGGGCAAACTGTGCTGGGACTGTGAGGCAGTGTGCTCCCAACTCCCTTTCTGTTTAAACGGCTCCCTTGAGCCAGCAAGCTGACGAGCTTTGGAGTTGCACCTGTGTGCCTGTGAGTAGTACTGTGACCTAAGAGGAACTTGGCAGCATTTCCAGCAATCCCAGATTATTTTTGTTTCGCTCTCTAATACTGCTGCTCCCGACTGCAGATGGGCTCAACCCAGAAACACGTGTCTAGAGATATACAGCAATGTCTGCACCAACTTTGGTGAAAAACTCCAGCTAATTTTGAAGTAAGTTTGAACTGTGTACTGAATTTACCAGGCTGCAATGGGGCAAACTGTGCTGGAACTGTGAGGCAGTGTGCTCCCAATCCCCTCTCTGTTTAAAAGGCTCCCTTGAGCCAGCAAGCTGACGAGCTTTGGAGATGCACCTGTGTGCCTGTGAGTGGTACTGTGACCTAAGAGAACTTGGCAGCATTTCCAGCAACCCCAGATGATTTCTTTTTTTGCTCTTTAATACTGCTGCTCTCTTCTGAAGATGAACTGAAATCAGAAATACGTGTCTATAGATATACAGCAATGTGTGCACCTACTTTGGTGAAAAACTCCAGCTAATTTTGAAGTAAGTTTGAACTGTGTACTGCATTTACCAGGATGGAATGGGGCAAACTGTGCTGGGACTGTGAGGCAAAGTGCTCCCAACTCCCTTTCTGTTTAAATGGCTCCTTTGAGCCAGCAAGCTGACGAGCTTTGGAGATGCACCTGTGTGCCTGTGAGTAGTACTGCGACCAAAGAGGAACTTGGCAGCATTTCCAGCAACCCCAGATGATTTTTTTTTGCTCTCAAATACTGCTGCTCTCTACTGAAGACGGGCTCAACCCAGAAACACGTGTCTAGAGATACACAGCAATGTCTGCACCAACTTTGGTGAAAAGCTCCAGCTAATTGTGAAGTAAGTTTGAACTGTGTACTGCATTTACCAGAATGCAATGGGGCAAACTGTGCTGGAACTGTAAGGCAGTGTGCTCCCAACCCCCTTTCTGTTTAAAAGGCTCCCTTGAACCAGCAAGCTGACGAGCTTTGGAGATGCACCTTTGTGCCTGTGAGTGGTACTGTGACCTAAGAGGAACTTGGTAGCATTTCCAGCATCCCCGTATGATTGTTTTTTTGCTCTCTACTGAAAGACGGACTCAACCCAGAAACACGTGCCTAGAGATACACAGCATTGTATGCACCAACTTTGGTGAAAAACTCCAGCTATTTTTGTAGTAAGTTTGAGCTGTGTACTGCATTTACCAGAATGCAATGGGGCAAACTGTGCTGGAACTGTGAGGCAGTGTGCTCCCAACCCCCTCTCTGTTTAAAAGGCTCCCTTGAACCAACCAGCTGACGAGCTTTGGAGATGCACCTTTGTGCCTGTGAGTGGTACTGTGGCCTTAGAGGAACTTGGCAGCATTTCCAACATCCCCAGATGATTGTTTTTTTGCTCTCTAATACTGTTGTTCTATAAATAAGATGGGCTCAACCCAGAAACACGTGTCTAGAGATATACAGCAATGTCTGCACCAACTTTGGTGAAAAACTCCAGCTAATTTTGAAGTAAGTTTGAACTGTGAACTGAATTTACCAGGCTGCAATGGGGCAAACTGTGCTGGAACTGTGAGGCAGTGTGCTCCCAACCCCCTCTCTGTTTAAAAGGCTCCCTTGAGCCAGCAAGCTGACAAGCTTTGGAGATGCACCTGTGTGCATGTGAGTGGTACTGTGACCTAAGAGAACTTGGCAGCATTTCCAGCAACCCCAGATGATTTCTTTTTTTGCTCTTTAATACTGCTGCTCTCTTCTGAAGATGGACTCAAACCAGAAACACGTGTCTATAGATATACAGCAATGTCTGCACCAACTTTGGTGAAAAACTCCAGATAATTTTGAAGTAAGTTTGAACTGTGTACTGCATTTACCAGGATGGAATGGGGCAAACTGTGCTGGGACTGTGAGGCAGTGTGCTGCCAACTCCCTTTCTGTTTAAACGGCTCCCTTGAGCCAGAAAAGCTGGCGAGCTTTGGAGATGCACCTGTGTGCCTGTGAGTGGTACTGTGACCTAAGAGGAACTTGGCAGCGTTTCCAGCATCCCCAGATGATTGTTTTTTTGCTCTCTAATACTGTTGTTCCTTACTTAAGACGGGCTCAACCCAGAAACACGTGTCTAGAGATATACAGCAGTGTGTGCACCAACTTTGGTGAAAAACTCCAGCTAATTCTGAAGTAAGTTTGGACTGTGTACTGCATTTACCAGGATGCAATGGGGCAAACTGTGCTGGGATTGTGAGGCAGTGTGCTCCCAACCCCATTTCTGTTTAAAAGGCTCCCTTGAGCCAGCAAGCTGACGAGCTTTGGAGATGCACCTGTGTGCCTGTGAGTGGTACTGTGACCTAAGAGGAACTGGGCAGCATTCCCAGCAACCCCAGATTATTATTTTTTTGCTCTCTAATACTGCTGCTCTCTACTGAAGACGGGCTCAACCCAGAAACACGTGTCTAGAGATATACAGCAATGTCTGCACCAACTTTGGTGAAAAAATCCAGCTAATTTTGAAGTAAGTTTGAAATGTGTACTGCATTTACCAGGATGCAATGGGGCAAACAGCTGGGACTGTGAGGCAGTGTGCTCCCAACCCCCTTTCTGTTTAAAAGGCTCCCTTGAGCCAGCAGGCTGACGAGCTTTGGCCATGCACCTGTGTGTCTGTGAGTGGTACTGTGACCTAAGAGAAACTTGGCAGCATTTCCAGCAACCCCAGATTATTTTTTTTTGCTCTCTAATACTGCTGCTCTTGGCTGATGACGGGCTCAACTCAGAAACACGTGCCTAGAGATATACAGCATTGTATGCACCAACTTTGGTGAAAAACTCCAGCTATTTTTGTAGTAAGTTTGAACTGTGTACTGCATTTACCAGAATGCAATGGGGCAAACTGTGCTGGAACTGTGAGGCAGTGTGCTCCCCACCCCCTCTCTGTTTAAAAGGCTCCCTTGAGCCAGCAAGCTGACGAGCTTTGGAGATGCACCTGTGTGCCTGTGAGTGGTACTTTGACCTAAGAGAACTTGGCAGCATTTCCAGCAACCCCAGATGATTTCTTTTTTTGCTCTTTAATACTGCTGCTCTCTTCTGTAGATGGACTCAAACCAGAAACAAGTGTCTAGAGATATACAGCAATGTGTGCACCAACTTTGGTGAAAAACTCCAGCTAATTTTGAAGTAAGTTTGAACTGTGTACTGCATTTACCAGAATGCAATGGGGCAAACTGTGCTGGAACTGTAAGGCAGTGTGCTCCCTACCCCCTTTCTGTTTAAAAGGCTCCCTTGAACCAGCAAGCTGACGAGCTTTGGAGATGCACCTTTGTGCCTGTGAGTGGTACTGTGACCTAAGAGGAACTTGGTAGCATTTCCAGCATCCCCGTATGATTGTTTTTTTGCTCTCTACTGAAAGACGGACTCAACCCAGAAACACGTGCCTAGAGATACACAGCATTGTATGCACCAACTTTGGTGAAAAACTCCAGCTATTTTTGTAGTAAGTTTGAGCTGTGTACTGCATTTACCAGAATGCAATGGGGCAAACTGTGCTGGAACTGTGAGGCAGTGTGCTCCCAACCCCCTCTCTGTTTAAAAGGCTCCCTTGAACCAACCAGCTGACGAGCTTTGGAGATGCACCTTTGTGCCTGTGAGTGGTACTGTGACCTTAGAGGAACTTGGCAGCATTTCCAACATCCCCAGATGATTGTTTTTTTGCTCTCTAATACTGTTGTTCTATACTTAAGATGGGCTCAACCCAGAAACACGTGTCTAGAGATATACAGCAATGTCTGCACCAACTTTGGTGAAAAACTCCAGCTAATTTTGAAGTAAGTTTGAACTGTGAACTGAATATACCAGGCTGCAATGGGGCAAACTGTGCTGGAACTGTGAGGCAGTGTGCTCCCAACCCCCTCTCTGTTTAAAAGGCTCCCTTGAGCCAGCAAGCTGACGAGCTTTGGAGATGCACCTGTGTGCATGTGAGTGGTACTGTGACCTAAGAGAACTTGGCAGCATTTCCAGCAACCCCAGATGATTTCTTTTTTTGCTCTTTAATACTGCTGCTCTCTTCTGAAGATGGACTCGAACCAGAAACACGTGTCTATAGATATACAGCAATGTCTGCACCAACTTTGGTGAAAAACTCCAGATAATTTTGAAGTAAGTTTGAACTGTGTACTGCATTTACCAGGATGGAATGGGGCAAACTGTGCTGGGACTGTGAGGCAGTGTGCTCCCAACTCCCTTTCTGTTTAAACGGCTCCCTTGAGCCAGAAAAGCTGGCGAGCTTTGGAGATGCACCTGTGTGCCTGTGAGTGGTACTGTGAGCTAAGAGGAACTTGGCAGCATTTCCAACATCCCCAGATGATTGTTTTTTTGCTCTCTAATACTGTTGTTCTCTACTTAAGACGGGCTCAACCCAGAAACACGTGTCTAGAGATATACAGCAGTGTGTGCACCAACTTTGGTGAAAAACTCCAGCTAATTCTGAAGTAAGTTTGGACTGTGTACTGCATTTACCAGCATGCAATGGGGCAAACTGTGCTGGGATTGTGAGGCAGTGTGCTCCCAACCCCCTTTCTGTTTAAAAGGCTCCATTGAGCCAGCAAGCTGACGAGCTTTGGAGATGCACCTGTGTGCCTGTGAGTGGTACTGTGACCTAAGAGGAACTGGGCAGCATTTCCAGCAACCCCAGATTATTATTTTTTTGCTCTCTAATACTGCTGCTCTCTACTGAAGACGGGCTCAACCCAGAAACACGTGTCTAGAGATATACAGCAATGTCTGCACCAACTTTGGTGAAAAAATCCAGCTAATTTTGAAGTAAGTTTGAAATGTGTACTGCATTTACCAGGATGCAATGGGGCAAACAGCTGGGACTGTGAGGCAGTGTGCTCCCAACCCCCTTTCTGCTTAAAAGGCTCCCTTGAGCCAGCAGGCTGACGAGCTTTGGCCATGCACCTGTGTGTCTGTGAGTGGTACTGTGACCTAAGAGAAACTTGGCAGCATTTCCAGCAACCCCAGATTATTATTTTTTGCTCTCTAATACTGCTGCTCTTGGCTGAAGACGGGCTCAACTCAGAAACACGTGCCTAGAGATATACAGCATTGTATGCACCAACTTTGGTGAAAAACTCCAGCTATTTTTGTAGTAAGTTTGAACTGTGTACTGCATTTACCAGAATGCAATGGGGCAAACTGTGCTGGAACTGTGAGGCAGTGTGCTCCCAACCCCCTTTCTGTTTAAAAGGCTCCCTTGAACCAGCAAGCTGACGAGCTTTAGAGATGCACCTTTGTGCCTGTGAGTGGTACTGTGACTTAAGAGGAACTTGGTAGCATTTCCAGCATCCCCGTATGATTGTTTTTTTGCTCTCTACTGAAAGACGGACTCAACCCAGAAACACGTGCCTAGAGATACACAGCATTGTATGCACCAACTTTGGTGAAAAACTCCAGCTATTTGTGTAGTAGGTTTGAACTGTGTACTGCATTTACCGGAATACAATGGGGCAAACTGTGCTGGAACTGTGAGGCAGTGTACTCCCAACCCCCTCTCTGTTTAAAAGGCTCCCTTGAACCAACCAGCTGACGAGCTTTGGAGATGCACCTTTGTGCCTGTGAGTGGTACTGTGACCTTAGAGGAACTTGGCAGCATTTCCAACATCCCCAGATGATTGTTTTTTTGCTCTCTAATACTATTGTTCTATACTTAAGACGGGCTCAACCCAGAAACACGTGTCTAGAGATATACAGCAATGTCTGCACCAACTTTGGTGAAAAACTCCAGCTAATTTTGAAGTAAGTTTGAACTGTGTACTGCATTTACCAGGCTGCAATGGGGCAAACTGTGCTGGAACTGTGAGGCAGTGTGCTCCCCACCCCCTCTCTGTTTAAAATGCTCCCTTGAGCCAGCAAGCTGACGAGCTTTGGAGATGCACCTGTGTGCCTGTGAGTGGTACTTTGACCTAAGAGAACTTGGCAGCATTTCCAGCAACCCCAGATGATTTCTTTTTTTGCTCTTTAATACTGCTGCTCTCTTCTGTAGATGGACTCAAACCAGAAACAAGTGTCTAGAGATATACAGCAATGTGTGCACCAACTTTGGTGAAAAACTCCAGCTAATTTTGAAGTAAGTTTGAACTGTGTACTGCATTTACCAGGATGGAATGGGGCAAACTGTGCTGGGACTGTGAGGCAGTGTGCTCCCAACTCCCTTTCTGTTTAAACGGCTCCCTTGAGCCAGCAAGCTGACGAGCTTTGGAGTTGCACCTGTGTGCCTGTGAGTAGTACTGTGACCTAAGAGGAACTTGGCAGCATTTCCAGCAATCCCAGATTATTTTTGTTTCGCTCTCTAATACTGCTGCTCCCGACTGCAGATGGGCTCAACCCAGAAACACGTGTCTAGAGATATACAGCATTGTATGCACCAACTTTGGTGAAAAACTGCAGCTAATTTTGAAGTAAGTTTGAACTGTGTACTGCATTTACCAGAATGCAATCGGGCAAACTGTGCTGGAACTGTAAGGTAGTGTGCTCCCAACCCCCTTTCTGTTGAAAAGGCTCCCTTGAACCAGCAAGCTGACGAGCTTTGGAGATGCACCTTTGTGCCTGTGAGTGGTACTGTGACCTAAGAGGAACTTGGTAGCATTTCCAGCATCCCCGTATGATTGTTCTTTTGCTCTCTACTGAAAGACGGACTCAACCCAGAAACACGTGCCTAGAGATACACAGCATTGTATGCACCAACTTTGGTGAAAAACTCCAGCTATTTTTGTAGTAAGTTTGAACTGTGTACTGCATTTACCAGAATGCAATGGGGCAAACTGTGCTGGAACTGTGAGGCAGTGTGCTCCCAACCCCCTCTCTGTTTAAAAGGCTCCCTTGAACCAACCAGCTGACAAGCTTTGGAGATGCACCTTTGTGCCTGTGAGTGGTACTGTGACCTTGGAGGAACTTGGCAGCACTTCCAACATCCCCAGATGATTGTTTTTTTGCTCTCTAATACTGTTGTTCTATACTTAAGACGGGCTCAACCCAGAAACACGTGTCTAGAGATATACAGCAATGTCTGCACCAACTTTGGTGAAAAACTCCAGCTAATTTTGAAGTAAGTTTGAACTGTGTACTGAATTTACCAGGCTGCAATGGGGCAAACTGTGCTGGAACTGTGAGGCAGTGTGCTCCCAATCCCCTCTCTGTTTAAAAGGCTCCCTTGAGCCAGCAAGCTGACGAGCTTTGGAGATGCACCTGTGTGCCTGTGAGTGGTACTGTGACCTAAGAGAACTTGGCAGCATTTCCAGCAACCCCAGATGATTTCTTTTTTTGCTCTTTAATACTGCTGCTCTCTTCTGAAGATGAACTGAAATCAGAAATACGTGTCTATAGATATACAGCAATGTGTGCACCTACTTTGGTGAAAAACTCCAGCTAATTTTGAAGTAAGTTTGAACTGTGTACTGCATTTACCAGGATGGAATGGGGCAAACTGTGCTGGGACTGTGAGGCAAAGTGCTCCCAACTCCCTTTCTGTTTAAATGGCTCCCTTGAGCCAGCAAGCTGACGAGGTTTGGAGATGCACCTGTGTGCCTGTGAGTAGTACTGTGACCTAAGAGGAACTTGGCAGCATTTCCAGCAACCCCAGATTTTTTTTTTTTGCTCTCAAATACGGCTGCTCTCTACTGAAGATGGGCTCAACCCAGAAACACGTGTCTAGAGATATACAGCAATGTGTGCACCAACTTTGGTGAAAAACTCCAGCTAATTTTGAAGTAAGTTTGAACTGTGTACTGCATTTACCAGGATGGAATGGGGAAAACTGTGCTGGGACTGTGAGGCAGTGTGCTCCCAACTCCCTTTCTGTTTAAACGGCTCCCTTGAACCAGCAAGCTGACGAGCTTTGGAGATGCACCTTTGTGCCTGTGAGTGGTACTGTGACCTAAGAGGAACTTGGTAGCATTTCCAGCATCCCCGTATGATTGTTTTTTTGCTCTCTACTGAAAGACGGACTCAACCCAGAAACACGTGTCTAGAGATATACAGCAATGTCTGCACCAACTTTGGTGAAAAACTCCAGCTAATGTTGAAGTAAGTTAGAACTGTGTACTGCATTTACCAGGATGCAATGGGTCAAACTGTGCTGGGACTGTGAGGCAGTGTGCTCCCAACCCCCTTTCTGTTTAAAAGGCTCCCTTGAGCGAGCAAGCTGACGAGCTTTGGAGATGCACCTGTGTGCCTGTGAGTGGTACTGTGACCTAAGAGGAACTTGGCAGCATTTCCAGCAACCCCAGATGATTTCTTTTTTTGCTCTCTAATATTGCTGCTCTCTACTGAAGACGGGTCAACCCAGAAACACGTGTCTAGAGATATACAGCAATGTCTGCACCAACTTTGGTGAAAAACTCCAGCTAATTTTTAAGTATGTTTGAACTGTGTACTGCATTTACCAGGATGCAATGGGGCATACTGTGCTGGGACTGTGAGGCAGTGTGCTCCCAACCCCCTTTCTGTTTAAAAGGCTCCCTTAAGCCAGCAAGCTGAGGAGCTTTGGAAATGCACCTAGGTGCCTGTGAATGGTACTGTGACCTAAGAGAAAGTTGGCAGCATTTCCAGCAACCCCAGATGATTTCTCTTTTTTGCTCTCAAATACTGCTGCTCTCTACTAAAGATGGGCTCAACCCAGAAACACGTTTCTAGAGATATACAGCAATGTCTGTACCAACTTTGGTGAAAAACTCCAGCTAATTTTAAAGTAAGTTTGAACTGTGTACTGCATTTACCAGGATGCAATGGGGCAAACTGTGCTGGGACTGTGAGGCAGTGTGCTCCCAACCCCCTTTCTGTTTAAAAGGCTCCCTTGAGGCAGCAAGCTGACGAGCTTTGGAGATGCACCTGTGTGCCTGTGAGTAGTACTGTGACCTAAGAGGAACTTGGCAGCATTTCCAGCAACCCCAGATTTTTTTTTTTTGCTCTCAAATACGGCTGCTCTCTACTGAAGACGGGCTCAACCCAGAAACACGTGTCTAGAGATATACAGCAATGTGTGCACCAACTTTGGTGAAAAACTCCAGCTAATTTTGAAGTAAGTTTGAACTGTGTACTGCATTTACCAGGATGGAATGGGGAAAACTGTGCTGGGACTGTGAGGCAGTGTGCTCCCAACTCCCTTTCTGTTTAAACGGCTCCCTTGAACCAGCAAGCTGACGAGCTTTGGAGATGCACCTTTGTGCCTGTGAGTGGTACTGTGACCTAAGAGGAACTTGGTAGCATTTCCAGCATCCCCGTATGATTGTTTTTTTGCTCTCTACTGAAAGACGGACTCAACCCAGAAACACGTGTCTAGAGATATACAGCAATGTCTGCACCAACTTTGGTGAAAAACTCCAGCTAATGTTGAAGTAAGTTAGAACTGTGTACTGCATTTACCAGGATGCAATGGGTCAAACTGTGCTGGGACTGTGAGGCAGTGTGCTCCCAACCCCCTTTCTGTTTAAAAGGCTCCCTTGAGCGAGCAAGCTGACGAGCTTTGGAGATGCACCTGTGTGCCTGTGAGTGGTACTGTGACCTAAGAGGAACTTGGCAGCATTTCCAGCAACCCCAGATGATTTCTTTTTTTGCTCTCTAATATTGCTGCTCTCTACTGAAGACGGGTCAACCCAGAAACACGTGTCTAGAGATATACAGCAATGTCTGCACCAACTTTGGTGAAAAACTCCAGCTAATTTTTAAGTATGTTTGAACTGTGTACTGCATTTACCAGGATGCAATGGGGCATACTGTGCTGGGACTGTGAGGCAGTGTGCTCCCAACCCCCTTTCTGTTTAAAAGGCTCCCTTAAGCCAGCAAGCTGAGGAGCTTTGGAAATGCACCTAGGTGCCTGTGAATGGTACTGTGACCTAAGAGAAAGTTGGCAGCATTTCCAGCAACCCCAGATGATTTCTCTTTTTTGCTCTCAAATACTGCTGCTCTCTACTAAAGATGGGCTCAACCCAGAAACACGTTTTTAGAGATATACAGCAATGTCTGTACCAACTTTGGTGAAAAACTCCAGCTAATTTTAAAGTAAGTTTGAACTGTGTACTGCATTTACCAGGATGCAATGGGGCAAACTGTGCTGGGACTGTGAGGCAGTGTGCTCCCAACCCCCTTTCTGTTTAAAAGGCTCCCTTGAGGCAGCAAGCTGACGAGCTTTGGAGATGCACCTGTGTGCCTGTGAGTGGTACTGTAACCTAAGAGGAACTTGGCAGCATTTCCAGCAACCCCAGATTTTTATTTTTTTTGCTCTCCAATACTGCTGCTCTCTACTGAAGACGGGCTCCACCCAGAATCACGTGTCTAGAGATATACAGCAATGTCTGCACCAACTTTGGTGAAAAACTCCAGCTAATTTTGAAGTAAGTTTGTACTGTGTACTGCATTTAGCAGGATGAAATGGGGCAAACTGTGCTGGGACTGTGAGGCAGTGTGCTCCCAACCTCCTTTCTGTTTAAAAGGCTCCCTTGCGCCAGCAAGCTGACGAGCTTTGGCGATGCACCTGTGTGTCTGTGAGTGGTACTGTGACCTAAGAGGAGATTGACAGCATTTCCAGTAACCCCAGATTTTTATTTTTTTTGCTCTCCAATACTGCTGCTCTCTACTGAAGACGGGCTCCACCCAGAATCACGTGTCTAGAGATATACAGCAATGTCTGCACCAACTTTGGTGAAAAACTCCAGCTAATTTTGAAGTAAGTTTGTACTGTGTACTGCATTTACCAGAATGCAATGGGGCAAACTGTGCTGGAACTGTAAGGCAGTGTGCTCCCAACCCCCTTTCTGTTTAAAAGGCTCCCTTGAACCAGCAAGCTGACGAGCTTTGGAGATGCACCTTTGTGCCTGTGAGTGGTACTGTGACCTAAGAGGAACTTGGTAGCATTTCCAGCATCCCCGTATGATTGTTTTTTTGCTCTCTACTGAAAGACGGACTCAACCCAGAAACACGTGCCTAGAGATACACAGCATTGTATGCACCAACTTTGGTGAAAAACTCCAGCTATTTTTGTAGTAAGTTTGAGCTGTGTACTGCATTTACCAGAATGCAATGGGGCAAACTGTGCTGGAACTGTGAGGCAGTGTGCTCCCAACCCCCTCTCTGTTTAAAAGGCTCCCTTGAACCAACCAGCTGACGAGCTTTGGAGATGCACCTTTGTGCCTGTGAGTGGTACTGTGACCTTAGAGGAACTTGGCAGCATTTCCAACATCCCCAGATGATTGTTTTTTTGCTCTCTAATACTGTTGTTCTATACTTAAGATGGGCTCAACCCAGAAACACGTGTCTAGAGATATACAGCAATGTCTGCACCAACTTTGGTGAAAAACTCCAGCTAATTTTGAAGTAAGTTTGAACTGTGAACTGAATTTACCAGGCTGCAATGGGGCAAACTGTGCTGGAACTGTGAGGCAGTGTGCTCCCAACCCCCTCTCTGTTTAAAAGGCTCCCTTGAGCCAGCAAGCTGACGAGCTTTGGAGATGCACCTGTGTGCATGTGAGTGGTACTGTGACCTAAGAGAACTTGGCAGCATTTCCAGCAACCCCAGATGATTTCTTTTTTTGCTCTTTAATACTGCTGCTCTCTTCTGAAGATGGACTCAAACCAGAAACACGTGTCTATAGATATACAGCAATGTCTGCACCAACTTTGGTGAAAAACTCCAGATAATTTTGAAGTAAGTTTGAACTGTGTACTGCATTTACCAGGATGGAATGGGGCAAACTGTGCTGGGACTGTGAGGCAGTGTGCTCCCAACTCCCTTTCTGTTTAAACGGCTCCCTTGAGCCAGAAAAGCTGGCGAGCTTTGGAGATGCACCTGTGTGCCTGTGAGTGGTACTGTGACCTTAGAGGAACTTGGCAGCATTTCCAACATCCCCAGATGATTGTTTTTTTTGCTCTCTAATACTGTTGTTCTCTACTTAAGACGGGCTCAACCCAGAAACACGTGTCTAGAGATATACAGCAGTGTGTGCACCAACTTTGGTGAAAAACTCCAGCTAATTCTGAAGTAAGTTTGGACTGTGTACTGCATTTACCAGCATGCAATGGGGCAAACTGTGCTGGGATTGTGAGGCAGTGTGCTCCCAACCCCCTTTCTGTTTAAAAGGCTCCCTTGAGCCAGCAAGCTGACGAGCTTTGGAGATGCACCTGTGTGCCTGTGAGTGGTACTGTGACCTAAGAGGAACTGGGCAGCATTTCCAGCAACCCCAGATTATTATTTTTTTGCTCTCTAATACTGCTGCTCTCTACTGAAGACGGGCTCAACCCAGAAACACGTGTCTAGAGATATACAGCAATGTCTGCACCAACTTTGGTGAAAAAATCCAGCTAATTTTGAAGTAAGTTTGAAATGTGTACTGCATTTACCAGGATGCAATGGGGCAAACAGCTGGGACTGTGAGGCAGTGTGCTCCCAACCCCCTTTCTGTTTAAAAGGCTCCCTTGAGCCAGCAGGCTGACGAGCTTTGGCCATGCACCTGTGTGTCTGTGTGTGGTACTGTGACCTAAGAGAAACTTGGCAGCATTTCCAGCAACCCCAGATTATTATTTTTTGCTCTCTAATACTGCTGCTCTTGGCTGAAGACGGGCTCAACTCAGAAACACGTGCCTAGAGATATACAGCATTGTATGCACCAACTTTGGTGAAAAACTCCAGCTATTTTTGTAGTAAGTTTGAACTGTGTACTGCATTTACCAGAATGCAATGGGGCAAACTGTGCTGGAACTGTGAGGCAGTGTGCTCCCAACCCCCTTTCTGTTTAAAAGGCTCCCTTGAACCAGCAAGCTGACGAGCTTTGGAGATGCACCTTTGTGCCTGTGAGTGGTACTGTGACCTAAGAGGAACTTGGTAGCATTTCCAGCATCCCCGTATGATTGTTTTTTTGCTCTCTACTGAAAGACGGACTCAACCCAGAAACACGTGCCTAGAGATACACAGCATTGTATGCACCAACTTTGGTGAAAAACTCCAGCTATTTGTGTAGTAGGTTTGAACTGTGTACTGCATTTACCGGAATACAATGGGGCAAACTGTGCTGGAACTGTGAGGCAGTGTACTCCCAACCCCCTCTCTGTTTAAAAGGCTCCCTTGAACCAACCAGCTGACGAGCTTTGGAGATGCACCTTTGTGCCTGTGAGTGGTACTGTGACCTTAGAGGAACTTGGCAGCATTTCCAACATCCCCAGATGATTGTTTTTTTGCTCTCTAATACTATTGTTCTATACTTAAGACGGGCTCAACCCAGAAACACGTGTCTAGAGATATACAGCAATGTCTGCACCAACTTTGGTCAAAACTCCAGCTAATTTTGAAGTAAGTTTGAACTGTGTACTGCATTTACCAGGCTGCAATGGGGCAAACTGTGCTGGAACTGTGAGGCAGTGTGCTCCCCACCCCCTCTCTGTTTAAAAGGCTCCCTTGAGCCAGCAAGCTGACGAGCTTTGGAGATGCACCTGTGTGCCTGTGAGTGGTACTTTGACCTAAGAGAACTTGGCAGCATTTCCAGCAACCCCAGATGATTTCTTTTTTTGCTCTTTAATACTGCTGCTCTCTTCTGTAGATGGACTCAAACCAGAAACAAGTGTCTAGAGATATACAGCAATGTGTGCACCAACTTTGGTGAAAAACTCCAGCTAATTTTGAAGTAAGTTTGAACTGTGTACTGCATTTACCAGGATGGAATGGGGCAAACTGTGCTGGGACTGTGAGGCAGTGTGCTCCCAACTCCCTTTCTGTTTAAACGGCTCCCTTGAGCCAGCAAGCTGACGAGCTTTGGAGTTGCACCTGTGTGCCTGTGAGTAGTACTGTGACCTAAGAGGAACTTGGCAGCATTTCCAGCAATCCCAGATTATTTTTGTTTCGCTCTCTAATACTGCTGCTCCCGACTGCAGATGGGCTCAACCCAGAAACACGTGTCTAGAGATATACAGCAATGTCTGCACCAACTTTGGTGAAAAACTCCAGATAATTTTGAAGTAAGTTTGAACTGTGTACTGCATTTACCAGGATGGAATGGGGCAAACTGTGCTGGGACTGTGAGGCAGTGTGCTCCCAACTCCCTTTCTGTTTAAACGGCTCCCTTGAGCCAGAAAAGCTGGCGAGCTTTGGAGATGCACCTGTGTGCCTGTGAGTGGTACTGTGACCTAAGAGGAACTTGGCAGCATTTCCAACATCCCCAGATGATTGTTTTTTTGCTCTCTAATACTGTTGTTCTCTACTTAAGACGGGCTCAACCCAGAAACACGTGTCTAGAGATATACAGCAGTGTGTGCACCAACTTTGGTGAAAAACTCCAGCTAATTTTGAAGTAAGTTTGAAATGTGTACTGCATTTACCAGGATGCAATGGGGCAAACAGCTGGGACTGTGAGGCAGTGTGCTCCCAACCCCCTTTCTGTTTAAAAGGCTCCCTTGAGCCAGCAGGCTGACGAGCTTTGGCCATGCACCTGTGTGTCTGTGAGTGGTACTGTGACCTAAGAGAAACTTGGCAGCATTTCCAGCAACCCCAGATTATTATTTTTTGCTCTCTAATACTGCTGCTCTTGGCTGAAGACGGGCTCAACTCAGAAACACGTGCCTAGAGATATACAGCATTGTATGCACCAACTTTGGTGAAAAACTCCAGCTATTTTTGTAGTAAGTTTGAACTGTGTACTGCATTTACCAGAATGCAATGGGGCAAACTGTGCTGGAACTGTGAGGCAGTGTGCTCCCAACCCCCTTTCTGTTTAAAAGGCTCCCTTGAACCAGCAAGCTGACGAGCTTTGGAGATGCACCTTTGTGCCTGTGAGTGGTACTGTGACCTAAGAGGAACTTGGTAGCATTTCCAGCATCCCCGTATGATTGTTTTTTTGCTCTCTACTGAAAGACGGACTCAACCCAGAAACACGTGCCTAGAGATACACAGCATTGTATGCACCAACTTTGGTGAAAAACTCCAGCTATTTGTGTAGTAGGTTTGAACTGTGTACTGCATTTACCGGAATACAATGGGGCAAACTGTGCTGGAACTGTGAGGCAGTGTACTCCCAACCCCCTCTCTGTTTAAAAGGCTCCCTTGAACCAACCAGCTGACGAGCTTTGGAGATGCACCTTTGTGCCTGTGAGTGGTACTGTGACCTTAGAGGAACTTGGCAGCATTTCCAACATCCCCAGATGATTGTTTTTTTGCTCTCTAATACTATTGTTCTATACTTAAGACGGGCTCAACCCAGAAACACGTGTCTAGAGATATACAGCAATGTCTGCACCAACTTTGGTGAAAAACTCCAGCTAATTTTGAAGTAAGTTTGAACTGTGTACTGCATTTACCAGGCTGCAATGGGGCAAACTGTGCTGGAACTGTGAGGCAGTGTGCTCCCCACCCCCTCTCTGTTTAAAAGGCTCCCTTGAGCCAGCAAGCTGACTAGCTTTGGAGATGCACCTGTGTGCCTGTGAGTGGTACTTTGACCTAAGAGAACTTGGCAGCATTTCCAGCAACCCCAGATGATTTCTTTTTTTGCTCTTTAATACTGCTGCTCTCTTCTGTAGATGGACTCAAACCAGAAACAAGTGTCTAGAGATATACAGCAATGTGTGCACCAACTTTGGTGAAAAACTCCAGCTAATTTTGAAGTAAGTTTGAACTGTGTACTGCATTTACCAGGATGGAATGGGGCAAACTGTGCTGGGACTGTGAGGCAGTGTGCTCCCAACTCCCTTTCTGTTTAAACGGCTCCCTTGAGCCAGCAAGCTGACGAGCTTTGGAGTTGCACCTGTGTGCCTGTGAGTAGTACTGTGACCTAAGAGGAACTTGGCAGCATTTCCAGCAATCCCAGATTATTTTTGTTTCGCTCTCTAATACTGCTGCTCCCGACTGCAGATGGGCTCAACCCAGAAACACGTGTCTAGAGATATACAGCATTGTATGCACCAACTTTGGTGAAAAACTGCAGCTAATTTTGAAGTAAGTTTGAACTGTGTACTGCATTTACCAGAATGCAATCGGGCAAACTGTGCTGGAACTGTAAGGCAGTGTGCTCCCAACCCCCTTTCTGTTGAAAAGGCTCCCTTGAACCAGCAAGCTGACGAGCTTTGGAGATGCACCTTTGTGCCTGTGAGTGGTACTGTGACCTAAGAGGAACTTGGTAGCATTTCCAGCATCCCCGTATGATTGTTCTTTTGCTCTCTACTGAAAGATGGACTCAACCCAGAAACACGTGCCTAGAGATACACAGCATTGTATGCACCAACTTTGGTGAAAAACTCCAGCTATTTTTGTAGTAAGTTTGAACTGTGTACTGCATTTACCAGAATGCAATGGGGCAAACTGTGCTGGAACTGTGAGGCAGTGTGCTCCCAACCCCCTCTCTGTTTAAAAGGCTCCCTTGAACCAACCAGCTGACAAGCTTTGGAGATGCACCTTTGTGCCTGTGAGTGGTACTGTGACCTTGGAGGAACTTGGCAGCACTTCCAACATCCCCAGATGATTGTTTTTTTGCTCTCTAATACTGTTGTTCTATACTTAAGACGGGCTCAACCCAGAAACACGTGTCTAGAGATATACAGCAATGTCTGCACCAACTTTGGTGAAAAACTCCAGCTAATTTTGAAGTAAGTTTGAACTGTGTACTGAATTTACCAGGCTGCAATGGGGCAAACTGTGCTGGAACTGTGAGGCAGTGTGCTCCCAATCCCCTCTCTGTTTAAAAGGCTCCCTTGAGCCAGCAAGCTGACGAGCTTTGGAGATGCACCTGTGTGCCTGTGAGTGGTACTGTGACCTAAGAGAACTTGGCAGCATTTCCAGCAACCCCAGATGATTTCTTTTTTTGCTCTTTAATACTGCTGCTCTCTTCTGAAGATGAACTGAAATCAGAAATACGTGTCTATAGATATACAGCAATGTGTGCACCTACTTTGGTGAAAAACTCCAGCTAATTTTGAAGTAAGTTTGAACTGTGTACTGCATTTACCAGGATGGAATGGGGCAAACTGTGCTGGGACTGTGAGGCAAAGTGCTCCCAACTCCATTTCTGTTTAAATGGCTCCCTTGAGCCAGCAAGCTGACGAGGTTTGGAGATGCACCTGTGTGCCTGTGAGTAGTACTGTGACCTAAGAGGAACTTGGCAGCATTTCCAGCAACCCCAGATTTTTTTTTTTTGCTCTCAAATACGGCTGCTCTCTACTGAAGACGGGCTCAACCCAGAAACACGTGTCTAGAGATATACAGCAATGTGTGCACCAACTTTGGTGAAAAACTCCAGCTAATTTTGAAGTAAGTTTGAACTGTGTACTGCATTTAGCAGGATGAAATGGGGCAAACTGTGCTGGGACTGTGAGGCAGTGTGCTCCCAACCTCCTTTCTGTTTAAAAGGCTCCCTTGCGCCAGCAAGCTGACGAGCTTTGGCGATGCACCTGTGTGTCTGTGAGTGTACTGTGACCTAAGAGGAGATTGACAGCATTTCCAGTAACCCCAGATTTTTATTTTTTTTGCTCTCCAATACTGCTGCTCTCTACTGAAGACGGGCTCCACCCAGAATCACGTGTCTAGAGATATACAGCAATGTCTGCACCAACTTTGGTGAAAAACTCCAGCTAATTTTGAAGTAAGTTTGAACTGTGTACTGCATTTACCAGGCTGCAATGGGGCAAACTGTGCTGGAACTGTGAGGCAGTGTGCTCCCAACCCCCTCTCTGTTTAAAAGGCTCCCTTGAGCCAGCAAGCTGACGAGCTTTGGAGATGCACCTGTGTGCCTGTGAGTGGTACTGTGACCTAAGAGGAACTGGGCAGCATTTCCAGCAACCCCAGATTATTATTTTTTTGCTCTCTAATACTGCTGCTCTCTACTGAAGACGGGCTCAGCCCAGAAACACGTGTCTAGAGATATACAGCAATGTCTGCACCAACTTTGGTGAAAAAATCCAGCTAATTTTGAAGTAAGTTTGAAATGTGTACTGCATTTACCAGGATGCAATGGGGCAAACAGCTGGGACTGTGAGGCAGTGTGCTCCCAACCCCCTTTCTGTTTAAAAGGCTCCCTTGAGCCAGCAGGCTGACGAGCTTTGGCCATGCACCTGTGTGTCTGTGAGTGGTACTGTGACCTAAGAGAAACTTGGCAGCATTTCCAGCAACCCCAGATTATTATTTTTTGCTCTCTAATACTGCTGCTCTTGGCTGAAGACGGGCTCAACTCAGAAACACGTGCCTAGAGATATACAGCATTGTATGCACCAACTTTGGTGAAAAACTCCAGCTATTTTTGTAGTAAGTTTGAACTGTGTACTGCATTTACCAGAATGCAATGGGGCAAACTGTGCTGGAACTGTGAGGCAGTGTGCTCCCAACCCCCTTTCTGTTTAAAAGGCTCCCTTGAACCAGCAAGCTGACGAGCTTTGGAGATGCACCTTTGTGCCTGTGAGTGGTACTGTGACCTAAGAGGAACTTGGTAGCATTTCCAGCATCCCCGTATGATTGTTTTTTTGCTCTCTACTGAAAGACGGACTCAACCCAGAAACACGTGCCTAGAGATACACAGCATTGTATGCACCAACTTTGGTGAAAAACTCCAGCTATTTGTGTAGTAGGTTTGAACTGTGTACTGCATTTACCGGAATACAATGGGGCAAACTGTGCTGGAACTGTGAGGCAGTGTACTCCCAACCCCCTCTCTGTTTAAAAGGCTCCCTTGAACCAACCAGCTGACGAGCTTTGGAGATGCACCTTTGTGCCTGTGAGTGGTACTGTGACCTTAGAGGAACTTGGCAGCATTTCCAACATCCCCAGATGATTGTTTTTTTGCTCTCTAATACTATTGTTCTATACTTAAGACGGGCTCAACCCAGAAACACGTGTCTAGAGATATACAGCAATGTCTGCACCAACTTTGGTGAAAAAATCCAGCTAATTTTGAAGTAAGTTTGAACTGTGTACTGCATTTACCAGGCTGCAATGGGGCAAACTGTGCTGGAACTGTGAGGCAGTGTGCTCCCCACCCCCTCTCTGTTTAAAAGGCTCCCTTGAGCCAGCAAGCTGACGAGCTTTGGAGATGTACCTGTGTGCCTGTGAGTGGTACTTTGACCTAAGAGAACTTGGCAGCATTTCCAGCAACCCCAGATGATTTCTTTTTTTGCTCTTTAATACTGCTGCTCTCTTCTGTAGATGGACTCAAACCAGAAACAAGTGTCTAGAGATATACAGCAATGTGTGCACCAACTTTGGTGAAAAACTCCAGCTAATTTTGAAGTAAGTTTGAACTGTGTACTGCATTTACCAGGATGGAATGGGGCAAACTGTGCTGGGACTGTGAGGCAGTGTGCTCCCAACTCCCTTTCTGTTTAAACGGCTCCCTTGAGCCAGCAAGCTGACGAGCTTTGGAGTTGCACCTGTGTGCCTGTGAGTAGTACTGTGACCTAAGAGGAACTTGGCAGGATTTCCAGCAATCCCAGATTATTTTTGTTTCGCTCTCTAATACTGCTGCTCCCGACTGCAGATGGGCTCAACCCAGAAACACGTGTCTAGAGATATACAGCATTGTATGCACCAACTTTGGTGAAAAACTGCAGCTAATTTTGAAGTAAGTTTGAACTGTGTACTGCATTTACCAGAATGCAATCGGGCAAACTGTGCTGGAACTGTAAGGCAGTGTGCTCCCAACCCCCTTTCTGTTGAAAAGGCTCCCTTGAACCAGCAAGCTGACGAGCTTTGGAGATGCACCTTTGTGCCTGTGAGTGGTACTGTGACCTAAGAGGAACTTGGTAGCATTTCCAGCATCCCCGTATGATTGTTCTTTTGCTCTCTACTGAAAGATGGACTCAAACCAGAAACACGTGCCTAGAGATACACAGCATTGTATGCACCAACTTTGGTGAAAAACTCCAGCTATTTTTGTAGTAAGTTTGAACTGTGTACTGCATTTACCAGAATGCAATGGGGCAAACTGTGCTGGAACTGTGAGGCAGTGTGCTCCCAACCCCCTCTCTGTTTAAAAGGCTCCCTTGAGCCAGCAAGCTGACGAGCTTTGGAGATGCACCTGTGTGCCTGTGAGTGGTACTGTGACCTAAGAGAACTTGGCAGCATTTCCAGCAACCCCAGATGATTTCTTTTTTTGCTCTTTAATACTGCTGCTCTCTTCTGAAGATGAACTGAAATCAGAAATACGTGTCTATAGATATACAGCAATGTGTGCACCTACTTTGGTGAAAAACTCCAGCTAATTTTGAAGTAAGTTTGAACTGTGTACTGCATTTACCAGGATGGAATGGGGCAAACTGTGCTGGGACTGTGAGGGAAAGTGCTCCCAACTCCCTTTCTGTTTAAATGGCTCCCTTGAGCCAGCAAGCTGACGAGGTTTGGAGATGCACCTGTGTGCCTGTGAGTAGTACTGTGACCTAAGAGGAACTTGGCAGCATTTCCAGCAACCCCAGATGATTTCTTTTTTTGCTCTCTAATATTGCTGCTCTCTACTGAAGACGGGTCAACCCAGAAACACGTGTCTAGAGATATACAGCAATGTCTGCACCAACTTTGGTGAAAAACTCCAGCTAATTTTTAAGTATGTTTGAACTGTGTACTGCATTTACCAGGATGCAATGGGGCATACTGTGCTGGGACTGTGAGGCAGTGTGCTCCCAACCCCCTTTCTGTTTAAAAGGCTCCCTTAAGCCAGCAAGCTGAGGAGCTTTGGAAATGCACCTAGGTGCCTGTGAATGGTACTGTGACCTAAGAGAAAGTTGGCAGCATTTCCAGCAACCCCAGATGATTTCTCTTTTTTGCTCTCAAATACTGCTGCTCTCTACTAAATATGGGCTCAACCCAGAAACACGTTTCTAGAGATATACAGCAATGTCTGTACCAACTTTGGTGAAAAACTCCAGCTAATTTTAAAGTAAGTTTGAACTGTGTACTGCATTTACCAGGATGCAATGGGGCAAACTGTGCTGGGACTGTGAGGCAGTGTGCTCCCAACCCCCTTTCTGTTTAAAAGGCTCCCTTGAGGCAGCAAGCTGACGAGCTTTGGAGATGCACCTGTGTGCCTGTGAGTGGTACTGTAACCTAAGAGGAACTTGGCAGCATTTCCAGCAACCCCAGATTTTTATTTTTTTTGCTCTCCAATACTGCTGCTCTCTACTGAAGACGGGCTCCACCCAGAATCACGTGTCTAGAGATATACAGCAATGTCTGCACCAACTTTGGTGAAAAACTCCAGCTAATTTTGAAGTAAGTTTGTACTGTGTACTGCATTTAGCAGGATGAAATGGGGCAAACTGTGCTGGGACTGTGAGGCAGTGTGCTCCCAACCTCCTTTCTGTTTAAAAGGCTCCCTTGCGCCAGCAAGCTGACGAGCTTTGGCGATGCACCTGTGTGTCTGTGAGTGGTACTGTGACCTAAGAGGAGATTGACAGCATTTCCAGTAACCCCAGATTTTTATTTTTTTTGCTCTCCAATACTGCTGCTCTCTACTGAAGACGGGCTCCACCCAGAATCACGTGTCTAGAGATATACAGCAATGTCTGCACCAACTTTGGTGAAAAACTCCAGCTAATTTTGAAGTAAGTTTGTACTGTGTACTGCATTTACCAGAATGCAATGGGGCAAACTGTGCTGGAACTGTAAGGCAGTGTGCTCCCAACCCCCTTTCTGTTTAAAAGGCTCCCTTGAACCAGCAAGCTGACGAGCTTTGGAGATGCACCTTTGTGCCTGTGAGTGGTACTGTGACCTAAGAGGAACTTGGTAGCATTTCCAGCATCCCCGTATGATTGTTTTTTTGCTCTCTACTGAAAGACGGACTCAACCCAGAAACACGTGCCTAGAGATACACAGCATTGTATGCACCAACTTTGGTGAAAAACTCCAGCTATTTTTGTAGTAAGTTTGAGCTGTGTACTGCATTTACCAGAATGCAATGGGGCAAACTGTGCTGGAACTGTGAGGCAGTGTGCTCCCAACCCCCTCTCTGTTTAAAAGGCTCCCTTGAACCAACCAGCTGACGAGCTTTGGAGATGCACCTTTGTGCCTGTGAGTGGTACTGTGACCTTAGAGGAACTTGGCAGCATTTCCAACATCCCCAGATGATTGTTTTTTTGCTCTCTAATACTATTGTTCTATACTTAAGACGGGCTCAACCCAGAAACATGTGTCTAGAGATATACAGCAATGTCTGCACCAACTTTGGTGAAAAACTCCAGCTAATTTTGAAGTAAGTTTGAACTGTGTACTGCATTTACCAGGCTGCAATGGGGCAAACTGTGCTGGAACTGTGAGGCAGTGTGCTCCCAACCCCCTCTCTGTTTAAAAGGCTCCCTTGAGCCAGCAAGCTGACGAGCTTTGGAGATGCACCTGTGTGCATGTGAGTGGTACTGTGACCTAAGAGAACTTGGCAGCATTTCCAGCAACCCCAGATGATTTCTTTTTTTGCTCTTTAATACTGCTGCTCTCTTCTGAAGATGGACTCAAACCAGAAACAAATGTCTATAGATATACAGCAATGTCTGCACCAACTTTGGTGAAAAACTCCAGATAATTTTGAAGTAAGTTTGAACTGTGTACTGCATTTACCAGGATGGAATGGGGCAAACTGTGCTGGGACTGTGAGGCAGTGTGCTCCCAACTCCCTTTCTGTTTAAACGGCTCCCTTGAGCCAGAAAAGCTGGCGAGCTTTGGAGATGCACCTGTGTGCCTGTGAGTGGTACTGTGACCTAAGAGGAACTTGGCAGCATTTCCAGCATCCCCAGATGATTGTTTTTTTGCTCTCTAATACTGTTGTTCTCTACTTAAGACGGGCTCAACCCAGAAACACATGTCTAGAGATATACAGCAGTGTGTGCACCAACTTTGGTGAAAAACTCCAGCTAATTCTGAAGTAAGTTTGGACTGTGTACTGCATTTACCAGCATGCAATGGGGCAAACTGTGCTGGGATTGTGAGGCAGTGTGCTCCCAACCCCCTTTCTGTTTAAAAGGCTCCCTTGAGCCAGCAAGCTGACGAGCTTTGGAGATGCACCTGTGTGCCTGTGAGTGGTACTGTGACCTAAGAGGAACTGGGCAGCATTTCCAGCAACCCCAGATTATTATTTTTTTGCTCTCTAATACTGCTGCTCTCTACTGAAGACGGGCTCAACCCAGAAACACGTGTCTAGAGATATACAGCAATGTCTGCACCAACTTTGGTGAAAAAATCCAGCTAATTTTGAAGTAAGTTTGAAATGTGTACTGCATTTACCAGGATGCAATGGGGCAAACAGCTGGGACTGTGAGGCAGTGTGCTCCCAACCCCCTTTCTGTTTAAAAGGCTCCCTTGAGCCAGCAGGCTGACGAGCTTTGGCCATGCACCTGTGTGTCTGTGAGTGGTACTGTGACCTAAGAGAAACTTGGCAGCATTTCCAGCAACCCCAGATTATTATTTTTTGCTCTCTAATACTGCTGCTCTTGGCTGAAGACGGGCTCAACTCAGAAACACGTGCCTAGAGATATACAGCATTGTATGCACCAACTTTGGTGAAAACCTCCAGCTATTTTTGTAGTAAGTTTGAACTGTGTACTGCATTTACCAGAATGCAATGGGGCAAACTGTGCTGGAACTGTGAGGCAGTGTGCTCCCAACCCCCTTTCTGTTTAAAAGGCTCCCTTGAACCAGCAAGCTGACGAGCTTTGGAGATGCACCTTTGTGCCTGTGAGTGGTACTGTGACCTAAGAGGAACTTGGTAGCATTTCCAGCATCCCCGTATGATTGTTTTTTTGCTCTCTACTGAAAGACGGACTCAACCCAGAAACACGTGCCTAGAGATACACAGCATTGTATGCACCAACTTTGGTGAAAAACTCCAGCTATTTGTGTAGTAGGTTTGAACTGTGTACTGCATTTACCGGAATACAATGGGGCAAACTGTGCTGGAACTGTGAGGCAGTGTACTCCCAACCCCCTCTCTGTTTAAAAGGCTCCCTTGAACCAACCAGCTGACGAGCTTTGGAGATGCACCTTTGTGCCTGTGAGTGGTACTGTGACCTTAGAGGAACTTGGCAGCATTTCCAACATCCCCAGATGATTGTTTTTTTGCTCTCTAATACTATTGTTCTATACTTAAGACGGGCTCAACCCAGAAACACGTGTCTAGAGATATACAGCAATGTCTGCACCAACTTTGGTGAAAAACTCCAGCTAATTTTGAAGTAAGTTTGAACTGTGTACTGCATTTACCAGGCTGCAATGGGGCAAACTGTGCTGGAACTGTGAGGCAGTGTGCTCCCCACCCCCTCTCTGTTTAAAAGGCTCCCTTGAGCCAGCAAGCTGACGAGCTTTGGAGATGCACCTGTGTGCCTGTGAGTGGTACTTTGACCTAAGAGAACTTGGCAGCATTTCCAGCAACCCCAGATGATTTCTTTTTTTGCTCTTTAATACTGCTGCTCTCTTCTGTAGATGGACTCAAACCAGAAACATGTGTCTAGAGATATACAGCAATGTGTGCACCAACTTTGGTGAAAAACTCCAGCTAATTTTGAAGTAAGTTTGAACTGTGTACTGCATTTACCAGGATGGAATGGGGCAAACTGTGCTGGGACTGTGAGGCAGTGTGCTCCCAACTCCCTTTCTGTTTAAACGGCTCCCTTGAGCCAGCAAGCTGACGAGCTTTGGAGTTGCACCTGTGTGCCTGTGAGTAGTACTGTGACCTAAGAGGAACTTGGCAGCATTTCCAGCAATCCCAGATTATTTTTGTTTCGCTCTCTAATACTGCTGCTCCCGACTGCAGATGGGCTCAACCCAGAAACACGTGTCTAGAGATATACAGCATTGTATGCACCAACTTTGGTGAAAAACTGCAGCTAATTTTGAAGTAAGTTTGAACTGTGTACTGCATTTACCAGAATGCAATCGGGCAAACTGTGCTGGAACTGTAAGGCAGTGTGCTCCCAACCCCCTTTCTGTTGAAAAGGCTCCCTTGAACCAGCAAGCTGACGAGCTTTGGAGATACACCTTTGTGCCTGTGAGTGGTACTGTGACCTAAGAGGAACTTGGTAGCATTTCCAGCATCCCCGTATGATTGTTCTTTTGCTCTCTACTGAAAGATGGACTCAACCCAGAAACACGTGCCTAGAGATACACAGCATTGTATGCACCAACTTTGGTGAAAAACTCCAGCTATTTTTGTAGTAAGTTTGAACTGTGTACTGCATTTACCAGAATGCAATGGGGCAAACTGTGCTGGAACTGTGAGGCAGTGTGCTCCCAACCCCCTCTCTGTTTAAAAGGCTCCCTTGAGCCAGCAAGCTGACGAGCTTTGGAGATGCACCTGTGTGCCTGTGAGTGGTACTGTGACCTAAGAGAACTTGGCAGCATTTCCAGCAACCCCAGATGATTTCTTTTTTTGCTCTTTAATACTGCTGCTCTCTTCTGAAGATGAACTGAAATCAGAAATACGTGTCTATAGATATACAGCAATGTGTGCACCTACTTTGGTGAAAAACTCCAGCTAATTTTGAAGTAAGTTTGAACTGTGTACTGCATTTACCAGGATGGAATGGGGCAAACTGTGCTGGGACTATGAGGCAAAGTGCTCCCAACTCCCTTTCTGTTTAAATGGCTCCCTTGAGCCAGCAAGCTGACGAGGTTTGGAGATGCACCTGTGTGCCTGTGAGTAGTACTGTGACCTAAGAGGAACTTGGCAGCATTTCCAGCAACCCCAGATTTTTTTTTTTTGCTCTCAAATACGGCTGCTCTCTACTGAAGACGGGCTCAACCCAGAAACACGTGTCTAGAGATATACAGCAATGTGTGCACCAACTTTGGTGAAAAACTCCAGCTAATTTTGAAGTAAGTTTGAACTGTGTACTGCATTTACCAGGATGGAATGGGGAAAACTGTGCTGGGACTGTGAGGCAGTGTGCTCCCAACTCCCTTTCTGTTTAAACGGCTCCCTTGAACCAGCAAGCTGACGAGCTTTGGAGATGCACCTTTGTGCCTGTGAGTGGTACTGTGACCTAAGAGGAACTTGGTAGCATTTCCAGCATCCCCGTATGATTGTTTTTTTGCTCTCTACTGAAAGACGGACTCAACCCAGAAACACGTGTCTAGAGATATACAGCAATGTCTGCACCAACTTTGGTGAAAAACTCCAGCTAATGTTGAAGTAAGTTAGAACTGTGTACTGCATTTACCAGGATGCAATGGGTCAAACTGTGCTGGGACTGTGAGGCAGTGTGCTCCCAACCCCCTTTCTGTTTAAAAGGCTCCCTTGAGCGAGCAAGCTGACGAGCTTTGGAGATGCACCTGTGTGCCTGTGAGTGGTACTGTGACCTAAGAGGAACTTGGCAGCATTTCCAGCAACCCCAGATGATTTCTTTTTTTGCTCTCTAATATTGCTGCTCTCTACTGAAGACGGGTCAACCCAGAAACACGTGTCTAGAGATATACAGCAATGTCTGCACCAACTTTGGTGAAAAACTCCAGCTAATTTTTAAGTATGTTTGAACTGTGTACTGCATTTACCAGGATGCAATGGGGCATACTGTGCTGGGACTGTGAGGCAGTGTGCTCCCAACCCCCTTTCTGTTTAAAAGGCTCCCTTAAGCCAGCAAGCTGAGGAGCTTTGGAAATGCACCTAGGTGCCTGTGAATGGTACTGTGACCTAAGAGAAAGTTGGCAGCATTTCCAGCAACCCCAGATGATTTCTCTTTTTTGCTCTCAAATACTGCTGCTCTCTACTAAAGATGGGCTCAACCCAGAAACACGTTTCTAGAGATATACAGCAATGTCTGTACCAACTTTGGTGAAAAACTCCAGCTAATTTTAAAGTAAGTTTGAACTGTGTACTGCATTTACCAGGATGCAATGGGGCAAACTGTGCTGGGACTGTGAGGCAGTGTGCTCCCAACCCCCTTTCTGTTTAAAAGGCTCCCTTGAGGCAGCAAGCTGACGAGCTTTGGAGATGCACCTGTGTGCCTGTGAGTGGTACTGTAACCTAAGAGGAACTTGGCAGCATTTCCAGCAACCCCAGATTTTTATTTTTTTTGCTCTCCAATACTGCTGCTCTCTACTGAAGACGGGCTCCACCCAGAATCACGTGTCTAGAGATATACAGCAATGTCTGCACCAACTTTGGTGAAAAACTCCAGCTAATTTTGAAGTAAGTTTGTACTGTGTACTGCATTTAGCAGGATGAAATGGGGCAAACTGTGCTGGGACTGTGAGGCAGTGTGCTCCCAACCTCCTTTCTGTTTAAAAGGCTCCCTTGCGCCAGCAAGCTGACGAGCTTTGGCGATGCACCTGTGTGTCTGTGAGTGGTACTGTGACCTAAGAGGAGATTGACAGCATTTCCAGTAACCCCTGATTTTTATTTTTTTTGCTCTCCAATACTGCTGCTCTCTACTGAAGACGGGCTCCACCCAGAATCACGTGTCTAGAGATATACAGCAATGTCTGCACCAACTTTGGTGAAAAACTCCAGCTAATTTTGAAGTAAGTTTGTACTGTGTACTGCATTTACCAGAATGCAATGGGGCAAACTGTGCTGGAACTGTAAGGCAGTGTGCTCCCAACCCCCTTTCTGTTTAAAAGGCTCCCTTGAACCAGCAAGCTGACGAGCTTTGGAGATGCACCTTTGTGCCTGTGAGTGGTACTGTGACCTAAGAGGAACTTGGTAGCATTTCCAGCATCCCCGTATGATTGTTTTTTTGCTCTCTACTGAAAGAGGGACTCAACCCAGAAACACGTGCCTAGAGATACACAGCATTGTATGCACCAACTTTGGTGAAAAACTCCAGCTATTTTTGTAGTAAGTTTGAGCTGTGTACTGCATTTACCAGAATGCAATGGGGCAAACTGTGCTGGAACTGTGAGGCAGTGTGCTCCCAACCCCCTCTCTGTTTAAAAGGCTCCCTTGAACCAACCAGCTGACGAGCTTTGGAGATGCACCTTTGTGCCTGTGAGTGGTACTGTGACCTTAGAGGAACTTGGCAGCATTTCCAACATCCCCAGATGATTGTTTTTTTGCTCTCTAATACTGTTGTTCTATACTTAAGATGGGCTCAACCCAGAAACACGTGTCTAGAGATATACAGCAATGTCTGCACCAACTTTGGTGAAAAACTCCAGCTAATTTTGAAGTAAGTTTGAACTGTGAACTGAATTTACCAGGCTGCAATGGGGCAAACTGTGCTGGAACTGTGAGGCAGTGTGCTTCCAACCCCCTCTCTGTTTAAAAGGCTCCCTTGAGCCAGCAAGCTGACGAGCTTTGGAGATGCACCTGTGTGCATGTGAGTGGTACTGTGACCTAAGAGAACTTGGCAGCATTTCCAGCAACCCCAGATGATTTCTTTTTTTGCTCTTTAATACTGCTGCTCTCTTCTGAAGATGGACTCAAACCAGAAACACGTGTCTATAGATATACAGCAATGTCTGCACCAACTTTGGTGAAAAACTCCAGATAATTTTGAAGTAAGTTTGAACTGTGTACTGCATTTACCAGGATGCAATGGGGCAAACAGCTGGGACTGTGAGGCAGTGTGCTCCCAACCCCCTTTCTGTTTAAAAGGCTCCCTTGAGCCAGCAGGCTGACGAGCTTTGGCCATGCACCTGTGTATCTGTGAGTGGTACTGTGACCTAAGAGAAACTTGGCAGCATTTCCAGCAACCCCAGATTATTTTTTTTTGCTCTCTAATACTGCTGCTCTTGGCTGAAGACGGGCTCAACTCAGAAACACGTGCCTAGAGATATACAGCAATGTCTGCACCAACTTTGGTGAAAAACTCCAGATAATTTTGAAGTAAGTTTGAACTGTGTACTGCATTTACCAGAATGCAATGGGGCAAACTGTGCTGGAACTGTGAGGCAGTGTGCTCCCAACCCCCTTTCTGTTTAAAAGGCTCCCTTGAACCAGCAAGCTGACGAGCTTTGGAGATGCACCTTTGTGCCTGTGAGTGGTACTGTGACCTAAGAGGAACTTGGTAGCATTTCCAGCATCCCCGTATGATTGTTTTTTTGCTCTCTACTGAAAGACGGACTCAACCCAGAAACACGTGCCTAGAGATACACAGCATTGTATGCACCAACTTTGGTGAAAAACTCCAGCTATTTGTGTAGTAGGTTTGAACTGTGTACTGCATTTACCGGAATACAATGGGGCAAACTGTGCTGGAACTGTGAGGCAGTGTACTCCCAACCCCCTCTCTGTTTAAAAGGCTCCCTTGAACCAACCAGCTGACGAGCTTTGGAGATGCACCTTTGTGCCTGTGAGTGGTACTGTGACCTTAGAGGAACTTGGCAGCATTTCCAACATCCCCAGATGATTGTTTTTTTGCTCTCTAATACTATTGTTCTATACTTAAGACGGGCTCAACCCAGAAACACGTGTCTAGAGATATACAGCAATGTCTGCACCAACTTTGGTGAAAAACTCCAGCTAATTTTGAAGTAAGTTTGAACTGTGTACTGCATTTACCAGGCTGCAATGGGGCAAACTGTGCTGGAACTGTGAGGCAGTGTGCTCCCCACCCCCTCTCTGTTTAAAAGGCTCCCTTGAGCCAGCAAGCTGACGAGCTTTGGAGATGCACCTGTGTGCCTGTGAGTGGTACTTTGACCTAAGAGAACTTGGCAGCATTTCCAGCAACCCCAGATGATTTCTTTTTTTGCTCTTTAATACTGCTGCTCTCTTCTGTAGATGGACTCAAACCAGAAACAAGTGTCTAGAGATATACAGCAATGTGTGCACCAACTTTGGTGAAAAACTCCAGCTAATTTTGAAGTAAGTTTGAACTGTGTACTGCATTTACCAGGATGGAATGGGGCAAACTGTGCTGGGACTGTGAGGCAGTGTGCTCCCAACTCCCTTTCTGTTTAAACGGCTCCCTTGAGCCAGCAAGCTGACGAGCTTTGGAGTTGCACCTGTGTGCCTGTGAGTAGTACTGTGACCTAAGAGGAACTTGGCAGCATTTCCAGCAATCCCAGATTATTTTTGTTTCGCTCTCTAATACTGCTGCTCCCGACTGCAGATGGGCTCAACCCAGAAACACGTGTCTAGAGATATACAGCAATGTCTGCACCAACTTTGGTGAAAAACTCCAGATAATTTTGAAGTAAGTTTGAACTGTGTACTGCATTTACCAGGATGGAATGGGGCAAACTGTGCTGGGACTGTGAGGCAGTGTGCTCCCAACTCCCTTTCTGTTTAAACGGCTCCCTTGAGCCAGAAAAGCTGGCGAGCTTTGGAGATGCACCTGTGTGCCTGTGAGTGGTACTGTGACCTAAGAGGAACTTGGCAGCATTTCCAACATCCCCAGATGATTGTTTTTTTGCTCTCTAATACTGTTGTTCTCTACTTAAGACGGGCTCAACCCAGAAACACGTGTCTAGAGATATACAGCAGTGTGTGCACCAACTTTGGTGAAAAACTCCAGCTAATTTTGAAGTAAGTTTGAAATGTGTACTGCATTTACCAGGATGCAATGGGGCAAACAGCTGGGACTGTGAGGCAGTGTGCTCCCAACCCCCTTTCTGTTTAAAAGGCTCCCTTGAGCCAGCAGGCTGACGAGCTTTGGCCATGCACCTGTGTGTCTGTGAGTGGTACTGTGACCTAAGAGAAACTTGGCAGCATTTCCAGCAACCCCAGATTATTATTTTTTGCTCTCTAATACTGCTGCTCTTGGCTGAAGACGGGCTCAACTCAGAAACACGTGCCTAGAGATATACAGCATTGTATGCACCAACTTTGGTGAAAAACTCCAGCTATTTTTGTAGTAAGTTTGAACTGTGTACTGCATTTACCAGAATGCAATGGGGCAAACTGTGCTGGAACTGTGAGGCAGTGTGCTCCCAACCCCCTTTCTGTTTAAAAGGCTCCCTTGAACCAGCAAGCTGACGAGCTTTGGAGATGCACCTTTGTGCCTGTGAGTGGTACTGTGACCTAAGAGGAACTTGGTAGCATTTCCAGCATCCCCGTATGATTGTTTTTTTGCTCTCTACTGAAAGACGGACTCAACCCAGAAACACGTGCCTAGAGATACACAGCATTGTATGCACCAACTTTGGTGAAAAACTCCAGCTATTTGTGTAGTAGGTTTGAACTGTGTACTGCATTTACCGGAATACAATGGGGCAAACTGTGCTGGAACTGTGAGGCAGTGTACTCCCAACCCCCTCTCTGTTTAAAAGGCTCCCTTGAACCAACCAGCTGACGAGCTTTGGAGATGCACCTTTGTGCCTGTGAGTGGTACTGTGACCTTAGAGGAACTTGGCAGCATTTCCAACATCCCCAGATGATTGTTTTTTTGCTCTCTAATACTATTGTTCTATACTTAAGACGGGCTCAACCCAGAAACACGTGTCTAGAGATATACAGCAATGTCTGCACCAACTTTGGTGAAAAACTCCAGCTAATTTTGAAGTAAGTTTGAACTGTGTACTGCATTTACCAGGCTGCAATGGGGCAAACTGTGCTGGAACTGTGAGGCAGTGTGCTCCCCACCCCCTCTCTGTTTAAAAGGCTCCCTTGAGCCAGCAAGCTGACTAGCTTTGGAGATGCACCTGTGTGCCTGTGAGTGGTACTTTGACCTAAGAGAACTTGGCAGCATTTCCAGCAACCCCAGATGATTTCTTTTTTTGCTCTTTAATACTGCTGCTCTCTTCTGTAGATGGACTCAAACCAGAAACAAGTGTCTAGAGATATACAGCAATGTGTGCACCAACTTTGGTGAAAAACTCCAGCTAATTTTGAAGTAAGTTTGAACTGTGTACTGCATTTACCAGGATGGAATGGGGCAAACTGTGCTGGGACTGTGAGGCAGTGTGCTCCCAACTCCCTTTCTGTTTAAACGGCTCCCTTGAGCCAGCAAGCTGACGAGCTTTGGAGTTGCACCTGTGTGCCTGTGAGTAGTACTGTGACCTAAGAGGAACTTGGCAGCATTTCCAGCAATCCCAGATTATTTTTGTTTCGCTCTCTAATACTGCTGCTCCCGACTGCAGATGGGCTCAACCCAGAAACACGTGTCTAGAGATATACAGCATTGTATGCACCAACTTTGGTGAAAAACTGCAGCTAATTTTGAAGTAAGTTTGAACTGTGTACTGCATTTACCAGAATGCAATCGGGCAAACTGTGCTGGAACTGTAAGGCAGTGTGCTCCCAACCCCCTTTCTGTTGAAAAGGCTCCCTTGAACCAGCAAGCTGACGAGCTTTGGAGATGCACCTTTGTGCCTGTGAGTGGTACTGTGACCTAAGAGGAACTTGGTAGCATTTCCAGCATCCCCGTATGATTGTTCTTTTGCTCTCTACTGAAAGATGGACTCAACCCAGAAACACGTGCCTAGAGATACACAGCATTGTATGCACCAACTTTGGTGAAAAACTCCAGCTATTTTTGTAGTAAGTTTGAACTGTGTACTGCATTTACCAGAATGCAATGGGGCAAACTGTGCTGGAACTGTGAGGCAGTGTGCTCCCAACCCCCTCTCTGTTTAAAAGGCTCCCTTGAACCAACCAGCTGACAAGCTTTGGAGATGCACCTTTGTGCCTGTGAGTGGTACTGTGACCTTGGAGGAACTTGGCAGCACTTCCAACATCCCCAGATGATTGTTTTTTTGCTCTCTAATACTGTTGTTCTATACTTAAGACGGGCTCAACCCAGAAACACGTGTCTAGAGATATACAGCAATGTCTGCACCAACTTTGGTGAAAAACTCCAGCTAATTTTGAAGTAAGTTTGAACTGTGTACTGAATTTACCAGGCTGCAATGGGGCAAACTGTGCTGGAACTGTGAGGCAGTGTGCTCCCAATCCCCTCTCTGTTTAAAAGGCTCCCTTGAGCCAGCAAGCTGACGAGCTTTGGAGATGCACCTGTGTGCCTGTGAGTGGTACTGTGACCTAAGAGAACTTGGCAGCATTTCCAGCAACCCCAGATGATTTCTTTTTTTGCTCTTTAATACTGCTGCTCTCTTCTGAAGATGAACTGAAATCAGAAATACGTGTCTATAGATATACAGCAATGTGTGCACCTACTTTGGTGAAAAACTCCAGCTAATTTTGAAGTAAGTTTGAACTGTGTACTGCATTTACCAGGATGGAATGGGGCAAACTGTGCTGGGACTGTGAGGCAAAGTGCTCCCAACTCCCTTTCTGTTTAAATGGCTCCCTTGAGCCAGCAAGCTGACGAGGTTTGGAGATGCACCTGTGTGCCTGTGAGTAGTACTGTGACCTAAGAGGAACTTGGCAGCATTTCCAGCAACCCCAGATTTTTTTTTTTTGCTCTCAAATACGGCTGCTCTCTACTGAAGACGGGCTCAACCCAGAAACACGTGTCTAGAGATATACAGCAATGTGTGCACCAACTTTGGTGAAAAACTCCAGCTAATTTTGAAGTAAGTTTGAACTGTGTACTGCATTTACCAGGATGGAATGGGGAAAACTGTGCTGGGACTGTGAGGCAGTGTGCTCCCAACTCCCTTTCTGTTTAAACGGCTCCCTTGAACCAGCAAGCTGACGAGCTTTGGAGATGCACCTTTGTGCCTGTGAGTGGTACTGTGACCTAAGAGGAACTTGGTAGCATTTCCAGCATCCCCGTATGATTGTTTTTTTGCTCTCTACTGAAAGACGGACTCAACCCAGAAACACGTGTCTAGAGATATACAGCAATGTCTGCACCAACTTTGGTGAAAAACTCCAGCTAATGTTGAAGTAAGTTAGAACTGTGTACTGCATTTACCAGGATGCAATGGGTCAAACTGTGCTGGGACTGTGAGGCAGTGTGCTCCCAACCCCCTTTCTGTTTAAAAGGCTCCCTTGAGCGAGCAAGCTGACGAGCTTTGGAGATGCACCTGTGTGCCTGTGAGTGGTACTGTGACCTAAGAGGAACTTGGCAGCATTTCCAGCAACCCCAGATGATTTCTTTTTTTGCTCTCTAATATTGCTGCTCTCTACTGAAGACGGGTCAACCCAGAAACACGTGTCTAGAGATATACAGCAATGTCTGCACCAACTTTGGTGAAAAACTCCAGCTAATTTTTAAGTATGTTTGAACTGTGTACTGCATTTACCAGGATGCAATGGGGCATTCTGTGCTGGGACTGTGAGGCAGTGTGCTCCCAACCCCCTTTCTGTTTAAAAGGCTCCCTTAAGCCAGCAAGCTGAGGAGCTTTGGAAATGCACCTAGGTGCCTGTGAATGGTACTGTGACCTAAGAGAAAGTTGGCAGCATTTCCAGCAACCCCAGATGATTTCTCTTTTTTGCTCTCAAATACTGCTGCTCTCTACTAAATATGGGCTCAACCCAGAAACACGTTTCTAGAGATATACAGCAATGTCTGTACCAACTTTGGTGAAAAACTCCAGCTAATTTTAAAGTAAGTTTGAACTGTGTACTGCATTTACCAGGATGCAATGGGGCAAACTGTGCTGGAACTGTGAGGCAGTGTGCTCCCAACCCCCTTTCTGTTTAAAAGGCTCCCTTGAACCAGCAAGCTGACGAGCTTTGGAGATGCACCTTTGTGCCTGTGAGTGGTACTGTGACCTAAGAGGAACTTGGTAGCATTTCCAGCATCCCCGTATGATTGTTTTTTTGCTCTCTACTGAAAGACGGACTCAACCCAGAAACACGTGCCTAGAGATACACAGCATTGTATGCACCAACTTTGGTGAAAAACTCCAGCTATTTGTGTAGTAGGTTTGAACTGTGTACTGCATTTACCGGAATACAATGGGGCAAACTGTGCTGGAACTGTGAGGCAGTGTACTCCCAACCCCCTCTCTGTTTAAAAGGCTCCCTTGAACCAACCAGCTGACGAGCTTTGGAGATGCACCTTTGTGCCTGTGAGTGGTACTGTGACCTTAGAGGAACTTGGCAGCATTTCCAACATCCCCAGATGATTGTTTTTTTGCTCTCTAATACTATTGTTCTATACTTAAGACGGGCTCAACCCAGAAACACGTGTCTAGAGATATACAGCAATGTCTGCACCAACTTTGGTGAAAAACTCCAGCTAATTTTGAAGTAAGTTTGAACTGTGTACTGCATTTACCAGGCTGCAATGGGGCAAACTGTGCTGGAACTGTGAGGCAGTGTGCTCCCCACCCCCTCTCTGTTTAAAAGGCTCCCTTGAGCCAGCAAGCTGACGAGCTTTGGAGATGCACCTGTGTGCCTGTGAGTGGTACTTTGACCTAAGAGAACTTGGCAGCATTTCCAGCAACCCCAGATGATTTCTTTTTTTGCTCTTTAATACTGCTGCTCTCTTCTGTAGATGGACTCAAACCAGAAACAAGTGTCTAGAGATATACAGCAATGTGTGCACCAACTTTGGTGAAAAACTCCAGCTAATTTTGAAGTAAGTTTGAACTGTGTACTGCATTTACCAGGATGGAATGGGGCAAACTGTGCTGGGACTGTGAGGCAGTGTGCTCCCAACTCCCTTTCTGTTTAAACGGCTCCCTTGAGCCAGCAAGCTGACGAGCTTTGGAGTTGCACCTGTGTGCCTGTGAGTAGTACTGTGACCTAAGAGGAACTTGGCAGCATTTCCAGCAATCCCAGATTATTTTTGTTTCGCTCTCTAATACTGCTGCTCCCGACTGCAGATGGGCTCAACCCAGAAACACGTGTCTAGAGATATACAGCAATGTCTGCACCAACTTTGGTGAAAAACTCCAGATAATTTTGAAGTAAGTTTGAACTGTGTACTGCATTTACCAGGATGGAATGGGGCAAACTGTGCTGGGACTGTGAGGCAGTGTGCTCCCAACTCCCTTTCTGTTTAAACGGCTCACTTGAGCCAGAAAAGCTGGCGAGCTTTGGAGATGCACCTGTGTGCCTGTGAGTGGTACTGTGACCTAAGAGGAACTTGGCAGCATTTCCAACATCCCCAGATGATTGTTTTTTTGCTCTCTAATACTGTTGTTCTCTACTTAAGACGGGCTCAACCCAGAAACACGTGTCTAGAGATATACAGCAGTGTGTGCACCAACTTTGGTGAAAAACTCCAGCTAATTTTGAAGTAAGTTTGAAATGTGTACTGCATTTACCAGGATGCAATGGGGCAAACAGCTGGGACTGTGAGGCAGTGTGCTCCCAACCCCCTTTCTGTTTAAAAGGCTCCCTTGAGCCAGCAGGCTGACGAGCTTTGGCCATGCACCTGTGTGTCTGTGAGTGGTACTGTGACCTAAGAGAAACTTGGCAGCATTTCCAGCAACCCCAGATTATTATTTTTTGCTCTCTAATACTGCTGCTCTTGGCTGAAGACGGGCTCAACTCAGAAACACGTGCCTAGAGATATACAGCATTGTATGCACCAACTTTGGTGAAAAACTCCAGCTATTTTTGTAGTAAGTTTGAACTGTGTACTGCATTTACCAGAATGCAATGGGGCAAACTGTGCTGGAACTGTGAGGCAGTGTGCTCCCAACCCCCTTTCTGTTTAAAAGGCTCCCTTGAACCAGCAAGCTGACGAGCTTTGGAGATGCACCTTTGTGCCTGTGAGTGGTACTGTGACCTAAGAGGAACTTGGTAGCATTTCCAGCATCCCCGTATGATTGTTTTTTTGCTCTCTACTGAAAGACGGACTCAACCCAGAAACACGTGCCTAGAGATACACAGCATTGTATGCACCAACTTTGGTGAAAAACTCCAGCTATTTGTGTAGTAGGTTTGAACTGTGTACTGCATTTACCGGAATACAATGGGGCAAACTGTGCTGGAACTGTGAGGCAGTGTACTCCCAACCCCCTCTCTGTTTAAAAGGCTCCCTTGAACCAACCAGCTGACGAGCTTTGGAGATGCACCTTTGTGCCTGTGAGTGGTACTGTGACCTTAGAGGAACTTGGCAGCATTTCCAACATCCCCAGATGATTGTTTTTTTGCTCTCTAATACTATTGTTCTATACTTAAGACGGGCTCAACCCAGAAACACGTGTCTAGAGATATACAGCAATGTCTGCACCAACTTTGGTGAAAAACTCCAGCTAATTTTGAAGTAAGTTTGAACTGTGTACTGCATTTACCAGGCTGCAATGGGGCAAACTGTGCTGGAACTGTGAGGCAGTGTGCTCCCCACCCCCTCTCTGTTTAAAAGGCTCCCTTGAGCCAGCAAGCTGACTAGCTTTGGAGATGCACCTGTGTGCCTGTGAGTGGTACTTTGACCTAAGAGAACTTGGCAGCATTTCCAGCAACCCCAGATGATTTCTTTTTTTGCTCTTTAATACTGCTGCTCTCTTCTGTAGATGGACTCAAACCAGAAACAAGTGTCTAGAGATATACAGCAATGTGTGCACCAACTTTGGTGAAAAACTCCAGCTAATTTTGAAGTAAGTTTGAACTGTGTACTGCATTTACCAGGATGGAATGGGGCAAACTGTGCTGGGACTGTGAGGCAGTGTGCTCCCAACTCCCTTTCTGTTTAAACGGCTCCCTTGAGCCAGCAAGCTGACGAGCTTTGGAGTTGCACCTGTGTGCCTGTGAGTAGTACTGTGACCTAAGAGGAACTTGGCAGCATTTCCAGCAATCCCAGATTATTTTTGTTTCGCTCTCTAATACTGCTGCTCCCGACTGCAGATGGGCTCAACCCAGAAACACGTGTCTAGAGATATACAGCATTGTATGCACCAACTTTGGTGAAAAACTGCAGCTAATTTTGAAGTAAGTTTGAACTGTGTACTGCATTTACCAGAATGCAATCGGGCAAACTGTGCTGGAACTGTAAGGCAGTGTGCTCCCAACCCCCTTTCTGTTGAAAAGGCTCCCTTGAACCAGCAAGCTGACGAGCTTTGGAGATGCACCTTTGTGCCTGTGAGTGGTACTGTGACCTAAGAGGAACTTGGTAGCATTTCCAGCATCCCCGTATGATTGTTCTTTTGCTCTCTACTGAAAGATGGACTCAACCCAGAAACACGTGCCTAGAGATACACAGCATTGTATGCACCAACTTTGGTGAAAAACTCCAGCTATTTTTGTAGTAAGTTTGAACTGTGTACTGCATTTACCAGAATGCAATGGGGCAAACTGTGCTGGAACTGTGAGGCAGTGTGCTCCCAACCCCCTCTCTGTTTAAAAGGCTCCCTTGAACCAACCAGCTGACAAGCTTTGGAGATGCACCTTTGTGCCTGTGAGTGGTACTGTGACCTTGGAGGAACTTGGCAGCACTTCCAACATCCCCAGATGATTGTTTTTTTGCTCTCTAATACTGTTGTTCTATACTTAAGACGGGCTCAACCCAGAAACACGTGTCTAGAGATATACAGCAATGTCTGCACCAACTTTGGTGAAAAACTCCAGCTAATTTTGAAGTAAGTTTGAACTGTGTACTGAATTTACCAGGCTGCAATGGGGCAAACTGTGCTGGAACTGTGAGGCAGTGTGCTCCCAATCCCCTCTCTGTTTAAAAGGCTCCCTTGAGCCAGCAAGCTGACGAGCTTTGGAGATGCACCTGTGTGCCTGTGAGTGGTACTGTGACCTAAGAGAACTTGGCAGCATTTCCAGCAACCCCAGATGATTTCTTTTTTTGCTCTTTAATACTGCTGCTCTCTTCTGAAGATGAACTGAAATCAGAAATACGTGTCTATAGATATACAGCAATGTGTGCACCTACTTTGGTGAAAAACTCCAGCTAATTTTGAAGTAAGTTTGAACTGTGTACTGCATTTACCAGGATGGAATGGGGAAAACTGTGCTGGGACTGTGAGGCAGTGTGCTCCCAACTCCCTTTCTGTTTAAACGGCTCCCTTGAACCAGCAAGCTGACGAGCTTTGGAGATGCACCTTTGTGCCTGTGAGTGGTACTGTGACCTAAGAGGAACTTGGTAGCATTTCCAGCATCCCCGTATGATTGTTTTTTTGCTCTCTACTGAAAGACGGACTCAACCCAGAAACACGTGTCTAGAGATATACAGCAATGTCTGCACCAACTTTGGTGAAAAACTCCAGCTAATGTTGAAGTAAGTTAGAACTGTGTACTGCATTTACCAGGATGCAATGGGTCAAACTGTGCTGGGACTGTGAGGCAGTGTGCTCCCAACCCCCTTTCTGTTTAAAAGGCTCCCTTGAGCGAGCAAGCTGACGAGCTTTGGAGATGCACCTGTGTGCCTGTGAGTGGTACTGTGACCTAAGAGGAACTTGGCAGCATTTCCAGCAACCCCAGATGATTTCTTTTTTTGCTCTCTAATATTGCTGCTCTCTACTGAAGACGGGTCAACCCAGAAACACGTGTCTAGAGATATACAGCAATGTCTGCACCAACTTTGGTGAAAAACTCCAGCTAATTTTTAAGTATGTTTGAACTGTGTACTGCATTTACCAGGATGCAATGGGGCATTCTGTGCTGGGACTGTGAGGCAGTGTGCTCCCAACCCCCTTTCTGTTTAAAAGGCTCCCTTAAGCCAGCAAGCTGAGGAGCTTTGGAAATGCACCTAGGTGCCTGTGAATGGTACTGTGACCTAAGAGAAAGTTGGCAGCATTTCCAGCAACCCCAGATGATTTCTCTTTTTTGCTCTCAAATACTGCTGCTCTCTACTAAATATGGGCTCAACCCAGAAACACGTTTCTAGAGATATACAGCAATGTCTGTACCAACTTTGGTGAAAAACTCCAGCTAATTTTAAAGTAAGTTTGAACTGTGTACTGCATTTACCAGGATGCAATGGGGCAAACTGTGCTGGGACTGTGAGGCAGTGTGCTCCCAACCCCCTTTCTGTTTAAAAGGCTCCCTTGAGGCAGCAAGCTGACGAGCTTTGGAGATGCACCTGTGTGCCTGTGAGTGGTACTGTAACCTAAGAGGAACTTGGCAGCATTTCCAGCAACCCCAGATTTTTATTTTTTTTGCTCTCCAATACTGCTGCTCTCTACTGAAGACGGGCTCCACCCAGAATCACGTGTCTAGAGATATACAGCAATGTCTGCACCAACTTTGGTGAAAAACTCCAGCTAATTTTGAAGTAAGTTTGTACTGTGTACTGCATTTAGCAGGATGAAATGGGGCAAACTGTGCTGGGACTGTGAGGCAGTGTGCTCCCAACCTCCTTTCTGTTTAAAAGGCTCCCTTGCGCCAGCAAGCTGACGAGCTTTGGCGATGCACCTGTGTGTCTGTGAGTGGTACTGTGACCTAAGAGGAGATTGACAGCATTTCCAGTAACCCCAGATTTTTATTTTTTTTGCTCTCCAATACTGCTGCTCTCTACTGAAGACGGGCTCCACCCAGAATCACGTGTCTAGAGATATACAGCAATGTCTGCACCAACTTTGGTGAAAAACTCCAGCTAATTTTGAAGTAAGTTTGTACTGTGTACTGCATTTACCAGAATGCAATGGGGCAAACTGTGCTGGAACTGTAAGGCAGTGTGCTCCCAACCCCCTTTCTGTTTAAAAGGCTCCCTTGAACCAGCAAGCTGACGAGCTTTGGAGATGCACCTTTGTGCCTGTGAGTGGTACTGTGACCTAAGAGGAACTTGGTAGCATTTCCAGCATCCCCGTATGATTGTTTTTTTGCTCTCTACTGAAAGACGGACTCAACCCAGAAACACGTGCCTAGAGATACACAGCATTGTATGCACCAACTTTGGTGAAAAACTCCAGCTATTTTTGTAGTAAGTTTGAGCTGTGTACTGCATTTACCAGAATGCAATGGGGCAAACTGTGCTGGAACTGTGAGGCAGTGTGCTCCCAACCCCCTCTCTGTTTAAAAGGCTCCCTTGAACCAACCAGCTGACGAGCTTTGGAGATGCACCTTTGTGCCTGTGAGTGGTACTGTGACCTTAGAGGAACTTGGCAGCATTTCCAACATCCCCAGATGATTGTTTTTTTGCTCTCTAATACTATTGTTCTATACTTAAGACGGGCTCAACCCAGAAACATGTGTCTAGAGATATACAGCAATGTCTGCACCAACTTTGGTGAAAAACTCCAGCTAATTTTGAAGTAAGTTTGAACTGTGTACTGCATTTACCAGGCTGCAATGGGGCAAACTGTGCTGGAACTGTGAGGCAGTGTGCTCCCAACCCCCTCTCTGTTTAAAAGGCTCCCTTGAGCCAGCAAGCTGACGAGCTTTGGAGATGCACCTGTGTGCCTGTGAGTGGTACTGTGACCTAAGAGGAACTGGGCAGCATTTCCAGCAACCCCAGATTATTATTTTTTTGCTCTCTAATACTGCTGCTCTCTACTGAAGACGGGCTCAGCCCAGAAACACGTGTCTAGAGATATACAGCAATGTCTGCACCAACTTTGGTGAAAAAATCCAGCTAATTTTGAAGTAAGTTTGAAATGTGTACTGCATTTACCAGGATGCAATGGGGCAAACAGCTGGGACTGTGAGGCAGTGTGCTCCCAACCCCCTTTCTGTTTAAAAGGCTCCCTTGAGCCAGCAGGCTGACGAGCTTTGGCCATGCACCTGTGTGTCTGTGAGTGGTACTGTGACCTAAGAGAAACTTGGCAGCATTTCCAGCAACCCCAGATTATTATTTTTTGCTCTCTAATACTGCTGCTCTTGGCTGAAGACGGGCTCAACTCAGAAACACGTGCCTAGAGATATACAGCATTGTATGCACCAACTTTGGTGAAAAACTCCAGCTATTTTTGTAGTAAGTTTGAACTGTGTACTGCATTTACCAGAATGCAATGGGGCAAACTGTGCTGGAACTGTGAGGCAGTGTGCTCCCAACCCCCTTTCTGTTTAAAAGGCTCCCTTGAACCAGCAAGCTGACGAGCTTTGGAGATGCACCTTTGTGCCTGTGAGTGGTACTGTGACCTAAGAGGAACTTGGTAGCATTTCCAGCATCCCCGTATGATTGTTTTTTTGCTCTCTACTGAAAGACGGACTCAACCCAGAAACACGTGCCTAGAGATACACAGCATTGTATGCACCAACTTTGGTGAAAAACTCCAGCTATTTGTGTAGTAGGTTTGAACTGTGTACTGCATTTACCGGAATACAATGGGGCAAACTGTGCTGGAACTGTGAGGCAGTGTACTCCCAACCCCCTCTCTGTTTAAAAGGCTCCCTTGAACCAACCAGCTGACGAGCTTTGGAGATGCACCTTTGTGCCTGTGAGTGGTACTGTGACCTTAGAGGAACTTGGCAGCATTTCCAACATCCCCAGATGATTGTTTTTTTGCTCTCTAATACTATTGTTCTATACTTAAGACGGGCTCAACCCAGAAACACGTGTCTAGAGATATACAGCAATGTCTGCACCAACTTTGGTGAAAAAATCCAGCTAATTTTGAAGTAAGTTTGAACTGTGTACTGCATTTACCAGGCTGCAATGGGGCAAACTGTGCTGGAACTGTGAGGCAGTGTGCTCCCCACCCCCTCTCTGTTTAAAAGGATCCCTTGAGCCAGCAAGCTGACGAGCTTTGGAGATGTACCTGTGTGCCTGTGAGTGGTACTTTGACCTAAGAGAACTTGGCAGCATTTCCAGCAACCCCAGATGATTTCTTTTTTTGCTCTTTAATACTGCTGCTCTCTTCTGTAGATGGACTCAAACCAGAAACAAGTGTCTAGAGATATACAGCAATGTGTGCACCAACTTTGGTGAAAAACTCCAGCTAATTTTGAAGTAAGTTTGAACTGTGTACTGCATTTACCAGGATGGAATGGGGCAAACTGTGCTGGGACTGTGAGGCAGTGTGCTCCCAACTCCCTTTCTGTTTAAACGGCTCCCTTGAGCCAGCAAGCTGACGAGCTTTGGAGTTGCACCTGTGTGCCTGTGAGTAGTACTGTGACCTAAGAGGAACTTGGCAGGATTTCCAGCAATCCCAGATTATTTTTGTTTCGCTCTCTAATACTGCTGCTCCCGACTGCAGATGGGCTCAACCCAGAAACACGTGTCTAGAGATATACAGCATTGTATGCACCAACTTTGGTGAAAAACTGCAGCTAATTTTGAAGTAAGTTTGAACTGTGTACTGCATTTACCAGAATGCAATCGGGCAAACTGTGCTGGAACTGTAAGGCAGTGTGCTCCCAACCCCCTTTCTGTTGAAAAGGCTCCCTTGAACCAGCAAGCTGACGAGCTTTGGAGATGCACCTTTGTGCCTGTGAGTGGTACTGTGACCTAAGAGGAACTTGGTAGCATTTCCAGCATCCCCGTATGATTGTTCTTTTGCTCTCTACTGAAAGATGGACTCAACCCAGAAACACGTGCCTAGAGATACACAGCATTGTATGCACCAACTTTGGTGAAAAACTCCAGCTATTTTTGTAGTAAGTTTGAACTGTGTACTGCATTTACCAGAATGCAATGGGGCAAACTGTGCTGGAACTGTGAGGCAGTGTGCTCCCAACCCCCTCTCTGTTTAAAAGGCTCCCTTGAACCAACCAGCTGACAAGCTTTGGAGATGCACCTTTGTGCCTGTGAGTGGTACTGTGACCTTGGAGGAACTTGGCAGCACTTCCAACATCCCCAGATGATTGTTTTTTTGCTCTCTAATACTGTTGTTCTATACTTAAGACGGGCTCAACCCAGAAACACGTGTCTAGAGATATACAGCAATGTCTGCACCAACTTTGGTGAAAAACTCCAGCTAATTTTGAAGTAAGTTTGAACTGTGTACTGAATTTACCAGGCTGCAATGGGGCAAACTGTGCTGGAACTGTGAGGCAGTGTGCTCCCAATCCCCTCTCTGTTTAAAAGGCTCCCTTGAGCCAGCAAGCTGACGAGCTTTGGAGATGCACCTGTGTGCCTGTGAGTGGTACTGTGACCTAAGAGAACTTGGCAGCATTTCCAGCAACCCCAGATGATTTCTTTTTTTGCTCTTTAATACTGCTGCTCTCTTCTGAAGATGAACTGAAATCAGAAATACGTGTCTATAGATATACAGCAATGTGTGCACCTACTTTGGTGAAAAACTCCAGCTAATTTTGAAGTAAGTTTGAACTGTGTACTGCATTTACCAGGATGGAATGGGGCAAACTGTGCTGGGACTGTGAGGGAAAGTGCTCCCAACTCCCTTTCTGTTTAAATGGCTCCCTTGAGCCAGCAAGCTGACGAGGTTTGGAGATGCACCTGTGTGCCTGTGAGTAGTACTGTGACCTAAGAGGAACTTGGCAGCATTTCCAGCAACCCCAGATTTTTTTTTTTTGCTCTCAAATACGGCTGCTCTCTACTGAAGACGGGCTCAACCCAGAAACACGTGTCTAGAGATATACAGCAATGTGAGCACCAACTTTGGTGAAAAACTCCAGCTAATTTTGAAGTAAGTTTGAACTGTGTACTGCATTTACCAGGATGGAATGGGGAAAACTGTGCTGGGACTGTAAGGCAGTGTGCTCCCAACTCCCTTTCTGTTTAAACGGCTCCCTTGAACCAGCAAGCTGACGAGCTTTGGAGATGCACCTTTGTGCCTGTGAGTGGTACTGTGACCTAAGAGGAACTTGGTAGCATTTCCAGCATCCCCGTATGATTGTTTTTTTGCTCTCTACTGAAAGACGGACTCAACCCAGAAACACGTGTCTAGAGATATACAGCAATGTCTGCACCAACTTTGGTGAAAAACTCCAGCTAATGTTGAAGTAAGTTAGAACTGTGTACTGCATTTACCAGGATGCAATGGGTCAAACTGTGCTGGGACTGTGAGGCAGTGTGCTCCCAACCCCCTTTCTGTTTAAAAGGCTCCCTTGAGCGAGCAAGCTGACGAGCTTTGGAGATGCACCTGTGTGCCTGTGAGTGGTACTGTGACCTAAGAGGAACTTGGCAGCATTTCCAGCAACCCCAGATGATTTCTTTTTTTGCTCTCTAATATTGCTGCTCTCTACTGAAGACGGGTCAACCCAGAAACACGTGTCTAGAGATATACAGCAATGTCTGCACCAACTTTGGTGAAAAACTCCAGCTAATTTTTAAGTATGTTTGAACTGTGTACTGCATTTACCAGGATGCAATGGGGCATACTGTGCTGGGACTGTGAGGCAGTGTGCTCCCAACCCCCTTTCTGTTTAAAAGGCTCCCTTAAGCCAGCAAGCTGAGGAGCTTTGGAAATGCACCTAGGTGCCTGTGAATGGTACTGTGACCTAAGAGAAAGTTGGCAGCATTTCCAGCAACCCCAGATGATTTCTCTTTTTTGCTCTCAAATACTGCTGCTCTCTACTAAATATGGGCTCAACCCAGAAACACGTTTCTAGAGATATACAGCAATGTCTGTACCAACTTTGGTGAAAAACTCCAGCTAATTTTAAAGTAAGTTTGAACTGTGTACTGCATTTACCAGGATGCAATGGGGCAAACTGTGCTGGGACTGTGAGGCAGTGTGCTCCCAACCCCCTTTCTGTTTAAAAGGCTCCCTTGAGGCAGCAAGCTGACGAGTTTTGGAGATGCACCTGTGTGCCTGTGAGTGGTACTGTAACCTAAGAGGAACTTGGCAGCATTTCCAGCAACCCCAGATTTTTATTTTTTTTGCTCTCCAATACTGCTGCTCTCTACTGAAGACGGGCTCCACCCAGAATCACGTGTCTAGAGATATACAGCAATGTCTGCACCAACTTTGGTGAAAAACTCCAGCTAATTTTGAAGTAAGTTTGTACTGTGTACTGCATTTAGCAGGATGAAATGGGGCAAACTGTGCTGGGACTGTGAGGCAGTGTGCTCCCAACCTCCTTTCTGTTTAAAAGGCTCCCTTGCGCCAGCAAGCTGACGAGCTTTGGCGATGCACCTGTGTGTCTGTGAGTGGTACTGTGACCTAAGAGGAGATTGACAGCATTTCCAGTAACCCCAGATTTTTATTTTTTTTGCTCTCCAATATTGCTGCTCTCTACTGAAGACGGGCTCCACCCAGAATCACGTGTCTAGAGATATACAGCAATGTCTGCACCAACTTTGGTGAAAAACTCCAGCTAATTTTGAAGTAAGTTTGTACTGTGTACTGCATTTACCAGAATGCAATGGGGCAAACTGTGCTGGAACTGTAAGGCAGTGTGCTCCCAACCCCCTTTCTGTTTAAAAGGCTCCCTTGAACCAGCAAGCTGACGAGCTTTGGAGATGCACCTTTGTGCCTGTGAGTGGTACTGTGACCTAAGAGGAACTTGGTAGCATTTCCAGCATCCCCGTATGATTGTTTTTTTGCTCTCTACTGAAAGACGGACTCAACCCAGAAACACGTGCCTAGAGATACACAGCATTGTATGCACCAACTTTGGTGAAAAACTCCAGCTATTTTTGTAGTAAGTTTGAGCTGTGTACTGCATTTACCAGAATGCAATGGGGCAAACTGTGCTGGAACTGTGAGGCAGTGTGCTCCCAACCCCCTCTCTGTTTAAAAGGCTCCCTTGAACCAACCAGCTGACGAGCTTTGGAGATGCACCTTTGTGCCTGTGAGTGGTACTGTGACCTTAGAGGAACTTGGCAGCATTTCCAACATCCCCAGATGATTGTTTTTTTGCTCTCTAATACTATTGTTCTATACTTAAGACGGGCTCAACCCAGAAACATGTGTCTAGAGATATACAGCAATGTCTGCACCAACTTTGGTGAAAAACTCCAGCTAATTTTGAAGTAAGTTTGAACTGTGTACTGCATTTACCAGGCTGCAATGGGGCAAACTGTGCTGGAACTGTGAGGCAGTGTGCTCCCAACCCCCTCTCTGTTTAAAAGGCTCCCTTGAGCCAGCAAGCTGACGAGCTTTGGAGATGCACCTGTGTGCATGTGAGTGGTACTGTGACCTAAGAGAACTTGGCAGCATTTCCAGCAACCCCAGATGATTTCTTTTTTTGCTCTTTAATACTGCTGCTCTCTTCTGAAGATGGACTCAAACCAGAAACAAATGTCTATAGATATACAGCAATGTCTGCACCAACTTTGGTGAAAAACTCCAGATAATTTTGAAGTAAGTTTGAACTGTGTACTGCATTTACCAGGATGGAATGGGGCAAACTGTGCTGGGACTGTGAGGCAGTGTGCTCCCAACTCCCTTTCTGTTTAAACGGCTCCCTTGAGCCAGAAAAGCTGGCGAGCTTTGGAGATGCACCTGTGTGCCTGTGAGTGGTACTGTGACCTAAGAGGAACTTGGCAGCATTTCCAGCATCCCCAGATGATTGTTTTTTTGCTCTCTAATACTGTTGTTCTCTACTTAAGACGGGCTCAACCCAGAAACACGTGTCTAGAGATATACAGCAATGTCTGCATCAACTTTGGTGAAAAACTCCAGCTAATTCTGAAGTAAGTTTGGACTGTGTACTGCATTTACCAGCATGCAATGGGGCAAACTGTGCTGGGATTGTGAGGCAGTGTGCTCCCAACCCCCTTTCTGTTTAAAAGGCTCCCTTGAGCCAGCAAGCTGACGAGCTTTGGAGATGCACCTGTGTGCCTGTGAGTGGTACTGTGACCTAAGAGGAACTGGGCAGCATTTCCAGCAACCCCAGATTATTATTTTTTTGCTCTCTAATACTGCTGCTCTCTACTGAAGACGGGCTCAACCCAGAAACACGTGTCTAGAGATATACAGCAATGTCTGCACCAACTTTGGTGAAAAAATCCAGCTAATTTTGAAGTAAGTTTGAAATGTGTACTGCATTTACCAGGATGCAATGGGGCAAACAGCTGGGACTGTGAGGCAGTGTGCTCCCAACCCCCTTTCTGTTTAAAAGGCTCCCTTGAGCCAGCAGGCTGACGAGCTTTGGCCATGCACCTGTGTGTCTGTGAGTGGTACTGTGACCTAAGAGAAACTTGGCAGCATTTCCAGCAACCCCAGATTATTATTTTTTGCTCTCTAATACTGCTGCTCTTGGCTGAAGACGGGCTCAACTCAGAAACACGTGCCTAGAGATATACAGCATTGTATGCACCAACTTTGGTGAAAACCTCCAGCTATTTTTGTAGTAAGTTTGAACTGTGTACTGCATTTACCAGAATGCAATGGGGCAAACTGTGCTGGAACTGTGAGGCAGTGTGCTCCCAACCCCCTTTCTGTTTAAAAGGCTCCCTTGAACCAGCAAGCTGACGAGCTTTGGAGATGCACCTTTGTGCCTGTGAGTGGTACTGTGACCTAAGAGGAACTTGGTAGCATTTCCAGCATCCCCGTATGATTGTTTTTTTGCTCTCTACTGAAAGACGGACTCAACCCAGAAACACGTGCCTAGAGATACACAGCATTGTATGCACCAACTTTGGTGAAAAACTCCAGCTATTTGTGTAGTAGGTTTGAACTGTGTACTGCATTTACCGGAATACAATGGGGCAAACTGTGCTGGAACTGTGAGGCAGTGTACTCCCAACCCCCTCTCTGTTTAAAAGGCTCCCTTGAACCAACCAGCTGACGAGCTTTGGAGATGCACCTTTGTGCCTGTGAGTGGTACTGTGACCTTAGAGGAACTTGGCAGCATTTCCAACATCCCCAGATGATTGTTTTTTTGCTCTCTAATACTATTGTTCTATACTTAAGACGGGCTCAACCCAGAAACACGTGTCTAGAGATATACAGCAATGTCTGCACCAACTTTGGTGAAAAACTCCAGCTAATTTTGAAGTAAGTTTGAACTGTGTACTGCATTTACCAGGCTGCAATGGGGCAAACTGTGCTGGAACTGTGAGGCAGTGTGCTCCCCACCCCCTCTCTGTTTAAAAGGCTCCATTGAGCCAGCAAGCTGACGAGCTTTGGAGATGCACCTGTGTGCCTGTGAGTGGTACTTTGACCTAAGAGAACTTGGCAGCATTTCCAGCAACCCCAGATGATTTCTTTTTTTGCTCTTTAATACTGCTGCTCTCTTCTGTAGATGGACTCAAACCAGAAACAAGTGTCTAGAGATATACAGCAATGTGTGCACCAACTTTGGTGAAAAACTCCAGCTAATTTTGAAGTAAGTTTGAACTGTGTACTGCATTTACCAGGATGGAATGGGGCAAACTGTGCTGGGACTGTGAGGCAGTGTGCTCCCAACTCCCTTTCTGTTTAAACGGCTCCCTTGAGCCAGCAAGCTGACGAGCTTTGGAGTTGCACCTGTGTGCCTGTGAGTAGTACTGTGACCTAAGAGGAACTTGGCAGCATTTCCAGCAATCCCAGATTATTTTTGTTTCGCTCTCTAATACTGCTGCTCCCGACTGCAGATGGGCTCAACCCAGAAACACGTGTCTAGAGATATACAGCATTGTATGCACCAACTTTGGTGAAAAACTGCAGCTAATTTTGAAGTAAGTTTGAACTGTGTACTGCATTTACCAGAATGCAATCGGGCAAACTGTGCTGGAACTGTAAGGCAGTGTGCTCCCAACCCCCTTTCTGTTGAAAAGGCTCCCTTGAACCAGCAAGCTGACGAGCTTTGGAGATGCACCTTTGTGCCTGTGAGTGGTACTGTGACCTAAGAGGAACTTGGTAGCATTTCCAGCATCCCCGTATGATTGTTCTTTTGCTCTCTACTGAAAGATGGACTCAACCCAGAAACACGTGCCTAGAGATACACAGCATTGTATGCACCAACTTTGGTGAAAAACTCCAGCTATTTTTGTAGTAAGTTTGAACTGTGTACTGCATTTACCAGAATGCAATGGGGCAAACTGTGCTGGAACTGTGAGGCAGTGTGCTCCCAACCCCCTCTCTGTTTAAAAGGCTCCCTTGAACCAACCAGCTGACAAGCTTTGGAGATGCACCTTTGTGCCTGTGAGTGGTACTGTGACCTTGGAGGAACTTGGCAGCACTTCCAACATCCCCAGATGATTGTTTTTTTGCTCTCTAATACTGTTGTTCTATACTTAAGACGGGCTCAACCCAGAAACACGTGTCTAGAGATATACAGCAATGTCTGCACCAACTTTGGTGAAAAACTCCAGCTAATTTTGAAGTAAGTTTGAACTGTGTACTGAATTTACCAGGCTGCAATGGGGCAAACTGTGCTGGAACTGTGAGGCAGTGTGCTCCCAATCCCCTCTCTGTTTAAAAGGCTCCCTTGAGCCAGCAAGCTGACGAGCTTTGGAGATGCACCTGTGTGCCTGTGAGTGGTACTGTGACCTAAGAGAACTTGGCAGCATTTCCAGCAACCCCAGATGATTTCTTTTTTTGCTCTTTAATACTGCTGCTCTCTTCTGAAGATGAACTGAAATCAGAAATACGTGTCTATAGATATACAGCAATGTGTGCACCTACTTTGGTGAAAAACTCCAGCTAATTTTGAAGTAAGTTTGAACTGTGTACTGCATTTACCAGGATGGAATGGGGCAAACTGTGCTGGGACTATGAGGCAAAGTGCTCCCAACTCCCTTTCTGTTTAAATGGCTCCCTTGAGCCAGCAAGCTGACGAGGTTTGGAGATGCACCTGTGTGCCTGTGAGTAGTACTGTGACCTAAGAGGAACTTGGCAGCATTTCCAGCAACCCCAGATTTTTTTTTTTTGCTCTCAAATACGGCTGCTCTCTACTGAAGACGGGCTCAACCCAGAAACACGTGTCTAGAGATATACAGCAATGTGTGCACCAACTTTGGTGAAAAACTCCAGCTAATTTTGAAGTAAGTTTGAACTGTGTACTGCATTTACCAGGATGGAATGGGGAAAACTGTGCTGGGACTGTGAGGCAGTGTGCTCCCAACTCCCTTTCTGTTTAAACGGCTCCCTTGAACCAGCAAGCTGACGAGCTTTGGAGATGCACCTTTGTGCCTGTGAGTGGTACTGTGACCTAAGAGGAACTTGGTAGCATTTCCAGCATCCCCGTATGATTGTTTTTTTGCTCTCTACTGAAAGACGGACTCAACCCAGAAACACGTGTCTAGAGATATACAGCAATGTCTGCACCAACTTTGGTGAAAAACTCCAGCTAATGTTGAAGTAAGTTAGAACTGTGTACTGCATTTACCAGGATGCAATGGGTCAAACTGTGCTGGGACTGTGAGGCAGTGTGCTCCCAACCCCCTTTCTGTTTAAAAGGCTCCCTTGAGCGAGCAAGCTGACGAGCTTTGGAGATGCACCTGTGTGCCTGTGAGTGGTACTGTGACCTAAGAGGAACTTGGCAGCATTTCCAGCAACCCCAGATGATTTCTTTTTTTGCTCTCTAATATTGCTGCTCTATACTGAAGACGGGTCAACCCAGAAACACGTGTCTAGAGATATACAGCAATGTCTGCACCAACTTTGGTGAAAAACTCCAGCTAATTTTTAAGTATGTTTGAACTGTGTACTGCATTTACCAGGATGCAATGGGGCATACTGTGCTGGGACTGTGAGGCAGTGTGCTCCCAACCCCCTTTCTGTTTAAAAGGCTCCCTTAAGCCAGCAAGCTGAGGAGCTTTGGAAATGCACCTAGGTGCCTGTGAATGGTACTGTGACCTAAGAGAAAGTTGGCAGCATTTCCAGCAACCCCAGATGATTTCTCTTTTTTGCTCTCAAATACTGCTGCTCTCTACTAAAGATGGGCTCAACCCAGAAACACGTTTCTAGAGATATACAGCAATGTCTGTACCAACTTTGGTGAAAAACTCCAGCTAATTTTAAAGTAAGTTTGAACTGTGTACTGCATTTACCAGGATGCAATGGGGCAAACTGTGCTGGGACTGTGAGGCAGTGTGCTCCCAACCCCCTTTCTGTTTAAAAGGCTCCCTTGAGGCAGCAAGCTGACGAGCTTTGGAGATGCACCTGTGTGCCTGTGAGTGGTACTGTAACCTAAGAGGAACTTGGCAGCATTTCCAGCAACCCCAGATTTTTATTTTTTTTGCTCTCCAATACTGCTGCTCTCTACTGAAGACGGGCTCCACCCAGAATCACGTGTCTAGAGATATACAGCAATGTCTGCACCAACTTTGGTGAAAAACTCCAGCTAATTTTGAAGTAAGTTTGTACTGTGTACTGCATTTAGCAGGATGAAATGGGGCAAATTGTGCTGGGACTGTGAGGCAGTGTGCTCCCAACCTCCTTTCTGTTTAAAAGGCTCCCTTGCGCCAGCAAGCTGACGAGCTTTGGCGATGCACCTGTGTGTCTGTGAGTGGTACTGTGACCTAAGAGGAGATTGACAGCATTTCCAGTAACCCCTGATTTTTATTTTTTTTGCTCTCCAATACTGCTGCTCTCTACTGAAGACGGGCTCCACCCAGAATCACGTGTCTAGAGATATACAGCAATGTCTGCACCAACTTTGGTGAAAAACTCCAGCTAATTTTGAAGTAAGTTTGTACTGTGTACTGCATTTACCAGAATGCAATGGGGCAAACTGTGCTGGAACTGTAAGGCAGTGTGCTCCCAACCCCCTTTCTGTTTAAAAGGCTCCCTTGAACCAGCAAGCTGACGAGCTTTGGAGATGCACCTTTGTGCCTGTGAGTGGTACTGTGACCTAAGAGGAACTTGGTAGCATTTCCAGCATCCCCGTATGATTGTTTTTTTGCTCTCTACTGAAAGAGGGACTCAACCCAGAAACACGTGCCTAGAGATACACAGCATTGTATGCACCAACTTTGGTGAAAAACTCCAGCTATTTTTGTAGTAAGTTTGAGCTGTGTACTGCATTTACCAGAATGCAATGGGGCAAACTGTGCTGGAACTGTGAGGCAGTGTGCTCCCAACCCCCTCTCTGTTTAAAAGGCTCCCTTGAACCAACCAGCTGACGAGCTTTGGAGATGCACCTTTGTGCCTGTGAGTGGTACTGTGACCTTAGAGGAACTTGGCAGCATTTCCAACATCCCCAGATGATTGTTTTTTTGCTCTCTAATACTGTTGTTCTATACTTAAGATGGGCTCAACCCAGAAACACGTGTCTAGAGATATACAGCAATGTCTGCACCAACTTTGGTGAAAAACTCCAGCTAATTTTGAAGTAAGTTTGAACTGTGAACTGAATTTACCAGGCTGCAATGGGGCAAACTGTGCTGGAACTGTGAGGCAGTGTGCTCCCAACCCCCTCTCTGTTTAAAAGGCTCCCTTGAGCCAGCAAGCTGACGAGCTTTGGAGATGCACCTGTGTGCATGTGAGTGGTACTGTGACCTAAGAGAACTTGGCAGCATTTCCAGCAACCCCAGATGATTTCTTTTTTTGCTCTTTAATACTGCTGCTCTCTTCTGAAGATGGACTCAAACCAGAAACACGTGTCTATAGATATACAGCAATGTCTGCACCAACTTTGGTGAAAAACTCCAGATAATTTTGAAGTAAGTTTGAACTGTGTACTGCATTTACCAGGATGCAATGGGGCAAACAGCTGGGACTGTGAGGCAGTGTGCTCCCAACCCCCTTTCTGTTTAAAAGGCTCCCTTGAGCCAGCAGGCTGACGAGCTTTGGCCATGCACCTGTGTATCTGTGAGTGGTACTGTGACCTAAGAGAAACTTGGCAGCATTTCCAGCAACCCCAGATTATTTTTTTTTGCTCTCTAATACTGCTGCTCTTGGCTGAAGACGGGCTCAACTCAGAAACACGTGCCTAGAGATATACAGCATTGTATGCACCAACTTTGGTGAAAAACTCCAGCTATTTTTGTAGTAAGTTTGAACTGTGTACTGCATTTACCAGAATGCAATGGGGCAAACTGTGCTGGAACTGTGAGGCAGTGTGCTCCCAACCCCCTTTCTGTTTAAAAGGCTCCCTTGAACCAACCAGCTGACGAGCTTTGGAGATGCACCTTTGTGCCTGTGAGTGGTACTGTGACCTTAGAGGAACTTGGCACCATTTCCAACATCCCCAGATGATTGTTTTTTTGCTCTCTAATACTATTGTTCTATACTTAAGACGGGCTCAACCCAGAAACACGTGTCTAGAGATATACAGCAATGTCTGCACCAACTTTGGTGAAAAACTCCAGCTAATTTTGAAGTAAGTTTGAACTGTGTACTGCATTTACCAGGCTGCAATGGGGCAAACTGTGCTGGAACTGTGAGGCAGTGTGCTCCCCACCCCCTCTCTGTTTAAAAGGCTCCCTTGAACCAGCAAGCTGACGAGCTTTGGAGATGCACCTGTGTGCCTGTGAGTGGTACTTTGACCTAAGAGAACTTGGCAGCATTTCCAGCAACCCCAGATGATTTCTTTTTTTGCTCTTTAATACTGCTGCTCTCTTCTGTAGATGGACTCAAACCAGAAACAAGTGTCTAGAGATATACAGCAATGTGTGCACCAACTTTGGTGAAAAACTCCAGCTAATTTTGAAGTAAGTTTGAACTGTGTACTGCATTTACCAGGATGGAATGGGGCAAACTGTGCTGGGACTGTGAGGCAGTGTGCTCCCAACTCCCTTTCTGTTTAAACGGCTCCCTTGAGCCAGCAAGCTGACGAGCTTTGGAGTTGCACCTGTGTGCCTGTGAGTAGTACTGTGACCTAAGAGGAACTTGGCAGCATTTCCAGCAATCCCAGATTATTTTTGTTTCGCTCTCTAATACTGCTGCTCCCGACTGCAGATGGGCTCAACCCAGAAACACGTGTCTAGAGATATACAGCATTGTATGCACCAACTTTGGTGAAAAACTGCAGCTAATTTTGAAGTAAGTTTGAACTGTGTACTGCATTTACCAGAATGCAATCGGGCAAACTGTGCTGGAACTGTAAGGCAGTGTGCTCCCAACCCCCTTTCTGTTGAAAAGGCTCCCTTGAACCAGCAAGCTGACGAGCTTTGGAGATGCACCTTTGTGCCTGTGAGTGGTACTGTGACCTAAGTGGAACTTGGTAGCATTTCCAGCATCCCCGTATGATTGTTCTTTTGCTCTCTACTGAAAGACGGACTCAACCCAGAAACACGTGCCTAGAGATACACAGCATTGTATGCACCAACTTTGGTGAAAAACTCCAGCTATTTTTGTAGTAAGTTTGAACTGTGTACTGCATTTACCAGAATGCAATGGGGCAAACTGTGCTGGAACTGTGAGGCAGTGTGCTCCCAACCCCCTCTCTGTTTAAAAGGCTCCCTTGAACCAACCAGCTGACAAGCTTTGGAGATGCACCTTTGTGCCTGTGAGTGGTACTGTGACCTAAGAGGAACTTGGCAGCATTTCCAGCAACCCCGGATGATTTTTTTGTTTGCTCTCAAATACTGCTGCTCTCTACGGAAGACGGGCTCAACCCAGAAACACGTGTCTAGAGATATACAGCAGTGTGTGCACCAACTTTGGTGAAAAACTCCAGCTAATTTTGAAGTAAGTTTGAACTGTGTACTGCATTTACCATGATGCAATGGGGCAAACTGTGCTGGGACCGTGAGGCACTGTGCTCCCAACCCCCTTTCTGTTGAAAAGGCTCCCTTAAGCGAGCAAGCTGACGAGATTTGGAGATGCACCTGTGTGCCTATGAGTGGTACTGTGACCTAAGAGGAACTTGGCAGCATTTCCAGTAACCCCAGATGATTTTTTTTTGCTCTCTAGTACTGCTGCTCTCTACTGAAGATGGGCTCCACCCAGAATCACGTGTCTAGAGATATACAGCAATGTCTGCACCAACTTTGGTGAAAAACTCCAGCTAATTTTGAAGTAAGTTTGTACTGTGTACTGCATTTACCAGAATGCAATGGGGCAAACTGTGCTGGAACTGTAAGGCAGTGTGCTCCCAACCCCCTTTCTGTTTAAAAGGCTCCCTTGAACCAGCAAGCTGACGAGCTTTGGAGATGCACCTTTGTGCCTGTGAGTGGTACTGTGACCTAAGAGGAACTTGGTAGCATTTCCAGCATCCCCGTATGATTGTTTTTTTGCTCTCTACTGAAAGACGGACTCAACCCAGAAACACATGTCTAGAGATATACAGCATTGTCTGCACCAACTTTGGTGAAAAACTCCAGCTAATTTTGAAGTAAGTTTGAACTGTGTACTGCATTTACCAGGATGGAATGGGGCAAACTGTGCTGGGACTGTGAGGCAGTGTGCTCCCAACCCCCTTTCTGTTTAAAAGGCTCCCTTGAGCCAGAAAAGCTGGCGAGCTTTGGAGATGCACCTGTGTGCCTGTGAGTGGTACTGTGACCTAAGAGGAACTTGGCAGCATTTCCAGCATCCCCAGATGATTGTTTTGTTGCTCTCTAATACTGTTGTTCTCTACTTAAGACGGGCTCAACCCAGAAACACGTTTCTAGAGATATACAGCAGTGTGTGCACCAACTTTGGTGAAAAACTCCAGCTAATTCTGAAGTAAGTTTGGACTGTGTACTGCATTTACCAGGATGCAATGGGGCAAACTGTGCTGGGATTGTGAGGCAGTGTGCCCCCAACCCCCTTTCTGTTTAAAAGGCTCCCTTGAGCCAGCAAGCTGACGAGCTTTGGAGATGCACCTGTGTGCCTATGAGTGGTACTGTGACCTAAGAGGAACTTGGCAGCATTTCCAGCAATCCCAGATGATTTCTTTTTTTTGCTCTCTAATACTGCTGCTCTCTACTGAAGATGGGTCAACCCAGAAACACGTGTCTAGAGATATACAGCAATGTCTGCACTAACTTTGGTGAAAAACTCCAGCTAATTTTGAAGTAAGTTAGAACTGTGTACTGCATTTACCAGGATGCAATGGGTCAAACTGTGCTGGGACTGTGAGGCAGTGTGCTCCCAACCTCCTTTCTGTTTAAAAGGCTCCCATGAGCCAGCAAGCTGACGAGCTTTGGAGATGCACCTGTGTGCATGTGAGTGGTACTGTGACCTAAGAGAACTTGGCAGCATTTCCAGCAACCCCAGATGATTATTTTTTTGCTCTCTAATACTGCTGCTCTCTACTGAAGACGGGCTCAACCCAGAAACACGTGTCTAGAGATATACAGCAATGTCTGCACCAACTTTGGTGAAAAAATCCAGCAAATTTTGAAGTAAGTTTGAAATGTGTACTGCATTTACAGTACCAGGATGCAATGGGGCAAACTGTACTGGGACTGTGAGGCAGAGTGCTCCCAACTCCCTTTCTGTTTAAACGGCTCCCTTGAGCCAGCAAGCTGACGAGCTTTGGAGTTGCACCTGTGTGCCTGTGAGTAGTACTGTGACCTAAGAGGAACTTGGCAGCATTTCCAGCAATCCCAGATTATTTTTGTTTCGCTCTCTAATACTGCTGCTCCCGACTGCAGATGGGCTCAACCCAGAAACACGTGTCTAGAGATATACAGCATTGTATGCACCAACTTTGGTGAAAAACTCCAGCTAATTTTGAAGTAAGTTTGAACTGTGTACTGCATTTACCAGAATGCAATGGGGCAAACTGTGCTGGAACTGTAAGGCAGTGTGCTCCCAACCCCCTTTCTGTTGAAAAGGCTCCCTTGAACCAGCAAGCTGACGAGCTTTGGAGATGCACCTTTGTGCCTGTGAGTGGTACTGTGACCTAAGAGGAACTTGGTAGCATTTCCAGCATCCCCGTATGATTGTTCTTTTGCTCTCTACTGAAAGACGGACTCAACCCAGAAACACGTGCCTAGAGATACACAGCATTGTATGCACCAACTTTGGTGAAAAACTCCAGCTATTTTTGTAGTAAGTTTGAACTGTGTACTGCATTTACCAGAATGCAATGGAGCAAACTGTGCTGGAACTGGGAGGCAGTGTGCTCCCAACCCCCTCTCTGTTTAAAAGGCTCCCTTGAACCAACCAGCTGACAAGCTTTGGAGATGCACCTTTGTGCCTGTGAGTGGTACTGTGACCTTAGAGGAACTTGGCAGCACTTCCAACATCCCCAGATGATTGTTTTTTTGCTCTCTAATACTGTTGTTCTATACTTAAGACGGGCTCAACCCAGAAACACGTGTCTAGAGATATACAGCAATGTGTGCACCAACTTTGGTGAAAAACTCCAGCTAATTTTGAAGTAAGTTTGAACTGTGTACTGCATTTACCAGGATGGAATGGGGCAAACTGTGCTGGGACTGTGAGGCAGTGTGCTCCCAACTCCCTTTCTGTTTAAACGGCTCCCTTGAGCCAGCAAGCTGACGAGCTTTGGAGATGCACCTTTGTGCCTGTGAGTGGTACTGTGACCTAAGAGGAACTTGGTAGCATGTCCAGCATCCCCGTATGATTGTTTTTTTGCTCTCTACTGAAAGACGGACTCAACCCAGAAACACGTGCCTAGAGATACACAGCATTGTATGCACCAACTTTGGTGAAAAACTCCAGCTATTTGTGTAGTAGGTTTGAACTGTGTACTGCATTTACCGGAATACAATGGGGCAAACTGTGCTGGAACTGTGAGGCAGTGTACTCCCAACCCCCTCTCTGTTTAAAAGGCTCCCTTGAACCAACCAGCTGACGAGCTTTGGAGATGCACCTTTGTGCCTGTGAGTGGTACTGTGACCTTAGAGGAACTTGGCAGCATTTCCAACATCCCCAGATGATTGTTTTTTTGCTCTCTAATACTATTGTTCTATACTTAAGACGGGCTCAACCCAGAAACACGTGTCTAGAGATATACAGCAATGTCTGCACCAACTTTGGTGAAAAACTCCAGCTAATTTTGAAGTAAGTTTGAACTGTGTACTGCATTTACCAGGCTGCAATGGGGCAAACTGTGCTGGAACTGTGAGGCAGTGTGCTCCCCACCCCCTCTCTGTTTAAAAGGCTCCCTTGAGCCAGCAAGCTGACGAGCTTTGGAGATGCACCTGTGTGCCTGTGAGTGGTACTTTGACCTAAGAGAACTTGGCAGCATTTCCAGCAACCCCAGATGATTTCTTTTTTTGCTCTTTAATACTGCTGCTCTCTTCTGTAGATGGACTCAAACCAGAAACAAGTGTCTAGAGATATACAGCAATGTGTGCACCAACTTTGGTGAAAAACTCCAGCTAATTTTGAAGTAAGTTTGAACTGTGTACTGCATTTTCCAGGATGGAATGGGGCAAACTGTGCTGGGACTGTGAGGCAGTGTGCTCCCAACTCCCTTTCTGTTTAAACGGCTCCCTTGAGCCAGCAAGCTGACGAGCTTTGGAGTTGCACCTGTGTGCCTGTGAGTAGTACTGTGACCTAAGAGGAACTTGGCAGCATTTCCAGCAATCCCAGATTATTTTTGTTTCGCTCTCTAATACTGCTGCTCCCGACTGCAGATGGGCTCAACCCAGAAACACGTGTCTAGAGATATACAGCATTGTATGCACCAACTTTGGTGAAAAACTGCAGCTAATTTTGAAGTAAGTTTGAACTGTGTACTGCATTTACCAGAATGCAATCGGGCAAACTGTGCTGGAACTGTAAGGCAGTGTGCTCCCAACCCCCTTTCTGTTGAAAAGGCTCCCTTGAACCAGCAAGCTGACGAGCTTTGGAGATGCACCTTTGTGCCTGTGAGTGTTACTGTGACCTAAGAGGAACTTGGTAGCATTTCCAGCATCCCCGTATGATTGTTCTTTTGCTCTCTACTGAAAGACGGACTCAACCCAGAAACACGTGCCTAGAGATACACAGCATTGTATGCACCAACTTTGGTGAAAAACTCCAGCTATTTTTGTAGTAAGTTTGAACTGTGTACTGCATTTACCAGAATGCAATGGGGCAAACTGTGCTGGAACTGTGAGGCAGTGTGCTCCCAACCCCCTCTCTGTTTAAAAGGCTCCCTTGAACCAACCAGCTGACAAGCTTTGGAGATGCACCTTTGTGCCTGTGAGTGGTACTGTGACCTTGGAGGAACTTGGCAGCACTTCCAACATCCCCAGATGATTGTTTTTTTGCTCTCTAATACTGTTGTTCTATACTTAAGACGGGCTCAACCCAGAAACACGTGTCTAGAGATATACAGCAATGTCTGCACCAACTTTGGTGAAAAACTCCAGCTAATTTTGAAGTAAGTTTGAACTGTGTACTGAATTTACCAGGCTGCAATGGGGCAAACTGTGCTGGAACTGTGAGGCAGTGTGCTCCCAATCCCCTCTCTGTTTAAAAGGCTCCCTTGAGCCAGCAAGCTGACGAGCTTTGGAGATGCACCTGTGTGCCCGTGAGTGGTACTGTGACCTAAGAGAACTTGGCAGCATTTCCAGCAACCCCAGATGATTTCTTTTTTTGCTCTTTAATACTGCTGCTCTCTTCTGAAGATGAACTGAAATCAGAAATACGTGTCTATAGATATACAGCAATGTGTGCACCTACTTTGGTGAAAAACTCCAGCTAATTTTGAAGTAATTTTGTACTGTGTACTGCATTTACCAGGATGGAATGGGGCAAACTGTGCTGGGACTGTGAGGCAAAGTGCTCCCAACTCCCTTTCTGTTTAAATGGCTCCCTTGAGCCAGCAAGCTGACGAGGTTTGGAGATGCACCTGTGTGCCTGTGAGTAGTACTGTGACCTAAGAGGAACTTGGCAGCATTTCCAGCATCCCCAGATTTTTATTTTTTTTGCTCTCCAATACTGCTGCTCTCTATTGAAGACGGGCTCCACCCAGAATCACGTGTCTAGAGATATACAGCAATGTCTGCACCAACTTTGGTGAAAAACTCCAGCTAATTTTGAAGTAAGTTTGAACTGTGTACTGAATTTACCAGGCTGCAATGGGGCAAACTGTGCTGGAACTGTGAGGCAGTGTGCTCCCAATCCCCTCTCTGTTTAAAAGGCTCCCTTGAGCCAGCAAGCTGACGAGCTTTGGAGATGCACCTGTGTGCCCGTGAGTGGTACTGTGACCTAAGAGAACTTGGCAGCATTTCCAGCAACCCCAGATGATTTCTTTTTTTGCTCTTTAATACTGCTGCTCTCTTCTGAAGATGAACTGAAATCAGAAATACGTGTCTATAGATATACAGCAATGTGTGCACCTACTTTGGTGAAAAACTCCAGCTAATTTTGAAGTAATTTTGAACTGTGTACTGCATTTACCAGGATGGAATGGGGCAAACTGTGCTGGGACTGTGAGGCAAAGTGCTCCCAACTCCCTTTCTGTTTAAATGGCTCCCTTGAGCCAGCAAGCTGACGAGGTTTGGAGATGCACCTGTGTGCCTGTGAGTAGTACTGTGACCTAAGAGGAACTTGGCAGCATTTCCAGCAACCCCAGATTTTTTTTTTTGCTCTCAAATACGGCTGCTCTCTACTGAAGACGGGCTCAACCCAGAAACACGTGTCTAGAGATATACAGCAATGTGTGCACCAACTTTGGTGAAAAACTCCAGCTAATTTTGAAGTAAGTTTGAACTGTGTACTGCATTTACCAGGATGGAATGGGGAAAACTGTGCTGGGACTGTGAGGCAGTGTGCTCCCAACTCCCTTTCTGTTTAAACGGCTCCCTTGAACCAGCAAGCTGACGAGCTTTGGAGATGCACCTTTGTGCCTGTGAGTGGTACTGTGACCTAAGAGGAACTTGGTAGCATTTCCAGCATCCCCGTATGATTGTTTTTTTGCTCTCTACTGAAAGACGGACTCAACCCAGAAACACGTGTCTAGAGATATACAGCAATGTCTGCACCAACTTTGGTGAAAAACTCCAGCTAATGTTGAAGTAAGTTAGAACTGTGTACTGCATTTACCAGGATGCAATGGGTCAAACTGTGCTGGGACTGTGAGGCAGTGTGCTCCCTACCCCCTTTCTGTTTAAAAGGCTCCCTTGAGCGAGCAAGCTGACGAGCTTTGGAGATGCACCTGTGTGCCTGTGAGTGGTACTGTGACCTAAGAGGAACTTGGCAGCATTTCCAGCAACCCCAGATGATTTCTTTTTTTGCTCTCTAATATTGCTGCTCTCTACTGAAGACGGGTCAACCCAGAAACACGTGTCTAGAGATATACAGCAAAGTCTGCACCAACTTTGGTGAAAAACTCCAGCTAATTTTTAAGTATGTTTGAACTGTGTACTGCATTTACCAGGATGCAATGGGGCATACTGTGCTGGGACTGTGAGGCAGTGTGCTCCCAACCCCCTTTCTGTTTAAAAGGCTCCCTTAAGCCAGCAAGCTGAGGAGCTTTGGAAATGCACCTAGGTGCCTGTGAATGGTACTGTGACCTAAGAGAAAGTTGGCAGCATTTCCAGCAACCCCAGATGATTTCTCTTTTTTGCTCTCAAATACTGCTGCTCTCTACTAAAGATGGGCTCAACCCAGAAACACGTTTCTAGAGATATACAGCAATGTCTGTACCAACTTTGGTGAAAAACTCCAGCTAATTTTAAAGTAAGTTTGAACTGTGTACTGCATTTACCAGGATGCAATGGGGCAAACTGTGCTGGGACTGTGAGGCAGTGTGCTCCCAACCCCCTTTCTGTTTAAAAGGCTCCCTTGAGGCAGCAAGCTGACGAGCTTTGGAGATGCACCTGTGTGCCTGTGAGTGGTACTGTAACCTAAGAGGAACTTGGCAGCATTTCCAGCATCCCCAGATTTTTATTTTTTTTGCTCTCCAATACTGCTGCTCTCTATTGAAGACGGGCTCCACCCAGAATCACGTGTCTAGAGATATACAGCAATGTCTGCACCAACTTTGGTGAAAAACTCCAGCTAATTTTGAAGTAAGTTTGTACTGTGTACTGCATTTAGCAGGATGAAATGGGGCAAACTGTGCTGGGACTGTGAGGCAGTGTGCTCCCAACCTCCTTTCTGTTTAAAAGGCTCCCTTGCGCCAGCAAGCTGACGAGCTTTGGCGATGCACCTGTGTGTCTGTGAGTGGTACTGTGACCTAAGAGGAGATTGACAGCATTTCCAGTAACCCCAGATTTAAATTTTTTTTGCTCTCCAATACTGCTGCTCTCTACTGAAGACGGGCTCCACCCAGAATCACGTGTCTAGAGATATACAGCAATGTCTGCACCAACTTTGGTGAAAAACTCCAGCTAATTTTGAAGTAAGTTTGTACTGTGTACTGCATTTACCAGAATGCAATGGGGCAAACTGTGCTGGAACTGTAAGGCAGTGTGCTCCCAACCCCCTTTCTGTTTAAAAGGCTCCCTTGAACCAGCAAGCTGACGAGCTTTGGAGATGCACCTTTGTGCCTGTGAGTGGTACTGTGACCTAAGAGGAACTTGGTAGCATTTCCAGCATCCCCGTATGATTGTTTTTTTGCTCTCTACTGAAAGACGGACTCAACCCAGAAACACATGTCTAGAGATATACAGCATTGTCTGCACCAACTTTGGTGAAAAACTCCAGCTAATTTTGAAGTAAGTTTGAACTGTGTACTGCATTTACCAGGATGGAATGGGGCAAACTGTGCTGGGACTGTGAGGCAGTGTGCTCCCAACCCCCTTTCTGTTTAAAAGGCTCCCTTGAGCCAGAAAAGCTGGCGAGCTTTGGAGATGCACCTGTGTGCCTGTGAGTGGTACTGTGACCTAAGAGGAACTTGGCAGCATTTCCAGCATCCCCAGATGATTGTTTTGTTGCTCTCTAATACTGTTGTTCTCTACTTAAGACGGGCTCAACCCAGAAACACGTTTCTAGAGATATACAGCAGTGTGTGCACCAACTTTGGTGAAAAACTCCAGCTAATTCTGAAGTAAGTTTGGACTGTGTACTGCATTTACCAGGATGCAATGGGGCAAACTGTGCTGGGATTGTGAGGCAGTGTGCCCCCAACCCCCTTTCTGTTTAAAAGGCTCCCTTGAGCCAGCAAGCTGACGAGCTTTGGAGATGCACCTGTGTGCCTGTGAGTGGTACTGTGACCTAAGAGGAACTTGGCAGCATTTCCAGCAATCCCAGATGATTTCTTTTTTTTGCTCTCTAATACTGCTGCTCTCTACTGAAGATGGGTCAACCCAGAAACACGTGTCTAGAGATATACAGCAATGTCTGCACTAACTTTGGTGAAAAACTCCAGCTAATTTTGAAGTAAGTTAGAACTGTGTACTGCATTTACCAGGATGCAATGGGTCAAACTGTGCTGGGACTGTGAGGCAGTGTGCTCCCAACCTCCTTTCTGTTTAAAAGGCTCCCATGAGCCAGCAAGCTGACGAGCTTTGGAGATGCACCTGTGTGCCTGTGAGTGGTACTGTGACCTAAGAGGAACTGGGCAGCATTTCCAGCAACCCCAGATTATTATTTTTTTGCTCTCTAATACTGCTGCTCTCTACTGAAGACGGGCTCAACCCAGAAACACGTGTCTAGAGATATACAGCAATGTCTGCACCAACTTTGGTGAAAAAATCCAGCTAATTTTGAAGTAAGTTTGAAATGTGTACTGCATTTACAGTACCAGGATGCAATGGGGCAAACTGTACTGGGACTGTGAGGCAGTGTGCTCCCAACTCCCTTTCTGTTTAAACGGCTCCCTTAAGCCAGCAAGCTGACGAGCTTTGAAGTTGCACCTGTGTGCCTGTGAGTAGTACTGTGACCTAAGAGGAACTTGGCAGCATTTCCAGCAATCCCAGATTATTTTTGTTTCGCTCTCTAATACTGCTGCTCCCGACTGCAGATGGGCTCAACCCAGAAACACGTGTCTAGAGATATACAGCATTGTATGCACCAACTTTGGTGAAAAACTCCAGCTAATTTTGAAGTAAGTTTGAACTGTGTACTGCATTTACCAGAATGCAATGGGGCAAACTGTGCTGGAACTGTAAGGCAGTGTGCTCCCAACCCCCTTTCTGTTGAAAAGGCTCCCTTGAACCAGCAAGCTGACGAGCTTTGGAGATGCACCTTTGTGCCTGTGAGTGGTACTGTGACCGAAGAGGAACTTGGTAGCATTTCCAGCATCCCCGTATGATTGTTCTTTTGCTCTCTACTGAAAGACGGACTCAACCCAGAAACACGTGCCTAGAGATACACAGCATTGTATGCACCAACTTTGGTGAAAAACTCCAGCTATTTTTGTAGTAAGTTTGAACTGTGCACTGCATTTACCAGAATGCAATGGAGCAAACTGTGCTGGAACTGGGAGGCAGTGTGCTCCCAACCCCCTCTCTGTTTAAAAGGCTCCCTTGAACCAACCAGCTGACAAGCTTTGGAGATGCACCTTTGTGCCTGTGAGTGGTACTGTGACCTTAGAGGAACTTGGCAGCACTTCCAACATCCCCAGATGATTGTTTTTTTGCTCTCTAATACTGTTGTTCTATACTTAAGACGGGCTCAACCCAGAAACACGTGTCTAGAGATATACAGCAATGTGTGCACCAACTTTGGTGAAAAACTCCAGCTAATTTTAAAGTAAGTTTGAACTGTGTACTGCATTTACCAGGATGGAATGGGGCAAACTGTGCTGGGACTGTGAGGCAGTGTGCTCCCAACTCCCTTTCTGTTTAAACGGCTCCCTTGAGCCAGCAAGCTGACGAGCTTTGGAGATGCACCTGTGTGCCTGTGAGTAGTACTGTGACCTAAGAGGAACTTGGCAGCATTTCCAGCAACCCCAGATGATTTTTTTTTGCTCTCAAATACGGCTGCTCTCTACTGAAGACGGGCTCAACCCAGAAACACGTGTCTAGAGATATACAGCAATGTGTGCACCAACTTTGGTGAAAAACTCCAGCTAATTTTGAAGTAAGTTTGAACTGTGTACTGCATTTACCAGGATGGAATGGGGAAAACTGTGCTGGGACTGTGAGGCAGTGTGCTCCCAACTCCCTTTCTGTTTAAACGGCTCCCTTGAACCAGCAAGCTGACGAGCTTTGGAGATGCACCTTTGTGCCTGTGAGTGGTACTGTGACCTAAGAGGAACTTGGTAGCATTTCCAGCATCCCCGTATGATTGTTTTTTTGCTCTCTACTGAAAGACGGACTCAACACAGAAACACGTGTCTAGAGATATACAGCAATGTCTGCACCAACTTTGGTGAAAAACTCCAGCTAATTTTGAAGTAAGTTAGAACTGTGTACTGCATTTACCAGGATGCAATGGGTCAAACTGTGCTGGGACTGTGAGGCAGTGTGCTCCCAACCCCCTTTCTGTTTAAAAGGCTCCCTTGAGCGAGCAAGCTGACGAGCTTTGGAGATGCACCTGTGTGCCTGTGAGTGGTACTGTGACCTAAGAGGAACTTGGCAGCATTTCCAGCAACCCCAGATGATTTCTTTTTTTGCTCTCTAATATTGCTGCTCTCTACTGAAGACGGGTCAACCCAGAAACACGTGTCTAGAGATATACAGCAATGTCTGCACCAACTTTGGTGAAAAACTCCAGCTAATTTTGAAGTATGTTTGAACTGTGTACTGCATTTACCAGGATGCAATGGGGCATACTGTGCTGGGACTGTGAGGCAGTGTGCTCCCAACCCCCTTTCTGTTTAAAAGGCTCCCTTAAGCCAGCAAGCTGAGGAGCTTTGGAAATGCACCTAGGTGCCTGTGAATGGTACTGTGACCTAAGAGAAAGTTGGCAGCATTTCCAGCAACCCCAGATGATTTCTCTTTTTTGCTCTCAAATACTGCTGCTCTCTACTAAAGATGGGCTCAACCCAGAAACACGTTTCTAGAGATATACAGCAATGTCTGCACTAACTTTGGTGAAAAACTCCAGCTAATTTTAAAGTAAGTTTGAACTGTGTACTGCATTTACCAGGATGCAATGGGGCAAACTGTGCTGGGACTGTGAGGCAGTGTGCTCCCAACCCCCTTTCTGTTTAAAAGGCTCCCTTGAGGCAGCAAGCTGACGAGCTTTGGAGATGCACCTGTGTGCCTGTGAGTGGTACTGTAACCTAAGAGGAACTTGGCAGCATTTCCAGCAACCCCAGATTTTTATTTTTTTTGCTCTCCAATACTGCTGCTCTCTACTGAAGACGGGCTCCACCCAGAATCACGTGTCTAGAGATATACAGCAATGTCTGCACCAACTTTGGTGAAAAACTCCAGCTAATTTTGAAGTAAGTTTGTACTGTGTACTGCATTTAGCAGGATGAAATGGGGCAAACTGTGCTGGGACTGTGAGGCAGTGTGCTCCCAACCTCCTTTCTGTTTAAAAGGCTCCCTTGCGCCAGCAAGCTGACGAGCTTTGGTGATGCACCTGTGTGTCTGTGAGTGGTACTGTGACCTAAGAGGAGATTGACAGCATTTCCAGTAATCCCAGATGATTTTTTTTGCTCTCTAGTACTGCTGCTCTCTACTGAAGATGGGCTCCACCCAGAAACACATGTTTAGAGATATACAGCATTGTCTGCACCAATTTTGGTGAAAAACTCCAGCTAATTTTGAAGTAAGTTTGAACTGTGTACTGCATTTACCAGGATGCAATGGGGCAAACTGTGCTGGGACTGTGAGGCAGTGTGCTCCCAACCCCCATTCTGTTTAAAAGGCTCCCTTGAGCCAGCAAGCTGACGAGCTTTGGCGATGCACCTGTGTGTCTGTGAGTGGTACTGTGACCTAAGAGAAACTTGGCAGCATTTCCAGCAACCCCAGATGAGGTTTTTTTGCTCTCTAATACTGCTGCACTCTACTGAAGACGGGCTCCTCCCAGAAACACGTGTCTAGGGATATACAGCAATGTCTGCACCAACTTTGGTGAAAAACTCCAGCTAATTTTGAAATAACTTTGAACTGTGTACTGCATTTACCAGGATGGAATGGGGCAAACTGTGCTGGGACTGTGAGGCAGTGTGCTCCCAACCCCCTTTCTGTTTAAAAGGCTCCCTTGAGCCAGCAAGCTGACAAGCTTTGGAGATGCACCTGTGTGCCTGTGAGTGGTACTGTGACCTAAGAGGATCTTGGCAGCATTTCCAGCAACCCCAGATTATTATCTTTTTTGCTCTCTAATACTGCTGCTCTCTACTGAAGACGGGCTTAACCCAGAAACACGTGTCTAGAGATATACAGCAATGTCTGCACTAACTTTGGTGAAAAACTCCAGCTAATTTTGAAGTAAGTTTGAACTGTGTACTGCATTTACCAGAATGCAATGGGGCAAACTGTGCTGGAACTGTGAGGCAGTGTGCTCCCAACCCCCTTTCTGTTTAAAAGGCTCCCTTGAGCCAGCAAGCTGACGAGCTTTGGAGATGCACCTGTGTGCCTGTGAGTGGTACTGTGACCTAAGAGGAACTTGGCAGCATTTCCAGCAACCCCAGATGATTTCTTTTTTTGCTCTCTAATATTGCTGCTCTCTACTGAAGACGGGTCAACCCAGAAACACGTGTCTAGAGATATACAGCAATGTCTGCACCAACTTTGGTGAAAAACTCCAGCTAATTTTGAAGTATGTTTGAACTGTGTACTGCATTAACCAGGATGCAATGGGGCAAACTGTGCTGCGACTGTGAGGCAGGGTGCTCCCAACCCCCTTTCTGTTTAAAAGGCTCCCTTAAGCCAGCAAGCTGAGGAGCTTTGGAAATGCACCTAGGTGCCTGTGTGTGGTACTGTGACTTAAGAGAAACTTGGCAGCATTTCCAGCAAACCCAGATGATTTCTCTTTTTTGCTCTCAAATACTGCTGCTCTCTACTAAAGATGGGCTCAACCCAGAAACACGTGTCTAGAGATATACAGCAATGTCTGCACCAACTTTGGTGAAAAACTCCAGCTAATTTTGAAGTAAGTTTGAACTGTGTACTGCATTTACCAGGATGCATTGGGGCAAACTGTGCTGGGACTGTGAGGCAGTGTGCTCCCAACCCCCTTTCTGTTTAAAAGGCTCCCTTGAGGCAGCAAGCTGACGAGCTTTGGAGATGCACCTGTGTGCCTGTGAGTGGTACTGTAACCTAAGAGGAACTTGGCAGCATTTCCAGCAACCCCAGATTTTTATTTTTTTTGCTCTCCAATACTGCTGCTCTCTACTGAAGACGGGCTCCACCCAGAATCACGTGTCTAGAGATATACAGCAATGTCTGCACCAACTTTGGTGAAAAACTCCAGCTAATTTTGAAGTAAGTTTGTACTGTGTACTGCATTTACCAGAATGCAATGGGGCAAACTGTGCTGGAACTGTAAGGCAGTGTGCTCCCAACCCCCTTTCTGTTTAAAAGGCTCCCTTGAACCAGCAAGCTGACGAGCTTTGGAGATGCACCTTTGTGCCTGTGAGTGGTACTGTGACCTAAGAGGAACTTGGTAGCATTTCCAGCATCCCCGTATGATTGGTTTTTTGCTCTCTACTGAAAGACGGACTCAACCCAGAAACACATGTCTAGAGATATACAGCATTGTCTGCACCAACTTTGGTGAAAAACTCCAGCTAATTTTGAAGTAAGTTTGAACTGTGTACTGCATTTACCAGGATGGAATGGGGCAAACTGTGCTGGGACTGTGAGGCAGTGTGCTCCCAACCCCCTTTCTGTTTAAAAGGCTCCCTTGAGCCAGAAAAGCTGGCGAGCTTTGGAGATGCACCTGTGTGCCTGTGAGTGGTACTGTGACCTAAGAGGAACTTGGCAGCATTTCCAGCATCCCCAGATGATTGTTTTGTTGCTCTCTAATACTGTTGTTCTCTACTTAAGACGGGCTCAACCCAGAAACACGTTTCTAGAGATATACAGCAGTGTGTGCACCAACTTTGGTGAAAAACTCCAGCTAATTCTGAAGTAAGTTTGGACTGTGTACTGCATTTACCAGGATGCAATGGGGCAAACTGTGCTGGGATTGTGAGGCAGTGTGCCCCCAACCCCCTTTCTGTTTAAAAGGCTCCCTTGAGCCAGCAAGCTGACGAGCTTTGGAGATGCACCTGTGTGCCTGTGAGTGGTACTGTGACCTAAGAGGAACTTGGCAGCATTTCCAGCAATCCCAGATGATTTCTTTTTTTTGCTCTCTAATACTGCTGCTCTCTACTGAAGATGGGTCAACCCAGAAACACGTGTCTAGAGATATACAGCAATGTCTGCACTAACTTTGGTGAAAAACTCCAGCTAATTTTGAAGTAAGTTAGAACTGTGTACTGCATTTACCAGGATGCAATGGGTCAAACTGTGCTGGGACTGTGAGGCAGTGTGCTCCCAACCTCCTTTCTGTTTAAAAGGCTCCCATGAGCCAGCAAGCTGACGAGCTTTGGAGATGCACCTGTGTGCCTGTGAGTGGTACTGTGACCTAAGAGGAACTGGGCAGCATTTCCAGCAACCCCAGATTATTATTTTTTTGCTCTCTAATACTGCTGCTCTCTACTGAAGACGGGCTCAACCCAGAAACACGTGTCTAGAGATATACAGCAATGTCTGCACCAACTTTGGTGAAAAAATCCAGCTAATTTTGAAGTAAGTTTGAAATGTGTACTGCATTTACAGTACCAGGATGCAATGGGGCAAACTGTACTGGGACTGTGAGGCAGTGTGCTCCCAACTCCCTTTCTGTTTAAACGGCTCCCTTAAGCCAGCAAGCTGACGAGCTTTGAAGTTGCACCTGTGTGCCTGTGAGTAGTACTGTGACCTAAGAGGAACTTGGCAGCATTTCCAGCAATCCCAGATTATTTTTGTTTCGCTCTCTAATACTGCTGCTCCCGACTGCAGATGGGCTCAACCCAGAAACACGTGTCTAGAGATATACAGCATTGTATGCACCAACTTTGGTGAAAAACTCCAGCTAATTTTGAAGTAAGTTTGAACTGTGTACTGCATTTACCAGAATGCAATGGGGCAAACTGTGCTGGAACTGTAAGGCAGTGTGCTCCCAACCCCCTTTCTGTTGAAAAGGCTCCCTTGAACCAGCAAGCTGACGAGCTTTGGAGATGCACCTTTGTGCCTGTGAGTGGTACTGTGACCTAAGAGGAACTTGGTAGCATTTCCAGCATCCCCGTATGATTGTTCTTTTGCTCTCTACTGAAAGACGGACTCAACCCAGAAACACGTGCCTAGAGATACACAGCATTGTATGCACCAACTTTGGTGAAAAACTCCAGCTATTTTTGTAGTAAGTTTGAACTGTGCACTGCATTTACCAGAATGCAATGGAGCAAACTGTGCTGGAACTGGGAGGCAGTGTGCTCCCAACCCCCTCTCTGTTTAAAAGGCTCCCTTGAACCAACCAGCTGACAAGCTTTGGAGATGCACCTTTGTGCCTGTGAGTGGTACTGTGACCTTAGAGGAACTTGGCAGCACTTCCAACATCCCCAGATGATTGTTTTTTTGCTCTCTAATACTGTTGTTCTATACTTAAGACGGGCTCAACCCAGAAACACGTGTCTAGAGATATACAGCAATGTGTGCACCAACTTTGGTGAAAAACTCCAGCTAATTTTAAAGTAAGTTTGAACTGTGTACTGCATTTACCAGGATGGAATGGGGCAAACTGTGCTGGGACTGTGAGGCAGTGTGCTCCCAACTCCCTTTCTGTTTAAACGGCTCCCTTGAGCCAGCAAGCTGACGAGCTTTGGAGATGCACCTGTGTGCCTGTGAGTAGTACTGTGACCTAAGAGGAACTTGGCAGCATTTCCAGCAACCCCAGATGATTTTTTTTTGCTCTCAAATACGGCTGCTCTCTACTGAAGACGGGCTCAACCCAGAAACACGTGTCTAGAGATATACAGCAATGTGTGCACCAACTTTGGTGAAAAACTCCAGCTAATTTTGAAGTAAGTTTGAACTGTGTACTGCATTTACCAGGATGGAATGGGGAAAACTGTGCTGGGACTGTGAGGCAGTGTGCTCCCAACTCCCTTTCTGTTTAAACGGCTCCCTTGAACCAGCAAGCTGACGAGCTTTGGAGATGCACCTTTGTGCCTGTGAGTGGTACTGTGACCTAAGAGGAACTTGGTAGCATTTCCAGCATCCCCGTATGATTGTTTTTTTGCTCTCTACTGAAAGACGGACTCAACACAGAAACACGTGTCTAGAGATATACAGCAATGTCTGCACCAACTTTGGTGAAAAACTCCAGCTAATTTTGAAGTAAGTTAGAACTGTGTACTGCATTTACCAGGATGCAATGGGTCAAACTGTGCTGGGACTGTGAGGCAGTGTGCTCCCAACCCCCTTTCTGTTTAAAAGGCTCCCTTGAGCGAGCAAGCTGACGAGCTTTGGAGATGCACCTGTGTGCCTGTGAGTGGTACTGTGACCTAAGAGGAACTTGGCAGCATTTCCAGCAACCCCAGATGATTTCTTTTTTTGCTCTCTAATATTGCTGCTCTCTACTGAAGACGGGTCAACCCAGAAACACGTGTCTAGAGATATACAGCAATGTCTGCACCAACTTTGGTGAAAAACTCCAGCTAATTTTGAAGTATGTTTGAACTGTGTACTGCATTTACCAGGATGCAATGGGGCATACTGTGCTGGGACTGTGAGGCAGTGTGCTCCCAACCCCCTTTCTGTTTAAAAGGCTCCCTTAAGCCAGCAAGCTGAGGAGCTTTGGAAATGCACCTAGGTGCCTGTGAATGGTACTGTGACCTAAGAGAAAGTTGGCAGCATTTCCAGCAACCCCAGATGATTTCTCTTTTTTGCTCTCAAATACTGCTGCTCTCTACTAAAGATGGGCTCAACCCAGAAACACGTTTCTAGAGATATACAGCAATGTCTGCACTAACTTTGGTGAAAAACTCCAGCTAATTTTAAAGTAAGTTTGAACTGTGTACTGCATTTACCAGGATGCAATGGGGCAAACTGTGCTGGGACTGTGAGGCAGTGTGCTCCCAACCCCCTTTCTGTTTAAAAGGCTCCCTTGAGGCAGCAAGCTGACGAGCTTTGGAGATGCACCTGTGTGCCTGTGAGTGGTACTGTAACCTAAGAGGAACTTGGCAGCATTTCCAGCAACCCTAGATTTTTATTTTTTTTGCTCTCCAATACTGCTGCTCTCTACTGAAGACGGGCTCCACCCAGAATCACGTGTCTAGAGATATACAGCAATGTCTGCACCAACTTTGGTGAAAAACTCCAGCTAATTTTGAAGTAAGTTTGTACTGTGTACTGCATTTAGCAGGATGAAATGGGGCAAACTGTGCTGGGACTGTGAGGCAGTGTGCTCCCAACCTCCTTTCTGTTTAAAAGGCTCCCTTGCGCCAGCAAGCTGACGAGCTTTGGTGATGCACCTGTGTGTCTGTGAGTGGTACTGTGACCTAAGAGGAGATTGACAGCATTTCCAGTAATCCCAGATGATTTTTTTTGCTCTCTAGTACTGCTGCTCTCTACTGAAGATGGGCTCCACCCAGAAACACATGTTTAGAGATATACAGCATTGTCTGCACCAATTTTGGTGAAAAACTCCAGCTAATTTTGAAGTAAGTTTGAACTGTGTACTGCATTTACCAGGATGCAATGGGGCAAACTGTGCTGGGACTGTGAGGCAGTGTGCTCCCAACCCCCATTCTGTTTAAAAGGCTCCCTTGAGCCAGCAAGCTGACGAGCTTTGGCGATGCACCTGTGTGTCTGTGAGTGGTACTGTGACCTAAGAGAAACTTGGCAGCATTTCCAGCAACCCCAGATGAGGTTTTTTTGCTCTCTAATACTGCTGCACTCTACTGAAGACGGGCTCCTCCCAGAAACACGTGTCTAGGGATATACAGCAATGTCTGCACCAACTTTGGTGAAAAACTCCAGCTAATTTTGAAATAACTTTGAACTGTGTACTGCATTTACCAGGATGGAATGGGGCAAACTGTGCTGGGACTGTGAGGTAGTGTGCTCCCAACCCCCTTTCTGTTTAAAAGGCTCCCTTGAGCCAGCAAGCTGACAAGCTTTGGAGATGCACCTGTGTGCCTGTGAGTGGTACTGTGACCTAAGAGGAACTTGGCAGCATTTCCAGCAACCCCAGATTATTATCTTTTTTGCTCTCTAATACTGCTGCTCTCTACTGAAGACGGGCTTAACCCAGAAACACGTGTCTAGAGATATACAGCAATGTCTGCACTAACTTTGGTGAAAAACTCCAGCTAATTTTGAAGTAAGTTTGAACTGTGTACTGCATTTACCAGAATGCAATGGGGCAAACTGTGCTGGAACTGTGAGGCAGTGTGCTCCCAACCCCCTTTCTGTTTAAAAGGCTCCCTTGAGCCAGCAAGCTGACGAGCTTTGGAGATGCACCTGTGTGCCTGTGAGTGGTACTGTGACCTAAGAGGAACTTGGCAGCATTTCCAGCAACCCCAGATGATTTCTTTTTTTGCTCTCTAATATTGCTGCTCTCTACTGAAGACGGGTCAACCCAGAAACACGTGTCTAGAGATATACAGCAATGTCTGCACCAACTTTGGTGAAAAACTCCAGCTAATTTTGAAGTATGTTTGAACTGTGTACTGCATTAACCAGGATGCAATGGGGCAAACTGTGCTGCGACTGTGAGGCAGGGTGCTCCCAACCCCCTTTCTGTTTAAAAGGCTCCCTTAAGCCAGCAAGCTGAGGAGCTTTGGAAATGCACCTAGGTGCCTGTGTGTGGTACTGTGACTTAAGAGAAACTTGGCAGCATTTCCAGCAAACCCAGATGATTTCTCTTTTTTGCTCTCAAATACTGCTGCTCTCTACTAAAGATGGGCTCAACCCAGAAACACGTGTCTAGAGATATACAGCAATGTCTGCACCAACTTTGGTGAAAAACTCCAGCTAATTTTGAAGTAAGTTTGAACTGTGTACTGCATTTACCAGGATGCATTGGGGCAAACTGTGCTGGGACTGTGAGGCAGTGTGCTCCCAACCCCCTTTCTGTTTAAAAGGCTCCCTTGAGGCAGCAAGCTGACGAGCTTTGGAGATGCACCTGTGTGCCTGTGAGTGGTACTGTAACCTAAGAGGAACTTGGCAGCATTTCCAGCAACCCCAGATTTTTATTTTTTTTGCTCTCCAATACTGCTGCTCTCTACTGAAGACGGGCTCCACCCAGAATCACGTGTCTAGAGATATACAGCAATGTCTGCACCAACTTTGGTGAAAAACTCCAGCTAATTTTGAAGTAAGTTTGTACTGTGTACTGCATTTAGCAGGATGAAATGGGGCAAACTGTGCTGGGACTGTGAGGCAGTGTGCTCCCAACCTCCTTTCTGTTTAAAAGGCTCCCTTGCGCCAGCACGCTGACGAGCTTTGGCGATGCACCTGTGTGTCTGTGAGTGGTACTGTGACCTAAGAGGAGATTGACAGCATTTCCAGTAACCCCAGATGATTTTTTTTGCTCTCTAGTACTGCTGCTCTCTACTGAAGATGGGCTCCACCCAGAAACACATGTTTAGAGATATACAGCAATGTCTGCACCAACTTTGGTGAAAAACTCCAGCTAATTTTGAAATAACTTTGAACTGTGTACTGCATTTACCAGGATGGAATGGGGCAAACTGTGTTGGGACTGTGAGGCAGTGTGCTCCCAACCCCTTTCTGTTTAAAAGGCTCCCTTGAGCCAGCAAGCTGACGAGCTTTGGAGATGCACCTGTGTGCCTGTGAGTGGTACTGTGACCTAAGAGGAACTTGGCAGCATTTCCAGCAACCCCAGATTATTATCTTTTTTGCTCTCTAATACTGCTGCTCTCTACTGAAGACGGGCTTAACCCAGAAACACGTGTCTAGAGATATACAGCAATGTCTGCACTAACTTTGGTGAAAAACTCCAGCTAATTTTGAAGTAAGTTTGAACTGTGTACTGCATTTACCAGAATGCAATGGGGCAAACTGTGCTGGAACTGTGAGGCAGTGTGCTCCCAACCCCCTTTCTGTTTAAAAGGCTCCCTTGAGCCAGCAAGCTGACGAGCTTTGGAGATGCACCTGTGTGCCTGTGAGTGGTACTGTGACCTAAGAGGAACTTGGCAGCATTTCCAGCAACCCCAGATGATTTCTTTTTTTGCTCTCTAATATTGCTGCTCTCTACTGAAGACGGGTCAACCCAGAAACACGTGTCTAGAGATATACAGCAATGTCTGCACCAACTTTGGTGAAAAACTCCAGCTAATTTTGAAGTATGTTTGAACTGTGTACTGCATTAACCAGGATGCAATGGGGCAAACTGTGCTGCGACTGTGAGGCAGGGTGCTCCCAACCCCCTTTCTGTTTAAAAGGCTCCCTTAAGCCAGCAAGCTGAGGAGCTTTGGAAATGCACCTAGGTGCCTGTGTGTGGTACTGTGACTTAAGAGAAACTTGGCAGCATTTCCAGCAAACCCAGATGATTTCTCTTTTTTGCTCTCAAATACTGCTGCTCTCTACTAAAGATGGGCTCAACCCAGAAACACGTGTCTAGAGATATACAGCAGTGTGTGCACCAACTTTGGTGAAAAACTCCAGCTAATTTTGAAGTAAGTTTGAACTGTGTACTGCATTTACCAGGATGCAATGGGGCAAACTGTGCTGGGACCGTGAGGCAGTGTGCTCCCAACCCCCTTTCTGTTTAAAAGGCTCCCTTGAGCCAGCAAGCTGACGAGCTTTGGAGATGCACCTGTGTGCCTGTGAGTGGTACTGTGACCTAAGAGGAACTGGGCAGCATTTCCAGCAACCCCAGAGTATTATTTTTTTGCTCTCTAATACTGCTGCTCTCTACTGAAGACGGGCTCAACCCAGAAACACGTGTCTAGAGATATACAGCAATGTCTGCACCAACTTTGGTGAAAAAATCCAGCTAATTTTGAAGTTTGAAATGTGTACTGCATTTACAGTACCAGGATGCAATGGGGCAAACTGTGCTGGGACTGTGAGGCAGTGTGCTCCCAACTCCCTTTCTGTTTAAACGGCTCCCTTGAGCCAGCAAGCTGACGAGCTTTGGAGTTGCACCTGTGTGCCTGTGAGTAGTACTGTGACCTAAGAGGAACTTGGCAGCATTTCCAGCAATCCCAGATTATTTTTGTTTCGCTCTCTAATACTGCTGCTCCCGACTGCAGATGGGCTCAACCCAGAAACACGTGTCTAGAGATATACAGCATTGTATGCACCAACTTTGGTGAAAAACTCCAGCTAATTTTGAAGTAAGTTTGAACTGTGTACTGCATTTACCAGAATGCAATGGGGCAAACTGTGCTGGAACTGTAAGGCAGTGTGCTCCCAACCCCCTTTCTGTTGAAAAGGCTCCCTTGAACCAGCAAGCTGACGAGCTTTGGAGATGCACCTTTGTGCCTGTGAGTGGTACTGTGACCTAAGAGGAACTTGGTAGCATTTCCAGCATCCCCGTATGATTGTTCTTTTGCTCTCTACTGAAAGACGGACTCAACCCAGAAACACGTGCCTAGAGATACACAGCATTGTATGCACCAACTTTGGTGAAAAACTCCAGCTATTTTTGTAGTAAGTTTGAACTGTGTACTGCATTTACCAGAATGCAATGGAGCAAACTGTGCTGGAACTGTGAGGCAGTGTGCTCCCAACCCCCTCTCTGTTTAAAAGGCTCCCTTGAACCAACCAGCTGACAAGCTTTGGAGATGCACCTTTGTGCCTGTGAGTGGTACTGTGACCTTAGAGGAACTTGGCAGCACTTCCAACATCCCCAGATGATTGTTTTTTTGCTCTCTAATACTGTTGTTCTATACTTAAGACGGGCTCAACCCAGAAACACGTGTCTAGAGATATACAGCAATGTGTGCACCAACTTTGGTGAAAAACTCCAGCTAATTTTGAAGTAAGTTTGAACTGTGTACTGCATTTACCAGGATGGAATGGGGCAAACTGTGCTGGGACTGTGAGGCAGTGTGCTCCCAACTCCCTTTCTGTTTAAACGGCTCCCTTGAGCCAGCAAGCTGACGAGCTTTGGAGATGCACCTTTGTGCCTGTGAGTGGTACTGTGACCTAAGAGGAACTTGGTAGCATTTCCAGCAACCCCAGATTTTTATTTTTTTTGCTCTCCAATACTGCTGCTCTCTACTGAAGACGGGCTCCACCCAGAATCACGTGTCTAGAGATATACAGCAATGTCTGCACCAACTTTGGTGAAAAACTCCAGCTAATTTTGAAGTAAGTTTGTACTGTGTACTGCATTTAGCAGGATGAAATGGGGCAAACTGTGCTGAGACTGTGAGGCAGTGTGCCACCAACCTCCTTTCTGTTTAAAAGGCTCCCTTGCGCCAGCAAGCTGATGAGCTTTGGCGATGCACCTGTGTGTCTGTGAGTGGTACTGTGACCTAAGAGGAGATTGACAGCATTTCCAGTAACCCCAGATGATTTTTTTTGCTCTCAAATACGGCTGCTCTCTACTGAAGACGGGCTCAACCCAGAAACACGTGTCTAGAGATATACAGCAATGTGTGCACCAACTTTGGTGAAAAACTCCAGCTAATTTTGAAGTAAGTTTGAACTGTGTACTGCATTTACCAGGATGGAATGGGGAAAACTGTGCTGGGACTGTGAGGCAGTGTGCTCCCAACTCCCTTTCTGTTTAAACGGCTCCCTTGAACCAGCAAGCTGTCGAGCTTTGGAGATGCACCTTTGTGCCTGTGAGTGGTACTGTGACCTAAGAGGAACTTGGTAGCATTTCCAGCATCCCCGTATGATTGTTTTTTGCTCTCTACTGAAAGACGGACTCAACCCAGAAACACGTGTCTAGAGATATACAGCAATGTCTGCACCAACTTTGGTGAAAAACTCCAGCTAATTTTGAAGTAAGTTAGAACTGTGTACTGCATTTACCAGGATGCAATGGGTCAAACTGTGCTGGGACTGTGAGGCAGTGTGCTCCCAACCCCCTTTCTGTTTAAAAGGCTCCCTTGAGCCAGCAAGCTGACGAGCTTTGGAGATGCACCTGTGTGCCTGTGAGTGGTACTGTGACCTAAGAGGAACTTGGCAGCATTTCCAGCAACCCCAGATGATTTCTTTTTTTGCTCTTTAATATTGCTGCTCTCTACTGAAGACGGGTCAACCCAGAAACACGTGTCTAGAGATATACAGCAATGTCTGCACCAACTTTGGTGAAAAACTCCAGCTAATTTTGAAGTATGTTTGAACTGTGTACTGCATTTACCAGGATGCAATGGGGCATACTGTGCTGGGACTGTGAGGCAGTGTGCTCCCAACCCCCTTTCTGTTTAAAAGGCTCCCTTAAGCCAGCAAGCTGAGGAGCTTTGGAAATGCACCTAGGTGCCTGTGAATGGTACTGTGACCTAAGAGAAAGTTGGCAGCATTTCCAGCAACCCCAGATGATTTCTCTTTTTTGCTCTCAAATACTGCTGCTCTCTACTAAAGATGGGCTCCACCCAGAAACACGTTTCTAGAGATATACAGCAATGTCTGCACCAACTTTGGTGAAAAACTCCAGCTAATTTTAAAGTAAGTTTGAACTGTGTACTGAATTTACCAGGATGCAATGGGGCAAACTGTGCAGGGACTGTGAGGCAGTGTGCTCCCAACCCCCTTTCTGTTTAAAAGGCTCCCTTGAGGCAGCAAGCTGATGAGCTTTGGAGATGCACCTGTGTGCCTGTGAGTGGTACTGTAACCTAAGAGGAACTTGGCAGCATTTCCAGCAACCCCAGATTTCTATTTTTTTTTGCTCTCCAATACTGCTGCTCTCTACTGAAGACGGGCTCCACCCAGAATCACGTGTCTAGAGATATACAGCAATGTCTGCACCAACTTTGGTGAAAAACTCCAGCTAATTTTGAAGTAAGTTTGTACTGTGTACTGCATTTAGCAGGATGAAATGGGGCAAACTGTGCTGGGACTGTGAGGCAGTGTGCTCCCAACCTCCTTTCTGTTTAAAAGGCTCCCTTGCGCCAGCAAGCTGACGAGCTTTGGCGATGTACCTGTGTGTCTGTGAGTGGTACTGTGACCTAAGAGGAGATTGACAGCATTTCCAGTAACCCCAGATGATTTTTTTTGCTCTCTAGTACTGCTGCTCTCTACTGAAGATGGGCTCCACCCAGAAACACGTGTCTAGAGATATACAGCAATGTCTGCACCAACTTTGGTGAAAAACTCCAGCTAATTTTGAAGTAAGTTAGAACTGTGTACGCCATTTACCAGGATGCAATGGGTCAAACTGTGCTGGGACTGTGAGGCAGTGTGCTCCCAACCCCCTTTCTGTTTAAAAGGCTCCCTTGAGCCAGCAAGCTGACGAGCTTTGGAGATGCACCTGTGTGCCTGTGAGTGGTACTGTGACCTAAGAGGAACTTGGCAGCATTTCCAGCAACCCCAGATGATTTCTTTTTTTGCTCTCTAATATTGCTGCTCTCTACTGAAGACGGGTCAACCCAGAAACACGTGTCTAGAGATATACAGCAATGTCTGCACCAACTTTGGTGAAAAACTCCAGCTAATTTTGAAGTATGTTTGAACTGTGTACTGCATTTACCAGGATGCAATGGGGCATACTGTGCTGGGACTGTGAGGCAGTGTGCTCCCAACCCCCTTTCTGTTTAAAAGGCTCCCTTAAGCCAGCAAGCTGAGGAGCTTTGGAAATGCACCTAGGTGCCTGTGAATGGTACTGTGACCTAAGAGAAAGTTGGCAGCATTTCCAGCAACCCCAGATGATTTCTCTTTTTTGCTCTCAAATACTGCTGCTCTCTACTGAAGACGGGCTTAACCCAGAAACACGTGTCTAGAGATATACAGCAATGTCTGCACCAACTTTGGTGAAAAACTCCTGCTAATTTTGAAGTAAGTTTGAACTGTTTACTGCTTTTACCAGGATGCAATGGGGCAAACAGCTGGGACAGTGAGGCAGTGTGCTCCCAACCCCCTTTCTGTTTAAAAGGCTCCCTTGAGCCAGAAGGCTGACGAGCTTTGGCGATGCACTTATGTGTCTGTGAGTGGTACTGTGACTTAAGAGAAACTTGGCAGCATTTCCACCAACCCCAGATTATTATTTTTTGCTCTCTAATACTGCTGTTCTCTACTGAAGACGGGCTTTACCCAGAAACATGTGTCTAGAGATATACAGCAATGTCTGCACCAACTTTGGTGAAATACTCTAGCTAATTTTGAAGTAAGTTTGAACTGTGTACTACATTTACCAGGATGGAATGGGGCAAACTGTGCTGGGACTGTGAGGCAGTGTGCTCCCAACCCCCTTTCTGTTTAAAAGGCTCCCTTGAACCAGCAAGCTGACGAGCTTTGGAGATGCACCTTTGTGCCTGTGAGTGGTACTGTGACCTAAGAGGAACTTGGTAGCATTTCCAGCATCCCCGTATGATTGTTTTTTTGCTCTCTACTGAAAGACGGACTCAACCCATAAACACGTGTCTAGAGATACACAGCAATGTCTGCACCAACTTTGGTGAAAAACTCCAGCTAATTTTGAAGTAAGTATGAATTATGTTCTGCATTTACCAGGCTGCAATGGGGCAAACTGTGCTGGGACTGTGAGGCAGTGTGCTCCCAACCCCCTTTCTGTTTAAAAGGCTCCGTTGAGCCAGCAAGCTGACGAGCTTTGGAGATGCACCTGTGTGCCTTTGAGTGGTACTGTGACCTAAGAGGAACTTGGCAGCATTTCCAGCAACCCCAGATGATTTCTTTTTTTGCTCTCTAATATTGCTGCTCTCTACTGAAGACGGCTCAACCCAGAAACACGTGTCTACAGATATACAGCAATGTCTGCACCAACTTTGGTGAAAAACTCCAGCTAATTTTGAAGTATGTTTGAACTGTGTACTGCATTTACCAGGATGCAATGGGGCAAACTGTGCTGGGACTGTGAGGCAGTGTGCTCCCAACCCCCTTTCTGTTTAAAAGGCTCCCTTAAGCCAGCAAGCTGAGGAGCTTTTGAAATGCACCTAGGTGCCTGTGAGTGGTACTGTGACCTAAGAGAAACTTGGCAGCATTTCCAGCAACCCCAGATGATTTCTCTTTTTTGCTCTCAAATACTGCTGCTCTCTACTAAAGATGGGCTCAACCCAGAAACACGTGTCTAGAGATATACAGCAATGTCTGCACCAACTTTGGTGAAAAACTCCAGCTAATTTTGAAGTAAGTTTGAACTGTGTACTGCATTTACCAGGATGCAATGGGGCAAACTGTGCTGGGACTGTGAGGCAGTGTGCTCCGAACCCCCTTTCTGTTTAAAAGGCTCCCTTGAGCCAGCAAGCTGACAAGCTTTGGAGATGCACCTGTGTGCCTGTGAGTGGTACTGTGACCTAAGAGGAACTTGGCAGCATTTCCAGCAACCCCGGATGATTTTTTTGTTTGCTCTCAAATACTGCTGCTCTCTACTGAAGACGGGCTCAACCCAGAAACACGTGTCTAGAGATATACAGCAGTGTGTGCAGCAACTTTTGTGAAAAACTCCAGCTAATTTTGAAGTAAGTTTGAACTGTGTACAGCATTTACCAGGATGCAATGGGGCAAACTGGGCTGGGACTGTGAGGCAGTGTGCTCCCAACACCCTTTCTGTTTAAAAGGCTCCCTTGAGCCAGCAAGCTGACAAGCTTTGGAGATGCACCTGTGTGCCTGTGAGTGGTACTGTGACCTAAGAGGAACTTGGAAGCATTTCCAGCAACCCCAGATTATTATCTTTTTTGCTCTCTAATACTGCTGCTCTCTACTGAAGACGGGCTTAACCCAGAAACACGTGTCTAGAGATATACAGCAATGTCTGCACCAACTTTGGTGAAAAACTCCAGCTAATTTTGAAGTAAGTTTGAACTGTGTACTGCATTTACCAGGATGCAATGGGGCAAACAGCTGGGACAGTGAGGCAGTGTGCTCCCAACCCCCTTTCTGTTTAAAAGGCTCCCTTAAGCCAGAAGGCTGACGAGCTTTGGCGATGCACCTATGTGTCTGTGAGTGGTACTGTGACCTAAGAGAAACTTGGCAGCATTTCCACCAACCCCAGATTATTATTTTTTGCTCTCTAATACTGCTGTTCTCTACTGAAGACGGGCTTTACCCAGAAACATGTGTCTAGAGATATACAGCAATGTCTGCACCAACTTTGGTGAAATACTCTAGCTAATTTTGAAGTAAGTTTGAACTGTGTACTACATTTACCAGGATGGAATGGGGCAAACTGTGCTGGGACTGTGAGGCAGTGTGCTCCCAACCCCCTTTCTGTTTAAAAAGCTCCCTTGAGCCAGCAAGCTGACGAGCTTTGGAGTTTCACCTGTGTGCCTGTGAGTAGTACTGTGACCTAAGAGGAACTTGGCAGCATTTCCAGCAATCCCAGATTATTTTTGTTTCGCTCTCTAATACTGCTGCTCCCGACTGCAGATGGGCTCAACCCAGAAACACGTGTCTAGAGATATACAGCATTGTATGCACCAACTTTGGTGAAAAACTCCAGTTAATTTTGAATTAAGTTTGAACTGTGTACTGCATTTACCAGAATGCAATGGGGCAAACTGTGCTGGGACTGTGAGGCAGTGTGCTCCCAACTCCCTTTCTGTTTAAAAGGCACCCTTGAACCAGCAAGCTGACGAGCTTTGGAGATGCACCTGTGTGCCTGTGAGTGGTACTGTGACCTAAGAGGAACTTGGCAGCATTTCCAGCATCCCCAGATGATTGTTTTTTTCCTCTCTAATACTGCTGCTCTCTACTGAAGACGGGCTCAACCCAGAAACACGTGTCTAGAGATATACAGCAATATCTGCACCAACTTTGGTAAAAAACTCCAGCTAATTTTGAAGTAAGTTTGAACTGTGTACTGCATTTACCAGGATGGAATGGGGCAAACTGTGCTGAGACTGTGAGGCAGTGTGCTCCCAACCCCCTTTCTGTTTAAAAGGCTCCCTTGAGCCAGCAAGCAGACGAGCTTTGGAGATGCTTGTTTGTATTCCTTTATTTCGGCAAAGTTTGCCATAAAAGATATCAATATACATATAGGTTCAAACTAAGATATCATTAGTTATATAATACAGTCAAACATTAGGAACAAGGAAGTAAGATGGCAGTGTCCCATGTACAACACAATATAGATACTATATTTTTTATAAATGAAAAAGCACCGCTACAAAGTTAAGTGTCCAATAGTTCGTTGAAGAGTATTAACTCGTTAGGCCGTTCACATTCATACAGACGCTGAATCGTGAATAATGATGAAAAGATATATGGAATTCAATGTTCCTTTAATAGTCCATATAAACACCAGCCAACGCGTTTCGTTCCGTTACCAGAACTTCTTCAGGGCTGTAAATCACAAAAGACATACAAAAACCACCATAAGTGCCACAACATAAAACCAGCATGTATGCGTACATACATACATTAGTGTTTAAAAACAATGCAATTCTATACAAACAGCGGCTATGGGAAACCTTTATCAATTTTTGTAAAAAATCTCTCCCCTATGGCTAAAAAGAAAATCATTTTTTACATACCAATTATTTTTCATCATATTTACATATCCCATATCGCATGTTGTTGACTGTATTTTTAAATTTACATTAAAATTCATACTTTGATTGTGTATATCAGCGTCATTCTTTTTCTACTAGTTCATTCTTTCATAATCACTTGTGGGAACTAATTTAGCATATAACACATTGATTTATAAGAAAAAATCAAGTCACTTTACGGGAAATGGCTTCTCCCCAAGCACATTGCAATTCAAGCTCGGAGGTCACGGAAGGACAATTCCTTCATGTAGTCATCACTATCATCATGTCAACATTGATATCAACTAAAGTATTGAGAGTAAACATTCCAGCACGGTTCGTTACCACATCACATATCTCCAAGTGTTTTCACCAAAATAGTTCGTCAGACTGAGAACCCACTGAAAGGAATGTGTGAATTCAAAAGAATGACGCTGATATACACAATCAAAGTATGAATTTTAATGTAAATTTAAAAATACAGTCAACAACATGCGATATGGGATATGTAAATATGATGAAAAATAATTGGTATGTAAAAAATGATTTTCTTTTTAGCCATAGGGGAGAGATTTTTTACAAAAATTGATAAAGGTTTCCCATAGCCGCTGTTTGTATAGAATTGCATTGTTTTTAAACACTAATGTATGTATGTACGCATACATGCTGGTTTTATGTTGTGGCACTTATGGTGGTTTTTGTATGTCTTTTGTGATTTACAGCCCTGAAGAAGTTCTGGTAACGGAACGAAACGCGTTGGCTGGTGTTTATATGGACTATTAAAGGAACATTGAATTCCATATATCTTTTCATCATTATTCACGATTCAGCGTCTGTATGAATGTGAACGGCCTAACGAGTTAATACTCTTCAACGAACTATTGGACACTTAACTTTGTAGCGGTGCTTTTTCATTTATAAAAAATATAGATTATTTCCAACTCTTTGGATATGCCCTTGGGGACAGGGGGCATTTGAAAATTGCACGCCAGTACATTAGAAATTAGCAACACAAATTATATTGGTGATCTTAGGATTGGTGCTTGGAACAGGAGTGGTCCACTGTCCGTAGCTCTGTTATATTAAGACAATATAGATACTAGACAGTTTATAAATATATAAATCTCTCATAACTACTATATCCGGGTAGGAAAATCTCTACAGGTGATAATAAAAGCAAATGATTTATCATTCAAATTGTATTAAAATCTTTCGCTTACGCCACATGGCTTCCAAGAATTTGGCAACAGCCAAGACAGTCACACTTGCTAAGTCTGTTTTAAAAATTCTGTACGCCTGCATACAATTTTTAAAACCCAAATTTTTACAATACGGTACGATCCAATGTCTTCTGGATTTAGAGTAAGCTGGACAGAAAAACAATATATGCAACTCGTTTTCCATGACACTGTCACAGCCAGGGCAATTTTTCGGAGTAGAAGAACTCCATTTGCTTGTTAAGCTACTGGTTGGAAGTGTTCCATACCTCCACTGCAAAAACTGTTTCCTAGTAGCACTGGGGTACATGTCATCTAAAACGTACTCAAATTGATAAACATCCTTGATCCTTAAAAATATTTCTGTAAGGGTGCCGATATGCGCATTCTGTATAGAAACCATAAGTTTATGTTCATGGTACAGTTTTGCTAGATTCTTACGTGTAACACCGGAGCAAGCAGACTCCGGCTCGGACCATAATGAATGGAGCCCCAGTTTCCCAAGTTTGTTTCTTACATAAATGAGCCACGGCATTTTCCCCGCATTTGAAAGGCTTAGGATTTCCCGTAGCTCCGTCCTATAATTACGAAGCTCTGGAGTTGTCCAGAGCCTCTGCCAATAAGCTAGAGGTTTGAGACCCAAGTCTTCATCAAGCGGTCTGAGACCAAGATCAAGCCTCAGGGGCATGAGAGGTGTACTTTGGGGTAGAGCTAAGAGTTGCCTGAGAAATGTATTTTCAGTAACAACCAACTCATGTCTACTCACATGACTCCAGAGTTCTCCACCGTAGTTACCGCACCCCTGGCCTGGAGTCTATAGATTTCAAGTGGTGGGCCGATCAGTTTAACTGTAGATTTATTGTTGTTTGCCAGCCTGATTATACCCCCCACTACTTGGGCCAATTTAAGTTGGGATCTGATTACATGGTGGGTCCAGGTCATATTTTCATTAATAGTCACCCCCAGGTATTCAAAGGTATGCACCCTTTCTAATCTGGTCAAGCCAATACTAGGGTTTGGGCGTGTTGTTGATGGAGGGTTAAAAATCATTAACTTGGTCTTAAGAGCATTAATCTCCAGGCCATGCTGATGACAGAATGCCCCAAAACCGTCGAGAACACGTTGAATCCCCATAGGGGATTTAGACAGCAGCAGGGTGTCGTCCGTGAACATAATCGCTGGCACCCTGCTGCCTGCAAGCTTTGGGGCATCAATATCCGCCACCGCATTCAGGTGGCCAATTACCCCGTTGACATAGAGGCAGAACAGGGTCGGTGCCAAAACAAAACCCTGTCTCACTCCCCTGTCAACGGGGAATCTCTTCGAAAGTGCGCCGTTCTTGCCGCACCTCACCTGTGCAAAATTATCAGCATGGAGCCGCCTGATTATGTTTAAGAGGTAGGGAGGGATGCCCAGGTCAGACAGTACAGACCACAGTTTCCCCCGCGGGACTAGATCAAAGGCCGCACAGAGGTCTACAAACACGGTATAAAGGCTACCCCCTTCAATCTTCACCGTTTTCCAACATAGCAGGGTCAAATGAAAAACCTGGTCCATGGTTGATATATTTTTCCTGAAGCCTGCCTGGTACGGGCTCAGAGCTGCATGCTCTTCAATCCAGTCCAATAGGCAGTTTAAGATCAGCCTCGCAAAAATCTTTTGCGGTACATCTATGAGGCTGATAGGCCGGTAGTGGCCGGAAGTAGAGGTGAACCCTTTTTAAAGATGGGGACAATCTCTGCCCCCAGCCAAGTACCTGGCACCGCCATCCCCCCCAGAACTGCATTGAAAATGACCGTCAGATAAGGGACCCATACCTTGGGTTCATATTTGAAAAGATCTCCAAGGACTTTATCCAAGCCTTGAGCCTTTTCTGCTGCGAGTTTCGAGATTACTGCAGTAACCTCCTCCTCCAAGAAATCGTCCTGGACATACTGGAAAGTAAAACAAGGAAAAGCACCCTCTGCTGCCCCATCTAGATCGATGTTGGCAGCATTTCCAGCATCCCCAGATGATTTTTTTTTTTTTGCTCTCTAATACTGCTGCTCTCTACTGAAAACGGGCTCAACCCAGAAACACGTGTCTAGAGATACACAGCAATGTTTGCACAAACTTTGGTGAAAAACTCCAGCTAATTTTGAAGTAAGTTTGAACTGTGTACTGCATTTACCAGGCTGCAATGGGGCAAACTGTGCTGGGACTGTGAGGCAGTGTGCTCCCAACCCCCTTTCTGTTTAAAAGGCTCCCTTGAGCCAGCAAGCTGACAAGCTTTGGAGATGCACCTGTGTGCCTGTGAGTGGTACTGTGACCTAAGAAGAACTTGGTATAATTTCCAGTAACCCCAGATGATTTCTTTTTTTGGTCTCTAATACTGCTGCTCTCTACTGAAGACGGGCTCAACCCAGAAACACGTGTCTAGAGATATACAGCAATGTCTGCACCAACTTTGGTGAAAAACTCCAGCTAATTTTGAAGTAAATTTGAACTGTGTACTACATTTACCAGGATGCAATGGGGCAAACTGTGCTGGGACTGTGAGGCAGTGTGCTCCGAACCCCCTTTCTGTTTAAAAGGCTCTCTTGAGCCAGCAAGCTGATGAGCTTTGGAGATGCACCTGTGTGCCTCTGAGTGGTACTGTGACCTAAGAGAAACTTGGCAGCATTTCCAGCAACCCCAGATGATTTTTTGTTGCTCCCCAATACTGCTGCTCTCTACTGAAGATGGGCTCAACCCAGAAACACGTGTCTAGAGCTATTCAGCAATGTCTGCACCAACTTTGGTGAAAAACTCCAGCTAATTTTGAAGTAAGTTTGAACTGTGAACTGCATTTACCAGGAGGCAATGCGGCAATCTGTGCTGGGACTGGGAGGCATTGTGCTTCCAACCCCCTTTCTGAAGCTGTGTATCTAGCCCGGGGTATTTCGGACCACTCGCCTTTGCTGGTCTGGCTGGGAGGGAGGCCGCGACCACAGACAGGTGGCTGGAGACTGACACAATGGGACCTACGAAACAGAGGGTATCCTGGGAGAAACGGAAAGTCCAGGAGGAGTTGTGCGCACTGGAAACTAAAATTGTAGGCCTTGAACAACAGCACTTGATTGACGGAGAACCGCAGCAACAGTATAGGGACCTGGCCACCAATGAGGCAAAGGCATAGGCACTTGCAACCCTGCATAGGTTATACGACGTCGGGGACAAATCTGGAAAGTTCCTGGCTCCTAGCTTGGCTGAGTCGCAGAGAGAGAGATGCACGATGGGTAGAGGGAGTGACTGATAGGCAGGGACGATTGCAGAGGGGAGACCCCCAGATAGCCCAGGTGTTTGCCTCCTATTTCCAGTATTTTTATGCGGCTCGGGACCTGGGAGATACTGGCGACATAGCGGCCTACCTGGCTGAGATCCACACCCCAGTCGGAACTGATGAAGACAAAGAAACCCTTGAGGCCGATATCACGGCCATGGAAATAAGGGAAGCGATAACTAGGCTCCGGCCAGGGAAGGCTCCAGCACAAATGGGCTTCCAGCGGGATTCTTTAAGAAAGGAGCTGACCTTTTAATTCCCCACCTTCTGGCGATGTATGGAGACGCATCCCAAGACGGTGAGCTCCCGCCAGACCTGAGAATGGCCAAAATTGTACTGATATATAAACAGGGCAGGCCTCCAGAACCCTGTGAGTCGAACACACCGAATTCTCCTCAATGTGGAGGCCAAGCTGCTGGCTACGGTTCTGGCCCTCCGCTTACACCAGGTGATCTCCGGATTGGTGCACCAGGACCAGACAGGGTTCCTACCGGCTAGGGATGCAAGGCAAAACCTCCGACGGACCCATAACTGGCTATGGAGGTGCAGCACAGGAAAGACCCACATATGTTCCTCTCCCTAGATGCCTAGATGCCGAGAAGGCGTTTTATGCAGTCCACTGGAACTTTTTGGAAGCAACATTGATCAAGTTCGGTGTCGGCCCCAATTTTCGAAGATGGGTAGGTCTATTGTATTGTTTACCAGGATGCAATGGGGCAAACAGCTGGGACAGTGAGGCAGTGTGCTCCCAACCCCCTTTCTGTTTAAAAGGCTCCCTTGAGCCAGAAGGCTGACGAGCTTTGGCGATGCACCAATGTGTCTGTGAGTGGTAATGTGACCTAAGAGAAACTTGGCAGCATTTCCACCAACCCCAGATTATTATTTTTTGCTCTCTAATACTGCTGTTCTCTACTGAAGACGGGCTTTACCCAGAAACACGTGTCTAGAGATATACAGCAATGTCTGCACCAACTTTGGTGAAAAACTCCAGCTAATTTTGAAGTAAATTTGAACTGTGTACTGCATTTACCAGGATGCAATGGGGCAAACTGTGCTGGGACTGTGAGGCAGTGTGCTCCCCACTCCCTTTCTGTTTAAAAGGCACCCTTGAACCAGCAAGCTGACGAGCTTTGGAGATGCACCTGTGTGCCTGTGAGTGGTACTGTGACCTAAGAGGAACTTGGCAGCATTTCCAGCATCCCCAGATGATTGTTTTTTTCCTCTCTAATACTGCTGCTCTCTACTGAAGACGGGCTCAACCCAGAAACACGTGTCTAGAGATATACAGCAATATCTGCACCAACTTTGGTGAAAAACTCCAGCTAATTTTGAAGTAAGTTTGAACTGTGTACTGCATTTACCAGGATGGAATGGGGCAAACTGTGCTGAGACTGTGAGGCAGTGTGCTCCCAACCCCCTTTCTGTTTAAAAGGCTCCCTTGAGCCAGCAAGCAGACGAGCTTTGGAGATGCTTGTTTGTATTCCTTTATTTCGGCAAAGTTTGCCATAAAAGATATCAATATACATATAGGTTCAAACTAAGATATCATTAGTTATATAATACAGTCAAACATTAGGAACAAGGAAGTAAGATGGCAGTGTCCCATGTACAACACAATATAGATACTAGACAGTTTATAAATATATAAATCTCTCATAACTACTATATCCGGGTAGGAAAATCTCTACAGGTGATAATAAAAGCAAATGATTTATCATTCAAATTGTATTAAAATCTTTCGCTTACGCCACATGGCTTCCAAGAATTTGGCAACAGCCAAGACAGTCATACTTGCTAAGTCTGTTTTAAAAATTCTGTACGCCTGCATAAAATTTTTAAAACCCAAATGTTTACAATACGGTACGATCCAATGTCTTCTGGATTTAGAGTAAGCTGGACAGAAAAACAATATATGCAACTCGTTTTCCATGACACTGTCACAGCCAGGGCAATTTTTCGGAGTAGGAGAACTCCATTTGCTTGTTAAGCTCCTGGTTGGAAGTGTTCCATACCTCCACTGCAAAAACTGTTTCCTAGTAGCACTGGGATACATGTCATCTAAAACGTACTCAAATTGATAAACATCCTTGATCCTTAAAAATATTTCTGTAAGGGTGCCGATCTGCGCATTCTATATAGAAACCATAAGTTTATGTTCATGGTACAGTTTTGCTAGATTCTTACGTGTAACACCGGAGCAAGCAGACTCCGGCTCGGACCATAATGAATGGAGCCCCAGTTTCCCAAGTTTGTTTCTTACATAAATGAGTGACGGCATTTTCCCCGCATTTGGAAGGCTTAGGATTTCCCATAGCTCCGTCCTATAATTACGAAGCTCTGGAGTTGTCCAGAGCCTCTGCCAATAAGCTAGAGGTTTGAGACCCAAGTCTTCATCAAGCGGTCTGAGACCAAGATCAAGCCTCAGGGGCATGAGAGGTGTACTTTGGGGTAGAGCTAAGAGTTGCCTGAGAAATGTATTTTCAGTAACAACCAACTCATGTCTACTCACATGACCCCAGAGTTCTCCACCGTAGTTACCGCACCCCTGGCCTGGAGTCTATAGATTTCAAGTGGTGGGCCGATCAGTTTAACTGTAGATTTATTGTTGTTTGCCAGCCTGATTATACCCCCCACTACTTGGGCCAATTTAAGTTGGGATCTGATTACTTGGTGGGTCCAGGTCATATTTTCATTAATAGTCACCCCCAGGTATTCAAAGGTATGCACCCTTTCTAATCTGGTCAAGCCAATACTAGGGTTTGGGGGTGTTGTTGATGGAGGGTTAAAAATCATTAACTTGGTCTTAAGAGCATTAATCTCCAGGCCATGCTGATGACAGAATGCCCCAAAACCGTCGAGAACACGTTGAATCCCCATAGGGGATTTAGACAGCAGCAGGGTGCCGTCCGTGAACATAATCGCTGGCACCCTGCTGCCTGCAAGCTTTAGGGCATCACTATCCGCCACCGCATTCAGGTGGCCAATTACCCCGTTGACATAGAGGCAGAACAGGGTCGGTGCCAAAACAAAACCCTGTCTCACCCCCCTGTCAACGGGGAATCTCTTCGAAAGTGCGCCGTTCTTGCCGCACCTCACCTGTGCAAAATTATCAGCATGGAGCCGCCTGATTATGTTTAAGAGGTAGGGAGGGATGCCCAGGTCAGACAGTACAGACCACAGTTTCCCCCGCGGGACTAGATCGAATGCCGCACAGAGGTCTACAAACACGGTATAAAGGCTACCCCCTTCAATCTTCACCGTTTTCCAACATAGCAGGGTCAAATGAAAAACCTGGTCCATTGTTGATATATTTTTCCTGAACCCTGCCTGGTAAGGGCTCAGAGCGGCATGCTCTTCAATCCAGTCCAATAGGCAGTTTAAGATCAGCCTCGCAAAAATCTTTTGCGGTACATCTATGAGGCTGATAGGCCGGTAGTGGCCGGAAGTAGAGGTGAACCCTTTTTAAAGATGGGGACAATCTCTGCCCCCAGCCAAGTACCGGGCACCGCCATCCCCCCCAGAACTGCATTGAAAATGACCGTCAGATAAGGGACCCATACCTTGGGTTCATATTTGAAAAGATCTCCAAGGAGTTTATCCAAGCCTTGATCCTTTTCTGCTGCGAGTTTCGAGATGACTGCAGTAACCTCCTCCTCCAAGAAATCGTCCTGGACATACTGGAAAGTAAAACAAGGAAAAGCACCCTCTACTGCTACCATCTAGATCAATGTTGGCAGCATTTCCAGCATCCCCAGATGATTTTTTTTTGCTCTCTAATACTGCTGCTCTCTACTGAAGACGGGCTCAACCCAGAAACACGTGTCTAGAGATACACAGCAATGTTTGCACAAACTTTGGTGAAAAACTCCAGCTAATTTTGAAGTAAGTTTGAACTGTGTACTGCATTTACCAGGCTGCAATGGGGCAAACTGTGCTGGGACTGTGAGGCAGTGTGCTCCCAACCCCCTTTCTGTTTAAAAGGCTCCCTTGAGCCAGCAAGCTGACAAGCTTTGGAGATGCACCTGTGTGCCTGTGAGTGGTACTGTGACCTAAGAGGAACTTGGTATAATTTCCAGTAACCCCAGATGATTTCTTTTTTTGGTCTCTAATACTGCTGCTCTCTACTGAAGACGGGCTCAACCCAGAAACACGTGTCTAGAGATATACAGCAATGTCTGCACCAACTTTGGTGAAAAACTCCAGCTAATTTTGAAGTAAATTTGAACTGTGTACTGCATTTACCAGGATGCAATGGGGCAAACTGTGCTGGGACTGTGAGGCAGTGTGCTCTGAACCCCCTTTCTGTTTAAAAGGCTCTCTTGAGCCAGCAAGCTGATGAGCTTTGGAGATGCACCTGTGTGCCTCTGAGTGGTACTGTGACCTAAGAGAAACTTGGCAGCATTTCCAGCAACCCCAGATGATTTTTTGTTGCTCCCCAATACTGCTGCTCTCTACTGAAGATGGACTCAACCCAGAAACACGTGTCTAGAGCTATTCAGCAATGTCTGCACCAACTTTGGTGAAAAACTCCAGCTAATTTTGAAGTAAGTTTGAACTGTGAACTGCATTTACCAGGAGGCAATGCGGCAATCTGTGCTGGGACTGGGAGGCAGTGTGCTTCCAACCGCCTTCTGAAGCTGTGTATCTAGCCCGGGGTATTTCGGACCACTCGCCTTTGCTGGTCTGGCTGGGAGGGAGGCCGCGACCACAGACAGGTGGCTGGAGACTGACACAATGGGACCTACGAAACAGAGGGTATCCTGGGAGAAACGGAAAGTCCAGGAGGAGTTGTGCGCACTGGAAACTAAAATTGTAGGCCTTGAACAACAGCACTTGATTGACGGAGAACCGCAGCAACAGTATAGGGACCTGGCCACCAATGAGGCAAAGGCATAGGCACTTGCAACCCTGCACAGGTTATACGACGTCGGGGACAAATCTGGAAAGTTCCTGGCTCCTGGCTTGGCTGAGTCGCAGAGAGAGAGATGCACGATGGGTAGAGGGAGTGACTGATAGGCAGGGACGATTGCAGAGGGGAGACCCCCAGATAGCCCAGGTGTTTGCCTCCTATTTCCAGTATTTTTATGCGGCTCGGGACCTGGGAGATACTGGCGACATAGCGGCCTACCTGGCTGAGATCCACACCCCAGTCGTAACTGATGAAGACAAAGAAACCCTTGAGGCCGATATCACGGCCATGGAAATAAGGGAAGCGATAACTAGGCTCTGGCCAGGGAAGGCTCCAGCACAAATGGGCTTCCAGCGGAATTCTTTAAGAAAGGAGCTGACCTTTTAATTCCCCACCTTCTGGCGATGTATGGAGACGCATCCCAAGACGGTGAGCTCCCGCCAGACCTGAGAATGGCCAAAATTGTACTGATATATAAACAGGGCAGGCCTCCAGAACCCTGTGAGTCGAACACACCGAATTCTCCTCAATGTGGAGGCCAAGCTGCTGGCTACGGTTCTGGCCCTCCGCTTACACCAGGTGATCTCCGGATTGGTGCACCAGGACCAGACAGGGTTCCTACCGGCTAGGGATGCAAGGCAAAACCTCCGACGGACCCATAACTGGCTATGGAGGTGCAGCACAGGAAAGACCCACATATGTTCCTCTCCCTAGATGCCTAGATGCCGAGAAGGCGTTTTATGCAGTCCACTGGAACTTTTTGGAAGCAACATTGATCAAGTTCGGTGTCGGCCCCAATTTTCGAAGATGGGTAGGTCTATTGTATCGTTTACCAGGATGCAATGGGGCAAACAGCTGGGACAGTGAGGCAGTGTGCTCCCAACCCCCTTTCTGTTTAAAAGGCTCCCTTGAGCCAGAAGGCTGACGAGCTTTGGCGATGCACCAATGTGTCTGTGAGTGGTAATGTGACCTAAGAGAAACTTGGCAGCATTTCCACCAACCCCAGATTATTATTTTTTGTTCTCTAATACTGCTGTTCTCTACTGAAGATGGGCTTTACCCAGAAACATGTGTCTAGAGATATACAGCAATGTCTGCACCAACTTTGGTGAAAAACTCTAGCTAATTTTGAAGTAAGTTTGAACTGTGTACTACATTTACCAGGATGGAATGGGGCAAACTGTGCTGGGACTGTGAGGCAGTGTGCTCCCAACCCCCTTTCTGTTTAAAAGGCTCCCTTGAGCCAGCAAGCTGACGAGCTTTGGAGTTGCACCTGTGTGCCTGTGAGTAGTACTGTGACCTAAGAGGAACTTGGCAGCATTTCCAGCAATCCCAGATTATTTTTGTTTCGCTCTCTAACACTGCTGCTCCCGACTGCAGATGGGCTCAACCCAGAAACACGTGTCTAGAGATATACAGCATTGTATGCACCAACTTTGGTGAAAAACTCCAGTTAATTTTGAATTAAGTTTGAACTGTGTACTGCATTTACCAGAATGCAATGGGGCAAACTGTGCTGGGACTGTGAGGCAGTGTGCTCCCAACTCCCTTTCTGTTTAAAAGGCACCCTTGAACCAGCAAGCTGACGAGCTTTGGAGATGCACCTGTGTGCTTGTGAGGGGTACTGTGACCGAAGAGGAACTTGGCAGCATTTCCAGCATCCCCAGATGATTGTTTTTTTCCTCTCTAATACTGCTGCTCTCTACTGAAGACGGGCTCAACCCAGAAACACGTGTGTAGAGATATACAGCAATATCTGCACCAACTTTGGTGAAAAACTCCAGATAATTTTGAAGTAAGTTTGAACTGTGTACTGCATTTACCAGGATGGAATGGGGCAAACTGTGCTGAGACTGTGAGGCAGTGTGCTCCCAACCCCCTTTCTGTTTAAAAGGCTCCCTTGAGCCAGCAAGCAGACGAGCTTTGGAGATGCTTGTTTGTATTCCTTTATTTCGGCAAAGTTTGCCATAAAAGATATCAATATACATATAGGTTCAAACTAAGATATCATTAGTTATATAATACAGTCAAACATTAGGAACAAGGAAGTAAGATGGCAGTGTCCCATGTACAACACAATATCGATACTAGACAGTTTATAAATATATAAATCTCTCATAACTACTATATCCGGGTAGGAAAATCTCTACAGGTGATAATAAAAGCAAATGATTTATCATTCAAATTGTATTAAAATCTTTCGCTTACGCCACATGGCTTCCAAGAATTTGGCAAGAGCCAAGACAGTCACACTTGCTAATTTTTTTTTTTTAATTCTGTACGCCTGCATACAATTTTTAAAACCCAAATGTTTACAATACGGTACGATCCAATGTCTTCTGGATTTAGAGTAAGCTGGACAGAAAAACAATATATGCAACTCGTTTTCCATGACACTGTCACAGCCAGGGCAATTTTTCGGAGTAGAAGAACTCCATTTGCTTGTTAAGCTCCTGGTTGGAAGTGTTCCATACCTCCACTGCAAAAACTGTTTCCTAGTAGCACTGGGATACATGTCATCTAAAACGTACTCAAATTGATAAACATCCTTGATCCTTAAAAATATTTCTGTAAGGGTGCCGATCTGCGCATTCTGTATAGAAACCATAAGTTTATGTTCATGGTACAGTTTTGCTAGATTCTTACGTGTAACACCGGAGCAAGCAGACTCCGGCTCGGACCATAATGAATGGAGCCCCAGTTTCCCAAGTTTGTTTCTTACATAAATGAGCCACGGCATTTTCCCCGCATTTAGAAGGCTTAGGATTTCCCGTAGCTCCGTCCTATAATTACGAAGCTCTGGAGTTGTCCAGAGCCTCTGCCAATAAGCTAGAGGTTTGAGACCCAAGTCTTCATCAAGCGGTCTGAGACCAAGATCAAGCCTCATGGGCATGAGAGGTGTACTTTGGGGTAGAGCTAAGAGTTGCCTGAGAAATGTATTTTCAGTAACAACCAACTCATGTCTACTCACATGACCCCAGAGTTCTCCACCGTAGTTACCGCACCCCTGGCCTGGAGTCTATAGATTTCAAGTGGTGGGCCGATCAGTTTAACTGTAGATTTATTGTTGTTTGCCAGCCTGATTATACCCCCCACTACTTGGGCCAATTTAAGTTGGGATCTGATTACATGGTGGGTCCAGGTCATATTTTCATTAATAGTCACCCCCAGGTATTCAAAGGTATGCACCCTTTCTAATCTGGTCAAGCCAATACTAGGGTTTGGGCGTGTTGTTGATGGAGGGTTAAAAATCATTAACTTGGTCTTAAGAGCATTAATCTCCAGGCCATGCTCATGACAGAATGCCCCAAAACCGTCGAGAACACGTTGAATCCCCATAGGGGATTTAGACAGCAGCAGGGTGTCGTCCGTGAACATAATCGCTGGCACCCTGCTGCCTGCAAGCTTTGGGGCATCACTATCCGCCATCGCATTCAGGTGGCCAATTACCCCGTTGACATAGAGGCAGAACAGGGTCGGTGCCAAAACAAAACCCTGTCTCACCCCCCTGTCAACGGGGAATCTCTTCGAAAGTACGCCGTTCTTGCCCCACCTCACCTGTGCAAAATTATCAGCATGGAGCCGCCTGATTATGTTTAAGAGGTAGGGAGGGATGCCCAGGTCAGACAGTACAGACCACAGTTTCCCCCGCGGGACTAGATTGAAGGCCGCACAGAGGTCTACAAACACGGTATAAAGGCTACCCCCTTCAATCTTCACCGTTTTCCAACATAGCAGGGTCAAATGAAAAACCTGGTCCATGGTTGATATGTTTTTCCTGAAGCCTGCCTGGTACGGGCTCAGAGCTGCATGCTCTTCAATCCAGTCCAATAGGCAGTTTAAGATCAGCCTCGCAAAAATCTTTTGCGGTACATCTATGAGGCTGATAGGCCGGTAGTAGCCGGAAGTAGAGGTGAACCCTTTTTAAAGATGGGGACAATCTCTGCCCCCAGCCAAGTACCGGGCACCGCCATCCCCCCCAGAACTGCATTGAAAATGACCGTCAGATAAGGGACCCATACCTTGGGTTCATATTTGAAAAGATCTCCAAGGAGTTTATCCAAGCCTTGAGTCTTTTCTGCTGCGAGTTTCGAGATTACTGCAGTAACCTCCTGCTCCAAGAAATCGTCCTGGACATACTGGAAAGTAAAACAAGGAAAAGCACCCTCTACTGCCCCATCTAGATCGATGTTGGCAGCATTTCCAGCATCCCCAGATGATTTTTTTTTGCTCTCTAATACTGCTGCTCTCTACTGAAGACGGGCTCAACCCAGAAACACGTGTCTAGAGATACACAGCAATGTTTGCACAAACTTTGGTGAAAAACTCCAGCTAATTTTGAAGTAAGTTTGAACTGTGTACTGCATTTACCAGGCTGCAATGGGGCAAACTGTGCTGGGACAGTGAGGCAGTGTGCTCCCAACCCCCTTTCTGTTTAAAAGGCTCCCTTGAGCCAGCAAGCTGACAAGCTTTGGAGATGCACCTGTGTGCCTGTGAGTGGTACTGTGACCTAAGAGGAACTTGGTATAATTTCCAGTAACCCCAGATGATTTCTTTTTTTGGTCTCTAATACTGCTGCTCTCTACTGAAGACGGGCTCAACCCAGAAACACGTGTCTAGAGATATACAGCAATGTCTGCACCAACTTTGGTGAAAAACTCCAGCTAATTTTGAAGTAAATTTGAACTGTGTACTGCATTTACCAGGATGCAATGGGGCAAACTGTGCTGGGACTGTGAGGCAGTGTGCTCCGAACCCCCTTTCTGTTTAAAAGGCTCTCTTGAGCCAGCAAGCTGATGAGCTTTGGAGATGCACCTGTGTGCCTCTGTAAATGTAGTATACTTGTAAAGTGCACAGCTGCCCAAGCAACGGGGCGTCCCGGCGCTGTATAACTCTGGGGAACCCGTCCTGGCTTTCCCTGTGGGATGGTCCCTTGCTGGGAGTCCCCAAGGTGGAGCCAGGCATCCCCGGAATTGGTGGGGCCGTTGGGGAGATTAGGCAAGCTAATGCCCAGAGTTGCCGTGTGGAACCCCTGATTAGAGTAAGCACCGAAGCGAGAATTATCAAGTCTGCTGACCAAGATCCACGACCCTGCCGCGTCGGGAATTGAACCCTGGTCCCAGGCTGACTTCTGCTCTCAGGCCTGCCGCCTCTAACCAGTGAGCCACACTACTCCACTTCTGCCTCTGAGTGGTACTGTGACCTAAGAGAAACTTGGCAGCATTTCCAGCAACCCCAGATGATTTTTTGTTGCTCCCCAATACTGCTGCTCTCTACTGAAGATGGGCTCAACCCAGAAACACGTGTCTAGAGCTATTCAGCAATGTCTGCACCAACTTTGGTGAAAAACTCCAGCTAATTTTGAAGTAAGTTTGAACTGTGAACTGCATTTACCAGGAGGCAATGCGGCAATCTGTGCTGGGACTGGGAGGCAGTGTGCTTCCAACCCCCTTTCTGAAGCTGTGTATCTAGCCCGGGGTATTTCGGACCACTCGCCTTTGCTGGTCTGGCTGGGAGGGAGGCCGCGACCACAGACAGGTGGCTGGAGACTGACACAATGGGACCTACGAAACAGAGGGTATCCTGGGAGAAACGGAAAGTCCAGGAGGAGTTGTGCGCACTGGAAACTAAAATTGTAGGCCTTGAACAACAGCACTTGATTGACGGAGAACCGCAGCAACAGTATAGGGACCTGGCCACCAATGAGGCAAAGGCATAGGCACTTGCAACCCTGCACAGGTTATACGACGTCGGGGACAAATCTGGAAAGTTCCTGGCTTGGCTGAGTCGCAGAGAGAGAGATGCACGATGGGTAGAGGGAGTGACTGATAGGCAGGGACGATTGCAGAGGGGAGACCCCCAGATAGCCCAGGTGTTTGCCTCCTATTTCCAGTATTTTTATGCGGCTCGGGACCTGGGAGATACTGGCGACATAACGGCCTACCTGGCTGAGATCCACACCCCAGTCGTAACTGATGAAGACAAAGAAACCCTTGAGGCCGATATCACGGCCATGGAAATAAGGGAAGCGATAACTAGGCTCCGGCCAGGAAAGGCTCCAGCCCAAATGGGCTTCCAGCGGAATTCTTTAAGAAAGGAGCTGACCTTTTAATTCCCCACCTTCTGGCGATGTATGGAGACGCATCCCAAGACGGTGAGCTCCCGCCAGACCTGAGAATGGCCAAAATTGTACTGATATATAAACAGGGCAGGCCTTCAGAACCCTGTGAGTCGAACACACCGAATTCTCCTCAATGTGAAGGCCAAGCTGCTGGCTACGGTTCTGGCCCTCCGCTTATACCAGGTGATCTCCGGATTGGTGCACCAGGACCAGACAGGGTTCCTACCGGCTAGGGATGCTAGGCAAAACCTCAGACGGACCCATAACTGGCTATGGAGGTGCAGCACAGGAAAGACCCACATATGTTCCTCTCCCTAGATGCCTAGATGCCGAGAAGGCGTTTTATGCAGTCCACTGGAACTTTTTGGAAGCAACATTGATCAAGTTCGGTGTCGGCCCCAATTTTCGAAGATGGGTAGGTCTATTGTATCGTTTACCAGGATGCAATGGGGCAAACAGCTGGGACAGTGAGGCAGTGTGCTCCCAACCCCCTTTCTGTTTAAAAGGCTCCCTTGAGCCAGAAGGCTGACGAGCTTTGGCGATGCACCAATGTGTCTGTGAGTGGTACTGTGACCTAAGAGAAACTTGGCAGCATTTCCACCAATCCCAGATTATTTTTGTTTCGCTCTCTAATACTGCTGCTCCCGACTGCAGATGGGCTCAACCCAGAAACACGTGTCTAGAGATATACAGCATTGTATGCACCAACTTTGGTGAAAAACTCCAGTTAATTTTGAATTAAGTTTGAACTGTGTACTGCATTTACCAGAATGCAATGGGGCAAACTGTGCTGGGACTGTGAGGCAGTGTGCTCCCAACTCCCTTTCTGTTTAAAAGGCACCCTTGAACCAGCAAGCTGACGAGCTTTGGAGATGCATCTGTGTGCCTGTGAGTGGTACTGTGACCTAAGAGGAACTTGGCAGCATTTCCAGCATCCCCAGATGATTGTTTTTTTCCTCTCTAATACTGCTGCTCTCTACTGAAGACGGGCTCAACCCAGAAACACGTGTCTAGAGATATACAGCAATATCTGCAGCAACTTTGGTGAAAAACTCCAGCTAATTTTGAAGTAAGTTTGAACTGTGTACTGCATTTACCAGGATGGAATGGGGCAAACTGTGCTGAGACTGTGAGGCAGTGTGCTCCCAACCCCCTTTCTGTTTAAAAGGCTCCCTTGAGCCAGCAAGCAGACGAGCTTTGGAGATGCTTGTTTGTATTCCTTCATTTCGGCAAAGTTTGCCATAAAAGATATCAATATACATATAGGTTCAAACTAAGATATCATTAGTTATATAATACAGTCAAACGTTAGGAACAAGGAAGTAAGATGGCAGTGTCCCATGTACAACACAATATAGATACTAGACAGTTTATAAATATATAAATCTCTCATAACTACTATATCCGGGTAGGAAAATCTCTACAGGTGATAATAAAAGCAAATAATTTATCATTCAAATTGTATTAAAATCTTTCGCTTACGCCACATGGCTTCCAAAAATTTGGCAACAGCCAAGACAGTCACACTTGCTAAGTCTGTTTTAATAATTCTGTACGCCTGCATACAATTTTTAAAACCCAAATGTTTACAATACGGTACGATCCAATGTCTTCTGGATTTAGAGTAAGCTGGACAGAAAAACAATATATGCAACTCGTTTTCCATGACACTGTCACAGCCAGGGCAATTTTTCGGAGTAGAAGAACTCCATTTGCTTGTTAAGCTCCTGGTTGGAAGTGTTCCATACCTCCACTGCAAAAACTGTTTCCTAGTAGCACTGGGATACATGTCATCTAAAACGTACTCAAATTGATTAACATCCTTGATCCTTAAAAATATTTCTGTAAGGGTGCCGATCTGCGCATTCTGTATAGAAACCATAAGTTAATGTTCATGGTACAGTTTTGCTAGATTCTTACGTGTAACACCGGAGCAAGCAGACTCCGGTTCGGACCATAATGAATGGAGCCCCAGTTTCCCAAGTTTGTTTCTTACATAAATGAGCCACGGCATTTTCCCCGCATTTGGAAGGTTTAGGATTCCCCGTAGCTCCGTCCTATAATTACGAAGCTCTGGAGTTGTCCAGAGCCTCTGCCAATAAGCTAGAGGTTTGAGACCCAAGTCTTCATCAAGCGGTCTGAGACCAAGATCAAGCCTCAGGGGCATGAGAGGTGTACTTTGGGGTAGAGCTAAGAGTTGCCTGAGAAATGTATTTTCAGTAACAACCAACTCATGTCTACTCACATGACCCCAGAGTTCTCCACCGTAGTTACCGCACCCCTGGCCTGGAGTCTATAGATTTCAAGTGGTGGGCCGATCAGTTTAACTGTAGATTTATTGTTGTTTGCCAGCCTGATTATACCCCCCACTACTTGGGCCAATTTAAGTTGGGATCTGATTACATGGTGGGTCCAGGTCATATTTTCATTAATAGTCACCCCCAGGTATTCAAAGGTAGGCACCCTTTCTAATCTGGTCAAGCCTATACTAGGGTTTGGGCGTGTTGTTGATGGAGGGTTAAAAATCATTAACTTGGTCTTAAGAGCATTAATCTCCAGGCCATGCTCATGACAGAATGCCCCAAAACCGTCGAGAACACGTTGAATCCCCATAGGGGATTTAGACAGCAGCAGGGTGTCGTCCGTGAACATAATCGCTGGCACCCTGCTGCCTGCAAGCTTTGGGGCATCACTATCCGCCACCGCATTCAGGTGGCCAATTACCCCGTTGACATAGAGGCAGAACAGGGTCGGTGCCAAAACACAACCCTGTCTCACCCCCCTGTCAACGGGGAATCTCTTCGAAAGTGCGCCGTTCTTGCCGCACCTCACCTGTGCAAAATTATCAGCATGGAGCCGCCTGATTATGTTTAAGAGGTAGGGAGGGATGCCCAGGTCAGACAGTACAGACCACAGTTTCCCCCGCGGGACTAGATCGAAGGCCGCACAGAGGTCTACAAACACGGTATAAAGGCTACCCCCTTCAATCTTCACCGTTTTCCAACATAGCAGGGTCAAATGAAAAACCTGGTCCATTGTTGATATATTTTTCCTGAACCCTGCCTGGTAAGGGCTCAGAGCTGCATGCTCTTCAATCCAGTCCAATAGGCAGTTTAAGATCAGCCTCGCAAAAATCTTTTGCGGTACATCTATGAGGCTGATAGGCCGGTAGTGGACGGAAGTAGAGGTGAACCCTTTTTAAAGATGGGGACAATCTCTGCCCCCAGCCAAGTACCGGGCACCGCCATCCCCCCCAGAACTGCATTGAAAATGACCGTCAGATAAGGGACCCATACCTTGGGTTCATATTTGAAAAGATCTCCAAGGAGTTTATCCAAGCCTTGAGCCTTTTCTGCTGCGAGTTTCGAGATTACTGCAGTAACCTCCTCCTCCAAGAAATCGTCCTGGACATACTGGAAAGTAAAACAAGGAAAAGCACCCTCTACTGCCCCATCTAGATCGATGTTGGCAGTATTTCCAGCATCCCCAGATGATTGTTTTTTTGCTCTCTAATACTGCTGCTCTCTACTGAAGACGGGCTCAACCCAGAAACACGTGTCTAGAGATACACAGCAATGTTTGCACAAACTTTGGTGAAAAACTCCAGCTAATTTTGAAGTAAGTTTGAATTGTGTACTGCATTTACCAGGCTGCAATGGGGCAAACTGTGCTGGGACTGTGAGGCAGTGTGCTCCCAACCCCCTTTCTGTTTAAAAGGCTCCCTTGAGCCAGCAAGCTGACAAGCTTTGGAGATGCACCTGTGTGCCTGTGAGTGGTACTGTGACCTAAGAGGAACTTGGTATCATTTCCAGTAACCCCAGATGATTTCTTTTTTTGGTCTCTAATACTGCTGCTCTCTACTGAAGACGGGCTCAACCCAGAAACACGTGTCTAGAGATATACAGCAATGTCTGCACCAACTTTGGTGAAAAACTCCAGCTAATTTTGAAGTAATTTGAACTGTGAACTGCATTTACCAGGATGCAATGCGGCAATCTGTGCTGGGACTGGGAGGCAGTGTGCTTCCTACCCCCTTTCTGAAGCTGTGTATCTAGCCCGGGGTATTTCGGACCACTCGCCTTTGCTGGTCTGGCTGGGAGGGAGGCCGCGACCACAGACAGGTGGCTGGAGACTGACACAATGGGACCTACGAAACAGAGGGTATCCTGGGAGAAACGGAAAGTCCAGGAGGAGTTGTGCGCACTGGAAACTAAAATTGTAGGCCTTGAACAACAGCACTTGATTGACGGAGAACCGCAGCAACAGTATAGGGACCTGGCCACCAATGAGGCAAAGGCATAGGCACTTGCAACCCTGCACAGGTTATACGACGTCTGGGACAAATCTGGAAAGTTCCTGGCTCCTGGCTTGGCTGAGTCGCAGAGAGAGAGATGCACGATGGGTGGAGGGAGTGACTGATAGGCAGGGACGATTGCAGAGGGGAGACCCCCAGATAGCCCAGGTGTTTGCCTCCTATTTCCAGTATTTTTATGTGGCTCGGGACCTGGAAGATACTGGCGACATAACGGCCTACCTGGCTGAGTTCCACACCCCAGTCGTAACTGATGAAGACAAAGAAACCCTTGAGGCCGATATCACGGCCATGGAAATAAGGGAAGCGATAACTAGGCTCCGGCCAGGAAAGGCTCCAGCCCAAATGGGCTTCCAGCAGAATTCTTTAAGAAAGGAGCTGACCTTTTAATTCCCCACCTTCTGGCGATGTACGGAGACGCATCCCAAGACGGTGAGCTCCCGCCAGACCTGAGAATGGCCAAAATTGTACTGATATATAAACAGGGCAGGCCTCCAGAACCCTGTGAGTCGAACACACCGAACTCTCCTCAATGTGGAGGCCAAGCTGCTGGCTACGGTTCTGGCCCACCGCTTACACCAGGTGATCTCCGGATTGGTGCACCAGGACCAGACAGGGTTCCTACCGGCTAGGGATGCTAGGCAAAACCTCCAACGGACCCATAACTGGCTATGGAGGTGCAGCACAGGAAAGACCCACATATGTTCCTCTCCCTAGATGCCTAGATGCCGAGAAGGCGTTTTATGCAGTCCACTGGAACTTTTTGGAAGCAACATTGATCAAGTTCGGTGTCGGCCCCAATTTTCGAAGATGGGTAGGTCTATTGTATCGTTTACCAGGATGCAATGGGGCAAACAGCTGGGACAGTGAGGCAGTGTGCTCCCAACCCCCTTTCTGTTTAAAAGGCTCCCTTGAGCCAGAAGGCTGACGAGCTTTGGCGATGCACCAATGTGTCTGTGAGTGGTACTGTGACCTAAGAGAAACTTGGCAGCATTTCCACCAATCCCAGATTATTTTTGTTTCGCTCTCTAATACTGCTGCTCCCGACTGCAGATGGGCTCAACCCAGAAACACGTGTCTAGAGATATACAGCATTGTATGCACCAACTTTGGTGAAAAACTCCAGTTAATTTTGAATTAAGTTTGAACTGTGTACTGCATTTACCAGAATGCAATGGGGCAAACTGTGCTGGGACTGTGAGGCAGTGTGCTCCCAACTCCCTTTCTGTTTAAAAGGCACCCTTGAACCAGCAAGCTGACGAGCTTTGGAGATGCACCTGTGTGCCTGTGAGTGGTACTGTGACCTAAGAGGAACTTGGCAGCATTTCCAGCATCCCCAGATGATTGTTTTTTTCCTCTCTAATACTGCTGCTCTCTACTGAAGACGGGCTCAACCCAGAAACACGTGTCTAGAGATATACAGCAATATCTGCAGCAACTTTGGTGAAAAACTCCAGCTAATTTTGAAGTAAGTTTGAACTGTGTACTGCATTTACCAGGATGGAATGGGGCAAACTGTGCTGAGACTGTGAGGCAGTGTGCTCCCAACCCTCTTTCTGTTTAAAAGGCTCCCTTGAGCCAGCAAGCAGACGAGCTTTGGAGATGCTTGTTTGTATTCCTTCATTTCGGCAAAGTTTGCCATAAAAGATATCAATATACATATAGGTACAAACTAAGATATCATTAGTTATATAATACAGTCAAACGTTAGGAACAAGGAAGTAAGATGGCAGTGTCCCATGTACAACACAATATAGATACTAGACAGTTTATAAATATATAAATCTCTCATAACTACTATATCCGGGTAGGAAAATCTCTACAGGTGATAATAAAAGCAAATGATTTATCATTCAAATTGTATTAAAATCTTTCGCTTACGCCACATGGCTTCCAAGAATTTGGCAACAGCCAAGACAGTCACACTTGCTAAGTCTGTTTTAAAAATTCTGTACGCCTGCATACAATTTTTAAAACCCAAATTTTTACAATACGGTACGATCCAATGTCTTCTGGATTTAGAGTAAGCTGGACAGAAAAACAATATATGCAACTCGTTTTCCATGACACTGTCACAGCCAGGGCAATTTTTCGGAGTAGAAGAACTCAATTTGCTTGTTAAGCTCCTGGTTGGAAGTGTTCCATACCTCCACTGCAAAAACTGTTTCCTAGTAGCACTGGGATACATGTCATCTAAAACGTACTCAAATTGATAAACATCCTTGATCCTTAAAAATATTTCTGTAAGGGTGCCGATCTGCGCATTCTGTATAGAAACCATAAGTTAATGTTCATGGTACAGTTTTGCTAGATTCTTACGTATAACACCGGAGCAAGCAGACTCCTGCTCGGACCATAATGAATGGAGCCCCAGTTTCCCAAGTTTGTTTCTTACATAAATGAGCCAAGGCATTTTCCCCGCATTTGGAAGGTTTAGGATTTCCCGTAGCTCCGTTCTATAATTACGAAGCTCTGGAGTTGTCCAGAGCCTCTGCCAATAAGCTAGAGGTTTGAGACCCAAGTCTTCATCAAGCGGTCTGAGACCAAGATCAAGCCTCAGGGGCATGAGAGGTGTAATTTGGGGTAGAGCTAAGAGTTGCCTGAGAAATGTATTTTCAGTAACAACCAACTCATGTCTACTCACATGACCCCAGAGTTCTCCACCGTAGTTACCGCACCCCTGGCCTGGAGTCTATAGATTTCAAGTGGTGGGCCGATCAGTTTAACTGTAGATTTATTGTTGTTTGCCAGCCTGATTATACCCCCCACTACTTGGGCCAATTTAAGTTGGGATCTGATTACATGGTGGGTCCAGGTCATATTTTCATTAATAGTCACCCCCAGGTATTCAAAGGTATGCACCCTTTCTAATCTGGTCAAGCCTATACTAGGGTTTGGGCGTGTTGTTGATGGAGGGTTAAAAATCATTAACTTGGTCTTAAGAGCATTAATCTCCAGGCCATGCTCATGACAGAATGCCCCAAAACCGTCGAGAACACGTTGAATCCCCATAGGGGATTTAGACAGCAGCAGGGTGTCGTCCGTGAACATTATCGCTGGCACCCTGCTGCCTGCAAGCTTTGGGGCATCACTATCCGCCACCGCATTCAGGTGGCCAATTACCCCGTTGACATAGAGGCAGAACAGGGTCGGGGCCAAAACACAACCCTGTCTCACCCCCCTGTCAACGGGGAATCTCTTCGAAAGTGCGCCGTTCTTGCCGCACCTCACCTGTGCAAAATTATCAGCATGGAGCCGCCTGATTATGTTTAAGAGGTAGGGAGGGATGCCCAGGTCAGACAGTACAGACCACAGTTTCCCCCGCGGGACTAGATCGAAGGCCGCACAGAGGTCTACAAACACGGTATAAAGGCTACCCCCTTCAATCTTCACCGTTTTCCAACATAGCAGGGTCAAATGAAAAACCTGGTCCATTGTTGATATATTTTTCCTGAAGCCTGCCTGGTAAGGGCTCAGAGCTGCATGCTCTTCAATCCAGTCCAATAGGCAGTTTAAGATCAGCCTCGCAAAAATCGTTTGCGGTACATCTATGAGGCTGATAGGCCGGTAGTGGCCGGAAGTAGAGGTGAACCCTTTTTAAAGATGGGGACAATCTCTGCCCCCAGCCAAGTACCGGGCACGGCCATCCCCCCCAGAACTGCATTGAAAATGACCGTCAGATAAGGGACCCATACCTTGGGTTCATATTTGAAAAGATCTCCAAGGAGTTTATCCAAGCCTTGAGCCTTTTCTGCTGCGAGTTTCGAGATTACTGCAGTAACCTCCTCCTCCAAGAAATCGTCCTGGACATACTGGAAAGTAAAACAAGGAAAAGCACCCTCTACTGCCCCATCTAGATCGATGTTGGCAGCATTTCCAGCATCCCCAGATGATTGTTTTTTTGCTCTCTAATACTGCTGCTCTCTACTGAAGACGGGCTCAACCCAGAAACACGTGTCTAGAGATACACATCAATGTTTGCACAAACTTTGGTGAAAAACTCCAGCTAATTTTGAAGTAAGTTTGAACTGTGTACTGCATTTACCAGGCTGCAATGGGGCAAACTGTGCTGGGACTGTCAGGCAGTGTGCTCCCAACCCCATTTCTGTTTAAAAGGCTCCCTTGAGCCAGCAAGCTGACAAGCTTTGGAGATGCACCTGTGTGCCTGTGAGTGGTACTGTGACCTAAGAGGAACTTGGTATCATTTCCAGTAACCCCAGATGATTTCTTTTTTTGGTCTCTAATACTGCTGCTCTCTACTGAAGACGGGCTCAACCCAGAAACACGTGTCTAGAGATATACAGCAATGTCTGCACCAACTTTGGTGAAAAACTCCAGCTAATTTTGAAGTAAATTTGAACTGTGTACTGCATTTACCAGGATGCAATGGGGCAAACTGTGCTGGGACTGTGAGGCAGTGTGCTCCGAACCCCCTTTCTGTTTAAAAGGCTCTCTTGAGCCAGCAAGCTGATGAGCTTTGGAGATGCACCTGTGTGCCTCTGAGTGGTACTGTGACCTAAGAGAAACTTGGCAGCATTTCCAGCAACCCCAGATGATTTTTTGTTGCTCCCCAATACTGCTGCTCTCTACTGAAGATGGGCTCAACCCAGAAACACGTGTCTTGAGCTATTCAGCAATGTCTGCACCAACTTTGGTGAAAACTCCAGCTAATTTTGAAGTAAGTTTGAACTGTGAACTGCATTTACCAGGATGCAATGCGGCAATCTGTGCTGGGACTGGGAGGCAGTGTGCTTCCAAACCCCTTTCTGAAGCTGTGTATCTAGCCCGGGGTATTTCGGACCACTCGCCTTTGCTGGTCTGGCTGGGAGGGAGTCCGCGACCACAGACAGGTGGCTGGAGACTGACACAATGGGACCTACGAAACAGAGGGTATCCTGGGAGAAACGGAAAGTCCAGGAGGAGTTGTGCGCACTGGAAACTAAAATTGTAGGCCTTGAACAACAGCACTTGATTGACGGAGAAACGCAGCAACAGTATAGGGTCCTGGCCACCAATGAGGCAAAGGCATAGGCACTTGCAACCCTGCACAGGTTATACAACGTCGGGGACAAATCTGGAAAGTTCCTGGCTCCTGGCTTGGCTGAGTCGCAGAGAGAGAGATGCACGATGGGTAGAGGGAGTGACTGATAGGCAGGGACGATTGCAGAGGGGAGACCCCCAGATAGCCCAGGTGTTTGCCTCCTATTTCCAGTATTTTTATGCGGCTCGGGACCTGGGAGATACTGGCGACATAGCAGCTTACCTGGCTGAGATCCACACCCCAGTCGTAACTAATGAAGACAAAGAAACCCTTGAGGCCGATATCACGGCCATGGAAATAAGGGAAGCGATAACTAGGCTCCGGCCAGGGAAGGCTCCAGCCCAAATGGGCTTCCAGCGGAATTCTTTAAGAAAGGAGCTGACCTTTTAATTCCCCACCTTCTGGCGATGTATGGAGACGCATCCCAAGACGGTGAGCTGCCGCCAGACCTGAGAATGGCCAAAATTGTACTGATATATAAACAGGGCAGGCCTCCAGAACCCTGTGAGTTGAACACACCGAATTCTCCTCAATGTGGAGGCCAAGCTGCTGGCTACGGTTCTGGCCCTCCGCTTACACCAGGTGATCTCCGGATTGGTGCACCAGGACCAGACAGGGTTCCTACCGGCTAGGGATGCAAGGCAAAACCTCAGACGGACCCATAACTGGCTATGGAGGTGCAGCACAGGAAAGACCCACATATGTTCCTCTCCCTAGATGCCTAGATGCTGAGAAGGCGTTTTATGCAGTCCACTGGAACTTTTTGGAAGCAACATTGATCAAGTTCGGTGTCTGCCCCAATTTTCGAAGATGGGTAGGTCTATTGTATCGTTTACCAGGATGCAATGGGGCAAACAGCTGCGACAGTGAGGCAGTGTGCTCCCAACCCCCTTTCTGTTTAAAAGGCTCCCTTGAGCCAGAAGGCTGACGAGCTTTGGCGATGCACCAATGTGTCTGTGAGTGGTACTGTGACCTAAGAGAAACTTGGCAGCATTTCCACCAACCCCAGATTATTATTTTTTGCTCTCTAATACTGCTGTTCTCTACTGAAGACGGGCTTTACCCAGAAACATGTGTCTAGAGATATACAGCAATGTCTGCACCAACTTTGGTGAAAAACTCTAGCTAATTTTGAAGTAAGTTTGAACTGTGTACTACATTTACCAGGATGGAATGGGGCAAACTGTGCTGGGACTGTGAGGCAGTGTGCTCCCAACCCCTTTCTGTTTAAAAGGCTCCCTTGAGCCAGCAAGCTGACGAGCTTTGGAGTTGCACCTGTGTGCCTGTGAGTAGTACTGTGACCTAAGAGGAACTTGGCAGCATTTCCAGCAATCCCAGATTATTTTTGTTTCGCTCTCTAATACTGCTGCTCCCGACTGCAGATGGGCTCAACCCAGAAACACGTGTCTAGAGATATACAGCATTGTATGCACCAACTTTGGTGAAAAACTCCAGTTAATTTTGAATTAAGTTTGAACTGTGTACTGCATTTACCAGAATGCAATGGGGCAAACTGTGCTGGGACTGTGAGGCAGTTTGCTCCCAACTCCCTTTCTGTTTAAAAGGCACCCTTGAACCAGCAAGCTGACGAGCTTTGGAGATGCACCTGTGTGCCTGTGAGTGGTACTGTGACCTAAGAGGAACTTGGCAGCATTTCCAGCATCCCCAGATGATTGTTTTTTTCCTCTCTAATACTGCTGCTCTCTACTGAAGACGGGCTCAACCCAGAAACACGTGTCTAGAGATATACAGCAATATCTGCACCAACTTTGGTGAAAAACTCCAGCTAATTTTGAAGTAAGTTTGAACTGTGTACTGCATTTACCAGGATGGAATGGGGCAAACTGTGCTGAGACTGTGAGGCAGTGTGCTCCCAACCCCCTTTCTGTTTAAAAGGCTCCCTTGAGCCAGCAAGCTGACGAGCTTTGGAGATGCTTGTTTGTATTCCTTTATTTCGGCAAAGTTTGCCATAAAAGATATCAATATACATATAGGTTCAAACTAAGATATCATTAGTTATATAATACAGTCAAACATTAGGAACAAGGAAGTAAGATGGCAGTGTCCCATGTACAACACAATATAGATACTAGACAGTTTATAAATATATAAATCTCTCATAACTACTATATCCAGGTAGGAAAATCTCTACAGGTGATAATAAAAGCAAATGATTTATCATTCAAATTGTATTAAAATCTTTCGCTTACGCCACATGGCTTCCAAGAATTTGGAAACAGCCAAGACAGTCACACTTGCTAAGTCTGTTTTAAAAATTCTGTACGCCTGCATACAATTTTTAAAACCCAAATTTTTACAATACGGTACGATCCAATGTCTTCTGGATTTAGAGTAAGCTGGACAGAAAAACAATATATGCAACTCGTTTTCCATGACACTGTCACAGCCAGGGCAATTTTTCGGAGTAGAAGAACTCCATTTGCTTGTTAAGCTCCTGGTTGGAAGTGTTCCATACCTCCACTGCAAAAACTGTTTCCTATTAGCACTGGGATACATGTCATCTAAAACGTACTCAAATTGATGAACATCCTTGATCCTTAAAAATATTTCTGTAAGGGTGCCGATCTGCGCATTCTGTATAGAAACCATAAGTTTATGTTCATGGTACAGTTTTGCTAGATTCTTACGTGTAACACCGGAGCAAGCAGACTCCGGCTCGGACCATAATGAATGGAGCCCCAGTTTCCCAAGTTTGTTTCTTACATAAATGAACCACGGCATTTTCCCCGCATTTGGAAGGCTTAGGATTTCCCGTAGCTCCGTCCTATAATTACGAAGCTCTGGAGTTGTCCAGAGCCTCTGCCAATAAGCTAGAGGTTTGAGACCCAAGTCTTCATCAAGCGGTCTGAGACCAAGATCAAGCCTCAGGGGCATGAGAGGTGTACTTTGGGGTAGAGCTAAGAGTTGCCTGAGAAATGTATTTTCAGTAACAACCAACTCATGTCTACTCACATGACCCCAGAGTTCTCCACCGTAGTTACCGCACCCCTGGCCTGGAGTCTATAGATTTCAAGTGGTGGGCCGATCAGTTTAACTGTAGATTTATTGTTGTTTGCCAGCCTGATTATACCCCCCACTACTTGTGCCAATTTAAGTTGGGATCTGATTACATGGTGGGTCCAGGTCATATTTTCATTAATAGTCACCCCCAGGAATTCAAAGGTATGCACCCTTTCTAATCTGGTCAAGCCTATACTAGGGTTTGGGCGTGTTGTTGATTGAGGAGTAAAAATCAATAACTTGGTCTTAAGAGCATTAATCTCCAGGCCATGCTCATGACAGAATGCCCCAAAACCGTCGAGAACACGTTGAATCCCCATAGGGGATTTAGACAGCAGCAGGGTGTCGTCCGTGAACATAATCGCTGGCACCCTGCTGCCTGCAAGCTTTGGGGCATCACTATCCGCCACCGCATTCAGGTGGCCAATTACCCCGTTGACATAGAGGCAGAACAGGGTCGGTGCCAAAACACAACCCTGTCTCACCCCCCTGTCAACGGGGAATCTCTTCGAAAGTGCGCCGTTCTTGCCGCACCTCACCTGTGCAAAATTATCAGCATGGAGCCGCCTGATTATGTTTAAGAGGTAGGGAGGGATGCCCAGGTCAGACAGTACAGACCACAGTTTCCCCCGCGGGACTAGATCGAAGGCCGCACAGAGGTCTACAAACACGGTATAAAGGCTACCCCCTTCAATCTTCACCGTTTTCCAACATAGCAGGGTCAAATGAAAAACCTGGTCCATGGTTGATATATTTTTCCTGAAGCCTGCCTGGTACGGGCTCAGAGCTGCATGCTCTTCAATCCAGTCCAATAGGCAGTTTAAGATCAGCCTCGCAAAAATCTTTTGCGGTACATCTATGAGGCTGATAGGCCGGTAGTGGCCGGAAGTAGAGGTGAACCCTTTTTAAAGATGGGGACAATCTCTGCCCCCAGCCAAGTACAGGGCACCGCCATCCCCCCCAGAACTACATTGAAAATGACCGTCAGATAAGGGACCCATACCTTGGGTTCATATTTGAAAAGATCTCCAAGGAGTTTATCCAAGCCTTGAGCCTTTTCTGCTGCGAGTTTCGAGATTACTGCAGTAACCTCCTCCTCCAAGAAATCGTCCTGGACATACTGGAAAGTAAAACAAGGAAAAGCACCCTCTACTGCCCCATCTAGATCGATGTTGGCAGCATTTCCAGCATCCCCAGAAGATTGTTTTTTTGCTCTCTAATACTGCTGCTCTCTACTGAAGACGGGCTCAACCCAGAAACACGTGTCTAGAGATACACAGCAATGTTTGCACAAACTTTGGTGAAAAACTCCAGCTAATTTTGAAGTAAGGTTGAACTGTGTACTGCATTTACCAGGCTGCAATGGGGCAAACTGTGCTGGGACTGTGAGGCAGTGTGCTCCCAACCCCCTTTCTGTTTAAAAGGCTCCCTTGAGCCAGCAAGCTGACAAGCTTTGGAGATGCACCTGTGTGCCTGTGAGTGGTACTGTGACCTAAGAGGAACTTGGTATCATTTCCAGTAACCCCAGATGATTTCTTTTTTTGGTCTCTAATACTGCTGCTCTCTACTGAAGACGGGCTCAACCCAGAAACACGTTTCTAGAGATATACAGCAATGTCTGCACCAACTTTGGTGAAAAACGCCAGCTAATTTTGAAGTAAATTGGAACTGTGTACTGCATTTACCAGGATAAAATGGGGCAAACTGTGCTGGGACTGTGAGGCAGTGTGCTCCGAACCCCCTTTCTGTTTAAAAGGCTCTCTTGAGCCAGCAAGCTGATGAGCTTTGGAGATGCACCTGTGTGCCTCTGAGTGGTACTGTGACCTAAGAGAAACTTGGCAGCATTTCCAGCAACCCCAGATGATTTTTTGTTGCTCCCCAATACTGCTGCTCTCTACTGAAGATGGGCTCAACCCAGAAACACGTGCCTAGAGCTATTCAGCAATGTCTGCACCAACTTTGGTGAAAAACTCCAGCTAATTTTGAAGTAAGTTTGAACTGTGAACTGCATTTACCAGGATGCAATGTAAATTGTAAATTGATACTTGTATAGCGCACTACTCACCCGCAAGGGTCTCAAGGCGCTTGTACGAATACCGCTGTGGAACCCATCCTGGCTTTCCCTGTGAGGTGTTCACTCCTGGGCACCCCCAAGGTGGAGGCCAGGCATCCTTAGCGTTGTGGGGGCCGTTGTGGAGATTAAGCAAGCTATTGCCCAGAGTTGCAGAGTGGGACTCCATGATTGGAATAGGCACCGAGGCGAGAATTATCAGGTCCGTGAAATTTTTGAGCTCAAGACCCACAGAGGTGGGGAATTGAACCCTGGTCCCGGGCTAGACCTCTGCATCAGGGTCTGCCGCTCTAACCATTGAGCCACACTTCTCCACAATGCAATGCGGCAATCTGTGCTGGGACTGGGAGGCAGTGTGCTTCCAACCCCCTTTCTGAAGCTGTGTATCTAGCCCGGGTTATTTCGGACCACTCGCCTTTGCTGGTCTGGCTGGGAGGGAGGCCGCGACCACAGACAGGTGGCTGGAGACTGACACAATGGGACCTACGAAACAGAGGGTATCCTGGGAGAAACGGAAAGTCCAGGAGGAGTTGTGCGCACTGGAAACTAAAATTGTAGGCCTTGAACAACAGCACTTGATTGACGGAGAACCGCAGCAACAGTATAGGGACCTGGCCACCAATGAGGCAAAGGCATAGGCACTTGCAACCCTGCACAGGTTATACGACGTCGGGGACAAATCTGGAAAGTTCCTGGCTCCTGGCTTGGCTGAGTCGCAGAGAGAGAGATGCACGATGGGTAGAGGGAGTGACTGATAGGCAGGGACGATTGCAGAGGGGACACCCCCAGATAGCCCAGGTGTTTGCCTCCTATTTCCAGTATTTTTATGCGGCTCGGGACCTGGGAGATACTGGCGACATAGCGGCCTACCTGGCTGAGATCCACACCCCAGTCGTAACTGATGAAGACAAAGAAACCCTTGAGGCCAATATCACGGCCATGGAAATAAGGGAAGCGATAACTAGGCTCCGGCCAGGGAAGGCTCCAGCCCAAATGGGCTTCCAGCGGAATTCTTTAAGAAAGGAGCTGACCTTTTAATTCCCCACCTTCTGGCGATGTATGGAGACGCATCCCAAGACGGTGAGCTCCCGCCAGACCTGAGAATGGCCAAAATTGTACTGACATATAAACAGGGCAGGCCTCCAGAACCCTGTGAGTCGAACACACCGAATTCTCCTCAATGTGGAGGCCAAGCTGCTGGCTACGGTTCTGGCCCTCCGCTTACACCAGGTGATCTCCGGATTGGTGCACCAGGACCAGACAGGGTTCCTACCGGCTAGGGATGCAAGGCAAAACCTCCAACGGACCCATAACTGGCTATGGAGGTGCAGCACAGGAAAGACCCACATATGTTCCTCTCCCTAGATGCCGAGAAGGCGTTTTATGCAGTCCACTGGAACTTTTTGGAAGCAACATTGATCAAGTTCGGTGTCGGCCCCAATTTTCGAAGATGGGTAGGTCTATTGTACACGGATCCTAGGGCCCGGGTACAAATCAATGGTGTAATGTCGAAAGATTTCCCCGTACGGAGGGGGATTCGCCAGGGGTGCCCCCTTTACCTGCTACTGTTCGCCCTCACGGTCGAAATAGTGGCATGTGATATCCGTCAAGCCGAGGGAGTGCAAGGCTTCCGAATCACACAGGCAGACCTCCATGAGGAGAAAATTTCGTTATATGCCGACGATATCCTCCTATACGTGACACAGCTGACGATTACGAATCCGACGCTGTTTGAACTTCTAGACAAATATGGCTCCTTCTCAGGTTACAAGATAAACTGGCACAAATTGATTCTATATAGCCCACGCCCAGAAGAAGATTGGCCCCCACTACCGGGAGCCCTACAGGTCACCTAGTCTGTATTTAAATACCCGGGGGTCCACCTGACAACCGACAAACAAGTCTCCTATCAAAAAAAATACTTAGGGTAATTAGGAACTTTGCCGAAGACGCCCTCCGATGGAAGTCCCTACCTCTGATGATCCAAGGCCGAGCGGCAATGTTCAAAATGATTACACTACCACGATTTCTGTATGCCTACAGAATGAATATTTTCCCCTACCCCTCCAGACATTTCAGACAATTAATGCCAAACTGCGCGCCCTCCTATGGCTAGGGAAGCAACCTAGAATAGCCCTAACTACACTCCAATGAAATCAATACAATGAGGGGATCTCCCTGCCGGATATAGAGGCCTATTACTGAGCGGAGCATCTCTCACCGATAAATGAATGGCTACATGCACCTGCGGACCACCCAACCTATAGGCTAGAGAGGGCCACCATGACACACTGCACCAGTGTGCACTATTTATACGGGGGAACTGGGAGGCGACGGTTGCTACCGGCCCCACAGATTACCGTAGATGTATAGGACTGGGCGACGAAGATGATGGGATGGACACACAAACCGACCAAGCAGACACCGATCTGGACCTGTACGTGGCTGAAAGAGCTGCACAAATTTACCGGCTTTGGTGGGTGGGACACCACAGGGATTTCAACGCTCGGACACCTAGTGGTAAAAGGAGAGCTTAAGACGTATGACTCCCTAAGGGCGGAATATGGGCTGACCCCAGCGCAGTTCTTCAAATATGTGTGTTTGTGTCATGCCTGGAAGGCTGAGGTAGCGTTAACATCTCCACTACCGGAATATGCCCCCCTTGAGGGTCGACTATTACAAGAACAGGTCCCCAATAAACTCGTATCCTTGACTTATAAAACGCTAAACAATAATGCACCAGACGGGTTAGGGAAACTGAGGACAATCTTGGAGCGGTACATGGGCGACATGGACAAAGTAGACTGGAAGGCGGCCCTGATGCACCACAGGGAGGGAGCGATCAAAACCCGACTACGTCTCATCCAATACAAAATACTACACAGGGTCTATTATGACATGGTTAGAATGCACCGCATAGGCAGGGCTAGTGACTCTTGTTGCTTGAGATGCGGACTCCCCCAGGATACATTTTTCCACACCCTGTGGGAGTTCCCCATCATAACTACTTATTGGACGCGTATCTTGGGTGAGCTGAGTAACATTTTGGAGGTGACGTTACCGATGGACCTTAAGTTTGTGTTACTGGGAATAACCACGGAGATAGATCTGACTCGCCCGCACTTGATCTTTGCCTTGCTGGCGCTAGTAGTGGCAAAGAGAGATTTAGCACAAGCATGGGGAGCACAATTACCTCCAAAGGCGGGAGATTGGCCGAGGGGAATGGACATGTACATGGTGGCAGAAAGAGTGACATATAAAGCTAGGGGCTGCCCCCGAAAGTTTCATAAGGTCTGGGGGAAATGGAGAAAGTACCATGGATTTGATGTGGGATTGGGGACTGATTGAAAAGCTTCTGTGCACATAGGCTAGGATGTTGCCTGTGGTCCACGGCTTGTGGTTCTTTAGAAAAAAGGGGACTCCTATAGTAGCAACTAGCTATAACATAGGGAAATAGACACAGTGTAAGAAAATTATAGCTAGAACCAGATAATAACCAAGAACTTATATAATGAAAATACCTTTATATCAAAAGTGAGAACATGTGAGATCTCATTTTCCACGGCTTGTGGTGCAATGCACTGGGACCTAAGGGACCCCACTTGAAGGATGCCACATGTAGGGACTTGGTGTTTGATGGGCTAGGAATGGACAATATTGAATTGCTGTATGCAACATCACTGAAATGGATGAGGAGCGGAGGGGCGGGCAGGTGCTTGATGGGGTGGAAAATTAACTGTGATGTGCCAAATATGAGTAAATTGATTCAAAATGCCAATAAAAAAAGTAAAAAAAAAAAAAGAAGACTACTTTCTGCCCTCCTTTCACTTGCCCGTACTCCCTGCATCTACCGAAGTAGAGGACGCTACTTCTCACACATCGCAGCAGAGACCTGGTATAGCCTCTCCACATACCTCTGGACAATCACCTCACTTTCAGAATTTCAAATGGCTATCAAGACCTGGCTGTTCGAATAAGCCTGTGGGGCCTGCAGGCCCATGAATACTCTATCAGGTGATTAGCCATGCTTTATAAATCCTGATTGATTGTTCGATTGACCATTTCCCTGACAAGCCTTGGTCTGCTCAACTTCTCTACCCTGAGGGCCTTGTGTTAAAAGTGTACACTTGTTGCTCATTTTTTGGTTCATCTGTAAGCTTAGCCACAGGACGCCATTGGTAAAAGTAAAAGGCTCTCATTGTTATACATTAAGATCAGTAACAATTTTCTGTCTTGTGCCGCCTAAAATGATACAACATGTCTTAAAGGCTACCTAAGAGACATCTCATTTTGCCCTGTAAGTTATAGTCAGTGGATTAATTGGGGTAGGAGTAACAAATAAAGTCGGCCTGCTGCAGTCTCAGTTCATGTAATACATATTGTCTCAGCTGTCAGTAAACTTGTATAATCTCTTGTAAAATGTTTTTGCGGACCACTAATTACTGTTGGCCTCTTGGTAGGTGAGAGGTGTATTCTACTAATGCTGGGCATTGCTGACAGGTAACATTAATGAACTCGCCCACCCTGGCTCCATGACATATGGTAACCCTCCTTGATATCACTTAATGTGCTCTGAATATGTTAAGAGAAGCTCTTTGCATTGGTAATGATGATTTTGGGCAGGTATAATAGCAAGTAATTTCTTTTCATCATGTGTTATTATCGGCTGCAGCTACAGCTACCCATTAATAATAGATTTAACGATTTAACATGTCCCTGGAATTAATGTGACTTCTTCTGTCAGTAGGAACTCTATTCCCTGCCAAGTAGGCTGTAACCACAGGATGCACTTTCTGGGAAATGTTTACTTCATCAGCCACGATTTAGAAACATTGAGGTTTCTTTTGTATCTGTTACACTTAACAAGCCCTGATGGATAAGGGTGACAAATGCAAAAACAACAGTTGATGGAGAGAATGCAGAACCATGTCATACATTCATCCCAGTACAGAGATCTGGGCCTAAATACATAGTTTTTTTGCTCACCATTCTATTCCAGTTTAGACATGGCCATATGCAAATCAGTCTTGACTCTGTGCCCCATGGGAACAGTCCAGCCCAAACTGCCAAGCCAGGTCCTCCCTGGACTGGAAAGAAGCATCCTAGGACCGGTTTCGGGCTTTCAGCCCTCATCAGCCAGGATAGCTTGATTCCAGTGGCATGGAGAGCACGGGACTCATGTCTGAGCATACCTGTCCCACTCGGGGTGATAAATGCAAAAACAACAGTTGATTGACAGAATGCAGAACAATGTCATACATTCACCCCAGTACAGAGATCTGGGCCTAAATCCATCAGGTTTTTTTTCACCATGCCATTCCAGTTTGAACCCAGCCATATGCAAATCAGTCTTGACCCTGTGCCCCATGGGAACAGTCCAGCTCGAACTGCCAAGCCAGGTCCTCTCTGGACTGGAAACAAGCATCCTAGGACCGGTTTCAGACTTTCAGCCACTGGAATCAAGCTATCCTCTTTAGGTCTTAAAGACTTGTACCCCAAAAGGCAGTTGGTATGGGACTTTAGTGAGGCACTATCCTCAATAATATGAGTTTTCATACCTCAAGTAAAGATGAAGTAACACGGTGCATCACAAGGAAAGAAATCTGTTCTAGAGAGTGCTGAATTAAGCCTGCCATAAAAAGAACCATACCCTCATACTGCTCATTTGATTCCATCCCTCCCACTTTTACAAAACAACAAGCAAATTCTCTCTCCCAAAGGACATTTTGAGACAGACAGCAACTGGGGGTTGTTTTCTAATTACCTTGTCTCTGACCAATGCCAGAGAAGCCATATGACCCTCAGTTACATCTCTGTCTTCTTCTTAGAATGAGTCAAGAGTAGAAAAAGTCATTTGAGGTCACTTTTAAAAAAAAAATCCCAAGAAAGATGTATGTGCCCATTACCCTGCTCAAGGATACTGCATAACAATTCAAAGAGTGAGATTATTTGTGTCCCTTGAAACACTCCTAATTGTGATGAGGGTTGAAAATAGTTGAAGACCATTAATAAATGTGATCAACAGTGATTGTTTTTATGGTAATTTGTGTAAATGTGATTTCCTAGGTACTTCATGGCTTTTTAATTGCTGGCATATGCGTTTACATAAAAAAGGGACGAATTAGTAGGCCTGGGCGGAGTTCACAAAGTCATAAAAAAACTCCACTGTGCTCTGCTGAGCTCCGCATGCAGCGGAGTGAATTAAGTCACGCTACAGATGTTTCGTACTGGGATTATTACAGCACACATGGCACCACCTGCAGCACAAGAGGGTACAGCTTCCTTCTTCCCCTTGAGCTGATGTTCTACTCGAGTGGCAGCTTTCTCAACGCAAGTGGCAGGCTTCTCAATGTGAGCAGTAATCACCTGCTGTGACCGCCCGTGTTGAGAAATCTCCCCGGGAGATAGTCTAGCGGTGGGTTGCCAAATTAACGTTGGCAACCCATCTGAGAGGAGAATCTCTGTTTCATGCTACTACGCAGAGTTTTTTTGAAACCCTGCACTCTGTGCGGAGAGCAGAGTAGGGAAAACTCTGCAAACTCCGCGAGTGGAGCAGTTTACCCCCAGGCTAATGAAAGGAATTCTTTATTTCATATTGCTTCCCTTGCACAGGACTGACCCAAGTGAATTAATAGACAAAGATCAGTGGGTCCCTGTGTTTCAAACTTTTGAATGTGATTGAAGAAACATGTTTAATCCAAATCTTAAATTCTACATAGAAAAACCTTGCTGAGAGTGATTTTTCATGAGTGACGAATGGTGATGCAATGGGCCCCACACCTACTTAGTTTTGAAACTCGATCCTGAAGGATTACTGTGTAGCCAAGAATATACGAGAGTTCTCATTAAAGGCAAAAGGCAAGAGTGATTTATTATCTTAAAAAAATATATATTTACTGCAAAGGGCCCTAAAAATAGATTACATACAAAAAATGTACAAATAGTAGGCAATTTAAAATTCATCATAGCTGTACAATAACTATTTACAACTGCTTAATATTGCTCAGGTTGTGATGAACCAATGTGTCAAGACTGATATCAGTTAATTATTTGATGTAGGAGCCCCAGACCGGAGGAAGCAAAACTTCGTTGTCATTCAAGGTGATCCTCAACCGTACTCCTGAGATAAGGTCATCATCCTTCACCAAATCACAAAAGTCGAATCTTCGTGTTTCTATATGGCTGGTGAAGCTTTACTGTTCAATAATTTCTGACGGTTCTCTGCGTGTCCTCTGGTGGGATATGGTGTTTCAGCTCTGAGTGCTTATCAGAAAGGGAGATGGTGAGGGATCCTCAATAAAAGCTATCGGTGATATCAGCCACAGTGGTCCGATCAAAGGCTAAAGAGATGGCACTTAGGCTGGTACCTGGAAGTTGAAAAGGTACATGGTCAGATAGGTCAAGTAGGCAATTGTCCATCCTTACAGTGCAGCAAGCAATTGAGGTACCATGAGCTCTTAAGATATATTTTGCCTTGTTTCCAACTTTGGCTTGCAAAGAATTTGAATACATTTAACCAAGGTGAAGGGGATTCAGCACTGAAAAGATTGTGCCTCCTCAAATATGATAAGAGGTAAGTTAGTTCATAAAAATGTGCTGCCTTCAAATATTGTACTCCCGCAGCTGCCTCTGGCTTTCTTCAGTGTCACACCCTCTACTACACAGGAGCTACTCTACAGAATTGAAGACTCTGTGAAGTCCCTAAACAGGCAGTAGGTGTTTTGTAATCAGATGGATTATTTTTAACAATGTGATCCCGACCTGTTAAATGCCAGTCTTAGACTCCAGGGGGCAGATACCCATGCTTACTGATAGCCCCCTCTTGCAGCTGAACTAGATTTTCAGAATTATTATGCTCTTCTTTTGAAATCACAAAGCATCCATACTGGGATTACAGCCAAGCTCTTGGTGGCTGTATTTTCAGATGATACATCTATGAATACATAAAAACAAAAAGTAACGGTCCACTGTCTTTCTCTTCTAAAAGGTTTTGCACCCAAACTTTCCCAACATAGACGTATTTCTTTGATGACAACTGCTTTGGACAACCCTACCCCAGAATCACTCCTTCTCCAGCACCAATGAGATGTGATCCCTCAGTCTCTCCATGTCCATTGTTGGTTACATATTTCTCTACATATTTCTCTAGACTTGAAAACCTATGTATTTCGTTCCTCTTCAACTCACCCAACTGTAATGTAATTTAAAACATTAATCAAAGGCCTTCTGTCAGAAGTGCTTCTGGAATTATGAGACTATGAAGGGCCAATTGTACTCTTGAACGTCTGGTACAAGAATATTGTGGCACGCTAATGCCATGGACAAAATATCGAGGGACAAAATATTGAATGGTAAATGCAAAGAGGGGCAGATATATTTACCATTCTTAACTCCACATAAACGAAGATATATGTATATATATTTTTGATACACATATGTGGAATTAGGTACAGAACATCTGTTCATATTTACCTTTTGATATTTTGGCTAGCTTTTTTGTCAGTTATATTAGTGTCCGACAATATCAATGTTCAGGAGGCACATTTGGAAGGCTATATTATGGGACACAGTGAAAATGATGCAGCATAATTTATTACATTTTGTGAGAATAGTATTCTGCTATTTTATCACACATTAATGCTGTTCTCCCAAAAAGCTTTGCCTCTCGTATCCCAGTATAGCACGTGGGTGAGGTAATCTGGTGAGTAGTTAATGTTTGCCATGGCGCAGCACCATGTGCTATTTTTGATTATTCTAAACTATCAATAGATTTATTTGTGGAAATCTGTAATCTATGTAGCATAGGGTGGATTATTTGGTAAGTACAGCAAACCAAAAATTGTATGGAAGAAGCGCCTGGCTACCCTCATGGGTGACAAGCAGCACTGTACAAATCCACCTTGCATTTACATTATATTCCAGTGATCCCATCGATTAGTGATGGTTTGTTGTGGGATCCTTTCAATCTGATAGTACTCACACTCTCACTGACATTGACAGAAAACAAAAGCATCAAAATCTTACCTCACCCTACTTAGAAAGTATGTAGTCGCACAACTTGAGAGTGTTTTTCATACTTTTGATCATGTCCTCGAGCTGGTAGATAGAGAGAATGGAAACGAGAAGGCTATTTAGATGTGACAACATGCATAACAGATGACTTATTTTTCTAAAAAATGGTAAACTGTGGGCATTGCCAGTAACTAGTTGATCCCAGGGAATAGGAGATTGCTTTCTCTGTTGCTCATTGCCAATGCAGCTGAATCCTTTGCCTGGTTTAGAAGTGAGGATAGAAAAAGCTAAATTTGCTCCTACGGTGAAAGGGAATTTTCGATCCCATAGTCCCTTGGTCGTCCACAAATACGATCAACCCCTGTGTGCTTTGTTCTCTTCTGTTACAGAAGAGGTTAGTCTTGTAGTCAGAAGGGTGATTGTTTTAATGAATTCCTTTTTCCAGCAAGAGATAGCTTCCACATTTGTCCATTTACACTGTGCACTAAAACCAGCGTTGAAGTTACAAAATCGGTCCTAGCTCTCTAAGGGTACCACTGGATAAGAGACTGAGTGAGTTACTACACCATTCACTCTTTGGTAATATTGTAATGAATTCCTATTTTTTCTGAGAATGGAGTAGTTTCCATGGGCAGTTATTGTTCTGGTATCTTGTGTATTTACTTTGTTTTGCGTAGATGGAATGGAAGCAACAGAGTTTGAGAGAGAGGGCACATGAACTTGATGGTATAGAACTTTAAAGAAGACTCACATATTTCTCAGCTGCAATGGTGGGCATGTCGAAGGCGTCCCTCTGTTCCGGTGGTGTTACTTCTTCAAGCAGAATAGATGGATCCTGAAAATATAATTAAAATATCATCATTACCAAGACCATTGTCAACACATCTAGACTCTCATGAGTCTCACAGAGACAGAAGTCACAAAAGGCTGCACACCTCAAGAAACTAAAAAACAAAGAAAAACATTTGTACAACAAATAGCATACTATGTTCGATTCCTATTGGGCATTTCAAGGCCTTAGCGCCATGTGTTCATCCCCTTTAAAAGCAGAACTATTACTTTTGCAAATAATGGATCAAAGATGCAGAAACAGTGAATAATGGTAAGCTGACAGTGTACAAGTGTGCTGCTCCGAGAAGTGGGCACTCTGCTCTTGACCCAAGAAATTGTGTATGTCTCTTTCTAAACAATACAGTATCTACGTTATCTGATGAATACCATCCTGGCTCCCAAAGTTCTTGCCTACTATTGACAAATCACACACCTCGACTACATTGTTTAGAGCATCAAGAAAGAAATTGCTGAGAGGAGTTGCCAAGTAGTGTAAGATGGAGGCTACATTTTACGCAAGCTCCTTGCCAGTTCCGAGAATCCTGCTGAATCCGACCCTTAGGCTACCTTTTTTCAGCCGTAAGTACCGGTGCGGTGGCCCATATACTAACCATTTTTGGCCCACCGGAGCCCATCCAGGGAGCCCGGGATGAGAGACAATTTTGTCGATGGACAGCCTGGGTGTTCGTAAGACCTGCCTGGAGACGTGTCTGCTGGTGACAAACATCACCTGAAGCTGTGAAATCACAATGGTGAACCTCCCTGTGCATCGACTCCTGGGTCGTGCAAGGGAGAGAAGACAGCCAAGTGGCCGGGGTGTGGCACGAAGCCGCTTTCATTTCCAAGAGCTGGCTGGAAACAGCAGAACAGGTACCTTAGAGTGGAGGAGCCGGACTGGGTGCCACACGTGGCCAGGGCTGCAACTGCAGACTGGGCGAGCCGACTATGGAGCAACCTTTTCTCCGATGCAAAAATCCATGTTGTGGCCCCTACTCTTGTACCCTTTGTCCTACCCAAGCCCATGCAGGTAGCCAGGGATAAGAGAAAAGCATTAGGCAAAAACGACATGTCGGAAGACTGGACTGCTGCCAACGTCCCCATCCGGAGCTGCAATCCCACAGCGGCGATCCATCTTTACCTCCTTATTGACTCTTGGGGCACAAAGGAAACAGCCACATGGGAGGGGAGTAGTAGGGACTGCTTTTCATGTTTTGGCAGCCACATCAGATTGTGACAGCCAAATTGGTGGGCCAGAGTAGAGGAGATTGGATAGGCAGCATGAGCATCCAGGACTAAGATTACAGCCCAGGTGGGCCGGGACCCATACACAATGTCTCTCCCCAAAGGTAGAAGACTGGGTACATGGCTTCAACCTCAGGAGGTGATCCCCCTCTGGGAGTCCAGAAATCCTGGGAGACTGCTACAGCCAATGGGGGGGGCCAGTGACGGCCCAGCCTTACTCCACGCCTGATCACCGTGGCGTCTCAGGAGGACATCTGGAGAGAGGAGGGGAGAGAAAGTGCCCCAGCACTGGGCCAGTAAGACATGGCCTCACAGAAACCCGCGCGGGCAGATGTCCCTTGCATTGTGTGTAGGGAGGACCCTCCCAGCTGGTAGACCTGCCAGATGGCATGGGGGACCAGCACCCAGAGAAATTCCTCACAGAATAGTTCAGAACCAGGGTCCCGGATTGTGAGCTATTCCCCTACTTCGTTCTGGAAAGAGCACACAGAGCGCTGGCCCCATGCCCTCTGCTGGTGACACAGCCTAGAGCCATTATCATTAGGGTACTGAACTTTCTAGGCAGAGACTCTATCCCACGGCAGGCACGCCAACATCAAGACGTCCTTTGCACCAACTCCAAGTTTATGCTCTTCCCCGATTACACAGTTAAGTGCAGCTCTTTCGTAAATGTTTCTTAGAGGTTAAGTGGAAAGTCAGGCTATGTACATTGAATGTGCTGATGTACCCTGCCAAACTAAAAGTTATGTATCAGTAGGGAACCATTTTTATTTTAAAGTCCAGAAGAGACCTGGATCTGAGCATCGGAGATGAAATAACTGCCCATATCAACAAAGGAGCCAATGACATCTCGGCAGACTGAAGGGGGTCTACCATCCCACTCGAGGCTGAAGTGCAGCAGACTGATAGGAGGCCAAATCTGGTTATAACAGGAGGATAAACATAGGGCATCCTCCTCACAGAGCTCTGGTGAGTACCAGGGAGGGGACCCTACTAATGGATAATGAGATATTATTCCGCGGTATAAAGGAGGGGTTTAGTCTCCTTCCTTTCTTTCCTCCATGTAGAGCTACAAGTGTTTTCTCATTCACGGAGGGAGAAGAGACACATTGCCTCTGGGGAGAGGGGCTGGCCCGAGGCAAACCACTCCCCACTACACAAGATTATTGTGGTTACTTTATTTTGATTTAGTATTACATTGTATTGTATGTTGTTTCCATTGGGGTTGCTTTTTTAGAGGTGAAAAATGCTTCGACTTAGAGGTGTTGAGTAGAGGGTTTTTGGGGGGAGAGTTGGGTACTTAAGGGTTGATTTGGTCACAATACTACGTCTCATGCAAGACAGATTGCGGACCCCAGTCAAAAGGGCGCAATTACCTGCCATGACCTCTGGCAACAACACCATCCTCTACAAGCAATTGTCTTGGAATTTCAGTGGGTTGAAGGATAAAATAAAATGCACAACAATCCTTCGACAGGCCCACAATCTGGTCCTAGTGGTTCCATTGTTGCAAGAGAAACATTTTCTTGGGAATAGGGGTGCCTTTTTGGACACTATGTCTTTAGTCATGCAGGGTTCACTAGGGGTTCCAGAGGAGTTACTTTTCCCTTGATGGTCATGGACACTATCTGATATGCCATAGATAGATATGTGGTGGTTACGGGCTTCCTGTTTGGCATTCCATTGGCAGTAGTGTCTGTGTATATTCCACCGACCCTGCAGGCGTCTACGATGAAAAATCTGATGACAGTTATCACCTTGGGCCTGGATGAGGAGCTTATCGTAGGGGGGATTTCAATGATGCCATGTACCTACAACTTGATTTGAAAAGAGGGGCTAAACCATTGCACCATAGGCGGAGTCCCTGCAGATATGTAATCCTTGGAGAGCAAAGAACAAGTCGGCATGTGAGTTCACATATTATTCTCACTCCCATAGGTCACATTCAAGACTAGACTACTTCTTCCTCCCAACTGCTGGACTCTGATAGTCATCAGGGGCTACAATTCATGCAGGGGTACTGTTTGGCCAAACCCCGATTTAATTAACTATGGAGCTGGGGAGGTGTAGGTCTAACATGCACTGGAGCCTTTAGGTTGGGTAGCTGAAGGATGTTAGGTTTTAAGAACACATGAAGAAAAAGATAGAACTCTACTTAAGAGCAAGCTCCACAACCGAAGTCTCCCTAATTACATTGTGGGAGGCAATGAAAGCAGTTCTTTGGGGGTTAATAATGGCAGACTCGCCATTCAGGTAACAGAGACCGAATTGCCACATCGCTGGAGCGAGTAGCAAAGGGTTCCCATTTATCTTAAACCACTTCTGCTCAGGAGACCTTGCGCTCTTTCACTTTTTAATCAGCTAAATTCGCCTTTGAGTCACACAGCGCTCACCTTGTCAATCACCCCCTTCCTCGGTCCACCACTGACGTAGTCAGATTGTTGAGGAGGGAAGGCGGGACCGGAAGTGATTACAACTTCCCCTCGCTTGCGGCGCAGGTTAGCAGGCTAGTTGTTCTGCCCACCCTTAGTAGAAGAACTGAGCATTCACACGCGCTGGCAGACTCGCCATTCAGGTAACAGAGACTGAATTGCCACATCGCTGGAGTGAGTGGCAAAGGGCTCCCATTGATTTTAAACCACTTCTGCTCAGCAGACCTTGCACTCTTTCACTTTTTAATCAGCTAAATTCGCATTTTAGTCACACAGTGCTCACCTTGTCAAACACCCCCTTCCCCGGTCCACCACTGACGTGGTCAGATTGTTGTGGAGGGAAGGCGGGACCGGAAGTGATTACAACTTCCCCTCGCTTGCGGCGCAGGTTAGCAGGCTAGTTGGTCTACCCTGTTTTACCATAAAAGAACGATGCCATTCTGTTCGCGCAGCGGACGTGCGTAGCGGGCGCACCGAAGGCGCGCAAAGACAAACCCATCTGTGCCCGTCAGTGCCAGAACTGGCCCAGGGCCAGAAATCGCTGCCCCCCCTCCCTCAGCCCCTAGAATGTACACTCGGGAGACACTACTAAAACTCAAACAGGTCACAAATACACCAAGCCTTCACTTATTTTCCCTGGAGGAACGACAAAGCAACTGCACTCACTGCTCCTACACTCTATCACTATCTCCAAAGATAATCTCACCCCCCATCGAGCACTCAATCAGCATGGCCCTGCTGAACTGCAGGTCCCTACCCAAACACTCCTTGGAAATCAATATGCTTCTCCAAGACACAGAACAAGATGTTCTGTTTCTGACAGAAACTTGGCTATCCCCAAGCTCAGAGCCAGACATCGTTCAAGCCCTCCCCGCAGGATACCTCACCCCCTCACCCAACGCCTCGACAGAATCACTGGGGAATCACAATCATTCACAAAAGTCACCTCTCCTGCCGCATACAAGACAGCTCGATTCTTGATTGTGAAAACGTTCATTTTATCATCCAACTCTCCCCTTTAAAATCCCTTCCGGGCATTCTCCTGTACCGCCCACCAGGAGCACATGGACAGTTCTGTAGCTCCCTGATGGAAGCCATCATCTCACGTGCCTGCTCCTCTTCCAACTTTAAAATACTGATAGATCTAAACCTCCACATTGATGACCCTTCGGACAAAGTGGCAGGGGACCTAACACTTGACCTGGTTTCCTACCACCTTCTCTTGAAAATCCACCAAGCCACACATGTAAAAGGCCATTTACTAGACCCCATCTTCTCAAACACCACCAAATTAAAAATGAGCACCTTTCAACATCCTGAAACTTAGTGACACCCACCATCAACCCCATCACTAACTTAACACCTCCCTAGAACTGGGCACCGTCCCACCAATTGGAAAAGGGCTACAGTTAGAGCACTGTTAAAGAAATCCCATCTGGACCCCCTAGAGCTGGGTAACTACCGGCCCATATCCGTATTGCCTGGAATCAGCAAGGTGGCAGAGAAATTCGTTAACCAACAGCTCTCCGGCTTCATCGAATCCAACAGACTCCTACACCACTCACAGACAGGCTTCGGCCTGGCGAGGGCCCAGACACCACCCTGATGGCAGTGGTGGAAGAGGCGCGAATGGTCCTGGACGCAGGTGGATCTGCAGCAGTGATCCTCCTAGACCTAAGCACTGCCTTCGACACGGTGGACCACTCGATACTTGTCCATCGTCTAAGCAGAATAGGAGTCACAGGTTCAGCAATATCCTGGCTCAAATCTTTTCTAGAACATAGAACCTTTCAGGTCGCCGAAGGCAACATTAGAACCAGAGCTGTGCCACTCCAATAAGGGGTGCCTCAGGGCTCATCCCTAAGCCCTACACATTTCAACGTGTATATGTCCCCTCTGGAGGAAATTGAAGCTCCTTTCGGCATCAACCTGGCCACATATGCCGACGACACCCAACTCGTGGTCTCTCTAAATCAGATGGACCACTGCCTGGAAAATCTATGCTCCTGTCTGAAAGAAATCTCCAGATGGATGAGCAAATCTCTTCTCAAACTAAATGGAGACAAATCAGAGATCCTAGTGCTAGGCAATCAATCTAAACTCACCACAAAACTTTTGTGGCCATCGTGCATGGGACCAGCTCCCGCTCCCAAAAAAGAAATAAAAAGCCTGGGTGTCTAGCTCGATCAGGACCTCAATTTTCAAACACAAGCTAAGAAATCCGCGGGAACCTGCTTTGGTCTCCTACGCACGACACGTAAAATCCTTCCCCTTTAAACCCCCACTCCAGAACACTCCTCATTCAGGGTCTCATCCTGTCCAGACTGGATTACGGAAACGACCTATATCTTTGCACCCCGAAATCCTTCATAAACAAACTTCAACTTGTCCAGAACTCTGCAGCTAGGCTGCTAACTGGCAAAAAAAAGATGCTCTGCTAAGCCTGCCCTAAGCTTCGTACACTGGCTCCCAATCCATGAGAGAATCAATTTCAAATCCCTCTGTATTACACATAAAATTCTACAGGACAAAGGCCCCCCAATCTTGAGATCCCTGATCAAACCATACAAAGCCAACAGGAAGCTAAGATCCGACCACCTCTTTCTAGCAAACGTTCCAAGAATTAAGAAAGCGCGGTCAGAAGGACGCCTATTCTCATACAATGCCTCCAAGCTCTGGAATTCCCTTCCCCTCAACATTCGCAGGGAAACCAACCTACTAAAATTCCGTAAGCTCCTGAAAACCTGGCTGTTCCCTTAGGTCTCTTCTGTTCCTGAGCTAATTCCACGAGTCCAGCACTGGGACGTCCCCAGGTAGCTACGCGTTTTACAAATCCACTTCCAATTCCAATTCCATACCCTGTGGGAGGAGAAAGAAAAGTACAGCACTGGAAAGGCAGATTGGGGAATTCGAATATCGCCTGAACCAAATGAGAGATCATGACACATTTTGTAGTCTAGAGGCTACTAAGGAGGCCCTTAAACAGAAACTGATGACTCATGCCAGGACACCAGTGTCTGATTTTTTAAAACCGAGAGTACGAATTTGAGGCAAGACAGGAAAATAGCTAAACAGGCTTGCAGCCAACTCTGGAAGACAGGTTTGTCCCATAGACATGGGGCCCGACAGTGAGGTGACCCATTACAAATCACACATTACTATGAGGCACTTTACCAATCAAAGCCGCCAGGCGGGTTGGAGCAACAAAACCTCTCTAGCTGCAAACCTGGTCATGCCGAGGCTCTCCAGCAGTGAGAGGGGGAATTTGGATGCTCACATGTCGAAGGAGGAGTTATTTGCAGCCTTGCAGGAGATGCAATCTGAGAAGGTACCTGGTTCAAATGAATTCACGATTTGCAATTCTTGGAAATGTTTGCATCAACACTACTCTCACTTCCTCACGAAGGTTGGAGCTGCAGAGACAGCTTTGCTACTTCCTTATGATATCTGGAGTGCCTCAGTGGTAGCCCTCTCCAAACCATAGAGCCACCTACAGACTGCAAGTCTTACAATCTGATCTCCCTAATAAATATTTAAGTCAAAATAGTTGCAAAGGCCTCAGCAACCAGGCTACTGAAACAGGTGAAACCCCTAGTGCACTGCGATCAAAATGGCTTTATGCCAGTCAGAAGCACAAGCCTTGTCTTAGGAGGCTAAATATGTACTTGGACCACATACATTCTGTATCTGACCACACAGCCATGATGCAACTTGACTTTGAGAAGGCCTTTGGCCCATTTGAATGGTCTTTCCTCCACAATATCTTAAAAAATATTAATGTTGGTCCTAGATTCCTTTAGTATGTGAGGCTGTTATACATGATGCAATGGGCAAGGGTCAGAGTGAACAGGATTTACTCACAGCAGTTCCAGATAGGCAGAGGCCTGCTGTCTCCTCTCCTGCTCACTCTTGCAACTGAACCACATGCCAAATAGATTGGCGGGGGGTGCAGGTGGAGAGCTTGAGGTATGGCGGAAAAATAGAGGGCTGCCTCTTTTTGTATGCAGACAGTGTCCTCCTTTATATCCCGTGCCTAAACCAATCCATCCTAAAGCTAATTTATATTCTAAAAATCTGCAAAGAAGTGTCAGGCCTGAGGGTGAACTGGGGGAATCAGCCATAAACCCTATGGTGGGTTCTGCTCCAGATTTACTTTCAGACTCCCCGGCGAGCTGGAGTTTTTAAATACTTGGTGTTAGACTTGTCAGTCTTATGGTGGTCTTACCTCAATCTTTTTGGCTGCACATTTTGCTGAATATTTTGTTGGCCGTAGGACTTTGAGCACTTAACCACTGCTAATCAGTGCTAAAGGGCATGTGCTTCTTCCCTAAACATGTGTGCAATTGGTGTATACTTAATTGACCTATTTAATTTACTTGTAAGTCCCTTGTAAGGTGGTATACCATATACACAGCCTCTGTAAATTGACTGCCGCTAGTGTGCTGCAGCCATGATTGTCCCACCAACAGAAGAAGCCTGTCTAACCCATCTCGGCCTGCCACTGCAGTGCCTTTGTGGGCAGTTTACTGCCACTTCGACTTGGCATTTAAAACTAATTTCCAAGCCTTAAACTTCCATTTTATTGCATATAAGTCACCCCTAAGGTATGCCTTAGGTAGGCTTAGGGCAGGGTGGTATGTAAGCAAAAGGTAGGACATTTACTTTATAGTTTGCATGTCCTGGTAGTGACAAACAGCATATTTCATTTTTCACTACTGTGAGGCCTACTCCTCTCATAGATTAGCTTCAGGAATTCCTTAATATACTTTTTAAGCTATAATTCCTGATCAGAGAGGAGTAGCTGTTTCCTGTTTCATATGTTTGAATTGTAGTGATAAACCCTACTTACTGGTGACGTTGAATTTAACATTACTATTTTTGAAATTCCACTTTTAGAAAGTGGACATTTCTCTGCACTTACTGCTTTGTGTGCCTGACAGCCCGTCTCCAATGCATGTCTGGGGTGACGGACAGCTATTCTTTGTGCATTCCCTCTAGACAGCCAAAAACACAGGAAGGATAGGTGGGTTTGAGTACCCATCTACATACATCTGCATTCTGATGGCCTTGCCTGGGCTGGATGGAATGGAGAGGTTAACACTTCACTTGAATAGGTAGTATCCTGTCCCCACACAAAGGACTGATTACCCCCCACTGATAGCCTGGCAGACAGGTCTGGCCTATAAGGGGAACATGTGCATTTAAGAGAGCTGCTTTGAAGTCATCCCACGCCACAACAAAGGCACTTTTGGGTATAAGTACTGGGTTTCTGACCAATCCCTCCCCCCCAAAAAAATTTGGCACTTCTGGATCTTGAACTTGAATCTTTGTTACAAGGACTGTTGTGCTGTTTAAATAACTAATCTTTGGACTGCAGGCTTGGAAGGTTTGCTTTTCTCTTGTGTTTCCCTGCTGTCTGCTGCTCTTTGACTCTGCTGAAGGAGAACTGGACTCTACCTTCCCTACAAGTGATCTCCAAGGGCTTGTTGTCTTGCCTCCTCTTGCTTGAGACTCAGGGATATCAAAGTTTCTACCCCTACTCCTGCGCCTGAACTCACTGGATGTGGCCCAGATACTTGCTGCACGGAATTTGATGCATCTTCTGTCTGTGTATATCAGAACGGGTGCATCGATCCGGTTGCGCAAGTAAAATGAGCACATCACATTGGAACCAGCACTTTGCCTTCAGAGATCGATGCATCAGACAGAGTACACCGCCACTGCTGCTTGGTGAGATTGATGCATCCCCTCGACTGCGTGGTAAAATCCGATGCGACAAATTGTTCGACACTTCTTGACTCCAGCACCCGTCTTCAGAGCTGACGCATCGCCTTCACTAGATGGCGCAGATCGACACTTCTCACTGTTTGCGATCAGGAAAGGTGCTTTGTTCACTAGGTCCAGCGTGGATTCTTTAGCCGGCCTGCACTTCCATTTGGTCAGCCTGATATTTGACTTTGACCTCGCCCAGCATGACTTAAAGTAACCTTTTTAGCACTACTTGCTTCTAAGCACTTTACTACATTTATGGCTTTAAAATGTAATATCTCAAACTCTGTACATTGGATTTTTGTCATTTTGGTCTTATTTTCTTTATAATATGATAACCTGCTTTTTCTCAACCTGTTTGGAGTCTTTTTATGGTGTATTCATTGTGTTACTGTGTGTGTGTTGCACAAATACTTTACACATTGCCTCTTTAGATAAGCCTCACCATAGGGTAAGCACATGTTATCTTTAAGTGTGGCTCTAGCTTACCCTGACCAAGGTTATGGCTTCTGCTTGGACAGGGTGCATACTTTTGCCAATCAGAAACCAATTGTCTAATATTAGAGCATGCGCATATCAAAAGACCCACAGGAATGCTGGGACAGGATAATCACCCCTTTGACTTCAAAATTTAAGTGATATATGGCAAGATGGAGCTCCCTCACCCGATCATTATGGGGCATATAGCCCTCCTAAAAATAGTGGCCTTGCTATAGCTGTTATAAGTTTTGCAACACTAGCCCCACAAAGTCTGTACCCATTCATTTACAACCCTACTGGCCAACATCAATAGCTACAAGTAGGGAGGATCGCACTGTGAATCTCCCATAAGAAGTGCATACAATCCCCTTATGATGGCAGACTAGGGGCAGTAGACATCAGACTGTATTACTAGTCGGTCCACCTGCTTGCGATTAATGAGTGGATCTTTGGGGATCGGGGGGGACCCAGCTACGAGATTCGAGCGGATTCTCTTAACCGGGCAGGACCCAGGGTTTTGGCTGTATGGGGAGTACCCCCTGCCCACTCTCCCGGCTATTTCAGGCATTCCTGTGATTAGCTGGCAAGAGACACTGCAGTAGGTTAGATAGTGGAAGGTGCCCACTAGGAATAAGCCACTGTGGATTAGTACATAGCTATAGAAAACGGTAGGGGTCCAAGGGCACTGAGATAAGTTGGGGATCCCTAAATTGGGAGATGTCTTGCAGACACACCATATGATGATCTATGATCCACTCAAAGCTTAATATGATTTACACATATCCCAGTTCTTTCTTTATCTTAGAGCGCTGACATGCACCAGTTAGGCTTCTAGACACACACCAACTAAAATCAGCAAAGGAATATAAATACTTGGGTGTTCTACTAGATAACAAAGGCTCCTTCAACCCTCATATGGAAACACTGAAACAAAAAGGTAATACAATATCCTTCACCAAGAAAACTTTAAAAAAGTGATTGCCGGGCCCTCTCTGAGCCCTCTATTAGAGATTATCCAAGTTAAACGCCTGCCAACTATAACATACGGGAGCGAGGCCATGAGAGGAAGAGATACCACTACTGTGAAAAAATAATCACCAGCTCATTTAGAACAATCTTCAGTCTCCCGAAATACACCTCCCCAGCCCAAATAAGGATAGAGTTTGGGTTACAGAAGCATTTACTGGCCAGAAGGGGTGCATTTATAAAATGCTGGCACAAGATCACAGGGGCAGAGCAAGATACACTGAACTTGCAACTTTGGGTTGAACTATCACTAAGAAAGAACTTACCGGTGGGAATGTCTCTTAGAGATTCCCTTCGTCTGGAAAACTTATGGACAACATCAGTGTCCCACACCAGCTTCAAGGAAGTGGTTAATCAAAGCACTGTCAATGGAAGAAGCTAAGCCTGCACTTGGAAAGAGAGTAAATGCCTGGTACGTACTAAACAAATATGTAGAAGCCAAACTACCAAAATATTTTAGTTATGAATTCAATATCCATCTGAAAGAGAAATGTTTACAATAGAGGATGGGTATAATGCCGATCTTACCACACCTTCCACCATGGAAGAGGAAACCCAGAGACAACATATGTCACTATGTAGCCTCGGAACGGAAGATCTTGCACACATAATTTGCAACTGCAAAAGCCTAGTACAAGAATAACATCTCCTCTTGCTGCCTCTTTTTAATCTATACGGGATCTGTTCCTGCAGACAGGCAGTGCTGATTTGTTTCATATCTGTCAACACGCAATTGACCTGTTGATTTACTAAATTTCTCAATATTGCAAAGAAGAGACTGAAGTTAGAACCATTCTAGCCCGGCACATTGCACAACTCCAGTAAGCATTACAATACAGCCAACACACAACAAAGGACTGCTTAGCGGAAAGACCATCATAGGAGACACTCGGTCCCACGAATCTCATAAGCCTAGTCTGCATATCGGCACTTCGCACAAGACTTATTTATATGCAAATCTATGCAAGATTCCCTTTCAGGCAAAACAACATCGGCACGGGAAAGTACAAATGGAGCACAGAGCACCTTTCTTTCGATTTTAACCCAAAGAATCACTAAATGGACATACATGGCCAAATAAGGCCCTTTTAACGTTCATTTTAATATTGCTATTTAACACAGTCAATCCTATTTAATCACTTATGCTATGTGTATGTAACCGTTTTAATTCATTTTTTATTTTTTATTTTTTTATTTTTATTGAGCGGAACAGAAACCAGGTACAGGACAGATAAAAACCAATCTTTGCAAAAATGGAGAAGAAATCACAAGAAAAATACAGCTTCTTCTAAAAAAAAAACCCACAAACAGTCAGGCAATCCATGTAGCTATTACTTCGTAGAAAAAAAAAAAAAAAGAGATGCAAAGTCCATATTTTGCTTTTCCAATCTAAAGTGCAAGTATACAAACCATTATTATGCTTTTCACTTTCTAAAGTGCAAGTATAATACAGTACAATACAGTCTATCCAATAGAAGCAAGTTGCAGGATGAGTACAAAGCAGCCTCCTTTTAACACCAAGAGCAATCAATATAGCTGTTAATTCACATACCAAACATATATACACAACCCATAAATTACTTTTCGATTCTAAAGTGCATGTGGAAAAACCATACATTCATTTTCAATTACTACAGTGCTAATGCAATACAATACAGTACAGACCGTCGGATTCAACTAAACCTCTGCTATTTAAACCTGCAAATATAATACAGTACTATACTAATTTAACAGTCCCAAAGTGCAAATGCTGAAGAACCCTAAAGTGCTTTATAGCCCAAAGTGCTAGTGCATACCCACCCATTATATTCAGCTTGCCCCAGCCTCGAGACTATTTAATACTCCTGGTTTAAGCTCGCAATTGAGACCCCCTTGCATCCTCCAAATTCTCCAAATAGTGCCAGTTCCTTTCGAATCTCCTAATAGCCCCTACTCTGCTTGAATATGCTTTCTCAAAATTCCGTGCCCTTCTCATTTTGTTAAGCCATTTCAGGTGTGATGGGGCTTCTTTAGATTTCCAATTTTGTAGGATTAATGATCGTGCAACTGTGCAGGAAATAAAAATGAAGGTTTCCTCATCATCCTTGAGCCACCCTCTATTATGACAAATTCCAAAAAGGGCCATTTCGGCTGTGGGCAAAAGTGCTTTCCTCAACGCAGCCTCAATGTCTAAAAAGACCGTCTCCCAGAAACGCTTCAAGTGGGGGCAGGTGTAAAAAATATGGAGCCAGCCAACCTGGCCGTCAGCTAGACATCTAAAACACTTATTCCCTAACTCAGGAAACCTCTTTCCCAACGCTTCCGGAGTCCAATATGCTAGCCAACGAGACAAAAAGGACATTCTCTTAAAATTAGCGGCACGCAATGACCTATTACCCAGCCGACTAATCGTTTCCCAATCTTCACGTGTTAGGTTGCATTTTGTTAGGTCATTAATTTTATCTAAATGGCTATCTATAATTGGGAGTTGACCTTCACATGAAAGCTTCTTGTACCAGTTTCCTATCCCACAACTTTTGGCTTCATACAACAATTTCATCATCCCATTTGTTGAATCTAAATGATCACCTATATTATTCCGTAGAAAATGTGCAATTTGTAGATATTCAAGAAGCAGCGAAGACCCGGGAGTACTTGCTCTACCCAGAACTTCTTGCCATGTGATTATTCTATCCTGGACAAAGAAGTGCCTTATCTCCCGAAATCCCATTCTTTCCCAGTTCATTATGTGGCTACTGCTAATTTGGAGTCCCAAACCGCCACATTCTAGAATGCTTAGAAACTGAGAAGCTGAGGAGCTAAGATTTAAAAAAAAAAAAAGACTGTAGTCTAAATACATAATCTTTAATAGTCTTGTATCTTGTCCTTTTCGGTAGCTTTGCCACCTTTAAAAATACCTGGACTTGTGAGTCAGCCTCCTGTACCATTTTTCCCAAATAGAAGCTATCATGATTATTCTTTGATCCTATCAGGCCTGCCACTATGTCAAGAAAGGCCGCTTCATAGTATGTTTTTATATGCGGAAGAGCAAGACCCCCCTGTTCAGCTGATAGTTGAATTACAGATAATTTGACCCTCGAAGATTTCCCACCCCAGATGAAACTCCTAATCAAAGATTCAATTTCTTTAAAAAAGCGGGAATTAAGTTTAATTGGAACGTTACTAAACAAAAATAATAATAAGGGTAAAATTGACATTTTTATCAGTGAGACTCTGCCAATCACTGTGAGGGGAAGAAGAACCCATTGGGCAAGGAGATTCTTAATTTTATTTTTCATCCTCTCATAGTTTAGCAGGAAAAGCTGATGGAGATCACTGGTAACATATATGCCTAAATACCTTACAGGATCTTGCTTTGAGGCCTGTACACGTAGCCAAGATGGAAAAGAACTAAGGCTGGTATTCAAAGCAAGAACCTCTGTTTTCTTGGCATTTATTTTATACCCTCCTATTTGTTCATACGCTTTAAATTCCCTTAGAATATTTTCTATATTTCCTTTATCTGGTTTCAGATATAGGATGATATCATCTGCGAAAAGTTTGAGTTTCGCCATCCCTGGAATGGGGGGGGGGTGATAACAGGGTTGTTTCTAATCTTGATCACAAGGGGTTCAATAAAGAAAGTAAAAAGTAAGGGAGAGCGCGGGCAGCCTTGTCTCGTCCCACGATTGATTTTGATTGAGCCTGCCTTACTTGAGTTCATTATTACCTGTGCTGAGGCATTTTGATAGATATTCTGCAACATTACAATTACCTGCTCCGGAAACCCGAACATAACCAAGGAGTGGAACAGCGTTGCCCAGTTGACAAGGTCGAACGCTTTTTCCGCGTCAACCATTAAAATACATGCTGGGGTTGAATTTATGTTAAAATAATCCAAAGCCTGAATCAAAAATTCCGTATTTGAAGCTATTGAGCGGCCTGCTATAAATCCTGACTGGTCGTTGTGGATAACTTCTTGTGCAGCGCACACAAAACGGAGAGCCCAGATTTTCATAAGGATTTTATAGTCAGAATTTATCAGGCTAATCGGTCGGTAGGAATTAATGTCCTCAGGATTTTTATCTTTTTTGGCTAAGGATATAATTGTGGCTTCTTTGAATGCTGAGGGTACCAATCCTCCTAGTTTTATATGATCGTATAAATTCTTTAAGGGAATTAGGAGATTCTTTTAGAAACAATTTATAAAATTCGATTGGAAACCCATCTTGGCCACAGGCCTTCGCCCCAGCCATTGAATTAATAGCCAGTGCGATTTCCTCTATAGTTATTACGCGTCCCATTTGCTCAACCCGATCGGCTGAAATCTTTGGAATTTCTATATCCTCAAAGTACTCCTGTATTTGATCTAGCCCTGAAAGATATTCAGTGGAGTATATTCATTTATAGTGGTCCAAGAAGGCCCTTTGAATTAAATCGCTCTTTACAATTTCTTGGCCATTTAGGGGATCTTTTATTTTAATTATTGAGGCAGATTCCTGACGTTTTCTTACGGAATTTGCCAAGAGCTTCCCAACCAATTGGCTGTCCTCATAGACTTTTTGTTGATAAGTTGTGGAGCTATTAATTTCCTCGAGAAGAAAAAAATCCCTTAGTTCCGCCTTTGCTTGGACCAATTGATTCGGGCATAGCTGTAGTTGTAAAACATATTCTTTGTCAACCGCCCTTTGCAATGTTGTTATTTTCTGTCTCCTCTCCCTGGCCACGACCGAGGTATAGGATATTATTTGGCCTCGAGCTTCCTTTTCTTTCCCTTCCCCTCTGTTTTGTCTTCTTGGGTTTTGGAGATAAAGAAAAAAAAAAAAGGCACTGGGAAAACGACTTCTTTAGTGCAGCCTCCTCCCTATAGAGAGCAAAAGACCACCGAATTTATTGGAGAATTTGTGGCAGGCAGTGCTCTCAATCTGTGATCCAAGCTTTACTGGCAATTGAGGCTCCCCCTCGCTCAAACAGTTCGAAAAGCGTTTCTAGGATTCAAAATCTTCAAAGACCCTCCTGGGGCAGCAGAAAAACACGGGGGATGGCTCGGGTGCTCCACGCCTCCGGATAGCCGTCAGGACCTGTGACCCCGCCCTCCCGCAATGTCGGCACAGCTCTCGGCAATGGCGGAATGGTGTTGAACGCGGGTATGTGCTTCAACCCGTCTTAACTCGCCAGAATTGGCAGCAGTAAATGGCGGCGAGAAAGAAACTGTTTTAGAAGTGAAAAGAAAGAAATTCAGCGGCGATGGCGGAATGAAACGGTGAAAAGGTGAGCGCCGTCTGCAGAAGAAGTCAGGGAGAGACGCTGTCTTGAGGAGGCTCGGCAATATTTCCCTCCTCGCGACTGCAGGTGTCCTCTAGGTGCAAAGGTGTAAAGGCTGCAGAGGCATGCTGGCACTGTTTTTTCTGCTGCCCCAGGAGGGTAACCATTTTAATTAATTATGCATAATCAAAATTACCAATTGGCGGTCAGGCACAATGCACACATATCAGATCTCACAGAGTACAGCCCATAAGAAATCTGACTCATGATGTCAGCTATTGGTAGGAAGGACAGATCTTGCTTATACAGAACTCTGATGATAAACGTTCTAGATCTGCTAAACAAATTGCAGGAATTAGACCTGCGACCCTTGGATTATAACAAATGGATTGAGGCAAACAATGGCAACTGGAGAATTAGAAATATTGCCTTGCTTTAGATTAGAGCAGGTTAAATACTTTCCGAGAATGTATTACACCCCTGACAGGCTGTGGAGGATGGGGAGAGACAGCAGCCCTGAAGTTCTCAATTGCGGACAGGCCAGAGGTTCTCTTATGCATGTGGTATAGGAATGCCGGGTCATTCAGATGTATTTTAACCTGCTTTTCTCCAACCTAGAAATGGTATGTTGATTTCTGATAGAATGCAACCCCATATTGGGAATCATGGAAGTATTCCACGGATGCGATGGGTAAGGGGGCAAAAGATGATGGCTGGGATAGGTTGTGCTTTGGCTAAACGTCACATAGCGGGCCATTGGGGATCCATGAGGCCTCCCCAATCTCAAACCGGCTAGGAGGGATGGATTACTGCTCTTTAGTTAAGGAAGCAGTTTATAGGTCGAGAGGATGCTCACAAAAGTATGATAGACTCTGGGGACTGTGGAAAGAGCAGCAAAAAATACCCAGAGTAGACAACCCATAGGAAGTTCTTGGGGGAAAGCGCACAGTTGTCTGGAGCATAGATCCCACCATAGTTTACCGGACTGGTCGCAGTTGACTTAAGTGGGGTCTACTTCATGGTATTCTGGAAATAAAAGGGTTGTTGTGCAACGGGAGCATGGGGTGGATGACAATGCAGTGTTACAGTATTGTGATCTTAACGTTGTTACAAATTCAATCAAAAGATTTTTTGAAAAGAAAGAAATTACTATCCAGCTACAAGACAAATCAACAAGAATTGCCCCTTGTGCAATAGCTGTTCTCGAATCAGGGTGAAATGCAGCAATTAAACACCACTAATCTGTTCACTTCACAGTTAAACCCGGACCTGCAGTTGTGCGAGCTGGATTTTACCACAACTTTTAATGTTATTGATTCCAGTCCTACAAACTAGTATGGAATTTTTAGGGCTGGCAGGAATCCCTCAATATGGTGGGCTGTATGTCTGCTAGGTCAGTGGAGTACATGCCTACACTGCCCTGTCCAAATGGAGTACATTATTTGATGGGCTGGCCCATCCATCAACGCTCCAATATTTCTGATGTTCAGATTATAAAAATATCTCTGCATGCATACATGCAATACCAGTGCAGTGTGAAAAGGTTACCTAGAAAGAGCTGGGACTGCTGTTGTGGCTGACGTATTCTTAGAGAATCATATTACATGTTTCTGGATCAACAGCTATTGGTTAAGGTAGGCACCTACTTTTTGGTGCTGGTGCATTTTTCTAAACTATTCATCTAGTCTGAGCATTTCATTGACTTGCTTTTGTTAGCCACTGAGCATCTTCATCGCCCCTGTCATACCCCTCAGGCAATAAGCAGAGCCCTGCGCAGTTATTGGCTTGGATAATTTAACAAACATTTGCAATACAATAGGTCTTTGTTTTGCAAGAGTTAGAGCTATTGACATTGTAAATGACAACATCTTTTACCTATGTGTCTTGTTTTGGAGTGTAGTGGATGTGTGTGGTGTTGAGATGTATTATGTGGGTTGTATTGGAATTGTTAGTCGTGGAATTGTGTGGGATGGAATTGTATGGTGTGTTTCTGTGGTGGAATTATGTGGCATGGTGAATAGAAAGGGGTGAGAGCTTCACAGAATAGATAGAAAGGGGGATGTACAGGAATAGGTAGTTTGTGCACGAAGTGATGATTGAATTTGAGATTGAGGAGCAGAAAGAGAGTGTGAGAAAGAAGGGGAGAGCAAGCCAGAGATGCATAAAGAAGGAGCACATGTGTACGCAGAATACACCCAAAGAAGAGGAGGAGAGCATGGGTTTGAGGGATGGAAAATTTTTAAAAAGGCCAGGAAAGATACTGTGCTGGAAGACATGAATTGAACCATATGAGAGAGGCAAGAACAGAGGGTAAGGGAGCGAGAGAGAAGGGTGAGAGAAAGTAAGAGACAGAGAGAGATGGAGGTACGAGTAAAAGGGGCCCATTTGGGGGAGGCGAGAGTTGGACCAGTGCAGAGCGTGAGGTGGTACGGGAAGGTAGCCAGTGTGAGCAGGCAGTATAGAGAGGAGACAGGGAGTATGAGGGAGGGATGAAAGGGGCGGTGGGATTTAGATGAGAGGGGGTACCGGGAGTGTGAGGGAGAGATGAGGGGGCAGTGAGTATATAGGGGAGAGATGACAGGGCTGGTGATAGTACAAGTGAGAGATGTGATAGATTGGAATTCTTTGTTGCAGAATTGTGTGGCGTGGTATGAAGTTGTGTGGTGGAGATATGTGACATGGTATGCAGTGGAATTATGTGGACAAAATTGAAGAGCGACGATCATGGCAGCAAATGGGAACCTTATGGACAGGCGTAAGCCCATATACTAGCTGCAGTACGTCTCAATTTGAGATACTTGAATAGCGCTACAATGCTTTGCCTTTGCTAGCGCACATGTGTTCTCTTCCGTGTTCTCAGAGTGAGGCAGAGAGCAAGCTAGAGCGACCAAGCAGATATTGTGGTTTATGAATCGGTGGTAGCAGTATGCCCATTAAAGAAAAGGGCTGCGTGTGCTTTGGCTACGATATAGGGGCATTGGACAAAATTGTAGATGCAGAAATTATAAGTGCTAATACATGTGCAACATGTCATCATGCCCATGGGACAATGTCCATGAAAGCAGCACACGTGTACAAAGGTAATCTTAGGAAAATCACCTGTACATGCAATTACAGTATAATCCCATTTAAGAAAAGAAACATATGTATAAGGTTTCTTCAGATGAGATAATGATTGTAAAATGACTTCCACTTTTGCCAAAATGTTTATAGTGTGGTACAGTTGGGTTTGCCACTCATTTCCATACACATGCCAACCTTTTCACCCACATTTACTTTCTAAGAAAAATTGCAGATGTTCACATTTTATTGAACAGGCGGCACACGGAGTGAGAGGCTGCTTCAGTGTGCGCCACGTTATGCACTGAAGAACAAGTTACTTACCTGCGGTAACGCTTTTTCTGGTAGATACAATATCTGCCTGTGGATTCCTCACCTTGTGAATATCCCCTTGCGTCAGCAACATCCGGAAATTCTTTTTGTAGCCTCGTGCCGACGTGGACTTGGACGTCATAGAGACACGGCATCGCACGCGACTCCGCTGACGTCACCGACGCCTACAATAGGCCCACGCCGGCGTGATGACATCAGTTCCCTTTTTTCCGCGTCGTCGACGCTAACGGTTTCGGGATACTCAGTAGCTTTTGGTAACTCTGTTACTGTTTTTCTTCGTTTCTTTGTTCTCTTGCCTCTTTGTCTCCCTATAATGTCGACAAAGAAGACTGGATTTAAACCCTGCAGGGAGTGCGGGAAAATGATGTCCGTTATGAACCCACACCAGGACTGTAGTTGGTGTTTAAACTCCGACCACGACGTAGATGGATGTTGGTCGTGCCAAAAAATTAACCCAAAGGCCCTGCGAGAGAGGGAGACCAAACTTCTTGTGGTGAAACTGAAAGCAGATAAAGGAAAGAAGTCTTCAAGATCCCGCTCGAGGAAGTCGAGGTCGAGGTCAAGATCAAGATCTCGAGAGGCATCGGCTTCGAAGTCCTCGTCGGATCATGCTTCGAGGTCGCATAAGAAGCACAAGAAAAGGAGACATGAGTCTCGACGTCATTCGGGCTCGAAGTCGGGCTCGAAGTCGAGGTCGCCCAAGAAGGTTAAATCGAAGGTAATTCCACCGCAAGGCACACGGACGGACCAATAACAGTAGACATATACACAGTATACACAGTACAAATATCAAGGTAACACACACAGTGTGAAGCAAATGCAATAAAACATTTGAAATAAACAACTCCTTGACAATAAAATAAATACATTACAGAAACTCTGGTATAGAAGAGTGGACAACAGGGAGGCGGTGGGTCAGTGAGGAATCCACAGGCAGATATTGTATCTACCAGAAAAAGCGTTACCGAAGGTAAGTAACTTGTTCTTCTGATAGATACATCTGCCGTGTGGATTCCTCACCTTGTGAATAGAGTCCCACTGCAGTCCCCACTCCTGGAGGAGGGTGTCCACTCTTCTAAACCAGGAAATCCTGGAGAACAGAGCGCGCAAAGTGGCCGTCCCTCCTCACTTCGGAATCCAAGCAGTAATGCTTTGCGAAAGTGTGGAGGGAAGACCAAGTCGCCGCCCTACAAATATCCTCTACAGGAACACCTCAAGCCAATGCTGAGGTTGAAGACTTAGCTCTTGTAGAATGAGCCCTTATACCCTCTGGTGGTTCCTTACCGGCCAAAGAGTAGCAGATCTTTATACAGAGGACGATCCATCTTGAGAAAGTTCTTTTAAGGACCGCTCTTCCTCTTTTGCAGCCAGCAAACCCTATGAAGAGCTGGTCATCCAAACGATAGTCTTTAGATCTGTCCAAGTAAAAGGACACCGCCCTTTTGGGGTCCAGACGATGTAACCTCTCCTCCTCCTTGGAAGGGTGTGGTGGAGGATAAAAGGAAGGGAGGGTAATGGATTGACCAAGGTGGAAAGGAGTAACCACCTTTGGAAGAAAAGCAGCGCTGGTCCTAAGAACCATCCAGCATGAATGGTCAAGAAAGGGGGCTTGGAACTAAGAGCTTGAAGCTCACTTACCCTCCTTGCAGAGGTTATTGCAACGAGGAAGACTGTCTTAAGAGTCAAAAACCTCAAAGGACATTTGTGAAGAGGCTCAAAAGGAGCACCCATCAAAAAGGTCAAAACAAGATTTAAGTCCCACTGAGGCACAATAAAAGGAACAGGAGGGAACTTATTTGTGAGACTCTTTAAAAACCTTAAAACCACAGGAGATTTGAAAAGAGAAGGCTGATCAGGCAAACAGAGAAATGCCGACAGCGCAGAAAGATAGCCCTTAACTGTGGCAACAGCAAGCCCTTGCTGCGCCAGAGAAAGGGCAAACTGGAAAACATCTGACAAATGGGCTCTCAAAGGGTCAATAGATTTTCCTCCACACCAAGTGACAAATTTCGACCATCTATAAGAATAGATGGACTTAGTGGAGTCACGCCTGGCTGACAAGATGACATCCACCACGTCAGGCGGGCGAGAAAAGGAATTCAGGTTGCCCCGTTCAATCTCCCGGCATGAAGGCGTAATGTCTGGAGGTGGGGGTGTAGAACCTGCCCCTCCATCTGAGAGAGGAGGTCTGCCCTGAGAGAGAGACGGAGCGGCGGGTGAGAGGAGAGGTGGAGAAGATCTGTATACCACACCCTTCTTGGCCAGTCCGGAACGACCAATGTGACTTGGGCCCGGTCTTGGCGAATCTTCCTCAGAACCCGAAGAATCAAAGGTATGGGAGGAAACGCGTAAAAGAGTTGATTTCCCCAACTCAACTGAAACGTGTCCCCCAAAGCTCCTTGCATCGGATACTGGAGACTGCAGAACAACAGGCAGTGAGCATTCTCGCGAGTGGCGAACAGGTCCACCTGAGGAGTCCCCCACATCTGAAAGATGTCGTGAACCACCTCCGAGTGAAGCCTCCACTCGTGGTTGGCAGAAAACTGCAGACTGAGACTGTCTGCACGAGAGTTCAGAACCCCGGCCAGATGATTTGCCATCAGACAAATCTGATGGTCCTGAACCCAGGACCAGAGACGCAGAGCCTCTCTGCAGAGACACTGCGACCCCACTCCTCCCTGTTTGTTGATGTACCACATCGTGGTCGTGTTGTCCGTCAGGACCTGGACTGAACGACCGCGAAGGGAAGGGAGGAAGGCCTTGAGCGCCAAACGTATCACCCGCAATTCTAGAAGGTTGATGTGAAGTAACCTTTCCTCTGGAGACCAAAGACCCTTGACCTCCAGATCCCCCAGATGAGCACCCCACCCTAGAGTGGATGCATCCGTTATCACTGTGGCCACCGGAGGAGGCAACTGAAAAGGCTTCCCCTGAGACAGATTGCCTTCCACGCCCCACCAAGACAGATCCGCCGCAGCTTCTCTGGAGATCCTCACTCACTCCCTGAGATCCCCGTTGTGCTGATACCACTGCCTGCGGAGGCACCACTGGAGTGCCCTCATGTGCCAGCGTGCATGGTTGACCAACAGAATGCATGAAGCCATCAGACCGAGCAGGCGAAGGACCTTCAGGACTGGAACGACCGCTCCATTGTATAATAAAGGAATCATTTCCTGTATGTCGCGAATCCTTTGAGAAGGAGGGAATGCACGACATACAGTTGTGTCCAGTACAGCACCTATGAACAGGTTGCGCTGGGAGGGCACCAGGTGAGACTTGGGTACATTTATCGAAAAACCCAACCTGTACAACAACTGGGTTGTCTCTCGCATATGACGGAGCACTCTCTCTGACGACTCTGCTTTGATCAGCCAGTCGCCCAAATAAGGGAATACAGGAATCCCTGACCTTCTGAGATGCGCCGCCACCACTGCCATCACCTTGGTGAAGACTCGAGGCGCAGTAGTAAGCCCAAACGGAAGGACCGCAAACTGATAGTGCTGCGATCCCACCGTAAAACGGAGATACTTTCTGTGTGACTTCAGGATGGGGATGTGAAAGTACGCATCCTGCAAGTCGAGCGACACCATCCAGTCTTCTTCCAGCAGTGCCTGAAGAACCTGAGCAAGGGTGAGCATCTTGAATTTCTCTTGTTTCAGATAGAGATTCAAGATCCTGAGATCCAGGATTGGACGAAGTCTGCCATCCTTCTTGGGAATCAGGAAATACCGGGAGCAACATCCCTGACCCCTTTCCTGCGCTGGGACCACCTCTATCGCACCCTTCCTTAACAGAGTCTGAACTTCCTCCTGTAGAAGCAACAGATGTTCCTCCGTGCAAAAACCTTGGCAAGGAGGTTAATTGGGAGGGAATTCCCGAAAGGGAAGGGCATACCCATTTTCTACGAGATTGAGAACCCAAAGATCTGATGTAACCGATTCCCAATTCCATAGAAAGTGGGTAAGCCGACCCCACACCGGACCCGCATGATCCTGAATGGCGGATCTAGGGCTGCTTTTCTGTGGCTGGGGGGTTGGAGGAGGTGGAGGAGGAAGAGGCTTGATGCCCTCTAGGACGTGCCCTTTGCTTTCCCCTGTATGATCTATACAAAGTATTTTGCTGCTGCTGCTGTTGTTGCTGCTGCTGACCTTGTCTATAGGTACGAAAAGAAGAGCGTCCAAAACCTCTGAACTTTCTGGTCATTGAACCTCTTACTTGAAGACCAAGAGATCTAGCAGATGCTCTGCTGTCTTTAAACCTCTCTAAGGCTGTATCTGCCTTCTTGCCAAAGAGTCCAACTCCATCAAAAGGTAAATCTAATAGTGCAGACTGCACATCCACAGAAAAATCCGAGGATTTCAGCCAAGCTGATCTTCTTGTGGCAACCACAGTGCCCATGATCCGTGCCACAGAATCTGCAGTATCTAGACCGCTCTGGATAGCTTGACGAGCTGCCGCTTGAGTATCAGATAACACCTCCTCAAAGTCACCCCATGCAGTCCTCTGGAACCTTAGGAATCAACAAACGCATTGAGTCCATAAGTGCGTGCACATACCTCCCCATGAGACAAGTGGCATTCGTTGACTTTAACGCCATACTTGCGGAGTAGAAAGTTTTCTTGGTCACTTGATCCTGCTTCTTGGCCTCCTTGTCACCAGGCACTTGGGGAAAAGCACCAACCGACATTTTAGAGCACGCAGCCTGAATCACTAGGCTTTCAGGAGAAGGGTGAGATGATAAAAAGACAGGGTCTTCGGGAGCCACCCTATATCTCCTCGCCACACTTTTTGAGACAGCAGGAGCAGAAAGAGACTTTTTCCACACCTCCATAATAGGTTCAGTTAACGCCTCATTAAATGGGAGTAACGGTTCCACAGCTGAGCTTGGTGAATGGAGTACTTCTGTAAGCAGATTTGACTTAAACTCAACAGTTGGTAATGTCAAACCTAAAAGTCCTGCAGCCTTCCTCATTACCATGTGATATGGCTGGACATCCTTCGAAGGCGTATCCGGATCTGATGGCAATTCCCACTCTGGGGAAAAATCAAGGCCACTAGCATCAGCCAGCTCTTCGAAACAATCCTCATCCAGCTCACCTTCTTCCAAGTCTGGGTGAGACTCGCAATATCTCTGTTCTTCCAGGAGGCGTTGAGCTTCCCTCCTGGACCTCTCCTTTACACGGATCGCAGTCGGATCCACCACCGACTCCGACGGAGCCAGAGCCGACGTCGGTACAGAATCCGAAGGCTTAGATGGATGTTCCAAAGATCTGCTTGGAGCTGGCAAAGCCGGTACCGGAGTCGCCGACTTCGGTCTAGCCGGCGTCAACCTCGGCGGAGCCGGGTACTGCCACAGCGGAGTCGGGGCTGGCATATACGGCATGAAAGGTGCCGGGGCATAAGAGTGAGGAACACCCAAATTAAATGCCATTGGACTCATGGGACCCAAAGTTGCACCAGAGGGGTACCATGATTTTGAGAATACCCCATACATAGCGTTCAGCAACGCTGATGGATCCTGACCTGGTGCAGGAAAAGGTGGATGATCACCCTCAGGCTGATCTTGAGGCAGATTCGAATCCGGCTCTTCAACAGGCGCCGATTCTTCTTCCTCATTAGGAACTTCCTCTACCTCTTCTTGAGCCGGAGACGGCATCGGCGTCGGATTGGAAACCGGAGTCGGAGATTGAACTTGTGACTCCGAAGGCGAGGCTTCACCTTCCCGATCCGAAACCTCTTGCGGTGGAATTACCTTCGATTTAACCTTCTTGGGCGACCTCTACTTCGAGCCCGACTGCTCACCCGAATGACGTCGAGACTCATGTCTCCTTTTCTTGTGCTTCTTATGCGACCTCGAAGCATGATCCGACGAGGACTTCGAAGCCGATGCCTCTCGAGATCTTGATCTTGACCTCGACCTCGACTTTCTCGAGCGGGATCTTGAAGACTTCTTTCCTTTATCGGCTTTCAGTTTCGCCACAAGAAGTTTGGTCTCCCTCTCTCACAGGGCCTTTGGGTTCATTTTTTGGCACGACGAACATCCATCTACGTCGTGGTCGGAGCTTAAACACCAAATACAGTCCTGGTGTGGGTCCGTAACGGACATCATTTTCCCGCACTCCCTGCAGGGTTTAAATCCAGTCTTCTTTGTCGACATTATAGGGAGACAAAGAGGCAAGAGAACAAAGAAACGAAGAAAAACAGTAACAGAGTTACCAAAAGCTACTGAGTATCCCGAAACCGTTAGCGTCGACGACGCGGAAAAAAAGGAACTCATGTCATCACGCCAGCGTGGACCTATTGTAGGCGTCGGTGACGTCAGCGGAGTCGCGTGCGATGCCGTGTCTCTATGAGGTCCAAGTCCACGTCGGCGCGAGGCTACAAAAAGAATTTCCGGATGTTGCTGAGGCAAGGGGATATTCACAAGGTGAGGAATCCACACGGCAGATGTATCTATCAGAAAGGCCCTACCTGCAGATTGGGCGGATGGCCAGGGACAATTAATCGCTTGCACTTTCAGTTCCACTAGAGTGTGGGGGGTGCAAGGCCACAGGTTAGAATCAGAGAACAATTAACAAGATTAGCCACAAAATAATTGAAACAAAGCCCCTAAGCAATTTGCAACAACCCCAGCTGCCAGGGTGCATTATGCAAATATCCAACACGATCACACTATGCTTCTCCCAGCTTTGAATAATTATGAATTACCACATGCATAAACATTTACCACAGTTGTCAGTTCATCATGCTCAGAAAGAAAAAAATGGAATGTAGCAAGTTACTGTTCGGAGCATGCTTTGTGAAATACACCCTGGCCTGCTACGAAGTGCCTATGTGGGATGAAAACACTGGTGGGTCTCTCAAAGAGGCGAGGCAGATATAAATAAGCACGTGGCTTAAGACCCATAAGCTAAAAATATGTGCTTTTGCATAGTGTGCCGCCCCACTGATATTTTGGTGCTTCTGTTATTGCATCCAGATATATATACTACAGCAAGTAAGATTGCATATACCACAAGCCAGGGCTGTCAGCTTTGTCAATGGTATGTTTTTCTGTTGGCTATATCTGAGGGTAAACATGCTTGGTCCGTTTCAAATAATTTGTTTCCTTTTAAGTCTTTTCTCTCTCAAAGGGTGGATTTGCAAAGGTTAGTTTAAATAGGCCCTCTCCTGTTTTCTCCTGTGTTTAAAGAGGGATATTCAAGTAAATTCCTTGCCTTTGCCTCATAACTATTTTTTCAGCGCAACTTCTTTTTAGCAACATTGGTGTGTAACAAAATACATGTTCCAATTATTATTCTTATTATTTTGAATTTGTAAGGCGCACAGCTACTCCAAGAGGTTTCCTGGTGTGATTACACACTCAAAGCATTTCTTCCTGCTAAACAGTTCTCAAGTAAAAACGTATTGTTTACATGTAAAGTGCTTTAGTGCCCCCGGACAAAGTTCGCTCTATATAAACTGACAGATTAAAAAACAGAGAACAGCATAATGTGGCTTTGGAGTGCCCTGGCTGGGGAATATGTCCTTTTGTGTAACAACAGCATGTAAGTATCATAGTTGCCTTGACTGTAAAAGTATATAAGCCTATGAAGGGTAGAAACCTTCTCTAGTAGAGGACAAAGAAAGTTAACGTCATTTGTGGTGAACACTCTAATGATGTACTCTGCATTATATTAGAAAGTGCCTTGCTGTTCTGCACAGTGTGCAGCACTGGAAAAAGAGCCACGCTTCCCAGCAGCAATGAACATTAGTTCTTCAAGCAGTGAGTAACACAAGTAAACCAAGTGTTTCTGCTGGGTGAGGACAAAACCTGCAGAGAAGAATGCAGCCCTCTGCAGCTTATACCCCAACTTTTCCTGTCTTGCTTGCAGCCCCTCTTAGTCCCATCTAAGATCTCATTGCCGGGTCTTATAGGCAGGCTTGCTTCCAATGAGATCCGACTGAGCGCTCTGATTTGGTTTTAATAACTTGGAAGCAGTATTTTAGCCAACATAGCATTGGATGCTATCAGAACTATGATCTCAGCCCCTATAATGTAATCACACTGTAATACACTGCCATTTGTCAGGGTGGGTTGTTCACGTTGACCTTATGAAGGCCCCTCCACCTTGCCAAAAGAGAGGACTGGTAATCCTGTAACAAAGCACACCAGGGTCAGTACCAGTTGCCTCCTGGCTAGGACCAGTCACTATTTCAGCAGCAGTTTTGAACACAGTAAGCTGTGTGCTATTGAATATATTCTCATCCCTGTTCCATTCCTCAATGTAGCTGTATTCTGTATTCTGGGGATACAGAGCCCAGCCTTTACCCATGCCTGACGTTTGGTCCTGAGCACCCCAACACCCTTGAGTCCAGGACCTGGTCTTAGACCCGGTCTTGTATTGAAGATCCACATTACTAAATATGAGTTGACTTGGAGAGAGACCTTTCCGTCTGTGCTCTATCACTTCTGAAGTCATGAGTAATCCAAAGGAGGAAGTGAAGGTTGAATTACTTTTCATTAATGGCGAATTTAAGAGGTTGTTGCATCTGGTATCATAAGTGCCTTCAAAATACTCTTATACAACTATGCTGGAGTGTTCTTACAATGGGACTGAAGAAGCATATTTGGATAAAAAGATTAGAGTTCAGTCATTATCTGTGCTCCGTCACTAGGTTCTCTCTCTAGTGTTCCCATAAAGGCACTGCAAGGAAAGTTCAGTTCACAAGCCTTCTTTGTGACGAAGGAGTGAGATTTCTTTAGCAGGAGGGCTTCTCCTTTCTTCCTCAAGTCTACTGTGCAGGGATTACACCAGATTCGGTTTTGCCCTTCAATCCTTGAGAACCCCCCCCCCCGACAATAGGTAGAAACAGACAGCTTTGTTGTCTTTTTTGTAGGTCTCTCTGAGAGAATCATTTCAAAGCTTTTACATAGCTTTAGGCCTTCCTCCGCTTTATCTGCTATATTGATTAAACTTGGCTAATCTTATTCAATCACTTGCATCTATCAGGAGAGATCACCTAAAGAGGCGCCTAACTATCCCTGATGACCTGCAGCAGTGGTCACCTGAACAAAGGAACTATTCGTCTAGTTTCTGCTAACTTAGTCCTCATCCACTCTGTGGAGGGTTTTCAGTCTGATATGATTTGGCTATCCATGGAGTAGAGATCACACTTTGGGATGAGAGGAAGTGCTGAGTGAGGAAGGTTTCATGGTCATCATTAATTTACCGTCAAGCTCCTGTAATGAAGTTACAAACCTGAACAATGTACACCCAGATGCTCCTAAGTCCTTTATGACTCCTTCTCAACATGTGTCTGTTCTGATCATACAAGGGGACATTTTATCTCAGGGGAATAGATCTATGATTATTGTAAGAAATACACTTGGTACTTACTGAATGGTTAGGAGTTAAGATGAACCGGGCAGATAAGAACATGCTTCGAAGGAACTGCAAGATCAGCGCATTATCATCACAGGCAGCGAGGCACTTACCGATGCATCGGAAAATAAAACCCTAATATGGGAGTGAATTAAAGACAGTCCGAGTTCAGAATAAGCAGCAACTCCTGCCCCTTCTATGAGAGTCTTACTTATAGAGGAGCATTCATCTTTGATTAAACTCTACACATGTCGTCTCTCACTTTGAAATTTCTTTTAATGATTTGAGAGAACTGTTTATTATGTAATGGTATGTTATATCTTATGGACATTGTAAAGATTAGTACATGACCATGAATATGACTCAAAACAACAAAAAGGCGGAGGGGGTGGGAGCCAATAAAGGTCCTGTACCTAGGCTCAGAAAGTGCTAATGCAAAAAAGCAGTGGAGGTACTTTTCTTCTAGAAAGTGAAGAAGAAAAAAATGCTGGCAAAGAAGCAGGAATCCTTAAAAAAAATTCTTGGTACCCTCACACAATCATGAGGATGTAATGTATCATCATTGGACTTGCTCCTCGTAAGGCTTCACAAAGGGTCGCTTTAGCAGAGACCTTTCATTTTTTTGCCATCTGATGAGAAGCGCCAGTGTGAGGGCGTTTTGAATATATGGGGTGAAGTGAATGTGTATATTGAAATAAAGGGACACTAAAGCTGTCTAAGACACACCGAACTAATGTGATGGTTCTCCTGGCAGGATTATAAAAACATAATTTGGTTGGGCCTACTACAGGGACATGATGTATCCTGTGAGTGTGGTCAGGTTGGCATGTTTAACGACTGATGGCCCAAAATAGATATCCACTACTTCTTCAGGACCTAAAATAAAAGGGGGATAAATCTACCCCACACTTAAGACATAATATGCAGTGTAGGTATTCCCCTGAAATAAACGTTGTGCTTTCCGTGAAAAAGACAGCGGGATAATAACATACATTCCACATTGATACATCAAATATAACAGAACAGGCAAGTAGACATTGGTCTAACAGACAACATAAAACCAATCTGTGCTGGTGCTACAGTGTATCATAAGTGATTAGTTGTCCTCAGGTGTGAATGGCGTGTCTTATTCTTTGGATCAATCTATAATGCCCCATAGGTCAAAAGCAGAGGGTAGAGCTTAGCTGCTCTATCCTCAACCCTCGACCCTGCCAGCAGGTAGGTCGCCCCCCAGCCACCACACTGTCCTCCTGTGGCGCTGCCCCGCTAGTGCTCTCGCTGCTGCCTGAGTAAGTCCTTCTGTGCCTGATCACTGTTGTCTCCCTTCATTTTTCTGTGCCCTTGTGCCCCATCTCCCCCGTTTTTTGCATTCTGTGCCCCTGATCACTGTTGTCCCCCTTCGTTTTCCTGTGCCACCCTGCCCCCCTCCCCCGTTTCCCCTCCGTGCCACCTTTTCCCGCCGCTGCGTCCCTGCGGCCCCGCCCCCTGCTGTCCCATTCGCCACCCCGCTCCCGCCTCCCAGCTGCTCCTCCCTCCCACAGCCCCTCATATGGAGGCCGCACAGCGGGTGCGCCAAAGGCAAGTCCATCTGCGTCCGTCTGTACCTGTAACGCAACCCAACGCCAGAACCCCTGACCCCTGCTGCACCCAGAGTACCCGACTGAGATATGACTCCGCCACCCTCAACGCACTCAACACCGGACACCCACCCGCCTGCTATCGAGCCACCCCGAAACGAACCCACGGACCCTTCGCCTGCAAAGCCTGCAAATTTACATGCCTTCAAACCTGCCCCCCGCCAACCAAACACAGCAGCAAAAGCAACAACAACCTTAAATGCATCCTCCTCAACACCCGCTCCTTCCACAAACACGCCGTCGAACTCTGGGACCTCCTCGACACAACAGCACCGGACGTCGCCTTCCTCATGGAAACCTGGATGAACGTTTCCTCGGCCCCCGACATCGCCATAGCCATCCCAGACGGCTACAAAATCACCCGGAAGGACCGCGTCAACCAAACCGGAGGAGGAATCACCATCGTCTACAGGAACACCATCAACATCACGACCAACATCGAAGACACACTCTCCACTGCCGAACACCTACACTTCTAGATTCACACCGACCCCAAGACCACCATTAGAGGAACGCTCATCTACAGACCCCTGGGCCCGCGCAAAAAATTCAGCAAAACCATCGCCGACTTCATCAGCCCGCACGCCCTAGCCTCACCAGAATATATCGTCTTAGGGGACCTGAACGTCCACCTGGAGAAAAACAATGACAACAGCACCTCCACCATGCTCTACAACCTCGCCTACCTCGGACTCAAACAACTGGTGAACACACCCACCCACGTCGCCGGCCACACGCTCGACCCCATCTTCACCGCCAGCAACCACGTCTCCTTTAGCCACTCCACCGTACTACACTGGACCGACCACAGATGCAACAACTTCACCTTCGAAAAAAATACATCGCACCACTGCACACGACAAATCCCCCGAAGATGCTGGAGCAAAATCACCACAGACCAGCTCCTCTCATCACTAAACCAGAACCCACCAGCCGACACCACGACCTCCAACGAAGCAGCCCACAACCTTGCACAGTGGATCACCTACTGCGCCGATGACCTCGCCCCACTGAAGAACCCCCAAACAAGACCGGCAACAGGAAAACATCATGGTTCACAGACGCCCTCAAAGAATCAAAGAAATCCTGCCGAACCCTCGAAAAAACCTGGCTCCACGAACGGACAACAGAAAACCTGACAGCCCTCAAGAACGCCACTCGCGAACACCACCAGCTGATCCGCACCACCAAAAGGGCATCGTTCAAAGAGCGGCTAGACAACAACACCCACAACAGTAAGGAACTCTTCAGCATCGTCAAAAAGCTCTCCAACCCCAGCGCCAGCAACAACGACATCACACCATCACAAGACCTCTGCAACTCCCTCGCCACACTCTTCCACCGCAAGATCACAGTTATACACGACAGCTTCGGACCCCAGACCCCGCCTCCAGTCACTGAACCAGCGACCCCCACCACCACCCTCAGCACCTGGACCCCCATCAGCACCGAAGACACCACCCACGTCATGAACACCATCCACTCCTGCTCCCCCTCGGACCCATGCCCCATCATATCTTTGTAAAATGGGGTGAAACTACCAACCAGAATATAAGATCCTTAAGTATTGCCCAGCGGTGTCGCCTCTTGAACCCACAAAGAAGTTAACTATTGAAGAGGCAGGCGCTGGAGACTGGAAGGCAGGAAACAAGGTTTTTATTCTCTCCGGAGGAGAACACAGCAAAACGGACAGCAGGTATCGTTCTGAGGTGCTCTAACTTATGTCTGAGGTCTGGCCCCTTATATACAGGGTTTTGCGGTTTTTATTACAGTTTACATACTCATGACAAAGCTTTGATGTACGGAAAGACATTCCCGGAACCCCCCCCTCCGGGCCCGTTCCCACACACATTTACAGTAGAGGTCCCCACCCTAGTCACAACAGGTGATGAGTATCGCGCAGCTGGATATTCCGTCAATTCATGGAATGCGGGGTTCGATCGGATCTCGTGGGGTGGGGGCTTTTATCAACCCGGGGATCCTTTGATGGGGGAAGCTTTCTATTGTACGGGGAGGGGCAAGGAATAGTATCGGCAGAGCTGGGTGCCGGCCTGGGAACGAGGAGGACAAACGGGCACACGGGGAAAGGGGGGGTTGCATCAAAGGGCCGGGGATCATGAAAGGGAAGAAGGGAGGTGTTGCGCTGGGAACAGGATGAGGGCCTGAGGCAGAGCAGCGCCGGAGAGGGGTTTATGATTCAAGGCAGGTGCAAGCAGGGGGTTGGTCAGCGTGCAGGCTTAGTGAGGGCGAAGGGCTATGTCAGGGGCCAGCGGCATGCAAAAAGGGTTTGCTCTGTTCAGGGCATCTTAAAATGGCGGGTGCGCACGACAAAAGTGTGGCATCAGGGGAAGAGGCAAGATGGCGCAGATAATGTTCACCAAACCGTACTAATTTTCAACAGTCCTCCCTTTAACATATTCAAGGCATCTTGCTGGTTCATTTTCTACTCGGTTCTATTGTGGTGGGCATGAGAAAGAAAGCAGTAGGAACCCTAGATGAAAGAGTTGTAAACAATACATTTTAAGATTTCTAGTTTTAGGAGGCGGCCCTATTGGTAAACTTTGATAAACTTGTCTAGCAGGAAAGTCATAGGAATGCAATACAAAAAACGATTCTGTTGCGAGAGCAGCGAGTACATTTCATAATGTGAACTGATAGGTTATTACATATATCAGATTCAGATTGGTGCATAATCAATACAATGGCGGCTGGGAGAGAAATGAGGCGCAGCAGAAACGGTGATTGGGGATGTCAAAATGTTCGCAGTTAATGAGTTCTCAGTATTCTTTGTTGTCTTTCATTGGCGCTGTGGAGCACCGGCGGTGGAGCTACGGGTCCAGCTCTATTCTAGGTCTCGCGTTGCAGGGCACGACCTTTCCCTCGCATTCCTGGTCGAAAAGGTCCTTTTCGCCCTGTGTCCTTTGAGGTGATTGTCAAAAAGTTCAGATGGGAGAAGGGTGCATGTGAGCAGTTCTTTCGGGTAGGTCGGAGGAAAAAGGGGGATGGAGCAGGGCCAGATCGGGTACAGACTAGGGGGACGGAGAATTTCAGATAGGCAGGCTTATGACCGAATTCAGAGAGCGGGGGCTTGTCGGCAAACACTGGACATCGAGCAGGGGCATCAGGTCAGCCCTTTCTTCTCATTTTGTCGAAAACAGTGCCTCGTCCTGCAGCTCTTTTCTGTCGTGGTCTCGCCTTGGCCAATGTCGCAGGTGTTCCATAGTCTGCAGTCAGGCCTCGTGCTCCCACATCCGGTCCTTCTCTCTCCCGACAGCCGTACCCTTAAACGAGTTTGAAAAGACAGTCTTTAGAGAATTTGCAGAGGAAGGTAATCACAAAAGTCTATTTCTCTCTCAGCTCCGGGCAGAAACGAAAACGTCCGTTATATTAGGGTTCACAACTAACATATAAATGACCGATGGCGGGCCTGTTGGATTTACCATGACTTTCCTTCACAATTATTTATTACAGTTACGGCAGTTTATCTGATGGAGACCCACCTTCGTAAGACGAGCCTGACAAAGATATGCCGTTCTCTAGGGTTTTTTATTTACCAAGGGTTCTGTGTGCTATCAACATGGTACTAAACAGGTATTTTGCTGGGGGGCGAACATAGGCTGAACATTTCTTTTTATCAATGCGTCCTGCTTTTCAACTAAACATTTTTCACTTTCGGCAGGGCTCATTTCAACGATTTCTTCACTTTGGCCTAGTCTTTTAACCTTGTAAAACATCATTCTGGTTCCTACGTAGCTTCCTACGGCCTGATTACTTAATCAGCAAAAGACAGGGGTTTTATGGGAAACAACTAGGGACATAGAAAACTTATGGTAAGGGCGTAAATCGACCCATCTCTCACAACCGGGAATGAGGGGTAGTTTCATAACTCCAGTTTGGAGCGGCTGATACGGGGACAGGGGTGATCATTTTTACTGTTTGGGTATTGCGACAATTTCGGGGCGGGGAGGGTCGCGTATTCTGAGGTCCTTTTTATAACATAGGAGCCGTTGACATGTAGTTCCCTTATTACGGGCCTGATTAGGGAACCTCTGTCGTCTTACCTGTCCTTTCCCTTACGGCCCAACCTCGGTTTATTGACTTTTAGCGGAAAAGGAGAGGTAATGACACGGTCTCAGGGTGATTGTATTAAAGACAAGTTTTTGTGCAAATACTGACGGTATTTGAAGCCAATTGGGTGGTGTGCTAGGGGTGGCGGTTTGCCAATTTCGGGGTTAATCGCTCGGAAGAGTGGGAGTGTAGAGAGAGAGAGAGAGAGAGAGAGAGAGAGAGAGAGAGAGAGAGAGTGCAACGGCAGGCTAAATAGTACACGTGCGACAGAGAGGGTGGCAGTGTATTCAAGTAAGGCTATTTAGTGCATTACACAGTAAAGGACATTCACGGGTCTGCGTTAGAATCTTGTAATCATGCAGTTTGAGCATTAGACAGGGTAGAGGGGACGTGCCTTGAGAAAAAGGAAAAAAAAAAGAAAGGAGGTACCATTTTGTCGCACTTTCTCGCATTCTTGGTCCTTCGACCAGTTGGGTCAATGCCTCAGTCACACACACACATTCTCTCATAGTTTCGCATCATACGTGACATGGGTTCATTCGTGTGGTCTGGTTTAAGGGTGATCACTTTTTATCAGGTCATACTAATTTTACGGGTTTGTTCGATACGTGAGTAGTTAGTAGGCGCGCTTAGGCACCCCCTTGCAGCGCTAGTCTGCTTCGTGTATTAGACACGGCAAGGCTTCAGATCTTCGCCACACCTCGGCTGTAATCTCTGATGTAACCTGCAGAGGGAGGAAAAAAAGGGGGGGGGGGACAGCATTCGCGCATATTCAAATACATGGATTCAAGAGTCCTTTACTTACCTCTTACTCGTCTTTCCTCCTCGGGGCAGAGTCCCCGGGGATATGGTTTCTGGAGTCGGGGGGGGGGGCAGTGTGTCCATATAGGTCGTGTGCGGGGAAACGTGAAAAGGAAACCAGAGGTGCCTAGTGCGAGGTATCTAGTCGAAAGATGTATCTCACTATCGGGATCCTTAAACCTCCTTCAACGCTGTGACGTTCTAAGGTTCTTCGGTTCTTGGGTCAGCTCTGCTCCCTAGTACCTTTGAACGTCGTACTTTATAATATTTACATCATTTCATTTCACCCTTCTTTTACATTCCCTCATTTACACCGTTCGTTTTACCCATCCTTGGAAGTCGAGGTCTTCCTCCATGCGAGAGTTCATGAGTCAGTCGCGTACTTTGAAGGCAGAGTGTCGTGTTGACGATCCGATCCGACCTCCAGGGCTGGGCAACCATCTTCTTTCAACCTTAAAGAGAGAGCAGAGTAAGGTGCACAGAAAAGAACTCTCCCACCGATCCCACATTTTTTTTTTTAATAAAGCATGCAATACCCGTCCATAGTTTCGAAAACCTTTATTATGCAAAATCATTTCAGCACGTGGATTATGGGGGGTGCGGTCGTATTTGGCCGGACGTGGCAATGGCTAAAGTGCGTACAGTGGGGGGTGTCGTTTTGCAGCAATAAAAACATTGGAAAGTTTTATTCATTCATTTGTAAGAAACTAAAATGTCTATTAATTGGCTGGGGGTTCGGGGGCATTTATTTCATAATTTAGAAGCATAGTCAGAATAGTTGCAATCAGATTTCCTATATGCATACCGTATGTGTGCGTCATAAATGGGGTTATACATCAGCTATAAAAATATAATACACCGTACATTTGTAATCAACATTTTTAACGGGATCCTTTCACAATGTTCGTCGAGTGAGCTCTCCTCGTCTTTTCTAGCCAAGTGTACAAAGGATCATATAAGTCTCAGAACATCAAGTTTGTATAGTGAAAAGGGACACCACGAGGTGTTCGTAAGTTCCTATTGATACCGGCGCCATTTCGGGCGGGGCCGGGTTAGTCCGGAAGTAGAATCATGGAAAAATGTTTCCTACAACCGGCAGTTGGACCAGAGTCCTTTTCGGCAGTTCTAGAATTCATGCTAACAGAAGGAGTGGCAATGTCATGCTTGTTTCGTTAGTGATCAAGGCAGCCGTCCCTTACCGGAAGCCTGCAGGGGCCGAAGGCTCCGCCGGGGACCTTTGTAGAATCTTCAAGGCTGCGGAGATGCTGTCGGAGATGGGGGCTTGTGCCCCAGTGGGCAAGTGTCCGAGTTATATTGCTGGTCAAAGTTGCTCTAGCGGCCGGGGCCCGCCTTCCAGCGGACCCAGACGCCATTTTGAGGCCCTACAGGGGCCACTCTCGTCGAGTTTGCAAGAGTGGAAGAGATCCTTCGGAGTGAAAGGAAGAGGGCTCTGTTTTGTGAAAGCGGGACGTTCGGCTGGGGTGCAGCTGTGATGCCCCCACCTGGGGGGGGCGAGGGAGACTCGTTCGCGCTGTCTCCTTCTTCCGGTGCACCCCATGCTGCTCTTTTTCATCGGCCCGCACGAAGGTCTCTCCCCATCCGGTGCTCCCCAAGTCGTGTGCTCAGTGCTGTGGGAGTATGGCCACCTGTGGCGCGCATTCGGCGCGGCATGAGTATCGGTGCAGTCATTGCAGGTTCGGTGTTCCGAAAATATGGGCACCATTGCACGTTCGGTGCTGCGCAAGTATTGGGGCACCATCGCCTGACTGGGGGTGTTCGGCGTTGGGCCGGGGGCTGGGAGACCTCCTATCCATGGAGGTGGGGGAGGCTCGTCCGCGTCGCCTCTCCCTCCCAGCCCGACCTGGACGCATTCCTGCAGAGGTGTGGACAGGGCATCCCGCCGCCCAGAGCTGCTGCGACTGTTACGGAAGGGAAAAGGAAGAGGTGTCTCGTTCTTCTCTGGACATGTGGCGGTACTACTTAAGACTATCCAGGCCCGTTGCGGCTGGGCCGAGGAGGCATGTGGCGGGACTACCGGCAACTACCTAGGGCCGTTGCGGCTGGACTCCGCTGGCCCCTGCCTCTCCTCCGGCTCCCCCATACGTTAAGATTTCCTGACCAAGTGTTGGCAGCAGGGCCCGCCTTATATGGGTTGCCGCCGGTTGGGCGTAGCCGTAACCCAGCCCTACTTTGGAAGGTTCCAGAATGTGGGGGGGGGCGAATGTTCTGTTGACTTTCCTGTTCTATAGTTTACCGTTCTTGTTTTTCTAGCGTTATTGTGTTTTTCTTTGCTTGTTATGTTAAAATAAAAGTTCGTGTTTATCAGTGGCTTACTGATTTCGTTTCCCATTTCTTTCTTTCCAGGTTGTTTCATGCTAAAATTTCTATTAACATAGTTTATGTAACATGGAAGCACGTGCAGGGGGATGACGCAGATTCATATATTACGTACACACAAACTCGGACGGGGGGGGGGGGACAGTAAAAGCATGACACACAAGATCCAAAGACAAACATAAAACAGTGATTATTTGGCCAAAATTATCTTTCTCCGTCTGTTAATTTAGAACTAGGCTGGGTTCCCGTTTTTATATTGTCCGACCTAGGAAAACTCGAACATGTCGCTGAAATCGTTCTGGCGGAACCTGTGCCATCGGGCATAATCAAACGTGGTGGTTCTATCTGGTCTGTCCGTGCGAGTCGGATTTTTCTTTGTCTCGCGCTTTTTCTCATTCTGCTGGCCTGTCATTCCTGTCGGCCCTTTGCCCTTACTCACGCTCAGTAGAGTCGGGCATTGGGCTTTCCAGTGTCCGACATATCTACAAAAAGCGCATTGGTCTGGCCCTAAGTCTGGCCGTCTTTTGCGTAGTGTCGGGGGATAACTTTTGGGTCGTGGTGTCCCGGGGTTGTCCTGTCGGTATATTTCTCTACCTGGTTTGTCCTCGTCTTTTCTCTGCCGTTGCATAGCCTCTCTGCGCCACATACCGAGACTGTCGAGCATAATAGGCGTTGTCTTATTATTGCGAAGGGCTATTTCCAACGTTTCTATTTTATCAAGGTCAAAGGATCCTGCCAGTGGCCACTGTTTGTCTTGACTTTCTTTGGTATACCTGTGCCACAATTTATTATAGGCTATGGTAACTAATCCATAGTTTATGAACATGTCCTTATTAGGGGTGCCTTCTAGTGGAGCTATATGGTCCACCTCTAATACACGGTCCGGGCTGAACCAATTATCAATCAGTGGGGAGAAGACAGACATGACGGCTCGTAACGAGGGACTAAAAAGTCAGCACTGCCTATCTTATCACTAGGTGCAAAGACTAGACAGAATATTCCTATTCTACGTTGTTTGCAGGCAGTGAATACCTCATGAACAAAAAAGTAACAAATAATCGAGGAACAATCAAACAATCAATAAATAAATAAGATAGAGTAAGATCAATGGGGAGAGTAAGTAGGGCGCAAAAGTCTGCGTCCTCTACCCTTTCACTATCCGCAAAGAGGAATCTGTTGTTTCCGGTTTGCAGACAGAGAATCTCCAGAAGACAATCTGCGAACAGTAGTTCGGGGTTAAAGAACCCAGTTAATCAGTGAGGGAGAGGGAGTCTCCCAAAAACCGTTAAGGAACAATAGAGTCAGTGGGGGAGAAAGATAGGCGCGACGGTTACGTTACCTATCCTTCACTGTTTGCAAAAGAGAAGGAGCCTACTGTTTCTCCGTGTGCAGACAGTGAATCTCCAAATAGGTCAAACAAAGAGTAATACTAGTATATTTTTTTGTAAACAATCAAGCAATCAATTATTTTCGCAATCCGTCGTGTTTACACGACCTTACCCGGACCGTGTGGACAGTTTCTTGTCTTCCGAATCCAGCGCCCGTTCGTCCTCTTTTTCTCGTATTTCTCACGGCACTCCTAATGGTCCCCAGTCAGGACCGTAGATCACTCGAGAGAGGTCTGTTCGGAACTAGTGAAGTTCGGATGATCGGCTGCCAGACGAGGGTCTATTGGGCAAGAGCTCTCCCGATCGTTGCAGTCATTCACTCTGTCGTCGGGACCTCTCCCACTGGATCCACGAGTCGCTGATGGGCCCCACGCTTGGGACGCCAATTGTAAAATGGGGTGAAACTACCAACCAGAATATAAGATCCTTAAGTATTGCCCGGCGGTGTCGCCTCTTGAACCCACAAAGAAGTTAACTATTGAAGAGGCAGGCGCTGGAGACTGGAAGGCAGGAATCAAGGTTTTTATTCTCTCCGGAGGAGAACACAGCAAAACGGACAGCAGGTATCGTTCTGAGGTGCTCTAACTTATGTCTGAGGTCTGGCCCCTTATATACAGGGTTTTGCGGTTTTTATTACAGTTTACATACTCATGACAAAGCTTTGATGTACGGAAAGACATTCCCGGAACCCCCCCCTCCGGGCCCGTTCCCACACACATTTACAGTAGAGGTCCCCACCCTAGTCACAACAGGTGATGAGTATCGCGCAGCTGGATATTCCGTCAATTCATGGAATGCGGGGTTCGATCGGATCTCGTGGGGTGGGGGCTTTTATCAACCCGGGGATCCTTTGATGGGGAAGCTTTCTATTGTACGGGGAGGGGCAAGGAATAGTATCGGCAGAGCTGGGTGCCGGCCTGGGAACAAGGAGGACAAACGGGCACACGGGGAAAAGGGGGGTTGCATCAAAGGGCCGGGGATCATGAAAGGGAAGAAGGGAGGTGTTGCGCTGGGAACAGGATGAGGGCCTGAGGCAGAGCAGCGCCGGAGAGGGGTTTATGATTCAAGGCAGGTGCAAGCAGGGGGTTGGTCAGCGTGCAGGCTTAGTGAGGGCGAAGGGCTATGTCAGGGGCCAGCGGCATGCAAAAAGGGTTTGCTCTGTTCAGGGCATCTTAAAATGGCGGGTGCGCACGACAAAAGTGTGGCATCAGGGGAAGAGGCAAGATGGCGCAGATAATGTTCACCAAACCGTACTAATTTTCAACATCTTCAACAAAGCCGACATCATCATCGCACCCCACCTCCGGAACGTCATTAACAACTCCTTCACGTCAGCCACATTCCCTGAGAGCTGGAATCACGCAGAAATCAACCCCCTTCTGAAGAAAGCCACGGCAGACCCCAAAGACCTCAAAAACGTCTGCCCCATTTCTCTTCTTCCCTTCCTGGCTAAAGTCATCGAGAAAACCGTCAATAAACAGCTGACTGCATTCCTCGAGGCAAACAACTCGCTCGACCCGTCCCAGTCCATATTTCGAGCCAACAACAGCACCGAGACTGCCCTCATCGCTGCCACCGATGACATGAGGACCATGATGTACAATGAAGAAACAACCGCTCTCATCCTCCTGGACCTCTCGGCAGCCTTTGATACTGTATGCCACCGCACCCTAATAACCCGCCTCTTCAACACTGGGATCCAAGGAAAGGCCCTGGACTGGATCACCTCATTCCTCTCCGGCAGAACGCAGAAAGTCCGCCTCCCTCCCTTCCGCTCAGCGGCCACCGAGATCATCTGCGGCGGCCCCCAAGGCTCCTCGCTCAGCCCAACCCTCTTCAATATCTACATGACCCCCCTCGCCACCATCGCATGCAAACACAACATCAACATCATCTCCTACGCCGACGACACCCAGCTGATACTCACTCTCACCAAAGACGCAGCCACCGCTAAGAACAAACTCCAGGAAGGAATGAAAGACGTCGCAGAATGGATGAAGCTCATCCGCCTGAAGCTGAACTCAGACAAGATGGAAGTCCTCATCCTCGGACAATCCCCATCTGCCTGGGACTGCTCCTGGTGGCCCACAGCGCTTGGCTCCACGCCGACACCCACGGACCACACTCGCAACCTGGGATTCATCCTCGACTCCTCCCTCTCAATGACCAAGCAAGTTAACACCATCTCGTCCTCTTGCTTTAACACCCTGCGCATGCTCCGAAAAATCTTCAAGTGGATTCCCACCGAAACCAGAAAGACCGTCAACCAGGCCCTCTTCACCAGCTGACTGAACTACGGAAACGCCCTATACGCAGCAACCACCGTCAAACTCCAGAAACGACTACAACGCATACAGAACGCCTCCGCATGACTCATCCTTGGCATCCCTCGCCACAGCCATATATCCGCCCACCTGAGAAACCTGCACTGGCTCGCCGTCAGCAAGAGGATCACGTTCAGGCTACTCACCCACGCACACAAATCGCTCCACGACATGGGCCCCGAATACCTCAACAACTGCCTCTCGTTTCACACTCCCACCCACCAGCTCCGCTCCGCCAGCCTCTCCCTCGCCACCGTCCCACGGATTCACAGATCCACCACCGGAGGAAGATCGTTCTCCTACCTGGCAGCCAAAACATGGAACTCCCTCCCTGCACACCTATGATTGACCCAGGACCACCTCACCTTCAGAAAACACCTCAAGACCTGCCTATTCGAGCAGTAGCAGCACCCCCCACCCCCAACAGCGCCTTGAGACCCTTACGGGTGAGTAGCGCGCTCTATAAATGCATTGATTGATTGATTGGTAAGTGCAATGATACTCAGCATAAAGAAACAGTAAATCAAGGGGTGAAAAGAAAAGGAAAAGCTGAGAGTTTTCTAGAGAGGCAATCATACTCATGTGGTTTCTGAGCAGAGAGTGCCAGAGACCTACCTTCCTCCGGTCACCTGGATAGAGACTCAGCAGAGGAGAAGACCTGCCTTTTAAGGTGCAGGTATTGAAGTGATTGATCTCAGTTAGGGTGCGTGCAGCTACAGGAAAGAGGGATGACAAAATGGCCAATGAGGACAGGAGAGGAGGGGCGATATTGATCCAATAGGAGCAAGCCCCTCACATGCTGGTGTAACATAGGTATCATCCCTCAGTGGTGGCCATCTCGGAATGTGTAGTGGTCAAATGCAGGCCAGCCCAAAGTCAACAATGGTTTTTGAAAGGCCGCATCTTAGCAGTAAACTGAGACTGTTAAATGTTTTCTTAATGGACAGTGACAGTAGTAGAAAACTATGGTGCACCTAATTGCTCTCAGATAAATAGTGACGGAGAGAAAGCCTGGTGCAGATAACCGCTAGCCATCCCTCATGGCAAAATCTAAGTAAATTGACATCTACGTACATGTTGCATATATGGGCCTATTCATTAAAAAGTAACATGGGGCGGCCAAGTGGTCTATTCCCAATATATTAGGATGCTTGGATAGCACTATTGGGCCCATGGATAATGAGGAGAAGAGAAGGGGTATGCTCAAGCCAATAGGAGCGAACCCTCGCATACTGGTGTAGTGAAATTATCATCCCTCAGTGGCAGCTATCTTGGAGTGTGTGCCAGTCAAATGCCCAAACTCATTAATGGTATTAGAACAGCAGTGTCTAAAACAGTAGACTAAGACAGTTTAACCCCTTTAGTGCTCCCGTCAGCCAACGGCCATCGCGAGCACTATCTCCGTAGTGCTGTGCACGTCCGTTGACTGATGTAGCCCCGCCCACTGATTAAAACCGCCACACTGCAGCGGAATTCGCGTCGCGGTTAAGCAGTTAATGTTTTCATGGGGGGGTACTGCCTCATTGGTATCAACAGAAACATTTGTGTTAATGAAGAAGAGGCCCATTCGCAAAATACTTATCATAAGCAGGTCTTAGGGCCAGATGTAGGTCGGTCGGTAACGGCCGAAAATCTGTATTTTCGGCCGTTACTGACCGGTATTTCAGAAATGGTATGTAGGGCACTCAATTTTACAGAATCAGTAAATTTACCGATCGGTAAATTTACTGATTCTGTAAAATTCCGAATCGGTATTTTTACCGATTCGGTAAATTTGATATGTAGGTGGGACTCTTCTGAGTCCCACAAGCCTTACCGAATCGGTATTTTACCATCAAATCCAATTTGATGGTAAAATACCGATTCCGGTGTGCATGCACATGTGTGCATGCACACCTATGCCATATGACAGGCAGACCGGCCCTTAGGGCAGGTATGCCTGCCACATGGCACCCGAGCCTCTTTTGGGGGGGCCAGAGGGTGTCAAAGTGACACCCCCTGCACCCTTGTGAAATTCGGTATTTGCCGATTCAGTAAATACCGAATCGGTAATGCCCATTCATTCCTATGAGCTTCAAAGCCCATAGGAATGAATGGGCATTACCGATCGGTATTTACCGATTTTCTCCGATTCGGTATTCCAGCACATCTGGAATACCTACATACCCACCCCTCTGATTTACCGATTCATAATTACCGAATCGGTAAAATTCGGTAATTATGAATCGGTAAATCAATCGTACCTACATCTGGCTCTATGTGTGTTGTGTGAGACTCCATAGTATGGCGTCCCATATGTGACATGGTGTTAGTGGTGATATGTTAAATCAGATGCCATGTATGAAGCGAATATTAATGCTTCCATGGTAAGGGAGTATCTGATGTCACAGGGGACTGACTGGGGAATTACACCTCGCACCAAAGGATTTCATCGTTCGCACCTTTGCTGTTGGTGTAGAGGCAGAAAATCCACTGTAGCTCCTTTCGGAAAATGTTACCAGAGCTTCATGAGCTAGTTGCTTCTAAAATCGTCCTTTGGAGGTCATCTGGAGAGTGGTTTGAGTCACAAAAGTTATTGCACATTTTTGTAGTGCTGCACCTGCAGCTGATATTGCCCGGGTGCTCTAATATTCTTGCTTTGATAGCCCTCATGGTCATTTCCACGTAAAGAAGGCCACACCCGCAGGTGATCAGGTCAAAACTGGTTTTTTTGTATCGCCTATATCCAGGTGAATTGGGGGCTCAATTTGACCTTTTTGGAATGTTTAGTGAGTGGGCATACCCAGCAGATCCCACAGGGATATTGTCTTGTGACAGGAGGTAAGGCTCACAAGGTTTTCTGCATGTGGGCCTGTTGAACATGGGGTCTCATGTATACCAGGAGGTCCTTCAGGATGCTCTGGGTACACTTAAAAGTGCATTGTGGCTGTGGAATCTAAGGGGACCCAGTGCATAAAATACCCCAAGTAACATAATGGTGCATTTGATCTGATCGGAGTTGGAGGTGAAGGTGGTCACACAAGTAAGGACATCTTCAGTGTACCTTAGAGACAATATAGCACCCAACGGGTTCTTAGTGACTGCAGCACCATACCTGTTTCTTGATGATATGGTGTTCAGGATGAGAATGGTCACAAATTGCATGAAATACACACAAGACTGGCTCATTCTTATCATCAACATGGCCAAATTCCTGTCTGAGGCACTCATCATCAACATTACAGGGATTGCACTGAAAGCTGGGTTCAGTATCTCAGCATTCAATTCACAGCTCTTGGAGATCAATGCCCAGATGAACGAGCACAAGGATTACCTCCTGCAGCATAAGCTCTCTTCAGAGGAAGGTTCTATCACATCTCCCAGGACACATCATTCTTCAAACGGCATTTTGAGTAATGACAGTTGGGGCAGCATTGAGAACCGATATATTAAGGGTTCCCCACCATCCATGTATGGATATCCAATAGCCCCATTTTCAGCACACCGACAAATGTGGTACCCTGGATTCCAGATGTCCCCTCCCAACCACTGCAGCCCTTCTTCCAATACCCCTTTCCCCAACCTATTTTGGGTGGGAGCAGAGGAGAAGAAGAGGAGTCAACACACAAGTGCACTGGAAACAGCAAGAAACCAATATGCATACCAGGAGTCAGTCGGCCAAGGAAGACTAGTCATTAACCTCTCAAAGATGGCTCTGACCGAAGACGAGATTGCAGTACTACCCAAAGGCCTTGTTTTCATGCCCACCTCTTTGGAAGACCAATTCCGTCTCAAAAGCAAAAGTCATCAGGTCTTCCGCAAGTTCGCCTACAGGATTTTTTTTCAGGAAAGGAAAACCCCTGACAGTTGGGACTCAGGACTACGGATTCTATCTGAGTTGACACCTACCTTCAGCCATCACACCCAATGAGGTCCTCACCTTTGAAAAAGCCATATTGAAGAAGACTGCACAGATAAGAGCTCCTACGTTCTTCAACAATTTGTCATCCAGAACAACGCAGATCAGTTAAAGCCTTGACTGAGGATCCTTTGATCGTGATCAAATCAGCAGACAAGGGCAGAGCGATTGTTGTGATGGACATCACCGATTACAACCAAGGAGGCCTACACCAGCTAGTGAATGGGAGATACTACCACTCAATGAGCTCAGATACAACTGAGTCCTTGATAAAACAAATTCAATCCATGGTCATGATGGTGTAGGCACAAGATTGAATCGCTAAACATGCAGCAGTGTTCCTGGTGAATACCTTACCAAGGATACACTACTTTTACGTATTGCCCACAATACACAAGGAAAACAGCCCCCCTACAGGAAGGCCAATCGTCTACGGCATTGGATCTCTATTGGAACCTTTGAGTAAGTTCTGCGACCACTACCTTATACCACTGGTCTCTAGGACAAGGGACATGCTGAACCTGATTTCTGACACCAATGATCAACAGGAAATCAACCTCCTTTTGACCTTATACTTAAAAGCCTTGTACACCAACATCCCTCAAGATGCCACCATAGTGGTCATTGAGGCCTGCCTCAGAGCACAAACTTGGACAACAGCAGTGCTGATCGACTTTATCATCGAATGTGCCACGATAGCGTAGAATAATACCTTTTTTAAATGCACTACCTGGATCTATCATCAGATACAAGGGACATTATTGGGCAGCACACTTGCCCCAAGCCTGGTCTGTCTATACATGGCCCATTTTGAAGAACAACACATCTTTACTGACATGAATCCCTTCAATGCCAACATTCTAACCTGGCGACGATACATAGATATTATTCTTCTCTTCTGGAAAGGTGATAACACCATATGCCAGGAATTTGGATTCTGGATCAGTACTCTTAACCCATACCTGAGATTCACCCAGTCTGCCTCAACAAGGCAGATACCATTCCTGGATTTACTAATCTACATTACGGTGGGGAAACTATGCACTAAGACATATAAAAATACCACTGATAGCAACAGTCTTCTGTTATTTAATAGTCACCATTCAAAAGCCTTATAGGAGAACTTGCCATATGGTCAGTTTCTCTGTGTCTGGAGAAATTGCAGCTTTTTGAAAGATTATAGCGCTCAAGCCAAAACACTTAGTAGGAATCTGTCCTCCTGGTACTACGCATCCAGAGTTATAAAACGAGCTGAGAAAAGTACACAAAACAATTAATAGGAATCTCTTTTAGAGACAACACAAGACCAACTGAAAATTTCCTTACTAATGTCCTTATCTTCACCCCCAACTCCAATCGGATCAAACGCACCATAATGAAACATTGGGGAATTTTATGCACTGGGTCACTTGAGATTCCACAGCCACAATTTGCTTTTAAGTGTACCTAGATCCTGAAAGACCTCTTGGTACACACCAGGCCCCGCATTCAACAGTCTTTCATGTAGAACACCTTGTGGGTCTTACCACCTGTCACAAGTTACTATCCCTGTGAGTCCTACGGGGAATGTCCCCTTTTATAAACATTCCAAAGAGGTCAAGTTGGGTCCCCAGTTCACCTGGATACAAAAAAATGACACTAACTGCAATACAAAATACTGCATCTAGCTGATCACTTGCCCTTGTGGCCTTAATTACGTGGGAATGACCCCATGTACCATCAAACCAAGAATAATGGAGCACTGGCCCAACATCCACTGCAGACACAGCACTACAAAAATGTCCAATCACTTTTGCGACTCTAATTACTCTCCAGATGACCTCCGGTAGACAATTTTGAAGCAACTAACTCCTGGGGCCTGGTTAACCTTTTCAGAAGAGAGCAACAGTGGATTTTCTGCCTCTCCACCAACAGCAAATGTCTGAAAAATGAAAACCTCTGGCTGGTGCGAGGTGTAATTCCCCACTCAGTCCCCTGAAAAATCAGATACTCCCTTACCATGGATAAACTGACATTCTCTTCATACTTGCAATCTGATCTACCATATCACCACTGACACCATGTCACATATGAAATGCCCTGTTATAGAGTCTCTCACACCACACTAAGCAGTGCTTATGATAAGTATTTTACGACTTGGCATGGGTCTCTCCTTCATTAACATGAATGTTTCTGTTGATACCAATGAGGCAGAACCCTCCAATAAGAAAACATTTTACTGTGTGTCAGCTGTTTTAGATTGCCCCTTACTAATACCATTGATGACTTTGGGCCATCCTCCATCTGACCGCTACACACTCCAGGATGGCTGCCACTGAGGGATGATACTTCCGTTACACCAGCACTCGAGGGGCTTGCTCCTGTTGGCTCTAGCGTACCAGCATATCCCTTCTCTTCTCTCTTCTCCTCATTAGCCTTTTGCCCAATAGCGCTCCCAAAGCACTCTAATCTATTGAAAATAAACCACTTGGTCACCCATGTTACTTATTAGATGAGGAGTTCCATATTTCCAACATGAACACAGACACCAATAGGCCTAGATTCCACCATGAGGGATGGCTAGCAGTTATGTGCACCTGACTTGCTCTCCGTCACTATATATGCCAGTGCACCATTCTTTTCTCTCACCGTCACTCTCCATTAAGAAAACATTCAACTGTCCTATTTTACTGCTTAGATGCCCCATTTATAAAACCATGGTGTCTTTGGGCTGGCCATCATTTGACCACTACACACTCTGAGACGGCCGCCACTGAGGGATGATACTTTTGTTGCACTAGCATGCGAGGCAGCTTGCTCCTATTGGCTCAAGCTCGCCCCTCCTCTCCTCATTGACCATTTGGTCATCCCTCCTTCCCGGGGCCGTACACACCACACCTGAGAACAATCACTCCAAATACACATTACACGTATGTCTACTTGCCTGTTTAGTTATAGTGTGTGCACTAGCTTGTTTTTTTCACATCTTTCAAGTTGTGGCGACTGATCAGAGCCAACAATAGCATGTACATGTCTACCTTTGGAGACACTATGATACAGTGAGTGGATAAGAGATTCTGGTGGTGTATTGGACCATACATACAAAACATTTGTTTACGGTGTGTTTTCTTTATTTTCATAATTTATTGTCTAGGTTGGAAAATCAATTGTAAACATTTTAAAACAGGTATTTTCTTCTGAGTGAATACCTACATTGCATATCACATCTTAGGTATAGGGCAGGGTCTCCCCATTTACTTGGGTCCTGAAGTAGTGTTGTGGATCTTTTTAGGCTGTTTGGGGCCAAAGATGTCAACCTGGCCACACTCACAGATTTAGGCTACTTGGGTACATCACACCACTGTAGTAGCCCCTATCAAATTATGTTTTTTTAATCCTTCCAACGGAACCATTACATTAAAGTCAAGTTTGGTATCTCTGAGACAGTTTTAGTCTCCCTTCACTTCACTGCACACATTCACTCCACATTCACATTCAAAATGCCCACACACAGGCACTTTGTGGGGCCTATGGGACATTGCAGCGCTGACCCTACCAACAGAATGCGCACTATGAAGCATGACATCCTCATGGATGTGTGAGGGCACCAGGAAATAATCCTTAGGATTCCCCCTTCTTTGTTTGCCTGTCATTCTTCTTTGCTTTTTGATAGGGACAATACCTAAACTGCTTTTTGCATGAATATGACCTCAGATCCATTGAATGGAGAGTGGCTCTAGCATGAAGAGTACCTTTTAGCTGAAGGAGATCCATTGGGGCAATGAGTATAACCCTGACATGTGGTGGCTCCTAATGAGCCGGGTGGAGAGGAGTTACCTCATGGAGTTCATCTCCATCTGATTCTTAGTAGGTCGGCTTTTACAGGGAGTGGGAGAACCATACCTTATTTTTCCGACTGGTCTATTCCAGTCCTGTGTACCCATGGTATAAAAATTAACTTTACCAATCACTGTGCAATTGGAATACACAGTTCTATCCTTCTCTGCCTTTGTGTTAAATTGACTTCCCCAGTGGTTCAATGCTGACCTTTGAGAGCACTAACCTCCTCATTCTCATGATGGACGAAACTGGGAATCTGAAAGCTGAACTCCTCCATTAATGAGACGTGCCATTCTCTGTATGGGACTTGCTTCAGGATGGACCCCAGGAACTGCAAAGAAAACAGAAAAAACTTTAACACAGTAATATATATTTAAATGCAGTGTCTACAGCTGACGTCTGGCTGCATTGACTTTGAGAAGATGAGTGAACAAACTACGGCTAACAACAACCTCAGTAATGAAGAAAGATTATGATGGCAGAAGAACCAGAGAACACATACAGCAACGCTTAACTAGTATGATGTTAAATCAGTGTTCAGAAGAAACAAGGAGACCTTTACAGTGTCCATGATTTACAAAGAAACACATGAAACAAAAGCATGCTGCCAACAAATTACTGTGAAAAGAGCAACAGTGCAGCAATTCCAGACAGAAAGCAGATAGAGACTGTGCAACAATATCACATACTTAGGAGCAGAATGCAAACATATAGACTCTTCGATCAACAGCATGGGGGCCAAATGTAAATTTAATTTTAACAAGGGTGAAGACTGACCACAAGGAAAAGAAAATTGCATCTCAGAAGTGTGAGAAGTTGGTCTGACAAATGCTGTCCACTAGTTATAGTGGGCACCTTGCACCAGTCCAAACAATTCTTATTGATGATAGGTTAAGACAAACTTTATTGAAAACTATCCTAGTGGTAACTATGGAGAGCAGGCTTTAGGCTAAGTCTTGAAGGAGTGTAAAGCAGCTTGGTTTACCAGATCATACCCACTTGAATGTCTAAATGAAAGGAGAACCAACCAAGGTATATATATATATATATATATATATATATATATATATATATATATATATATATATATATATATATATATATATGTTGTATTGATTACTAAACACTCTCTAGGAATCTCTTTATGAGATTACAGAGCCAGGTACACAACAGAACTTAAGTAAATAGCACAATACACAATGGGCCCCACGGGGAGACCAAACTATATATTAAGAAAGTGGTATAAGAACCACGACTTGACTGGACACAAGGCCTAGAGCATGTAGAATCGCAGGGACCCCAAGGAACCACCCAAGGTAGTGATTCAAGGGACCCATGGGTGACGTGTGCAGTGAGAGAACACAGCTGCGAGCTCCGTTAGCTTCTATGGGGAAAGTCACGTCGAAATTTTAAAGTTTAAGGACACTTAGGAGAGGACTTTGAGCAGACCCCTTTAGACTTAAGGGGTTCTAGGGCCAACACCCACAGGTGCACCGGAGAACTCAAGTTACCTCACCCAGAGAAGCCGGGTGCATAGGTGTCATATGGTGTTGAGAATTGTTGCTGTTTTCAATGGCGACCTGCTGCAAAGTGCTGCTGCCATGAAGAAGGAAAGTGTCCAGTGTGATCCAAGCCTGGATTGAAAATGTGAAGAACCTGAAAGCAGAGGGGACAGAGTCTGGGTCACTTGCCAGTGAACAGTGGCATAATAGACGAGGCCCACCGATGTCGGGTGATTCAGGTGCGAAGAGGTGAAGCTTGACTCTGCAGCAACGAGGACCCGGAGGCATAGACGATGACCAGGAGCTGGATTTGAGCTGCCCCACAAAGCATGTCGATGCTCGATTGAACACAAGCCTTAGCAACAGCAAAACATGCAGAAGGAGAAAAGATGCTTCGGTGTGGATCAGCAGGGTCCAGGGGATTCACCAAGTGATTTAGAGTCAGGGCACATCTGGAGCAACCAGGGAAGCCCAAGTAAAGTTAAAGTTGCCTTCTCAGGGACCCACAGGTCGACGAACCAGGGATCGCGAAGGTACCTCGAGAGAAAACACAAAGGGTTGGCTCACTAAACACTCGTGGAGTGTAGCCCAACAATCTTTGGTGGAAATGCTGCTCGGGGTCTGGACTACAAGTAACCCAAAGCACAGCCTCAAGGATCGCCAAGAAGCATATGCACTTGCAAATGTGCAAGGTGTCCAGGGGTTCCGGTTCCACTGTCCCCACGAGGGCTACGGGTCTCAGCCTTTCTGAGAGCTCGGGTTCGCCTCTGGGACGTCTGGAAACCCACCTCCTGTATTGCAAATCCTTTGGAGTCTAGAGGGAGCTTCGGAGATGTAAACCGGTCAGATGCGTCTTTGGTGCCTACCACGCAGGGGAGTAACTCCTTTACTCCAAGGGAGATTCTTCAGTCATCTAGTGTCATGTAGATCGTCGAAGTTCCAGGATTCAGTATCAGAGTTTCGTCCAGGTAAATCTAAAGTCCTGTAGTCAGGGGTTCCTACTTTATACCCAAGGAAGGGGTGAGACAAACTCTGGGGACCCACCTATGGGAGGGTTTGGGAAGAGGGGTAGCTACACTTATTTTCTTTGTCCAGTTTCATGCCAGAGCAGGGGCTGGTAGCCCCTGCAACTGGTATGAACTGGGCTATGCACGGGGACACCAAATGTGCCCCGAGTGCAGACTTCAAAGCACTCTTGGAGTGCACCTGCACAGACCCAAATACACTAAAGCCTGTCTGGGAGGTGATTACACCTCCCTGTGACAGGAAACTTTTAGTCCAGGCCTCCCCTGCCAGAATGTTGTCCCGCAGCAGGAGGCCAGACTCCTGTCTGTGGCTGCAGCATCCATTTTGTGATGCCAGGGTTAAGGAAAGCTAGTGCCGGGTAGCCCGGTGCCCCACACTAGTGGTTCTACCATGGAGAAATCATACCTCCCACACCAGTTACTGTTGTGGAGGTATGATTCCAAGGTGTTTTTTACCCCAAAAACCACATGGTCCTGTGAAGCCACGAGGTTATACCGCACTTAAGAGTATATGGTCTAGGCTGCATCACTAGCAACCCCGGAAGATAGATTCTGAAGGCTAAAGAGGGGCTCTGTTCATGCATGGGCACCCTCTCACACCAATTCCAGCACCCTGCCTTCAGGATTGATAAGGCCTGCCATAGGGGTGACTGATAGGTACATATGTGTAGTAATAAGGTAGATATAGGAAACCTATATATGAGTAAGGGGTGCATACACCACCTTACACAGGCTGGTGTAGCAGGCCTGGTATGTCATTTTGGAAGGCTTCCCAGGGGTGGTATAATACATGCTGTAGCCTCTGGAAGGCCTCTGGGGTACCTATGCCCTGGGTACATAGTATACCATATAATAGATATTTATGAGGGTAACCTAGAATCCAATCTGGAGTGTATCTAAAGTACATGGAATCAATTCATAAGAGAAAGCAGACAGGCTGGGGACCTGGTTAGCAGGTTCCCAGCCAAACTAGGTCAAAAACCATCAAAACACAAGGAAAAAAGTGGGGACAACCATGTAGTCAGATTCCACCTTCCTACAAGGAGCACAATAATAGCACAGTGGAGTGTGATGACCTCATCAAAATACAGTTAATGTGACTGTCTGGGAATTAAAAAGGAACCAAGTAGTAGTGGGATGACAAAGGGATGAATAGAGAAAGCTATTATTTGGCCATCACAAGGTTGAACTGGAACAGTGACAGAGTGATAATTCAGACGAAGATAGGGAGCACTGATCATGTGCCAAGCCAACTGCATAATATGAACATACTGATACTTTAAAAAGCAGTGGGTAGAGCAGGAAGAGAAATATTGTGACAATCCATGGAAAAAAAGAACTTTGTGCTACTGTGACTATTCTGGGGACAAAAATAGATAGAGTTCCCGATTACCAATTTGTGGCTACATTTTTAGCCCTGTGCAACAGCAGTCAAATATATGAGTAATGGATTAATCACAGCAGAGCCTGTAATTTACCTGAGTAAAACATGGGGATACACTCTGATACATACAAGGACTAGGTGCAGTAAGTACGTAATTTTCAATTTTATGAGTGTCAACTTGGGCCAAAGAGGTTATTAATGCTGCTGGTAGATATTACATCCCAAGAAAATGTTGTGTACCCAGTACGGTTTCTCCCCCTCGGTGCCCAATCATAATCAAGGTCATAGAAAGGATCATAATCCAGAGAAACAATAGAAATATGGTGAAAATATTGCAACCACGTAGCAGAACAGCACTATGAAGGGGTGAATTAAATATCTGCATATATTCACTCTGAATGACTGGTTATGGAAGAAAACAATGAGTCAAGAGTCATGTGTGACATTCATTAGCAAATAATCCTTACTGAAACAAGGATGCATTTCCACTGTGCCAAGTCAAAGGTTCTTTCCGTTGAAGCTGAAATAGCAGTTGGAAAAAAAGATATATAGGTAAGTAAAGGTAAACGTCAAGACGCATTTTAAAGGCCATGGGCTTACATACCAAGCACTAGCAGAAGTAGAATCACACAATTCAAAGTGTGAAAAATGTGTCTGTTGGTTCAGCCTCACCTAGTAATTGATTGCAAGGCCCTCACTTATTCATGTGCACTTGATGTTACTCTTAACTCCTTAAATCAGTGTATTACTTCCGCCCTTAAACATTTTGGCTGTCAGGTGCAACTGTGATCACAAAGGGGATCACCATCATAGTTCAGAGTTAAAAAGTGCATACTTGCTCTAAAATTACATACACATAGACAAATACTCTTTTACTATATCCAAGACCAAAATGATTTTAACACTTCATAATTCACTTAAATGAAATTATAATAAGTAATATCTACCTAAAAACACATTAAAAACACTTCGGCATGATATCTGGTATACACAGGCTGAAATATGTCTTGTGTTTCAGAAAACAAGGGTGTGCAACCTAACAGTAATACATATCAATTCATTACTACCCCCGTAATATAACTAACTCTTCTTAATGTCCCTCACTTTGAAATTCTCACATAGTAGAATACAGTTATACAACATTTAAAACATTTATTTTAACTGCAACTAATGGTTGAACCAGTGTCCTAACATTTTCCTACATATTACTTGCGGTGAAATACCCTGTTCAGCCTTACTCTTCATGCAAACAATGTTATGCCTAAGTAGGCTAATCTACCCTCCCATGTACCCTGACTAATACCTGCTTCTAATATAAAAGTAGAGACAACGTTTGGTGTTAATAAATGTGTTTTGTATTGAAGCCACCTGTGGTCTTTTTTCAAGCTCAATAATTTCAAAGAAGTGGTGATATTACATTGTTAAAATAAGTCACAATTGAAATATAAGACCTGTTGCGGATCTGAGAAGTGTAATAATCATGATGGCCTTGGATATATTGAAAATGTATTTTTTCTTTGTTCATGGAATCTTTGAGCAAATGTGCACTTTAAAACATGGATTCAAGATACCGCTTCTTTATGTGATCAAGCTTGCGTCTGACAGCTAAAGCACTTCATTGCAGAAGCTTTGTCACTAACTGATTTTTAGCAAACGATTGCTGTCAACATGAGGAAGGAACACAGAACTTGCATGAAGCTTCTGTCTATGCGGTTTGGAGTATGGCAGCAGCCGGCTACAAAAAATGACTGTGTGTATTTCTTTCTTTTTTTTTTTGTTGCTTACTTATACAGACCTCCTCATTTGCGGATCTATTGTGTCATATCAAACACATTCTCTTCTGTGCTCCACAGCATTCACAATGGGCCAATCAGCCCTAGGCTAACTTCACTGAGTGATGACATTCTACTTTTACATAAAGAGTATATTCACACCCAAAGTATTTTTCTTTAGTTCCAGGGACTACTATGCGAATGTGAACTTTTCAAGACCAAAACAATATTTTATACTTTAGACAATATGTTTTTTATCTTGGTTAGTACCTGACGTCTCTTCCCACAAAAAAAGTTTTACAAAAACTGTTAAAAAATACAAGCGTGACAAAGCCTAAAAGCTAGCAGCGAACACCAGAATTATAGGCTTTGTCAATGCTTGTTTAAATGCCATTAGTGCTTGTTTAATTTGTGTGCTCACTGGCTCATGCTTTGGTGTCTTACCTTCTAAATATGCTATCAGGGGCGGAATCTTCATTTTGGCGAGTCCCACTAGAAATGGGTAGTTTGCAGGAATCAGGTGCTCGAGAAGAGCCAACACCGAGGTTCCCCTTTCGACATCCCATTGGGGATTAGAAGAAATTACCTGAAAATCCACAACAAAGTATTCAAAACGTGATCATTTCATCAGGTCTTATACTCTGGGCTTTAAAGTATCTGTAAATGCTATCTTGTTTTCTATACAATCCACATTTTGGCTGTTTCTGTACAATGTAAGCAGTATGTTGTACTGATAAGCAATTGACTGGAAATAAAACCATCAAATTCATATGCATAAAAGCTGAGTTGAATTCAAGATCTTCATGGGCAAGTTGTATAGAAATGCCAGCAAATAACTTGGGAAAAGGGATCTGGTGGAATGTGGTGGGGGTGGTATGTGATACTCACTAGTAGTCTGATGAACAGGCTGCGCATTGGAAGGCCTTTAGCTGTTTAGATACAAAAGAGAGAAGCTGTGGCATACTCACGTCATATAATACTGAGTAACACTTGCTAAAGAAAGATATATGGCTGATACACACACTTATGACACATAGTTGTACCTGCTAAGAAGAGGGTGGGGTGATGGGTGACATTTCATTGATGCTCTAGAGGTCATGAGGATACTTTGAGATCACTGCAGATACTGGCAAAGGTCCCCTACCACTAAGGTTGCTGCTAGAGTTGTAAGGTGCCTCGATGTCCTATGTTACAATGCTCCCCCTCCCACCCCCAGCAGTTGCTGTCAAGGAATGACCTAAGCTGTCATGCACAGATCCCCCCTGCAGCTGTCATTGCGGGGCAAAAGTCTTCATTGGGATAAGAGAGGATGCCGCAGGAGATGTGGACCTGCTTTGCATCCTGAATGGACCATGTCATTCTGTGACAGCGGATACCCGTAAGAAAATAGGACTCCAGAACATGTTCTTGCATATCCATTTTCTAATAATGTTAATGACCTGTGAGGCAGGCAATATAGGGGCACATATTGCCTGTTCTCTTCTGCTTACGACCCCGTAACACAGATGACAAAGAAATAGACTATGATACCATCTGTCCAGGTCACTTGCACTTTAGCAACACAGCCAATGGAAAACTGAGTGAGGAGAGCTAATTGGAACCCTGGAAATGCAGCATGCAATTACAGGTACTCACCCACAGATGCAAATCTTCCTCCTAACCTTGGAGTCAGTCAAAATATTGTTTTTCACTTACCCTCATTGAGCAGGCATCCTTGTGTACCAGGTCCATAAGTCAAGTGGGGGCCAATTACTTGTATTCTAGTCTGGATCTGAGGTCCAAAATGTTGAACCAGAAACATTGCAGAGAAAAATATAATAACTAAAAGTAACTCCATGGAGAAATAAAATACACCCCTGTTGCTGTCAACAAAATTAAACACGTATAAATAGGTACCATACCCAGAAGGGTCTGATCAGCATGCCAGACAGAAGTAATTCCAAAGAGAGCAAAAACACTCCAAGGTATGCAGAGGAGCATTAGAGGACTGAGTAGCCTCACAGAGTGTGGAAACCTGGGACAGTTGACAGGGGTTGAGAGCATTTACCAGATGAAGGGATGAAACCAACAGGAAAGTAACTTTATGGCTGGCAAACTGCAGAAAGTATGTAGAGAGCAGCAACATTGGCACAAATACATATAACTCTAAAAGGAGAGCAGAAACTGTTATTTGAAAGAAGGACACCCACATGCTATATTAAATCAACCACAACTCCTGAGCTAATGGACTGATTTTTTACCTCATGCCATATCATGACTATGTAAGAGGTGATCTGGGGAGCTGAGAAGGAAGCATTAACCACCTTCAATGATCAATCCCACAGTATCAATGAGTGGGATGCATAAGACTCACCACATTTCTGAAAGTTGATGCTTGCTCGTTTATCCACAACAAGTAGCATCTGGCACAGAGCTGGCACAGATGAAGTATAGTCCTCTTCCAGCATGTACCTTAAAATCTCTTTCCAAAATTCCTGCAAGAAAGACCGGCAAATGCGTTATTTGTATCATTAGCATTTAATAAGGCTTTATTTCCACAGATAAACAGTCATTCCCGGTGGGAGGGTTTTTGGCACCTAAGGTCATGTGTCATTTTCTAGGTCCACCTCTCCTGGAGATGGGGCTACATTTAATTCTTACCCTTCCTCATACCTTTCCTTGCTGATGGTGTCCAAGGCAGATGCCTAGTATTACACTCATGTAGCACCAACCCTGTTTAATGCTACAATCTGTGGCTCTGCATCCAAGGAGAATGAAGACATTATTTGCAGAAAATGTGTGCAACATTTACTCTCCAAAAACCCTGCAAGTGAGCTGAACTTTGCAAATGATCTCATTATCTGCTGTTATCTTCATATAATTATCTTTATCAATGTACCAGAGTATGCAAAGCCATTGTTGGGAATGCAAGACCCTATTGATGTGAAATATCCCTAAGGCAAGTCATCGTAACAACTTGTGTGGTAAAGGAATGCATTTTAAACACGCATTTGTGGTTCAGACCACGTTGTTAAGGCAGGCGTGATGAATGCCTGCATGGTTCCCACATACAACCCTGGAGTAGAGGGAGCTTTACTAAAACATGCTTGTATGTGAGGTGGAGGATAATTAAGATCACCTGGGAAATCAGGACTTTCTGGATATTCTGCAATTTATATTTTCTACACTCTAGTTAAATGTCCCACCTTGCTCCACATCCTTCTCACTTACCTCATCAGTATTTCTATGGCGTAATGCAATTTTATTGAGGAACTGAGAGATTTGAATGCAGATGGTCTCTTCCTCAACATCAGACTCATGATCCATGTGACTAGTACACTGTGAAAATATGGAAAGCAAGAGAAGTAAAGTAACATGTATTGTCACATAATTTTCACTATGTTTTCTCTCCTTATGGAGGGACAAGAGATGTGAGAGTCAAAACATTACAACTTCCTAATCCAAGTTGCAAGCCAAAGAGAATCTCTTGGCTTAAATTCAAATGTGATAACAAAATCAATCACCTCAAACATGTAAATAAAAATGTATGAATGAGGTTATGCTCTCATGCTCTGCTCTGTATTATTATTCAGTAATTTGGAAGGGAAGGGTATAGCATTCATATACAGCAGATATATTGGTGGACTCACTTATAATATGTAAGTGTCTGATACATGGGACACTACACCTGAGACATTGCACCTCAGGCACCCCAAGGTAGTCTCTCATCCTTACCACAGGGATTGGGATGCTCATGCACCCTGCCCCCACCGCTTGATGGGGAAGTATGTGCTATATTATGGGACTTTTTACTCCTAATAAGGACAAAAGAATACCAGGAACTACATTTTTGAGAGACAATGTTGATATGAAATATTGATTTGAAGTATATTTGTGCTACTTTGTGCAGGATTTGTTAATTTGCCCTGTCAGGCATTTGAACAGTAAAGAAGGGTATGTAACAGGATAATACACTGTCAGTGATATCATTTAAGTGCAGTAGTGGAATGCCCTTGTACCTTGCCCAATCACCCTAGAAGCTCTGGTAAAGTCTAATGGTCAGTTGCCTTTCATAGGCTGGATTGTGTGGTAGGCCTCTGCACTGCCTGTGAGCACTGCTGTGGATCCTGTGCCATTCCCATGGTGTCTGAGCATTTTTATTTCAGGTGCAAATAAAAGCAGATAGATGGAGCAAGGGAGACCTTTAAAGTGAGGGAGGGTGAAAGACACACTGGAGTGGTAGTGGGGAAACATTTGGCTCAAATGGAGAACATGGAATGTCAAGGCGGGCCTATGAGAACAAAATAGAGGGACACAAGGTCTATATTCCACCACCCGGGGTCAATATGGAACACTGCAGATCTATATTATATGACATAGGAGCTTCATCGGGGCACAAGGGGGCTAAAAGGTTCCCTTATTTATTTTTGACTGACTACGGTTGCTGTTCCCTAACACATTCACTTAAACAAATATGTACATCTACCACTTACTTTCTCTTTGGTGAGGAGGTTGTACTTTTTGAGCACATATTCAATCACAGCTCTTCCATTCCTATCCTAATAACCTTTGGATGTTAAACTGGATATTAAACCTAAAGTAGCAAGAATAACCTATAATAAAAAAAATGGTAAGCATGTTTAGTGAGAAACCCTTTTGACATATAAATAGGATCATATCTAAACTTGTGTCACAAGCTGAGGCAGGCTAACCCAGGCTCACTAGAATCTCTAGTCTGGCTGGAAATCTCCCAGAAAAATCCAGGTGGAACGTTTGGTCGCCTTTTTAAGGACTACATTCAACAAATGTCAGCAGGTGACCTATGGGCTCTTAACCCCAGTCAGACAGCGTTTAAAATCGCCATCAAAAAATGTGTAAGAATGAGATCACTCATCACAGACAAAGCACTCTTCTCAAAACGCAGCCATTCTTGGGCCCTTGTAAATTCTTACAGTCGGCTACTCCCCGCCGCTTACTTTTCCTGCACATATCCACTGTATCTAAAACGAACCCTTATAGCCATTAGAATGGGTGATTGGCGTTTTCTGCAAGATTTACCTCCTTGGAGACGGACAGTGGAAGATCTAACCTGCAGAGGGTGCGGTAAAACAGCCGAAACATTGCTACACGTGGTTTGCCTTTGCCCAGCCTTTAACCTCCAACGCAGGTGCAAACTAAAACCCGAATGGAATAGGTTGGGCGCCCGAACCTGCAGGCAAGCCATCATTGTGGCTCTGAACCCTGAAAACACTGACTTGAATATCAGACTCACAAAGTTCATCCAGCAAGCTTATCGTAATTTTAACTTAAAGAGGTCCTGCTAAATCCTCCCTCTTATTTCCTTTTTCTTTTTTATTACTTAATGACCCTTACGATACATCCCAAATTTCTAGGGGGATGAAACGAAAAGAATATGAGTAGTACCCCTAGGAGAATTGGGTCGTTTTTTAGTTGTTTGATATCCAACTCAGTGAGAGTAAAGTAAATGGGGTGAAGTTCCCAGTATATTAGATTTTAACTTTTGTACTATTTTTCTTTTTTTTTCTTTTTTCTTCTGGTTTTTATCCTTATAAAAATAATTTTTTTTTATGGACCTAGGAGGTTGAGGATGCGGAAGACCCCTATTTTTATCATTCCTGGCTAATTGACTGTCTTGTTGTTTTTATTTTTAATAAGTTGTATACAACGTGAACTATGTAATCCTCTTTTAAAGATATCTGTGTTATATCTAAATAAAGAATTTCTACTACTATATAAATAGGATCAAATCCCACATTCTGGTGAGGGAGCAGCAAGGGAGTGTGAGGAAACCATACAATCTCTCCTTCCCTTTTTTCACAGAGGATAGAAAGATACATTTTGTTATGTGTGGAAAGCTAGTACCTGGATGCAACCTTTATAAAAATATTGGAAAAGGGTTATTAAGACAGTCTGAGAATGAAACTGGAGTCAATTTAATTTAACTGTTTTTACAGAGTGTCTGACCGAAGTGCAATTGAGGAAATATTCAAACATTCCAGGTAGACTACACCTTCAATAGGTGCCTGGGACTTGGTAAAAGATTGCAAAATATGTCCAGGTAGGTTACAATCAACAAAGAACCTCTCAGGACCTGGTATTGATTACAAAAAATGAGACTGAAAAATAGGCTGTGGATTTCACTACTGTGGGAATGAAAACAACCAATAGTAGTCTGTGGGAAGAATGATGGCCTCTTTCCTACTCCACCCGCAGGATATAGCAAACCTACACCATCCCCACTCTGCCATCAGTTAACAAATGGGTTAAAGTACTGAAAGTCCATTATCCCACACCTTGATGTTTGGTTGGTCCATATCACTTTCAAGAAGTCATTTGGTCTCAAGACCGTAAATAGTCACGGTCTCCTATATCCACGTATCAGGGTTAAAATTCACGTCCCTAATATGGCTCTGTATGCTGCATATTTGCACAAGCTGGCCCCATTGGCTTCAACCACCAAAGAATACATCCATGTTTGATTTCTGTGATTCTAACGTTCCTCGCATAGTCCTGTCTCTCATGTTTCTGGTTTAGTCTGTCAAGTATCTAAAGTCAACTGGATTTATATCATGAGGTTAAAAATGACTAACCCATTACACCCCCCAAAGAGAATACATTAGAGACCCAGTTATGGAAATACAGGTTTTGTTGATTATCAAAAGAAAATTACTTTTGCGATTTTCCTTTATGCCTATGTCCTGTACTTTCTTACATGCTGACCATGGTGATGCTGTTATTGAAGTTACCTGCTTTCTCAATGTCACTGAAGTTGGGCACATTGTGGACGTATATGCCGTCAAGAAAGTTACATATATTTCAATCTCTACAGACAATACATCTTTTATATCACAATTTGACTTTTCAAATGTGCACACTGAATATTATTCTGCACTATTGATCCACGTTTGGTGAGATTTTGCTGAGACATAGCCCAAATAACATTCTTGGAAGAGACCTTTGACTCATCAACAAAATATCTTACTCCCCGGTTGTTAAAGGTTTGAGCAGGTATTATTATTCTAAACTTCAAACCCCCTGATTTGATTATCAACACTCTCCTCTTCAGTGAAGGGTGTTACAGACCAACTCAATGTGAAATACAGACCAAACACGTGGACAGCACAAAATAATTGTTTCTCAACACACATTTATTCAACAATTAGGGACCAATGCGTAGGACAGGAAAACTGGGATATGTCCACTTGGACAGGGAAACAATGGAACACAGGATGCACTGAACAGACACACATAAATGGAGGTTTCATGACCCAACGACTCCAGGAAGATTTGCCTTGGAGAAAATCAACAGACTGTGGTATGCATACCACTGCTTTGGGTCCTTGTAAGTAGAGAATACTGCACTATCCAAAAAGTGCAAAACTTTAATTAGATTGAGGTGTTGGGTATGAAACTGCTTTAACACAGATTGCTTCACACATAATAGCTTGATGGTACCTTGCGATTGTCATCCTCAAGCACGTGACAGACAGCATCCAGATAAGAGGCACCTTCTGAATCTATGAAATAAAGCCATACACCAAATGTTCATAACACACAGATATTGTCTTTGTCTAGTAATATCAAGATTAATAGATACGTAGATGAAGTTTCCGCTATCAACTGTGCTGACCACCCCGGGGTCCTGTCTTTTAGTTTTGGTTTGCGAGTCTGTGACTGTGAGTCCCATGGGCCTAACAATGCTTTCCTGTTCCACTGTACATGTCTGTGTCATCATGTCCCACTGAGCGTGTCTTTGTCTTCCTGCTCCACATTTTATGTCCCTTTTTATTCCTGTCCAGTATCTATGTCAGGATCTCTGCTCACAGTGTCCATGTCCATTAATGGCTCACAATGGGAACAATTAACGGAAAAGACAGAGGTGGCATTGTTTGACCACTACTTTATTTTTTCACCACAATTCATGTTATTGAAGATGATGGAAGGGACAAAATGATTCCCATGATGCACTGGGCCAGGGACAGACTAATTTGCATATAGCCAGGTTCTGAGCTGGGATGGGGCAGTGAGATAAATAACGGTGATGGATCAAGCCCTGATCTTTGGACTGGGTAAGAGTGGTCTGCTTAATTCAGACACTCTGTTCATCACCACCCCCTTTTCTGTATCGTTTTTGGCCACTATAGGTGTGGCAGGGTATACTCAGACATGAGTCCCTTTCTCACTGCTCCATCAGGATTCAAGCAAGCCGGGCCGAAGAGGCTGAAATGCCAGAAACCGGTCCCCGGTAGCTTGTCTCCTTTCTGGTGAAGAATTGGCTTGGTAGTTTGGTCTGCCCTGTTCCCATGATGCACTGGGCCAGGGACAGACTAATTTGCATATAGCCAGGTTCTGAGCTGGGATGGGGCAGTGAGATAAATAACGGTGATGGATCAAGCCCTGATCTTTGGACTGGGTAAGAGTGGTCTGCTTAATTCAGACACTCTGTTCATCACCACCCCCCTTTTCTGTATCGTTTTTGGCCACTATAGGTGTGGCAGGGTATACTCAGACATGAGTCCCTTTCTCACTGCTCCATCAGGATTCAAGCAAGCCGGGCCGAAGAGGCTGAAATGCCAGAAACCGGTCCCCGGTAGCTTGTCTCCTTTCTGGTGAAGAATTGGCTTGGTAGTTTGGTCTGCCCTGTTCCCATGATGCACTGGGCCAGGGACAGACTAATTTGCATATAGCCAGGTTCTGAGCTGGGATGGGGCAGTGAGATAAATAACGGTGATGGATCAAGCCCTGATCTTTGGACTGGGTAAGAGTGGTCTGCTTAATTCAGACACTCTGTTCATCACCACCCCCTTTTCTGTATCGTTTTTGGCCACTATAGGTGTGGCAGGGTATACTCAGACATGAGTCCCTTTCTCACTGCTCCATCAGGATTCAAGCAAGCCGGGCCGAAGAGGCTGAAATGCCAGAAACCGGTCCCCGGTAGCTTGTCTCCTTTCTGGTGAAGAATTGGCTTGGTAGTTTGGTCTGCCCTGTTCCCATGATGCACTGGGCCAGGGACAGACTAATTTGCATATAGCCAGGTTCTGAGCTGGGATGGGGCAGTGAGATAAATAACGGTGATGGATCAAGCCCTGATCTTTGGACTGGGTAAGAGTGGTCTGCTTAATTCAGACACTCTGTTCATCACCACCCCCTTTTCTGTATCGTTTTTGGCCACTATAGGTGTGGCAGGGTATACTCAGACATGAGTCCCTTTCTCACTGCTCCATCAGGATTCAAGCAAGCCGGGCCGAAGAGGCTGAAATGCCAGAAACCGGTCCCCGGTAGCTTGTCTCCTTTCTGGTGAAGAATTGGCTTGGTAGTTTGGTCTGCCCTGTTCCCATGATGCACTGGGCCAGGGACAGACTAATTTGCATATAGCCAGGTTCTGAGCTGGGATGGGGCAGTGAGATAAATAACGGTGATGGATCAAGCCCTGATCTTTGGACTGGGTAAGAGTGGTCTGCTTAATTCAGACACTCTGTTCATCACCACCCCCTTTTCTGTATCGTTTTTGGCCACTATAGGTGTGGCAGGGTATACTCAGACATGAGTCCCTTTCTCACTGCTCCATCAGGATTCAAGCAAGCCGGGCCGAAGAGGCTGAAATGCCAGAAACCGGTCCCCGGTAGCTTGTCTCCTTTCTGGTGAAGAATTGGCTTGGTAGTTTGGTCTGCCCTGTTCCCATGATGCACTGGGCCAGGGACAGACTAATTTGCATATAGCCAGGTTCTGAGCTGGGATGGGGCAGTGAGATAAATAACGGTGATGGATCAAGCCCTGATCTTTGGACTGGGTAAGAGTGGTCTGCTTAATTCAGACACTCTGTTCATCACCACCCCCTTTTCTGTATCGTTTTTGGCCACTATAGGTGTGGCAGGGTATACTCAGACATGAGTCCCTTTCTCACTGCTCCATCAGGATTCAAGCAAGCCGGGCCGAAGAGGCTGAAATGCCAGAAACCGGTCCCCGGTAGCTTGTCTCCTTTCTGGTGAAGAATTGGCTTGGTAGTTTGGTCTGCCCTGTTCCCATGATGCACTGGGCCAGGGACAGACTAATTTGCATATAGCCAGGTTCTGAGCTGGGATGGGGCAGTGAGATAAATAACGGTGATGGATCAAGCCCTGATCTTTGGACTGGGTAAGAGTGGTCTGCTTAATTCAGACACTCTGTTCATCACCACCCCCTTTTCTGTATCGTTTTTGGCCACTATAGGTGTGGCAGGGTATACTCAGACATGAGTCCCTTTCTCACTGCTCCATCAGGATTCAAGCAAGCCGGGCCAAAGAGGCTGAAATGCCAGAAACCGGTCCCCGGTAGCTTGTCTCCTTTCTGGTGAAGAATTGGCTTGGTAGTTTGGTCTGCCCTGTTCCCATGATGCACTGGGCCAGGGACAGACTAATTTGCATATAGCCAGGTTCTGAGCTGGGATGGGGCAGTGAGATAAATAACGGTGATGGATCAAGCCCTGATCTTTGGACTGGGTAAGAGTGGTCTGCTTAATTCAGACACTCTGTTCATCACCACCCCCTTTTCTGTATCGTTTTTGGCCACTATAGGTGTGGCAGGGTATACTCAGACATGAGTCCCTTTCTCACTGCTCCATCAGGATTCAAGCAAGCCGGGCCGAAGAGGCTGAAATGCCAGAAACCGGTCCCCGGTAGCTTGTCTCCTTTCTGGTGAAGAATTGGCTTGGTAGTTTGGTCTGCCCTGTTCCCATGATGCACTGGGCCAGGGACAGACTAATTTGCATATAGCCAGGTTCTGAGCTGGGATGGGGCAGTGAGATAAATAACGGTGATGGATCAAGCCCTGATCTTTGGACTGGGTAAGAGTGGTCTGCTTAATTCAGACACTCTGTTCATCACCACCCCCTTTTCTGTATCGTTTTTGGCCACTATAGGTGTGGCAGGGTATACTCAGACATGAGTCCCTTTCTCACTGCTCCATCAGGATTCAAGCAAGCCGGGCCGAAGAGGCTGAAATGCCAGAAACCGGTCCCCGGTAGCTTGTCTCCTTTCTGGTGAAGAATTGGCTTGGTAGTTTGGTCTGCCCTGTTCCCATGATGCACTGGGCCAGGGACAGACTAATTTGCATATAGCCAGGTTCTGAGCTGGGATGGGGCAGTGAGATAAATAACGGTGATGGATCAAGCCCTGATCTTTGGACTGGGTAAGAGTGGTCTGCTTAATTCAGACACTCTGTTCATCACCACCCCCTTTTCTGTATCGTTTTTGGCCACTATAGGTGTGGCAGGGTATACTCAGACATGAGTCCCTTTCTCACTGCTCCATCAGGATTCAAGCAAGCCGGGCCGAAGAGGCTGAAATGCCAGAAACCGGTCCCCGGTAGCTTGTCTCCTTTCTGGTGAAGAATTGGCTTGGTAGTTTGGTCTGCCCTGTTCCCATGATGCACTGGGCCAGGGACAGACTAATTTGCATATAGCCAGGTTCTGAGCTGGGATGGGGCAGTGAGATAAATAACGGTGATGGATCAAGCCCTGATCTTTGGACTGGGTAAGAGTGGTCTGCTTAATTCAGACACTCTGTTCATCACCACCCCCTTTTCTGTATCGATGATGGAAGGGAGGCTTGATCTTAAATTATAGTGCTCTACCAGAAACTATTCGCAGTTAATATAGCTGAGGAATATGAAATTGAACTGCTTTGCTTAGAGCTGCACCATATTGGTTAAGTAAGGGAGTACGTTGGGACTATAATTTAGGGCTCCAGATTCCATGACACGAATTTTAGTCCTTTAACTATTCTCCATGTCTACCTAAATTACACACTGCCACCTACCCATTGACAGTCTTACCAGTTTCAGCAAGAAGCTTGCAGAGCAGCTGTATTGTTACTGCACGGGACTCTGCACCCATCTGGATCAAGCTACTTTCCAAATATTTAAGGACCTCACTAGAGTGAGAATGGGCTGCAAGAGTAAAGTGAAGAGAAAAAATAGACATAAATGAAAAATAACACAACATAAAATCATGCAAGGAGAAACTCATTGCAGGGGAGCAGGTCATCAAGGCCAAATATACGGATATTCTTCAACTCATATCCAGGAGGTACGATATCAATGGTCTACAACATTTAATGATGATCTTAGGAGCACATAGTACTCATGTGATTACTATAGCTGTATATAGTAAAGTGGACTCCATGTTCCAGTAAAAGTCAACCAAGGCACTGGGAAGGGAGATACAAACTCAAGCAATATTAGGTTTTAGGAAGATCAAGTTATATGCAGGGCAGTGAACAGAAACTAATTTTTCTGAGGACCTGATCCCTAGTAAAGTCCATAATATACTTGCAGTATCACAAATATAAACATACATGCAATTTTTGACCAACTTACCCAGTGACAAGATAATGGCTGTGGACACCTTGAGTGGCTCTTCCCTTTCATCGGAAACTCCCCTTGAGGGTGTGCAGATCTGTCAATAACAAAGCAATAATAAACAATAATGGAAGCTGGGCTATCTGAAAGCCAATCCCGTACATCCAAACAGCAAATAACTTTCAGTCGGGGAATAACAGCATAAGAGTTTGTGAGGCCTTGTGGGGCCATGATCCATACAGAGCTAGAGCAAATTCAATTGCGTGGAAAACAGCATTATCTGGGAGTCCAATATTGGTGGAATGAGTAATGAATTTCCTTCAATTGATGTTATTAATCAGATGTATGTGATATATACTATTTATTATTAAACCTATTGATTTATGACATGTGATGTTTTTAAACCTCTTTGTATCAACCGTATAAGCTTTGGGTTTCCTGTTGTTGGGAATGTCACAGAGAGTCCAGTAAATGTTATATAGAAAAGTCTAGATTGACAATTGATCCTCCGAGATAAGCTTTGTTAGTGATTATGTCTCTGTTGTAAACCATTGTTATTTGGAAAGACGTTTCTCTTTCAGGTCGGTATCCTTCTCTGTTACCTATTATGAGAGTCATAGTTGCAGAGAGGTGGATTTATGGGTGGCTCATGCCTAGTACCTCACTACGCTGACAGTTCTGACATGGTTTTTGCAATAATCTTCTTTCTTGGCATTCTTGATGATAATTGGTTCATGTTGATGAGACTCTGTGTGTTGGTCTGGCATGAATCACACTGAAATTTGTCATGTGTCGGGAAAATGTTTAAAAATTATATAGTGGGAAGGAAAAGTACAAGGCCATTAGAACTTTCACCATCTCTGACTACAGGATGACCCAAACCAATATAATATGGAAGCTCACATCTGGGTTGCAGGCATGAGCAGATTTTCATGTTTCGTTTTGTACATTTGCTACCATTTGGTGATCCTGGGTCTACATGTGGGGATCTAGTTCACAGTAGGGAAACCTGGTGGTGAATAAGTGAAGATCCCACACTACTAAGTAGCGATGTGAAGACAACCTGCTCTGATTGCTTTCGAGTGGCATGACCCCTGGTTACATTGAAAAATGCAAATGGCATGTGCTCTTTTTTCAGTTGTTGAGATTTCACTTAACAAGGCTTTTTATGGATTATAATTTAATATTTTTTCCCAAATGTTTTCCTTTAAAAACACTCTTGCTTTAAATGGGAACAATGTGGTTCTTTTATTTTTTACAATATGTTACATAGGAAATGACTGTTGTTTCCCACTGAGATACTTTGTATATCCTCATGTATATACTTACCAGGTGATGCAGGGCTGCAAGAACATTTGGCACAGTTCCATTCAGGCCTCTGCAACTCTTAGTAACAGCTGCCTGCATGCATAACTCAAGGGTCTGTAAGGAGATAAGAAAACTGGGGTGAGGCCAAAGGGCAATTTGAGGAAATGGTGATGGTCAGTGGTGAGTTACAAACTTTAAAGTGTAAATTCTGTATGAATGCCAGAGTTAGTTTGTGTCTGAATGAGCTCTCATGTGTTCTAATTCTTAATAGACATTACCACAAGTACATGTTGACAGATGACCATTCATAGGTTTAATTATTTCTTCACTGGTTTGTCTGTTTTCTTGACTTGCTGTGCTTCACATAGTAGTGTTCTCTGTTGGCATCAGATGTTGGATTGTGGTCTATCAAGGAACCACAACCAAACATATGCAGCATTTAACTGGGGCATGCCCTAACACATAGCTCAGAATCACTACTTGTCATTGTAGGCCCTGTATTCCTAGCCACTCTTGCTGATGGCCCTTGTCTCGGTTGTCCTAATTCTCTTGGTGGTTCGAGTTCTCTTGGTTGTCTGCTGCTCCTGCTTCTTATGGTACTGTTGCCTAGATCCACTTAGCCATCTTCGTCCCTTCCTCCCTGGTCTTGGTCTTCCTGTTTCTGGTCCTCATGCTGGTCTTGCTCTTTATGGCACTAATCAGTTTTGTTGCTCTCCCTTTCCTTTTTTCAAATCCTCATTCTGCCTTTGCTACTCCTGTACCTAGTCCAACCGATGTTTCTTCTTGTGAATCTCTTGATGGTTGTGTCCTGATCCTCCTGGTCATGGTCCACCAATTCTCTTGGTGAACCTAGTAATCCTAGTGCTCCTGGTCTTCTTAGTTGCCTTTGTCCCTCTACTCCTGGTTATTCTCCTCTTCCTGGTCTCCCACCTGTAGGCTTTTGTCTTCATGCTCCTGGTTTACCAAGTCTTCCTTTTCCTAGTTCCCCTAATCTTTGTGTTGATTTTCATGCTCTTCTTTTTTCTAGATCTCTTCCTCCTGGACATCCTCTTACTCTTCTTTCCCCTCTGCCACCTCGTAGTTTTCCTCAAACTCATCCTCCTGGTCTCCATCTACATATTCTTGGTCCTAGCCTCCTGGGTATTGTTCATTGTTCATAAGTGGCCCTCATCCTCCTGAGACCATCCTTCTGTTGGTAAATATTATCTTCACCATGGTGCTTCTTGCTGTGCCCGTCCTAGTTGTTCTTCCTTTTGGTCTGAGTTCTATTGGTCCTCATGATCTTCCTTGTCCTTATGCTTGTGGTCCTGCTAGTCCTGGTCATCCTCATCCTGGTACTCTGAATCTTCTGGTGCTATTCCTCCTAGCGATCTTGGTGTTGGCCTTCATGATGGTCATGGTGGTGACTGTTGTTCTGGACCTCCTGACCTCCTATTTCTCTTCTTGGTCCTCCTCCTCTTTCTGGTCTTCCTCCTCCTGGTTTTCTTCTTTTTTTCTCCTACCTCTTGGAAGTCCTTTTTCTTGTCCTCCTGGTCTTGATCCTTTCGGTTTTCTTAGTTCTGGGGCATGGTATTGGTCCCCTGTTGGTTCTAGTGTTCCAAATCCTTCTGGTGGTCTTGAAGTCCCAAAACTTCATGGGCATCTTTGTAAAGAAAATGTATTGAGTTGTATACAGCGTGAACTTGACCCGGTATCGGGTGTCAGAGCGCTTTACATAGCACCAGTTGCATTACATGAGGACACATTCCTTTTTTTAGGCACGGGATATTAAGTTATTTGCCCAGAATCACAGGATGTTCAGCGTCATTGTGGAAACACGAATCCGGTTCCCCAGATTCAAGGTCAACTGCCCTAGTCATTAGGCCAACTCCTCTCCCCACTTGACCCCCTACTAGTCATCCTCATGGTCATCTTCCGTCTCCTCATCCTGTGTGCGGTATTTGTAGTGGTCTAGGTTCTCCTCGTGGATATGGTCATCTTTTTCTTCTTCTGGTGGTCTTCGTCCTCCTGATAGTCTTCCTTTTCTACTTGGCCATCCTTCTCCTCTTTTTTCGCCTTCTGGTTCTGGTCCTTCTGTGCTTCCTCATTCTACTTCTCATCCTAGTTTTACTGAGCCTCCTCTTTTTCTTGGGCTCACTGATCCTCATGTCCTGTTGGTCCCAGTCATCCTGGTCTTTGGCTGTGTTATCCTCCAGGTCTTTCTCATGGTCCTCCTGCTATAGCTTTCTCTTTATTTTCCTGGACATCCAATTCAGTGTGTTCTTAATCCTGCTGGTAGACCTGGTCCTCCTCCTCCATTAATTCCTCCTCATCTCTGTGACCTCCTATTCATTCCCCTGGTTCTCCCTCTTCATCCCGGAGTGCTCCACCCCCCCAATATATCCTCATACAAAGTCAACCAGATAAACCTCCAGATAGAGGGAACACTGAGATGTAGCACGGGTAGATGGGCACTACTGAAAGGAAATCAGCTCCTTGTTTTCTGTTAAATAGTACAATACAGTATTAAGGGCCTCATTAGGATGGCGGTGAATCCGCATCCTCCGGGCCGGCGGAAGCCACCGCCGGCCCGGAGGATGCGGATTCACCGCCGCGGCCACATCAAACACCCGCCGCCAGAGTAGGATGGCGGTGGGAATGTGGTGGGACCAGCGGCGCTGATCCGCGGGTTTTGCCGGGCCATTTGGTGGCGGTGTCTGCAAGACACCGTCAGCCAAATTAGTAAGCATGAGTAAACATGCTTTTCCGCGGTGGTTTTTCCGCCGTGGAAAAGCATGTGGACCTTTGCTTCTGGGGGGCCCTTGAGGGCCCCCAGGGTAAAGGGGGGGTGGGGGTGCACATGGGGGGTACCTATGGTACCCCCTGCATTTGCATGCACAAAGCAGTAGGCACCGCACGGTGCCTGCCGCTTTGTGTATGTAAATGTAAAACATGCTTTTTTAACCTTGCGGCGGGTGCTGCTATAAGCAGCACCCGCCACAAGGTTAAAGATCCAGGGTGTGACCACCAGGGTGGCGGTCACATCCTAATTTGCATGGAGGGACCGCCGCTGCCCATGCGGACGGTCCCTTTTCCACGGGGGTGGCGGACGGACGCAGGTCCGTCCGCCATCCTAATGAGGCCCTAATTTGGGTGCTCTTCTAAGCCCTGGATCCCAGTGCCACTACACCTGTTTCACTTTTAACATTTGTGGACCAAGGTTCCTCAATGTCCCACTTGCAGCCATGCAGACTGTGTACCAAGAGAGTACAGAGGTGCCTCAATGTGGGAGCATTTGCTTATGAGAATCACAGGTAACTTGGAGGCAGGAGCTGCAGGACAAAAGATGTGTGCCTAAAAACTGTTTTAGGAACACATTTAGATTCACCAATGCTAATTAGGAGAATTCTCACCTACAGTGAAGACTCAGAAGAATCATCGGAAAAATTGCTCAAATTAAGTGCATGGTCAGTATGTCTTACACCAAACTTTTGTGATTTGTTTTTGGTTTTTAGCTGGCTTTCAAATGTTTATTCCAAGTGGAGTCTGTCAAAAAAAGGCCTGGTAAGAAAATTTGAATATCTTGTCCTTTGAACTGTAAGTGATCAGACCCTGCAGAAACTGGCCCACTTAGAGCCTCGACACTAATCTTTTTATTCTAAAGCCTCTCCAAACAATATTTCTGTGGAAATGAAAATTGGAAGATTCAAGAAGTAATGATCCCAATAATGTTTTTACCAAGCTCTACGTCTCTCTTGCTTTTTCAGCAAATACAGTATGAACCCCAGTATATGTGGACTATTTCCTTTGCTATTTTTTTTTTTAAATTTCACATAGCAACCAAAAGTAGTATTCAATAATGCCAACAAATTATTGATTACCAACATGATACAATTCCAGGGCCCCTCTTAAAATTACCTTGTTTTACCTGTATGTTTGGTCACCAGGAGTGTAATGCAAAGTCATTGTGCTCTTTAGTGAAAGTCCTTTAAACATTTACTTGTGGTATCCAACTTGTATTTCAAAGGGTGTAAGCAGCCCCTCAGACTAGAGAAGATACAATGTCTCTCTGTATGTTCTAAGCGGTCACTGAGGCTTCAGGATGCCTCATAGCTGCTCAGGACCTATCGCTGGGTTCTAGTGACTGAAGATTTGCTGTTCTGTTGTGATTAACGCACCAATATGGAACGTCCGTATGCTTGATTTCACTTAAATAACCACATTTGACTTACCCAGTATCACAACAAGTGGAAAAATTGCAGCAAGGTTGATGTTCTTTTTTAATTCTAGCACAATTGTTTGGGTTCACATATTTCCTTTATTTATCCCGATTTCATATGTAACAAATAAAAATACAAGTTTTGCTTCTCAAGCTGTCTTCACAAATTGTGTACAATTCAGATTTTAGCTGGTTCAGTATTTGGAATGAATGCTTGAAAAACTATATTCACCGTAATCCCTTCATCTCTCCTCTCAATACACCAGCTCAAAGCCGAAGAAATTATTAGAGGTGAGTGTGTCAAATAGTGGGGGATTACAGTCTGAATTGATGTGGTATTTCCATTTCTCATGGTTACCTTAGGGGCAAACTTGGAATCATAAACTTTTCCTGTAACTCAAAATTACTGATACTCAGAACATTGGTAGTGTCAGGTGTGGAATACCAATATGTTGGCCCAAAGTGCACATGATGGAGGCCTGAACCATTGCACAACTCCACCTGTGGTGTAAGTGACTCACCAATGGAATTCTTTAGTTCTGTATTTGGTCCTCATTTCTCAATAATTTATTATTTAATTGAAGCTAATTTCTCACTATGGGATAGGGTGTTCATTATGAGCGGATCACTTGGGAATGGTTGCAGTGGCAGGCATGGACAGCAAATCAAGGTCACACTCACCTTGAGCAAACGAAATGCCATATCAGCAGGCAGCTGGGGTTGGAGGCTTTCAACCTCTTTAACCAACCATGGAAGCTCTTTATCTAGTTGCTCCTCTGGCAGGACGGAAGCCAAATGCCCCAGAGTGGTGATAACCTGTCCCCAGACCTGTTAAGATAAATGTATTTATTTAGAAAGGTTTTCTATAGCGCTGGCTACATCCATGGGTATCAGAGCGCTTTACATAAGTATGAAGATAATACAGTCGGAAAGTATCCGAAGAAATACACATCATAAAGTAAAAAATACAGTAATAAAGTGCAGTGTTAAGTTAAGATCAGTATAGGGAACAAAGTAAACATAACATTTTGCGTTGGTAAATAAGCGGCAGAGGGAACTGCTTGAAGGAAAAGATATAGTGCGTACAAACAATTATTTACAGTAACAAGAGGATTAACTACTTGGTTAGTGTTTATAGGAAGCAGGTTTGATGTGCCTGGAGGGGTGAAGGAGTGGAAGGAAGGGGTCACAGAGATGGGGAGGGGGAGAAAGCGTAGGGGAGAGGGGGAAGATAAGTCAGGGGGGAGGACGAGGGGTGGATAGTTGGGGGAGAGGGAGGAGTAGGCGATAAGCAGGTAAAGTTTGAGGTCTTTTTTGAAGCTGAAGCAAGAGGGGTTCCTGCATAAATCAATAGGGAGGGTGTTCGATATGTTAGGAGCCTTACCTGAGAAGGAACGAGATTGAGAGGCTTTCTTTTTTTGAAGAGGGGGGACGAGGAGGAGTGTGTTGGTGCTTCTCAACTGATGGGTGCAGCCTGCTATTTTGAGTTTGCTTGAGAGGTAGATCGGGGACTTAAGGTGAAGTGCCTTGTGTGTAATGCAGGCAGTTTAGTAGGCAGATCTGCCTTGGAGAGGAAGCATTTTAAGGACTTTAAGGGAAGGAGAGATGTGGTTGAAACGTCTATTGTCCGTTATAAGTCTGGCCACCAGGTTGATTATGGTTTTGAGGGGGGCAAGGTGGACTTTGGGGGTTCGGGAAAGGATATTGTTGCAGTAGTCAATTTTCGAGAGGACTAGAGATTAGAGTACGGATTTGAAATCTTCATCTGGGATGAATGTGATAGAGCAAGATTTCGCATCGCGACTTGCTCGATTCATGAACCTCGAAACCGTTGTAACCTCGTAACGAATTGTACGTTTTACTAATATCTTTTATTTCCGATATATATGTATGATAGAGAAGCTTGCTTATGTGTTTTATTAATACGAATAACTTTTGTAATTCTAAAATGGCCGCTGCTTGACTTTCCTCTTCTGCGCATGCGTCAGTCACACTCACGTGACTTCGTGTAGAGATAGTTTTGGAGGGAAAGGGTGCGCATGCGTAATATGCAATAAGATGACTATGCTTTGATAACGTGGTGAAGCCTTGTGCTGCTGCTCTTGTGACATTGTTCGTTGCACTTACCATTAATGCATAGTATATTTTTATAATGATGAAACCTGAAATGTGAAATCATGACATGTAATACATTCATTCATTTCTATGTTTTAATTTGTTTTCGCTTACTTTTCACGTATCACGGGAAATGGGGGTCCAAATGGGTCATGAGCCATTTTGAAGGTCCTTTCTGCGCATGCTCCAGATGCAAGGCCAGAGACAAACTTGGAACGTGGAACTCAGCCAGCTGGCAGCCACAGTCGAGATGCTCCTGAGAGAATTACCTCTGACCCAGGAGGATGAAGCCAATGTCCCTATGTTGTTACAAATGTATAAGTTTTCATTGTATTCCGTGCGACTTCTCCTGGGAACCCCAATCTTGCTAGGCGGCACCCGAAAATGTAAATTAGGCCTTAGAATAGTCTGTTCTGATTGGTGTGTTAACCAAATCCTACTTTAGGACCAATCCAAATTGAGGATTCTGACACTTTGCAACATTTGGGGGGTGGTACCCTGTCCCAAAACAGTATATCTAGCCTAGGTTCACCTAGGGAAATTGTCCGACTTGTCTGAATAGCTGACCTGTCACTGACCCAACGCACTCAATAGGTGACTTGATACAGAGGTGCTGCGGAGCTCTCTGTCCGAAATTTGACCATAGACTCTGAAGGTTTTTCTGAACCTTAAGTGCTGGCGGAGCACTTTTGCTGGGGAATTCGCTGACCCAATCTGGGTCCTGACTGATAGCTGCAGAGAGGGTGGAGCGCAGGCGTTGCTTCCGAACTGCGGGTGCTGGTCGTATCCTGGTGGTCCTGTCCTGATCCTAATCTGGGTTTCCTGTCCTGTCCTGGGGTGTCCATTCTGCACCTGCTGTCCCACTGAGGGTTATCCTTCCTTGAGGGTTTTCCTGTCCTTAAACTGACCCGTGGCCAGGGTTGGTTTTCACACCAGTCTAGGTAAATATCGCTCTGAGTTCTTAAACTGCACCTTTCTATTTTTCTGTCTTTGCTTTAATAAAGACATACCTTTGCACGTGAATACATTTTCCATGCTTTCTCCTGCAACCATTGCATTTCATAAAATCGTTTGCATTTTTATTTCATAGCGTGTTCCTATGTTACCCTACCTTTTAGAAATCATTTTTTGTATTGCAGTTTGCAACTTCCTGTTATGATCTTGGTTTTTTCCTCTCGTAAACCTGACTAAAGTAACTCAGATTTATAGCGTGTTCACTTTGCCCTTATCTTAGTTTTTCCCTTTCACTTAGCGGGTTCCCTGTCGCACTAGCATTCTTTTGATAAAACTGTATGACTGCCCTTTATTTGAATTTAAGATAAAACTTTCAAAACTTCCAGTTGTCCGTGGTCATTTCATGAAAAGTAAAGTCATATGTTGAATAGTATATTTTGCTGCCTTTTCCTTTTACAGCTAGCTCCCTGACCCATCGTTGTCATAGGTACCCATAGCGGTGGATGGTAAGTTGGGTACACAGGAAATAAATCGAAAGGGAACTCACAATTATTGGTAGTAGATTGCGTGGTCATCTGATCAATGTATATGATAAAGTAAAGTATATGGGCCCGAAGCCAGAAGTGGCGAAATTATTGGTCGGGTGACCCGCGATCTCTAGCAGTAATTTTCTGGTAGCGAAGAGGATGGTTAGGGAATAGTTAAAGGTTAGGTAGGACTAGTTAGTCTAGCTAAGGTCGGATGCTGCTAGGTAGAAAGCCTTATCTGCTGCTATAAGAGAATAGGTACTTCAGGTGATCTGATCACTCACTTGGAATGCTTGTTTTGAAAAATTATGAAATGTTTTAAAATTATTGTTCTTGTTATTATACTGTTATATGTATTAATCCATTCGTACGTGAAACGTTTTTTATGTTGTTAGGAATCCCCGGGGAATTGAATAGCGAGTGGTGAATAGAATCCACTTGCTTTGAGGTCACTGGCCCAAGGAAAGTTGGTGCAGGTTAGGCAGAACTGGAAGCACTAACTAGGGTTTTTCTGAATGTATGATTGAATAAATGTTAGTAACGAGGTTCATTGGCAAAATTCCTACTGTGGCATAACCTAGTGAGGGTCGCACCGGAAGAGTACCAGGTTCATCGGAGCTCGAGTGAAAGCACAGGGGTTCGCTAGGGAAACTTTAGGCTCGGATATATCCCGGAAAGGTGGATGAGTGGCGAATGTGTATTCGTTGTTAAATAACTAAGCACTGAACACTTTAGAAAGTCAGAAAGTTTCCGTTACCTTGTGAAGGAGGGAGTCAGTCGCGAAGCGGCTCTGACGTCACTCCGTGCCGCGCTGGGATTGGTAGACACAGCGGGCTAGTAGCGGAGCTGGAATTGTAAAGGAGGGGCGAGCGCCGGAGCGTGGGAACTGTCTCGCGAAAGGGCCGCGCACCCATTGGTCGAGATTATTTGAACTCGTGCATTTCATTGGTCGCACAAAAATAATAGACGCACTCGGATTGGAAGTAATTTTGTAAACAAAATCACGCGTAAAAATCGTATGTGGCATTCATATAGACCGCATGCCAGACCTGATCCACGGCATATGGGATTTGAGAACGATCAGTGGAAAGGCGTTAAAAACGACATTATGTACGGAACTAAGAGAAAAGTGTCTCTTGTAAACAAAGTGAAGAATTATTTCAAAAAGGACAAGCCGATTAAAACTAGAGAAGGTGTTGTCATACCACAACCCAACACTCCTGCATCTTTCATGATGTTCGATAAAGGGTACAACACATGTGTATGGTTGGAGAATTGGGTGAAATACACGAAAGATGACGGAGTATTGGCTTTTCCGTTAGAGGGTACATTTAACAGCAGAATTCTATTCAATCTGAGAACCCGCATGAACGATTTACATCCCAGACCTAGGTTAACGCAGTATGAAGCACTAGAAGAATGGGAAATTGAGGCTTTTGAAAGGGATAAGCCCCGAATGGATAAAGGGTTAACTAAATTTTATCCAAAATTGAAGCAGGAAGCACGAGCTAAAAAGATGAAACAGTGGAGGCAGAATATGATAGTGGAGGGATTGTTTCCCATGCTGCCAGCAGATGATCCTTCTGGGGGACAGAAACGGTTGGAAAAATCTAAACATTGGGTACCCATCGGAGAGTCGGATGATGAATTATTAGATGACCTATGTACAAGAAGTCCGCCTCCTTATAATGAGGGACATCGACCTTCCAGTGCAGGAGATATTTCCCGAAGACTTCCTCCTCAGGAAGAAGTTAGGTCCGCAAGTGTAGGAGGGGGTTACCACATTCCTCCCTATACCGAGAGTCTAGGACCAGTGGATACCAGAAACATTTACCCCAGGATGTCAGCTAGTGGGGAGACAGGATATTCCCGTGAAGGAGATTTTTGTTCTCGACCTCCCTACGGAGGCGAGATGAGACCCTCAAGTTCAGGAATGCCGTTATTACAGTCACAGTATGAGGAAGAAAGAAGATCCCTAGGTACAGGAAGTTTATTCCCAAGACCAAATTATGGTGAAGGACCTAGTGAGACTCATCCCACTGCCCCGAGTTATGCTCCCACACTGACCCCGCAGGTGTTACATGACAAATCCCTAGAGAGATTACTGGAAGAGAAGGAGCGGGAGGTTCTAGCAAAACAGAGAGCTGAGATCATTCAGAAAATGTCCCAGTTAAATACCAGTCCTGAAGCATTGACAATCCCAGTAACAATCGGACCCGTGGTTTCATTGTACGGGGATCGGCATGAAAGTCCAAAACCTCCAGTTATTACTCCCGTTATAGCACAACCCAGACCAGAACCCTTAATTGTAGATGAACAGACGAGTGAGTGTGAATCTGAGGTCTCACTGATGGATCTGCCCATTAGAAATACAGGGAAAAGGATGCAGAAAAGACATAATCCTTTCAATGCGAGGGAGATTCAAATGGAATCGACTTCGGGTACTAGAAGTGTCACTTTGGTCACACCTGAGGAAATCGAAAGATGGAGTCAAGAATTAGAGAAACAAACTTCGCAAACGAAACCTTTAGACCTCTACAAACTGAGAGTAGAAATAGAAGAATTAATGGCAGGAAACGTAGGATTAGACAGATTAAATACCTACTCTGAAGAAGAGCTGTTGTTTATGTGCAAAAGTCCTACCCGCAATGTCCGAGTACTTCATGAAAAATTGACAGATACTGCTGCTAGTATGGGAATAGACATTTCTAAATCGAAACCCTTGCAGAAACCCTACCGAGCAGAATTTTCAGACAAAGATTTGGAAAACCTGAATGTGTCAGGGAAAAAGGCACAGGTCAAAGAACTATTGGCAGTGTTGCAGAAATGGGGAGACGTAGAAAAATGGAAAGCCAGATGGGCTAGGAAGAAAGATGAGGCCAGGACTAGGCAGGTAACTCCCGAATTCGCTCTAAGAGAAGCTGAAAAGCCAGAACAGTTATGCCCTATGCGTGAAGTACCAGGGGGTAAATATGTACATGTCCCATGGTCCCGTCAGGATATTGTGCCCTTCACAAATGACTTCCCAAAATTACGAGAAAAACCGGTCGACTGGTACCGGCAGGTAGAGAGATTTGTAAAAGTGCAGAAATGCCTATGGAAGGACCTGGATGGGTTCTTCGACATAGTGGTCCCTGTAGATTTGTGGACTGAGTGTAAGATAGCCATAGCTTGGCCTAGTGAGGAATACCCGAGGGATGACAATACAGGGAAACCATCGAAGGTAGTGATGAGGAAGTATGAACAAGTAATTCAACATTTGAAAATAAAAGTACCTGCAAAGGAAACTGATTGGACCAAGATAGATAGAACCACGCAGGAAAGGGACGAGACAGTGCATTCTTTTTATGAAAGGCTGTTGCAGGTATTTAAAACATACAGTGGTATAGATAACATCGAGATGAAGGACATGACCCATTTCATTTACAGGTTTGTAAACGGTTTAAGACCCGAAATTTGTCAGTGGATAAAGGATAATAAAATCTGTTGGCATACCAAAAAGATAGATGAGGTCCTACGGTACGCAAAGTACTGTGAGGACGAAATGGCAGAAAAGAAAAAGGCCCTGAAGGAGAAGGTGATGTGGGCTCAAGTAAAGCTCGCAGAACAGCAGGAAAAGCAATTGAGTAAGTTAAACAAAACTACTCAGAACCAAGGCCCTGGGGCTGGGGGTGGAGGAAAACCTAGGCCTAAAATGAGTAGAGAAGAAGCGAAAAAGAAATTTCCCTGCCACCAGTGCGGAGAAATTGGACATTGGCGAGACGAGTGTCCGTATTTACAAAGTGATAATGCCCAAACACCTGATTTAATTCCACAGACGCAGAATGAAAAGCAAAGAAAGACCCAGCAGCAGGTAAAAACGATTCAAGTGCCACGAGCGCCAAAGCCTATATTTAAAGGGAAGTCACCACAGGGTGATGATGTAGAAGTCTGGGGAGGCAATGAAGATAGAAATACAGCAACTTCGCAGTATTTGTTGAACGACACTTTTTTCTGTGATGACCAGTACTGACGGGGCCTGAGAGGGGAGGACGAGGAGTGCGTACTTGGCGCCTCTTTGCCGGTAGACCAGTCAGGGCCATACATTGAAGGAAAGGTTGATGGAAATGATGTCACCTTTCTATTGGACACTGGTGCTACCCGTTCTACTGTGAGAACAGTGGATGTTCCAAACCTACCCCTCTCGGGAGAAGCAATCCAAGTAGTAGGAGTATCTAATCAATTGATTAGTACACCTGTTACCGAACCCATGGAGATCTCAATTGGAAACTTTAAACAAATGCACAGATTTGTTGTCTGTGATACCAGTCCGGTAAATTTACTGGGACGTGATTTGCTGCGCAAAATGAATTGTACCATCTTTTGCACACCAAAGGGCGTCGAAATTCAAACCCCAGATGAAGACGGTATCTACAAGCTAATGCTAATTAGACCTGACTCAGAAATAAAACGAATGACTATACAGGACTTGCCTGAAGAACTCCAGCAGACAGTGAAGTCAGAAGTGTGGGACTTTACTGGAAAGGATGTGGGATTAATGAAAAATATAGATCCAATACAGATAACAATGAAAGAAAATGCAGTTTACCCTAACACTAAGCCTTACAAAATGAGTGCCAAAGTGAGGGCAGGTGTTGCTATTGAAATACAGAAATTGCTAGAAGCAAACATCATACAGGAAGTAATGAGTAGCCCGTGTAATTCACCCATTATGGGCATTAAGAAGCCTAGTGGCAAGTATCGAGTAGTGCAGGACCTGAGAAAGGTAAACAAAATTGTGGTTCCTTGCTGCCCTATTGTCCCGAACCCAGCAGTGATTCTGTATCAGATCCCCTGGGATGCTGAATGGTTCACTGTGATCGACCTATGTCATGCTTTCTTTTCGATCCCATTGCATCCAGATAGCAAATTTCTTTTCTCATTTGCTTTCAACAGTAACGTATATGTCTGGAACAGGGTCCCCCAGGGGTACACTGAAAGCCCCTCTATCTTTAATCAGATCTTGAAAAAATGCCTGGAAACTTTAGTCTTACCGGGAAAATCTGTTTTGGTACAATACATTGACGACCTATTGGTGGCGTCTAAAAGCCATAGGGATTGCGTGGTTGACACCATTGCCCTACTGAATCACCTGAGTGAAAAGGGACATAAAGTGGCCCCTGAAAAATTACAGTTCTGTTCGAAATCAGTGAAATATCTGGGACACCAGATAGAAAAAGGTATCAGAAAAGTCACCTCAGAGAGAGTCAGAATAATTCAAAATATGCAGTTACCTCGTACTCAGAAAGAAATCAGAATGTTCCTCGGAGTTGTAGGTTATTGCAGGCAATGGATTGTGGGATTCGCAGTCCTTGCATAGCCTTTGATACAAATGACAAAGAAAGGAGCTAAGGACCCAGTTGAATGGAATGACGAGAGCCTAACAGCTTTCACACAGTTGCGAAATTGCCTGTGTACAGCTCCTGCTCTGGGAATGCCTGACTACTCCAAGGAGTTTGGCTTGTTCTGTGACACTCGTGACAATTGTGCATTGTCAGTCCTGACTCAGGAGCATGGGTTGACCAGAAGGCCTGTGGCATATTTTTCTGCCACTTTGGATCCAGTGGCTGCTGGACTACCTGGATGTCTAAAAGCAGTAGCTGCAACTTGCACCAGTTTAGAACAAAGTGAGTCTATTATTATGGGACATCCTGTAACTGTGTATGTTCCACATGCAGTTGTGATCCTATTGACTCGTACGAAAACTCAGTATCTCACCCCTAGTCGGCTGACTAAATATGAGAGGATTCTCATGGGTGCTGCAAATATAGTCATTACCTGATGTAACATTTTAAACCCTGCCACTCTACTCCCTGACTCAATGGTAATGGAAGATAAGGGAGATCATGAGCATGACTGTATTGACCTGACAGAGTTTAGTACTAAACCTCGCCCAGACATAAAAGAAACTCCTTTGCCTGTACATGATGAGGAATGGTTCGTGGATGGTTCATGCCTGAGGCACGAACTAGGAGGCCTAAGTGCTGCTTATGCTGTAGTCACGTTAAACAAAATTGAAGAAGCATCCTATTTATTTGGAGTAAAGTCTGCACAAGTAGCCGAATTTATCGCCCTGATAAGAGCTTGCAAATTGGGAAAAGACAAAAAAGTGACAGTGTATACTGATAGTCAGTACTGTTACGGGGTTGTGCATGACTTTGGCCAATTATGGCTACAAAGAGAATTCCTGACTTCTTCAGGTACCCCCATTCGAAATGGAAAAGTTGTTCAAGACCTTTTAGAGGCAATCCAATTACCAAAGGAATTGGCAGTGGTCAAATGTGTTGCTCATAAGAAGGGCCTTGACCCTGTATCTATGGGAAATGACTTTGCTGATCGGGTGGTGAAACAATGTGCTATGGAACAAATGAGAATAAATCCCAATCGGGGTGGGGTTGGAAACAGCTGCCAACTTAGAATGTTTGAAGAAGTGCCTACATGGGATGAAGTGAGAGAATGGCAGCATGTGACGCCCTGGGAAGAGAAAGAGAAATGGAAAGAACAAGGTTGTAAACCGAGACGTGAGGATGGTGTCATTGTGGGCCCAAATGGTATGCCTGTGTTACCCAGACACCTGCTTGCCCCCATGGCTCGATTGATACATGAAGGATCACACATTGGGAGGGACGCCATGGTTCTGGTATTTCAACAGACTTGGTACAACAAGAAATTCAGGAAGGTAGCAGAATCTTTCTGCCAGAGGTGCTTGACCTGTCAGCAGTTCAACGCTGGCAAAAGAACAGTGGTTGAATTGATGAAAATTGGGAGATCAGGGGGTCCCTTTGTGAGAATACAAATTGATTTCATTACCATGCCTCGTTGTGAGGGAAAAAGGTATGTCCTAGTCATTGTCTGCCTATTTTCAAAGTGGGTGGAAGCTTACCCTGCCACTCAGAATGACGCCATAACAGTAGCTAAATTCCTACTAAAAGAGTTGATACCTAGGTTCGGGGTTCCAGTCTTTATTGACTCAGATAGAGGCACCCATTTTCAGAATGAAATTTTAGCCCAGCTTTGCAAAGCATTCGGGATCACACAAAAGCTACACTGTGCATATCATCCAGAGGCTTCTGGAGTGGTAGAACAAATAAATGGCACTAAAAAAAAATAGATTGGCAAAAATGTGTGACTCTACTGGCTTGAACTGGATAAATGCCTTGCCTCTTGTTCTGATGGGACTCAGAAGCATTCCAGATCGAAGAACAGGCCTGAGTCCCCATGAGATATTGATGGGAAGAGTGATGAGACAAGCTTGGGTACCAGGATACAAACTGTTAAACATTTCTGATGATTTGGTACTTGAATACTGCAAGCAACTGGGTGACCAAGTGCGTTCTATCTCTCGCCAGATTGGGGCAGACGCCGTCGCCAACCCGACAACACCAGTTCACAAATTGGTTCCTGGTGACTGGGTTAAGATAAAGAAGCATACTCGTTCGAGTTCCCTTGAACCAAGGTGAGGACAAAAGCGCCAAGTAATCCTGGTCACCACGACAGCGGTGAAGTGTGCAGGAGTTCCCAAGTGGATCCATGCCAGCCATACCCAGAAGGTGATACCCGACGAGAAACCTGGAGCCGAAGGTTGTCCAGCTGAGGGGTCTACAGACGTTGGTCCTGAAGTAGCTGAGATCCGACGGCCGAGCACCAGTCCCGTTGAGGGTCCTGTAAGCGTTGGTCCAGAGGTAGCCGATGACGTATGGCCAAGCACTAGTACTGCTGAGAATCCCACAGCTGTTGGTACGAAAGTAGCTGATGACGAGCTGCAGAGGATTTGGCCAGAAGATTGGATACCCATAATCGACCTTCCTGGAGACCCACTCAGAACAAGAGAGCGAATAAGAGAAGACAGGGAGTGGAATAGAGAGGTCGAGCAAGGCACAGGCGAAGACCCTCAGATCATTGAGATTCACATCAAATCTGAGGATGGAGAAGAAGGTCAGACAGGGACAGGACAAGTGATCGATACTCCTCCACAGACTCCTGATATCGAAAAGGGACAGACTAGACATAGTGTAATAGTTCGAGCAGAAGAAAATCAAGGGATCGAAGTGCTCGAGCAGGATCAGGCAGAACTAGAAGAACGTGTTCAGGACACAGAAACAGAGACATTCGAAAGCAAAAATCAAAACTCACCTGAACAAGGCCAGCTTAGTAACCAGGCAGAAGAAATAGATACAAGACCTGGGACTAGTCAGACAGAAAGGGAGAAGACAGAAATTGAAGTGCCACAAACAAGTGAAAATAAAAGGACATTAGAAGAAAGCCAAATAACAGTGCCAGCTAAAAGACTCAAGAAAAAGAAGCACATTGAGCCAAGGTATATTAAGAGACTAAGATTAAGAATAAAAACAGTCCAAGAGAAACTTGCAGACATAAGAAAAAGTCCCCGAATTGCAGAAATACCTGAAGATAACTCCAAGAGAAGGAGTGAGCGAATAAAAAGACAAAACGAAAAATACAAGGATCCGGAGTGGACCTACTTAATCTTGGAAAACTTTGAAGATCTTGATATTACTGACGAAAGCGACAGAGAACAGATTACTGATTACTCTGCAGAGGAAGAGGAAGAACCGCCGTGAAATTGCTCAGAATAAAAATACCTGGGAAAAGCTACAAAGAGGGGTTAAAATTTCCTTCTGAGCCAAAATGTCTGATTCAAACGTGAGTGGTAGACCTAGCCGCAGTTGTTGCAAAACATGCTGCAAAGTGTGTATATGTAGTATAGTTATAGTAATATTAATTTGGATAGGATTAACAGTTTTCATTCCCTTTATGGTTAGCAAAAATACTAATATTGACCCTACTCAGATTACCGACACTGAAGAACTGACAACACGAAGTGTAGAAAGACGTGAGAAAGCACTCAGACAGACAAAACGAGACTTAGAAGCATCAGATGAGGAAGGACTACATTACCACGGAGTTAGAAACAAGACACATTTAAATGTTTTCGCAAACTTGTTAGTGCATTACGTAAAAACTATGGAAATAGAAGATTGTTATGTCTGCATGAAGCTACCTACTTCTGTGGCTGAAGGCGTGACATATCATCACCTACCTCTGACCTATGGAATCTCCTGTAGTATTTTAGCAAGCTTATTTTACAAAAGAGGACCGTTGCAGTACTATTATTCTAATAATGACGTGATCTTTTCTGAACTTCCCATTCGTGGAAACTTGAATCCTGTACATATCAAAAGTGACGTAATACGATATATGGGAGACTATTTTCTGACTATAGGAAATATAGACATAGCTGAAGCACACAGAGATAACTTGACCTGTACATTACATGAACAAGAAAAGATATTTTTGAACATGGCAGAGAAGAGAAGGGAGAGTTTCCAAAGAAAGGCAAATGACAAAAGGCAGAAAACACCTAAATGGGCTGAGAACATGGAAAGCACCTCAAATGGCGGGGCAGGGCCTGCTTTGTTGCTGGATTTCGAAAAGAAAAGGAAACTCTGTCTTCATCGCGAGAAGACTAGTTATTATAATAACATTTTCATTGGTTCCAGTCAATGTGAGCACAATTACAAGGTAATTGGAGGTTGGGGATTCAAAAATGGGTCAGAGCCTGTGTTTCCTGGAATTTATTATATATGTGGAGACAAGGCTTATTACAATTTGCCGGATCACTGGTATGGAAGCTGCTACTTTGGCATTGTTTTCCCGAGAATATACCATGTGAATGAAATTGCTGGAAGCAGTGAAAATACTAATGGCTTAGTGCGTAGCAAAAGAGAAAGCGTAGGTGAAATAATGGGTAGTATTTTTAGTGAACTCAAAAAACAACAGGAAAGGAGGGTCGAAGGGAAAGTTTAACGACCTGTCTACTCACTCCCCAAATACAGTAGAAAATACACAAAAGAGTAGACCAGGTCTGGAGATGGTGTGTGTCTGGACATGTGACTGCGAAACAATAGGATGCAGATGCAGATGAGACAAAAGACTGAATAGTCACACAGGTTTGAATAAATCCCATCAGACCACCCAGTTGGTGGAGTTTCATCATGTGGGAGTTGATGATTATTCAAAACCACTCCTGACCATATTAGTGTCAGAATAACATAGATAGTATATGTCAATCGTTCCTCTACGTTAGTAGTGTTCATCAAGTGCAGTGCTTAAAAAAATAATAGTGGTGACTAAAATAGATCACTTAGACTCCAAGAGTATTCAAATAGAGATCTAGGTATCACTAAGTTTAAAAACACGCCGAGTAGCTACAACAATTACTACTCTGATGGCGTTTAGTGAGGTGGTTTTGAATAATCATCAACTATTGTTTCGCAGTCACATGTCCAGACACACACCATCTCCAGACCTGGTCTACTCTTTTGTGTATTTTCTACTGTATTTGGGGAGTGAGTAGACAGGTCGTTAAACTTTCCCTTCGACCCTCCTTTCCTGTTGTTTTTTGAGTATTATGAGCAGCTGCTTGCTGCGGGTCATTTTGTCATGTATACGCATCTCTGTATACATTTATAGCTCACCCAACTCTAATGTGATGGTTACCCTTTACTGACCTATTCTTACCCTTCCTGTTTCCTCGACCCTCCTGTGAATTTAAATCTCAACACATTTTCACGTGTATAAGCCTCACCAATTCCCTTTAAAATATCCAATGCGACACTTGGAGTTGTAGGGAAAGGCGGCATCACTCTTTTCCCATCCCCAACGTGTTTGTGCTTATATACAGTTGTAGTGAAGGGGCAGTGTCTCTAAGTTAGACATGCGTATACATCATGCATGCCTTTTGAACTACAGACCTCTACAATGTCAAAATAATCACTGCTCCTCTCTCCTTTCTTTCTTTTTGGGAGGCGCACTAACCTTGTCACCCTCGGGACTATGCGGGCACCCTTAAGGTTGGGGGCTCTGTATACAATCCCCGGACTGCGTCCCTACGTCCATTTCGCATGCGCTGGAGACGAGCGTCTCTCGTTCTGCGCATGCGCATCAGAATAGGCCGGTCGCTGCACTCGTTGCAGTTGTCCTATTCCGGTGTCTTCTAAGAGACACGCCTTCCGATGGGGTCCCGCTGGAAAGATTCCAGTGAGCTGGGTCCCACTATGTTGGTGTTTAGGCGCGTGATTAGTCCACGTGTGACTAATCAACTGGGCGTTTACCTTATATCAGGAGGACGGGCGGAGTGTGAAACACCTCCACTTCCGCTCGTGAAACACATGGGGCACCGACGGACAGGTAAGGGGAAGCAGCACTTGTTTGTTGCACTGCCAGTGTCCTTACTAGTGAGTTACTGAAATCGGCACCGGCATATAATGCCTCCATACTCTTATAACCAGGCTTCCTATTAAGGGGCATTTGACTTGTATTGTAACTGAGGAGTTGATCTAGACCAATAGTGCTCTCCATTAACTTTGCTTACAAACGTTTAATAATATTGTTTGTCTGGATCACACATCATAATTATATCTGAATATGTGAGCTACATGCAAGTACTCTCACTGGGTTTGAGTAGCAGCTATCCAGATGCATTTAATAAGTGCCTCTGTGGCCAACTTGCTATACCTATATACTTCTGGCGTTTGGAGCCGTTATTGTTTCATTGCTAACCTCTGTGTAGACAACTTTGTGGTCTGATTATTGGGTTTCTATCACACGATTGTTGGGTTTTTGTGTAGAGTACTTTTGGCTGGGCATATAAGATGATGTGCACTTATTACCCCTTTTCCTACACTACAGAGCGGGGCCTCATTCTCCCGAGCGGTTGCCGGGTGAGGTGAGGTCGTCACCCACACAATGCTGGGTGAGTATCACTATGAGGAAATGCCTCTACGTGATGTAGCTACTATGCCTTGTTTTTTCATTAATGCGGAATATAAACTGTTCACGCAGGTGTGTTGTTTTGTGCTGTGGCTGTGTTTTCGTGTGGATTCATGCAGGTGACATCATTCTGTTTTTGTTGTACTATCTTTTATCTTTTGATAGGAAGAAGTCTTGTCTCCCTCCCTCCAGCGAAGAATGGAGAGCAAAAAAGTTCTGGTAGATATGTGGCCTCTTACGAGCGCAATCTCCTTACTGTTCCTCTCATTTAAATAATGTTAGTTGTAGTAGTATCTCTCTTTGATAGGTCCTGAAGAAAGCCGGGGTAGTACCCCCACAGGCTGAAACATGTCGACCACCTCACTAAACGCCATCAGAGTAGTAATTGTTGTAGCTACTCGGCGTGTTTTTAAACTTAGTGATACCTAGATCTCTATTTGAATACTCTTGGAGTCTAAGTGATCTATTTTAGTCACCACTATTATTTTTTTGAGCACTGCACTTGATGAACACTACTAACGTAGAGGAACGATTGACATATACTATCTATGTTATTCTGACACTAATATGGTCAGGAGTGGTTTTGAATAATCATCAACTCCCACATGATGAAACTCCACCAACTGGGTGGTCTGATGGGATTTATTCAAACCTGTGTGACTATTCAGTCTTTTGTCTCATCTGCATCTGCATCCTATTGTTTCACAGTCACATGTCCAGACACACACCATCTCCAGACCTGGTCTACTCTTTTGTGTATTTTCTCTAGTATTTTTAGTGCACTGATACCTGGAGTGGGAGTGGTTCTGAACACTCACAGAATTTGCAAATTGTCCACAATAGTCGATGTGTTGTCTACTGACACAGCTCATCGATTTCTGCTGGTCAATACTGAAATGGTTGCGATCAGATCAATGGTTTTGCAGAACAGACTTGCTCTTGACACCTTATTAGCAAAAGAGGGCGGAGTCTGTCGGATGTTGAAGGCGCAACATTGTTGCACTTACATTCCGGACAAAAGCGTACAGCTCAAAAGATATGTGAAAAACATTACTAATTTGGAAAAGGAACTCAAACCACTCGAGGTTGACAGTGCCTGGAAGAGACTGGTTGATGGTCTCTCCAATGTAGGTCATTGGTTTGCTAGTTTAGGTAAAAGCTTATTGTTAAAGGTACTGATGCCAATTGGAGTAATAGGTCTTATCCTATTTCTCATAGTCGTCTGTTGCAAATGTCGAAAGCATACTAAGAAATACCAAGTGAATGCAAGAGGAGTGAAACGGAGTGCGGATGAGCTTGAATTGGAAGAAATGAATAATCAGATTTATAAAAAGGTGAAAAATTCTCACCCTACCAAAACTGAGAAAGAGAAGCTGAATCGCTTGTTGGAAGAGATAGAAATGTACAAGGTGTGAAAGAAAGTTGGCATCTGGTTCCAATTTTTGTGATGATAGTAAATATCATCAAAGAGGGGATTGATAGAGCAAGATTTCGCATCGCGACTTGCTCGATTCATGAACCTCGAAACCGTTGTAACCTCGTAACGAATTGTACGTTTTACTAATATCTTTTATTTCCGATATATATGTATGATAGAGAAGCTTGCTTATGTGTTTTATTAATACGAATAACTTTTGTAATTCTAAAATGGCCGCTGCTTGACTTTCCTCTTCTGCGCATGCGTCAGTCACACTCACGTGACTTCGTGTAGAGATAGTTTTGGAGGGAAAGGGTGCGCATGCGTAATATGCAATAAGATGACTATGCTTTGATAACGTGGTGAAGCCTTGTGCTGCTGCTCTTGTGACATTGTTCGTTGCACTTACCATTAATGCATAGTATATTTTTATAATGATGAAACCTGAAATGTGAAATCATGACATGTAATACATTCATTCATTTCTATGTTTTAATTTGTTTTCGCTTACTTTTCATGTATCACAGGAAATGGGGGTCCAAATGGGTCATGAGCCATTTTGAAGGTCCTTTCTGCGCATGCTCCAGATGCAAGGCCAGAGACAAACTTGGACCGTGGAACTCAGCCAGCTGGCAGCCACAGTCGATATGCTCCTGAGAGAATTACCTCTGACCCAGGAGGATGAAGCCAATGTCCCTATGTTGTTACAAATGTATAAGTTTTCATTGTATTCCGTGCGACTTCTCGTGGGAACCCCAATCTTGCTAGGCGGCACCCAAAAATGTTAATTAGGCCTTAGAATAGTCTGTTCTGATTGGTGTGTTAACCAAATCCTACTTTAGGACCAATCCAAATTGAGGATTCTGACACTTTGCAACATTTGGGGGGTGGTACCCTGTCCCAAAACAGTATATCTAGCCTAGGTTCACCTAGGGAAATTGTCCGACTTGTCTGAATAGCTGACCTGTTACTGACCCAACGCACTCAATAGGTGACTTGATACAGAGGTGCTGCGGAGCTCTCTGTCCGAAATTTGACCATAGACTCTGAAGGTTTTTCTGAACCTTAAGTGCTGGCGGAGCACTTTTGCTGGGGAATTCGCTGACCCAATCGGGGTCCTGACTGATAGCTGCAGAGAGGGTGGAGCGCAGGCGTTGCTTCCGAACTGCGGGTGCTGGTCGTATCCTGGTGGTCCTGTCCTGATCCTAATCTGGGTTTCCTGTCCTGTCCTGGGGTGTCCATTCTGCACCTGCTGTCCCACTGAGGGTTATCCTTCCTTGAGGGTTTTCCTGTCCTTAAACTGACCCGTGGCCAGGGTTGGTTTTCACACCAGTCTAGGTAAATATCGCTCTGAGTTCTTAAACTGCACCTTTCTATTTTTCTGTCTTTGCTTTAATAAAGACATACCTTTGCACGTGAATACATTTTCCATGCTTTCTCCTGCAACCATTGCATTTCATAAAATCGTTTGCATTTTTATTTCATAGCGTGTTCCTATGTTACCCTACCTTTTAGAAATCATTTTTTGTATTGCAGTTTGCAACTTCCTGTTATGATCTTGGTTTTTTCCTCTCGTAAACCTGACTAAAGTAACTCAGATTTATAGCGTGTTCACTTTGCCCTTATCTTAGTTTTTCCCTTTCACTTAGCGGGTTCCCTGTCGCACTAGCATTCTTTTGATAAAACTGTATGACAGCCCTTTATTTGAATTTAAGATAAAACTTTCAAAACTTCCAGTTGTCCATGGTCATTTCATGAAAAGTAAAGTCATATGTTGAATAGTATATTTTGCTGCCTTTTCCTTTTACAGCTAGCTCCCTGACCCATCGTTGTCTAGGTACCCATAGCGGTGGATGGTAAGTTGGGTACACTGGAAATAAATCGAAAGGGAACTCACAATTATTGGTAGTAGATTGCGTGGTCATCTGATCAATGTATATGATAAAGTAAAGTATATGGGCCCGAAGCCAGAAGTGGCGAAATTATTGGTCGGGTGACCCGCGATCTCTAGCAAATGGTTTAATTTTTTTGAGCTGGCGGAGAGTGCAGTGTGCTCCTTTAGCCTAGTTTTTTTATATGGGTATTGAGAGTAAGCTTATTGACAAAGGTAATGCCCCGAGTTTTAACTGTTTTGGATAAGGAGAGTGGGCAGTTGAGGGCATTGAGATTGAAGATCCATGATTGGATAGAGAGTGAGTTGTTTTCAGGGGGAAAAGAATAATTTCAGTTTTATTAGGGTTGAGTTTGAGATGATTGGAGTGGAACCAGGATTGGATCGAAATCAAGGTATTATTTAGGTGCAGGACATCAGAATGGGATTTAATTTTACAGTATAGTTGAGTGTCATTGGCGAATAGGTGGTAGTTAATTCTGGCTTGTTTTAGTATGGCAGTGAGGGGTTCCATAAAGAGGTTGAAAAGTGCTGGAGAGAGAATAGAACCTTGGGGAACACCACCAGAGACTTGAGAAGGGTTTCAGAGACAATTTTTGATTTTGACTTGTTGAGTTCTATGTTGGAAATAGGAAGTGAACCAGTTAAGGACAGGGCCATTAAGGCCAAACCAACATTTGAGTGTGTTAAGTAGGGTTGTGTGGTTGACAGTGTCAAATGCAGCAGAGAGGTCGAGTAGACAGGAGACAGACAGAGGAATCGGCTTGGAAGCACTGGCCTGACTGAGGTCTGAGCTCTGGACAGATTGAGCACAGCTGAGCTGCCGAAACCGAAACGCTGCACTCTGGGACACGGAGCAGGAGCCGGAGCTGCTGCCAGAGCTGTGGAGCTGCTGAGCAGTTACAGCTGCGGTGGGGCCCCCCCAGAAGCTCAGAGCTGCTACACACCTTGCTACACACCCTCCGACCCCCCCCGACGAGCGCCCGCAGGCGGCTTCTTTCTGCAATTGAAGCTCCCTCTCGGAGCGGCTGGTGCTTCTCTCGCGGCCGGAGCCGCTGGTGCTTCTTTTGCGGCCGGAGCCGCTGGGTGCCTCTTTTGCGGCCGGAGTCGCTGGTGCTTCTCTCGCGGCCGGAGCCGCTGGCGCTTCTTTCGCGGCCGTAGCCGCTGGTGCTTCTTTTGCGGCCAGAGCCGCTGGGTGCCTCTTTCGCGGCCAGAGCCGCTGGATGCTTTCTCTTGCAGCTAGACCCTGTGGGCGCCTTTTCTCGCGGCCGGAGCCGCGGCAAAAAAAAAAAACTGTGAACCTGTGAACGCGGCTGAGGGTTGACAAGCGCCTTGAGGCACGGCGGGGGAGCCCCTGGGCGCTCCCTCTGCGGCCGTAGCTGCTGGCCTTCAAACGCCGATGCCGGTCAACTCTCGAGCGCACCATCCACGCACCTTCCACGCGGCAAAGAGGTGTTGTGCATAGCCGGAGCTGCCAGGCACTGCCTCGAGCACTGAGGGGCTCTGAGAGCCGCTGCTTGTTGATTCAGGCAAATCTTGGATCTTCTGCTTTACTAGTCTGCCAGTGGGGGGATAGGCAGAATCAAGACCCCCCCTAAGGTGCAGCCAGGGCAGAGTACAGTATTCGGACTATCTCTTGGAGTTATGGGGCTGTTGGACCGCACTGGGCAGCTAAAAAAAAAAGAAAAAAAGGAGAAAATCTTTACGATGAGAACAAGAAACTCAACTCTACTCCTAAACCAAGAGAAACCCCGCCCCCACAAGTCATCTAGACGACACAAGGAAAAAATGCTCTACCCCTCTGGCAGAGGGGCTTCAAAACCAGGTTTAAACGTAAGGGATAGTCTCATGGAGGCGGAGGCGGAGGAGGAGGCGGTTCAAATAGGAGACTCGCCTTCAACCCCCCCAGTAGCGCCTAACCTGCATCTAAGACAGGACGTAATCCCACAGGAGCCTACACCCAACAAGAGCTCCCTTAATCCGAGTACCAGGAAAATCCTACTTAGTACTGATAGCAACAGGGATATAAGGGAATATTTGCTTCACAGAACGCCAAACTCGACGAGCGCAGCACACATTAACATCACTACTTGCCCAACTACAGTTGGCTCTACTATAATGTCAGACCCCCACTTATCCAGGAGCCTGTAAATCCCTCTAACACCAGAAATAATCATGGCGCCGAGGGGCTTAATAGCCCAACCAATCACGGGGCCACCTTTGCTCAGCAACAATAGTAACAACAATAGCAATATCAATTGTAAAGATAGCATGGCCTACCAGCAACTACACAATCAGGGGCCAACCAAATGGACAAGCAAACGGACGGCCTGGTCAACGGAGAGATGGGAGAGATAGGGACAAATAGGATACTTGGGCCCAAGGAGGTCAGATCAACTAATGCTCAAGCATTAAGTGCAACTGCGAACCATTTGTGGCCACAGTGACTTACTTTCCCACTCAAAATAGCATTCAAAATAGCAGCGTTCACGATAAAGCTTCTGCGATTCCTTCGACTCCTGTAACCCCCAGGTCGCCAGGATGGGGACAGGAAATGGACACGGAGCCGAAGCCGTCCAAACTAGATCACCAACTTGTACTAATTAATGACGTTTTGGCTTCAATGGTAAATGCCGCAATAATGCATGCAGACAAATTGGATCTTCAAATATCTAGTCTACAAACCGTGTCTGGCCTGATTTCGGGAATAGACTCCAAATTGGAACATCTGAATTCCCTGATCCATCGAGCTCAAGCAAATACAACTGCAACACTAAAACAGCCGGACTGTGGTTGCAGTCCGATATTACTTAACTTGGAAAAGCTCCCAGAGATAATGAATACTCTAATTGAGGATCTTAAATCAGAAACCAGCAGACATCGGAACATTACACCCACCCAGCAGAACAACAATGATCACGCTCTGACTAAAAAACTGCTGCATCCCAACACCAACGTCACAGACCTTCAGCAAAAAATCACAAGGACAGAGGAAGAGTAACCAGGCAGTCCCACAGAAAAGGCAATAAATCTCAGCTCCGCTAACGCCAAAGAACAAGATAACTCAAATACAGCTCACTTGACAACTTTAGAGACGGCCCACCTTTCACGGAAAAATAAGAAAAAACTAAGAAATTTGAATAAACAAAGAAAAAACGACTCGATCTCCAACGGCTCTATCAGGCACTGGTTGCTGCAGGAACATAAAGAGGCTGGGAACCACATGACTAATGACTCTAAGACCATTAGCCCCCCCAAAGATCCACATTTCAAACAAAAATCCTAAAAGCCCAACTATCTTGGACAAAACTGACCTCAAAATAACTCTTGGGGACTATTTGGATGTGCACACGGAGCAAAGGTTAAAAACCGCGGAAATAAATGAAGTGAAAACCAACGGAGGCCCTAACCGTCCACATGGACTGGCACCGTGGGACGGCAAGCACGTCTCGCAAAGACCTAAGGCATCTAACTTAAGGAGTCCCTTGCTGTTCACTGCAGTGGATAAAAGCACGAGCGACACGACCAGAGACACAATAAAAATAGACACACAATCCCCGTACCAAAGAGGATTTAAAGGCTCAACCAAGTCCACAACATGCAGAGTAAGGGAAGTACCATCTACCTCAAGTAAGTCCAGTCGACGGCCGGTAATACAAACCACAAAGAGGCCAAGGTCGAGGGATCGGCCCAGAACATTCCAAATGACACAACTTGCGAGATATCACAGGAAGTCATGACACACCATAAGCTGTCTTCTGCCAAACATGAAGACCTGAAAATATTTCTCCACCCCGAATATGTCTCACAGGGCAAGTGGGACATCCTTAATCGATGCAACCTTTTAAAACTTTGCGCCAGTATCCCAGGTCTAGAAACCATAAATACAACAGACATTGAACGCATCTCCTTTCTGTCCCCAGGCCCAGGCGAGAGCAACGAAATTACAGAGGTGCGTTTCTTTAACCTAGACATGGCTCAAGCGTTAAAAAGAAGCAAAGAACAACTGGAAAATTGGGGCATAAAGATCACGAGCAGGCCTGTTCCTAAATATCCAATGTTCCTGAAACACAGCTATTCGAAGCAACAAACCACCACGCAGGATTTGGTCGCTCAAAAAAAAATCATCATTGAATGACCTATTTCACCCTCGGCCACCTGCAGCGTCTATTCTTCATGGAACTAACAGTGGAACAAAAACAAATCCAACAAGTGACGGCACAATCAAAGTAACTACAACCCTGGGCCAAGGACATCAGTCTTGCTCATTTGAGAACAATATCAGCCAAGAATGGCCATGGATGCCAAGGGCCTTAAATCATAACTCCTAATGCCAGCTGTTTCAGAAGTAAGAAAACCTTACAGTTCCCGCAAACAGCCCCTTCTAATGTTCAAAGTGTAACAATCATGTCTTGGAACGTAGCAGGGATTTTAAAGCTACTACAAAACCAAGCGATACTGTTGTTCCTAGATGGAGTGGACATAATCAGCGTCCAAGAGACGTGGGCTACCAAACCAACATCAATAGGAGGATTTGCGGAACACTGTAAACTAGCAACTAAGGAGAACATATTTGGTAGACCATCTGGAGGTATCTCGATATACACCAGGATTTCACGGAAAATACAATTTACAGAAATAAAAACATCATCAAACAGGCTTATGGCAGGAATCCTGAAAGGCTTATCAACAAACAAGGGTCCTTTAATGATACTCCTATTTAATGTTTATTACAATCCTCACGGGCCGGGAGACAAGGACAAGTTGCCTGAGTTAATAAGTCATATAGAAAACCTTCTTCTGCAGTACGCACATATAGAACCAATAATACTTGGGGATTTTAACACACATAACATTGGGGTTAAGGTAGCACTAGGTCCTCGCTCTACGGCCACTGAGGACTTTAATGCCCTTATTTCCTTTTACCAGCTGTCAACAGCTCACTCTCTTTTCTTAAGGGACACCCCAGGAGCCCTCTTCCCACTAACATACAATGACCAAACTACTATAGATTATATTCTATTAAGCAGCTGGCTACAAAACTGTATGACAGACTACAAAGTTGACCAACGCAACGAAAGCGACCACGCTGCACTAACAATCACGTTAAAACTTACAGTAGACAACTGTTACACTTTACAATGCGCTGGGTAATCAAACGGGGATGAACTGTTCACATTGCCGCGAAGGATCAAATGGGGCCCAGTGTCAATTAATAAGTTTGAGATATGGAAAAAAGAATGGGCAGACGGGCCACAAAGCGACAACCATGGGGGCGCAATGGAAGAATGGGTTTACTTTGCACGCAAATTGCTAGTGCTACTTCAAGGAGGTATAACAACTAAAACCCCTCCATATCCTTGGCACAACTTCGGACACACTCCTGCAATTAAAGAGAGTGCAAAACAATTAAGACTCAAACGAAGGTTCTACCAGAAAACTGGCAGAACAACTGCTAAAAGGCTATACCAAGAGGCAGCAAAAATCCACTCGAAGAAAGTTTGGGCAGCAAAACAGTCCTGTATTGAAGCTAAATGGCTAAAGATCTTTGAGCTATTGAGACCCGGTAAGTCCCAAGAGTTTTGGCAATACCTAAACTCCTTAAACCAAGGAGTCAACCTTAGAGAGAATGTTCTTGACGCTGACACCTGGGCAGTTCACGTGAAAAACTTGTATCAAGAAGAAGGAAGTACAACTCCTCGGAATTAAGACCCGAACGAGGTTGGACGCCCTATTGTCTGCACCCATTCTTTAATAACTGTGAACCACTCGGATTTTTCAGAAAAAAAGGTGGTTAGCACAATCTTAAAAAAGATTAGGCTCAATGGGGCACCAGAACTAAACGGGCTGCCGGGCTCCCTGTTCAAGGAAGATAGAGACTTTTGGACAGAAAAACTAACCACGCTATACGCTGAATGCCGATTCCTCGGGGACGTACCTGACTCTTGGAGAGGGTCGCTATTGCACCCAATATACAAGAAAGGACCAAAATCTAACCCTCAAAATTACCGCATGATTGCTCTGCTTGACATCGAGGGCAAGGCTTATGCAAGCACCCTTTTGGTGGAACTTTCAAATTGGGTCAGCAACGAGGGCCTCTTGCCATTTTATCAAACAGGGTTTAGATCTGGAGCATCAACACTGGATAACATCATAGCACTTTCATACCTCGCACAGAAGGCTGCATCACGAAAATGTCGACCGCTGTTCGCAAGTTTCATTGATTACACGGCAGCCTTCGACGGGGTTGATCGTTTGATTCTCTGGCAGAAGCTTGCAAGCTGGAACATTGAGCGTTCTTTACTACAAGCTATTCGATCACTATACTCAAGAACTTGGGTCAGAATCAAACTTTCGACATCCTCGGCCACAGAGAAAATTGATACAGACCGTGGCCTGAAACAAGGATGTGTATTAGCTCCGATGCTGTTCAATTTATACACTGCGGACATGGGCCAAGCCCTGATTAGAGCATCACTAGCAACATCGAGGATCAGTCATACTAAGATCCAACTACTCCAATATGCCGACGACTTGGTTCTCCTTGACCACACCAAAATTGGCTTACAAAAAGCTCTCTCAGCCCTTGCAAATTACAACGGAGAGAACAAACTGACTGCCAACCAAAATAACAATCTTTGGGCACTACCCGAAAAAAAACCTGGCAAAATGGAGGCTAGGACAGCTGACTCTGGACTACATCGCACACTACAACTACTTGGGAGTTTGGCTCACTGAAACCGGGTGCCCTGGAGTTCACCTTGACAAAATACGCACAAAAGGAAAAAGCTTCACCTACGCCCTTGGCAGGCTCTACGCTACGTTACATAGCCCTACTACAACTGCAATTCAAAGAGTCTTGAGGTCGAAGTTAATACCATCACTTAACTATGCACAACTGGCCTTCCCAGGGAAATTAACAAGTGCTCTAGAAAAAATCCATTGCTCGGCATACAAAAAGATATTCCATCTACCCGCATGCACCAGAAACAATCTAGTGCGGTTAGAATTTAATTTAAACCAACAAAAACTGGAAGAGATGGCTGCCCTGAGCAAATACTTTTTTCTCATCACGATGGCAACTGAGAACACAATGAAGTTTATCTTAAAAAGTATCTTTCCGGAGCCAGACAACCCCTGGGCAACTAATCTATCTATCGCCAAAGAAGCTCTGAGTCTCGCAGTGGAAAACTGGGACCCCAAGATAACCAAATATACCGCCATCAAAAGAGCGATAAAAAAACAGGTTCGCCTGTGCTCTCGTACCTCAGACCTAAAGTCACTGGAAGTCAGAGGATTCCATGAAACCCAAAGCCTTCCACATACAGACCACAAGTCTAAATTCCATCTTACACAATCAGTGGGAAGACAAGCGCTACAAAGGATCATAGCGTTCAGGTTACATCCTCTCCCCCTTAAAGAACTTTATCCCACAAAGTACAGGGCACCCGGAGTGTCGGCTATGAAAATATAAACAGAAGAGTTTGGCCCACATTTTACTTTGTTGCCCGGCTTTGGGCTTGGAGCGCAGACTGTACCTCAAGCCAATTTTATTACAACAAGGGATCAGGACAGTAAAGGAGGCTGTGCAACATTTGTATACACTGGAAACAGTGAAACACAGGGCCACGTTTGGAAAATTTATTCAACAGACTCAACGGAAATTGATGGACTCTTCCAGCTAAATAATCAGGTCAGTTCTTGGACTGAGGTATTAGCCTGTCGAGACTGCACAGCTCACCCTATTAAGAGCAGCGAAGAGTGCGGGCTGAGAGCAAACGGACTAATGATCTCTATATTTTAATGACTCTTCTGTTAACACAGCCTATGGTTTTAACTATTTAATCTTTTATACTAATGGACTGTGTTTTATTGTCCTATTTTAATGGTTTTGAGTAACCAGAAATAAAATGTATTCATTCATTCAGGTCGAGGAGAATGAGTAGGGAGGACACACCCGTATCCAGTGCGTGGTGGATATCATCAACAATTTTTAGCAATGCGGTTTCAGTGCTACAGCCTTTATGAAAGCCGGATTGTAGAGGGTCAAGAAGGTTGAAAGTGTCAATGTGTTTGTCCAGCTGGAGTAGGGCATATTTATCAAGGGCTTTGGAGAAGAGGGGGAGGTTGGAGATAGGGCGGAGGTTGTTAGGATCGTCAGGATCAGCTTTAGGGTTTTTGAGAATGGGGGTGATTTGACCAAGTTGAGGGGAGACTACGGCACACCCCGAGGTATGGGAGGAGTTGATGATATTGGTCCAGTAGGGGACAATGACATGTTTAAGATCTTGGACAAGGTTAGAAGGGAAAGGGTCTTTTGTGTGAGAAGACGGTTTTAGTTTAGACAAGATATTAGAGGCTTCAAGAGACAGGGAGGAAATTATGCCACGAGGCTTTGTTTTTAAGTTGCTGGTGGGCGGGGTTGGTTTCAGGTATTATTGCAGCAGGAAGGAGTGGGGATGAAACAGGGGGCAGTGTGGCTAAGGCAGGGAGTACAGGGGCGGCTTCCAGGGTACTCTGTCGGTTGGGAGGGGTCTGAATTTGTGCAAAGATTGATCAATCTTGCCAATTTTTTCAGATAAGTAGTTGGCGGGTAGCGAAGGTTTGTTCTCTAACAATGTTGAACAGTTCTCTGGGTCTATATTTGGCACTTGAGAGTTGCGAACAGAAAAAATATGCCTTTTCATTAAAGATGTGTTTCTTGTAGGAGGATCTGGCAGCTCTGGGGAGGGCAAGATGGGAGGGAGAAGGGTCTAGTTTCCAGGTTCTTTCAGTCATTCTGAGAGCACGTCTTTCTATGTTGAGGTCTGAGTTAAACCAAGATTTAGAGGGGATTTTTTTAGTTTTAAGTTTAGACGGAGCTATTTGGTCTAGAACCTCAGAGACCGATTTATTGAAATGCTCGGTGAGCTCATTGGTGTTAAGAAAAAGAGGGGTGAGGCGAAGTTGAGCTTGGAGTTTGGACTCTAATACTCCTGGGGGATGAGATCAAAGTTTCAAATTAATTTCACAGTTATGGTATTTTTCGGTGGGGGGATCGGGGCCAGGGGGAGATTGTGAAAGGAATGAAGTGGTGGTCTGACCAGTCAATAGGGATGATGTTGGAAAGGGAGGCCAGGTCATTGTTAGAGATGATGACATCAAGAATGGCACCTTTAGAGTGAGTGGGTGAGAGGCAGAGTTGTTTGAGGTTGTTAATCTCTAGGAGATTGGAAATAAGTCTAACTGAGGGGTTATCTTGTTCGTTCCAGTGGAGATTAAGATCTCCAAGGAAGAGATTTTTGGAGTTAGAGAGAGAGGATTGAGTAAGAAGGTTGGATAATTTGTTTACAATGTGAGGAGTGTGGGGAGCACCTTGCACTTTGAGTTCAGCACTGAGGTATTCGAAAGTTGAGTAGTCAGTATTCTTGGCAAGAGAAAGTTGGAGTTGCTTTTTAAAGATTATAGCTATTCCCCTTCCTTTTCCCACTGGTCTGTCCTATCTGATGATAGAGTAGCCAGGGGGGCAGAGTAGGTCAAGGATGGGTGATGAGTGATCATTCAGCCATGTTTCAGTGAGGAAGGCGATATCAATAGCTTCACTCAAGATATTTTCAGAGATTTCGGATGCATGGCAACCGGACGAGCGGCAGTTGACAAGCATACAGGTTAGTGGATAAGGGATCGTTTTGAGGGGGTGGGAGTAGATGGTGGTATGTTGCCGGGGAGTCTGGGGGAGTTAGGAGAGAGGGGGATTCGACTAGCCCCCAGGATAACTGGAATGAGAGAGTGAGGGGGGAAGAGATCTTTAGGCGGTGTTGAAGGAAGGTGAGAGATTTCACATGTATGGCAAATGGTCGAGTGGCCATTAGCAGGCATACAGGTGAGGGGGTTAGGGTAAGTTTTGGGGGGAGAGCGGGAGTGGATGGTGGTACGTTGAAGGGGAGTCTGGGGGAGCAGGGAGAGGGGGGATTCCACTAGTCCCCAGGATAACTGGGATGAGAGAGTGAGGGGGAGAGATCCTTAGGCGGTGTTGAAGGAGGTAAGATTTGCAAAGGGCAGAGACGTCGGAGTTCGAGAGACCGTTCAATGTGCAATGAGGCCTATGAGTACGGCAGCAGAGGGGAGTAGTTCCCCAGTGTTTGGGAATAGTGACCTTTTGAAAGCCAGAGTAGGGAGAAGTAGAAGTAAAGTATGGGGCTCTGGGGTTGAGGGATATACGTTGTTTATAATCCTCTCTAAGCAGAGAGAGTTTGGTCACTAAGGTAGTTATATTTCGGTCAATGTTGATGAGTGTTTGGGTAAGGAGGGTGAGAGGGGGAACAGAAGGGGCAGGGGTGGGGAAGGGTGTATTTTCAGTATTGGTTGGTAGGAGGGAGTTAATGTTCTGGAAGGGAAGGGTGTCGGGAGTAGGTGAGGGATGGCAAATCATGTCGAGGTATGGGGAGGGGTGTGGAGGAGGGCGGGGAACTGAGAGAGGAAGGAGAAAGTTTTGAGTAGAGGGTAAGAGGTTGAGATGAGTGTGGGGAGAAATAACATCAATGTTGGGAGAAGGAGTGTGGTTAAGAAAAGGGAGGGTCGGAGAAGGGTGTGTAATAGAGTGAGGGGCAATGAGGGGTATTTTGGTAGTATAGCAGGGGCAGGAGATGGGGTTGGGAGTTGGAGAGGTGAGAATGGGAGTTGTCGGCAGTGTTATTAGAGGGTGTGAGATTTGGTTTGTTCATGAGCAGGAGATTTGGGGAGATGCAGATTGAGTTTGGGATGTCAAGGGGGATTCAGGAGAGAGCGATTGATTAGAAGTAGAGGCTTGAGAAGGGGAAGAGAAGGAGAGGAGAGGACGCGAGGGGTGTGAGGAGGGGTACCATCAGAGTTTGGGGGAGAAGTGTGTTTAAGAGGATAAAGAGTAGGGGGAAATGGGCAAATAGAGGGAAGAGCAATATGGAGGGCACATGTGGTTTGGGTGTTAGAAATGGGGTTATGAGTTTGGGGGCATTGGTTATTAGTATAAGTGAGGGTAGAATTATTGGCAAGCGTTACACCTAAATTACACCTGGTTTTCAGTACCCCACACTAGACATTAACTACTAAAAAACATGAGCCACATGTGGAAGTAGGTGGTTCCTGTAGAGGCAGCTGCACCGGACACCTGTTCTCCAGGAAGTGGTTTTGCCATACAAAGGCAGAGGCTTGTTTTTACTGGCAGTATAAAAAACTAGACAAGACTGATTCTGGAAAACAGATATCTTATCCATGAATTAGTTTCCACAAATACTTCAAATATATTATAATCCCAAGTTGATTAATGAATTTAATATCGGAGTAATTACCTCCAATTCCATTTTTCAAATTGCAAAGACCCTTGGGCTCGCCGCCATACCCTTCCTATTCCGTATTCCTCACAACCCTCTCTTGTGTTATTTGGATGAGAGTTCTACATCGACTCTCTCTGTTTACTCCCCCCTACACTTTTGTATTTTATATGTTTTCCCTGCCACCCACCACGTCTCTCACCTGTTTTCAACAATTCCTACTCCCCTACGTAAGTCATCTCTTCCCTGAAGCCCCTCACTACCACTCCTGCCATTAATCCTCAATACCATTTTAAATCTGTACCATCATTTTATCCCAATACCCATTGTTCTCCTTATCTCCTCTACCTGTTAAGTTTGTGGTAGACGTAAAGCAGAGACTCCTGCAACTCCGATTTTAATAAATTACCCTAGAATCTCACTCTGTCCCTTTCTTTTTCAAAAATACTTATTACACTTACTGTTCCTTAGTACTTTAGTATTATAAAATGGTTTAGCTTTAATTGTGTTTCATATAGCTGCCTGATATGCATTGGATACTTGGTATGGTACAATACAGGTTTTTACACATTTTAGTAATCTACAAGAAAAGAGATTGCAAGTCTGGATCAAGAGAAGGAATTACATTTTGTTTGTATTTCATCAAATGAAGTGCATATGCAATGGCAGAGGGAGTCTTGTGTATGAATCAGTCTTCTCACAAAACGGTACAGCTCTAATAAATCATCCTCTGCGCTCTGTTATTTCCCCACTTTTCCAACTCACCTCCTGCAGACTGGGGATGGTTTCAAGAAGAAAGACCTTGCAGGCTGAGTAGGCGTCAAAGAAAAGTGTGACTAGGGGAGCATCTACAGAGGCAGCAAACTGGCCTGCTAACATCTCAATGACTGAGGAAACATTAAAAAAATCACAGTTAAAGATCAAAGGCTTAAGTGTTGTATTTTTCTGCACATTCACCACCTTGCCTGGTAGGACATACTGAACAAAAACAGTGCAATGTGTTTGCTGACAGCAAATGATTTTTTGCATGAATTAGACTCAATTCACATAGGTTTTCTCTGACTCTCATGGGTCATGTAATGGTATCCATTTCAATCCTACATCCTATTGTACTTTTGTAGCATTCTAGATTCTAGACATTACATGGTAATAATTCCACATTACTGCAACTCACTGTATTGAACTCAAAAGACTGAAAGGACGAATATGTATCACCAGGGTGCTTTCTACTTAAAATTTTATGTGGTTAACAAAGAAGTGTTGGTTCAGGTATCACCAGAGTAAAAAAAGTGGTGTAATGATTTTGCACTATTTTGCTCCTCAGGAAGGAAGAAACTGAACCAATTTAATCTCATACATCTGAATAAACACTGATTCACTCAATTTTCTATTTTAAACATAACAAAAAGTGTGGACTCAAATTTCCCCCTTTCCTGTCCTATTATTGTAAATGTTTAGTTGGGAGCAAAACTTGCTTCCTGCATTCTCTATTTTTTAAGTGGTAAAAAGGGTTAAAATATATTAACTCCATGATTTGCACCATTCAAAACTATTACTTAATATGGTGCTTAGTTTGCAATTGTGTGAGCTGTAGGTTGCAGCGAGAGGTCTGTGCCAATGAAATGAACAAATACCTCTTGAAAATGATGCACGGTTTATGCAGGTTTTAATGCTCCTCTTCCTATGGAGGTAATTTCATAACTTAAGACCGGATTCTGGGTTTGTCAGATGGGTATCCCGTCACACACGTGATGGAGAACCGGTCCGTCTAATTACAGGTACAATTCGATATAAAGGACTTGTAATAAGTCCGCGGGAACAGACGTAAAGTTTGCAATGGAGCAATTTGTCCACCAAACTCTAAATCAGGCCCTTATATTTTTGTTACTAAAAATAATAGGTTTTTCCTGGCGGTGTGCTCTTCAGACATGAGATGTGTTCCCCTTCTGACATGGCAAACTTGACACAGCAGCTCAGCATGCAAGTTCAATTGGCAGATGTACTAGAAAGTAGTGGAGTTACACTTTATGCAGACCAATATTGCAGTTGAATTCTGATTTGGGCCACAAATGTGACTTCAATGCAGATAAGTTATCAGTTGTTAAAAACTATGGGATGAATATGGACTATTATTCTCTGCACCAATCAGACATAAGAACTTGCATCTCTTTGCATGAAGGGTGCTATCTGCAAATGTTACAAAAGGGAACTTAATAAAGGTGTCCTTTCCCCACACTCCCCCAACCATCATACAGAACCCCACCCTTCCACCAGCGCAGGTACACACCAAGGCTAAACCAATATTTCTGGTTGACTGTAGAAGCAGTCTTCATTACAGGATAGAAGGTTCTGAGAACCAGACCCAGGTGTGATTCAATTTCTGGTCCTGCAAGAGAAAATAAAAAAAAAACATTATTAATGAAAAGAAAGACGAATACCAACTTAAAATGATGAGTGTGCTACAAAGCTCATGTGTTTGTTATGATACATATTGAAAAATAACTTGATGCATGGCTTTCTAAATTTTCCACTCGGCAGCAAATGAAACTTCAAACCTCCGAGGTAAAGGGGAACCAAATTTCACCAGATTTGATATAGGAAAATTGGCGCCTTTCTTTTTTTGACAAAATGACTGCAACTCCTTTTTAACATGGCTCTCACAAGTAAGACCTAACTACAATTTTTGCATCTTGGTGCAGTTGATGAATTTCTGCATCTACAGCAAAGTTTATACTAACTTTGCAGGAGAAAGCAAGTAGGGCGTTTAGCCAAAACATGCTCCAGGCAAAGCAACTTTTTACAGCTCATATAAGGCAATCAGCCTTCATCAGTAAGCAGAAAAGAAAGTTTCACATTGTCTTTACCCTGGATTCCCTGGATTCACTTGCACCTTTTTATAATGGTGATGCAGGAGAGCGGAATTATAGCAGGGTTGCTGCATTTTTACAGAAATCCAAAATCCTTGTACGAAGAAAGGCTTCATAGTTAAGTAGTTAGTTGGTGTAGAGCTGTTTAGTTTTTAACTATTTTTTAGCAAGAGACATAATGAAACAACACTTGTAAGGAACATCTGGTGCAGGTATATGTGCTAAAATGTGAAACTGCAAAATGAAAGGACTAAGAACGACAACAAATCTAAAACAATATGTATCATTTTAACATAATAACCAAAATAGCAGCAATACATCTTTGTCCTACAAGAATTGCTGTCGGTGGACCTATATTTAAGATGCAACCATTCACTTCAAAGGCCTGTTGCTGGAGCTCCATATGTGAAGCCTCCTGATAGAATTAGCACTGAGATGTTTGTTTCTTTAATGAGCACTGTCTGGAAAGTAATCATCTTAGAGTTGATTTGCATAACCATTATGACATGGGGTCGCAACATATAGTGTTGCTGTTATATTTTATTCCTGTTCTTAGTCAATTTCCTCACAAATTAAGTGTTTCAACTATGTGGGTTGAAAAGACAAAGTCATGGGCTTCTATTCTCCATGCCACTATTTGTTTGAAACATATGTAGAAAATAGCTTAAATATACCCAGTGTGACTTCTTTCCACTTTCAATTTGCATAGAAATGCAATGCTAGTGATTTACCCACTTTCAAACACCACTGTAAAATGTATTAATCCACCATGGGCTAATACAAAATGTGAAACACTTTATTAGAAAGAAGAAGCCATCATCTTTCAGGGCATGCTTCAAAGCCAACTATCTGTGTATTTGAGTGGTGTGATGACATGAGCCAAAGTCAGATAATACTATCTGCAGCCAGACCTAAAAGCAATGTAGAATCTGTTAGATTGCCACAGATCACAGTGTTCCACAACAACATAGCATTTTTTAAATTACCGTATTGAATTGTCATTTGATGGATGGCCCAAAACACAATCTCTTCTTGAATAGTTGGCACCATGAATAGATTTACAATCCTAGAAGATATTGACATCGGTATCCCCTTGGTAAGAGCAATTTGACACATTAAAGACATCCTTTCAAGTTCAGCAGAATTCTCCTAAATATGTAGAAATATGAAATATTGGTCATTTAAATGATTTATGACAAACAAGACGAGATAAACAAATCCAAAACAAGAATTAAGTACAAAGTATCAGGTATGCAGACAATATTGTGAAACAGGAGATGCCTAAACACATCATTAAGGGCCTGATTATGAGTTTGGCGGATGGGATACTCCGTCATAAATGTGATGGATATGCTGTCCACCATATTACAAGTTCCATAGGATATAATGGAATTGTAATATGGAGGACAAGATGTCCCTCACGTTTGTAACAGAATATCGCTGACTACCAAACACTTAGGGCCAGATTCACAGAACTAACTTAAGACAAAATCCTAAACTTACTACCATTTTGGTCCTCACAGAAGGCACTTACTCATTTTGGTTCGCCAGGATGTCAGTGGACGTTACTTGAGTTGTTACATTTATTTTGGTACCTAGAGTTTCCTTCTAGGTACAAAATGGTTGGTTGATGGCCATCCTCGGTTTGACAGCCGTTTACCAAACTTTGTGAGACATATGATTTGGAGGGTGGTGAGAATGACTGTGGTGGTGCAACGGTTGTTAGTCAGTATGTGTGGTATAGGTAATATTGTGAGTTAAATAATGTGAGTTTGAAATGTTGGTGGCATTGGTTGATAAGGAGAACATAGTGTAAGATTTATAGGATATCTGGTGTAGGTGTTAGTGTAAGGCATAGAAGGAGAAGAATTGTAGGTGCTGGAATGTAGGCTATTTAAAAGTTTACAAAGGCATGTTTCTTATTAGTGGATTAAAAACAGGGGTCTCCAACGGGTTGATCGCAAGTTACTAGTAGCTCGCAGGCTGCTACTGAGTAGCTCACATATGATAATTGCCTGTCAACAAGCTTGAGGATATGCAGGTGCCATACAGATGACAAAGCTATTTAAAACACTGTACCCGTTTCTATGATTTACTCAAAAGCTGAGAGTGCTGGATGATGCAGAATACCCTTTTCTGAAAAATAATTTCTTCTTTTTCTACTTTCTTTCTAGCCTTTCTTTCCTTTTCTTTCTTTTTTCCTTGTTTTCATGTCTCTTGTTCCTGTCTTAATGTATTTTATTCCCTCTTTCTTACTTTCTCTTAATTTCTCCTTCTTTCTCACTTTCTTACTATTTGTTTACATTATTTCTTCCTTTCCCTCTTTTGTTGTGCATTCTTTTTCAGTTCTCTTTCTTTTTGGCAAAAGTTTCAGATTGCCATATTTCTTTCTTTTTTTATTTCTACCTCTAGTTTCTTCTTTTCTTCCTTTTCTTCCATTTCCCCATTCTTTGTTTCATTCATATTTGTTCTTTCTTCTCCTATTTCAATCTCTTAATTGTTTCCCTATTTTTCTTTGCTTATTTCTTTTCCAGGCTAATTCTTTCTTCTTCACCTTTCTTTCTCTCCTTGTTTCTCTTAGTAATTATTTTCTTTGTTCTTTCATTCTTTCTTTTTTCTCCCATGTCTGTTTTTCTCTGTTTATTTTTCTATCTTCCACTCTTACTTGCTTTTGCTCCTTCTTTTTATTTGTCCTAACTCTGTCTTTTTCAATGTCTTTCTTTCTCCTCTTTTTTCTCTTATTGTTTCTTTTTCTCCCTCCTTTCGTTCAGTCTTATCTTTTTTCTCTGCCTTCATCTTTCCTCGTCTGTTATTTTTTTTTCTGTCTTTTTCATTTCGTTGTATTTACTTATTGTTCTTTTTTCTTTCCTACTTTCTTTTCTTTTATTCATCAGCTACTGGCCTTTTCTTCATCTACTACCGACCTTATCTCTTTCTTTCTGTTTTCTTCTAATTTCTTTCTCTATTTTTTTCTTTTAATTCCTTTCCATAGTTTTCTTGTTGTCTTTTTTCTCTTAACTTCTTTCTTTTTGCTTTCTCTATTGTGCTCTTCATTCTTCCTACTTCTACTTCCTCCTTTGCCATACCTTCTTTCTTCCCTTCTTTTCAATCATTTCTTTCAAGGTTGGTTTCTTTATCTTTCATTAGTTTTCTTCCTTAATTTCATGTCTTGTGCTCTTTTCTCTGATTATTTTGTCCTCATTAGTTTTCTCCTTAATTTTGTTCCTTTTTCATTTCCTATATTTCGCTGCCTCTTTCTTTTTTATTTTTCTTTCTTTCTTTCTTTCTTTCTTTCTTTCTTTCTTTCTTTCTTTCTTTCTTTCTTTCTTTCTTTCTTTCTTTCTTTCTTTCTTTCTTTCTTCTTTCCTTTCTTTTCCCCTCATTCTATCATTCTTTCCTTTTGTTTTTTTTTCTTTTCTCTTCCCTGTAATGTTATGGTATGTTAATGAATTTGCAAAGCACTTTGCTGCCCCAGCAATAGGGCATCCCAGCGTTAGTTCCAGGTCATATCGTGGTAGTAGAAAAGGGGTTGAGAAATAGGCCAGAAATTCCCAAGTCATCACTGCCTTCATGAAAGCCCAATGATTCTGGATACTCCTGATGGTCACCGGGAGCATGTTTGAGAAGGCCAGTGCTTTATCTCGGATCGAGCGCCCTCCTGCTCTTGCTCTTCTGACTCGGGGGAACAGATGCCAAGTTTAGCTCTGCAGAACACAGCTCACAACTTGGGGCTTACGGGAATAATACATTGATAAGATAGGGGAAGTAAGGATTCTGTGTGCAAAGCACAGTGTCTTGAAGTGGATTCTCTTATCCACTGGGAGCCAGTGCAATATGGGAATAAATGTAGCAACTGAGCAGAATCTAGGGAGTGCGAATAGAGTTCGCACTGCAGCATTTTGAGCCCTCTGAAGTTGTTTGATACCTGTTTTATTAGCGCCCAGATAGAGAGAGTTGCAATAGTCCAGTCTAGAGAGTAAAGTAGACTAGATAATGATCAAGGACAATGCACCATCTACCCAGACACTCAGATTGTTTTACAGCCTCCTTGGGCAAAGGGGGGACCCTAGCGAGGTGCGCCACCAATGATCGCCCCCATATGTGGGTATCTCTTCCTAAAAGAAGAATCTCTGATTCGTTAGCATTTAGCTTCAGACAGTTGGCTGACATCCAATCCGCAACGACCACCATATCATCATGGAATTTGATCAGACTCTAATTAGAGTTGTTGGAGAAGGAGATCACGAGCTGAGTAACATCAGCATAGGATACTAATGAGAGCCCCCTGTCTTTTGCTACCACCACATGAGGCTGTTTTTTTTGTGAAAATTTCTTTATTATCAGCATATAATCACTGTAACATATCCAATTCCAACACCCTTTGTTGCATACCATCCGTACAGTGTACATATCATTATATAACCATCAGTTCCATTTTCAATTTTCCGTTTGCATAGTGGTTCAATAACCTTCCCAACTCCCAAACTCCCTCCCTACCCTCCCCCCTCAGCACTTTCTCAATCATATTAAATCTCAAAAGCGGCGTTGACCCTTCCCTAGCGTTCACATAATGTCTTCCTTGTATTTCTATCTCCTTTCATGAACATAATCAAGCAATATATATCTCAGCCAAGGTCTGCATCTTGGTCAAGGGGGGACCTCACTCTGGGTTCAGTGATCGTGCGTGCGTGGCTCTCGGCACAGGCGGTGAATCCCATCCCTGCCACGATCTTGCACCCAAACCAGCACAGAATCTAAGCATCGTGGTCTCGCACTCCCTGTTCAAACTCTATCAAGAGAGCGTTCCAGTCCAAGGAAATGGGTGTTTTCCTAAGGCCTCTGCACTCTTCCTTGAGTAGTTCCTGTCCCTCTGCCTTGCCCCATCTCTCCACCTCCCCACTCCATGCCTCTACGTCCGGTGGCCTAGCTGATTTCCATCTCATGGCTACCGCCCGCTTTGCCAACAACAATACCAAATCCACAAATCTAGTAGCCACACTCCGTTTTTTCTCTTTGTGACCCAGCCCCAGCAGACAGTAGGAAGCAGTTGTGTATGGCCTGCCTGGCGCTATCGTGTTTAGGATACGGTGAACTGATCCCCGATAGTATCCCAGTTTAGGACAATCCCAAAACATGTGCAGGATGTTGGCATCTTCCTGATGGCATCTGGGGCAGGTGCCGGCTGCGTCTGGGAACATGACCCGTATCCTGTGAGGTGTTAAGTATGCCCTATGTACCACCATGAGTTGAATGAATTTAAACTTTGGGTTGCGGGACACTTTCTTAGGCAGCTTCAGTACTCTTTCCCACTCCTTATCGCTAAGTACTTTGCCCAGGTCGCCCTCCCATCGCAATTTGAGGGGCTGCAGAGAAACAGCCCTGCCAGTGCGAATACCGTTGGTCAGCCATTTCGTCAGGTGACTACCCGTGCCCATGGTTATCAGTGCATTTGTGTCAGGTACCATCCCATCCGGTGCCCAATGTGTTCCTATATATCGAGTTACTTGAGCGTGTTGTATAAATAATGCTGCTGGTGTGTGGTGCAACCGAGTGAAATCTGTGTTCGTTAAAATCCTGCCTTCCGAGTAAAAGTCCCTGATTTCCACTACCCAAGCATCGTGCCAGGACCGCAACCTCCGCTCCGTCAGCGTACCCGACCCCAGGGGGATGCCCAATAGCTGTATCGAGGGCGTGTATGCTGTCCGTCTGTCTGTATACCTGACCGCTCTCCTCCAATATGCTACAGCCAGTTTAAGAAGGGGCGGTGCCGTGGATGGTATCTTAGCCCTAGGAAGTAGTAACCGGTGTATCTCCCCTCTGCCTCTATCCGCCTCCGTCATACTTAGTTCCTGTAGGTTGCGGCCCGCGAGCCAGTACGCCAGCCACAGAAGCTGACACGCACAGCTATAGGCAAACAGGTCGGGCACTCCCAGCTCACCCCCGTCCGCTGGGAGCTGCAGTTTGGCCATGCTTATACGGCGTCTGCCTGTCCCCCATACCAGCTCTGCCAGCAGCGAGGTCAGGGTCCTAAAAAGGGGCATTGGCACCAGTACCGGTAGGTTTGTGATAAAAGTAAAGGAGCCGCGGCAGCACCACCATCTTTGAGATAGCCACTCTGCCTGCCACCGACAGAGGTAGGGTGTTCCAGAACTGTACCTGCCGCTGTAAATTGGCCATTGCCTTGCCTAGATTGCCGTCCAGCAGATCTTGTGACTGCTGATATACCTGGATACCCAAATATTTAAAGGTCACGGGCGGCATCTGGAAGCTGTACGGTGGGAATTGGACGCGTGTCTCTGTCACCAGACCATGAAATCCGAACCCGTATGATTTTGCCTCATTGATTGTGAGGCCCGACAGCTCTCGGAATTCGTTAAAGATCCGCAGCAGTGGTTCCATCGGCCCGTTCACATCCTTGAGAAAGAGCAATATGTCATCTGCATATGCCGAGAAGACATGGTGAGTGCGGAGTCTAGTAATTCCCACCTCAGCCGCAACAGATCGGACTTTCACTAGGAGAGGCTCGAGAGCGATTATAAATAAAAAGGGCAATAACGGGCATCCCTGTCTTGTGCCCTTTCTTATCTCGAACTGTTTCGATATACATCTGTTGGTCCGGACCCGCGCCGTGGGCTTCCAGGATAGTAGGGAGACCCACGCTATATAGGCCGGCGGGATCCCGAATCTAGTCATGGCCGCAAACATATAATCCCACCTAAGTGAGTCAAAGGCCTGTCGGAGGTCCAGGGAGATGCAGCCCTCCGCGTCCCTGCCCGCACCATCCGAGGACATCAATTGACTAAGGCGCCGCAGGTTCAGAGCCGTGCTCCTGCCCGGTACAAACCCGCATTGGTCGGGGTGAATCAAGTCCGGGTCATAGCAGGAGAGCCGCGTCGCCAGGATCTTGCTGAGGATTTTAGAATCTGTATTCAGAAGTGACAGAGGCCTGTAGTTTTCCGGCTGCAAGGCATCCCTCCCAGGCTTCGGAAGTGATACAATGAGGGCCTGGAGAGTCGTGCTCGGCAGCGCGCTGGTCTGCAGTGCCTCACCGTACAGTGCGTGAAAACGTGGGGCCAAGAGATCAATGTATGCCAGGTAAAATTCCGACGGGAGTCCGTCGGTCCCGGGCGCCTTATTCCTCGGCAGAGCCCTAATGGCCTGCCTGATTTCCGCTAGTGTGATAGGTTTCGCCAGGTCTGCACTTTGTGCTTCGCTCAGTTGGGGGATACATAAGTCAGAGAAGAATACTTCTAAGGCCTGATCCGAAAGCGGGCGTGTGGGCCATATAAAATGGAATAATATCGTTGGAACGCAGCATTTATCTCCCGCTGATCCTGCATCAGTTCCCCGACTGCACCTCTGACTTCCATAATAGGGGCATTCGTCGGGGTGTCTTTCGTCAGACGTGCCAAAAGCGTACCTGCCCTATCCGCCTGCTTGTGCTGCCGCGCAGTGTATTCCCTGTACTCCAGCACACGCATCTCCTCCAAGAGTTCCGCATGTTGGATATGGGCTTCCTGTAGCTGCGTGAGAGCGCCATCCGTGCCAGCGGCTTCGTTTTCCAACATCGCCAGACTATCCTCCACTGCCCTGAGCTTATCCAGCACCATGTGTTTGATGCCCACCTTGGTGCCCATCGCCACTCCGCGTATGTTAGCCTTGAAGGCGTCCCATTCTATCTGTCGGGAGCTGGCCGTGCCTGAGTTCTCTTGGAAGTAGCGTGTGCTGGCGTCCAGAAGGGTGGACTTGAATACTGAGTCCTCCAATAGACTTGTGAACAGCCGCCACGTTGGTATGGGTGTGGACAACCTCCCCCCCTGTATAGACAGTTCCACTGGATTGTGGTCCGACAGTGTCTTACCCATGTGCTGCACATTCACAATGTAAGACGTAAGCGCCCTGGAACAGAAGATACGGTCTATTCTGGTGTGTAGCTTATGCGGCGGTGAGTAGTACGTGTATTCTCTATTCAATTTGTTAAGGATCCGCCAAGCGTCGTCCAATTCCCAACCATCCGCCCACTGTGTCAGCGCTATAGCCTGCTTTCTGCTCTCTGTTGCATGTAGGGGGGGGGGGATCTGTCTAATGTAAGATCTAGTACCGCATTGCAATCACCATCGATAATCCAGTTATACTCAGCCCAGTCCACTAACACTCTGCCAACGCCCACAAAGAACTGTGCCTGATCCACATTCGGAGCATACAAACTACCCAGCACGGCACAGTCACCATTCAGCATCCCCCTCACGAACACATACCGCCCCTCCTTATCCACCCTTGCTTCAGCTGGCTTAAAGGGGACTGAGTTCCTGATCCAGACAGCCGCCCCCCGGGAAAAGACAGAAAACGTTGTAGCGTAGAGCTGGCCTTTCCATTTCTGGGATAATTTAGTGCCCTCCGTCCCATTCAGATGCGTCTCCTGGAGATACGCTATGTGTACCTGTCGCCTGTTCAGCTGTGCTAGTACCGTATGCCTCTTATGTATTGAACCTAACCCCGCACGTTCCAAGAGCAGACCCTATATGTATTAGGAGACGTCATAACCCGAATGTGTCCGTCTTGAGCCAACGCCTTTAATCTCAGCAATGCTGACCACGTAGAGTAAATTTTGAGTGCTGTTTTTACGTACATGACCCCAACTGCTAGGTCCCCTCCCCGGAACATGGAGGACCAAACCATAATACCCAACAGGGGTAGAATCGTACTATGACCGTGCATGAGCCTGGGGGTGTGAGCCCAGTCAAACGGCCACGACAATTGTCCAAAAGAAAGTCTCGTTCCCATAGTCCCCTACAGGTGCAACAGTTCCAGTCCCTCAACTTCCCCCGTGAAACAAGGAGAACATCCATTACATTACCAAACCCGCTGCCCCAGGACCAATGTTCAGAAGTCCGCCGCCATCTGCGCCGTGATGTGAGGAAATAACTGCAGGCTTCCGTCTGTGTCTGATGCCGCCGCATGAGAGCTGGCCTGGCTGTTCGAGGCCGTTCCAGTGGTCGCATCATGTTCCGCCAAGGCGTTTGTTTTCAGCAGCGCCCCTTCCGTCTGGACTCCGTCACCACCTCCTGCCAATCTGTTATCCCGGGCCGCCTCCGCCGCCGGGGACTAGGGGCGAGCCCGATTCGTGTCCTGGACATCGGACCTCTGCGTCTCTGGTACCTCCTGGCCGCCCCCAGGGGACGAGATCGGAGTAATAGCCACCTCCATCCACTCCGAAGCCTCCTCCGGAGTGTCAAAGAAGTGGGTTTTGCGGTCATAGATGACCCTGAGGCGTGCCGGATAAAACAAGGCGTACTTCACATTGCGGTCTCGGAGAGCACGCTTCACGCCCCAAAAGGATGCTCTAGCCCGTTGTACCGCCTGCGTGAAGTCCGGATAGATGGAGACCGTTTGGTTTTCGTATTTGATAGGACCGTTCTCCCTCGCAGCCTTCAGTATCACATCCCTGTCTTTGAAGTGGAGTAGACACGCTATCAGAGGGCGAGGTGGAGCACCTGGCCTCGGTGGTCGGGGGGGGCACCCTATGCGCTCTCTCCACACTGTACATCTGGGTGAGCTCCGCAGGGTCCACAACGGTCTTCAGCCATTCTTCCACGAAATGGGTAGGATTCGTCCCTTCCTTGCGCTCCGGCACACCCAAAATGCATATATATTGTTGCGGCGGGAGCGTCCCTCAGCGTCATCCACCCTGTCCCGCAATCCCTTTATCTGTTTCTCCAAATTCTCCAGCCTCGTGGAATGTTCCGTCTGTTGCGGAATCACGTCCGCCAGTGCCAATTTGTGCTCCGACACTTTCTCGGCCAGCTTCTTATGGTCGTCCTTCAGGAGCGATAGTCCTGTCGACATCGTGTCGATTCGTGTCTCAAGAGCCTCTCTGGACGACCTGATCTCCGTTAATATGAGATCAAGTTTGGCCTCGTGGGCATCAACGCCCGTTGGTGGGACTGCTTCCTCATTGGAGGAGGTCAGCGGATCGTCTGAAGTGGAGTTCTGTGTCCCAGCATGGGGAATCCTGTTCCTGCCCATCTTTCTCCACAGCGGTGTACACCACAGGTCAATAAGGAGTCGCCTTCCCTGGCCTCTCACGTGTCCAGGCGCAGTCACAGACAGTCCGTTCCTGCCACTTCCGAGCGCAGCGTCGTATGTCACTCCGCAGCAGCCTCCACACCTCGCTGTGGCCTCCGGGCAATGGGACACAAGGGTCCGGCCGCCTCAAATGTGTAACGCCCAGAGTCGTATGCGTAGGCTCGTCCTTGCTGCCCCGGCACCACCCTCTCCACCCGGGGGAGCCAGAGCAGTGCTAATGTCAGTGCCGTACAAGCGTGGAGCGGGCCACCAACAGCTCAGGGCGTCCTCACCTGGCAGAGATGTGGTTCCCGCAGTGTCCGTCCCCGCTCAGGGACCCGCATATGCAGCTGCACCTCGTGTCTAGTGGCGCTCAGCTTGCAGGAGTCCGCACTCCGGTTCTCTCCACCCTGTCCGGGCAGCAAACCTCGTCATCAAGGCTCACAGGCAATCTCCGTGGGAAGCTGTGCTGCGCTTCTGGTATGGCCGGCGAGCACCACCGCAATCCCTCCGGGCGGTAGGAGTTCGCCATGTAGAACACCACCAGTGTCTAATGGGGAGGCAGACAGACAGTTGTGGCCAAGAAAGCGCCGGCCCCATGCACTGACCGGTCCGTGGCGTGCCTGCTACTGTTCCCGCCGATGGGGGGGGGGGGGCAGAGGGGGGGAGGGGTGTCGCCCAGCAAGTCCGGCACCCCAGCGGAGGTCTTCGTCAATCCCCCCTGTCCTCAACGCGTACTCCCCCGCCTCCCGTACCTGCTACAGAAGACCCCGGTGCCCTGGGGAGAGTGCTGCGGTCATCCGTGCTGTGGTGCTGGCTGCGGGTCCTCCCGGAGGTCTGCCGGACTCGTGCTCCAGTTGCAGGGCAACTCTGCACCACAGGCACCCCTTCTATGTCACTCGACCAGCCAACGGGTCCGAGGACGGCACCCCACCTTTTAATGACCGGCCGCCCCGGGTCATCCACCGCCGTCACAAGCTCTGGGCCCCTCACCAGGAACCAGGCCTCTCAGTCAATATGGCGCCCGGCCGTGTCAGCCCCCACTAGTGCGTGCCCTCGGTGGTGTCTGCAGGCTACCCCTCTCTCCACAATCCCGGAGGGGCAGAAGACCTTCCGTGCAGGTCACAGCCGCCGCGGTCCTCCAAAGCGTCAGTGTGCCATTTTCAGCCCCGTGGCAGGTCGGCAGTAGTCCGGCCGGCGTAAGCCCTCCTCTCAGCGCCTCTGGACCCGCCAGACACGTCTCCAGTTGCGTGATGGCCAATCGTGGGTATCCGCCGTGACCAGGTGCGCTAAATTTCGGATGGGATGTCCAGCCGCCACTCGCAACTCCTCCGCGGCCGGCCCTGTGCCACTTCCGGTCCGCCTCTCCCAGTGCTGTGGGCCGCGGCTTCCATGCTGTTCCAGGCCCCGTTACCTCTGGGGCGCCGCGGCAGGATGCGGGCTGCGATGTAGGGCTCACAACTCTCCGAGCCGGCCAACAAGGAACCGGACAGCAGGCTTACCGGATACAGGTGAGAGGGTAGGGGTCTTATGTCGGAAAACAGGATTTATGTCAGGATTATAGGGGATTGTGGATGGAGCAAACTCAGCTCACGTCCACCATGTTCGGCTGCTGGCCACGCCCCCCCACATGAGGCTGTTTATAAAGGCTGTATACCCCTGGGGCTCAGAGCTGTCCCTGGGGTATACTCCATGACATACAGTGTGCACCTGAAAGCAATAAGGGGAAGAAACAACCTGAAATGCTCTCTCTGAATGAAATGACGTAAGCCAGGTTAGGGTCGAACCTCCAAACCCTATCTCTTGTAAGCACCGCAAAAGGATCTCAAGTAATACTGTGTCAAACGTGGCACTTAGATAAAGAAGGAATAGAGTAGAAGTGTTGCCTTCATTTAGGGAGTCCCGCAGATTTTCAGTACCCCCCAACAGGGCATATTCGGTATTGTGATGGGATCTAAAACCATTGGGAGTCCAAGATTTCGATGGACTCCACACATTTGGTTAAAATAGAATTGATGTAAAATTCAATAGTTTTAGCCAGGCAGGGAAGAAGGGACATGGGATAAATGTTTTCTGGTTTAGATACATCCAGAGTAGTTCTTCTCTTTTTTCCCTCTCTATTTCACACTTTTGGCGTTTCATGAGCAAAGGGACACAACTTACCCACAGGGACCCCAAATGTAAACCTTTGTGATACATCTCCTATTCTATTAACACTTTAGGGTCCCTGTATCTGGAAAGAGTTACTCTAGGGTATCTAGGTGCAGTGTTTACGTTATTTGGCCTCTGTGTGCCTTTATCACTCCTATATTAGACAGAAGCTCAGAAAAGGGTGAAGTCACCTGAATTAACGAGTGTTGATGGCAGTGTAGACTGCATGTGGTGGTGAAGGAACTATATGCTAGCTAGTCGTACCTGATGTAGTTTGTGTTGCAGGTGTGTAGAACAGCAAACATTGGGATGTAGGTTTCATGTATGTTGTAGGTATTGAAGGTGCGGTATGTAAGTGCAGTGTTGGTGCAAGTTAGAGTTTACCTGGTGGTGTCAAATGTCCCTAAAATGTATCAGAGTGGCATGCTTACACTAATTTGCATTGCATCATGGTGGCCAGTACACTCATTTTATAGAGGCAGACCATTCTCCATGGTTCCTTCCTAGAGACACTCTTTAATATCAATACAATAATTCATCCCTTTGAACTCTAAAATACCACTACACCAAACTAAATGGCCCGGAATGATAAAACAAATACAGCAAAAAAAAACAAGATGATGGATAGGGTCAAGACTGATTTGCATATGGCCATGTCTAAACTGGGGTGGCTTGGTGAGCAAAATAACGATGGATTACACCCAGATCTGTTGCTGTTCACCCTATGTGAGAAGGGTATGCCCAGACGTGGGTCCCGTGCTCACTAAGCCACGGGAGTCAAGCTATCCTGGCTGAAGACGGCTGATAGCCTGAAACCGGTCCTAGAATGCTTGATTCCGGTCCAAGGAAGACATGGCTTGGCAGTTCGGGCTGGACTGTTCCCATGAGGCACAGGGTCAAGACTGATTTGCATATGGCCATGTCTGAACTGGGGTGGGTTGGTGAGCAAAATAACGATGGATTAAACTCAGATCTGTGACTGGGGGTGAATGTTTTGCCATTGTGCAACATTCCGTCCATCATCTTGTGTGTTTTGCTGTTCACCCTATGTGGGAAGGGTATGCCCAGACGTGGGTCCCGTGCTCACTAAGCCACTGGAGTCAAGCTATCCTGGCTGAAGATGGCTGATAGCCAGAAACCGGTCCTAGGATGCTTGATTCCGGTCCAGGGAAGACATGGCTTGGCAGTTCGTGCTAGACTGTTCCCATGAGGCACAGGGTCAAGACTGATTTGCATATGGCCATGTCTGAACTGGGGTGGCTTGGTGAGCAAAATAACGATGGATTAAACCCAGATCTGTGACTGGGGGTGAATGTTTTGCCATTGTGCAACATTCCATCCATCATCTTGTTTGTTTTACTAGAATATCTTTGTCAGAATATTGTCTGGCATAAATATTCTGTACTAAACATTGTTGATAGAAGTTATCACAACATTTCGGTCAGGATATTGATGTCAAATGACATTCTATATGTAATATTCCAATATATAATCCTATTAAATATTACATTCCCACCCACTGTAAAACTAAGTTGGTGCTCTCTTTTCAAGAGCTGTTATATTTCTTGCAGCTCCCACAATATCACCAATCCTGTGGTACATCCTACAAAATCCCTTCTATTGCCACTGGGTAATTAATTAAACTTTTTCATGTCAGGAATATCTTGCTATTTGTTAGTGCCCCATTGGATCTCCCATGCATTTCTTCAGCTGGGCTCTCTACTCACATCCATTGTGGCATCAAGATAATCATCCTGTGTAAATTATTTCAGAACCTCTGGGAGAACCATCTGTATAACCCTGTTAACAATACAATGGCACATCTGCTGGTTTCCATACTGACTACAGATCACAACAGAACTATTTGGGATTCTAAAGGTCTGACTGGATGATCAGTAGTAATTCTGCTTTGCCACACCAGTAAAGATGCAGTGTTTTGCAGCTCCTGCCCTGAAGCTCCTGAGGTTTCCCAAGATTGAGTGAATAATTACCATCTGTCGGTGAGAACCTGTTGCTTACCGAGTACTTCAGGATGCTGTCCAGAGTGTCAGAAGTCACCAACATGTTGCTCTCTGTCAAATCCCTTTGAGTGATGGTAGTGTACATACAATGTACAATAGCTAGTTCCTGCAGGGGTGTTAACTGGGTAAAAAGCACATTTTATGCATCTGAACAACAGGGTCAATCAGGAACTTATTCACAACCTGCAACATACTATAAAATGCTTATCACAAAACCTATATCTGAAGACTTCTGCCTCCAACTCTTTTACCTATTCTACAAGGAGATCTATGCCCCTCATGTATACCTACCACTTTTGTTTCTATCTGTAGGAAGGATAGGGTGATTGGCTGGAAAATGGGGAACATTTATTATAAAATGGGAGGGATTTTGGAAAAGGTAAGGGGGTAAAGGAAGGATTAAAGAGGTGTTTAGGTAGGGACAAACACCTACCCATAAAAAGGTAAGCTTGTTGATATTCACAAACTGTACTTACTTTATTACTTAAGCCATAAAGGTCATAAAACAGATACAAATGTTTTTCAGCCCAGATCTGGAATAAGTGCAGAATCACACATGGCAAACCACTGAAATTGCAACACCATTCCATAACAAATAATGGAGATAAGGACGTAAAATAAAACCCAATAGAAATAAATGTTAGCAATACATGAACTTATTTTGAATTAAAAAAAAATGTATATCTATATATCTGTCTATATATAGATCAAGGCTTCACAAGCCGAACGCATAGATGTTTTGTCTGCCACTTGCTACGTTTCATTACATTTCATTTTGTTTCATGGAGTGCCTTCCCGGGTGATTCTTTCGGAGCAGCCCTCTTTCCCCTTTTGCTATTTTCAAATCCCCGTATTGGGATGTATGATGGTGTTCACATATAAAAATACACTCTTTTAAGATGTTCCTTTCACTGTTAAGCAAGGCCTGAAACAGGCAATGCCGAAATGCGTCTACTTGTTAATTTAAGAACAAACTGTGGTCCCTTGAGTGCTCTGTGTTTTCCCATTGAACCTAAGTTGTAGTAAACCATGTCAGCAGATTTTAAGCAATAACACTTACTCAGGCCAATCTTTGGAGAATGGTTGTTCATGTATATATGCTTGGAAATGGTGAAGTGACAAAAGCAGTTAAGTTTATACAAAGTCTAAGAGTAAATGTACACATGTGTGTTGTGTGTGTGTTTCCTTTTGCACTGGTAATCATTGACCTTTTTCTGGTGCTTCATTTTTCTCAACTATCCATACCCAGAGGAGGAACAAGCCATGAATGCTTGCTTTCTCAGAAATCTGTCCTTTATATGACACTCAACATTAACGGGTCCGAGGATGCTTGTTTCGGGTGCAGGGAAGACCTGGCTTGGCAGTTTGGGCTGGACTGTTACTATGAGGCACAGGGTCAAGACTAGTTTGCATATGGCTGGGTTTGAACTGGGTTTGCGGAGTGAGCCAAAGAACTATGATGGAATCTACCCAAATCTGTGACTGGGCTGAGTGACTGAGGGTTTCAGCGCTCTGTTCGTCATCTCCTTGTGTTTGCAGAAATATGATATAACGCTGCAATATTGCACAATAACTTATTAATACTGCACATTATAGCAACACACTGCACTACGACCCAATACAACCTAACCTATTACAGCTGTACTTCACACCACACAGTCCTTCACAGTACAGTAAAGCCTAGAATGTCACACTACAGCACTACACAATATAACACAATGTTAGACAACCACATATTCAGCTAAAGCTCACTGCCTCTCATTGCCTTGATTGTCATGTAAAGCAGGGAAGACTCACAGATACCTTTTTTCGATGTTCCAGGATTTTACAACACGATAAAATGGTCTCATCTGGTTTGACAGAAGCAGACGTATCCAAAAAGCCCTTAAGGCTTTCTATATCCAAGCGCCGGACCGATTCCATCAGTCGAACTGTAATGACAACCCCAAGAAACAGACACATGTACGAATAATGTCTAGGCAGATGTTGCTCTTTAGTCATTTAGAAAAACGTATCACAAGACATTTGTAACTCGCTGCGCAATCTGCATGAATTTTTAAAGGTAGGATAGATATCCAAGATTCATTTGTGCTTGTGCAATTTATGTTGTATGTTATTTTTTTACGGCTTGATTACATATGGAATGTAAGTGTTATGCTCTCTATATATGTGCTTATGAACTACTGGTAAAACTAGCATTGGCATAGGCAACAGATCTCAACCCCTAAATTGGGTTGCCACCTTTCCTTCCAAGAGAAAAATGCAGTAATATGTTGATGTTTTAAGAGTCTGTAGAGGCCCAAAATAGGACTTTAAACACAATTGTATGTATTAATTCACAAAATGACTCTTCTGTCTTTGTTTACTTTAATCCTTTGTCATGGATCATTAACTTACGCATAGAACACATTTAAATTGGTTTTCTATTTATATTTGCTCTTTGAAGTATACACAGGTAAGGCCTAAAAATTCTTGCATTAGGTGATTTAGCCTATTTGTGTTCCGACTAAAACATTAAAATGACAGTGGTGCTGATAGGAAAGAAGTTAGGTGGCAACCCTACCCCTGAACCATATTTGTTTTGCCAACTTTTTTTAGATGACTTCTGTGGATTTACATTCAGTGTAATAGAAAGGGACCACTGAGTCTGGATAATGTTCCTAGGACAGGGTAACAGTAAATTCAATAATAACAGTTCCTAGACAACAAAATACCTATTAAAGATAAGGTTTCACACAAACAGTTAATAAACAAAGCCTCAGTATACTAACACAGCAAAAACATTTTAAAGAAAAAATATATATGTTTTTTATTTTATTTCAGTGCATAAAAATCAATTATTAAAACTAAAGCAACATCAGCATACAAGCATACCAAATAATACATATATCAATAATACATTAAAAAACTTGTGTTTCTAAAGATAAAAAATGACAAGGGTTTTTCAAGAATTAAAGTAGATACAATGACACTCGCTACGCGCGTTTCGGCGTAACAATGCCTTCTGTTAGGAGAAGGGCCAACTTCCACGGGAGCGAAGACAAATCCCCACACCTCCAAGACACAGCAGCAGGAATGCGCTAACAAGGTAGACCACACTCCTATCTGTTGTATCCTAAAAGTATGAGGGAATTTACCCAAGGAGTGTCCACCACTCTCCTCATACGTGGGGTAACAGAATAGTAGAAAAGGCGTCTCCGGGGGGGGTGGTCCAGGCTAGGAAACAAAGATCAAGTTAGGAATAGACACAATCCCTATGCTTACATGAAACACCATAAAACATTGACAAGTGTGATCACTCATGGATCTTACCCCAAGTGTAGATCGGGCCGGCGTCAACGATGAGTCCAGGTAATCAGGGAGGGGTCCAAACAGGACTCACGAAGGACTCAACACACCTCTGATGCAAAGCAAATGGTAAGGGTAGGTGAGGTGAACTGGCCGGCTGACTAAAGAGGACCAGGCCAGCGGAGCAGTAACACCAAAACACCAGACAAAACACACACAAAACAGAAAAGGAGTGAGGGGCACCGACCGGCTGCACAGGGGGCGAATACAGCGGAGCAGCACCCACTCAGGAGGTGAGACACCCGGCCCCTAGGAGGATAGGGCGGAGTGCTCACTCTCAAGAGGAAAAAACCACTAAAGCAAAGGGGCAAACCAAAGAGGTAACAGTGGTAGCAAAACCAGTATAAAGCAGAGAGTGAACCGATTACGCCCGCAAAATGCGTGAGGAATAGCAGGGCGTCGCGTTCACGGAAAACGAAGCGGCAAAGAATACCGCTTTCACAACCAGACACCACACGCACACTCACAGGGCAGAAAAGCGAGTAGCAGAGGGTCAGGAGAATCAGGTATCAGGCGACTAGAAGACAGAGCCCAGCAGAGCTCTAGACGGCAGCAAAGCAACTCGAACAGGAACCAGGAAGTGGGAAGGGGGCGTGGTCACAGCAAGTAAGCCAAGCAATGATGGGAGGGCCCAGCTCCTCCTTATCCCACTTAGGGAGCGTCAGGAAAGTACATATTTTGACGCTAAGGGTTCAACTGAAAATGCACGAACCAGAATGAAGCACACTTGCCAATGTTAATTCCTAACAGTACCCCTCCTTAAAGATCTATTCACAGGACCTGGCTTTGTGGGGTGCAATCTGTGGAACTGTCGGATCAACCGCACTGCATGTATGTTTTCAGCAGGTTCCCAAGACCTTTCTTCCGGGGGATATCCCACCCAATCAATAAAGTACTGGAGTTTGCCTTGGATTCGTCTGGAATTCAATATTTTGCTGACTTCATATTCTGTTTCTCCGTCTATCTGTACTGGAGGGGGAGGGATTTCAGGGACAAGGGAAGGTATGTATTTTTTGATCAAGGAGCTGTGGAACACAGGATGGATCTTCATACATGGGGGGAGCTGGAGTTTAAGTGTGACAGGAGAGAGAATTTTCTCTATTGGGTAGGGTCCTATGAAGCGGGGTTGGAACTTTTTTGACCCTTCCATTCTAAGGTTTTTTGTGGACAGCCACACCTTCTCTCCTATCACGTATACTGGTTCCGTTCTACGATGTTTATCTGCTTGTCTCTTCATTGCTTCTTTAGCCTTTTCTAGCTCTGTCTTGGCTGCTTCCCATGTGCTCTGTATGCGGGCATGTTGTTCCTCTAAAGCGGGTACTGTGTCATCAGGGGGTAACACAATGGGGAGCATTCTAGGGTGTTGGGCTTGAACAAAGTAAAAGGGAGAGACCTTGGTGGCTGCATGACTGGAATTATTATAAGCAAATTCAGCTAAAGGGAGTGCTTGAACCCAGGTAGATGGAATAGTAGTTAACAAACACCTCAGAAACTGTTCTAAAGTTTAGTTGGTTCTTTCGGTTTGCCCATCTGTTTGAGGGTGATATGCGGTAGAAAGCCTGTGATCGATTCCCAACACCTCACACATTCCTCTCCAGAACTTAGAGACAAATTGGGGACCGCGGTCGGAAATGATAAATGTGGGCAACCCATGTAGTTTCACCACAGAGTCCAAGAAAACAGCCACCAGTTCTTTAGAGGAAGGCACTTTCTTTAGAGGGATGAAATGACTCATTTTAGACAAGAGATCTACTACTACGTAAATGGTGGTATAGCCCTGACATGGTGGTAAATCAGTCATAAAGTCCATACTGATAGTATGCCAGGGTGCAGGGGGTATGGCTATATGCTTTAACAGCCCTGTAGGGGCACAATGAGAAGCCTTTTGGCGGGCGCATATGGCGCAAGCGTGTACATATTCCAAGACGTCTTGAGACAATGACTCCCACCAAAACCATCGGCGGCATAACTCAAGAGTCTTCCGCCCACCCGTATGGCCGGCCAAAGGGCTACTATGACACCATACAATGATCTTTTGTCTCAAGGGTGAAGCAGGCACAAACATCTTGTTATCATGGTAATAAATCCCTTCCTTGATGGTGTGAAGAGGATTTTGTAACCATTCATCCGATGGGATGGTGGGTAGTAGGCTTTTGAGGTCTTCTAGAAGTGTGTGATCTTTCTCTCCCACCCCAAGGATCTTATTTTCTGGGATGATGGGAAGCGGTTGTTCTCTGTTGGAATGGTCAGCTAGTCCTAGCCGGGATAACGCATCTGCTTTCCCCTGTTGTGTGCCGGGCCTGTAAGTGATCACAAAATCATATTCACTAAAAAACAATAACCACCTCATCTGTCTGGGCGTGAGCGCTCTGGCGGATTTGAAAAATTGCAGATTTTTATGATCGGAATAAATGGTGACCACATGAGGAGACCCTAACAAATGATGTCGCCATTCTTGAAAGGACAATTTGATGGCCAACAGTTCACGCTCCCCTATGGTGTAGTTTCTTTCTGCAGGCAGCAAGGTCTTGGAAAAATAAGCTATGGGATGCATTTGACCTGTATCTGTGTCTCGCTGGGATAGAATCCCTCCTACAGCATATTGTGATGCGTCAGCCTCCACATAAAAAGGTTGAGAGTTGTCTGCGTGACGGAGAATAGGAGCTGAAGTGAACTTCTTTTTTAAGGCACAAAATGCTTGTTCTGCCTCCAATGTCCAAACAAACGGTACCCCTTTTTTCAACAGTCTTGTGATGGGGGAAACCGTGTCAGAAAACCGATCAATAAAGCGCCGATAAAAATTGGCGAATCCTAGAAAGGATTGTATTTCTCGAACTGAAGTGGGGCTTTTCCATAGTGTCAATGCCTCTACCTTTTTAGGGTCCATTTGAAGGCCACCAGGTTTGATGGTGAAACCCAAGAAATCAACTTCTGAGGTATGAAAGGTGCTTTTGTCCAGTTTGGCATATAACTGATTCTCCTGCAACTTCTGTAAGATTTTCCGGACATGCTCTATGTGTTCTGCTTCGTTTTGAGAGAATATAAGAATATCATCGATATAAACTATAACGAAAACATCGATGTACTCCCTCAGAATGTCGTTAATAAAATATTGGAATGCCGCCGGGGCATTGCATAACCCGAACGGCATTACACAATATTCATAGAGACCATATTTTGTGCGAAAGGCAGTTTTCCACTCGTCGCCCGGTTTTATCCTGATCAAATGGTAGGCACCCCTGAGATCGATTTTAGTAAAGATTTTCGCCCCTTTTATCTGGTCTAGAAGGACAGGAATAAGAGGAAGGGGATACTTGTTCTTTATGGTGATTTTGTTCAGGGCTCTATAATCCAGGCATGCCCTGAGCCCTCCTTCCTTCTTATCAATAAAAAACAAAGGGGAAGAAACAGGCGACGAGGAAGGACGGATGAAGCCTTTAGCAAGCATTTCCTCCAGATAGTTTTTTAGATAGTCATTTTCTGAGGGAGTCAAGGCATAAATGCGACTGCAGGGTAAGTCAGCACCGGGTATCAGGTCAATCCTACAATCATAGCTCCTGTGTGGAGGCAATTTGGTGGCTTCCTGCTCACTGAATACGTTTGAGTATTCGGCATACTGGTCAGGTAAGCATGCATCCACCCCTGCTTGTACTGCACAACATAGTGGCAAATCTGGTTCCTGGGCTTCTTGGTAGCAGTGTTGCCTACAGAAAGAAGAACCCAACGTAACCGTTCGTTTTTCCCAATCAATCGCAGGGTTGTGGATCTGCAACCAAGGGACACCCAAGATGACACCAAAATTGGGAGCATCAATTAGGTCAAATACAAGGGACTCGGAATGTCCGTTATTGAACACAATGGTCAGTGGAGATGTTTGGTAACTAATCATTCCAGAGGATAATTCCGAACCGTCTACGGCCCAAATGGCTTCAGGCTGAGGTTTAGCTACAAAGGCAAGCCCCAATTGTTTGGCTAGATGGATGTCAAAAAAATTACCTGTAGCACCGGAATCTAAGAGAACTGACATGGTGTATGGTTTGTTCTCTAAATACTTGAGAGTAATGGGTACAATAAAATGTTTAACCACTAGGACGGGTTTAGAGGAGATCTGTGGAGGTTTTGAGCTTAAGGAATCGATCTCTCTGTTCCTCAAGCTTTCGAGTTTTCCGAACCAGTAAGACTGCTTACTGATCGCCTTGGATTTTTTGGACGCACAGGACATTCTCGAGCAAAATGCCCTCCCTTGCCACAGTATAGACACAGATTGAGCTTCCTTCTTTTCTCTTTTTCCTCCGAGGATAGAGGCCCGCGTATTCCCCCTATTTGCATGGGCTCAGGGGCGTCTCTGGTTATGGGTTTCTCAGTTCTGTGGAAAACCATTTTGGGCCCAACAGAGCGAGGCCTTTCTCCTTTTCTCTCATGCAATCTATGGTCTAATTTAAAAACCAGGTCAATAAAGGAAGCACAATCCTCTGGTGGATCTACTATCTGGGAGAGTAGGTCTTTAAGTTCTTCACCCAACCCCCTGTAAAACAAAGAAGTTCTCTTGTCTTCAGGCCAGTGGGTTTCGGCTACTAGGCGATTAAATTGGGTTATGTACGAGAGCAAATCCTTCGACCCTTGTCGAAGGTTTAGTAACTCAGTGTCACTGGCTTGCATGTAGGCGTGCTTAGCAAAAAGACTTCTCATTTTTTCTTTGAACAGGTCAAGGTCATATAACAAGGGATCGTTATTCCGTACCAGCGGCACCGCCCATTCTGCCGCATTCCCGACTAGATAGGATATGATAAACGCTACCTTAGCAGAATCGTCCGGAAAGGACGCAGCTTTGCACAAGAACATGAGTTGGCACTGGTTCATGAAAACTTCGTATTTAGAGCTATCCCCTGTAAATCTTTCGGGCATGGCTAGGGGCACAGGGTTAGGGGTGTTTACCGTGACTTGCACAGGGGAGGCCTGAGGATCAGGGCTAGCTCGTGGGTCTTGTTCTGTTGGGGAAAGTGTAAATTTGGCAGGCTGGATATAACTTTTGCGGACTTTAGGGATGGTGCCTGTTCTCAATTGATGGACTTCCGCAACTAGCCTCTGATTTTCTGTACCTAATCTTCCTACTTCTGTCTGTAGGGCCACAAAAGCTGCCATTAAGTCTTCCATGGAAAGGGTCTGTGGGACAGGGCTTGACGCCTCCATAGATGTGTCGGAATTCATCCTCGCTCAGGGGAAGGAAAATTCGTGGGCTTGGCTTTCTGTTAGGAGAAGGGCCAACTTCCACGGGAGCGAAGACAAATCCCCACACCTCCAAGACACAGCAGCAGGAATGCGCTAACAAGGTAGACCACACTCCTATCTGTTGTATCCTAAAAGTATGAGGGAATTTACCCAAGGAGTGTCCACCACTCTTCTCATACGTGGGGTAACAGAATAGTAGAAAAGGCGTCTCCGGGGGGGGTGGTCCAGGCTAGGAAACAAAGATCAAGTTAGGAATAGACACAATCCCTATGCTTACATGAAACACCATAAAACATTGACAAGTGTGATCACTCATGGATCTTACCCCAAGTGTAGATCGGGCCGGCGTCAACGATGAGTCCAGGTAATCAGGGAGGGGTCCAAACAGGACTCACGAAGGACTCAACACACCTCTGACGCAAAGAAAATGGTAAGGGTAGGTGAGGTGAACTGGCCGGCTGACTAAAGAGGACCAGGCCAGCGGAGCAGTAACACCAAAACACCAGACAAAACACACACAAAACAGAAAAGGAGTGAGGGGCACCGACCGGCTGCACAGGGGGCGAATACAGCGGAGCAGCACCCACTCAGGAGGTGAGACACCCGGCCCCTAGGAGGATAGGGCGGAGCGCTCACTCTCAAGAGGAAAAAACCACTAAAGCAAAGGGGCAAACCAAAGAGGTAACAGTGGTAGCAAAACCAGTATAAAGCAGAGAGTGAACCGATTACGCCCGCAAAATGCGTGAGGAATAGCAGGGCGTCGCGTTCACGGAAAACGAAGCGGCAAAGAATACCGCTTTCACAACAAGACACCACACGCTAACTCACAGGGCAGAAAAGCGAGTAGCAGAGGGTCAGGAGAATCAGGTATCAGGCGACTAGAAGACAGAGCCCAGCAGAGCTCTAGAGGGCAGCAAAGCAACTCGAACAGGAACCAGGAAGTGGGAAGGGGGCGTGGTCACAGCAAGTAAGCCAAGCAATGATGGGAGGGCCCAGCTCCTCCTTATCCCACTTAGGGAGCGTCAGGAAAGTACGGATTTTGACGCTAAGGGTTCAACTGAAAATGCACGAACCAGAATGAAGCACACTTGCCAATGTTAATTCCTAACACCTTCTTCAGGAGAAACTCTTGAGATTCTAAATATAAATGAAAATATATACACATGCACATACATAATTGTATAACACAATGCAGTATACTGAGGTTATTAGGATAAACTTGGTGCAAGAGAGCGCAGTGATGGACTAAAAAGTGACTATAAATTAACATTGCAACATGTAGTGTTAACAACACAATGAAATAAGCGACATTAAAGTTAAACATGTGCAATAGAAGTTAAATTTAGAAGGAGGAAAGAATTACCACTGACAAGGTTGGAGTAAAGGTAATGTTCAGAAAGAAAAAAGATACGTGAAATAGTTGCTCATGCACAAAAAAGGGCAAAGAAGCGAGGTGCACCCCAGATACCCAAGAAACAGGAAGGCATGGAGCTTTACCTAACAATGATCGTAGTCTATGTACTAGAAAGTGCTGGGCAGCGTGCTCTGACTGATATAGGCCGCTATTAAAACAGAGAAAGAGTGAAAAGATTCAGTGAGGTGTACTACCACAGTACCAACTGTGAAGAATAAAAAAGATCATGCAAAGGTACCTAATAATGGCAATGAAGGTGCGAAGTCAAAGATAGACGTCGACGCACCAGATGGATCTCAATAAAGCAACCTGGAACCTCTATAAAATGATATGAATTGGTCACTCCAATTGCCCAAAAAAAGGATATCAAAGTGGAGGAAGGGACAGGCAGAGTCATATAAATACCTGTTCTGTTCTGCGGTACTCCAACAAGAGATTCAGTATAGTAGATTTCAAGTAAAAAGACTAGATAGCCAGATGATCGGGCACAAAGGAGCTGCAGTGAATAAGTAAAGCCACATAAGCACTTGCATTTAGATGTCTAAAGTAGACTGCCATCCTATATGTACTATGCTGTGATTACCTGTATGACGACAGACCAAATGAAAATTCTGAGTCCTGGAAAACTCGTCAGTGGATTCGTTAAATATGAACAGACATCAAAGGCACCTACTTATGATAATCTGCAATAAAGGATAATGCGTTGTCACTAAATTTCTAACTAATAACAAAATTATAATGCACATGTGAAAAATACCTTGAATGAGGGTGGGCCGACTCTAATCTAAGGAAGATGAATGCGGGTCTCGATTCCCCCAAATACATGTATCTTAGGTCGAAAGTTCCGTGGTGGTGTCAGTTATGTAAAACCACAGAACGATGCCAAAACAACCTACAGAGAGTCCCCTTAAAATGTCAGAGAGGACCCAGTGGAAGAAACAGTACACCACATAGCAGGAATATTAAAGAAGGACCTCGCAAAATTGGACCTGCCTGAAGTCACTGCCGGAATTATTGGCACAAAAGAGGCTAGGCCGGAAATATTAACTTAAAGTTGCCAAAAACATGATATTTGAAGGGGTCCTAATTCAATGTCCAAAAATTACCCAATGCAGTCAGGCTTCAAACAACAATCACGTAGTACTTTCTTAGAGCCTCGCGTATGTGGACCAGCCTGGAAACGGCTGCCAGGATAAATGGTTCGCGGTTCTTAGTAGCACGGTATTTAAAGCCACAAATCTTGTTTCGCATCTGAAAAGAAAGCGCACAAAAAATAGACGCAACGTGAAAACACGTGATTAAGGATATGAGCGTAGGATGACTGGTACGCTACCCTACTGAAAGACTGGCGCCAATCAAATATAATAATAAAAAGAAAAGAAAGACTTTAAAAAGCGGATAGAGGATACAAACATAAAATAACTGGTGCGCTGGCCTAGCGCCGAGCAATGTAATAATAAAAATGAGAAAAGGGATTTAAACAATAGAATTTAAACAAACAGAAGGGCATAATGATGAAAATAGGCAATAGAGGAATTATTCATAACGAATATTTCAAGTATCGGCTGAGATAAAAAATGTATCGATATTAATATGTAAAAGGGAAAAATACAGAATAAAAAGATTAAAACAGATACTAAAATTAATAATACGAAAAGAAAAGAGGATGCCAATATTAATGTGATTGCTAGGAAAAGTCAGAACAGAGTACTATTATGTCATTATCTGACTAAGGGCTCAATAATTGGAAAATTCCAAAAAAGATTCTGCTATTTCGAATTAATTAGTGGCTCAAATGTCAGGTATTATACTTAATTGCATTTTCCCAAGGGATGTTGTTATTTAATCCCTTGATGTTTGCTGCCAAAAAAAAGATCCAAAAGACCTCCCGTTTTTTACGGTAGTCTTCTGTTTTGGTACTGCTATTATTCTCAAAATTTTAAATAATAAACCAACGTATGTCGTTTGGGTAATGTTGGCAGTCTAGATAGTGTTTTACTAGGGGAGCATTGATTTTCAAAGTATGTATCGCTGATCGGTGTTCAGTTAACCTGGTGCAAAAAGATCTCGCTGTCTCACCCACATAACCTAATCCGCAGGGTACAAACCAAAAGATAAATAACGTTCTTGGTTTTACAATTTGAGAACCTGCGGTGACGGATGGTATATCCTTGATAGAGGATGTACAGACATTCACAGTTGTCAGCTCTGAATGGATTTTCTTATGCTTTCAGAAAATCCATTCAAAGATGATCCCTGCACATGAACATAAATCCATGTCAGCCATCTTAGAATGGATTTTCTTAAAGCTGATAAAAATGCATTGGGAAATGTCTGTCATGTATACTAGTGCACGTGGAAGTGATGGAGCAAGGATTCGCATATTACGCAACTTGCTCGGATTCATGAACCTCGAATAACTTATAACAATATAATTCAACCTGTTTGTCTTACTAATTTCCCTTTATTCTGACATTTGGGGTGTCCTAGTGACGCTTGCGTATGTGTTTACTAACTCAATAACGTTTGTATCTAAAATGGCCGCTGCTTGGCAGGTTTTCTTTCTGCGCATGCGTTAGTCACACTCACGTGACGTGACGTACTTGCAGTTCTGGTAGGAATCTTTGCGCTTGCGCATTGGCTTTTAAGATGGCTGTCTGTGTTCTCACATGGTGAAGCTTGCGCTAATGTTTTATGTTATTGTCTGTTTGCATTAAAACTCTCACGCAATAGTATATTTAAAATAAAGGGGTATAGAGTAACTATTCATGGTATACAGTGTATTCATTTATTTCTGTGTTTTAATTTGTTGTCGCTTACTTTTCATGTACCGCGATATTGAGGGTCTGATGGGATGCTCGAGAATCCATATTGACATGCTGTTCTGCGCATGACAGTCTTCTGCCGGTGGCATTGACAGTGTGCCAACTGAAGGTCCCTGCCAAGATGTGCCTGGGAAGATGCACCTTCACCCAGCCGGAGAAGCTGAAATGTACTATATTAGCAACAAATGTATTTCTTTCTATTGTATTCTGTAGAATAGGGCATGGGAACCCCAAATTCAATAGGCGGTCCCAGAATATGTAAAACCCGGCTAGTAAAAGTCAAATGTGATTGGTGTGTTGACCTATCCTACTTGGGGACCAATCGAAATTGGGGATTCTGACACTTGCAACATTTGGGGGGTGGTACACTGACCCGAAAACAGTATAACTAGCCTAGGTTTAGCTAGAGAATTTGTCCGACTTGTCCGAATAGCTGACCTGTCACTGACCCATCGCACTCAATAGGTGACTGATACAGAGGGCTGCTGAGCACTCTGGACGAAATATCCATAGACTCAAGAGGTTTTACTAAACCTTAAGTGCTGGCGGAGCACTTTGCTGGGGAGTTCGATAACCCAATCGGGGTTCTGGCCGATAGCTGCAGAGAGGGTGGAGCGCAGGCGTTGCTTCCAAACTGCGGGTGCTGGTCGTTCCTTGGTGGTCCTGTCCTGATCCTAATCTGGGTTTCCTGTCCTGTCCTGGGGTGTCCATTCTGCACCTGCTGTCCCATTGATGACTGTCCTTCCTTGTTTTTTTTTTTTCCTGTCCTTGACTCATCCGTGGCCAGGGTTGGTCTTCATACCATTCTAGGTAAATATATAGTGCTGAAACTCTATACTGCACCTTCTATTTTCTGTCTTTTGCTTTAATAAAGACACACTTTTGCGCATAATTGATTGTCCATGCTTTCGCAAAGCTCCTGAATGAAAGCTCATACGTTATTACTGTTTTTCTAGCATGTTCCTATGTTACCCTTCCTTTAAGTACAACTCTTCATACCGTTTATGAAATATAAATGTGGTTTATAATTTTCCCTTTTCGAGTTGATTGAAGTAAGGTTCCTAGAACTATAGCGTGTTCCATTTCTCTACCCTTCCTATAGATGTATAGGATTTTTCCAAAACTCTTATTCAACTTTGAGGTATTTTCCCAGTAGTGAAATTCTAGTTTGTGTCTAAGATTGCCCCATCTATAGTTATTCAATCTTACATTTCATCTCTGCAAGTTTGATTAGCATGTTCCTTGTTCTTATCTTTCATTAGACTCGTAAATGGTTGCCCTGATATATTTTCTATATGGATATGTGCTTTTCGTTATCTTGATTATTGATTGCCTTTTGGTTGTAAACTTGATGATTTCCGAATCTGAACTTTAGATAAAATCTTTAAAACTTCCCAGTAGTCTGTGGTCATTCAATGAAAGTATAAAGAGTATATGTTGGTATTTTGTTTTGCATCTTTCTCCACAGCTAGCTCCCTGATCCATTGTGGTCATTAGGTACCCGTAACGGTGGAATGGTAAGTCGGGTACAGCAGAGATAATAGGAAAGAACCAGGGTTACTGGTAGTAGAGTGTAAGGAGACCTGATTAACGTATATTATGAAATTATTGGTTATGGGCCCGATACGTTTATGGTGAAATTGTTGGCCGGGTGACCTGCGCGCTCTATCAGTAATTTTCTGGTAGCAGAGGAAATGGTTAGGGACTAGTTAAAGTAAGATAGGACTAGTTAAGGTAGCTAGGTAAGTCGGATGCTGCTAAATAAAGATTATTTTTGCTGCTAAAATTGTGAACACATTGTTGATAATAATTTGATCGATCACGTGAAATGTTTTTCCTTGCTTTGAAAAATATTAAATGTTTTAAATTGTTTTTCTTACTGTTATATTGATTTATGTTCTAACAAAAATTGTTAGTCAATGTTACGTGTTTGTTTGGAATCCCCGGGGAATTGAATAGCGGGTGGTAAGAAGAATCCACGCCGTGGCGAGGTCACTTACTGGAGGAAAATTAGTGCAGGTTAGAACAGAACTGGAAGCGCTAATTAGGGTTTTCTGAATATATGTTTGAATAAATGAAAGCAACGAGTTCGCTGGCAAAACTTCTATTGTGATATAACCTAGAAAGGGTCACACCGGAAGGAGTAGCAGGTTCATCGAAGCTTGAGTGACAGCAAAGGGGTTCGCTGGTGAAACTTTAGACTTAGTATATATCCTGAAAAGAAGTGGATGAGTCAAAGAAGTAGCAGGTTCCTTAATGCTTGAGTGAAGGGTAGGAAGAAGGGTTCTACTCGTAGGAATTGAAAAGTAAATGGAAGTAGTTTACTTGCAGTAAAAGTATCTTTTCTTCTAGACACTCGAGTACAGTGGCGAATGTGTTTATGTTGTTAAATAACTTAAGCACTTGCACTTTAAAAGAGAAATCAAGTTTCCGTTACCTTGTAAAGGAGGGAGTCAGTTGCGGAGCTGCTCTGACGTCACTCTGTGCCGTGCTGGTATTGGTCAAAACAGCGGGTGTGTAGCGGTGCTGAAATTGTAAAGGAGGGGTGAGTGCCGAAGTGTGAGAACCTGTCTCGCGGAAGGCCGCGCACCCATTGGTCGAGATTATTTGAACCCGTGCACTTGATTGGTTGCACGAAAATAAAAGGCGCATTTGGATTGGGAGTGATTTATAAACAAAGTCACTCGCAGAAATCGGATGTGGCACACGTATAGACCGAATACTAGACCTGATCCACGACATTTAGGGTTTGAAAACGATCAGTGGAAAGGGCATAACACTAGCATTATGTATGGGAACAAGAGAAAATTGTCCCTTGTAAATAAGGTAAAGAATTATTTCAAAAAGGACAAACCTATCAAAACTAGAGAAGGTGTTGTTATACCGCCACCTAATACGACCGCATCTTTCATGATGTTTGATAAAGGGTACCACTCATGTGTATGGTTGGAAAATTGGGCGAAATACACAAAAGATGACGGAATTTTGGCTTTTCCGTTAGAAGGAACATTTAATGGCAGGATTCTATTTAATTTGAGAACACGAATGAATGATTTACATCCCAGACCTAGATTAACGCAGTAGGAAGCATTAGAGGAATGGGAGATCGAGGCTTTTGAGAGAGACAAGCCCCGATTGGACAAAGGGTTAACAAAATGTTATCCGAAATTAAAACAAGAAACCCGAGATAAAAAAATGAAACAGTGGAGACAGAATATGATTGTGGAAGGACTGTTTCCAATGATGGCAATGGGTGGTCCTGCGCGGAGAGAAGAAGACAGAAAAGTGCAAACATTGGGTGCCCCCTGGGGATTCGGATGATGATTTATTAGATGACATGTTTATGAAAAGTCCGCCTCCTTATAATGAAGGTCCCAGATCGTCTAGTGTAGAGGATACTTCCCAACGACCCCCGTGCCAGGAAGGGAATAGATCTGTAAACCCAAGAGATAGCTGTCAAATACCTTCCTATAGCGAGGGCCTAAGACTCATAGGTGCCGGAGACACCTGTCTAAGACCACCATTTAGTGGAGAATCAAGATATTCAGGTGAAAGAGATTTTGGTTCAAGACCTCCTTATGAGGGAGGACCGAGAGCCTTAAACACAGGAAGCTGTTTCCCAAAACCCAATTATGGTGAAGGACCTAGTATGACGCATCCAACTGCCCCAACATTAAGTCCGCAAATAGTACCTGAAATAAGCCTGGAAAGAATGCTGCAGGAAAAAGAGCGAGAGGCTCTAGCCAAACAAAGAACCAAAATAATTCAGAAACTCTCCCAGTTAAATACAAGCCCCGAAGCTTTGACAATCCCAGTAACTATTGGACCAGTTGTTCCTTTGTATGGGGATAGACAAGGGAGTCCAAGAGCTCCAATTATTACCCCAACTGTAGTGCAGCCAAGAAAAGAGCCCTTAATTATAGATGATCAGACGAGTGAGTGTGAATCTGAAGCTTCTTTAATGGATTTGCCGATTAGGAACTCAGGAAGGAGTTTGCAGAAGAGACATAATCCTTTCAATACGAGAGAGATTCAAATGGAATCGACTTCAGGTACCAAGAGTGTCACATTAGTGACTCCTGAAGGGATTGAGAGATGGAGTCGAGAATTAGAGAGACAAACTCCTCAGACAAAACCATTGGATATTTACAAATTAAGAATCGAAATGGAAGAACTGACAGCCGGAAACGTGGGGTTAGACAGATTAAATACCTATTCCGAGGAAGAGCTACTGTTTATCTGCAAGAGTCTCACCCGTAATACCAAAGTGCTCCATGAGAAATTAACAGACACTGCAGCCAGTATGGGAATAGATATTTCAAAATCAAAGCCATTACAAAAACCCTACAGAGCAGATTTCTCAGACAAAGATCTAGAGAATATGAATGTGTCAGGAAGGAAGGTTCAGATCAAAGAATTGTTAACCGTGTTGCAAAAATGGGGAGATGTAGACAAGTGGAAAGCCAGGTGGGCAAAGAAAAAGGAAGAGGTTAGGTCCAGACAGACAGCTTCTGAGTTTGCTTTAAGGGAAGCAGACAAGCCCGAAAAGTTATACCCCATGCGAGAAGTGCCTGGTGGGAAGTATGTGCACGTTCCATGGTCCAGACAGGATATTGTGTCTTTTACTAATGACTTTCCAAAACTGCGAGAGAAACCAGTGGAATGGTACAGGCAGGTGGAAAGGTTCGTGAAAGTGCAAAAATGCCTGTGGAAAGACCTGGATGGGTTTTTCGACATAGTCGTTCCCGTAGATTTATGGACAGATTGTAAAATTGCCATTGGTTGGCCTAGTGAAGAATACCCGAGGGATGCTAATACGGGAGCACCTTCTGATGAGGTAATAAAAAAATACCAGCAAGTGATGTTACACTTGAAGGGAAAGGTGCCTGCAAAGGAAACTGATTGGACCAGAATAGATAGAACTACACAGAAAAGAGATGAGACTGTGCATTCCTTTTATGAAAGACTGTTACAGGTGTTTAAAACGTACAACGGTATAGATAACATCGAGATGAAGGATATGACCCACTTCATTTACAGGTTTGTAAACGGTTTAAGACCCGAAATTTGTCAGTGGATCAAAGACAATAAAATCTGTTGGCAGTCTAAGAAAATAGATGAAGTCTTGCGATACGCAAAATATTGCGAAGACGAGATGGCAGATAAGCGCAAGGCTCTGAAAGAAAAGGTTATGTGGGCACAAGTAAAACTAGCGGAACAGCAGGAAAAGCAATTGGGTAAAATGAATAAGAATTCCCAAAATCAAGGTTCTGGGGGAGGAGGAAAGCCCAAGATGAAAATGAGTCGGGAGGAAGCCAAAAAGAAGTTCCCCTGTCACCAGTGCGGAGAAATAGGGCACTGGAGAGACGAGTGTCCATACTCACAGCATAATAACCCTCAAACCCCTGATTTAAATCCACAGACGCAGAATGAAAGACCAAGAAAGACCCAGCAACAGGTAAAGGAGTGTCAGTTGCCTCATGCACCTAAACCAAATTATAAAGGAAAGGCACCGCAGGGTGAACACATAGAAAGCTGGGGAGGACAGGAGGATAGAAATGCAGCAACTTCGCAATTTCTGTTGAATGACACTTTTCTCTGTGATGAACCTTACTGACAGGGCCTGAGGGGGGAGGACGAGGAGTGCATACTTGGCGCCTCCTTGCCAGTAGACCAGTCAGGTCCATACATTGAAGGAAAGGTTGAAGGCAATGATGTCACCTTTCTGTTGGACACTGGTGCTACCCGTTCTACTGTGAGAACAGCAGACGTTCCAAACCTACCCCTCTCGGGAGAAGCAATCCAAGTAGTGGGTGTATCTATTCAATTGATTAGTACCCCAGTTACTGAGCCCATGGAGATTACAATAGGGAACTTCAAAGAAATGCATAGATTTGTAGTTTGTGATACCAGTCCAGTAAACTTACTGGGACGTGATTTGTTGTGTAAAATGAACTGTACCATCTTTTGCACACCAAAAGGCGTCGAAATTCAAACCCCAGACGAAGATGGAATATACAAGTTAATGTTAATAAGACCTGACTCAGAAATTAAACCACTGACTATACAAGACTTACCTGAAGAACTCCAACAGACAGTGAAACCAGAAGTATGGGACTTTACTGGAAAGGATGTAGGCTTGATGGCAAATGTTGACCCAATCAAAATAGCCATGAAAGAAAATGCAGTTTACCCCAATACCAAGCCTTACAAAATGAGTGCAGAAGTAAGAACAGGAGTTGCCATTGAAATAAAAAGATTGTTAGAAGCAAACATCATACAAGAAGTGATGAGTAGCCCATGTAACTCACCCATAATTGGAATCAAGAAACCTAGCGGCAAGTATAGGGTAGTACAGGACCTGAGAAAGGTAAACAAAATTGTCGTTCCCTGCTGCCCTATTGTTCCGAACCCAGCAGTGATTCTGTATCAGATCCCTTGGGATGCTGAATGGTTCACCGTGATTGACCTATGTCATGCATTTTTTTCGATCCCATTGCATCCAGTTAGCAAATTTCTTTTCTCATTTGCCTTCGACAGTCACATGTTCGTTTGGAATCGCGTCCCTCAGGGGTACACAGAAAGCCCCTCAATCTTTAATCAGATTTTGAAAAAATGTCTTGAATCTTTAACCTTACCTGGAAACTCAGTTTTGGTGCAATATATAGATGACCTCTTGGTGGCGTCTAAGAGTCAGAAAGACTGTGTTGTTGACACCATTGCCCTACTGAACCATCTAGGTGAAGGAGGACATAAAGTATCACCTGACAAACTACAGTTCTGTACCAAATCCGTAAAATATCTGGGGCACCAGATAGAGAAAGGCATCAGAAAAGTTACTTCAGAAAGAATCAGAATAATTCGAAACATGCAGTTACCCAATACTCAGAAAGAAGTCAGAATGTTCCTTGGAGTTGTAGGTCACTGTAGGCAGTGGATTGTGGGATTTGCAGTCCTAGCCAAACCTTTGATCAAAATGACAAAGAAAGGAGCAAAGGACCCAGTGGCGTGGGATGAGGAGAGCCTGACAGCATTTACTAAATTATGAGAATGTCTGTGTACAGCCCCTGCTTTAGGCATGCCTGATTATTCTAAGGAATTTTCACTGTTTTGTGATACACGAGACAATTGCGCACTGTCAGTCCTAACCCAAGCCCACGGGTTGACTAGACGTCCAGTGGCATATTTTTCTGCCACTTTAGATCCAGTGGCTGCTGGATTACCCGGATGTCTGAAAGCTGTAGCTGCAACTTGCACAAGTCTTGAGCAAAGTGAATCCATTGTTATGGGACATCCTGTAACTGTGTATGTTCCACATGCAGTTGTAATTTTACTGACAAGAACTAAAACTCAGTACCTCACCCCTAGTCGGCTGACTAAGTATGAAAGGATCCTAGTAGGTGCTGCAAATGTAGTCATTACTCGGTGTAACATATTGAACCCAGCAACCTTGTTGCCTGAGTCACTGATTGCAGAAGCAAAGGGAGAGATCGAGCATGACTGCATTGACCTAACTGAGTTCAGTACTAAACCACGCCCAGATATCAAAGAAATGCCCCTGCCTGTAGAAGATTATGAGTTGTTTATAGATGGCTCATGTCTGAGACACGAACTTGTAGGCTTAAGTGCTGCTTATGCTGTAGTTACGGTAAAACGCACTATAGAAGCATCTTGTCTGTTTGGAGTAAAGTCTGCACAAGTAGCCGAATTGGTTGCATTGACAAGAGCCTGTAAAATTGGGAAAAACAAAAGAATAACCGTATATACTGACAGTTAGTACGGTTATGGGGTTGTGCATGACTTCGGCCAATTGTGGCTGCAAAGGGAGTTTCTGACTTCTTCAGGTACTCCTATCAGAAATGGGAAAGTTGTACAAGAATTGCTAGACGCAATCCAGTTACCAAAAGAATTGGCAGTGGTCAAATGTGCTGCTCACAAATCTGGCACTGATCATGTGACAGTGGGAAATCGATATGCTGACGAAGTGGCCCAACATTGTACCAGACATCGAATGTCGGTAAATATCAAATTGGGGGGATATGGAAACAGCTGCCAACTTATGGTGTTTGAGGAATGTGCCTACATGGGAGGAATTGAGAGATTGGCAGCATGCTGCACCACCAAAGGAAAAGGAAAAATGGAGAAAGCTTGGTTGCCGACAGAGAAGCGAGGATGGTATCATTGTGGGCCCTGACAGTATGCCTGTGTTGCCTAGACGCTTGCTTGCTTCCATGGCCAGACTGATACATGGAGATACACACGTTGGTAGGGATGCCATGATTCGTGTTTTCCAACAGACATGGTACAACCCGAAATTCAGGAAGGTAGCAGAGTCGCTCTGCCAGAGATGTTTGACATGTCAGCAGTTCAACGCTGGGAAGAGAACAGTAGTTGAAATGGGAAAAATTAGGAAGTCAGGAGGTCCCTTTGTAAGATTGCAGATTGACTTCATTCAGTTGCCCCTTTGTAAAGGAATGAGATATGTCCTCGTCATTGTCTGCCTGTTTTCAAAATAGGAGGAAGCTTACCCAGCCAAAAATAATGACGCCGTCACTGTAGCTAAGTTGTTACTACGAGAACTAATACCTAGGTACGGGGTTCCGGTCACAATTGAATCAGACAGAGGGGGGCATTTCCAGAATGAAGTAATTGATCAGCTCTGTAAAGCTTTCAAGATTACCCAAAAGCTGCACTGTGCATACCGTCCAGAGGCTTCTGGAGTGGTGGAGCAAGTAAATGGCACTATCAAGTCGAGATTAGGGAAGATGTGTGAATCTACTGGCATGAACTGGATAGAGGCTTTACCTCTTGTTCTGATGGGAATCCGAAGTATTCCAAACCGAAAAACAGGCCTGAGTCCCCATGAAATCCTGATGGGAAGAGTGATGAGACAGGCATGGGTACCAGGACACAAACTGATAAGCATTTCTGATGATTTGGTACTTGAATACTGCAAACAACTGGGTGACCAAGTGCGTTCTATCTCTCGCCAGATTGGGGAAGACGCCGTCGCCAGTCCAACAACTCCAGTCCATAAATTGGTTCCAGGCGACTGGGTTGTACTCAAGAAGCATACTCGTTCAAATTGCCTTGCACCGAAGTGGGGAAAACAACGCCAAGTGATACTGGTGACCACGACAGCGGTGAAGTGTGCCGGCGTTCCAAAGTGGATCCATGCCAGCCACACCAAGAAGGTGATAAGAGACAAAAAGAAAACTGATGCTGAAGGTTGTCCAGCTGAGGGGTCTCCAGACGTTGGTCCTGAAGTAGCTGATGACGAACAACCGAGCACCAGTCAAGATGAGTGGATACCCATAATCGACCTGACTGATGACCCAATCAGAACAAGAAGTCAGACCTACGAAGACAGAGAGTGGAATAGGTAGAATGAGACAGGAATAGAAGAAGACAATCAGATTATCAAAATCCATGAAAAATCTGAAGAAGAAGAAGATCAGATAAGGACAGAACAGGTGATAGACACACCTCCAAGAACACCTGATATCGAAAAGGGACAGACAGATATTAGGGCCAAAGTTCAAGCGGAAACAAATCAAAGGTTTGAAGTGCTTGAACAGGATCAGATAGAAATAGACGAAAGTGTTCAGGATACTGAAAGTGAAACACCCAAAAGTCAAACTCAGTTTACACCTGAACAAGGCCAGCTTAGTGACCAGGCAGAAGAAAAAGAAGTAAGACCTGGGACTAGTCAGACAGGAAGGGAAGAAATAGAAGCAGAAGTGCCGCAACTGAACGAAAATAAAAGAGCCTTAGAAGAAAGCCAAACGACAGTGCCAGTTAAAAGACACAAGAAAAAGAAAAATACTGAACCAAGATTCATTAAAAGACTGAGACTGAGACTAAAAACAGTAGAAGAAAAACTTGAGCAAAGAAGACAAAGTTCCCGTATAGCAAAGCAAACTGGAGAGAGCTCCAAACGAAGGAGTGATCGAATAAAAAGACTGAACGAAAAATATCAAGATCCTGAATGGACTTACTTAGTGTTGGAGGAATTTGAAGATCTTGATATAACTGATGAAAGTGACGAAGAACAGACAGCTGATCAGTCTGCCGAAGAAGACGAACCAACCTGAAGTTGCTCAGTGTAAGCTATCTGTGCAAAGTTACAAAGAGGGGTTGGAAGACTTCTGTTAAGCAGAAATGTCTGATTCAAATGTGAACGGAAGACCTAGATGTAGTTGTTGTAAAACATGCTGCCAAGTATGTTTATGTAGCGTAGCAATAGTACTGATCCTTTGGATAGGACTGACTGTAACCCTTCCTTCTCTGATAAGTAAAAATCCAAGCCTGTACCCGAATAATAACTTACCTGACGACACTGTAGAATCTCACACTAGGATTACACCACACAGAGTAGACACATTGGATAAACCACTAAGCCTGAAACGGAGACAGTTACATTTAGAACCACCAGATGAGGAAGCATTACACTTTAACAAAATTAAGAACAAGACTCATTTGAACGTTTTCGCAAACCTGTTATTGCATTATCTAGAAACTATGGAAATAGATGACTGCTATGTCTGCATGAAGCTACCTACTTCTGTAGCTGAAGGCGTGACTTATCATCACTTGCCCTTGACTTATGGAATTTCCTGTAGTATACTGACTAGCTTATTTTACAAAAGAGGACCTTTACAGTATTACTATTCAAACTATGATGTGACATTTTCTGAACTTCCTGTTCGAAGAAACCTAAACCCTGTACAGACGACTAGAGATGTAGCTAAATACATGAGTGATTATTTTCTAACTGTAGGAAAAATTAATATAGATGATGCACATAAAAATAACCTGACCTGTTCTTTACATGAAAAGGAAAAAGAATTTCTGGACATGGTAGAGAAAAGAAGAGAGAGTTTCCAAAAGAAAGCTAAAGATAGGAACCATAAAATTCCTAAATGGGCAGAAAGTATAGGGAGCACCTAAAATGGTGGAGCTACTGCTGCTATGCTCCTTGATTTTGAAAAGAAGGGGAAGCTCTGTCTTAAAAGGGAAATGACTAGTTATTATAACAATGTTTTCATCGGTTCCAGTGAATGTGAGCATAATTACAAGGTAATTGGAGGTTGGGGTTTCAAAGATGGGACAGAGCCTGTGTTTCCTGGGATTTATTTTATTTGTGGGAACAAGGCTTACTTCAAATTGCCCGACCATTGTTGCTACTTTGGTATTGTCTTCCCGAAGATATACCATGTGGGAAAAATCACTGGAAGCAATGAAGAAACTAACCCATTAGTACGCAATAGAAGAGAAACTGCTGGAGAGATTGTAGGTGATATTTTTAGCGCAATAATACCTGCAGTGGGAGTGGTTCTGAACTCAAACAAAGGGGTATATTATCAAGGGGTTTATCTCCGCTTTTTTGGCTTTAAAAGCCAAGAAAGCGGAGATAAAATTATCTCCCTATTACCAAGCTGTCGCTAACACCAGTTAGTGACAGCTAATAGGAGATAGCGACCATCTTGGGCCCCGCTTTGCATGTCAGTGATATTTATCACTAATGACATGCAAAGTGGGCGTGCCAAGATGTTAGCGACTGGAAACAGTCGCTAACATCGCTATCTCCTATTACCAACTTTTGGAGATATTCGCGCTAAGCGCGAATATCTCCAAAAGCTAACACCTGCCCTGAGCAGTTCTTCACCATGTTATCCAATGGGAGGTGGATAACATGGCTAAGAGCATTTGCTCGATAATGCATGAATATCGCTGACTTTTCAGCGATATTCATGCATTGCGGCCGTTTTTTATCGCATTTGCGATAAACCTTGCTAATTTTATGATTACTGCCTCCCAGTACAACAGTTTGCTGAGCTAAAGTGAGCGAAGTCTCTGGAGGGTCAAGGAAATGTTGAGGGGGCAGTCTTATCAAAGAGAGGGTGGTGGCAGAAGATCTGGCAGCAGGAGAAAAGAAGAGAAAATAATACTTCATATGCACTGCAGTGCAATATCTGATGCCTGTAGTGGAAGGAGTCATGCCATACAATCAAAACTGAGTTAGTAGAAAAGGCTCAAATGAGCGACAAGCACAAGAATAGGGCGGAAAGCCATCAAAACAGTAGCAGAGAAGTGAGAGAGACAAGAAAACCATCCAATCATGAGCAAAGAACTGACAAAAAACACAAAGACTACTTTTTGCTTTGTATTGCTCAATAGGTCTCAACAATAGACATCTAAAACTAAAGAGGCCTAAAAATAACCCCAAAACGAGAGAGTCAGACAGACTCCTTTTTCTAGGTTATTGGGGCAGGTGGAACAACTGATTGAATTTTTTAGTGATGTACCAGTCAGTGGCTGGCATATGGCATGTTATCATATAGATTCTTGGAGAATACATCACAAAGATATTTAGGTAATCAAAAGCTATCATCGCCATCCCCTATTACAGTTGGTGTACCACAAGGATTAACTCTTTCCCCAATTCTTTTTTACCTCTACATGGAACCGCTGGCTGAGATTCTATGACAGCAAACATCTTGTTTCATATGTATGCTGACGACACACAGATCTACCTTAAAGTCTCATCACTGGAGGAGATCAAGTCAATGAATGAAGCGCTAATGATGACCATTCAATTGCTAACAAGTAATTAATGTAAACAAAATGAGCAAATAACTGAATTCTAATAAATCCCCCCCGCAAAATCTCTTCTGAAATAAAGGAATGGACCACACTGATCACCGTGCTTAACTGCACCCAGACCTTAGTGGACTCAGCCAACTAGGAATCATGTTGGACAAGAACCTTAACATACAAAGCCACATCAACTTGATGGCTAGAAACGCCTGGTACCACCTGAGTTGTCTTAGAAAACTCAAACCATTCCTATAAACGTCAGACCTCAAAATAGCGGTTCAGGCGTTGGTCATCACGAGTATCGAATACAGTTATTCAACTTTATCTGGCCTGCCCAAGACCTCAACAGCGTCGCTAAAAGCTTGTCTCAACGCAGCCACAAGACTCATAAATGGATCTAGAAATTTTTATCACATCTCTCCACACTTAAAAGCTCTGAACTGGGTACCATACGATGCCAGAGTACAACCCAAACTGGCCTGTATCACACATAAGGCGCTACACTCAAAAACACCAGCATAGCTTGCCCAGAAAGTGATGATATTCGGAAGAGACAGGTAATCCAGAGGCGAAAAAGATCTTGTGCCGGAACCGCCGTGCTTCCAGTAGAAGAAAACATACAACAGAGCTTTCTCAGGCACCGTACCCAGAATCTGGAACTCGCTCCCGCTAAACATTAGAAGAATATCATTCTATTCAAAATTCAAGAAGGAAGCTGAGTAAGATCTTCCTAATGGGGAAATTCCTGCCATAGCTCTATACAAATAATCAACTAATTCATCTGTCGATCGAATCACCGTCCGTTCACTACAGATTTATAAATCAGAGGGTCTTTTGATGGTAAAAGATCATTTGTAATTTGATGTATTCGTTGAGTCTCTGATATTATTGTAAGTCCTGAGAACTTTACCGTCCACTGGTTTTATAGTTTTATGTTATCTGTATGCCTAAGTGTATGTTGCTTGCTATTGGTCGCATTCAGGACCGCTATATCTCTGTTAATCGCTCTGACACACTAAAGGGTCACGTTTGTGCTATATAAAACACAAAACAAATGAATAAATACATATAGATGCCATGGAGCCTTTAGTCTTGCATGTGGTGTTTGGCAATTGACCATTTCTTCAATCTGTTTGGAAGGTTGTGCACAGTGCTCATTTTGTCTTGGTAACTTAACATGAAGTGTAAAGGGTACATTTAGAGTAGGATTGCCAGATGAAAGTGGTGTGATAATTCATCCTGAAGAAAAGTTGAGTTATATTTTCAGAACTTAAGATAAGTAGTGTAAGATGTAATAGATGCTGTAAATAGGAACAGTTAGATTGAGCAGCATTAGACAATGTGCAGGTAGGTGTGGCTCCCTGAGGAACATGCATAGCCAGATTTCCAAATGACCAATATTTCATTAAGATGAAAGCAACAAATAGGTCAGGCGGGGGGACAGTAGTTCCTGTCTGAAAACTGAAAATTCGGCCACGGAAAAAAATGTAGCCGCTTAACATAACAGAGGACCAGCACCAAAATAATGAAGAAATGCGTAAAAAATGAAACATAAGTGTGGGAAGGGGAGAGAATGTTATAGCAAAATAATGGTGGAATGATTTTGTTCAGTTCAATAAATATTATGATGAAAAACTTGTGAATACTCCAATGATTGACTTAAAAGCATCTCATCATAAATTTCATATATCAACCTTTTCTAAACTCAAAACCTAAATATTGGGATACAAAGCTAAATAATTGATATTTTGCATTGCAACTGTAGGTTGTCTCATATTTAAGTAAATGCATCAGCTACTGCTGAATGTCTCTGCATTTTTAACTATATTTCAGGCATTTGCATAGTGCACATTTTGCCTTTGGCTGGTCATATGGGGCTTTCCACAGTTTGGTGGCTTTCTACATGGTGCTGGTGGTAATAAAGCAGACCTGTGTCATTTACCAAAAAATAAGATATGTTATTGCATTTGTGTGCTGGTCATGCTTTTGATTAGCTGGATAGTTAAGGCTGTAAGTTTTCCCCAACTGTTCATACATTATCTGCATTGCTAAACATACATGTGCATGAGTTTGAATCCTGTGTGTGTAGTATTTTTTAACATTGGTGCTTTTGGGTACTGCAATAGCCTACTATATAGTGTATCTGAATCTGTGTTCAATGTATGCTAACCGCTTCGCAGCAACGGACATTCCGCCGCCATGCGGAAAAAAAATTACGCCCACCACGACATCATATGGCCGGGGGCCATCCGACACACCGAAAAGGTTAAGAGTATTAATGTTTTCTGTTGAATGGCTATTGTGATAGCCATCTATACTGCATACCTGTACTACTTTGCATGTTGAATATGTTTGTAGTATTCTATTTATTATGTTCTGGAACTTGGTGTGTTTCATAATCGGCAGTGCTGCTGTGAGTCACATGCTAGCCAGCTAAATTACATATCTTGTATGAGTTGGGTTTGTGAAATATGTTCTTTCTTATGTGCTGTGTTGGAATTGTGTAAGGTGTTTCCTAAGTGCAGTTGTGACCTTCATGATAGCTGATCATAGATTCATCTTGAGTGTGTGTTGTATTTATGTGATATGTTCTGTCTAGAGTATTTGATTTTACTTTGGAGCATTCTTTGGGAGAAATACAGATGGTAATTGCTCAACTTTTGATACTTCCCTTATCTTACGTTAGTTTACAGCTGATTGGCTGAGGAAGCCTACGAAGAGAATTGCAATGAGAATTGCTCCTCCATGGTGTTGGCATCTAAAAACCCATAAATGTGATAATGTATTCCTTTACATTTTCAGTCGTGGCTTTCTAACCAAACTACACATTATTTATGTATTTGTTTAATTGGTTGACAACTACAACCAAACTTCCATAAATATGCAGATGTACTGAAAGTACCCATAAGGGTATACTGCTAGAGCTGTTTGTTGGAACAGAAAAGTCCTCTGCATGGTAAAGGACCTGTACCCCTGCCCTGAGTGCCCAACTGTACTGTTGCCTGGATCCCTAATGCTGGTTGTTATCAGCAATTGCATATCATGCGTTTGCTCCATGACATAGACCTCACTCACACATTGCGTACTTGTTGGGCTGGGAGGGGCGCCCAAAGCACTACCCTCATTGTGCTGTTGTGTGGTTCCTATAAACCTATATAGGGTCTGAACGTTTAGACAACATAGAACGTGGGATTGGTGTCCAGACTGATTCCAGACACCCCCACCGGGTATGTTACCCTGTATACCAGATTGCTCACAGTGCCACTGTAAACTCCTCTTACCAAGGAGAGAATAGTTCTTGGCAACTATCGAACATGACAACTCTGTCCCATTGGGGATCATGGCTACAGTACTTTTCGCTCAGTCACTCGTGCTCACTTTGTCTCAGAGAGATACACAGAATAAACGGTGGGAACGTTTTCAATAGGCATATATAGAACCAGCGTCATTCTAGTGTAAAATAGGTATGCTAAAACAACCATTTGACAGAAACAGATATACATGATTATAGGCACCAACAGAGTAAAAGGATGGTAGATTTCTACCATAGTGCTAAACAATGAATACAGGCAGGTATAAAAATACATCACAGTAATAATGCGTACTCCTACGATGCAACCGTACCTAGATGTACCTAGCATGCATGCAGGTGTAAAGCCAAGAATCCTGCTTGGATAAAAACAACCATATTACATGAAGTGGGAGGCTGTGGGATGGTCTCGAGATGGACACCCCGCGAGAGATGTTAGACCGCTGTGAGCTGGAGTGTCTGTGTGCAGGAATCTCAGCATCTTGTGTCAGTGTGCCAGCATGGAAGTCCTTTTCATCCTTTCCCTTTCTCTGCAAAGATATGGTGTTTATATACCCAACGTGGTACCCTCAGGGGATCTACCTTGCTGTGTCATGTTAGACTTAGAATGACGGAAGGGATGGCTCTTTTAAATGGTTATTATGCAGGAGATGGTAGTCCTGCTGAGTGTCCAAGAAGAACTATTTACTTACCTTTGGTAACGCTTTTTCTGGTAGATACAGTATCTGCCTGTGGATTCCTCACCTTGTGAATATCCCCCTTGCGCCAGCAACGTTCGGAAAATTCTTTGTAGCACGCCGGCGTGGACGACGTCATAGGAGCACGGCATCGCGCGCGACTCCGTCTGACGTCACCGACTCCTTATTAGACCCACGTCGGCGTGATGACGTCAGTTCCGCCCTTTTTTCCTTGCCTTCGAGGCACCCGGACGGAGCAACGACAGTAAATATACATATCTACAGTGTACACAGTACATACAAATCGAAACAAAGGTATCAAGAACCAGAAATATAAATACATAAAACCAGGTATAGCAGAGCGGACATCGGGGAGGCGGGTGGGCATGTGAGGAATCCACAGGCAGATACTGTATCTACCAGAAAAAGCGTTACCGAAGGTAAGTAACTTGTTCTTCTGATAGATACATCTGCCTTGTGGATTCCTCACCTTGTGAATAGAGTCCCACAGCAGTCCCCACTCCCGGAGGAGGGTGTCCACTCAGCTATACCAGTAAATCTTGGAGGACAGAGCGCGCAACGTGGCCATCCCTCCTCACCTCGGTATCCAAGCAGTAGTGCTTCGCGAAAGTGTGGAGGGAGGCCCAAGTCGCGGCTCTGCAAATGTCCTCAACAGGAACACCTCTAGACAAAGCAGATGTTGCAGACTTTGCTCTAGTTGAATGTGATCTAATACCCTCAGGAGGGTCCTTACCCGCCAGAGAGTAGCAAATCTTGATGCACAGGATTATCCACCTGGAAAGTGTGCACTTGTGCACCGCTCTGCCCTTCTTGCAGCCAGCAAAACCCACGAAGAGCTGATCGTCAATACGATAGTCTTTAGTCCTATCAAGATAGAAACTAACTGCTCTCTTAGGGTCCAAGCGATGAAGCCTCTCCTCCTCCTTGGAATAGTGTGGGGGAGGATAGAAGGTAGGAAGGGTAATGGATTGACCTAGGTGGAAGGGAGTTACCACCTTAGGAAGAAAAGCAGCCCTGGTCCTGAGAACCATTCTTTCAGCATGAATGGTCAAGAACGGGGGCTTGGAACTAAGAGCCTGAAGCTCACTTACCCTCCTTGCTGAGGTAATTGCAACCAAGAAGACCGTTTTAAAAGATAGAAGCCTCATTGGAAACTTGTGCAAGGGAGAACGCATCAAATAGGTTAACACAAGATTCAAATCCCAATGAGGAACAACAAAAGGAGAAGGAGGGAACTTATTAGTGAGGCCCTTCAAAAATCTTAAAACCACTGGAGACTTAAAAAGAGAGGGCTCATCCGGCAAACAGAGAAATGCAGATAAGACTAAAAGGTACCCCTTGACCGTGGCAACAGCAAATCCTTGCTGCGCCAGAGAAAGAGCAAACTGCAAAATGTCAGACAAATGAGCCTTCAAAGGGTCAACATCCCTCTCCCTGCACCAAGAGACAAATTTAGACCACCTATACGAACAGATGGACTTAGTGGAGTCACGCCTGGCAGAAAGAATGACATCCACCACATTGAGAGAGAGAGAAAAGGAATTCAAGTTGCCCCGCTCAATCTCCAGGCATGAAGGTGTAATGTCTGGAGGTGGGGGTGTAGAACTTGCCCCTCCATCTGAGAGAGGAGGTCTGCCCTGAAAGGGAGACGGAGCGGCGGGTGAGAGGAGAGGTGGAGAAGGTCCGTGTACCACACCCTTCTTGGCCAATCCGGGGCGACCAATATGACTTGGGCCCGGTCCTGGCGAATCTTCCTCAGAACCCGAGGAATCAAGGGTATGGGGGGAAACGCGTAAAGGAGTTGATTTCCCCAACTCAACTGAAACGCGTCCCCCAAAGCTCCTTGCATCGGATACTGGACACTGCAGAATGACAGGCAGTGAGCATTCTCGCGAGTGGCAAACAGGTCCACCCGAGGAGTCCCCCACATCTGAAAGATGTCGTGAACAACCTCCGGGTAAAGCCTCCACTCGTGGTCGGCAGAGAACTGCCGACTGAGTACGTCTGCACGAACGTTCAGAACCCCGGCCAGATGATTTGCCATCAGACAAATCTGATGGTCCTGAACCCAGGATCAGAGACGCAGAGCCTCTCTGCAGAGACACTGCGACCCTACTCCTCCCTGCTTGTTGATATACCACATTGCGATCGTGTTGTCCGTCAGGACCTGAACCGACTGACCGCGAAGGGAAGGGAGGAAGGTCTTGAGCGCCCGATGTATCGCCCGCAACTCTAGAAGGTTGATATGAAGCAACCTTTCCTCCGGAGACCAAAGACCTTTGATCTCCAGATCCCCCAGATGAGCACCCCACCCGAGAGTGGATGCATCCGTTATCACTGTGGCAACCAATGGAGGTCGATGGAAAGGCTTTCCCTGAGACAGATTGCTCTCCATGCTCCACCATGACAGATCCGCTGCAGTTTCTCTGGAGATCCTCACTGACTCCCTGAGATCTCTGTTGTGTTGATACCACTGCCTGCGGAGGCACCACTGGAGTGCCCTCATGTGCCAGCGTGCATGGTTGACCAACAGAATGCAAGAAGCCATCAGACCGAGCAGACAAAGGACCTTCAGGACTGGAACAACCGCTCCATTGTAGAATAAAGGAATCATTTCCTGTATGTCGCGAATCCTTTGAGGTGGAGGGAATGCACGACATACAGTAGTGTCCAGTACCGCACCTATGAACAGGTTGCGCTGGGAGGGCACCAGGTGAGACTTGGGTACGTTTATCGAAAAACCCAACCTGTGCAACAACTGAGTTTTCTCCTGCAGATGAAGGAGCACCTTCTCTGGCGACTCCGCTTTGATCAGCCAGTCGTCCAGTTACAGGAATACAGGTATCCCCGACCTCCTGAGATGTGCTTCCACCACTGCCATCACCTTGGTGAAAACTCGAGGTGCAGTAGTAAGTCCAAACGGAAGGACCGCAAACTGATAGTGCTGCGATCCCACCGTAAAACGGAGATACTTTCTGTGCGACTTCAGAATGGGGATGTGAAAATACGCATCCTGCAAGTCGATCGACACCATCCAGTCTTCTTCCAACAGCGCTTAAAGAACCTGCGCAAGTGTGAGCATTTTGAACTTCTCCTGCTTGAGATAGAGGTTCAAAATCCTGAGGTCCAGGATAGGACGTAACCTGCCATCCTTCTTGGGGATCAGGAAATACTGGGAGTAGCACCCCTGACCCCTTTCCTGCTCTGGAACCACCTCTATCGCACCTTTTCGGAACAGTGCCAGGACTTCTTCCTGCAGGAGAAGTAGGTGGTCCTCCGCACAATAACCTTGGCAAGGAAGGTAATTGGGAGGGAACTCCTGAAAAGGAAGTGCATACCCATTTTCTACGAGATTGAGAACCCAAAGATCTGATGTAACCGATTCCCAATCCCGTAGAAAATGAGTAAGCCGACCCCCTACCGGACCCGCATGATCCAGAATGGCGGATCTAGGGCTGCTTTGCTGCTGAGGGTGGGGGTTGATTGTTAGAGGAGGAAGTAGAGGAGGAGGAGGCTTGGCGTCCATGAGCACGGCCCCTTTGTTTACCTCTGTATGATCTATACAAAGGGTTCTGCTGCTGCTGCTGGCCTTGCCTATAGGAACGAAAACTGGATCTACCAAATCCCCTAAACTTCCTAGTGGCAGAACCTCTAGCCTGAAGTACCCAAAGACCTTGTCATTGCCCCGCTATCTTTGAACCTCTCCAAGGCCACATCCGCTTTCTTCCCAAAGAGGCCTGTCCCGTCAAATGGCAAGTCCATTAAAGTGGATTGTACATCTGCCGAAAAATCAGAAGATTTCAGCCATGCGGCCCTTCTGGTGGCAACAGTAGAGCCCATAATTCTGGCAACAGAGTCCGCCGTGTCCATGCCACTCTGAATTACCAAGCGGGCTGCAGCCTGAGTATCGGAGACTACATTGAAGTTCTTTCTATCATCCCCCGGAAGCTTAGATGACAATTGCTTCACAGAGTCCATCAATGCATGAACATATCTCCCTAGCAGGCAAGTAGCATTGGTTGATTTTATAGCCATGCTACTCGAGGAGAAAATCCTTTTCGCAGACTGGTCCAATTTTTTAGAGTCTTTGTCTGCCGGCACCTGAGGAAATGAACCTGCAGACCTGTTGGAACAAGCGGCCTGCACCACCAGACTCTCCGGAGAAGGATGTGAAGAGAGAAATTCAGGGTCACCAGGCACCACCCTGTAACGTCTTGCCACCGACCTGGAAACCGCAGGAGCAGTCAAAGGTCTCTTCCTAGACCGCCATTATTGGCTCAGTCAAAGCCTCAGTGAATGGAAGCGTAGGCTCTATTATAGATGAAGGCGATTGTAAAACCTCCGTGACGCTTGTACTCAACAGTAGGCAAAGTCAGATTGAGCAGATCCGCAGCCTTCCTAATTACAACATGGTAGGGTGCCACGTCTTTAGATGGTGCATCAGAAACTGATGGCAAACCCTACTCAGGAGAAAGTTCCAGGCCACTAGCACTATGCAGGTCCTCAAAACAATCCCCTTGATCCAGAAGTTCACCTTCCTCTACTTCAGAATCTTCGTACCTCTTTTCCTCCAAGAGGCGCTGAGCCCTGCGCCTCAAACACTCCATGCGAACCGAAGTCGACGGATCCGGTAAAGACTCTGACGGAGCCGGAACCGGCGTCGAACGAGGAGCCGGGGCAGCTGGAGGACAAGACTCACGAACCGGCGTGGCACCTCGATCCAACTCATGAGGTCGTTCCAGAGCCGGCGAAGCCGTATGCGGAGTCGACCACCTCGGCGGCGTCGTACCGAGCCAAGGTGTATAAGGCGCCGGCATGAACGGCATAAAAGGAGCCGGAGCGTAAGCCTGAGGGACGCCCAAATTATAAGACAATGGACCCATGGGACCAGCCGGTGCACCAGTGGGGTACATTGCCCTCGCATAAACTCCAAACATAGCATTAAGGAGATGCGAGGGGTCCTGCCCAGGACCAGGAAAGGGAAGGTACGAACCCATCGGTCGCTCCGAAGGAGGCTGCTCCGGCATCGGTTCATCCTGGCCCTCTTGATTTTCAGGGTCTTCCACCGGAGTCGGAGCCCGAGAAACCTCATCTTCTCCTTCATGCTCCGAAGAATGGTGCGACTCCGGATCCGGTTCTTGCTCCGGAACCGGGGAACCTCCACGAGATTGCATAGGAGAAGGAGAAAAGAAGTCTTTATGATGTTTTCGAGACTTTCTCTTCGAATCCGAAGACTCTTTGCCAGAGTGATGTCTTGAGCTATGCTTCCTCCTCTTGTGCTTCTTCTTCGAGGAGCCCGAAGCATGACCCGAAGCCGACTTGGATCCGGACCTCGACCTCTCTCTGGACCTCGACCTCGCTCTGGACCTCGATCTCGAAGCCGATCTCGACCTCGACTTCGATCGCGACTTCTGTCTCGACTTCGAGCGTCTGGACGTCGACCTCGAAGACCTTCCAGTCTCTCTTCCTTTCACCTTTGCAAGTAGAAGCTTAGCCTCCTGCTCTCGTAAGGCCTTAGGGTTCATCTTGAAGCAGGAACGACAGTTTTTTACATCATGGTCCGATCCAAGACACCACAAACAATCGTCATGCGGATCGGTAATCGACATCATTCGGGCACACGATCCGCACTGCTTGAACCCCGTCTTTCTCGACAACATCCTCGACGAAGAAGAAACACTCAACAGAGAAACAGTAACACAAAATAGTAACAAGTTACTATCTGAATCGCAGAAGATCCCAGAAACCATTAGCGTCGACGACGCGGAAAAAAGGGAACTGACGTCATCACGCCGACATGGGTCTAATAAGGAGTCGGTGACATCAGATGGAGTCGCGCGCGATGCAGTGCTCCTATGACGTCGTCCACGCCAGCGTGCTACAAAGAATTTTCCGAACGTTGCTGGTGCAAGGGGGATATTCACAAGGTGAGGAATCCACAAGGCAGATGTATCTATCAGAATCCTTATGCATAATAAATGAGGGCAGGTTTCAGTTAAAACCCCACAACCTGTTAGCAGCACCATAACTAGGTAAAAGGTCAGTCCCAAGAACTGTTATGTAGTGTAATGGCATGGAAATATAGGTGAGGGGTTAGGTTGCTACCTGAGTCTATATTGAGTGTCTATATGGAACATAAAAGTGCTGGAAGGCCACTGCCTCTACCAGACATTAAGCAGCACGAGTACTGTGGTGGCAGCATACTGTGTAGTGATTATATGAGTGTACAGGTCCTTTTTACCCTGTGTCACTGGAGTTTGACCTAAAGGCTCACTCACCATTTTAAAAGTTTCACTGCTGTGTGCCTAGCTCACCCTTGGCCTTCACGCCTAAAGTGCTGCACAGAAGTGGTGACTATGCACTGGTTGTATGTGTGCCTGGGAATAGTAGAGCAGTGCTGTGCAGTACATGCATGGTGAGTGCAGTACTGGCTGTATGTATGCCTGTGAGGAATACAGGATATAAGAGATGTAGTGCTGTTCAGTTTGAGCACAGTGGAAGCATGTACTGGATATATAGATGCTTGCGAAAAGTACAATACATGAAAGGTTAAGTGTTGTGCAATACGTGCCTGATGAATATGTGTATTGGAAGTGTGTGTGTTTTCAAGTAGCGCATCATGGCACAACACAGAAACGCTACAGTAATGAACAGTGAGTAGAGTGAATGAGTATGCTGAATGCATGTGTGCCTGTGAGGGCACTATGCATGAAAGTAACAGTACTGCATAGAGTGTGTACTGTGTCCATACACTGAGTGCAAATGTGCCCGCAATGTTATATTATATAGAAGACCCTGGGTTCCATTTTGGGAAGCTCTGGCCTGCCTAATGAAGACTTTAGGAGTTGGGGGTTACCCTCAGAGAGCTTTGTGTATGGCTGCATTCCTGTGAGCTGGGTGGGACACACTGGAGAAGGGAGAGAAAGAGACCCCCAGTACACTTTAATGGGTGCACTTTAATTCAGTAATAGATCACAAAGGAAAGGGCCGGGACACATCTCAGGAAGGCGATGAGGCTAAGGGAATTTCTCAGAAAGACTAGAGCTGGGAGCCTGGGATTAACCTTTTGATGCACATATTGCTGTGGTTGGCATCGAGGTGTGAACTCTAATCACTCCTATGGCCTCTGTTGTGTGACTATCAGCTTCAGAGCCTCTCCTGCTATAATAGACAGCTTTTCAAGAGAAAACAGAGAGAGGAAAGAGTACACTGCTAAAAGAAGCAGAACTCCAACATAAAACTTAAAAGACTCAGACCCTAAATGACATTTGGCGTCTGGAAAAAGAGTATAAAGAGTATAAGAAAGGTTGGTTGAGACCCCAAATGTGTCTTCTGCCAAGCAGCCCATCTGGCTGCGTGAGGAAGGGAAGCTCTGCAAGACTTCTGGCTGTGACCTGGACTGGGGGCCAAGGTCTGCTAGTTTTCCTGCTGGGTAAGAGGAGGGCATCACCCATTGAAACCAAGGCCAGCTGCTCTGGAGCCTGGAGCATCATCGCCTGCCTGCTTGCCAAGATCAGTGTGCCCTGTGAGGAAGAGGAGCGAGTTGAAGGGAGCGAGGCCCAGAAGGGAGCTCTGACAAAAACTCCCAGTGTGAGATTTGAGGAGACAGCTGTGCACTGGATGGGTCCTTTTCTATGTGCAGGATCAAATCAGCGACCCCTGGATGCCAAGAGAGGGCCACTGTGGACTCAGCAGTGAATCAAGAGCTGTGTCAAGAGCGGTAAACCCAGCCTGTACCACTTGGTTGCAATGACTCTGTATGCCAGGAGGGGCCACCATGTCAGTAATTGTTGCCAACAAAGTGCCAAGACCTGTGCGGGCCTTAGCGGTGACATCGTATGCCAGAAGGGTCTGCTGTGATATATGTTCCTGCAAAATACAGACTGATGTCTTGCCAGCAGGTACTGCAACAACTCAGTGTGCCAGGAGGGATTACCAATACCCAGTACTATAAATGTTTGGGGTATCCCCTGAGTATACTGAAACTGCGACCTGCAGGTCAGAAAGAAGCACTAAGACCAGCCCTTCGACCTGACCAGTGGACTCCAGAGTAGGTTGAGAGGACTTCGCCCCGTCCCTGGTACCGTGTCGGGGCACAAGGATCAACCACATCCCCTTGATTAGGAAAAGCTGAATTTACCACACCAGTGGAAGCCACGAGCTCCTCCAATTGCTGTTGAAGCCGGCTCTGCTCCTGAGAATAGAACCTGCACCTGCTCGGTGCTGCCACGCATCTAGAGTGCAGATCAACTTGACTGAGCAGGAGTGGAGCATTGGAAGCACCCGAAGTCAAGGCACCCTCTGTAGTGTGGAATGTTTCTGTGCTGCTGTATATTAATACAGGCCTTCCAGGCTCAGGGTCACTTGCTGATAAGGTGCTGTGTCACCATAGACATTTTTGACTGCTTCCAAAGAGTGGCCTGGTGGACACCTCCAACCACATTACAAGAAAAGGTGTGAGACCAGGATTTGCCAGTTAAACACTAGAGCCCCGACCTCAAGGGGATTGTGTTATTGCTTTCGAATGCTGAAATACTTTTTTTAATATAAAAACAAATACTTCACTGGTCATTGATTTATTGACATTACTGAGTGCACTTCGAGTTATGAGTCGTGTTTATCTACACTTCCCCCACGAGGGAGCCTTTAACTGGTTATCCACAGCTATCACTGAGAGTCAAGTGCAGCAGGGGTACTAGGTCCAGTTGCTCAGGACCCATAGTAGGTCGGACCCTGGGAGATCAGGAGAAGAAGACCTCAACCACAACAGTTGACTCCAATAGTCCCTTCATGCCCTGTGGCCCTCTTCAAGAGGTTTTGGCACTGTTACTCTTAATTTCTATAGTCAGACTCAATTGTTATGTTATGTTATGCAAAAGCCCTCCAGCATACAAGACAACAGACCCCATGAGCTCTCTAACCTATATCAAAGGGCCTTGATTGGAGTTCATATTATTGGACACCTTTGGTATTTGTTAATCACAAAGAGCCTATGGTCAAAAATTTAACATAACATGACATAACACAACATAACAAAACATAACAACATGACAAATGTTAACATAGCACAACAAAACACAATACATATTTCTGATTGTTGCATTGATTATATATTAATTTAGAAGTTTCTTCTAATTTGCCTTTACAGCGAAGTATCACATTTTTTGAGAGAGGTTTACAAGTGACGTGCCTGTTCTCATGCACCCCATTGGAATTCTTTAGTGTGATGTTACAACACATTCGTTGCAACGAATGCCTTTGCCACGCATGCTTTACAACACGATTGCCTTCCTCAAGCATATCCTTTACCACGAAGATGCCCACTTTTACTACGATTTTTGTTGTATGTATGTTAACGGCAGTTTTATGTTAAAGGATACCTCCGATCACTATTTATGAACCCTAAAAATTAAACCTTATCATTTTCCTTATCATTTTCCTCTTCGCCACACCACCCCCTCATTCCCCCTTACCTCTCCACATCCTCTCCACTCCAAGCACTTTCGAGGTGATATTTCACATCATTAGGAGGAAACAGAAGTGTCTTTCTGTTTCCTCTAACGACGCCTATTGCCTCCCGATGTTTTTTTTTCAGATTCATAATTTTACGGAATCAGGTGCGTTTCTTTTTTTCTGGGGAGGTTGGAGACCCCGCCAAGCCCCCTTTTCTAAACCCATGTTGTTGTTTTATTTTTAGGGGCAGGGGACCCCTCCAAGCCCCGATTTTTTTGGTACCTTTTGCACACATGCCTTTACTATGGATCTCGTAGTAAAGTTATGCATGGTAAAGGCTATTCGTTGTAACCACGAATGCATTGTAATGCATGCGTGGTTATGGTTACACGTGGAAGCGGCTGCATTGTAGTGGCAGTTTCCCAAATGTATTGTCTCTTGGTAACTGTTTTGGGCAGGCACTAATGAATCTACTTACTGCAACCCTGAAACTGCTACATCTACAATTGGTAATTTTGCTTTGGAATTCTAGGGCCACGGAACTCCTATCCAAATACAAGGAGTGCTGTGCTAATTTTGCCACACTGAAGAAAAGTGTAATTTGAGAGTGAGGATTGCTGAGGTGAGCAGACTTCTCCATTTCCCATCAGCATACATTGTCCCTTTGGACTCTGTAGACTAGGTACTTCCAAAGGACCCCTGTTGTGTAACATAGCTCAAATAAAATAACAAAATGATCACCAATGCTGCCACCTATTTGACCTTATTTCTTCGGGGAGGAAACGTATTAAGTTAAACAATAAGTTCCATAGACCTCTTTTTCCGTCAAGAATAAATCAATTATTTTAATTTTTCAAATCTCAAGACACATTTTTCAATTTTTAACAAAATTCAAATTTTTCATATATATTGCTTACACATATTAAAAAGTACAGAAAATGAATTCACATATTTTAAATTCCATTCATCACATTCATTCCTTCATCCATACATTCGCTATACAGTTTCAGGATAATCACAACACAATTCTATACAAATATTTACAACAACAGCACTGGGAAAAAATGTGTTCTTTTTCACTGAATTCACTTTATAACTCATATATTCCTAAACTGTGCGAAGAGGTGGTCAACTTCAATGACGCAACGAACGCCGAGATTTTTACCGGTTGCTGCTTTACCCGGTTGAATTAAGAGTGCAACTTACCTGGAAACGCCGAAGAAATTCACGCATGACCGCCGTCTAAAAGTAACGAGACAGCGCAGATATACATATAAAAAAACAGTAGATCATGGCGAGGGTACAGATTCCCACCAAATTAGTATTTCAAGGCACGTTGAGGACGAACGGCTCATTGAAGCCAACATAAGAAGTAGAAACAGTAGAAGATACGAGGTCCTGATGAGAACTCCCCCTACTAAGGGAGTTTGAAAAACACGTAGACCACCTCTTCGCACAGCAAAAATGTGTCTTGAGATTCGAAAAATTTAAATAATTGATTTATTCTAGACGATAAAAGAGGTCTATGGAACATATTGTTTAACTTAATACGTTTCCTCATTGAAGAAATAAGGTCAAATAGGTGGCAGTATTGGTGATCATTTTGTTATTTAGTTTAGTGAGGCTTGTCCTTATTGCCATTGAGCCCAAACCCTGTTTTGGTTTCAGTGTAACATAGCTCTGCGGCCATCATCAACATTTGGCAGCATGCATTCAAAGGCCACACTACCTGTGATCATTTTCAGTGTCATCTTAAGTATTTTGTGGGTCCTGGGCAAAACAAAATATGAAGGCCCCTGTACGGTACACATTTGAATTGCATTACCCATTTCCTGGTAATTCAAGCCCACATGATGCCAAACAGTACTAAATTATATGTTAACAGCGTCACATAACTAGTTGAAACATGTCTTGACCAGGATGTGAAAAGTCTGTAAAATGACACTGGGTAAAAATAGTCAGTTGTAGCAGTAGGCAAAGAGTATAGATACAGAATTAGAATAGCCAGAGATCAAATAGAGAGAAAGTTCACTTTCCCATGGGGTCTCTTGGGAGGGAGGGGGCCATCTTGCCTATCCATCCAGTGGCCTCCAAGTCCACCACCCACATGCCATAGGGCTCTAATAATTTGTCAGTGCTGCATTTGGTTGTCTTTTGAGCATTCTGCTGGAGTGGTGCCAGGATTTGAAACCTAGTAAGTACCTCCCACCTCAATGACTGATGGCCCCATATCCCACAAACTGAAATACTGAATGATTGATTTTTTTTAAAAAACAGACTTTAATTGGTTTTCTAAAAGCCCCATGGGCATTATGAAAAACCAAGTGGGAAGGGAGTATGCAGTACAATTGTAAACATTAGCAGTCGTGTGGTTCTCCCAGGGTTGACTGCAATCCAAAGTTGAAATACTGAATGATTGATGCCGCCACTACATCCACCACACATATTGAATGACTGCTGCCTCCATACCCCCATGTACTTCCATATTGAGTGGTTGATTCCCCCTGCATTTCATGTACTATAATATTACACAATAGCTTCAAGGACAGCTTGTACTGTGCTGAAATTGTACTTGTTTCAGAACGGCATTCATATGTTTACATGCAACTATAAACAATCAAAAAGGGCACACAAAAGGAGACCACCCAGAGTACATTTATATTTAGTACCATGAGGTAATGAGGGGTTTTGGTTTTGACCACTTACCTCCCTCAGGCACTGCATATGGTCTACAGCAGCGGATTACTGACCCCAGGCGGGCTCGTATTTGCAACTACAGGAGAAGCAGAAAAAATCATGAGCTCATTCTCTCTAAAACTAGATTTCGCCATTAAGTCATGTTGTTATACGATGTTACGCCCTGTGCAGCCACCTTCTTGTTGAAATGAAGTAGCTAACTACTCAAAGGAACACCTACATATTCAACTGCCATGGTCTCCGTGTTACTGGCCTCACCACATTCTTTGAGCCTCCTTGGTGTGCTGCCCTATATTTCACCTATGCCTTGAAGGGGAAGTAAATTGTTTAGTTCTGTTTAGTTCTGTGCAACTCTTTCACTTCACACTGAAGGCCTGCAGTGGGGTGAGAACTAAACATGATGTTTGTGCAACTTTGGTAAAAAGATCAATCTCCCACACTTTTTTGGAGACACTGAATCAATTGTGAACAAATCTGAGAACATCCCAATCGACAAACTCTTTTCATCAAGGGGTTAACTTTAAAGTGAGCACTATAGTGAGCACTATAATTTACTCACTACTTATTCTCCCAATCCTTTAAAACCATGCTGTGAGTTGGGAAGGAACCATATGTCTAGCTCCAATCATTTCTCAGTTACCAAACAAAAACAAAGTTCAAAGGTTACTCCAAAATCTGTTACTGATCCCTGTGTTTTTAGTGACACTACATGGTTTACCTATCCTATTTTAAAAACACGTACATGTCTCATGCTTTTCCCTTGCTCACTTGCAGCTTCCTTTAGCTCTTTCTGCTATATTTGCTGCTATTGTCTTTGTCCCTTAAGCTGTAAACTTTCACACTAATTAAGAGTACGCTTTTGTATTTCAGAAACTCAATTCCCTGATAATGACAACTAAGCATGATACCTCATTTACACTTACAGGCATGAAATAAAAACTCACATTGATGGACATCTTGAATTGAGTAAAATCCAAATGTCAGCTGTGGTTGTTGGTGCTCGCCCAACTGGACGGTAGGCAAACAGCTAGGAATTTAAAAAAAAGTTAGTGTGTGAAATAAAAGAACTTCAGTTGCCACACATTCCATGAGCTGTGAAATTCTGAGATCAATGACATATCCTCCCAATTAGGAAACAGTATAAGATAAGGGGCATATTTACAAAACAATGCTGGAGCGTGGTGTTACACCAAATTTGCTATGACAAACACACGGGGCCCCTGAAACAAGGATAAACCCTAACAGGGAAATAAACGTAATAAAATAAGCAATAGCACCGGGCTCAGTGCTCTTTATACAAAGAATCTGCGTGCTAACTGTAGATACTTTCTAACATGATAAACTTTGTATCAATCCAGTTAAGAATATATTTGTAGTTTTAATAATCTTTGTTTTTTGTTTAGTATCAAAAACATACAATATATCTACATTCACTTTTCTATTATGCACATGAATAAATACACAGTGTTGCATATATTACTTCAATAAGTTCAAACACAAATTTGATTTGGATATCACAATTAGGATTATATGACAGATTTTTCGCATTTTATCTCATTTTCTACAGTAAATTTGAACATATTGTGAACATAGAAACAAAAAAAGACAAAAGTCACTGGTAGTGATTTGCAGAATACCACCAACGCGTTTCTTCAGGATGTTTCTTTTACCAGTGAACACTACAAAGCAAGAAAAATAAATGATCTAGAGTTAAAGCGCAAAGATTACATATATATATATAACAATGTCAACTTTATGTACAAACAGTGGTAATTCTGGGTCTATGGCTTGAAACAATGGGCTTGAGCACCCCTGCTGTCATTTATTATAAGTGGACTGATCAAACATACACTCTCTCATCCTCTAGTGTGTTTTTGTGCTGTACACTATATTACAAAAAATCTCATAAAAATTGTGACATTTCTTAAAATATATACATTGGGAATGGTTTGTGTGAACCATAATAGAGATATATGTGGTTAAAGATTTTCTATTAACATGGTGTCAACCGCCCATGTTGAGAAGTCTTGCCAGGAGGAGGTCTAGCACACGAACATTTAATGTGAGTGAACCGCTTAAGAGTAAAAACTCTGCTCCACATCACTGCAAGTTTGTTTGGGTAACACTCTGAACTCCACTGGCGGAGGGGAATCTTTCACCCATCCCTATCACAGATCCATACTCCTACTCACACACTCACTCACACACCCACAAACTCACTTACACACCCACCTAACCACTCACAGACCTACTCCAAAACCCAAAAACACTCCCACACCAACTCACAAAACCACTCATATACCCACTCAAAGGCGCATACAGCCACTCACACACCCACTTACACATGCACACAACCACTCACACACCTACTCACACACCCATACAGCCACTAGCACATCCCCTCACAGACCCACAAAACCACTGACACACCCACACAGCCACACACACGTACTCATTCACCCAGATAGCCACTTCCATACTGTTAGACCTGTCTGTTTTTTTTGCGTAGTCCTTCCAATCTATTATTTATTTTGTCCCCTTTTTGCCCCTCATACCCTTGATAATTTTTGTCCACTAACTTTTTATAGGTGTTGGTCAAGGGGATAGGTGTTCTTTTCCCCCCTCATAGTTTTTCACCTCAGGCCCAGAGGCCTGTTCTGATAGGAAAAGTTGGAACCACACAAAATGGTGGCTACCAACTGCCTTAACTGCCAAACCCAGAACTTGCCATAGACCAGTATAGGGCGTTCCAGAACCTTCTGGTCCATTCTGGACCACTGAGGGTCAGCCTATATAAGGCGGAATGCGGGGCAGCCATTTTGTCTACCTGAGAGAGTCAGCTGGAGGACAGGCTATCTTGGAAGGCGGGGAGAGGCTAGTGAAAGGGTTGATCTCCTGGACTGGGAAGCAGCCTAATTAATCCACTTCTCTACTCCTCCTTTGGGATCCTTGTCTTGTCCCCTCTGTGGTTGTTTAAGGGAGACCCTGGGCGCCTGTCTAATCTCTGAAAGAATAGGGAGGTGGACAGGAGAAGGAGACTACAGCACTGTGGGGTGCAGTCCTCTGCCCAGTGAAAAGACTTCTGCTGTGATTCCCTCAAACAGAGGAGGGCTAATCCTTGTGGCCCCCCCAGCCTTTTATTCAGTCCTCCATAAAAACCTGCCCTGGTTACAGCGACTGTCCCCTAGCTCAATCACCCCACCGAGTGTCATCTCTCACCTGCTGTGGAGTGAAGCCAACTGTGAGGAGCAGCGGGCGCTGAGGGAGCATTGGCCAGGAGAGATCGGGCTGTTCTGCCCCTGTGACAGCGAGGGGGATCAGCGCCGAGTTGTGGCTGAAGAGGCGATCTGAAGGTGAGGGGTGCCGGATTCCACGGAGCGGCGCTGATATCGCCGTCTGCAGGACCCCGGGGGCACCGGCCGCGTCATTGTGTTTAAGCCCAAGGTTTGAAGTCAGTAAGCGCTAACGCGCATGCCCCAGGTGTTCCCACTCCCTTTGGGCAGGAGGGGCCTAGGACCGAGCAGGCCCGGAAGGAGCAGCGTCTTGCCAGCGGAGCCAGCGCGGAGGAAGGCGGGGGCAGAGGCGGGTCTGGAAGTGAGGCGGTGTAGTGTGAACACTTCGCGCATACCCAGAAGTGTGCGCATCCCAGCCCCGAGTGAAGAAGAGCGTCGGGATCCCTTCGGCGGTTGGACGCGTGTGTAGAGACACCTCTTCCCTGCTCGAGCGCCTCCTGAGAGAGCTGGCGTGAGCAGGAAGGGCGGATGAGCTGAGGAGCTGAGGAGTCTTGCCAGCGCTGGACTCCCAGGAACTGCCGAGTGACTTCCCCTGTGTCTGGTGCTGATAAGCTTCACCGGACGAGTCATCTATAAGTAAGGAGATAAACTGAAGGGGGAAGGTGGCGCTTGAGCCTGCCAGTTGTGGAATTACACTTTGGTGATTTCTCCGTCCACTGTGGTGAAAGAGGAGGGGGAGTAGACTTAAAAATCAACCTATCAAGAGTGTGCTGGAAATACTAAAGTTACAAGGAAAGTTACAAGTTCCTCTTAGAGCTTACTGGTGACAGCGTAGAGCTTGGGCATTTTCTTTGCTCTTCACTGTGTATGCCTCACTTTGTGGAAGAGGGACAGATAAGGGAGGTAAAGGTTTAGGCATTGAGGTAAAAACAAAACCAGTGATGTTGGAAACGTATGTAATGAAAGATACTATTGATGTTGATTTCTAATGCCAGTTGACACTGCTAAAAAGATTGCTATTAATTCCATGACATCTGCATTTGCTTATACTGAGTCGTAGTTTTCTCTCCCAAGACTTAAGCGGATTGTTATTTCACCTGATTGATTGTAAAGTACTGAACTGTGGATTCTAAAGTATAAGAGAACAGAGTATATTATTTTTATAAACAGGTACTTATTTTCATAACAAACTGGTGTAGTGTCCTTTTTAAGTGTTATTGCGTGGATTTACTGCTGGGTGGTCTGCAACCTTCACACTTGTGCCTCTAGAATTGCATGTTTTACCCCTAGGCCAGGCTACCCTAGGTGACCTGACATCCCAGGTTCCAACATTTGGTGCCTAGCGGTGGGATTCTGACTTGGTTGCAGCTACTCATTAGTAATTCAACGCAATACACTGACCTACACTAGGAGTTTTCTCCTTGCGGCCCTCCTAATTTGAATTTTGTTTTTTCCAAATTTATTTCTGGTGGTGGGTGGAGGTTAACCTCAGGTCACACTTCTTGGTTTTCTCCTGAGTGTTTATTTTATTCCATACTAAAGATGGAATTGAATTTTAAAGAGTTAGAATCCTATACTGTGACCCAACTCAAAGAATGGTGTCAGCAACAAGGGGTATTCTTTAACAAAGGTGCCAGGAAAGGCGAGTTGCTGACAAGCATAAGGGCATGGGTGGAAGCTCATTTAGTGGAAGAACCAGATACCGAAGAGAGTGACGGGGACACTGTCCTTGAGATTGCAATGTTGAACCAAGCTGGAAGGGGGAATCTGATGACAGGTCCCAGGACACCTTCGAGGGCGGGCAGCAGCGTCTCAGAGAGGGGTTTAACTGACGCCGAGCTGGAAGATAGGAGGGAGGAGAGGAGAATGAAGTTGGAATTAGCTAGGATGGATATGGAAAGGGAGGACAGGAGGTTAGCCCATGAACGGACCATAAAGGAGCTAGACCTACAAGCCTTAATACGAAGGTCTCCTAATCCAGATAATGGTGGCAGCGAAAATAAGATGAATACCAGGGAACCCAGACCCTATTTACCCAAAGATGTCATCGCCAGTTACACCACAGGTGATGACATTGCCAAATGGTTGGCCGCCTACGAAGTTTCTTTAAGGGCTCACGGGATCTTAGAAACTCACTGGGGGGGTGGGCTGTATAAATACATGCCCCCTGCTGGCAGGGACACCTTGTTGGCTCTGGAGCAGGATGAGCAAACCCACTACCCTACGATGAAGGTGGCACTGGTGAAGAAGTTTGGACTTACCCCTGAAAGGTACAGACAGAAATTCAGGGGAAGTCACAAACTGAGTACCCAGAATTGGGTAGACTTCTTAGACTACGCCAAGAAAGCTTTGGAGGGTTGGGTCAAGGGCAGCGAGGTGAAAGATTATGAGGGGCTGTACAATCTATTTTTGAAAGAACACCTCCTCGAGAAATGTTTTCCCGAGTTGCGCCAACACCTGGTGGACAGCAAGCTGACCAATCCCCGGAAGCTTGCAGAGGAGGCGGACACTTGGGCAAGTACCCGGGTGTCCTCAAAGGGGACTGGAGGGGATTCTCAAAAAGCCGGACAGGGCGCCCCCCAGAAGAAGGAGGGGGGAGATAAAAAGAGGGAGTTCTCCAAAGGTCCCCAAAATAATTTCCAAGGAAAGGGAGCAGGTTTCACCCCTAAGGCAAACCCGCCCAGAAACCCTAATCCTGGCCAAAGCCAGCAGCCAAGGGTTCTCCACTGTTTTGAGTGTGGTGGTGTTGGACATTATAAGGGAGATGTCAGATGCCCAAAGAGACCACCCCCTCCCACCGGAGGAAAGTCACCGGGAGTAGCTAGTGTAGCGCTCGGGGAGGAGTTGCCCTTAGATAAGGGGGGTGAGTGGGCGGGTGTCACCTTAGTGTCCCTGGGAGAGCGGGAGATGGTTCCAAAGATCCAGGTGCCCCCAAATACTACAAAGTATGGGCAATGGGTCACCATCAATGGCCAGAGAGGGGAGGCTTTGAGAGATACAGGAGCCAGTATGACTATGGTGAGGAGTCAACTGGTGTCTCCAGAGCAGGTGGTTCCCAATGTACTCCACCCCGCCGCGATGGCTGACGGCAGAATGGGCCACTATCCAGTGGCTGAGGTTCCCTTTGAGTGGGAGGGGGTTGCAGGTTCACTTCGAGTTGCCGTAAGCCCTGCCGTGCCAGTCGATTGTTTGTTGGGGAATGATATGGAGCACAACACTTGTAGAGAGGTGGAATACCGGACGCATTCTGCGATGCTGGGTACACCTGACTGGGCCTGTGCAAGCACACGGTCTGCGACTGCCCGGAGAGGGAGTTCGCCTGGGTTGGAGCCTGGAACAATGGCCCAACACGCTGCCAAAAAGGGACAGACCCGGAGACAGGAAGAGCCTGCTTCGGCTTCCACGCCCCATGTGACAGATCGGCCACCTGCGGTGGTGGGCCAGGAGTCCATGGAGGGGGAAGTAGACTCTCTGGAGGATTTACCCATCCCTGCTGAGTGGCATGTGGAGGGAGGACCTACCAGAGAGGAATTCTGTAAGGGGCAGAGGGAGTGCCCTACCCTTGAGGGACTGAGGCATCAGGCTGAAGCCCAGGCAGCAGGTGATGCTACGGGACACCACCATATTTACTGGGAGGATGGACTCCTCTACAGTGAACCCAAGGTACCCCTACCTGGCTCATCAAGGGCCTTGGTGGTCCCGCAGCAATACCGAGCCTTTCTGCTGGAATTGGCTCATGCAATACCCTTGGCAGGACACTTAGGCCAGGACAAGACCTTTGCTCGGCTTGTCCTCCACTTTTACTGGCCTCAGATGAAAGTGGCGTCCAACACTTACTGTCGGACCTGTGTATCCTGCCAGGCCAGTGGGAAAACAGGAGTGAAGCTGAAAGCTCCCCTGGAACCACTTCCAGTCGTTAGCACCCCCTTTGAAAGGGTGGGCATCGACCTTGTAGGGCCATTGGATCCACCAACAACAGCTGGTCACAGGTTTATCCTGGTTCTGGTGGATCATGCCACACGTTATCCAGAGGCCATTCCTCTGAGAACTGTTACTGCACCTGTGGTGGCTAGGGCCCTGATGGGAATCTTTACCTGAGTAGGATTCCCCAAGGAAGTTGTGTCTGACAGGGGGACCAACTTTCTGTCAGCTTACATGCGGGCGATGTGGAAGGAGTGTGGAGTGACTTACCGGTTCACCACTCCTTATCACCCCCAGTCGAATGGATTGGTCGAGAGGTTCAATAAGACCCTGAAGGGCATGATAAGAAGTCTGCCTGAGAGCCTACGGAGGAAATGGGACGTCCTCCTGCCTTGCTTGCTGTTCTCCTACAGAGAGGTGCCGCAGAAGGGAGTGGGCTTCAGCCCTTTTGAACTGTTGTACGGGCACCCTGTGCGAGGACCTCTCAGCCTGGTGAAGGATGGATGGGAAAAGTCTCCCAGGAAGCCTCCTCAAGATGTGGTGAGCTACATGCTGGCCTTTCGGAGCCAGATGGCAAAGTTGTGGAAGCAGGCTTCTGATAACTTGGAGGCCAGCCAGGCAGTAATGAAGGAATGGTACGACCAAAATGCTCACCCGGTGGAGTTGGAGCCTGGCCAGAAAGTGTGGGTGATGGAACCTGGAGAGCTTAGTGCCCTCCAAGATCGCTGGTCAGGCCCATTTGAGGTGTTGGAAAAGAAGGGTAAGGCCACTTACATGGTGGATCTCAAGACCCCGCGCCAGCCCCTACGGGTGCTGCATGCCAATCGCCTCAAACCCCACCATGAGAGGCCAGAGGTCATCCTGATGATGGTGACGGATGGTGCCGAGGAAGCAGAAAGCGAGCCTCTCCCTGATCTCTTTTCATCCCAAGAGAAGGATGGGTCGGTGGAGGGAGTGATTCTCTCCCCATCCCTAACTCCTGAGCAACGAGAGGATTGCCGCCAGGTATTGGAGCAGTACTCTTCGTTGTTCTCCCTTGTTCCGGGAAGAACCCACCTGTGTACCCATGATGTGGACACAGGAGACAGCCCCCCAGTGAAGTCCAAGACCTACAGGCTGTCAGACAAGGTGAAGGCTAGCATCCATGGAGAGGTTGCCAAGATGCTAGAGCTAGGAGTGATAGAACCTTCCAACAGCCCTTGGTCCAGTCTGGTGGTGCTAGTGCCAAAAGCCGCCCCACCAGGCACCACACCAGAACTGAGGTTCTGTGTGGATTACCGAGGACTGAACTCAGTTACAAAGACTGATGCTCATCCGATCCCTAGGGCGGATGAGTTAATTGACCGGCTAGGAGCTGCCCAATACCTAAGTACCTTTGACCTCACTTCAGGGTACTGGCAGATCTCCTTGACAGATGGAGCAAAGGAAAGGTCAGCCTTCTCCACGCCTGAGGGACACTTCCAATTTTGTGTGACGCCCTTTGGGCTCAAAAATGCCCCTGCCACATTTCAGCGGCTGGTGAACCAGGTCCTCTCTGGAATGGAGAGTTTCTCTGCTGCTTACTTGGATGACATTGCTGTCTTCAGTAGCAGTTGGGAGGACCATTTGCAACATTTGCAAGCAGTTCTCCAGGCCCTGAAACAAGCTGGATTGACCATCAAAGCCAGTAAATGCCAGATTGGGCAAGGGTCGGTTGTGTACCTTGGACACTTGGTGGGTAGGGGGTCAGTGCAGCCCCTGCAGGCAAAGATTGAGGCAATCATGGCCTGGGAACCCCCCAAGACACAGACTGAGGTCCGAGCTTTCCTGGGCCTCACAGGCTACTACCGTCGCTTTGTGAAGGGGTATGGCACTATAGTAGCGCCCCTCACGGAGCTCACCTCCAAGAAACAACCTCGACGGGTAGTTTGGACGAAGGCTTGTCAGCAAGCCTTTGAAAAGTTGAAGCAGGCAATGTGTGTAGCACCGGTCCTGAGGGCCCCAGACTTCTCCAAGGAGTTCATTGTCCAAACAGATGCATCAGAACATGGCATTGGGGCAGTGTTATCGCAACTAAATGAAGAGGGCCTGGATCAGCCTGTAGTCTTCTTATCCAGGAGACTGCTTCCCCGGGAACAGAAGTGGAGTGCAATTGAGAGGGAAGCTTTTGCGGTGGTGTGGGCTCTGAAGAAGCTGCGGCCATACCTCTTTGGCTCGCACTTCCTGGTTCAGACTGACCACCGACCCCTTCGTTGGCTGATGCAAATGAAGGGGGAAAATCCCAAGCTGTTGAGGTGGTCCATCTCCCTGCAGGGAATGGACTTCCGGGTGGAACATCGGCCTGGAGTGGACCACGCCAATGCAGACGGTCTCTCCAGGTATTTCCGCCTTAGTGATGAGGACTCCCAAGGGGTTGGGTAGTTCTCCCCACTTTCAGCTGGGGGGGACGCGTGTTAGACCTGTCTGTTTTTTTTGCGTAGTCCTTCCAATCTATTATTTATTTTGTCCCCTTTTTGCCCCTCATACCCTTGATAATTTTTGTCCACTAACTTTTTATAGGTGTTGGTCAAGGGGATAGGTGTTCTTTTCCCCCCTCATAGTTTTTCACCTCAGGCCCAGAGGCCTGTTCTGATAGGAAAAGTTGGAACCACACAAAATGGTGGCTACTTAACTGCCAAACCCAGAACTTGCCATAGACCAGTATAGGGCGTTCCAGAACCTTCTGGTCCATTCTGGACCACTGAGGGTCAGCCTATATAAGGCGGAATGCGGGGCAGCCATTTTGTCTACCTGAGAGAGTCAGCTGGAGGACAGGCTATCTTGGAAGGCGGGGAGAGGCTAGTGAAAGGGTTGATCTCCTGGACTGGGAAGCAGCCTAATTAATCCACTTCTCTACTCCTCCTTTGGGATCCTTGTCTTGTCCCCGCTGTGGTTGTGTAAGGGAGACCCTGGGTGCCTGTCTAATCTCTGAAAGAATAGGGAGGTGGACAGGAGAAGGAGACTACAGCACTGTGGGGTGCAGTTCTCTGCCCAGTGAAAAGACTTCTGCTGTGATTCCCTCAAACGGAGGAGGGCTAATCCTTGTGGCCCCCCCCAGCCTTTTATTCAGTCCTCCATAAAAACCTGCCCTGGTTACAGTGACTGTCCCCTAGCTCAATCACCCCACCGAGTGTCATCTCTCACCTGCTGTGGAGTGAAGCCAACTGTGAGGAGCAGCAGGCGCTGAGGGAGCATTGGCCAGGAGAGATCGGGCTGTTCTGCCCCTGTGACAGCGAGGGGGATCAGCGCCGAGTTGTGGCTGAAGAGGTGATCTGAAGGTGAGGGGTGCCGTATTCCACGGAGCGGCGCTGATATCGCCGTCTGCAGGACCCCGGGGGCACCGGCCACGTCATTGTGTTTAAGCCCAAGGTTTGAAGTCAGTAAGCGCTACCGCGCATGCCCCAGGCGTTCCCACTCCCTTTGGGCAGGAGGGGCCTAGGACCGAGCAGGCCCGGAAGGAGCAGCGTCTTGCCAGCGGAGCCAGCGTGGAGGAAGGCGGGAGCAGAGGCGGGTCTGGAAGCGAGGCGGTGTAGTGTGAACACTTCGCGCATACCCAGAAGTGTGCGCATCCCAGCCCCGAGTGAAGAAGAGCGTCGGGATCCCTTCGGTGGTTGGACGCGTGTGTAGAGACACCTCTTCCCTGCTCGAGCGCCTCCTGAGAGAGCTGGCGTGAGCGGGAAGGGCGGATGAGCTGAGGAGCTGAGGAGTCTTGCCAGCGCTGGACTCCCAGGAACTGCCGAGTGACTTCCCCTGTGTCTGGTGCTGATAAGCTTCACCGGACGAGTCATCTATAAGTAAGGAGATAAACTGAAGGGGGAAGGTGGCGCTTGAGCCTGCCAGTTGTGGAATTACACTTTGGTGATTTCTCCGTCCACTGTGGTGAATGAGGAGGGGGAGTAGACTTAAAAATCAACCTATCAAGAGTGTGCTGGAAATACTAAAGTTACAAGGAAAGTTACAAGTTCCTCTTAGAGCTTACTGGTGACAGCGTAGAGCTTGGGCATTTTCTTTGCTCTTCACTGTGTATGCCTCACTTTGTGGAAGAGGGACAGATAAGGGAGGTAAAGGTTTAGGCATTGAGGTAAAAACAAAACCAGTGATGTTGGAAACGTATGTAATGAAAGATACTATTGATGTTGATTTCTAATGCCAGTTGACACTGCTAAAAAGATTGCTATTAATTCCATGACATCTGCATTTGCTTATACTGAGTCGTAGTTTTCTCTCCCAAGACTTAAGCGGATTGTTATTTCACCTGATTGATTGTAAAGTACTGAACTGTGGATTCTAAAGTATAAGAGAACAGAGTATATTATTTTTATAAACAGGTACTTATTTTCATAACAAACTGGTGTAGTGTCCTTTTTAAGTGTTATTGCGTGGATTTACTGCTGGGTGGTCTGCAACCTTCACACTTGTGCCTCTAGAATTGCATGTTTTACCCCTAGGCCAGGCTACCCTAGGTGACCTGACATCCCAGGTTCCAACACATACCCACTCAAAGATCCACACATCCAGTCACACATGAACTCTAACATCTACTTGCACACCCACACAACCACTCACAACCAGGTTAGAGGGACGTTATGTTTGGGAAATAAAATGTAAAAGATCTTTAAAAATCTCTGTAAAATCTGTACTGGTTTTGTACAAGTGCAATCTGAGCCTAACTAAAACAACACTGTAACCGTGTCTATCTATCTATTAATATATATATATATATATATATATATATATATATATATATATATATATATATATATATATATATATATATATATATATATCTCTATATATCCATCTTTCTATCTGTATATATATATATATATATATATATCACTCTATTTTTTTCGTACATACACAAAAAGTCCTGCGCACTCCCCGCTCCGTTTTTTCAAAAAACGACAATACTCCAAAGATACTCGCTCTTATTTTAATGTCATAACAGTGCCTCCAGCAACACTCCTTGATGCGTTTCGCGGCACACGCCGCTTTCTCAAAGTGTTGATTAGTTTTAAATAAAGTGAAATTGAAAAAAGTGTGTGTGTAAGACATGAAGTGCTGTCAAGCATGTCTACTTCCTGTGAATACCGCTAAGCCTTATGATATGTGTAGTACATATAACTCCAAAAATATTATTATTTTTAATTTTAATTTTGGTGATATTTTTGTGATGGATCGCGCAGGTCGCTAATGTGTCATTATTATGCATTTGTCCCTCCAGCTGTGTATTTTGGACCGGTCGTTCATGTATCATTGTAGTGCGATTAATTCTATCCCTCCAGTGGGTCTGGAGATATATTAATATGTATTTTGACATTATCACTCCGTGTTTTAAGATGTAGTGATGTAAACTCTACTATCATTCTTGCTTTTCCCCTCTAGTGGGTTTTGTGATCCTGGCATGTGTAGTCGCTGCGCAATTCCCTAATTCATATGTGCTGTCCTCAACCAATTCGTTGTAGCGATGTAATCTCTCATTCTTATTTTACCCCTCTGGTGGCTTTGGTATTCCTGACCTATGTAGTCGCTGCGCAATTCTCTAAATCATATGTACTGTCCTTAACCAATTGTTTGTAGCAGTATGTGGTGTGTTTAAAATTGTAAAAGTATGTGTTGTAACGTCATACATCCTCCAGTATGCACCAGGGGGCTGCGTTGCAGAGAGGTGTATAAAGGGATGTGGCGTCTTTACACGTCTCTGCAAGGCAGCCCACTGCTGCGTTTGCAGAGGGGGAACTAATTCCCCTTGAATACTGGGGATCCCTGGGGCCAACTAGCCCACCAAGAACCTCCAGTATGGGAAACAACCTTTACATTGCAACTTTTACAACGCACTACCATTACAAGAAAACTTTTACAACGCAAGATTCATTACATCGCATGACATTACAACGCAACCATTACAATGCACGACACTTCAACGCATACCATTACAACGCATTTCATTACAACGCAGTCATTACAAAGCATACCATTACAAAGCATACCATTACAATGCATAGTACCCTTACACTATCCAAAACTTACCCTACTGTTGCACCCCCTGGAGTTAGAATAGTAATTTGTACCCCTACACTATCCAACACTTACCCTACTGTTGCACCCCCTGGAGTTAGAATAGTAATTTTTACCCCTACACTATCCAACACTTACCCTAATGTTGCATGGAATGCGTTGTAAAGGTAGTTTTTAGACAATTCATTGTAATGGCATGCGTTGTAATGGAATGTGTTGTAAAGGATGTTGCGTTGTAAAAAATGCGTTGTTAAGGCATGCGTTGTAAAAGTATGTGTTGTAACATCATACATCCTCCAGTATGCGCGAGGGGGCTGCATTACAGAGAGGTGTAAAGTAAAAAGGGGTGTGGCCTCTTTACACGTCTCTGCAAGGCAGCCCCCGGCGCATACTAGAGGTTCCTGGTGGGCTACTTGGCGCCCAGGGACCCCCAGTATTCACAGGGAATTATTTCCCCCTCTGCAAACGCCCCAGGGGGGGGGATCGGCAGGATACGCGTACCATACACGTATCCCGTGATTTAAAAAAAAATAATAATGTTTTGGGGCCTTGGGGGTCCTTTTGGGACCCCCTAAGCAGGCCTAGGGGGTCAGGGTGTTTCTACCCTGCCTCCTTTTCGTGTTTTTTGCATTTCTTTTTCTGTTTTCTTGTGCCTCGGTTATACCGAGGCACAAGATGGCTGCCAACACTTCCTGGTTTGGAGTGTTGACAGACAGTTTTTAGCCAATTAGCATGCAGCTCGTGCTCATAATGGTACGCGTACTGTCCTCGGACGGTACGCGTATGGTACTTCATCTATAGATATATCTATGATTTTACTTTTGATTTTCTAAGGAACTACTGAATGGATTTACACCAAAAAGCGTAATCTGCGAACCAAACTCTACCTTTTTGCCAAATTTGGTGTAATTCCGTTCAGCAGTTCGGGCTGTAGCCTCACTTAAAGAACCCTATGGAAAATGGCATGGGGAAAACACGTTTTGGGACCCCCTTTTTTCTCCGTCCCTGCTTCACGAATCACCCCGAAACTTTCAGGGAAGGAGCGGAGCGCCCCATCGTCTTTGAGAATTTCGTGAAGATTCATGAAACGGCGCCAAAGTTATTCCAAATAGAATGTTGCGAATTTCCTATGGAGACTAGGTCCTGACTATAACTACCTACTGGTGACCGCCAGTAGGTAATATATATACACACACACACATATATATATATATATATATATATTTATATATACTTATACTCGGTACTCGAAACGCGTCATTTGAAAAGGTCTTAAATAAATTTAACATCCTGCCTGGAAACGCGGCGTCTGCTCTCTTCTTTCGCTGCGCCGTCGGCGTGGAGGTTCGAGGATTTGCTGTGCATGTATCTTTTTGGACTTGAGCAATCAAGAGATCCGGTGTCCACCGACAGACTGGGGAGAGACACGCGGCTAGAGACACTTGCCTCTTTCAGGGTGTTATGTAAGCACATGGCTGCCCCCGCATATTCCCTTTCTCCATCTGACGGTCGTGTCAGCCTTTGGGGACCCGAGGAGGAGTTTTGGACCTCGACTGCAAAGGAGGGAGTCAAAACCATCGTTACCTGCAACTCACTGGAACCGGCACAATCCAAGAGGTGCCCCCCACACCACCGACCGAGGTGCATAAACATGATGCACCCTGGGAGTTGGAGTCTGGTAATGGGTCCCGACATCCAACAGGTGAGCGAACTCTGCTTCGGGGAGGAGTCCAGTGTCGTCAGCACAATACAAAGGCGGAGCAGTACTGATGGACTGAATATACGACTCGCGTGGGTGCAGGGCACTGAGGAAGGCACGACCACGCCGAAATGCATTTGCCGCCACTCACCGATGCAGTTTTGAAATAAAGCCCCTCCAACGAATTCCCCTTTGGCCTCCGCTCTTTACTTTCGGGGAAGAGGTTATGTCGATATTTTCTGCGCAATGCCATGAGCGCAGTACGGATGGCCCTGACACTCAAGATGACCCGGAGAGCACTGGCAACGCGCTGCTTGCAGCGTCTTTTTGGACTTGAGCAATCAAGAGATCCGGTGTCCACCGACAGACTGGGGAGAGACACGCGGCTAGAGACACTTGCCTCTTTCAGGGTGTTATGTAAGCACATGGCTGCCCCCGCATATTCCCTTTCTCCATCTGACGGTCGTGTCAGCCTTTGGGGACCCGAGGAGGAGTTTTGGACCTCGACTGCAAAGGAGGGAGTCAAAACCATCGTTACCTGCAACTCACTGGAACCGGCACAATCCAAGAGGTGCCCCCCACACCACCGACCGAGGTGCATAAACATGATGCACCCTGGGAGTTGGAGTCTGGTAATGGGTCCCGACATCCAACAGGTGAGCGAACTCTGCTTCGGGGAGGAGTCCAGTGTCGTCAGCACAATACAAAGGCGGAGCAGTACTGATGGACTGAATATACGACTCGCGTGGGTGCAGGGCACTGAGGAAGGCACGACCACGCCGAAATGCATTTGCCGCCACTCACCGATGCAGTTTTGAAATAAAGCCCCTCCAACGAATTCCCCTTTGGCCTCCGCTCTTTACTTTCGGGGAAGAGGTTATGTCGATATTTTCTGCGCAATGCCATGAGCGCAGTACGGATGGCCCTGACACTCAAGATGACCCGGAGAGCACTGGCAACGCGCTGCTTGCAGCGTCTTTTTGGACTTGAGCAATCAAGAGATCCGGTGTCCACCGACAGACTGGGGAGAGACACGCGGCTAGAGACACTTGCCTCTTTCAGGGTGTTATGTAAGCACATGGCTGCCCCCGCATATTCCCTTTCTCCATCTGACGGTCGTGTCAGCCTGAGGGGACCCGAGGAGGAGTTTTGGACCTCGACTGCAAAGGAGGGAGTCAAAACCATCGTTACCTGCAACTCACTGGAACCGGCACAATCCAAGAGGTGCCCCCCACACCACCGACCGAGGTGCATAAACATGATGCACCCTGGGAGTTGGAGTCTGGTAATGGGTCCCGACATCCAACAGGTGAGCGAACTCTGCTTCGGGGAGGAGTCCAGTGATGTCAGCACCATACAAAGGCGGAGCAGTACTGATGGACTGAATATACGACTCGCGTGGGTGCAGGGCACTGAGGAAGGCACGACCACGCCGAAATGCATTTGCCGCCACTCACCGATGCAGTTTTGAAATAAAGCCCCTCCAACGAAATCCCCTTTGGCCTCCGCTCTTTACTTTTGGGGAAGAGGTTATGTCGATATTTTCTGCGCAATGCCATGAGCGCAGTACGGATGGCCCTGACACTCAAGATGACCCGGAGAGCACTGGCAACGCGCTGCTTGCAGCGTCTTTTTGGACGTGAGCAATCAAGAGATCCGGTGTCCACCGACAGACTGGGGAGAGACACGCGGCTAGAGACACTTGCCTCTTTCAGGGTGTTATGTAAGCACATGGCTGCCCCCGCATATTCCCTTTCTCCATCTGACGGTCTTGTCAGCCTGAGGGGACCCGAGGAGGAGTTTTGGACCTCGACTGCAAAGGAGGGAGTCAAAACCATCGTTACCTGCAACTCACTGGAACCGGCACAATCCAAGAGGTGCCCCCCACACCACCGACCGAGGTGCATAAACATGATGCACCCTGGGAGTTGGAGTCTGGTAATGGGTCCCGACATCCAACAGGTGAGCGAACTCTGCTTCGGGGAGGAGTCCAGTGACGTCAGCACCATACAAAGGCGGAGCAGTACTGATGGACTGAATATACGACTCGCGTGGGTGCAGGGCACTGAGGAAGGCACGACCACGCCGAAATGCATTTGCCGCCACTCACCGATGCAGTTTTGAAATAAAGCCCCTCCAACGAAATCCCCTTTGGCCTCCGCTCTTTACTTTCGGGGAAGAGGTTATGTCGATATTTTCTGCGCAATGCCATGAGCGCAGTACGGATGGCCCTGACACTCAAGATGACCCGGAGAGCACTGGCAACGCGCTGCTTGCAGCGTCTTTTTGGACTTGAGCAATCAAGAGATCCGGTGTCCACCGACAGACTGGGGAGAGACACGCGGCTAGAGACACTTGCCTCTTTCAGGGTGTTATGTAAGCACATGGCTGCCCCCGCATATTCCTTTTCTCCATCTGACGGTCGTGTCAGCCTGAGGGGACCCGAGGAGGAGTTTTGGACCTCGACTGCAAAGGAGGGAGTCAAAACCATCGTTACCTGCAACTCACTGGAACCGGCACAATCCAAGAGGTGCCCCCCACACCACCGACCGAGGTGCATAAACATGATGCACCCTGGGAGTTGGAGTCTGGTAATGGGTCCCGACATCCAACAGGTGAGCGAACTCTGCTTCGGGGAGGAGTCCAGTGACGTCAGCACCATACAAAGGCGGAGCAGTACTGATGGACTGAATATACGACTCGCGTGGGTGCAGGGCACTGAGGAAGGCACGACCACGCCGAAATGCATTTGCCGCCACTCACCGATGCAGTTTTGAAATAAAGCCCCTCCAACGAAATCCCCTTTGGCCTCCGCTCTTTACTTTCGGGGAAGAGGTTATGTCGATATTTTCTGCGCAATGCCATGAGCGCAGTACGGATGGCCCTGACACTCAAGATGACCCGGAGAGCACTGGCAACGCGCTGCTTGCAGCGTCTTTTTGGACTTGAGCAATCAAGAGATCCGGTGTCCACCGACAGACTGGGGAGAGACACGCGGCTAGAGACACTTGCCTCTTTCAGGGTGTTATGTAAGCACATGGCTGCCCCCGCATATTCCCTTTCTCCATCTGACGGTCGTGTCAGCCTGAGGGGACCCGAGGAGGAGTTTTGGACCTCGACTGCAAAGGAGGGAGTCAAAACCATCGTTACCTGCAACTCACTGGAACCGGCACAATCCAAGAGGTGCCCCCCACACCACCGACCGAGGTGCATAAACATGATGCATCCTGGGAGTTGGAGTCTGGTAATGGGTCCCGACATCCAACAGGTGAGCGAACTCTGCTTCGGGGAGGAGTCCAGTGACGTCAGCACCATACAAAGGCGGAGCAGTACTGATGGACTGAATATACGACTCGCGTGGGTGCAGGGCACTGAGGAAGGCACGACCACGCCGAAATGCATTTGCCGCCACTCACCGATGCAGTTTTGAAATAAAGCCCCTCTAACGAAATCCCCTTTGGCCTCCGCTCTTTACTTTCGGGGAAGAGGTTATGTCGATATTTTCTGCGCAATGCCATGAGCGCAGTACGGATGGCCCTGACACTCAAGATGACCCGGAGAGCACTGGCAACGCGCTGCTTGCAGCGTCTTTTTGGACTTGAGCAATCAAGAGATCCGGTGTCCACCGACAGACTGGGGAGAGACACGCGGCTAGAGACACTTGCCTCTTTCAGGGTGTTATGTAAGCACATGGCTGCCCCCGCATATTCCCTTTCTCCATCTGACGGTCGTGTCAGCCTGAGGGGACCCGAGGAGGAGTTTTGGACCTCGACTGCAAAGGAGGGAGTCAAAACCATCGTTACCTGCAACTCACTGGAACCGGCACAATCCAAGAGGTGCCCCCCACACCACCGACCGAGGTGCATAAACATGATGCACCCTGTGAGTTGGAGTCTGGTAATGGGTCCCGACATCCAACAGGTGAGCGAACTCTGCTTCGGGGAGGAGTCCAGTGACGTCAGCACCATACAAAGGCGGAGCAGTACTGATGGACTGAATATACGACTCGCGTGGGTGCAGGGCACTGAGGAAGGCACGACCACGCCGAAATGCATTTGCCGCCACTCACCGATGCAGTTTTGAAATAAAGCCCCTCCAACGAAATCCCCTTTGGCCTCCGCTCTTTACTTTCGGGGAAGAGGTTATGTCGATATTTTCTGCGCAATGCCATGAGCGCAGTACGGATGGCCCTGACACTCAAGATGACCCGGAGAGCACTGGCAACGCGCTGCTTGCAGCGCCTTTTTGGACTTGAGCAATCAAGAGATCCGGTGTCCACCGACAGACTGGGGAGAGACACGCGGCTAGAGACACTTGCCTCTTTCAGGGTGTTATGTAAGCACATGGCTGCCCCCGCATATTCCCTTTCTCCATCTGACGGTCGTGTCAGCCTGAGGGGACCCGAGGAGGAGTTTTGGACCTCGACTGCAAAGGAGGGAGTCAAAACCATCGTTACCTGCAACTCACTGGAACCGGCACAATCCAAGAGGGGCCCCCCACACCACCGACCGAGGTGCATAAACATGATGCACCCTGGGAGTTGGAGTCTGGTAATGGGTCCCGACATCCAACAGGTGAGCGAACTCTGCTTCGGGGAGGAGTCCAGTGACGTCAGCACCATACAAAGGCGGAGCAGTACTGATGGACTGAATATACGACTCGCGTGGGTGCAGGGCACTGAGGAAGGCACGACCACGCCGAAATGCATTTGCCGCCACTCACCGATGCAGTTTTGAAATAAAGCCCCTCCAACGAAATCCCCTTTGGCCTCCGCTCTTTACTTTCGGGGAAGAGGTTATGTCGATATTTTCTGCGCAATGCCATGAGCGCAGTACGGATGGCCCTGACACTCAAGATGACCCGGAGAGCACTGGCAATGCGCTGCTTGCAGTGTCTTTTTGGACTTGAGCAATCAAGAGATCCGGTGTCCACCGACAGACTGGGGAGAGACACGCGGCTAGAGACACTTGCCTCTTTCAGGGTGTTATGTAAGCACATGGCTGCCCCCGCATATTCCCTTTCTCCATCTGACGGTCGTGTCAGCCTGAGGGGACCCGAGGAGGAGTTTTGGACCTCGACTGCAAAGGAGGGAGTCAAAACCATCGTTACCTGCAACTCACTGGAACCGGCACAATCCAAGAGGTGCCCCCCACACCACCGACCGAGGTGCATAAACATGATGCACCCTGGGAGTTGGAGTCTGGTAATGGGTCCCGACATCCAACAGGTGAGCGAACTCTGCTTCGGGGAGGAGTCCAGTGACGTCAGCACCATACAAAGGCGGAGCAGTACTGATGGACTGAATATACGACTCGCGTGGGTGCAGGGCACTGAGGAAGGCACGACCACACCGAAATGCATTTGCCGCCACTCACCGATGCAGTTTTGAAATAAAGCCCCTCCAACGAAATCCCCTTTGGCCTCCGCTCTTTACTTTCGGGGAAGAGGTTATGTCGATATTTTCTGCGCAATGCCATGAGCGCAGTACGGATGGCCATGACACTCAAGATGACCCGGAGAGCACTGGCAACGCGCTGCTTGCAGCGTCTTTTTGGACTTGAGCAATCAAGAGATCCGGTGTCCACCGACAGACTGGGGAGAGACACGCGGCTAGAGACACTTGCCTCTTTCAGGGTGTTATGTAAGCACATGGCTGCCCCCGCATATTCCCTTTCTCCATCTGACGGTCTTGTCAGCCTGAGGGGACCCGAGGAGGAGTTTTGGACCTCGACTGCAAAGGAGGGAGTCAAAACCATCGTTACCTGCAACTCACTGGAACCGGCACAATCCAAGAGGTGCCCCCCACACCACCGACCGAGGTGCATAAACATGATGCACCCTGGGAGTTGGAGTCTGGTAATGGGTCCCGACATCCAACAGGTGAGCGAACTCTGCTTCGGGGAGGAGTCCAGTGACGTCAGCACCATACAAAGGCGGAGCAGTACTGATGGACTGAATATACGACTCGCGTGGGTGCAGGGCACTGAGGAAGGCACGACCACGCCGAAATGCATTTGCCGCCACTCACCGATGCAGTTTTGAAATAAAGCCCCTCCAACGAAATCCCCTTTGGCCTCCGCTCTTTACTTTCGGGGAAGAGGTTATGTCGATATTTTCTGCGCAATGCCATGAGCGCAGTACGGATGGCCCTGACACTCAAGATGACCCGGAGAGCACTGGCAACGCGCTGCTTGCAGCGTCTTTTTGGACTTGAGCAATCAAGAGATCCGGTGTCCACCGACAGACTGGGGAGAGACACGCGGCTAGAGACACTTGCCTCTTTCAGGGTGTTATGTAAGCACATGGCTGCCCCCGCATATTCCCTTTCTCCATCTGACGGTCGTGTCAGCCTGAGGGGACCCGAGGAGGAGTTTTGGACCTCGACTGCAAAGGAGGGAGTCAAAACCATCGTTACCTGCAACTCACTGGAACCGGCACAATCCAAGAGGTGCCCCCCACACCACCGACCGAGGTGCATAAACATGATGCACCCTGGGAGTTGGAGTCTGGTAATGGGTCCCGACATCCAACAGGTGAGCGAACTCTGCTTCGGGGAGGAGTCCAGTGACGTCAGCACCATACAAAGGCGGAGCAGTACTGATGGACTGAATATACGACTCGCGTGGGTGCAGGGCACTGAGGAAGGCACGACCACGCCGAAATGCATTTGCCGCCACTCACCGATGCAGTTTTGAAATAAAGCCCCTCCAACGAAATCCCCTTTGGCCTCCGCTCTTTACTTTCGGGGAAGAGGTTATGTCGATATATATATATATATATATATATATATCTATATGTATGAAATGTACACTCCTCTGCAAACAAGGATTGACAATGCAGTGTTTTGCCAAATATAAGCTTTTATTTGTCGGCTGATTGGACGCGTTTCACCTGTACTAGCCTGTCGTTAATCCTTGTTTGCAGAGGAGTGTACATTTCATAAATACGGACCGAGCTTGGGTGGTCTGGCATGACGACGCGCCCTCTGGTCAGGAGTTTGCGGTGGCTGCTACACAAGCAATGCGAAGAAATATATATATATGTATATATCAACAGAGACCAGTTGGAGGGTCTCTCACCTGCTAGGCGGACGCTCTCCGGCTGCTCCTGGGCTCCTGACGCTGTGGTCTCGCCGCTGCCGTACTCCACATAGCGGCTCGAGACTACAGCTCCCAGGGAGCTTTGAGGCCACTTCCACTTCCGGCCACAGCGCGCCCGGAGGCGCTATTTGAACAGGACGCTCCCTTGGTGGAGCGGGGGGAATAATCAACAGAGACCAGTTGGAGGGTCTCTCACCTGCTAGGCGGACGCTCTCCGGTTGCTCCTGGGCTCCTGATGCTGTGGTCTCGCCGCTGCCGTACTCCACATAGCGGCTCGAGACTACAGCTCCCAGGGAGCTTTGAGGCCACTTCCACTTCCGGCCACAGCGCGCCCGGAGGCGCTATTTGAACAGGACGCTCCCTCCGCGTCACGGGACGCGCGCGGGTGTGCGCCAGGCTAAGCCTGGGCAAAGGGCGGGCCCTCTTTGGCCCTCAGTGGCCGGAGGAGGACGGGACGGGCCACGGACCCTGGCTCCAACATAAGGACCCACTATATTCAAGTGAGACATTGGACTGTACAAATTATATTTCTAATTTGCTTTTGTGTTGTATTGTGGACAACTGTTACATTAGACTGAGGTAATACAGGTTTCCTATCGCCCACTGAGGGCTCGGGGCATACTGTAATATAATGCCCAAAACATTTTCGGATCCCTCAACAGCTGGCCTGCTTACCATGGATAACTTCCTGGTCAAAAAAGTCACTCAAATAAACAACGAACGTAGGGCCTCATTAGGCGGTAAAAGTCTTCCCCCCCTCATGGATAACGTCCTAATTGAAAGAACAGAAGGCTCAGAAGGCAATTCAGAAGATGCCCCACATAGTACAGGGGGACCTAGCTTAGTGGTACAGGCACAGGTTCATCTTGAGAAACCTGTGGTACTGGACAATACATCGGAGGAAGACTCAGTTGTGGAAGAGTCAGTAGAGGCTCCCACTGCTCAAAGACCGGTGAGGAAGTGCATAAAGACTCAAGGGAGGCGTGGGGGGAAACCTTCAAAAATTAAAACCCATGCCAATCCACACAATAATTGCAAAGCCACTACCGTTAACAGTGCAAGTAACCCTGTCATACAAGAAACTAATCTAGAGGGCATTAACGAGGGAAGCTTAAACGTATCTGCCTCCAACCTAGAAACACTGATAATCTCAATAGTGGGAAAGCTGGAGGCTAAAATCACTGATCTAATAAACCCAATAATGTCTAGATTGGATGTAGTAGCCTCTGAGGTAGAAAGGCTGGGTAGTTTGGTGGCGGCACATCTGGCCCCAGCCCCAGCAGTTACAGCCCTGAATATTATTCCTGATAGGGGCGGGAAGGAGAATGCAGCCAGGGGGCAGAGCGGGCAGCGGCCGAATCCTCAAGGTTTGACTGATGCTCTGGCTGTGAAACCTACAGCACCGGTAATCCAGCCAATTCAACAGGCACTTGCATCCTTGGGTACTCATGCAGCTGCCCCGCAGAGGGCTAAACTTAGGAACGTAAATCTCCCTCCTGACTGTGTGCCTTATGTGGTGGTGTTAACCAATGTTCCACGCTACGAAGAAGTACCAACCCAACCACATGGAGAATCTCATGACTCTCTAAAAAACAAAACGGTTGCGTGGTTAAACAAAAATTGTGGTTACCCAACTCATTACTATGACCAAATTATTTCCACTGAAAGGGTCAATTGGGTTGGCCCTTCGAGGAAGGCGACCACTGGGGACTGTGTGGTTGTTAATTTCCAGCATCCCCAACATGTCGCGACAGTCTTATTGCGTGCATCCTCACTGGTATACAATGCAAACAGTGTTTGTGTGCGCCCTCTGGGCTACTTCTATGTTCCTGATCAGAATTCCCCTAAGGACCCTCGTAGGTATAGGGTTACATCCTATGCGCAGACCCCAATTTCGGCAGTATCACATATGTATAATAATAATACCAATGGGCAGAATGGCTAGCAAACACCGGCAGTAAATTCCAATGCTGTTAATCAGAGTAGGAGAGGGTATAATGTTCCCACACATAATCGCTTTGAAATGTTTTCAGGGCTGGATGCCTGCGATTGACTGTGGGTCTCGGATGGTCAGAGTACCGTACAGTCTCCTGTAGGACAGCCGACAGAGGTGAACCCACCCACAACTCTTAAAAACAATGTTATATGCTGGAACGTGGCGGGCCTAGAAAACAAAATGCAAGATGAAAGCTGGTTATCATACATCAGGGGTTTTCAGATCATTTGCCTTCAAGAGACCTGGTCAGTTAAATGTGAAATGTACATTGAAGGTTACAAGGCATACTTTGTACCTGCCATATCAGTAAACCGGGGAAGGCCAAAGGGTGGCATGGTAATGTTTATCTCAGTAGCACTGACTTGCACAATCGATAGCAGGGTATCTACTAATCCAGGTATACAAGGTTTAGTTTTATCTGCTGGCAATTGTAAGGCTGGCCTGATCAATTTTTATAATCCTATTAACAATGGTACAGCTCAAGGAAACGTAGAAATGTTGAACGATTATATAGGCACCTCAATGAGGGACTGTTCACATAATTTGTTGATAATGGGCGATTTTAACATTCATCTCTGTGGTGACCCCCTAGGGAAAAACCTTCAGGAATTACACTGTCCTAGACTAAATGGTTTACACCTGGAACATTCCGTGGAGGGGGCCCGTTTTAATAATTTTCTTAATGACAATGGTCTTACTCTAGCAATGGCACTATGTGATCCCTCAAAACGCTTTGTCACCCCAACTTTCAAAGGGCACGGAAAGGGGACTATTATTGACTATATGTTGTTAACCCTGCCCATGCAGGTCTTATTGCGTTCATTTTCTATAGATAATAACGCACTTAGCGACCACAACCCACTCACCATACATCTAAGGGGGCCTTGGGTGGCTAGCGTAAGTCGCAACCTGGCCAAGGGTAGGGTAACAGCAATGGATGGCAGACGCCGCCTAAAATGGTCTATGTGTACCCCGACCTCATATATCAGAATATCCAAAATAACTGTAGTGACATAATTATTAGTTGCACCCAGGATGATTCTGATCCAACTCAGGTCCTGTCTGATTTTCAGAGCTTGACAGACAAAATAGCTATCCTAATGACAGAACCTTTAAAGAGTAGAGGGAGGGCTGGCCCGAGGTGGTTCAACAAGGAATGCTCTAAAGCAGCTCGTGACCTCAGAGCTGCCTTGTCGTCAAAACCAAGAAACAAGGAATTAGTACAGAGATCACGTAAAGAGTACAAATCAGTCATCGCCTCACGGAAGGAGGTATTGAAGAATGAGGCTTGGCTGAGATCCTGGAACCACAAACACTGAAAAATAGTGCCAGATTTTGGGCGGCGCTCAAGAAACCCTTCCTGGTGCAAGACTCGGGTGAGGGGTTAGAATGTGTTATAACAAAAGATGAATGGGTTGCACACTTTAAACAATTGTACGGGGGCAGTGAAGTCAACGCTGTACTTTCTGAATGCATCAAAGGGGGCCCATGCCTTAATGTCAGTATAGGAGAGGTTTTAGTGGGAATAGAGGGGCTCACAGCAGGCAAATCACCAGGCCCTGATGGGATACCCCCGGATCTCTTTAAATCTGATCCTAAATTTTGGGCCCGATTATCGTGGCAGTTATTAACGCAGCCGCGAGAGTCGGATGCCCGCTATCCTGGGGGCTCTCCACTATTGTGCCTATATTTAAAAAGGGGGACAGGGATAGCCCCCTTTGCTATAGGCCTGTCTCCCTAATTAACTCTATGGCGAAATTAGTGGGGAGAATTGTACTGCGGCGTCTCTCTGAGTGGACACGGGACAATAACATCATGTCCATTACTCAATATGGTTTTTGTAACGGCCGCTCGACCACAACACAATGCTTAAATCTCTTCCTAATACTTAGCAAATACACTATTGCACAAAAGGGTACAGTCCACCTGGCCTTCATGGACCTATCCTCAGCTTTCGACTGTGTGAACAGGGGAAAGCTGTGGGGGTCCATGAGGGACAAGGGAGTAGACAGCGGTATTATACATTTCTTGGTTGACCTCCACAGTAACACGAGTGCAAATATAAGGTATTGCCAAGACCTGTCAGTAACTGATGATTTTAGAACAGGGAAGGGGGTGCGGCAAGGCTGCATATTAGCTCCTTTCCTTTTTAACTTTTATATAAACGAGCTGGATGGCGTTTTACAGGAGGTGAAAGCAGATAGTCCAAGAGTGGGGAAAAGAAGTATCCCTGTCCTGTTATACGCAGATGATGCAGTGTTGTTGGCAAGAACTGAAAAAGGCCTTCAATTATTACTGAACGCATTCAAAAAGTTCATGGAAGATAGAGATCTGTTAGTGAATAATTCTAAATCTTACATTATGCAAGTTGGGAAACAGCCAAAGAGACAATATACTTTTAAACTAGATAAGGCAGTAATACCGTTTTCTAACACATTCTCCTATCTAGGAGTTCTCTTTGATTCTAAACTATCCTGGGGCCCACAACTTGCGAAGAAAAGATGTGATGTGACTAGGGTTAATGCCTCCATTTTCAACTTTGCTTCAAAACTTGGTAAAAAGCCCACGGCTGCTATGATAAAATTATATGACGCAAAATCTGTAGCAACCGCAGCCTATGGGAGTGAGCTCTGGGGTTACATGGCTAGTGATCAACTTCAGATCACAGAAAATTCTTTTTATAAACGGCTTCTGTGTGTCCCGGCCTCCACCTCCAACTTTGCAGTTCACGAGGAACTAGGAGTGGGGTATTTGAGCGATATCCTGTCCCTACGACCTCTGTTATGCTGGTTGAAAATGTGGTTATGTGAAGACATTCCATTAACACACTTAATTGTTAATGATTTTATGGCTCATGACAATGCGCTGGGCACTCCCTGGTTGAAGTATTTAAAAACGTGTTTTTCTGAGATGGGTCGTCCTGATTTGTTCGAACACCCGTCAGGAATTGGAAGGGAGGACATTGATCTAGTCAAGCAGGCCTTTCTGCTGCGTAAGAAGGCTGTGAGGGAGGGTGCTGAGTTACAAAAAGTAAGTGTAAGGAAATTTATTATGGTTAAAACCTGTCTGAAAACAGAGCCTTACCTTCTCGGCACTCTTAGCACTCACGACAAGTTCTTATTAACAAGATTTAGACTTAACCTGTTTCAACATCTGCTTATCAGGCCTAAAAAGGAGAGTTTCTGTAAAAATCCAATATCCTGTGGCTGCGACGGAAAGTCTCTACAGGATATGTTGCATTTTATGTTTTTATGCAGATTTTATCAATTCCCACGTAAACGCTTTTTAATTGCTCTTTTTAAAAAAATGAATTTTAATCAGATACGACCAGCTTTTTTATATTTACAATTGCTGCATAGTGATAGTGTTTTGCAAGTTCTTGAATTTTTAAAACTGTCTCCTAAACTGCGAATATGCTTGGACCAATGAATGAATTGACGGATTTAATGTACTCAGTCCTTTATTACCTGCAATTTAATTTTATTGAATGTCATTGTATGTTTGTACTATATGTTCTATGCACTTTTATGGTTGAAACATACCGAATAAAGTACCATTGATTTGATTTGATTTAAATATGTATACATATACATTAATCCCTTTACTGCTTGGCCTTTTCCTCCCCTATGCTAAGCCTTTTTTGGGCTATTTGGGGTCGTTTACGCTTAGGTCCCTGTAACTTTTTGACCACATAAGGTACACAAGCCAAATTTGCGTCCTTTTCTTCCAACAACATGTCAATTCTAAAGGTACCCGTGGTTTGTGGATTCCTTAGGTGGAGACCCTCAAATTAGCCAAATACAGCTACATTTGTTTTTTGGGGGGAAAAAATAGGAAAAAAGGGCTACAGACGAAAGCGTCTGTTTGTTCCCCTGCAAATGGTATTAAAAAAGGGGCATGGTGCTGAAATCACCATCTTCCCAGCTTTCAGGCACAAGCAGACTTTTGTCAGAAAGCCAACATTTTTTACACAGTTTTGTCATTTTTCTGGGACATAGACTATTTTTGCTATTTTTGTGCTTTCAACCTCCTTCCAGTTAATGGTAGAAATGGGTATGAAAGCAATAATGGATCCTGGAAAGCTATACATTTTAGAAAAGTAGACAACAATCTGAATTCAGCAAGGGATCATGTGTGTAGATTATTTGAGGTTTCTTTATAGAAACTAACAGTTGAATATAGGAAAAATTGGAAGTTAGTTGAAAAAAAACAGGCATTTGTGTCAACATTTTCACCTGTAACTTCTAATTATGACAGCTGTTTGAAAACAATATACTGTTACACCCGCTGGGCCTTTCTGGTTGTGGGGATATATGGGACTTGTAGGTTCACCAAGAACCCAACGAACCCAGAGCCAATAACTGAGCAGCGTCTTGCAATAGTTTTTTATTATGTACCGGGTATATGGCAATTAATTTGGGAAAATATATACATTGAAAAATCAGTATGAGAAACACCTAGGAATTTCTGAAATTGGAACAAAATGTAGAGTTTAGAAACAGTAGATATTTGCACATTTTCGAAATTGTGAGTACCTATACTAGCATGAGAATTATAGCTAATTTTTCAAAATGACTTATTTTTAACACATTGTCTTTCAAATTTCAAGGCAGAAATGCATCAAAAGTCAATAGGTAATAACAGCTGCTCTACAATTCTGTGTTACCCTAAGTCTCCTGAGAAAAATGATACCTCCCTTGTGTGGGTAGGCCTAGTGCCCACGACACAAAACAGCTCAAAACGCAACGTGTATACACTTTATTTTTACGCTTTATTTTTACAGTGAAAACTGACCCTTTTTTTGCAAAGTGCCTAGCTGTAGATTTTGAACCCTAGCTCTGCCGGCACCTAGGGAAACCTAGCAAACCTATATCTATTGTAAACTAGACACCCAGGGAAATCCAGGATGGAGTAACTTGATTGGCTCCCACCAGGTTCCCTTGCAATCTTGAAACTTTGTAAAAAGCAAATTTTCCTCACATTTCTCTGGTGGAAAGTTCTGGAATCCGTGTGGACCCACAAAATTCCTTCCACCCTGCGTTCCCTAAATTCTTCCAAGAAAAATGGTACCTCACTTGTGTGGGTAGGCCTAGTGCTCGCGGCACGAAATGGCCCAAAACGCAATGTGGACACTCCACATTTTCCCAGTGAAAATTGACCCTTTTTTGGCAAAGAGCTTAGCTGCAGATTTTGACCCTAGCTCTGCCGGCACCTAGGGAAACCTAGCAAACCTATACATTTTTTAAAAGTAGACACCCAGGGGAATCCAGCATGTGGTGACTTGACTGGCTCTCACCTGGTTCTGTTACCTCAAATCCCTTGCAAACCTCAAAATTTGTTTAAAAAAAACCACATTTTCCTCACATTTCTGTGGTAGAACGTTCTGGAATCTGCGTGGATCCATAAAATTCCACCCACCCCGCATTCCCCAAAGTCCTTTGAGAAAAATGGTACCTCACTTGTGTGGGTGGATCCGCTCACCCGCATTCCCCAAAGTCTTACGAGAAAAATGATACCTCACTTGTGTGGGTAGGCCTAGAGCCCGCAACAGGAAACGGCCCAACGCAACATGGACACAGCACATTTTCCAATGAAAGCTGACACTATTTTGCAAAGATTTTGCTAGCTGTAGATTTTTAACTCTAGCTCTGCCAGCACCTACGGAAACCTAGCAAACCTATACATTTTTGAAAAAATTGAAACCCAAGCGAATTTGGGATGGGGTGACTTGTATGGCTCTCACAGGGTCTGTTACCCAGAATCCCTTGCAAACCTCAAAATTTGCACACAAAAAAAACACATTTTCCTCACATTTCTGTGATGGAAAGTTCTGGAATGTGTGTGGGTGGGTCAAGTACCAGCGACAGACAAGGGCTCAAAACCTATTGAGGCAACATCAAAATTACCTATCACAAAAGCACCCCGGTTTAACAAGGGAGGTACCATGAGTTTTTGGCCCCGGGCTCGGCGGCCATTTAGAGAAACCTAGCAAAACCACACATTTCTGAAACCTAGACACCAAGGGGAGTCTAGCAAGGTACGGCTTGCGTGGGTCTCCCAACATTTCCCTACCCAGAATCAGTTGCAAACCTCAAATTTAGCTGAAAAAAATCATTTTTTCTCAGATTTCTGTGTGGGAAAGTTCTGGAATCTGCGTGGATCCACAAATTTCCTTCTACACAGTATTTACCAAGGTCTCTTGATAAAAATGGTACCTCACTTGTGTGGGTTGGTCTAGTACCCGCAACAGGCAAGGGCCTAAAATGATTGATGAGACATCAAAATGACCTATCACAAAACAACCTGGTTTTGAAAGGGGTGTCACCTGGGTTTTTGGCCCCGGGCTCGGCGGCCATCTAGGGAAACCTATCAAATGCACACATTTCTGAAAACTAGACACCAGGGGGAGTCCAATGAGCTATGGCTTGCGTGGATCCCCCAACGTTTCCCTACCCAGAACCTCATGCAGAAAGACTGTGGCATCTTTTTGAGGTGGATGGGGGCATTGGCATGTCCATTCTTGGCAGACCCCACCCCGAACTTTGGAAAAAAAGAAAATCCCTAGTGGCTAGTGGGCTTTTTACCCCCGGGGGTGCAGATAAGGTGCTATTGCCCATCTGCCTCCCAGGGGGGTGCAGAAAGACCGTAGCATTTTGTATTTGGATTGGGGTATTGACATGCCCATTCCGGGCATCCTCCACCCCAACCTATATATATAAAAAATCCCTGGTGCTTAGTGGGTTTTCTGCCCCCCTCCCCCCCGGGAGCAGATCGAGGTCTATTGGCCCATCTACCGCCTGGGGAGGATAAAGTCTTTTGTTTTCTTTGGGTGATAGGGTGGGGGCATTTGCATGCCCATTCGGGCAGCCCACATCCCGGGCCTAGAAAAAAAAGAATCCCTGGCATCTAGGGTGTTTTCTGTTCCCCCGGGGGGCAGATTGGGGGACATAGGGCAGAAAGACTGTGATTTTGTGGCCGGAGTGGATGCATTGGCATGCCCATATTAGGCAACCCCATCCCTAGTTAAAATGTAAACAAAAATCCCTGGTATATAGGTGGCTTTCTACCCTCCCAAGAGGGCAGATTGGGGGCTACTGCCCCATCTGCCCCCCCAGGGGGTGCAGAAAGACTAAATTTGCACAAATTCATATGGGGAGCAAAGGCCCTTGCCCAAGGGGCCGCTTCCCCCTCCCTGGTGCCTAGTGGGTGGCTGCCTGCTTGGGGATCGCCCTCCTGGATCAATCCCCAAGCAGTAGGGAGGTACAAGAGGTGCAGAAAGAAGAAAGTATACAGAAGGAGGCAACAGAGGTGCAGACAGAAGCAAGGGAAGTGCAGTAAGAGGCAAGTGAGGTGCAGAAAGAAGCAAGAGCAGTGCAGAATGAACCAAGAGAGGTGCTAAAAAAGGCAAGAGGGGAGCAGAAAGAGGTAGGCGAGGTACACAAAAAGGCAAGAGAGGTACAGAAAGAGGCAGGGGGTGCAGAAGAGGCAAGAGAATTGATGAAAGAAGCAACAGAGGTGTAGAAATAAGCACGAGAAGTGCAGAAAGAGGCAAGTGAGGTACAGAAAGAAGCAACAGTAGTGCAGAAAGAACCAACACAGGTGCAAAAAGATGCAAGAGGGGTGCAGAAAAAGGGAAGAGAGGTGCACAAAGGGACAGGAGGGGTGCAGAAAGAAGGAAGAAAAGTACAGAAAGAAGAAACAGATGTGCTGAAAGAGTAAGAGATGTGCAGAAAGAGGCAAGTGAGGTACAGAAGGAGGCAAGAGAACTGTAAAAAGAGGCAAGAGAGTTGCAGAAACAGGCAAAGGGGTGCAGAAAGAGGGAACAGGTGTGCAGAAAGAGGCAAGAGCGGTGCAGAAAGAAGCAAGAGAGATGCAGAAAGAAACAAAAGAAGTGCAGAAAAGGAACAGAGGTGTAGGAAGAGGCAAAAAAAATCCCGAAAGAGGGAAGCGGGGTGCAGACAGAGGCAAGAGGTATGCCGAAAGAATCAAGAAAGTTGCAGAAAGAAACAAAAGAAGTACAGAAAGAAGCAACAGAGGTACAGAAAGAGGTAAGAGGTGTACGGAAAGAGAGAAGAGGGGTGGAGAAAGAAGCACGAGGGGTGCAGAAAGAATCAAGAAAGGTACATAAAGCAACAAAAGAAGTGCAGAAAGAAGGAACAGAGGTGCCGAAATAGGCAAGAGGAGTGCAGAAAGAGAAGAGGGGTGCAGAAAGAGGCAAAAGGGATGCAGAAAGAAGAAAGAGAGGTACAGAAAGACGCAAGATAAATGCAGAAAGAAGCAACAGATGCAGAAAGAGGGAAGAGGGGTGGAGAAAGAGACAAGAGAAGTACAGAAAAAAGCAACAGACATGCAGAAAGGAAAAGAGGGGTGGAGAAAGAGACAAGAGAAGTACAGAAAGAAGCAACAGACATGCAGAAAGGGAAAGGGGGTGCAGAAAGAAGCAAGAGAGGTACAGAAAGGGACAAGAGGGGTGCACAAAGAAGCAAGTGTGGTGCAAAAAGAAGCAACAGACATGCAGAAAGAGGCAAAAAAGTTGCTTAAGGTAGAAGAGACATGCATAAAGCGGCAAGAGAAGTGCAGAAAAAGAAAGAAAGGTGCAGAAAGATGCAACGGAAATGCAGAAAGGGGCAAGAGAGGTGCAGAAAGAAGTAAGAGTGGCTTGCACACCATTAGTACGAATTTAACACTCACATTTAGCAATAAGTAGCAGGTGACCATTCTAGGTTTACAAAGGACCTTCCACCATCCTGTTACACTTGCCACTGCATTTTTGGTAACGTTTGATTTGTTTGAGCTAGAAACAGGCTTTTTTGTTCAAATCTGCAGATTAGGCAGCAGATGATGAATTATGTGGCTAATGCGGAAAATGTATAATTGTGCCAAAGTTGGTGCACCCAAACAGTCGCATAATTCTAGTGGCCCTGCTCATACCTCTGACAAGGTCTAGAAGTGCTCTTCAGTGATTCCTTATTTTTTTTGTCTCGCGGATGAGGTTCACTTTAGTCCTGAGGTCCTCAGGACACAAGAAGACCTCATTATCCCACCAGCAGTGTGCCAAGAGGCTACTTTGCAGAGAGGTATAAAAAGGGGCATAGCCTCAGACCACCTCTCAACAATCCCACTGTGTGTGGCTTACTGGAGGTACCTGGTGGGCTAGTTGGCCCCCAGGGACCCTCAGGATTGATGGGGACTTAATCCCCCAACTTAGATCGCGCCAGGAGGTGTGTTTATACAGTGGTGGAGGGAGAAGGCGGGGCCTCCCGCAAGACAACGGCTTTTTTAAGATTTGCTTTTTGTAAGGGGGCTGTGTGGCCCCCCTTCCCCTTATTATTTTTGGGCCCTGGGAGCCCCGTCCACCAGAGCCTGAGCATTTTTCCCCTTTTTTTAAAAAAATGGGAAGAGAGCCGCGGGCCCTCCCCCCATGGCCGATTTTATCCCCAAGGACCCCATCCCCTGGGGCATTGCCACACATTTACGTTTGTTAAAAAAAATATTTTTAAGGAGGGGCGCCTTGTGGCCCCCGATCCTGAGGCCAGTTTAGGCCCCGGAGACCAAAACATGGGGCCCAGCCTTATTTTTTATTTATTTTTTAAATACAAAAGGGAGGGGGCCGTGTGGCCCCCCTTCCATGGCCCCAGGGATTCTTCTATCCCCTGGGGCATGGCCTCTTTGATGGGGATCATGGGGGAGCCCCAATGCCCCCATGGTCCCTGCGAGCTTCCCACCTCCTGTGGGAGCGGCATTGCTTTTGGACAGGGGAGCTGCTGACATGCAGCTTCCCTTGTTTTAAAGCAATTTCGCTTTGATTCTTGGAAGCAAGAGCAGGTTTCCTGCTCTTGCTTCCAAGAAGCAATGTGTTAGAACTGGGATATTCCGGTTGGCTAAGGCTTACGCCAAAACCAGGCAGAAACCACCATTCTAGTCAGGGCAAGGGAGTCACACGCCAAGATAACCCCTGCTCACCCCCTTGGTAGCTTGGCACGAGCAGACAGGCTTATCCCGGAGGCAATGTGTAAAGCATTTGCGCACGCACACAACAGCAACAACATCCTAGGCACACCACAAAAGGAACTCCACACAAGGTTATATAAAAATAACTTTTGTATTGTCAAAACACATCAGATAGTAATCACACAATATACATTGTGCCAACTGGCACGGGCAATATTCACAAGGGATTATTTACAGGACAGGGCCACATGGGCCACTGTCAGAATCGGCACTTAGCAGAAATACTGTTAGAAATAGCACTTTGTAGATCATAGAATAATAATCACTTTAGCACACCTGTACTAGAAAGAACAACCACCTAAAAATCACAATACCTGTAGGGTTATAAGCATGAACATATTACACATGATGCATCACAACATTCAGAGGTGTAGGGGAGGAAAACACATGATGCATAAATATACATTCAGCGGTGTAAGAACAAGGCACTTGATGCATCAAAACACATTCAGAGGTGCAGGAAAACACGATTGTGCAAAAATCACATTGCGCAGAAATCACATACCAGCCCCCCTGGCCAACTGGCCATCTCAAGAGGGGGCTCAAATGCCCTGTGTCCAGAATGTCAGGGCGCACTGCCATCGCAGCGCCAGTCAGGGGTGCGCCACCGGCTCAAACCTAAACGTTGCAGCTGGCACTAAGTGCTGCGCAGCTGTAGAAGGCCTGGCACCACTGTGCCATCTCTGTCCCACACAAGGACTCTCAAATTGCGCCTAAACGGTGCAGCTGCCCACTAATTGCTGGGCAGCTGGGAATCAGCCAAAACTGCGACAGGGCTCTCACTAGCCCTTAGGAGCAAAGTTGCGCCACACTGAGCCACCTGTCTCTGGAACCACCACTGTACCAACGATGGAGCCCTCTAGCTCCTGACCTCAACTATGCCCCTCTAATAAAGCATGGGCTCCTCTGGGCCTGGGCAAAGACAAGCCGCCAAAGGTTGGGAGCCATCTGGCTCTTAACATAAATGTCCCCCACGTTGGAGCCACACAGGCTCTGACACGAAGCATGCCCTTGAGCCTCTCAGGCTCCTAAAACAATTATGGCTCCGTCGTTGGAGTCCCCCCTCTGGGGACATGTGATCAAACGAAATGCCCCCTGAGCCTCTCTGGGCTCGTCAACAAAGATGCCGGGTCTGAGCCTCGTAGGCTCTGGAGAACAAATGCCCCCTCTCTACCTCGGAGCGGCCTGCTGTCAACCGGGGCCGCTCTGAGTACAACAAAACTGCCCCAGCACTCACCGGGATCTCGCTGGTCCTGCGGGGGCGGGAAGCACGGCCGGTCTCCTTCCAGCAGCGCGGGGCTCCTCTTCAGCACCGGAGCCCCGCCTGCTCTTCCAGTAGGCTGCAGGCGGGCGGGAAGGCAGGCATCTCTGGTCTCCCTCTCCCTACGGGAGACCGGCAACCATGGCACGGCTTCCCCCAGGCAGGGGGAAGCGGTAGTCACTCCATTCCGGCCCCGCCCACAGTCAGGCGGGCGCGGGCCGGACTTCCGGTTTTGCCGCGGCTGCGGCCGCACTCTCTTCACGGGCCTGCACCGAGGGGTGGGCACCCTCGGTCCACGAAACTAAAGCAGAAACGAGGTGGGCACCCGTCAAGGAAGCGGAACAAAAGCGCCCACAAGCGCCTGGGGGAAAGGCAAAGTGCATCCGAGGGCTACAAGCAAAATACAGCGCTCTCAAGCGCCATAAGTGAGAAGAAGTGCTCTCAGCACTAGGGACAAGACAAAGCGCCTCCCGGGCACTAGGGCACAGGCAGCACCAAAGGCCCCAGCAAATGACCCCCACATGGGGAAGCCTGGTCAGGCCACGCCCCCTCCACAACAGGCCACGCCCCCGCCTATTTAGCACGCCAAAACCCGAGCGCTGATAGACAGAGAGAACTCCTGAGGTGGAAAGCCGGGAGCAACGAGCACCATTTTAAAAATTGTATTTCTTGTGTGTTTTTAACTTGATTTCACCTACCATCACCCTCGCTAGCACTTCCCCTGCACAGCCAACTTGAAGGCTGTCGCGGGCCGCCATATCTTGTGACATCATCGTGGGGAAGCTGGTCAGGCCACACCCCCTCCACAACAGGCCCCGCCCCCGCCTATTTAGCGCGCCAAAACCCGAGCGCTGATAGACAGAGAGAACTCCTGAGGCGGAAAGCCGGGAGCAACGAGCACCATTTTAAAAATTGTATTTCTTGTGTGTTTTTAACTTGATTTCACCTACCATCACCCTCGCTAGCACTTTCCCTGCACAGCCGACTTGAAGGCTGTCGCGGGCCGCCATATCTTGTGACATCATCGTGGGGAAGCCTGGTCAGGCCACGCCCCCTCCACAACAGGCCACGCCCCCGCCTATTTAGCGTGCCAAAACCCGAGCGCTGATAGACAGAGAGAACTCCTGAGGCGGAAAGCCGGGAGCAACGAGCACCATTTTAAAAATTGTATTTCTTGTGTGTTTTTAACTTGATTTCACCTACCATCACCCTCGCTAGCACTTCCCCTGCACAGCAGACTTGAAGGCTGTCGCGGGCCGCCATATCTTGTGACATCATCGTGGGGAAGCCTGGTCAGGCCACGCCCCCTCCACAACAGGACACGCCCCTTCCTGTTTTTTCCCACCTAATCCATGTGTCTTCCACGTCCTTTCCTGCTCTAGATTCCACCTCCCTGTTGGAACTAGCCACTCGTGTGAAATCTGGCTCTCCGAATGACTGCTGTCCACCTTCTGTCCTGCGAAGCATCTTCCTCAATTTACCAGATAGGGTTCTACATCTAATCAACAGATCTCTCTGCAGCGGCATCTGTCCCACCTCCTTCAAGGATGCCATCCTGGTACCCCTTTTTAAAAAACCGGGTACTGACATGTCGGAGCCGTCGAACTACCGCCCCATCTCCCTCCTCCCTTACTTCTCCAAACTTATGGAGGCCCATGTTACCCGCTGCCTGTCCAGCTTCATAGAATCTTCCTGTTATCTCGAGCCGACTCAGGCCGGCTTCAGACCTGCCCACTCTACTGAAGCCGTCATCTTGGCAGTTCTTAAAACACTCAGGAGTAACGCGGACGCAGGAACCCCTCAAGCCCTCGTCCTACTGGATTTGTCCGCCGCGTTCGACACGGTGGATCATAACATCCTTCTCCACTGTGTCGAGCAGGTGGGCATCCAGGGCGTTGCTCTTGAGTGGGTCAAATCCTTCCTCACGGGAAGAACACAGGCGGTCCGCCTAGGTCCCTACACCGCCAAACAAACCCCCACGTCCTGTGGTGTCCCTCAGGGCTCTTCCCTTTCCCCGCTCCTTTTTAATCTCTATCTCCGGCCACTTATTCAGTCACTTTCAAAATGGGATATCGTCACCTACAACTATGCTGACGACCTACAAATCATCTTCTCTCTCAACTCCCCACATGCCATCAAAACCTTCCATGGAGCCATGATTCACATCCAACTCTGGATGAACCAGAACCAATTGAAGTTGAACCCCGGTAAAACTGAGCTCCTCCTCCCAGGGCTCAGCCACGCCTACTGGGGCCCACAGTTCTGGCCGCCAGAGTTTGGATTTCCCCCTACCCCAGTAAAAACAGTAAAGAGTCTGGGTGGCATCATTGACACCGAGCTCTCCCTCAAGGCTCAAGTTGGAGCGGTGGTTTCCTCCTGTATGTATCAACTTCGGAGGATTCGCAAAGTTCGTTACCTTCTTCCCCCGGCGGCACTCACCCAAACTGTTATTTCACTGGTACTTTCCCGTCTGGATTTCTCTAATGCCATCTACCACGGTTTACCGCAATTTCTGATACAACGCCTTCAAGTTGTCCAGAATCAAGCGGCCCGCTTGATTCATGGAACTCCCAGATGGCAATCAGCCAAGCCTTTGCTCATGAGCCTTCATTGGCTCCCAGTCGATCGAAGGGTCGCCTTTAAGGTGGCTTGCCTCACTTTTAAAGCACTTCACTGTCCTGGTCCCGCTTTCTTAAAATCCCTCATTCACCCTCACTGCCCCACACGCAATCTTCGATCAGCCCACCGCGATCTGCTGATCATCCCCAAGAGCAAAACTGAGAGATTCGGCGGCCGCCGTTTCTCCCATCTGGCTCCTGTGCTTTGGAACCTCCTCCCTCTCTCTATCAAATCCTCCCCCTCCCTCTCGAACTTTAGAAAAATGTTAAAAACCCATCTCTTCCCCATCTCTGGCTAGATCTTGTCATCGCTGCTTCCCCCCCATCTGTTCTGTCTATCAGCGCCAGGAAGCTTCGGTGTCAGTGCGCTTTATAAAATACACTTAACATTACATAACATAACACAACAAGGAGGGTACCAGGAACACAGTCTCCATAGGTGAAGAGGGCAGGAGGAACCCATAAAGTCCTGGGCACCAAAAGATGGAGCAAACAGCTCCCAAGAAAAAGGAAAGTCCTCCAGCCTCCAAGTCCATCAGGTATCCAGGGGCTGATCAGGGCCCAGGGAGGCAAGCCTTACCCTGGGTCCAAGCAGCAGCACGCCCCTGGCAGGATTCAAGTTGCAAAACAAGAACATTTTAGAAGGATTTTGAAGTCGCCTATGTCAAAACCACCAGCTTTTGCTAGGAGGGTTACCTGGGTTTTTGGCCCCCGTGCTACACGGCCATCTAGGGAAACCTACCAAACCCACACATTTCTGCAAAGTAGACACCCGGGGGCTTCCAAGGAGGTATGGCTTGCGTGGATCCTCCAACGCTCCTTTACCCAAAATCCCTTGCAAACCTCAACTTCAGCTGAAAAAATCTGTTTTTTCACACATTTTTGTGTGGGAAAGTGTGGCATCACCAGGCTCACACAAATGTCCTACCACCCAGTTTTCCCCCAGGCCTCCCGATAAAAATGGTGCCTCACTTGTGTGGAAGGCGCAAGTACCTGCAAGAGGCAAGGGCCCCAAACGTAGTGAGACAACATCAAAAATGCCTATCTCAAAACCACCTGCTTTTGCAAAGGGGGTCACTGGGGTTTTTGGGCCCGTGCCCTGCGGCCATCTAGGGAAACCTACCAAGCCCACACATTTTTGAAAACTAGACACCCGGGGGCTTCCAAGAAGATATGGCTTGCGTGGATCCCCCAACGTTCCCTTACCCAGAATCCCTTGCAAAACCCAATTTTAGCTGAAAAAAACAGTTTTTTTCATACATTTGTGTGTGGGAAAGAGTGGCATCTTCGGGCTCACACACATTTCCTACCACCCAGCGTTCCCCCAGGTCTCATGATAAAAATGGTGCCTCGCTTGTGTCGGAGGCCCAAGTACCCGTGACATGCAAGGGCACAAAACGTGTTGAGGCAACATCAACATTGCCTATCCAAAAATGTTTTTGATGCTTTGAAGCTCAGGAAGGCTGAGCACAACTTTCTAGGATTACCTGGTCAGAAGGCCCTGTTGACCCCGTGTCTGGAAGTAATACACAAAACACCACAGGAGAGGCATTCACAGTCATGTGATCCTTGACCTTGACAGAAAAATGCACACTGTCTAAAATTGGCTTTTTTCGGAAAACAACTTAAAATCCGGCTTTACCATTAAAGAGTATTTCAAATTACAATTTATTTGAGTAGGACAGTGTTTCTTTCTCAGGTCTAAAATGCAAGTTATGGTGTAATAAGTTAACCCAGTGTTAGTCTATGGGAGAGTTAGCTTTACAACATTGAAAACTGCCTCTAGGATTTTTCTTTGTCCAGTCATGTAAAACTGAAATAAACATGGCCTACTTTTTAAATACAATTCACACTGCCCTATGAGCCTTTCGGGTCGGACTTAGGGGTGACTTATAAGTATTAAGCAAGAAGGTTTAGCCTTGGCAAAAGGTTTGTTTTCCCTGGGGGTAAATAGCAGTTTAAAACGGCACTACAGATTTCAGTGGGGGGCCTGAGATATGTTTTTTGCAGCGCTTCTTCAGTGGGGGGGGGGGCACAAAAACTGCTACAGCCCACTAGTAGCATATAATATCCAAGCCCTGTGTACATTTAGTCCAATAAACTTGGGTCCTACATGTAAAGTAAATGTAATCAATCAGGCTTAGGCCAATTTTACCCTGTTTTAATGTGAGAGCAAAATCACTTTACCACTGATTAGCAGGAGCAAAGAGCGCAGAGTCCTAAAAGCTAACAAAAAACGGGTTCAGCACATGAAGTACAAAATCTGGGGTGACCTTGCATACAAGGCCAAGTTGAACACCACCTCATTCTGTTCCTGGTCATAATATCTAGAACAAATATTAGCGTCTCACTGAATATTCATATTTTGGCAGGTTGTAAGGCTGAACAACAGATATGAAACCATCACCACTGACATTGATTAGTTGCAAAAATACATCAAAAGCATCTATTCTTTTTTCTCTTTGATAGGTATACAAGCCCAGCCTTAATGTAAACATTTATTAGATATCTCTAGATGGTAAATAGTATTTTAACAGAACACAAGTAATCCTTCTTCCACTTCACCACAGCCTGTAGGTTTTCCTCTTGTTCTGTACCACTACCCAGGTTCATAACAAGTATGTACAACTTGGGAGTCCTCAAGGACAAGACTCACATGAACAGAAGGAGGAGCAGAGTTTATTAAGAACAATTCCAGCCCAACTGAGCAGCAAAAACCAAAACTCATCAGAAAACCTAAATGTGTGCAATAGCAAAGTAAAAATAGATGCCTATAGAATTTTGTGGCCAATAAATCACAAAAAATATGTTTTCATTTAAAAAATAAATAAAAACAACTCTAAATCACTAAGGGAATGTTTGATGATAAAAGAATTTCCCAAATTAGGTAAGGCATACCATTTACAGCCTTCAGCCCCTAACACTTAAAACACTTCACGGTCAATTAACGCATGTTTAGATGTTTAATAAATACAAAAGAATTTATATAATCAATCACAAAAGAAAATTAAACATGGAAACATAAATCATAATCTTTTTACGAAGTGAGAAATCATCTAAACTGGCACATGGTGCACAAATAACTTTGGGTACTTAATTGAAAGCTGAGAAAGAAGAAGATTGGAGAGATGTACACATTTGTCATAGAAACTATTATTGATAACAATAAAACTATGTACTCAAGGGGTGTCTGTGTGAGTGTTTGTACCTTGATATTCACATTGTTTACTGCAAAATAGGTCCAGTTATTTTGCAACACTTCTAATTAAACTACCGGTAAAGTCATGTGTTTCACATTGAGATGAATTGAGTGCATTGTTACTTGTGAATAGTGAACCTGCATATTTTTCTTACAGATGGGCAATAAATTCACGAAACACTCAATAGCGTACTTCATATCTAAAACATTTCCATCTTTATAAAAGCAGGGTTTCTTTAATCCTGTAACCCACACCCTGAATCCTCTCCCCGGTAACCTTAAAAAGATCCCCTAAATACTTAAGCCATACTTCTGTCCCTATACCTTATTTTTCAATTTGTTTAACTCTATTCCCTTAACCCACTAACTCTACACCCAGAATTGTCAATACCTATACCATACATCAAACAATATCAAACTGTATCGTCTGTAACTGTCATCACTCTAACTCCTAACCCTTTAACTCCTTAACATTATACCCAAAGCCCTTAAAACTTAAACCTGTACCTTAGCACCTTAACTGTTATACCCTTACCCTAAAACCACAAATTTCAAACCCCATACCCTCACATCTCTTCCCCTTTCGCATAATCCCTCATCCCTGAACTTTAACATAAAGTCTCATCTTTTGTCCCCAGTGTGTGTGTGTGTAAGTGCGCATGGATTCTGAAAATACATAGGCCTTCAGAAGTAGAACAGTGTCTAAATTCTATTTTAGTTAAATATGAACATAATGATTTAGAGTCAAAATGTAACAGAAGTCCCAGCCATCATATTCCAAGTGTATTGTAGTCTAAGGCACATGTAATATGGCGGAAGAAGTATCTGTCCCATTTGCCTGAGTATATAATCCACGTACTCTTAATAGGACCATCAGTCAAGCAATCTAATACACAAATGAACTTACCAGTAGTAGTAGTATTCAAGCACACTAATAAATGTCAGTGTTGAAAGAAATTGCAGTTCTCACAAGCTAACACAGCTCCAACCGCCTCTTTCCAAGTTTCCAAGGAAATTGACCACTGTGCCTGAGATCTAGAACTCTCATCCCCAGTGTCCTAGGCAACAGCAATAGAGCCATCATGACACTGTCAACAACCATCTGCTTGTTATGTTTCCATTTCTGCTACCTGGCAATGTCTGATGATGTCACAGACACAGAATCTGTATGGGGTGGAAGACTATGTTGAGAATCCTGGTGTGTGGGAAATTCCAACAAACAAAAGAAGCAGGATTAGCCTTAAATAAAATGCAGAAGAGGTCATAGTTCCTCAATAAGGGATTGCCAAGAAGCTTTCCAATACAGATAAAGATTTGTTCCAGTTACAAAGTGTCACAGAAAGCATATCTGGACATTCTCTATGTCATGGAAACCAAGCTATATCTGTCTGATGAGCCTTAACTAGGGCAAAACAAGTCCTCGTTTGCATGTGTTTCGGTTCAGGGAGAACCTTTCCTGTTCCCATTGGAACAGAGTCAAGACTGATTTGCACACGGCGGAGTCTAACCTGAGCAAGCATGATATTGAAAATATTTATGGATTGGGATACGGACCGAGTAATTACCAGTGGATGAGATTATTTCAAGCATTCCATCCATCACTTTTCTATACACTCTAATGAAAAAGCAGACATTGCTTTTTTACCATTTACATCATGGGAAAGGTATCCTAATTTCAAGATATATTTTTGGGCAATTCTTGAGGCTAACGTGCATTAGTTTCCAATGTTATCCAACACCTAAAAACCAGTGGCTATCAATTTGTACACTTTTTTGTGTTGTTATCATTTTGGTCCACTCTTTTTTGGTGCGCACATGGACTGTTTCTTTTGTCATGAATTACTTTCAATACCGACATTGCATGAGATGTATTACAGAGTGGTGGTAGACACCCTGTAGTTATAGTTAGGATCCCCAGAGTTAGGAACTTCATAGATATTTGAGCATTAATAAATGTATGCCTTTTAGATGATTCTCCACGAACCTTTGCAGACCTATTGCTTTTTCTACATTGGCAGAAGATGCACAGTTTCATGTTGTTTGGTCAAGGGAGTGCAAAGAAATCAGAGGGTCCAAAAACACGTTTCTTACTGAAACATTCCTTTTCAATACACTTTTTACTTGTTTGTAGGTAAGTAGTGAATACATTTTAAAACTTATAAAGCATTTAAACTTAGTGATATATAAGGCAGTGAAACACAGCTAAATTTCACAGTAATTTTGCTGTACTTGTTAATGACAAAGCAGTATATGATTGCATGATGGCTTCCTTTATCAATGTAAGAGGCAGCCATGTTGTTTTACCCACACTTTGGCTGAGTTCTGGGTAATCTACTACCAGTTTAAAAAAGTGGTACTAGGTATGGCAAATTATCTATACGTTTCTGGATATTTTTTAAAAAAATCACAGAGTACTAAGGTACCATCTTGGAAATACAGTGGAACTTGAAAGAAATTACAAACAAATACATATGTAAAAAATTGAAAAATACACTGTACTACACTACATTTTACAAACAGTGTTCCTAACTGGTTGTGCAATTAATATTGGGAGCCTTTGATCACTGAGCCCAGAAACAAAGCCTTTCCTGGGCAGAGGTGGTCACACCTCCCCCAGGTCAAGAAGAGCCATTCATGGCAGGAGAGCTTTACATGCCTAGTCGCATTTGTAACTTGACCCCCAGCCTATTCTGCTATCAGAAGCAGGCCCCCTTTTCAATCTCACCTCCTTTTCGGCAGTAAGACAGGTGGGAAAAATTAGAACAGTTCAGAAGGTGTGCCCACCTATGTCAACTCCACCCCTCAGTTGGAGGAGTTGAAGTGAAGTCCAAGCCTCAGTTCCTGTCATCTTGTAGATGGCAGGCATTCTCTAATCAGGATCAGGGATTGTGCCCACTCCCCCACATGCGGTGAGCACACCAAGGGTGTAGTCACCCTAAGGCCAGTAGCTCATTGGATACTGTCTTCGAGATCCCAAATAAACCCCCAAAATACAGTATTTAGTGGCAGCCTTGAACCAAGAAGACAGATTCCCCCAACCTACAAAGAAGAAGGACGAAAGAAGATGCCATGCAGAGGAGACTGTAGAGAACTGACTTGGCTCCATCCCTACCGGCCCGTCTGCAGTTTCCAGAAAATATGTGCAAAAAATCACCTTGTCCTGCAGCCAGCGACACCCAGAACCCCTGGGTGGACTGACTGCCTTCAACAAAGACCGTATCCCCTGTGAACAGCAACGCTGTTCAACAGAATCCCCAAAGAAAGACTCTGAGCCTGACTCCTGGAACCATCACTGCACCCGACGCCTACGGCCCGAGTCTGAGTGGCCCACTGGCCCCAGCAAGGTCCCCCAGCATTCCAAAGTCTGAATCCATCGTGGGTTGACCCCTCCAGGACTCCCCGACGTCACCTGCAGACCCTGTAAGGAGACCCCCCAACCGCGAGAGCCGCAGTAAGGTAAAATCGAACCTCAAAAGGCAAACCTACATCCACCTAGCCCTGCACCCTGGAGAAGAGACCCTGAGGTGCACCTACGTCCCATAGTCCTCCTACTTACCTGCTCAACTGTTGGTGCATCCCAGAAGACTTCCTACACCGATATTGCAGCCAAAATCCAAAATCGGCATCTCCCATTGAAAACGACAGAGCTCCAGATGCCAAAACAGCACCCTGCACCCTGCCGCCCTTGTGCAGTTATGGTTGCACTTTGTGTGCTAACTCGTATCCCCCTTTGCCCTGAGCGTAAGTCCAGGAGCTTTGCTCCCACAACATTTTGACCTTCTCGTGAGCAGTCACCAAACGGAGGCCCCCTTTCACCCATTGAATAACATTCAGCCTCATCACTCAGTACCCAGCCGCCCTAGTGCTGCTCAGGGTACTTTGAGAGTGCATCTTGACCCTGTGGAAACCCTGGCTCTAACCCCAAAAAAACAACTCTCAACCATAAGTACTTACCTCGAAACTGATAAAAAAATGTACTCCCATAGGAATGCATTGACTGCTTTCGTGTGAAATTTGTTTTGTGTGTTGAGTTGGTTTGTATGATACCCTAAGAAACTTTATATGTACAAAAATTGATTTACTTACCTTTTCTCTAGGAAATATCCCAGTGTGATATTTAGGCATTTCACACTGAGCAGAAAAAGTAACTTGAAAAGTAATCTGAAAAGTAATATGCAAACTAATCTAAAAAGTAACTGAAAAGTAAGTCCAATTGTTTTATGTAACCAATGCAATTGCATTTAACTGTATTCAAACTGTATTTGTCTGCATTATTCTTGCAAAGTATTATCACACATACCTGTACCAGTCCTGCCTTGGTTCTAGAAAATAAAATACAACTAAATAATATTGTTATACAAACAAAGTGGTCTGAGTTCAGGCTTTGAGTGTGTGGCATCATTTCTTGCCTGAGTAGGTACAATAAATGCATACAACTAACCTCTGATAAAGCTTTACTGCTCGCTCACGCTACCACCACATTACCACCACATATATATATATACATTTGAAAGAGGTTGTGGTGATATATATATACTAGCAGCCCGTCCCGACGTTGTCCGGGTATGAATTGCTGCCGGCCAGTAGTATATTGTTTTGTAGGATTTCATTTTGATAGCATTTCTTATCTGTGACAGGCCTGTGAAACGCTCCGATTCACAGTGCACTGCTGATGCACTTAAGAGTGCGCGTTCAGTAGTGTGTGAACTCGAGTTTCCCTACTTTATTTTTCCTTGCAATATTATATAGCGCGAACTCGACAACATGGCATGAGCACAATTTACATTACAGAAGAACACATTCATTTGTGGTAGGCACGGGGAGACAAAGCGATTTGCCTGGAATCACAGGATATTGAGCTGATGCCGAGATTCAAACGTAGCTCCCCAGATCTAAAGTTCGCAATTCTAGAACTTGTGGCGGGAGGTGTGTCTAAAAGTGTATGTCGGTGCTGGCCATCAATGAGAGAGACCTGTGCATTTTTCAAATGGGTGGTGAAAAAATATGAGTATGTTGCTGGAGATGTGGGCCGCCATGCCACCAATGTACTTACCGGGGAGGGTATACACCCATTATTCCGCAACTTTCTTTCCGCATACCATCACTTCCCATACTTTCATTGCGAAAGTACCATGACTCCGCAATGCCATTATAACGCATGGCATTACATTTTATATGTTTTTACCACGCGTACATTTACAACGAAATTCGTTGTAAATGCATGAATGGTAAAAGCATGTTTTTTAAAAATGTTTGGATAAGGTAAGTTTGGGTATTGGGGTATATGTTTTGGGGTGTTTGGGTATTTTAAGAGTTCAGATATAGTTTTGGGTTATGGGGTACAGGGGTAGTTTTAGGGTTTAGGGATAGGTATGGGTTTTGGGGTACAGGGTCTTTTTAGGGTTCAGGGCTAGGTTTGGGTTTTGGGGTATAGGGGTATTTTTAGGGTTCAGGGGTACGTTTGGGTTTTGGGGTACAGGGGTATTTTAAGGGTTCAGGGCTAGGTTTGGGTTTTGGGGTACAGGGGTATTTTTAGGGTTCAGGGCTAGGTTTTGGGGTATAGGGGTATTTTAGGGTTCAGGGGTAGGTTTGGGTTTTGGGGTACAGGGTTATTTTTAGGGCTCAGGGGTAGGTTTGGATTTTGGGGTACAGGGGTATTTTAAGGGTTCAGGGCTAGGTTTGGGTTTTGGGGTACAGGGGTATTTTAGGGTTCAGGGGTGGTTTTGGGGTACAGTGGTATTTTTAGGGTTTAGGGCTAGGTTTAGGTTATGGGGTACAGGGGTATTTTTAGGGTTATGGGGTAGGTTTGGGTTTTGAGGTACAGGTGTATTTATAGGGTTCAGGGCTAGGTTTGGGTTTTGGGGTACAGGGGTATTTTTAGGGTATAGGGATAGGTTTGGGTTTTGGGATACAGGGTATATTTATAGGGTTAAGATGAGTTAGTGTTTAAGGGTGTTGGGGTATTTTAAGGAGTAAGGGTGGGTTATGGTTATGGGTGCAGGGGTATTTAAAGGGAGCAGGGTGGGATTAGCACACAATATGAGACATGGCATGAAGGGCGGAACGTACCACACGCCCACAGCACAACACAGACACGCCCACAAGGGACTACTTTGCTGGCACGGTTCTTTTACCTTTTAAATGTATATGGTGGGCATCTGCATAGCCTATGTCCTTCTGCTGAAACTGCCCTTTCCAACGCTGTATTGGGTGTTGTGATTGGTGCTGTGGTTCCTGAGATTACCCGCCTCAAAGGTTTGGGCTCTCTCTTTATTATATTAGTATAGATATATATATATATATATATATATATATATATATATATATATATATATATGCACACACACACACACACATATATAAAGAACACGATTCCTGCCCTGAAGAACCGGAGGGACACAGCGGGGTTTCAGGAAAGGTATTTATTTCAGCAATGTGTGGCATGACGCGTTTCGACAACCAATGTCTTTTTCAGATGCCGGTAACACAATTCTCTCTGCCAATCCGCTTTAAAATTGAACAAGTCGTCTTGCCATTGGTGGCAATCCAGGTGGGCCAGGTTAATATGAGGAACTGCGCTGTTGCTGCATCGGCAAACTACAACTCCCAACATTCATCACTCTTGGAAAGTCAGGTAAGTTGCTCCTCCTGGCACCACTATGTCTCATCTTGAATCTTTGAGTGTGTGGCATCATTTCTTGCCTGAGTAGGTACAATGAATGCATACAACTACCCTCTGATAAAGCTTTACTGCTCGCTCACACTACCACACACCCCTGCTCACCTATACCTATTATTGGCCTTGAGGGAGCAGAAGGTTTAGGCTTTCTTCTATCAATCTCCGCTCACCAGTCTCTGGCTGGGGCAATTATCTATAGACCTCCAGGGCCGGCGGGATGTTTTTTAGAGACTTTTGGCCAGGTCATAGAACCTATTGCTACGAGATTCAGCCCATGTCTGGTACTTGGAGATTTTAATCTCCATTTTGATCAAAACGAAGACCCTGAACCCAAGAAGCTATGTGAATGTTTGGATATTTTTAGTATGTCATCATATGTAATATCTCCCACCCATGAAAAAGGGCATACTTTGGACCAGATCTTCTCCACATGTCATATTACCCTTGATGATCCCCTCCCCATCATATGGTCTGACCATTTTATGTTAACTTTTCAGATGTAGAAAGCTACATCCAGGTCTCTATCCAAGGTCGTGAAAAAAAGTTAAGGAATTTACATCCTTTAAACGTATTACTCCCGACGCTTTGGCTGATATATTGGACTCTCATCCGATTCCTGGAGAAGGGTCTCTTGAAGACATGACATTTAGTCTCGAGGAGTGGTTGCAGAATTAGGCATTGTATCTTGCCCCTCCTAGGGTACAGAGGACCTCTAGAGGAAATACCTCTGCTCCTTGGTTTACAGAAGCCCTGAAGAATAGTAAAAGTGCCTGTAAATGTCTGGAACGCAGATGGAGGAAAGGCTTTGATTCTCTAAACAAACGGGCATATAAATTGGCACTTAAAGCGCACTATTTTAAGGTATGCGAGGAGAAAATGAGGTACTTGACCACTACATTGATTCAGCCAGTAACGGTGGCAGGGAGCTTTTTAAGATTGTAAAGGACTTTGTCTCACCTATAGTCACTCAAAGACCTTTCGCTCCTACCCTCGAATGGACCATTCAGATTGCTGAATTTTTTCACAACAAGATTAAGGCCATTCAAGAGACTTTTGATATACCTGGTGCTCTGAATCGGAACGATAGATTCCTTCCAAAGGAAGACCTTAGTGAAGAATTACTGCTAGAGTTCCCCCCGATGTCTCTGGATACTTCACTTACTATTATGAAGACATTAAAATCTGGGTCCCCTATAGATCCTTGTCCAGCCAAGATAATAGCTGGTGTTGCTGAAGTTTTAAATCCTGCTGTGAATAATGTCCTGAACCTCACCTTATCTAGTGGACAGGTCCCGACCAGATGGAAAGTGGGAAAAATGATACCTCTTCTGAAGAAGTCTTCAGCGGATCCTTTGGTGGCCAGCAATTATAGGCCTATTACATTGCTCTCATTTTTCGCTAAAACCCTTAGAGAAGCATGTAAATAAGGTTATTACAAAGTTTATTGAGGCCACCAATGTTCTCCACTCCAGCCAGTCGGGTTTCAGGGCTAATTATAGCACTGAAACCGCTTTACTTGAGGTCTCAAAAAATATCAAAGGTACGCTGGACCGAGGGGGTAAAGCAGTCATGATACTGCTGGACCTCTCCGCAGCTTTTGATACCGTGCCCCATTGGTGACTTCTTCAGAGGCTGGAGGAATGTGGAATCTGGGGCACGGTTTTAAGGTGTTTTTCTTCCTTTTTGGAGGGCCGTCGGCAGGTGGTTTGGGCTCCTCCCTTTACAGCAGATATCCCTGCACTGAATGTGGGTGTGCATCAGGGCTCAGTGTTGATCCCCACTCTCTTCAATATATGTATGTCACCTCTGGCGCCGTTGGCTGAGAGATTAGGGGCTAAGGTTCTGACCTATGCTGACGACTCACAACTTTTGTTTACCTAGGAAAAAGGTGAGCCTTTTGATGAAAACCAAATATATTTGTGTGTGAGTGCTGTGTTTGAATGGTTCCGTGGGAACCAATTCTATGGCAGGACCGGAGGCTTCAGATTATGCTTTACTTTCTTCACTTTATTTTTCACAGCAGCAAGAAAAACATATAAAAAACTACTTTTCCCATGAACACTTGTGAAAAAAACAGGAAACTGAACCATAAGTCCTTCGTTAGTCTCTATACTCCGGCAGAACCCATCATGCTTTGCAGCTGCTTCCTCTTCCTCTTTCTTCGCTGCTCAGCAGCAAGTTAAGTGCTTTTTTCCACTCTCTCCTGGGTTTTGGGGGTGTCTGTGGGTAGCGTTTGGCATTGCTGATTAGCGCTGGGGATTTTCAACCCCTACAGGTTCCCCTGATAATCGCGGGACGCTTTTGCGATCCTAACGCGATTTTTGCCCCAGCAGAGTGCGGTGTGCCTCAGGCGCCGCAAGGGGGCAGTGTTCTCTCTGCCTGTAGGTGTGCTGGAATTCGCGTTTTTAAACGCGTTTTTTACCGCGTTTGCACAGTTTTGACACTGACCCTGGCCACCCGGTGTTGACACCCTGCGGGGTCGTAATTTAGGTTTTCCCATTTTTTATGTGACGCCCAGAGTGGGTTGTATTGTGTGGACGAACATCCTGAAGGGGTCAAAAATAGCGCTGGTGTTTGGCGCAAGGGGACGCTTGACCGGGTGGTGCCCTAGTACATAGAGGGCTGTTGCGTCCCCTGGGCTAGTCCCGACATTCGTGCCTCTGTGCCACCATATCCTCTGGGTTACCCCAGTCCCACAGTGTACCCCCAGGGGTTTTGCAAGCGGCTGTGCTGTACCTCCCTTACCTGTAGAGCCCAACTTACCTCAGAATGCAGGGGAGTCAGGCCAGTACACGGAGGAAGACCCTCTAAATTATGCCTCCTGTAATGACGACTTCTACCAGGCGGTTGATGACTCCATCTACAAGGCGGTGGATCAGGCGATAGTGCCCCTGGAGCAACGCTTCGCGGCGCGTTTAGTGGAGGCGTACGCAAAAATTGCAGCCCTCATTCCAGCGCATGCCCTGGCATCGGATCCTTCCCCGTCAGCGGTTCCCCCCCCCCACCTAAGAAACCATGTACTGAGGGGATTGACCCGGTGGCCTTTGATAGGGTTAGGCACGCCTTTAAGGCGATTGAGGATCCTCTACCCGCTCCCGCCCTACCTGTGGGTGCCCCACCTCCTACTCTCCGCACTATGTCCCCGGAGCCACAGCAGGATGACGATTCTCCGGACTCGGAGGAAGAGGCCTGCTCTTCTAGGTCGTGGCTTCCGTCCCAGCCGTCCACCTCCGCGGGTCCTTCGGACATGTTGGACCCGGATGATATTGTCCACCCCGGTCCTCAGAATGGGTCCCGGGGGATAAGGTAGCCCTCTATGTGGCGAACCGTCTCCGGAGACCGGTGGACAAGGACGCGCGTAGCCGCCTTATGGCGGAGTGCCCCCGCCCTTCCCTGGAAGGGAAAGTGGCGATGACCCCGGACATTGACCCAAAAATGGCCACTTTCCTAGCTAAGTTTGTTAAAGATCCCCGGAAGGGTATAGATCGGTCCTGGCGTACTTGCCAGGACAAACTTCTGGACGCAGTGGGCCCCATGACCAAAATCCTCGACATGGCAGAGGAGGCCAAGGTGTCGGGGGACCTAATTTCTCCGGAAGTCTTGTCTAACTGGGCGCAGCGCGCCATTATTTTCCTAGGCAATGCCAACTGTGCCCATTCAACGGAGAGAAGGAGGTCACTGCTAATTAAAATTGATCCTAAATTGGGTGACATCGCCGCTTCGGAGGCTGGCGCGGTGGCGCAGGGCGGTTTATTCGGAGATCCTTTTATTAAGGAGCTTGGTAAATTTGTGGCTACGTTCACGTCCTTGGGCCGGGCCCAGTCCAATATTAAGAAAGTTTTTGCCCCTCGGGTTTTTGAAGGGGCCGGACGAGGCAGGGGCCGCTCGTTCGATCGAGGCAACCCCTCCGACAGAGGGCAAGGCTCCAGACGCGGGCATGGTCAGGAAAACAGCTCCCGCTTCAAAAATTTCTACCCCACGAGAGGTCAGAAGTTCCGAGGCCGTGGGGGACACCGAGGTCAGCAACAGGGTGGACGAGGTGAGTGTGCTACCCTCTGCGAGTTTGCGGTTAGGGGGGCACCTGGCGCAGTTTCTCCCAGCATGGCTTTCCCTTACCAACGACGCCTGGGTACTACAGATGGTTCAGGGCTTCCAGCTGGAGTTCCATGGCACTCCGCAGCAGCCCCAGCGTCCTCGTCCCATTACGTTCTCTCAGCGCGATGCAGAATTGGTGCGCGAAGAGGTTTCCGCCCTCCTTCACAAAGGGGCAATTTGTTGCGTGTTCGAGCATCCGGATGGCTTCCTCAGCAACATCTTTTTCGTCGACAAGGTCGATGGAGGCCGCCGTCCGGTTATCAATCTGAAGGAGTTCAACGAGTGGCTAGTTTACCGCCATTTCAAAATGGAGGGAATTCATCTCCTGAGGCAAATTCTCATTATCCTGTAATTCCGCTAAAACTGAAATTAATTTCCTCGGTCATAACCCAGGCGATGAATGGCGGAAATGGTGGCCCTCAGATCAACCGGCTCCTACCAGTCCTGTCACTACGGTTAAGAACCTGGGAGTGAAGATGGACTCAAATCTCTCCATGAAGATGCAGGTGCAGTCAGTGGCTGGAATGTGTTTTAGGATGCTAAAAATGATGAGAAATTTCTTATTACTACCATTGACCCATAGAAAGACAGTGGTCCAGGCCTTGATAATGTCTAGGCTGGACTATGCCAATGTACTCTATTTGGGCATTCCTGAGTACTTACTGAGCCATCTTCAGGTTGTTCAGAACTCAGCCGCCAGAGCAGTCTCCATGGTGGGGCCTAGAACACACATGACGAATCATCTGAAAACACTCCACTGGCTATCAGTAAGGAACAGAGACGCCTTTACGTCACTTGTGTTGGCGTTTAAAGCTCTGCATAACAGTGGGGCTCAGTATATCAGGAAAAGAATCTTGCCCTATAACCCAGCCAGGGCCCTGAGGTCATCAACCCAACATCTGCTGCGGGTGCCTAAATTCTGCTTGGCCAGGAAGGGCGGACGCTCCTTCCAGGTGGTAGTGAGCAGAATGTGGAATAGGCTCCCGTTGTCTTTAAGACAAGAAGCAGATATCCTGAGCTTCCAACGCCAGCTGAAAACCTGTCTGTTCCATCAATAATTCGAGTTAGTATGAGCAGGAGTAAACGTTGGTCTCTCTCTTCTGGATCTTTTGTTTAATCTTTTCAGCGCCAGGACAATCCTTGGAGTAGCTGTGCGCTTGTATAAATACCCTATAACTTTAACATTAACATATATATATACACACACACACACATATATATACATGTATATATATATATATATATATCATCATCTGTATTCGCTTTGATAAACAAACCATGCAAGCATGTAAATAACAGTCATTAAAAATGATTCACAGAAATTCAGTTTTTCTAAAATGGGCTAAAATATAATATCATCCGTGGAAAGTCCTTAACCTACTATGCATATCCTCATTGATGCACTCAGTCCCCCCTTGTTATTGGTAGTTTTAAAGTGTCCTTTAAAAAGTTTGTCACACAATAAAGGGTAAAAACATCAGTTGACATTTTTAAAAACAGCAAAGCTACCCGAGCCTGCTTGAATCTAGCTCGCCTTAACAGCTCTTTCAGAAACAGTTTCCTGGTGAAGGCATACTACGGGCATAATAAAACTAGGTTAAGTGTGTCCTGCGGAGACTTCATGTCGCAGCCGCAAGGCCCTCTCTCTTCTGAGTTTATAATAAAACCTGCCGTTACTGCCAATAAGTGGTGGATATAATTTAATCTAAAACGGGGTACTAAAAAACGATCATGGGCATTAGTCATAAATGTTAGATAAGGTTCTATGCCCTGTGACTTTTTAACTAAAATATAATCTCTAAACAAGTGTTTCCCCAGTTCAACAGTTTTGCGCTGCGCCATCGCCAACATTGAGAACAGTGTTTTAATATCGCTTATATCTTTTAACTTTATTTTCTCAGGTTTGTCAAATAAGTCTACGTGCCCTAGATTGACAAAGGAGTCCCTGACCTATTTCAGCCATGGAATTTTTCGTGCATGTTCCAGGGCAAGACTATCCCGTACTACCAACCTTGTCAGACCCACCTCTTCGTTGGTCCAGATCTTCAACCAACCTACTAAAGGCTTCACTCCTATACTGTCTGCGATGTAACTAACACCCAGGTCCTCATGGATACAATATGCTGGCGTGCTCTGTGGGACTTTCAGCATTCGCCTTAGATATTTGTTCTTGACCCTTTGCAGGGAAGTAGGTTTAACAAATCCCCACACCTCACTGCCGTACAGGACTTTGGCACAGCAAACTGCTTTATACAATTTTAAAATCACATCTGGAGTCCAGTACCCCAGCCTCTGGGCATAATTTGCAATTGAGCCCATGGATCGATTCAAAGTCATACACTTATCGTCTATAACATGTTTAAAATTCAGGTGGTTATCAAAAAACACACCCAAATAGGCGAAGGCTGGGACTTTACCCAAGGTGTATGAGCCTATAGGGTAAATATATTTTTTGCTGGGTTTCTTTCCCATTTCTATAACGTATGATTCTGCAGGATTCAAGGGCATGTCCAGATGTTCCATGAATTTTACAAGGCTGTCTATTATGCGCTTTAAGCTGTGTGGGGTGCGGGCCAGAAGCACTGCGTCATCTGCGTACAGCAGCACCGCGACTGGTCTACCCCCTCTTCTAGGTATATCAGCCTCAATGTTCTGCAGGGTTGCATCGAGCCCATTAATGTAGATGGTAAACAAGAATGGAGCTAAGATAAATCCTTGTCTCACCCCACTAGAACAATTAAAAGCCCTGTAACTTCCCCCTCCTTTGTGTATCTTACAGCTGCTGTTGTGTTGGAATGCAATGAGTGTATGATATTTATTATAGCTATATCTACCCCAAGGTCCCTCATTAGAGCCCACAACTTGCTGCAATTCACGTGATCAAAAGCCGTGGTGAGGTCCATAAAGGCTAGATATAATGCCCCGTCCTTCACTATAGTATATTTAGCAGTAATACGATACAGGTTAAGACACTGATCTACGGTGGATTTTCCCGGGCGAAACCCATATTGCACGTCTGTGATAATTTGTGTCTCCTCTGCCCAATCCATCAACCTATTTAAAAGGACCCGCCCCAGGACCTTAGCTGCAACATCTATCAGCGATATTGGCCAATAACACTGTGGGCTATCCCTATTCCCCTTCTTGAAAATCGGGACGATAATAGCAGAGGACCAAGAACCTGGGATATTTGTGTTTACTCCTGCGTTCAATACCATTGTTAAGAGAGGGGCTCAGACCTCAATATTGGACCTAAAAAGGTCAGGTGGGATCCCATCCAGCCCCGGAGCCTTATTCCTCATAAGACCCTCTATTCCTGAGGTTACTTCTTCCAACGAGAAGACAACAGGAGTGCAACCTAGTGGTATATTTGGGGTTTGCTGATGATTCTTGGTGGCAGGGTGGTAATACAGTCCCTGAAAGTTCTCCCGCCATTGATCTGGAAGAATGTTATTGCTTAGCCCCGGCTTGTTTGGATCAGAGAAACAGAGATTATTGATTACATTCCAGAAGCGGGCAGAGTTCTTAGATTCTGCTGCTTCTGAGAGTTCTTCCCATGTAGCGCGTTGCAATTCCCTCTTTCTTCCTTTGGCCACTACCTTGTAGCTTGCCCGATAAGCAGCCACCAGAGCCCTATCGCTGGGTTTCTGTTTAAGTGCTCCTTTCAGTTTTCTCAGGGCCCCTGAACATTGACTGTCAAACCACCTTGGAGTGTCCCCGCTGGGTCCCTTTAACGGTGCCTTCAGTAAGTTTGCTACTAGATGTGCGATGTTCTTGAAGGCCTCTATTATTTTCTCACTATCCACCCGTAGATCTAGGCACTTCAATATATTCTGCTGTCCTTTGTCAAATAGAGAGGCATTAAAAGAGCCTGTGTCGATCTGAGCCCATCTAAGCCTTCTACCTTGGTCTTTGGCAAGAACTTCCATGAACCCGCCTGTTTATCCAATACTCGTAGCTGTGACTGTGTCCCAAGCACTAGGGTAAGTGGGTTATGATCACTGTAGACACTATGTTCAATATCAAATCTCAATATATTCCTCCTTAATAGGGGCGTAACAAAAATAAAATCAATGAAAGAATGACAACCTCTCCCTTTATATGTAGGGGGATCAGGCAATTCTTTTTGTTAAAAGACATATCCACCGAGTGAATGAAGCAAAATGGGTGTAGCATGTCAGAGAGTTCTCTTCCCACCTGGGTGTGCTCCATATGAGGGCCTTTCCTTTGGGGGGCAGATAGCCAATCCTCCTGTGCAACCCTCAATTGAGGGCAGAGATGACAATTAAAATCCCCAGCTAATAACAGTTGGGACTGAGGCATCCCATTCCCTCGTGTCTTGTCTAGCAATGTGTTTGTTTCACGAAGACTGCCCCACCCTGTGGGTTTGATGTTGTATTGTAAAAATTTATTAGAATGAGTCTGACCGCTGCGGAACTGCGCAAACACAAGTCCTATCCCACCGCTCGCAAACAATGTTGCAAATGGGTTAGCATGGTGCAGAGCGGGCAAGCCAAACTCCTGAGGACATGTGTGAAGCATCCACGCAGTTCACACAGACGACACCCAAGGCACACCACAAAAAGAGACACAACACCTGTTTTGGTGAAAAAGAATAACTTTTGTATTGTCTCAAATCTGCAACAGAAATCACAGGAGTCACTATACTGCACCAACTGGCGTCAGGGCAATATATACATGGGGATAATTTACAGGGTAAATGCAAAAGGTAAGACCCTCAGTTTCGATGCTCTAGTAAAAACATAAAGCGTTATCATTTGGCATAGAACATCAGGCAAAAACATCTGCCATAAAACCTCCTAGCAGAACGTTCACCCTAGGCCTAGACCATCAGGATGAGTGATCAAGTGGAATTGGCATCCACATTAGGCACACTAGTATAGGCAGAACAAACAATTTAGCAATTGCGTCAACATTTAGGAAACAGTGCTGGCGTCAGAACCTTATTAGGCGTAAGCATAACATGCCGGCATAGTCACATCAGTACATCCTGGGCATGAAACATTGGGCAGGAACACAGTGCGCATAAAAATAGCCTAAACACCTTGGGCATAACCTTATGCAGGTAAGTACATCATATCTTATACCCACACCATTACCTTGGGCCGCTCCTCCCTGGAACCATTAGGCCTTCACATTTGCATGCGGCCTCAAAATAGGCATGAAACATATAACCTTAAGGCATAACCCCATAACCGGGGGTGCACACGCCGTCCCGAATGAGATAATTACCCCAAACTTGCAGGGCAACCTCTGGCGCTACTGCGCCTGGGAGCCCCCTACTCTGGGACTCTAACCATCAAAGTGGCCCCACAGCAACACAGATGAGTCCGGGGTATGCAGCGTTTTCAGAGGCGATTATAGCGCTTAGGGCTTCACAGAGCTTTCCAGGTAGCATAGCACAGGGACACAGTCTGGCAGCAGCAATCTGTCATAGGTCTTGGGCAAAGTAGCACAGCTAAAGGAGCACAGCGCTTCAGGGATAGAGAGCCAGCGGCACAGTCCTATCTCAGTAAGCGCCCAGGTGGTACAGCGCTGATTCACAGGGGCCAGTCTCAACAATAGGGTGCTTGGCAGGCAGCAATTCTTCCCAGTCCTGGGCAGGCAGCGCTTAGAGGTTACCCAACGCTTCAGTAGCCTAGCGCAGGGGGTGGCCCAGTTCTCTCAATATAGCGCTTAGGCAGAACAGCGTTGTTGGCCTCAGCTCCTCTTCCCCTGGCACCCTGAACATAGCGCTTGCGATGTGCTCAGTCCCCCCCAGGGGCTTCAGGGACGAGAGGTAGTGCTCTCACCTCCTTCTGGGCACAGTCAAAGGTGCTCCTTGGCAGTCAGAGAAAGCGCTCTTCTTTTCCAGGCGCTAGGGAGCAGGCAGGGCCCATGTGTAGCGCTCATGAGGCGCTAGGGCAGGAGAGCAGGCAGGCAGTGCTAGGCCAGGTCAGCGATCAGTGGGTACTCATCAGTACAGGACAGCAGCTCCTCGGAAACATCATCCCCTGTAACGTGGCACTCCTCCTGGTACAGCAGCCTGAACTCCATCAGTGGGCTCTCACTGGCCCTGTGGACAGTGGAGGGGTACATATGGGCTCAGGGGCTAGCACACAGGCCCATGCGGCGGCACCTCCTGGCAGAGTGTCCCCTCTCAACCCGTCCACCTTCAGTCTCAGCACATGGCATCTCTACTGCTCTACATATACCAGAAAGGCTCGAAGCTTCTAGATGGTCCCTTGCAGTTCCAGCCTCACTGACACTATGGGGAGTATAGAGCACCTTGTCATTTTAAACACTAGACCGCTAACCCACCTCAGTCAGGTGGCACAAGGTGACAGAAATTGCGTCCATTTTAAAAGTGACGTTTTACAAAGTTGCATTTCTAAATTGGTGAAAATGACTCTGTGCACGCCATTGCGCAGCATGTATCACTGCATCTCGCACCACACATGGCCTATACATTCCTCTACCATGGGGGAGATATAGGTGCATACACCATTGCACAGCATTTAACATTTGCATTTGAAATACGTCCACATGACATGTTGATTCCCCCCACAGCGAAGAAATTCAGGGAAAAAGTACCAAGTCCAACACAACTCCCCCCCAGCTAAAAGCCAAGGGAGACCGATCATTGCCTTGATGGGCTTCCCTGCTTGGGGCGAGAAAACGTGGATGCAGGCCCGCAATTGCAGGGGCACCTGCAGGTTCTCCACCATTCTGGAACCCTATGGGTCCCTCAGTCTAACCTCTCTTGACCAACTAAGCCACCCCACTGGTGCTCTCTAGCTGGTTGTGGCCAGGACCGGCCCCTAGGCCCCCCAGATGTCTCTGACCCTTGCTCTCTCACAGAGTGGGGAGCTTTAGCCCCAGGCCTGTAGTACCATTTTACCACTCTCCTCCTACCAAACTGCCACTGGTCCTCCTACCTGGCGTCCGCACCCTCAGGCCGACCAGCCACCAGGAGCGAGGCTCCCCTCCCCTACCTATCCTTCTGGGGTTCCGCCCTCTCCTCCTGCGCGGGGCACCCTCAGACCACCACTCTCTCCCCATTCCAGGGCCTTGACCCTGCAACTGATTTCCCAACCTAGAGTCTAAACCCTTAGGTTGAACTGGTGACAGGGGCGAGTCCTCCCTCCCCATGAACCCCCTCCCAGAGTTACACACCCTCCTACCTGGAGTAGTACCCCTGGAAGACGATTCCGGGGGGACACTGTTTACAGACGTCCCACCTGCCAGGTCAGGCAACCCCTGAACCTGGCATCCCAGCCCAGGATCTAAACCTTGCGACTGAGCCGGTGCCAGAGGAGAGACCTTCCTCCCTCTGCACCCCCTCCCAGAGTTCCACACCCTCCCACCGGGAGAAGTGCCCCTGGAAGTAAAAAAAGTAGGGGCCTTGAGTACAAGTGCCCCTCCATCCAGGTCAGGCAAACCCTGAACCTGGTATCCCAGCCCAGGATCTAAACCCAGCAACTGAGCAGACCCCCGAACCTCTGGAGCTCCGATTTCAGATGCTCCGGGGTCTCCTGACAAGAGGGGATCCCTTTCACTGCACAGCACATCAGGACAGCTTAGGCTCCCAACCTGGGGTTCCCTTCTGAAACTATCCAGGCCCTGGACACCTCCCCATATCACACCTTCCTGTAGATAGGATGTGAGGCCCTACAACCCTCTCACTTCCCCGGGACTCAGCTGGGTTATTCCTCACCTCTCCCGCCTCGCTGGGTCGGACGATCACTGCACCACTCCCTTCAGGATCACTCCCCAATGCCCTCTCAGACTCTCTGGCACTTTCCCAAAGATCTGACTCCCGTGCATGTTCCCTGGGGTCTGAAAACCCACACTGCAATAGGTGGTGAGGCAGCCTCGGGAAACAACTCCTCAGCATGTGCTCCTTGATAACTACATGGCACAGCCCTTCCCAATCCTCCACTGTGCTACTCACCACCCAATTCTCCAATACAGTCCAACACTCCTCCGCAAACTCTTCCCAGGACTGGTGGGACAGTTTTCCCCTGCCCCTGAACTCCAACCCGTCCCCTTCTTCCTTGGAGTCAGGCACCGTCTCCTGGGCTCTGGGAGTGGGACTCCCTGAACTGGAACCACTCTCGCTGCCACCACTGGATCCCACCCCCACTGGTGAATCCAGACTCCTAAAACCACTCTCAGGGGACAACCTACCCTCCTGAGCTAGTCTCTCCCTAGCGAAGGACCTCTCTGCCTCTGCCATCCTCTCCTGCGCTAGGACATTCTCAGTCTCTAGCCTCTTCTCCTCCACTCTCAGCTGCGCTAACTCTTTGGCATGCTCCAACTCGGCTTTTCCAGCGCCAGCTGATGTTCCCTTTCTTCCCCCCTATCTACCCACTCTTCTGGGGACAGGGAAAAAGATGGGGCAGTGCCCCCGGGACTGGACCCAGCCCGGGACTCCAATGGCTATGGTGTCCTAATTAGCTACTGGCGTCTCTGCCCTATCAATTTCTTCCTCCTCCTCCTCAGAGTCACCACCCTCACTGGGTATGGACTGGGAGCCCTCCCTCTGGTCTCTACCATATCCACCCTTTAAATACGCGGAGGAGTAATCGGACAGGTCCCCACAGGGCTCTAAGGGTTCCCGCCTCTTGAGGTCCTCATAGAGAAACAGCTTCCTGTGAATGTCGCCTACTGGGGGTATCCCTCTCTCTCGGCAGAAATACAACACTTCCTGCTCGGTGTTCTCCATGATGTAATCCTCATTGTAGACCAACCCCATCCTGGCAAGGTACACCCGAGACACACCACCCACAGTGCAACAGGGAGACACAATTCAAAATAACACTTTTAGGAGGAAACAATAATCAGAAAAAACACAATAGTCCCCAAGACAAACTGTGATTACTTTCCAAAGCTCAATTTGCAGTGTAACCTGTTACTGTTGCGGTACTGCGCAAACACAAGTCCTATCCCACCGCTCGCCAACAATGTTAGAAATCGGGTAGCATGGTGCAGAGCGGGCAAGCCATACTCCTGAGGACATGTGTGAAGCATCCACGCAGTACACACAGACGACACCCAAGGAACAAAACAAAAAGAGACACAACACCTGTTTTGGTGAAAAAGAATAACTTTTGTATTGTCTCAAATCTGAAACAGAAATCACAGTAGTCACTATACTGCACCAACTGGCGCCAGGGCAATATATACACAGGGATTATTTACAGGGTAAATGCAAAAGGTAAGTTCCTCAGTTTCGATGCTGTAATAAAAACATAAAGCGTCATCATTTGGCATAGAACATCAGGAAAAAACATCTGCCATAAAACCTCTTAGCAGGACGTTCCCCCTAGGCCTAGAACATCAGGATGAGTGATCAAGTGGCCATTGGCATCCACATTAGGCACACTAGTATAGGCAGAACACACAATTTAGCAATTGCGTCAACATTTAGGAAACAGTGCTGGCCTCAGAACTTTATTAGGCGTAAGCATAACATGCGGGCATAGTCACATCAGTACCTTAACATATATCCTGGGCATGAAACATTGGGCAGGAACACAGTGCGCATAAAAATAGCCTAAACACCTTTGGCATAACCCTATGCAGGTAAGTACATCATACCTTATACCCACACCAGTACCATGGGCCGCTCCTCACTAGAACCATTAGGCCTTCACATATGCATGTGGCCTCAAAATAGGCATGAAACATATAATCATAAGGCATAACCCCATAACCAGGGGTGCACACGCCGTCCCGCCTGAGATAATGGCCTCAAACTTGCAGGGTAACCTCTGGCGCTACTGCGCCTGGGAGTCCCCTACTCTGGGACTCTAACCATCAAAGTGGACCCACAGCAACACAGATGAGTCCGGTGCATGCAGCACTTTCAAGTCGATTATATCGCTTAGGGCTTCACAGTGCTTTTCAAGTAGCACAGCGCAGGGGCACAGTCTGGCAACAGCAGTCTGTCAGAGGTCCTGGGCGAAGTAGCGCCTTAGGGACACAGTTTAAGGAGCACAGCGCTTCATGGATAGAGCGCCAGCAGCACAGCCCTATCAATAAGCGCCTAGGTGGTACAGCGCTGATTCACAGGGGCCAGTCTCTACAACAGGGCGCTTAGCAGGCAGCAATTCTTCCCAGTCCTGGGCAGGCAGCGCTTAGAGGCTACCCAGCGCTTCAGTAGCCCAGTGCAGGGGGTGGCCCAGTTCTCTCAATATAGCGCTTAGGCAGAACAGCGCTGTTGGCCTCAGCTTCTCTTCCCCTGGCACCCTGAATATAGCGCTTGCGATGTGCTCAGCCCCCCCTCCTCCGCCAGGGGCTTCAGGGACGAGAGGTAGTGCTCCTCACCTCCTTCTGGGCACAGTCAAAGGTGCTCTTTGGCAGTCGGAGAAAGCGCTCTTCTTTTCCAGGCGCTAGGGAGTAGGCAGGGCCCAGGTGTAACGCTCAAGAGGCGCTATGGCAGGTTAGCAGGCAGGCAGTGCTAGGCCAGGTCAGTGGTCAGTGGGTACTCATCAGTACAGGACAGCAGCTCCTCGGAACCATCATCCCCTGTAACGTGGCACTCCTCCTGGCACAGCAGCCTGAACTCCATCAGCTGGCTCTCACTGGCTCGTGGACAGTGGAGGGGTACAGATGGGCTTAGGGGCCAGCAGACAGGCCCATGCGGCGGCACCTCCTGGCAGAGTGTCCCCTCTCAATCCAGTCCACCTTCAGTCTCAGCATATGGCATCTCTACTGCTCTACATATACCAGAAAGGCTGGAAGCTTCTAGAAGGTCCCTGGCAGTTCCAGCCTCACTGTCACAGTGGGGAGTATAGAGCACCTTGTCACTTCAAACACTAGACCGCTAACCCACCTCAGTCAGGTGGCACAAGGTGACAGAAATGGCGTCCATTTTAAAAGTGACATTTTACAAAGGTGCATTTCTACAATGGTGAAAATGACTCTGCGGACGCCATTGCGCAACATGTATCACAGCATCTCGCACCACACATGGCCTATACATTCCTCTGCCATGGGGGAGATATAGGTGCGTACACCATTGCACAGCATTTAACATTTGCATTTGAAATATGTCCACATGGCATGTTGATTCCCGCCACAGCGAAAATATTCAGGGAAAAAGGGCAAGGTCCAACATCCTCCTTACAACATGTTAGCCAATTAGATGTCCTTGCTACTCTGCTTAGAAGTAAATGGCAGAAAACACTTCTACTTTCGATGGTTCACAAACAAATGAACATTAAGCTCAGCCAATTAACCCCTTCGACGCTGATGACGAGCTGGGCTCGTCATGAGGTAGCCTCCTCGCACGCTCATGACGAGCCCAGCTCGTCACGTAAAGTGCGCTTTTAAAAAAGTCAGCGTACGAGCGGAATTCCGCCCGCACGCATGCGGTTAAATGGTAATTTTGTTCAGCACACACATACAGAACACGCCCTCCCACATATTAATAAATGTCCTGTAACAAAGTGACTCTATGCGTAACAAAAGCAAACACTGCATAATAAACAAACACTATTCCACATTATATTAAAGAAATGCCGCAATACAGCACATTGTTGTTTTCCGGATATAATTTCCACAGCCTACTGCACCCCCCTCCCAACATGAGTGAATCCCCGAGACTGCGGGGGCCCCAGAGAGCCCCCGCTATTATTGTTTTAACAAATACCCCCTGGACCTATTTCCACAGCCTACTGAACCCTCCTCCCAACATAACTGAAGCCCCGGGACTGCAGAGGCCCCAGCGAGCCTCCGCTATTATTTTTTTAACAGAACCCCCCGAGAACTAGCCCACCCAGGGGCCTCATTAAAATAAAATGCGGGAACCCGCAACCCCTGTGCCAATTGCGCTGAATTTTTATTTTTTTTAATACTTTTTTTTACCCTGTGGGTCCTCCTGGGACCCCCTGAGCAGGCCTAAGGGGTCAGGGTGTGTCTACCTTGCCCCCGTCTCTTGTTTTATACCTGTTTTTCTCCGTATTCGGGTGACTCGCTTCTACCGAGCCACAAGATGGCTGCCAACACTACCTGGTTTGGAGTGCTGGCAGCCAATCACAGTGAAGCTCACGCACAGGACTTAGGCTCCGCCCAGATATCGAAACTTTTATTTTTCTAATTTCTCAGCAACTACTGAATGGAATTACATCATTTAAAAAAAAAGGACGCTTTCTGAACCAAGCTCTACCTCCCTGCCAAATATGGGTAATTCCGTTCAGCAGTTCGAGCTGTAGATCGTCGCAATATTTCCTATAGAAACTAACATGGAGAAAACTACTTTTGGGGCCCCCCTTTTTTCTCAGCCCTATCTTGGCGAATCACCCCCAAACTTTCAGGCTAGGAGCTGACCTGGATAGAGTTATTTTGTAGAGAATTTCAGGAAGATTCGTCAAACGACACCAAAGTTATTAGCAAATCAAAAATGCTTTTCCTATGGAAACTAGGTTCTAACTATAACTACCTACTGGCCAGTAGGTAATACATATATACACACACACACACACACGTATATATATATATATATATATATATATATATATATATATATATATATATTCTTAATATTTTTTTCTCAAGGTACATAGATGTGAAATTAAGAATAATATATCTATATCTCCCTCTGTGAAGGTACCTCTTCAATATATTGCCCAATATATTTCCCCTCAATATTCTTGTCATGATATTTTGACCCTTAGATATTCTGCCTTTAATATTCCCAGTACAAGTCCATTTAGCACAGAGAGCTTCTCAGTCATACCTGATGTGAGGACCCTGAATAGCAGCATATAGAAATCTTTGCACATTGGCTCCATATTTATATAAAAGTTGCAGACAGTAGTTGTATACTGCCCATTTGGCTTATTCCACTCTGACTGGTCCATCTAAAGCCTTTGTTAGAAGGTGTTAGCAGGAAGGTGGGGTGGAGTGGAGGTTTCCTGGGAGGAGACCCAAAACAAGTCTACAAAAGAAATGGAGGCTGTCACCGATGACTACCTGTTACCCTAACAGGAGCCCTACAATTAAGCATTGCCCAGGAACTTAAAAACGCTAAGCTGCATGGGGCGCTCATTCTTCTCTTCTCCACACCTAAACATCTGATTCACTTCAAAGGATTTCTGGCATGCTCTGCAGAAGCCAAGCAATTTACACTTGCTGTCTGGGCTCTTGCTCCATCCCTTCATCTTATGTAGCACTTACATGTGGCAAATACAAAATGGATTCCAGTGTTGCTACGGCCACCTCTGCTCCTCATGTTCCTTGCTCCCGCCCTTTGTATACAAAGAAACGCACACACACGCAACATCCAGTACACACATGGATGGATGAAGGACTTAGTGGCAGTAAACTGGCAAACCAACTTTAAAGGTGCAAGCAGCCTGTAATTGGTTCCCCCTGGCACGAACACATAGAAAGGCCTGTCTATCTTGCCACTAGAAGCGCTTTCCTGCACCACTATCTCTGATTGTATTCATTCTCAGTAAGGAGGGTGCACAGGGTGTGCCCCCTGTCCTCAGAGCCTTTCTCGAGGTCTCAGTCAGAAGCACAAATACCTATACTCCACACAAACGATGTTATGTATGCTGAAACATTGGTCAAAAAGCTAAAACTTGCTTTGGTGAACTCAAATGAGGGGTGCATGCTTTCCCGAGCCATGCAGGGGACCTTCTGTCAGAAGTGTTGGAGCATGGGACCTTCATAAATATTTGATTTACTAGTCATAATTTGTGTCTCATCCTACCTGGAAATAAAGTCCCTGCTCTTACTGGGCCATTGGAGCTCTGGAAAAATTCAGTAGATTCTTGGAAATATAGCATTGATTCTGGCAAGGGAAATTAATGGGTCTCAGCTTGGAGCTCATCAAAAAGCTTAGGAAAGTCTGCTTGGAGAACAAAGCTTCAGGGTGTCTGGGAGGCTGTGTGAAGTAAAAACCTCTACCCAAGTCTAGGAATCCATACTAATATAAAGTCTGATATCTACAACTAAAACAAATGTTGCAGCCGTCCAACTCTCCAGCCAATCGGATCACAATGTCTTCATGGGAATGAAAATCTTTCACCTTCTACCCTGTCTTGAAACAAACACTTACAAATATTAAGTGCTATATGTGACATCATTAACCACATTGTCGTGGTTTCGTTCCCGCTTGCTTTTCTTCTACAAGACAAAAGTTACCGGTTAGGTTTGGCATTCCAAAAATTAAACCATCTCTTTCTCACATATTCTAACTTACAATTCTTATTCATGAAGAAACATTTAAGTAACATTACCTAAATTTGTTGATACACTATTGAATTCTATAAGAAATGTGTCAAAGGCATGGTTGAAAACTATCTTTTTCTATTAAATCATGTTGGTTCATCACATTTTATTATTGAACTCTTTACTTCTTCACATTACTAAGAATGTTGACCTAAGGTCAGTAAAAATGAATGAAAGAAACTCTGTAGTCAAAAGCATTTCTAACTCAACACTTTGCAGATAGGGAAGCCTAGTTCGTCCAATTGCCTTTTAAAAAATAAAAATGTGACTTCTCGTTTTAGGCCTACCTGTTATTTCTACACATTAATTGCATTAATTTGCGTTTATTGAAAACGCGTTATCACCAGTTATGAAATATGGGGTGAGGGCCCTCTAAGGTATATATTCTATTCTATGACTAACAGTTGCATCACACCAAGCAATGAAACCTTGTGGAAGCCTCACAAGGGTGAAGATTTAGATGTGGGGATTAAGAAGTTTCATTTTTCTTTTACTGATTCTACTAATGCCACTTTCATTGAGCCACTGAAGTTGTCAGTGTGGAGTCGGTAAAGTGTGGTAACCACCACCATTTCCTGTTTTCTTGTGCAACGCTGACAGACTAGACATTGCATTTGGGAAATGCACCACTTTCTGAATTTGTGCTGAATTCCTCTGCGTTCATGTTTGTTTTTGTGTCCCAAATGCCTGTTATTATTTAGTCCCGAACATCTCTATTTTCACTAACATCCAATTTGCACCTGTGCACGTGGCCTATGAGCATGCATGAGGGGGTCACTGGTCATCGATTTGTTTAGTGAAAGATAGCTGTTTGTGTACACATGGACGGGGAAAATAAGGGGGGGAGGGATATCAAAAACATCTTTATAGAAAGCCAGTGAATGGAAAAGAAAAAAACAGGTGCTATGCAAAAAACCAATAAATTACATGGAATATAATTTGTGTCGATTAAAAGAATAAAGGGGCACTTTGCTTCTCACTAACAGAGATGCAGCAGTTTGGTTTCCTGAACGTAATTTGAATTTTTATGGGAATTTCACTTCTTAAATTAAGCAAACACATATTTGCGTTTTAAGTGCCTTCAAAAATTACTTTGCAGTTTTAGTAAAAGTGGCAAATCAAAATTCGTTCAAAGAGAACACTGCGACCAAATAACAGAAGTTTGTTGTAAGATATTCAGCCTTCTTGTTTATCCATTCTTACTCTATATCAGCTGGTCTAGATCAGGAAGTCAATGTTGCCTCTATCAGTTTGTGTCCAATGTAGGCCCACGAGGCCCTAATTCCTGTCTGAATTTCAGGATTAGACTGGGTTTGTGCCTGAGTTGCATTTAGATTTAGTGCTTGAAAATTTAGCTCGTGTGGATAACCATTTTTTTCATAGCAATTTATTCATCTTCAACAAACTTTATTAGGTTTTTTTCAGATAAAACTATGAAAGTCTTACAAATATCTATTGAAATCCATGTATATACAAAATAACCGTGTGACCGTTTTAAAATGACTACCTTTAGATAACCTTTTTTTCTTTTTTTTAAAAATATTTTTATTAACAGCACATAGTGAAGCTCAAAAAAAAAAAGAAAAAAGCAGTATACCATCAAGATTTATACATAAAACTTATACAGAAAGGCATATGATACAAAAAGCTGAGAAATTTATAGATTATTTCATTGAATATAAGAAGAAATACATTCCCCACAAAAAAAAAAACAATAATATATTAGATAAAGTTTCCCCAAATTTTCCGATATTTCAGCATAGCCCTGGTACCCCTAATACGGGCTAATCCAGCTTCCATGTTGTGGATTTCATTAACCAAAGACCACCATTGCATAATCTGCGGTGGCTGTGACGAAATCCATGCCCGAGCTATAGTAAGTTTGGCACAGGATAATAAAATAGTAATTAAAGCATTTTGAGGTAACGTAGTACTGTGTATATCTAAAAGTATACTTGAAGCTGATAATACTGGTGGTTTTATTAATTTAAGCTTCAAAGCTTTATCCAAGTTAAGCCAAAAATCTTTCAATTGCGGGCAAGAAAATAACATGTGTACTATATTAGCACCAACTGCGTCACATTTGGGGCATTTAGTACGATCCGTATATAATGGGTTTTAAGACCATTTAAGAATCACTTCCGGGGTATGGTACAATAAACAAGATGTTTTAAATTGTTGCAATCGAAGGCTGGCTGACTGAACCAAACTGTTGATTTTAGAAAGAGAGTGAGAGATCTGATCCGAATAGATCATCAATCCAAGTTTAGAGCTCCACTTCTCCGCTAATTTGGAGCAATCTTGTTTTATATAAGAGGTTAAACAGTTATAGCCAGTGCTTATTAGCGATTTAGTTTTAGTTGAATAAAGGCAGTCCCAAATATCAGATTCTGAGACAGTTAGTATTTTCATCCGACGTATCAGAAAATCATGTACCTGAATATATTTGAACCTCATAGAATCCGTAAGGTGGTACAAACGTTTTAAAGTCTCAAAATCTAGAAAGCCATAAGCCCCATACATGTCCCCTAAGGTTAGAATACCATAGGTTGCCCAAACACTAGCCCTACTATCATTAAATATCCCCGGAAGTCCTGGGTTATCCCAGAGCCTCAATTTTGAGTGCAAGAAAGAGGTCTTACAAAAACACATCATACCAAACCAGATTTTAGCAGTATCGCGAGCTGTCTTGAATTTGACTCTTTTGTAAAAATTTGGGTCATTCAATCTAAGGAGAAACAAACTTGCTTCCAAATTCAGCATTATGGTATGAAAGAAGTAAGTTTTAAGCTCAGGGTTAAGTAGGGAACGAAGGCGGCCTATAAAAGTCGCCCAAAAATAAAGTTTAAAGTCGGGAAGCAAAGACCACCCATATCAATTGATCCCTTTAATGAAGATAAGCTTTTTCGAGCTTTTTTATAACTCCAAATAAAGCTACTGAAAATTCCATCTAACTTTTTGAAAAAAATATTGTTAAGTGCCAAAGGGATAGAGCGGAAAAGATAAAGAAATTTTGGCAGAATTTTCATTTTAATTAAGTTTATTCTGCTTATGATGTTTAATGGTATTTTATGCCATTTTTAGATAACCTTTTTTTTTTCAAAGATCTTTATTTCTGTCTCATCTTTATAAATCTACCATACTTATCATAATTTGTACTTAAGACTTTTGCCCTATTCAAATCATACATGTTGTGATTTTTAAACGTGGTGTATTATTTCACGCGATAACAACTATATATCTAGAACAATAAGAAACGTCTTGTTTGCAAAAGCGCAACATAGCGTAAATTCACATTCACTAAAATTGCAGCACTATACTTTATATCATGTCACGTAAACATTCCGTTTGAGTCTTTCCTAAATTAACTTAATTTTGGACAAAAACATGTCATCCACACAAATGTTAATACATAATTGTGAAGGTGAGTGGACCACTAGGCGCCAACCAATGCTTGGTCTAAACCCCACTCATCCCAGCATTATGGCCACTATATCATAGGAACCACCAATGTCATACATGTGCTCCTAACTTGACTTCAAGGAGGGTGCTCATGCCACAGTCAGGGTCACTGGAATTATGTGATTCTGTGGCTGCGTTAATTTTTCCACATAATTATGGATTTGACGCATTTGCCGTATAAACCATCATCTGCTGCATAATCTGCATGTTTTACAAAAAAAATGTTTTTAGCTCAAACGGATCATAAGTTACTAAAAACATGGCACCGTGTTTGTGCGCTGTGAAAAAACAACTGGGCGTCTTTCAGATGCTTATTCCTGTATTTCGTTGTTAAAATGGTTCGAATGAGGTGAAATGTTTGCCCAGACAGTTCTGCCATGTTTAATACTATCAAAAAGTGCTGCATTATACCGCATAATTTGCCTTTTCTTGCCACATAATTTAGTCAACCCTGTCTCATAGTTTGGTGCTCCCATGTCACATAATGCAAGCGGCCCTCCCTTCAGCTCAGGTGGATAACCTTAACCCTGGCATGCATATGGCCTTTCTGGACCTACATTGGACACTACTGAACGAAAGCGCCACTAAAGCTCATTGTTCTCAGTCTCCCAGAAGCCTCTTACAGTGAATAGGTAATTAACTTTGAGAGACGTGCAATTATGTCATTCAAATTTACTATTTATCCAAACAGTATTGCGATAGAGAATCATTTACTAACAGTAATGTAAAAAAAGAGTCTCCTATTGGATCTGCGTCACACGCTGGCAGAAATAAGTAAGAGTAATTAACAAAATAATGGCAATTTTGCCTGCTGTAATACCTTGGTGAAGAGTGGGAGCGGGAATCAACGCTCAACTAAACTGTAAATTAGATGAGGGCAAGAGCGTCTCTGGTGCTTTATGCACAGGTTCAAAATAAAAATGTAGCTCAAATTCGACTAAAATACTTCCCTGCTGTCTAAAAATATCTGCGCCACAGCTCTACTTAGCAGTGTCATTACTTAAGATGGCGCCTGGTGTCAAATGCATTCCATTTCTCAAGCTTGTATATTTTTGGCTCAGCCAGGTATATTTTTGGCTCAGCCAGGTATCCTCCAAGCACTGCCTGGTAATAACAGGACAGAGAAAAAAAATGGGAATCGTAAAGCGTGGAGAGAGAGAGAGAGAGAGAGAGAGAGAGAGAGAGAGAGCAGAGATGTGATAGGACCCAAAGAGGCGAGACAGGAAAGAGACAGGGCAGAGAGAATGATGCGATAGGGGAAGTTTGCGAAACTGATATTATGAAACAGAACCAATCAGTCGTATCCAGTGAAAGAGTGATGTAAAACCGCTGCAGTCGATGTTGCTGCTACAGACTCCAAAACAACCTTTCCTCCCAAAAATGGTAATACATTAAAATAGCATTGAAATAAAGGAAAGAGGAGAAATGCAGCAACTCTGATTGCGGTTAAAACCTCCACTTCATGTTTCACTCAGTATTGGCACTAACTAGTGAAAAGCCTTTAAGTAAATTGTGACTATTACTGTAATAGTCACAATTTACTTAAAGAGGTGTTGTAATAGCATTACAACATATCTTCCTGAAAATGTAAAGCCAAAAATCTCTCCAATGTGGGCGAAATTATTTGTTTAACTGCTCCATGTATTGCGGGACACCCTTATGTAGTTAGGGATTTTTAATAAGTATGGGCGTAAAATCCGTTCCGCTCGCGGAATTTGCTGATTTTTGGCAATTTCGGGTTCCGCGAATCGCGCAAATTTGTCCCAAAATCCGCAATTCGCAAGCTGGCGGACTTTTTTGCTTGGTCGCGCTTGAAAAATACAATATCGCGGGCGCGGCGTTGATTTACCGTGATTCTGAGTTCGCCGAGTTGTTTTTCTCCCGGTTTGCGTGTGCGGCGCCATTTTGGATCTTGATGCGTGATCGCGTGAGAGTTTTTCGACCGCGAGTATGTCATCGCGGCCCGCCATCTTGCACAGCGAGAGTTTGACAAGGCGAGTACGTCAGAAGAGCCCGCGATCACACATCGCTGGAGTAAACAATTGCGAACACGTAGATGCGGCGCACAGCTGACTTCCATCAGGAGATTTGAACAGCTGGTTTTCCCGAACTTGCAAAAATTGCAATTCTGCACAAGAAATGCATCGCAGGCAGCATAAACCTTTTGAAAATGATGATTTTGATCAGAATAACTCCTCAGATTGACATTTGGCTGCACTTTTTTATGCAAGGAGTCCATTTTTGGAGGGGGGGGGTGGGAGGAAGGAAGTGCCCCAGAGTCTCCAACTTCCTGTTCTTGTCCAGCAGGCTCCTCCCAGTGCTTTGTCCATGTCCTAGTCACTTTTCATTTGGATCTGGAGCTGGAAGGATTACTTTTTGTGGCTGCTGATGGATATTTGTATTTGAGGACTTTTTGGGCTTTGGAGTTTGGATCACTTTTGGATTTGAGATTTTACACGTAAGTTGGTGTTGTTTGCTTGGGGCATTGCAGTTGCTGCAACTACAATTTGAAAAAAATTTCACAACTTAAAAAAATATATATTGTGGGTAGCCACAGTATCCAGTAGGCCCAGGGTTAGTCATGGGTGCATGATACAACTGTTTCTGTGAGTTTTGTTGAACTTAAATCTCATTTATGTCATGGAATTTTAGCTCACTGTTGTATGTGGAATTTTAATTTTTAATTTTGGGGTGTCTGTAAAGCCACACTAGCCAGTAGGCCCAGGGGTAGTGAGTGGTGCATGGACCAAGTCTTTCTGTGGGGTGTCTTGAATTTAAACATCATTGAGGGCATGGATGGCTTTGGATTGTGGTTATTTTTATGTGTTTTTCAATGTTTTGGGGTGTTGTTGGGGCCTGGCCATGTGGGTGGGGGCCATTTTGAGGCCTGGTCCAGACAGGGCCTGGCCATGTGGTGGGAGTCAAGGGGCCATTTTGAAGCCAGGCAGTGTGCTCAGGCCGGCACCCAGTTTGCCTTCGCTCATTCATTATGCCCAGGGGTACTCAGTGGTGCATGGACCAAGTCTTTCTGTGGGGTGTCTTGAATTTAAACATCACTGAGGGCATGGGTGGTATTAGATTGGGGTGATTTTTGTGTGTTTGTCGACTTTTTGGGGTGTTGTTGGGGCCTGGCCATGTGGGTGGGGCCATTTTGAGGCCTGGTCCAGGCAGGGCCTGGCCATGTGGTGGGGTTAAGGGGCCATTTTGAAGCCAGGCAGTGTGCTCAGGCCTGCACCCAGTGTCATGGTCCAACAGCTCCTCGGAGTCAGGATGATGCTAATATGTGTCCACCTCCAGCTTTCCCCGCACTCTGAACGCAACGGCTTACAGAGTACGGGGGTAAGCAGGTGAGGGAAAAATCCGGTGCGGGAACTGCTACGGAAGGGATGCCTGTAAAGATAAAGAACACACATTAACATCAGACTCTCTTCTCTTCTATTGGCTCTATGTGGTATACACCCATTACAACGCATTTTTTACAACGCACTACCATTACAACGGAACTTTTACAACGCAAATACTATTACAACGCATTTATTTACAACGCATGTTTTTACAACGCAGGTACTTTTACAACGCATACCATTACAACGTAAGTATTGGTAAATATATAATTATATTTAAAATGTTATATGTTAGGTTTTTTTAAAGGGGTATTTTTAGGGTTCAGGGTCAGTTTTGGGTTTTTGGGTAAAGGGGTATTTTTAGGGTTCAGGGTCAGTTTTGGGTTTTTGGGTAAAGGGGTATTTTTAGGGTTCAGGGTCAGTTTTGGGTTTTTGGGTAAAGGGGTATTTTTAGGGTTCAGGGTCAGTTTTCAGTTTTTGGGTAAAGGGGTATTTTTAGGGTTTAGGGTCAGTTTTCAGTTTTTGGGTAAAGGGGTATTTTTAGGGTTCAGGGTCAGTTTTCAGTTTTTGGGTAAAGGGGTATTTTTAGGGTTTAGGGTCAGTTTTCAGTTTTTGGGTAAAGGGGTATTTTTAGGGTTCAGGGTCAGTTTTCAGTTTTTGGGTAAAGGGGTATTTTTAGGGTTCAGGGTCAGTTTTCAGTTTTTGGGTAAAGGGGTATTTTTAAGGTTTAGGGTCAGTTTTCAGTTTTTGGGTAAAGGGGTATTTTTAGGGTTCAGGGTCAGTTTTCAGTTTTTGGGTAAAGGGGTATTTTTAGGGTTCAGGGTCAGTTTTCAGTTTTTGGGTAAAGGGGTATTTTTAAGGTTTAGGGTCAGTTTTCAGTTTTTGGGTAAAGGGGTATTTTTAGGGTTCAGGGTCAGTTTTCAGTTTTTGGGTAAAGGGGTATTTTTAGGGTTCAGGGTCAGTTTTCAGTTTTTGGGTAAAGGGGTATTTTTAGGGTTTAGGGTCAGTTTTCAGTTTTTGGGTAAAGGGGTATTTTTTGGGCAAAGGGTCAGTTTTGGGTTTTTGGGTAAAAGGGTATTTTTAGGGTTCAGGGTCAGTTTTGGGTTTTTGGGTAAAGGGGTACAGGGTAAAAATAAAATAAAATTAAATTTAAATTAAATTAATTAAATGAAATTAAATAAAATTAAATTAAATTAAATACAATTACGTTAAATTATATTATTTTTAAATAATATACAATTAAAAAAATTATATATACTTACCAATACTTACGTTGTAATGGTATGCGTTGTAAAGGTACCTGCGTTGTAAAAAAATGCGTTGTAAATACATGCGTTGTAATAGTATTTGCGTTGTAAAAGTCCCGTTGTAACGGTATGCGTTGTAAAAGTATGCGTTTTAACGTCATACATCCGCTCTATGTACGTTTAGCAGAACCCCTACCTGGTTACTCTCTGGCGTAAATCCTCTTCCTATAATGTGCAATATGAGATACTCTCTCTCATGTTATGGGACAGATCCCTGGAAAGACAGGAGCCCCCACATAGATCATTAGACTGATACCCTTCCTTATGTGTTCTTATCAAATACCCTTGACTCAGAACCATACATACCTAGCGTTCTCACCCCTTGTGCTCCAAAGGAATACCAACTCTCCCAGGAAAACCCTTCCTGAGAAACGTGCAGTATGTGAAAATGAAACCAATAAAAAAGGAAAACAAAACAGTTCAAGCGTCTATAGGTTCCTCCATAGGCAGTTCCTGGGACTCTGAGATATGACTAGTTCTGAACAACACAATTGCCATCAACAGAGAATACTGAAAAAAATGGAACAGTGGGAGATAATCCGAAGAAATGTCTCTCTTACCACTAGATGGCGCTCGTACCTTGTTCAGTCTCGGTATCTCAGGAACCACACAGTAAACTCCGGTCACAGGAGAGGGCAAATCCAGCGTCTCCCAAACCGGATGAACCTAGACCTTTCAAATAGTCATAGGAGGGTGCAATCCCGTGTCTCATACGCTGACATGAGTCTGGAAATGTAGCGCACTGGTGAAAACCGAGAGGGGGCAACTCCAGCGTCTCTCGGCAACACCACACTCGAACAAAGATTCTCGGTCACAAGAGGGGGCAATCCTGCGTCTCCTGCACCAGAACAAAAAAACACGGAACATGCAACTCGGGCTCAGAAGGGGGCAAATCCAGCGTCTCCCAAGCCAGTCACGAGCGCACTTCCGCAATATTAATCCAACGGACTCCACACTTGTTCGCACCAAAACCTAACACAACCTCGCAGCCGCGGGCGGTATCAGGAAACTTTCCAGACTCCGTCCACAACTCAATAATGGCAGCGCGGGAATCAAGCGTCTGACATCGGAAAAACACCCAGCAAGACAAATCACGTGCACCACACCAATGTTCCCACATGCCTATATGTCCTCCTCAGCTCCTCCCAGACCGATGGTATTCTGGGAGATGTAGTTCAATGCTGCATTCAGGTAGGCACTTTGCGAGCCCTGACAGTATGCCCCCCTCCCAAGTGCCTCCTAGCGCCAGGCTTCCCCGGATTCCGCAAAAAGAACCTCCTGATCTCCTTGGGAGCATGTACAGCGGAACCGGGTTCCCAAGAGTCATCCTCCGCCTGATACCCTTTCCAGGAGATCAGGAACCACAAACGCTCCTGGCGATACCTAGAATCCAGGATGCGGCGCACCTCATATTCCAGCTGGCCATCTCTCAATATCGGAGGAGTCACCGTACTCCGTGTCACCCCCACGGGCTTCAACAAGCTACAGTGAAACACCGGGTGGATCCGCAATGTAGCAGGCAACTTGAACTTATAAGCTACCAGATTGATCCTGCGAATGATGATATAGGGCCCAATAAAGCGAGGATGGAAAACACTTCGGTAACGGAAACGTATGTTCCGAGTGGAAAGCCAGACTCAATCGCCCACCTGATAGTCCGGTCCATCCTGCCGATGCGGATCGGCCCATTTCTTGTAGAAGACCTTCGACTGCTTCAGTGATTTCTGGATACGCTTATGGATCTTGAGAAGCGACTTCACATGAACAGCAACCGTAGGATGATTCTGTACTTCGCTAGGAATCACCACCGGGAGAGTGTTGGCATGGAACCCAGAGTTAGCTCAAAACGGTGTTTCCTTGATAGAACTGTGCCACATGTTGTTGTATGACAACTCGGCTAACCACAACATGGATACCCAGGATTGGGCAGCCTCCTTGGAATTGCACCGCAGATATTTCTTGAGAGTCTGGTTCATCCTTTCGGTCTGACCATCCGATTGCGGATGGAAACTAGTGGACAAGGCATCTTCCGTATGCATAGCCTTGCACTACATGTGCCAAAAGCGAGCTACAAACTGGGGCCCTCGATCCGAAATGATGACTCGCGGGGTACCATGAAGTCTCACCACATGTGTTAGCAACAACTGTGCAGTCTGACTGGCTGTAGGAAGGTTCCGACAGGGAATAAAATGTCCCATCTTTGTTAGACTATCCACAACTATCAGGATTGCATTGCATCCCTGGTCGTTCGGCAGCCCCACGATGAAATCCACACTGATGGTATGCCATGGATGTTCAGGTTTTGGCAACGGCAGGAGCTTCCCCCTCATTTTTCCTTGTTCTCCTTTAGCCCTTGCACAAATGTCACATTGCTGAACCCACCTTTCCACCTCCTTTGACATACCCTCCCACCAGAACTGACGTTGAACCAAGTGGATAGTTTTCTTGTTACCTGGATGTCCAGCCATCACCGCATTATGACACCATTAGAAGGCTTGGATTCTGAGGGTCTGAGTGGGCAAATACAGTTTCCCCTTGTGCAGCGGCACCCCGTGCCTCAAAGTCCGGTTTGAGTCCTGTGTTCTGCGGTAATCGCACAGAGTACTTTCTCCGGAGAAATGATGGCCTGGGGTTTCTCGTGAGGAGTTACTGCACCTTCCGTTATTCTGGAAAGGGAATCTGCCTTCCTGTTATCGGACCCTGGACGGAATGTGATATCAAAGTCATACCCCGCAAAAAACAACATCCATCTCATCTGCCTTTGAGAAAGATGCCGGGCTGTCTTCATGAAGACCACGTTCCGGTGATCCGAATATACAGTAAAGGTGTGTTGTGCCCCCCACAGGTAGTGTCTCCACTCCGTGAAGGCTTTCTTGATGGCGAACAGCTCCTTCTCTGCCACCGTATAGTTCAGTTCGGCGGAGGATAGTTTTTTGGACAAGAATGCCACCGGATGCAGTTGACCAGTTCCTCTATCTCTCTGGGACAAAATGGCCCCTACTGCAGTATCCGAGGCATCTGCCTCCACCACGAACGGAACATCCATTTGTGGGTGGCATAAGATGGGAGCAGTACTGAAGGACATCTTCAATAACTCAAAAGCCTCCATGGCTTCGATGGTCCACTCAAAAGGCACTCCCTTCCTTAGCAAGCGAGTGATCGAGGATGCTACCAAAGAAAACTGAGCTATAAACCTCCTATAGTAGTTCGAAAAACCTAGGAAGCACTGCACCTCTTTCACACTCATAGGGACGGGCCACTGCTGTACTGCCTCCACCTTCCTCTCTGCCATGCGAAACCCCTGGGGACTCAAAATCACTCCTAAGAACTCCACCTCAGTCACCCCAAACTCGCACTTACTAAGCTTGCAGTAAAGGCAGTTGTCCAATAATCTTTTCAGGACCAGGATAACATGGCTACCGTGCTGGGGGATGGAAACCGAATAAACCAGAATGTCATCAATATATACGATGACGAATTGGTCGATGTAATCTTTAAGCACATCGTTTAAGAAGTATTGGAAAGCCGCCGGGGCATTACACAGCCCGAACGGCATAACCAAATACTCGAAAAGTCCGTACCGAGTTTTAAAAGCCGTCTTCCACTCATCTCCGTCACGGATTCTCACTAGATGGTATGCTCCATGGAGGTCCAAACGGGTGTAAATGTTGGCCTCCCGTACTTGATCCAGAAGGACGGGGATGAGCGGAAGAGGGTATCGGTTTCTCACAGTCTGTCTGTTCAGGAGGTGGTAGTCTATGCAAGTCCGTAGCTCGCCATTGGCTTTAGCCGTGAAAAACAGAGGAGACGCTGCAGGGGACCTAGATGGACGGATAAACCCCATGGCACAGACTTTTTTCAAGTACTCCTGCAGGTGCTTGGTCTCGGGTTCCGATAGTGCATATACTCTACAAGAGGGTATCACTGCTCCGTCAATGAGATCAATGCGGCAGTCGTATTCGCGATGTGGTGACAACACCGCCGCCTTGATCTCACTGAACACCTCTCTATATTTCTCATAGGCCGCTGGTAACACCACATCTTTCTCTGCGGCAGTGGCCACCTGAAAAACCTGAGCCAACGCTACTAGATGTTGATCCGACTCCCTCAAACATGTCATCCGACACTCCTCCGTAAGGAAACTGATGGTCTTAAGCCTTCAATCCATAGTGGGATTGTGGAGCCCCAGCCAGGGCATACCCAAGTTGACCTCATATTGAGGCGCTTCAATAATGTTTAGGACCATGTTCTCCACATGGTCCAATGGATTTCCCGGGAGCTGTAATTCTACCATTTTCGTGCGCTCAATAATTGGCCCAGACTTCAACGGGGTACCGTCTACCGCCAGCACCCTTTCTGGTTTCTGAATGGGCACCCGTTCCAATCCCAGACGACGTACTAACCCGTCATCAATGAAATTGCCGGTGGCCCCGGAATCCAGCATACTAAACACCGGATGCTGTTACCCTTTTGCTTGCAAAATCATAGAAAGGACAATGTGCGATTCGGTGTTACTTGAATACGCACCAGCCAACGACGGCAACTGCCATCGGACTTCCTCAAGGTTCCTATCAGGTACCAGGGATTCCTCACCCTGAGTACTCTGTACTACAGGAAGGGCAAAGTTCTTTCCTGTGGCAAAAGGACGTGATCTCTTAGGTTTCACCATACAGTCCTTTACATAATGCCCCTTTTTGCCACAGTACATACAGAGTCCCTGGGTTCGGCGGCTTTCTCTCTCTGCTCTAGACAACGGCATTCGTACGGCCCCCACTTCCATAGGTTCCAATGCGCCTCCCTTCTCCACCATCATAGCGGGTTCTGACTTTCCCAACCCCCCAGAGTCACGATATCCCCTTCTCCTGTCTCCAGTGCGTTCTGCAAGCCGGTGATCTAGCCTCAGCGTTAAGTTGACCAGATCCGTACAGGTGGTGGGTTGCGGGTCTATCTGAGCTAAAACATCTTTAAGCTCTTCGGATAAGCCCTGATAATACAGAGCCATCCTCTTCTCTTCTGGCCAAGCAGTTTCGGCGATCAGTCTGTTGAAAGTGGTCATATAGGTTACCAACTCTTTCCTACCCTGTTTGAGCTCAAGGAGTTCACAATCTGCGCTAAGGGTAGTGGCCCTTCTATCGAACACCCGCTCGAACTCCCTTCTGAAAGCCGTCCAATCCGAAAGGAGTGGATCATCATTCCTAACTAAAGGTCCTGCCCAATTCGCTGTATCTCCCGTTAAATAAGAAATTGCAAAAGCCACCCTCGACAGATTAGTCGGAAAGGAGGCTGGACGACAGGAAAAATGCAGAGATATTTGCGTCAAAAAAGCTTGTATAGACTGAGGGTCTCCAGCATACCTCTCAGGGCTTGCCAATGGTATGGGAGGCGGAACAGTGACCTGTATTTGCTGAGCACCTACCGAAGCATTGAAAGGGTTCCTGGCCTGCCTATCCACCTGGTCCTTCAAGGCCGCGGTTTAAGCCCGGGAGGTGGCTAACTCTTGTTGCACTAAAACCAAAGCAGCCAACACATCATCTTAGGAAGCCATCACTCTAAACCATTCAATCCTGACTGGGAGGAGATACGTTCGGGGGCACGTGATTCTGTCACGGTCCAACAGCTCCTCGGAGTCAGGATGATACTAATATGTGTCCAACTCCAGCTTTCCCCGCACTCTGAACGCAACGGCTTACAGAGTACGTTGGTAAGCAGGTGAGGGAAAAATCCGGGGCGGGAACTCCTACGGAAGGGATGCCTGTAAAGATAAAGAACACACATTAACATCAGACTCTCTTCTCTTCTATCAGCTCTATGTATGTTTAGCAGAACCCCTACCTGATTACTCTCGGGCATAAATCCTCTTCCTATAATGTGCAATATGAGATACTCTCTCTCATGTTACGGGACAGATCCCTGGAAAGACAGGAGCCCCCACATAGATCATTAGACTGATACCCTTCCTTATGTGTTCTTATCAAATACCCTTGACTCAGAACCATACATACCTAGCGTTCTCACCCCTTGTGCTCCAAAGGAATACCAACTCTCCCAGGAAGACCCTTCCTGATAAACGTGCAGTATGTGAAAGTGAAAACAATAAAAAAGGAAAACAAAACAGTTCAAGCGTCTATAGGTTCCTCCACAGGCAGTTCCTGGGACTCTGAGATATGACTAGTTCTGAACAACACAATTGCCATCAACAGAGAATACTGAAAAAAACGGAACAGTGGGAGATAATCCGAAGAAATGTCTCTCTTACCACTAGATGGCGCTCGTACCTTGTTCAGTCTCGGTATCTCAGGAACCACACAGTAAACTCCGGTCACAGGAGGGGGCAAATCCAGCGTCTCCCGAACCGGATGAATCTAGACCTTTCAAACAGTCATAGGAGGGTGCAATCCCGCGTCTCCTACGCTGACCTGAGTCTGGAAATGTAGCGCACTGATGAAAACCGAGAGGGGGCAACTCCAGCGTCTCTCGGCAACACCACACTCGAACAAAGATTCCCGGTCACAAGAGGGGGCAATCCTGCATCTCCTGCACCGGAACCAAAAAAACACGGAACATGCAACTCGGGCTCAAAAGGGGGCAAATCCAGCGTCTCCCAAGCCAGTCACGAGCGCACTTCCGCAATATTAATCCATCGGACTCCACACTTGTTCGCACCAAAACCTAACACAACCTCGCAGCCGCGGGTGGTATCAGGAAACTTTCCAGACTCCGTCCACAACTCAATAATGGCAGCGCGGGAATCAAACGCCTGACATCGGAAAAACACCCAGCAAGACAAATCACGTGCACCACACCAATGTTCCCACATGCCTATATGTCCTCCTCAGCTCCTCCCACACCGATGCTATTTTGGGAGATGTAGTTCAATGCTGCATTCAGGTAGGCACTTTGCGAGCCCTGACACCCAGTTTGCCTTGTTGGCATCCATTATGCCCAGGGGTACTCAGTGGTGCATGGACCAAGTCTTTCTGTGGGGTGTCTTGAATTTAAACATCATCGAGGGCATGGATGGTATTGGATTGGAGTGATTTCTGTGTGTTTTTTTTACTTTTTGGGGTGTTGTTGGGGCCTGGCCATGTGGGTGGGGGCCATTTTGAGTCCTGGTCCAGGCAGGGCCTGGCCATGTGGTGGGGGTCAAGGGGCCATTTTGAAGACAGGCAGTGTGCTCAGGCCTGCATCCAGTTTGCCTTGCTTTCATCCATTATGCCTAGGGGTACTCAGTGGTGCATGGACCAAGTCTTTCTGTGGGGTGTCTTGAATGTAAACATCATTGAGGGCATGGATGGTATTGGATTGGGGTGATTTCTGTGTGTTCTTTGACTTTTTGGGGTGTGGTTGGGGCCTGGCCATGTGAGTGGGGGGCATTTTGAGGCCTGGTACAGGCAGGGCTTGGCCACGTGGTGGGGGTCAAGGCTCAAGGGGCCATTTTGAAGCCAGGCAGTGTGCTCAGGTCTGCAGCCAGTTTGCCTTGCTTTCATCCATTATGCCCAGGGGTACTCAGTGGTGCATGGACCAAGTCTTTCTGTGGGGTGTCTTGAATTTAAACATCATTGAGGGCATGGATGGCATTGGATCGTTGTGATTTTTATGTGTTTTTTTACTTTTTGGGGTGTTGTTGGGGCCTGGCCATGTGGGTGGGGCTATTTTGAGGCCTGGTACAGGCAGGGCCTGGCCATGTGGTGGGGGTCAAGGCTCTTTTTTGAAGTCAGGCAGTGTGCTCAGGCCTGCACCCAGTTTGCCTTGCTTTCATCTATTATGCCCAGGGGTGCATAATGGATGTAAGGACCAAGTCTTTCTGCGTGGTCTCTCTTCTATTAATTTAAACATCCCTTTTGGATTAGAATTGCAATTTTTATTTTGTGTCTTTCCGTTTTTGGGTGTGTTGTTGTAATAATAATAAATGCAATGCCTAGTTGCAAATATTAATTGAAGCACGACATATGCAACATTTATTTAACTGGTGTTCCTTTGGCTTCCTTTCCTTTTAGGTGCACAAGAGAATAATATCAGTCATCGTTCATCATCATTCGTGCCAGGAAGAAGTCCTGCAGCGGTGTGTGCAGCACAACGTCATTGACGTCACGTGTGGCCACAGACAACTCTGAAACTCGTGCAACTGCGGCCAGCTGTTCTGACATCTGAAGAAGATGGGCCCAAAGAAAGGTGGCCATAGCTCCTCTAGCAAAAAAAGTTGCCAGTGCCACTGCCAGTAAGAAGGAGCAGAAGAAGTAAGTGGCGCCACTTACCAAGGAGACTGGTGAGCCCAAAGACACATTTTTTGGGAAAAAAAAACTACGCCTGCAGCAGCAGCGGTGTCCGCCGGGGACCAAGCTGGGAGCAGCATCTCCGCTTCATTGGGCTCAGTTAGGTCCAAGGCCATGAGTGCTGCAGAGGCAGACACTTTAGTTTCTCAATCACCATCGACCAGTGATGTTGGCTCATCTCAAGAAAGTAGCATCCAATCAACGCAGGGTGTAATTCATCTGACGAGTGTTCAACAACCACAGCCGCAACGACAACCACAGGTGCAACTAGTACAAGCGCAAAGAGAGGCGCAAGGAGAGGCGCAAGGAGACGCGCAAGGAGAGGCGCGAGGAGAGGCGCATGGAGAGGCGCAAGTAGAGGCGCATGGAGAGGCGCAACTAGAGGCGCATGGAGCGGCACAACTGCCCACAATGCTTGTTCCTCCAGAAGTAGTGGAATATCAGGAAATCGAGATTCAAGCGGAGGAATCATCCGAGGAAGCCACTCCTCCTGATGATGATCCATTGTCTTCCAGATCCCCAGCAAGAAAAAGGTCAAGGAGGGCTACTACTACAAGTTCTTCTTCAAGCACCTTTCCTTCTGATGATCTTGATGTTGATTGGAACCCACCAATGCAGTCTGAGAGTGAGGCACACCATAAGCAGACAAAGGTAGCTAAGCCTAAATGGAAGGGTTCCCGCAAGGCTTTCACTCATGGCTGATGATGACGACGAACAAGAAGTGGTGTATTCAGCTGCTGATGAACAGTCTGACGACGACCCAGTCATCACAGTCGTCACTCCAGCCTCAGCGGGCATGCAGCAGACAGACATTTTGACCCTATGCCGAATTGCTGCTGAGCGTGATGTGGGCGGCGTGGCACTGGTACCACCACCAGTTAACTACTACACCAACACGATCTACAGCTTCCATACTTTCTCGTCAGATGGGCCAGCAGGGACCTCCATCCAGCTCGACCTCTATTACCTCAAGTAATGGTGCTGTAAGTGCACAACAGAGTCAAATTCAGCCACGCCCATCCTCCACTTCATCTGGCATTGAAAGTAGCACCTCCACCACCAGCAGACATCTCCAGTCCCCAGTTTGGGACTTCTTTAGTGTTAGCAAAAAGGCGGAAAACATGGTTGTTTGTTCGATTTGTAAAACTGTAGTTAGTCGGGGTAAGCTTGGTACCAACTATGGTACCGGAGGCCAGAGAGGTCATCTCCAAAAACACCACACTATCATTTGGGAGGCGCACATGAGGAAGATCCGGGAAGCCAAAAGTACAACAAATCCAAATGTATCCATTCATATTGCATCTTCTGATGACGAGGGGCTGAGCGTGCAGGGGGGAAGTGAAGAAGCGACAGACATTTTTTCTGATACACCCAGTACCCCTGGCAGCAGCACTGCAGTGGTAGCGCCCACACCCTCTACCCCAGCAACATGTATGAGGCACACTAAGAGTCTGGGAGAGACACCAATGCGTAAAAGTACATCAATGAGCCTAACTGGGTTGAAGAAGTCTGGATCATCATCTTCACATATGAAAACGGTCCAGAGCACCATTAAAAGCATGTTTTGGTTGGAGGCGCCATTTGAACGCAACCACCAAACGGCACGTCTGTATAACGCAAAGCTGGCTAAAATGCTAGAGCTGGACCTTCTCCATTTTTCTTTTGTGGAAGGGGTGGGTTTTCTAGAATTTGTGGCAACAGTCTGCCCTAAATGGATGGTTCCTAGCCGTTCCTATTTTGCCAGAGTTGCGTTTCCAGCACTACATGAAGATGTGCTGGAAGTGATTGGGTCAGCTTTGCAGAAGAATGCTGTTCACACTATCCACCTGACAACAGACATGTGGACCAGTTGCCAAGCCGTGGATTACATGTGCATCACTGCACACTGGGTCTCTTTTGCAGGGGTTAAAGAGAAGCTATCTGCAGGTGTTGACCTTGCCACAATTTTTCAAGCGAGTCGGAAACATGCAACAGTACCCATGTTTGCCATGGAGAAATCTCATACTGCATTAAACATTTTGGATGAGTTTAAGAGTAAGGTCTCTAAATGGCTGGTGCCAAGAAGTCGCATGATTGGTTATGCTTCCAGGGATAATGGCAGTAATATAGTTAAGGCCATGCAAGATGGTGGCTACTTCAGAGTGCCGTGTTTGGCGCACTGCATTAACATTATTGTTCAAGATTTCTTGAAAAGAGAAGACACAGTCAGCAAGTTACTGACCACCGGCCGAAGAATCTGCACACATTTCAGCCATTCTTTTAAGGCCCGGAAGGAGAAGAGGATCATTCAACGTAGCCGTGGAGTGCCAGTCAAAGGACTCATCCAGGAGGTGGCAACACGTTGGAACTCAACCTTCTACATGCTTGAACGTCTGTTTGAGCAGTACTTGGTAATCAATGAGTATATCAATAGCATTAACATACGGTCTGCTGCTGTGAAAGACATGAGGCTAGCGCCGGAGGAATGGGACCTAGTTAAGAGCCAGACAGACATGCTTCGTCCTTTTGAGGTCTTTACCCGTGAAGTCAGCAGGGAAGACTGTAGTTTGGGCAAAGCTATCCCATTGTTGTTCATACAAGAGCAACAACTGAAGGCGGTGTCTTCAACGTTCCAAGCTGATGTTCACAAACAAGATGCATATCGGTTGCCGGAGAGCTTATTAAGCTGCCTACTTGTCAATGAAAGGCTTAAAAAATATATATTCAGAACAACATTATATTTGTGCCACTATTCTGGATCCACGGTACAAAAAGGCACTGACCAGCAAAGTATTCATTCCTTTTGATGAAGAAGATGTTTCAAAGTACAAACATTGGCTAGATGTGTCAGCCACTCTGTTTGAAAAAGAGCGGCAGGAAATTGAAGGAAACACCACAAGTACTACTGAAGAAGGAGGCCATCCGGCGTCAAGGTCCACTTCTGTGGCCAAAGGCAGTCACTTTCCCTCACAGCCGTTACCGACAGCAGCAACAGTATCCTCGTCATCATCACCTGCACCAGGCCCAGCCCTAATATTGTCGGAAGCGGATTGGATAACTCAGCAAGGGTTTGCTCACTCCAGTGTTGATGCAAAGGCAACACATGGTACGCAAAGTGGAGCACCACCCAGGGAGGCCCTTGAGTGGATGGTGCAGGCCTATCTGGATGACCCAACAGAGGTCTACATTGATCGTGACCCATTGGTGTATTGGTATGGGAAAAGGCCTCACTGGCCACTGCTCAGCAGGCTGGCTATAAATTATTTGTCTTGCCCTCTCGCAAGCGTGTCTTTGGAACGAGTTTTCAGTGCTGCTGGTGCCATTGTCACTTCAAAAAGGTCCCGCCTCTCGCCCAAAAATGTGGAGAGGTTAACAATGATCAAGATGAATCAGCACTTCATACCACCAGATTACAAAATACGTGAATTCATGCAGGAAGAAGAGGACACCGACTTAGGTGATGGAAGCTCTTCTCTGTTAGCTGACCTACTCCATGTTCAAGAATTCACAGGGTTTGAGGACGAGCTCTACTTCCCTGACAACTAGGCTTGAAAACCTTACTTTTTGGTTTCTTCCGTCCTTTTTGACTTTTATTTCTGGGTGCCTTTCTTTGATTTGGAACGTTTAGCACAACAAAACTTTAATCACAACAAATCCATTAGCAGCACTGTCTTCGTCTTATTTTCCATATTGAAGGTGCCGCTGTCTGCATTCCTGAAGTTCACAAGTTCACAACTCAGTCATGCTCCTCTGTCCTCCTCCTCCAGACTCCCCCTATCCATTTCCCTCAAGGCAGATGGCCGGATTCTGCAGAATCTAGAAACTGTCACTTCAGTCCGTACACAAGTCTCCTGAAAAGAAATGGGACTGGAATGACTCACCATGCTGACTGCACCTTCTGAAATTGACACGAGAGGCTGCCCTGTGGCCCTCCACTTAAGAATAAGATGATGACAAGTGCAACAGGTAATGAATGATGAGATGGCATGCAGTGGTGACACTGGATGTCTGGCTTTATGAAAGCAATTGTTGTTTGTTTGTTGTGCATGGAGTGAATCCTATCTATGTGTTCTGTTATTATTATTTAATCTTTTACACACTAAAAGTAACTCAAGTGTACTCTGTTACCTTGTTTACTACAAATTGTACTTGTACTGCAGGGGCCAGCCACTACGTTGCATTTTACAATATGGAAAAAGTCCTTGGACTCAGTATGTAGACAACATTGAGTTTGCCAATAACATACAATGATGATGTTGATGAATCTTGATGATTAAAGTTACATAATATCTTTATTCTTTACACAGTCACTCACTGGGATGGATGGATCATCATCATTGTCGGTTTACGGAAGAAATATGGCCGTTTCGTGAGTGGCAAGGAAAACAACAAGTAAACAAGTCAACAACAACCACAGCAGACCTACATGTCTGTCTAGTCGTGCTATGGGAGTGGTCGAGCCAGTATAGTGTATGCCAGAGACCAGACAGCAGTTCATGTAAAATTGTGGCTATGTGGCTTGCTGCATAAAATTAGATATGCTTTGTCTGTCTGTGTCAAAGAGGTATGCTACATCATCAGGTTGGTTCACTCAGTGGTGCTTGCCTTGACCGTCTGCATGGCCCTGGCCTGTTGTGTGCAATTACTATCTTGAAAAGGAGACTCAGAGTACGCACTTTATAAATGATGCCTGTATGTAATACTGTCACCTCTGAAAGTGTTATTTTTGCACTACACACCGTACCTTATATTTTTTCTCAGTGCTGTTTTAATATCCCTTCCTGTTTTTCCATCAACAATTGCAGGCCGACTTTTACCTTGTGCCATGGGAACAACATCAATCCGCAATTCCACATCCGGCAGGCAGGCAGTGGACAGTGTGTCTGGTCACCAAGATTGATCGATGGAGCGTCAGATGGAATGGAGGAGTACCGCGAAGAAGAGGAATGGCTGGATGCATGCAACTTCCCAAATTGAACAGGAAAACAACAACATACAGTTACAGTATCCTCTTCACTTCTCCTTATCTTTTAAATAACTTATTGTTGTGAACTTCTATGAGTGCGACTCTCTGCTTCAAATTCATACCTACAGCTATTTCATAACTTTCTTTGCTATTTTTAAAACTAATGTAATGTTCTACTAGGTAATTCTCTCTGAGTGAAATTGCGTGATTACAGCAGCCCTGTACTGTCTAATAGTTTAGTACTAATTAGTAAGTTGTAGTTAGTACTACTTTTCAGTAACTGAACCATCCATTTAGCAAACAACTTCACGCATGCACTTCCTTTATGTCCCTTAAAAGATTTATGGATATCTTCGTATCCAAAGATTTGTTTTTCTTCATTTGTTGTTTGTCAATTCTGTGGTTTTTTTCCCTCTCGCTTCACAAAACCTTCCCATTCCCATCCAATTTTCAAACCCTAACCCTCTTTCCCCAGGCTGTGTGATTTTTATTAAGGTGTGACTAAATGACAACAATAATTCCACACATTTGCTGGGGAGGATAAGGTCAAAGCAACTGAAAATAAATTTCAAGGATGGTGAAGGAATCCGAGGATATGTTCTTACTGTGTACTGTACTATCTATCGTACTGTTCTAATGCTACGCTCAGGCCACTCAATGTTTCATTTCCTTCTTTTTCATATGCTGCTACTGCCAGTGTGTACCACTACTGCTACCAGCACAACGATGACATTTCATCCGTCCAGGATTCCATTCCATACCCAACCTTAATCGGCATTTGCCATGCAGCCAGCCCTGTGCCTAGTCCTATTCTCAAGCACGAAGCACAGGTAAGATAAGCATTATGGGGAGGTAGAATAATGGGCTAGGACTCGGAGGAGAGTAGAGACTGACAGTAGTACTAGTAAAGTACTAGTAGGCCAATTGAATTCACTAACTCTGTTAGTGGCACTTTTGTACTTTTTTGGAACTTTTAGATAATTCATGCTGGCAAGTTTGAGGAAACCAAACGTACAGTAACCCCCGCCCACCACCCCACAAAGTAATATGAACGCGTACACTATGTTGAAGTACGTAAAATAAATAATTATATATTTTTACCCTAACACAAATAAACTAGTCCAAGACCCAAACCACCCCCTCCCTAACCCCAACAAATGTCCATTTCAATGTCCCGCAAAAAGTCCCTCAGAATCCCCAACTCCCAATCTCCACCCCCCCAACAGTCTTTAAAAAGGGGGCAAGGGACACAGTCACTTCCGGCGGTGTGCTGTGGACAGGTGGTCCCTCAGCTCTCTGCGGAGGTCCTGGAGCTGGTGCTTCTGCTTCTCCACTGTGCGCTCCAGGAAGTCCACTCGGCGGCGTAGCCGGCGGAGGCGTGCCATTCAGGCTCTGGGGGGGGGCACCTGCTGGTTTTGTTGCAGATGGCCAGCGATATTCAGCACAAATGGCCTCCAGTTTCCTGGCCCTGGCCGGGACAGCCATCTCCTTTCAGGTGAGCTTTTGTGGAGCATCTATATGAAGAAAGAAAGAGAAATACTGTAACCAATACTCTTTAACAATAACACAAAATAATTCGACAGAAAGTTGTCTCACAGTAACACTAGCAACTTGCAAGCACAGTATAAATTTTGGCATATATCTTTCCGCCGTCTTTGTAGGCCAGTAACATTAGTTGGAGTTTCAGGAATTCTACTAGCAGCACTATGGACTCACTACATAGTCAGAGAGTCAGAGAGTACACCAGTCTTCTTCTTTTTTTCTCTAGTTTTGCGAAAGAAATTACTTGTACGTGAACTTGTGGTAGCCGGCATAATACCAGCTCAGTCAGCTTGCACCCAAGAAAACCAGACACAAGCCATGATGACGCATACTCGCATTACTTTAAGCAGTACATGCAGGTGGGGATAGGGAAGCTCTTACTTTTCTATAGGGGTGGCACTGGCCATACTCGGTTACATCAAGGGCTACTGCTCAATGTAATTTATATTTCGCACTGCCACCCCCCCGGGCATTCAGTACTACAAAAGGAAAATGAAGATTATTCATTTCTGATCATGTATCCATCCGATCACATGATCTTTGCTTATATGATGGATGACTTTAGGTGTTTTGTTGTGATAGATTGAGTGAACAACAGAGATAGTCCACCCATGACTGACACAGCTGAAAGAAAATTATTAACATAGGGAGTGAGTGTGGTACCCATAATTGCCAGAGGAAGGGACTTGACTGGATATAATATTAACTATACATGAATAAATACACAATATATGCTGTGCTTGCAAAGTAAACTACTGTACTGTTAGTCAAGGGAGAATTCCTGAACAATCACAACTTCTAGTATTTGGATTTCCTTTCCTTTGCTACTCTGGCATGGGCATGCTGTTCAAACAAAGTAACACTCTTCATCCACTGAGCGTCTGCTCTACATACCCCTCTGCTATCTATGAGGAAGAAGATACCATCCAGGCTTCCAAAGTAAACGTCTATCATTCTTCTTAATGTCTCAACTGTACCAACCTTACTTTTTCTTAACAACCAACTAACCCCCTTTTCATTTTATTTGGTAAACCACCGTCTTGACTTTCATTTCAGTTTCACCCAAATGATATATTGCAATGCACACCACACATGCATTTTCTAATTCACCCACACAGGCAGTCATCTTTTCTTTCTCCTCCAACCATCCTTGCTTCAAGCAGCCATGCGTCTGATTCCTTCCTATCAGCCACCTCTGCATGCATTTAAAAACACGTATCATTCTTTACAGTCATAAATGTTACGACTCGCTCGTCCTTCCTTACACCCTTCTTTCCCTTTTAGTTCATCACATCCCTCGAGTTCATCTGATCTGACATGGCTTCACGATAAAAGTTTCACAGCTGAGTTGAAGTCAAATAGAGGGGGTCATTGCTTACTCGAGAACTACCGCCGCTAATGCTATGGCTAAGTCAAGGGTGATTGGCAAAAATGTATTTCTAAATTAGTAACTGTTCATAACAGTACAGTGTACTTCTACTAGTGTACGGTCTACTGTACAGTACATCATACACCCCTTTGCAAGTCAGCCTACTCTAAAATGTCAATAAGTAAGGAGTATAATAACTTACCACCGTCCGCCGCTGCTGGGCCATCCCCCTCAGCTCCTCCTGATGGCACTTGTGGCGCTGCCGCATCCGCCCCTGGAGTGGATCCCTCCGTGCTGCTGGCCCCGGCACTGGTGGTGGGAAGTGCCGCATCTGATGTTGTGATGACACCTAGAAAAAACATGTCATATTTTTAGATGCCATACACCACCCCCTATTTCGTCTCGTAATGGAAGAGAAAATGTTATACATAAACAATTTTTAATTATTGGGACTGAAAAAAAGTCACGGATTTGGGGAGGGTGTTAACTTATATGCTTAGCCATGACATGCAACACTTTTTGGCACAACTGATAAATGCTTGCTTTTTAACGTGCAACATTTTTCTAATTACAGACAGAACCACCTACTCCTCATCACCACCAGGAGGACTTGAAGTTCCAACAAGGTGAGGGCTCCTGAGTCCCGCACAGTTACTATTAATAATTAGATGTGTTAAGTTGAAGTGTATACTAGGGAAGGGTGTTTAAACTTTAACGTCATCTATTGCCACTGCTCGCTGGGAATACTGCGCTATTAAAAATAAATAATTTGTTTTTATTGCTTATTTGAAAATAAAACTAAAAAACTAAAAAACACTGTGTGGTTTTTGTTCACGAGTGAGTGAGCGGAAGGGTTTGCAGTTACACTTCTGCACTTTGCAAGCATGCTTCCGTGACTCTGATAGGTTGGGACTCGGTAGTCTTCTTCTGTTCTTCTTGGTCGTATAAGCATTGGTCAGACACACTCGATAGTCGGTCAGGGGATTGGGGGTTCAACTCTTGTTCTGACTGAGGTATGTGGAAAGTCGAACTGCACCTATCATCAACAATGTCCTATTTCTCGTCCATACTTCTGTATGTGCAGAATAGTCCCTGAAACACTAGCTGTATGGTATGTGCTACTATCAAATCAAAAAGACAACTACTAGCTTATTCTTGGAGGACATTGACATTTTGTTGTTGGAAATTGTCAAAGCACTAACATTAAGAAGACTGGAATAGACAGCAAGGGCAACCCAGAGGACTGCACTCAGTGCCTCTAGAGCTATTGCTGGATCAGAGTTTTGTTTAACACCGTTTGCCGACTGGTCAAGCTTAGCTACCTACAAAGACCGACTCATAATAATAGTAAATAGTAGTAGCACAGAGAGTGATGGTAGAGGCAGGATAAGAATGTAGAAACAGTCTACAAGAATATCAAAGACTATTTTGTAAAAAAAGAATTAGGAAACAGTTTGGAATGAATAGGAGCTGTAAAAGTTAGGGAAGTATAATTATTAATATTAACAACAGAACAACTTACTGGGGCCAGCAGCCGAGCCTGCAGAGGACCGATCCTGCACACCTTGTTCCTCCGGAGTCTCAGGTGTTGTCGTCTTGCCCCTGGGAGGTGCTGATGATCATGAAATAAAAATTGTTTTTTTGAAATATTTGATTTCTTTGACCACAATCTAAAATTATCTCGGGGAAACAAATTACAACAATTGTTGCACTACATGTATATTGATTGACCTATCTGATCTGGTCAACTAGGATAGATAGTACAGTATTGCTGGATTTTCAGACCGTCTACTTGGAAAGTTATGTAAATCACTAACTAACAACAAAAAAGTTCTACTACGACTGCCAGCAATCAGCAGCACGCGACGTGACAGACACAGTCCGTCATCATGATTGCAGACCACTTAAAAATGTCCTACTACTAAATAACAAGTCATAATATACTCAACCTATCAATCCACCACTATCTCTTCTTAGTGGCAGCAGGAGTACAAAGGAAGGACTAGACTTGAGTCTCTAGTCTCTCTAGCATTACGCAGTTCTGCTCAAATAAGCACTAAGTTGCAAACAAGTAAGCATAGTAGCAACGCCACTGAGCATGCGAGCACATGCAATCACAGAAGCTATTTAAGCATTAGTTTACCTGCAATGTAATGGAATCGGCAGCATTCTTGCTCTTCGGGAAAAACATATATTAGCAATATAACACAGAGCAGAAGAAAACAAAGTAGTTATTAAATAGCTACTCACCAAGGCCAGGGATCTCCATGCCTAGCAGGTGGAATTTGAATTTAAAAACACTTATAAAGCGCGCTTTTACCTGGCGGTTTCTTGGCGCTAAAGGTCCTGCTCCCTGTCAAGGAGGTCAGCCCACCAGTGCGTCGCCTGATGGTAGGTGCGCCGGACCCCCGACTGCCTACGCATGGCCCGGCACACCTTATCCCACAGCTGGCGACACTCCCGGAGGCCATACCCTGAACCGGGCCTGCCCCCTGCTGCCACGGTCTTCGAGAGGTGGCGCTGAACATAAAAGATAAGTGGGTAAAAAAGATTAAAAAAAAGTTCAAAGAAACAAAGGATTGCAAAGATTAGGGGAGGATTGAAAAGGCATGCCCAGAACCATAGCAATGAATGAAAAACAAGATGGCCGCGTCCATTGAGGACCGCGTGGGTAAGTTCGCGCGATATTTCCCCCGCGAGCATGCAAAAACGCACGCGACCTTGTAATCGTGCCCAGCGCACAACACGAGAATGCAACTAGCGCCCGGACACGGAAATACGCAACGCAAACAAGATGGCCGCGCCCATGTACGACCGCACGGGTAACTTCGCGGTCGGCGCGCTGAAAAGGGCCCGCGAACACGCAAAGCGCCCCGCGAACACGCAAAAAAAAATGGGCGAATTCGCAAATTTCGCCCATACTTAATTTTTAACCAACAGCCACTAAGATATCAATTCAACAAAATGGCAAGGGTTGACAGTGTGACATCATACACCGTTTGTCCATTATAATTACATCACAAAAAGTGATATTGATGAAGCAAGATTTCGCACATTATGCGACTTGCTGAAGTCAAGAACCTCGATTTATGTATAACTCTGTAATCAAAATTGTACGTCTTACTAATTTCCTTTATTTTACTATGTACATGTATCCTAGCGATGCTTGCCTATGTGTTTTACTAATACGATTAATTTGTGTTTCTAAAATGGCCGCCGTTTAGAAGATTGCTTCTGCGCATGCGTTAGTCACACTCATGTGACGTGACGTAGTTGTGATTTTGGAGGGAAAGGGTGCGCATGCGTAATAGCCACAAGATGGCTGCTTGTGTAATAATATGGTGAAGCTTGTGCAGATGCTCTCGTGTTATTGTGTATTGCACTAATAAATAATTGCATAGTATATTTTTTATAGTGATAATTCATAAGTACACAATCATGTTATGTAGTTTATTCATTTATTTCTATATTTTAATTTGTTTTCGCTTACTTTTCATGTATCCTTGGTACGGAGGGGTGATGGGGTGCTTGGGAGGCCGTGCTGGAGTGCAGTACCGCGCAGAATCAGAAGTAGCGAGGTGGCATTGACCCAGCGCCAAGAGAGAGTCGCTGCCAAGATGTGCCTGGAAAGATGCACCTTCACCCAGCCAGAGAAACTGAAAACTGTTACTTTATTAACAATGTATTCTTCCTATTGTATTCAGTGCGACTTCTCATGGGAACCCCAATCTTGCTAGGCGGTACCCAAAAATGCAAATGTGAGCTTGTAGAAATGAATTCTGATTGGTGTGTTAACCTAGCCTACTTTGGGACCAATCGAAATTGTGGATTCTGACACTTTGCAACATTGGGGGGTGGTACACTGACCCGAAAACAGTATATCTAGCCTAGGTTTAGCTATAGAATTTGTCCGACTTGTCTGAATAGCTGACCTGTCACTGACCCAACGCACTCAATAGGTGACTGAATACAGAGGTGCTGCGGAGCACTCTGTCCGAATTTGACCATAGACTTTTGAAGGTTTTTACTAAACCTTAAGTGCTGGCGGAGCACTTTGCTGGGGAGTTCGCTAACCCAATCGGGGTTCTGACTGATAGCTGCAGAGAGGGTGGAGCGCAGGCGTTGCTTCTGAACTGCGGGGGCTGGTCGTGCCTTGGTGGTCCTGTCCTGATCCTAATCTGGGTTACCTGTCCTGTCCTGGGGTGTCCATTCTGCACCTGCTGTCCCATTGATGACTGCTATTCCTTGGGGTATTTCCTGTCCTTGACTGATCCGTGGCCAGGGTTGGTTTTCACACCATTCTAGGTAAATATATAGATAGGGCTGAGAACTCTATACTGCACCTTTCTATTTTCTGTCTTTGCTTCAATAAAGACATACCTTTGCACATGTTATATTTTCCATGCTTTCCGCAGTCTGCCATATGAAAACCTATTGCATTTTATTCTCATAGTATGTTCCTATGTTACCTTACCTTTTAGAGCACAATTCTCTCCATACTGTTTATGAATTTAGATGTGGTTTATATTTTCTCCTGAATTCTATTTTGAAATAATAATATTAGAATATTAGCGTGTTTCACTTTTACCCCTTTTGATAGATGTATAGGATTCCTAAGTATCCACTCATTTTTCATGAAGTAAGTTCCAATAGTATAATTCCAGTACATGCAAATAGCTTGCTCATTTATAGGTGTCCATTCCTGAGTTTCAGTTTAAGTCTACTTAGCGTGTTCCCTGTCGCACTATTTACAAACTTAAATGATTGCCCTTACACTTTTCTTGTATGGTTACGTGCTTTTTGTTATCTTGATTATTGATTGCCTTTTAACTGTAAGCCTAATACTCGCAGATACTGATTACTAGATAAAACCTTTAAAACTTCTCAGTTGTCCGTGGTCATTTTATGAATATCAAAGGTATTTAAAGTTGGGTTTGTATTCTGCCTGCATTTCTTTTACAGCTAGCTCCCTGATCTATTGTGGTCATAGGTACCCGTAACGGTGGATGATAAGTCGGGTACACTAGAATATAACAGGAAGGAATCAGGGTGCTGATGGTAGATTGTGAGGTCGCCTGATTTATGTATATGGTGAATTGAAATTTATGGGCCCGAAAACTATATGGTGAAATTATTGGTCAGGTGACCCCCGATCTCTATCAGTATTTTCTGGTAGCAGAGGTAATGATTAGGGACTAGTTAAAGTTAGGTAGGACTAGATAAGTTAGATAAGTTAGATGCTGCTAAGTAACAAACCTTGTTGCTGCTAAGAGGGTAGGCAGTTCGGGTGATTTGATCGCTCACTTGAAATGTTTGCTTTGAAAAATTATGAAATGTTTTAAAATCATTATTCTTGTTATTATACTGTTATATGTATTTATCCATTCGTTCGTAAAACGTCTTCTATGTTGTTGGGAATCCCCGGGGAATTGAATAGCGAGTGGTGAAGAGAATCCACTTGCTTTGAGGTCACTTACTCCAGGAAGGTTAAGTGCAGGTTAGGTAGAACTGGAAGCACTAACTAGGGTTTTCTGAATATATGATTGAATAAATGTTAGCAACGAGGTTCATTGGCAAAATTCCTATTGTGGCATAACCTAGTAAGGGTCACATCGGAAAGTAGCAGGTTCATCGGAGCTTGGGTGAAAGCAAAGGGGCTCGCTGGTGAAACTTTAGACTTGGATATATCCCGGAAAGGTGGATGAGTCTAGGGAAGTAGCAGGTTCTCCAATGCTTGTGTGAAGGGTAGGCAGAAGAGATCTATCCGTAGTGTGTGAAAAGTAGACGGAAGTAGTTTACTTGCAGTGAAACAAATCTTTCCTGTCTAGACACTTGAGTACAGTGGCGAATGTGTATTCGTTGTAAAATAACCAAGCACTAGCACTTTAGAAAGAAATAAAGTTTCCGTTACCTTGTAGAGGAGGGAGTCAGGCGCGAAGCTGCTCTGACGTCACTCTGTGCCGCGCTGGGATTGGTAGACGCAGCGGGTGCGTAGCGGAGCTGGAATTGTAAAGGGGGGGTGAGTGCCGAAGCGTGAGAACCTGTCTCGCGAAAGGCCGCGCACCCATTGGTCGAAATTATTTGAATTCGTGCATTTCATTGGTCGCACGAAAATAAGAGACGCACTAGGATTGGGAGCGACTTGTAAACAAAGCCTCTCACACAAATCGTATGTGGCATTCGTACAGACCGCATACTAGACCTGATCCACGACATATGGGATTTGAGAACGATCAGTGGAAAGGTGTTAAAAACGACATTATGTACGGAAATAAAAGAAAAGTGTCCCTTGTAAAGAAAGTAAAGAATTACTTCAAAAAGGACAAACCGATTAGAACCAGAGAAGGTGTTGTCATTCCGCCACCAAATACTCCTGCATCTTTCATGCTGTTTGACAAAGGGTACCATACCTGCGTATGGTTGGAAAATTGGGTGGAGTACACCAAGGATGAAGGAGTATTGGCTTTTCCGTTAGACGGTACATTTAATGGCAGAATTTTATTTAATTTGAGAACGCGAATGAATGACTTACATCCCAGACCTAGATTAACGCAGTATGAAGCACTAGAATTGTAGGAGATTGAAGCTTTTGAAAGGGATAAGCCACGAATGGATAAAGGGTTAACTAAATTTTATCCGAAACTGAAACAAGAGACCCGTGACAAAAAGATGAAACAGTGGAGACAGAATATGATTGTAGAGGGACTGTTTCCAATGATGCCAGTGGGTGGTCCTCCTGCAGGGGAAAAGAAGACAGAAAAGTGTAAACATTGGGTGCCTATTGGAGAATCAGATGATGAATTGTTAGATGACCTGTTTTTAAGAAGTCCACCTCCTTATAATGAAGGACACCGACCTTCTAGTGAAGGGGATAATTCTCGAAGACCTCCGCCCCAGGAAGAGGCTAGATCTGCCAGTGTGGGAGGGGGTTGCTTCATGCCTCCCTATACCGAGAGTTTAGGTCCCGTAGATGCAAGGGATATTTATCCAAGAATGCCAGCTAGTGGGGACGCAAGATACTCCCGGGAAAGAGACTTTTGCTCTAGATCTCCCTATGAAGGTGAGGCAAGACCATCCGGTTCAGGAATGCCGTTCCTAAACCCTCCATATGAGGAAGAACCCAGATCCCTAGGTACAGGTACTTTGCACCCAAGACCTAGCTATGGTGAAAGACCCAGAGAGACACCTCCCACTGCCCCGAGTTGTGCTCCAACTTTAACCCCACAAGTATTACATGACAATTCCGTTGAAAGGATATTGGAGGACAGAGAACGAGAAGCACTAGCTAAGCAGAGAGCTGAAATAGTTCAGAGGATTTCTCAGTTAAATGCAAGTCCTGAGTCTTTAACAATTCCGGTTACTATTGGACCAGTGGTTCCATTGTATGGAGACCGACAGGGAAGTCCAAGAACTCCAGTTATTACCCCAGTTGTAGCCCAACCGAGATCAGAGCCCTTAATTGTAGACGACTTAACAAGTGAATGTGAGTCTGAAGTATCGTTAATGGATCTGCCCATTAGGGAACCAGGAAAAAGGATGCAGAAAAGACATAATCCTTTTAATGTGAGGGAGATTTAAATGGAATCAACTTCGGGTACTAAGAGTGTCACGGTAGTAACTCCTGAAGAAATTGAAAGATGGAGTCGAGAATTAGAAAAACAAACTCTTCAGTCAAAACCTCTAGATCTCTACAAACTGAGAGTAGAAATAGAAGAACTTATGGCAGGAAATGTAGGATTAGATCGATTAAATACCTACACAGAAGAAGAGCTGTTGTTTATCTGCAAGAGCCTTACTCGAAATGCCAGGGTACTCCATGAAAATCTAACTGACACTGCAGCTAGTATGGGAATAGATATCTCAAAATCAAAGCCTTTGCAAAAGCCGTACAGAGCAGATTTCTCAGACAAAGATCTGGAAAACCTGAACATATCAGGGAAGAAGGCACAGGTCAAGGAGTTATTGACAGTATTACAGAAATGGGGAAATGTGGACAGATGGAAAGCCAGATGGGCCAAAAAGAAAGATGAGGCTAGATCCAAACAAGTGACTCCTCAGTTCGTTCTGAAAGAAGCTGATACACCCGAACAGTTATGTCCTATGCGTGAAGTGCCAGGTGGAAAATACGTACATGTTCCATGATCCAGACAGGATATTGTGTCCTTTACAAATGATTTCCCAAAATTACGAGAGAAGCCTGTGGACTGGTACAGGCAGGTGGAAAGGTTTGTAAAGGTTCAAAAATGCCTGTGGAAAGATTTGGATGGGTTCTTTGATATCGTAGTTCCGGTAGACTTATGGACCGAGTGTAAAATAGCCATAGCTTGGCCTAGTGAAGAATACCCGAGGGACTCTAGAACAGGGGAACCCTCTAAAGAAGTGATGAGAAAATATGATCAAGTAATTCAACATTTGAAGCTAAAAGTGCCCGCAAAGGAAACTGATTGGACAAAAATAGATAGAACCACGCAGGAAAGGGACGAGACTGTGCACTCCTTTTATGAAAGACTGTTACAGGTGTTTAAAACCTACAGTGGTATAGATAACATCAAGATGAAGGACATGACCCACTTCATTTACAGGTTTGTAAACGGTTTAAGACCCGAAATTTGTCAGTGGATCAAAGATAACAAAATTTGTTGGCAGTGCAAGAAAATAGACGAGGTCCTACGGTATGCAAAATACTGTGAGGACGAGATGGCAGATAAGAAAAAGGCCCTCAAGGAAAAGGTGATGTGGGCACAGGTAAAGCTCGCAGAACAACAGGAAAAGCAATTCAGTAAATTGAGTAAAAGTACCCAAAATCAAGGCCCTGGGGGTGGGGGAAAGCCCAAAGTAAAAATGAGCAGAGAGGAAGCTAAAAAGAAATTCCCCTGCCACCAATGCGGGGAAATTGGACATTGGCGAGACGAGTGTCCGTATTTACAGCATGATAATACCCAAACCCCTGATTTAATTCCACAGACGCAGAATGAAAGACCAAGAAAGACACAGCAGCAGGTAAAAACAATCCAAGTGCCCCGAGCGCCAAAACCTAATTTTAAGGGAAAATCACCGCAGGGTGACGACATAGAAATCTGGGGAGGTAATGAGAACAGAAATGCAGCAACTTCGCAGTATTTGTTAAATGATACTTTTCTCTGTGATGACGAGTACTGACGTGGCCTGAGAGGGGAGGACAAGGAGTGTGTACTTGGCGCCTCCTTGCCGGTAGACCAGTCAGGGCCATACATTGAAGGAAGGGTTGATGGAAATGATGTCACCTTTCTGTTGGACACTGGTGCTACCCATTCTACTGTGAGAACAGCGGACGTTCCAAACCTACCCCTCTCGGGAGAAGCAATCCAGGTAGTAGGTGTATCTAATCAATTGATTAGTACCCCAGTTACTGAGCCCATGGAGATTACAATAGGGAACTTTAAAGAAATGCATAGATTTGTCGTTTGTGACACCAGTCCAGTAAACTTACTGGGACATGATTTGTTGTGCAAAATGAACTGTACTATCTTTTGCACACCAAAAGGCGTCGAAATTCAGACCCCTGACGAAGATGGCATCTATAAGTTAATGTTAATCAGACCTGACTCAGAAATTAAACGAATGACTGTACAAGACTTACCCGAAGAACTTCAAAAGACAGTGAAATCAGAAGTATGGGACTTTACTGGAAAGGATGTAGGATTAATGGCAAATGTAGACCCTATACAAATAGCCATGAAAGAAAATGCAGTTTACCCCAATACCAAGCCTTACAGAATGAGTGCCGAAGTGAGAGCAGGAGTTGCCATTGAAATACAGAAATTGTTAGAAGCAAACATCATACAAGAAGTGATGAGCAGCCCTTGTAATTCTCCCATAATTGGAATCAAGAAACCTAGTGGCAAGTACAGAGTAGTGCAGGACCTGAGAAAGGTAAACAAGATCGTTGTTCCTTGCTGTCCTATTGTCCCGAACCCCGCAGTAATCCTGTATCAGATCCCTTGGGATGCTGAGTGGTTCACCGTGATTGACCTATGTCATGCATTCTTTTCGATCCCATTGCATCCAGATAGCAAATTTATTTTCTCATTTGCTTTCAAAAGTCACGTGTACGTTTGAAATAGGGTCCCCCAAGGGTACACGGAAAGCCCCTCTATCTTTAATCAGATCCTGAAAAAATGCCTCGAATCTTTAGTCTTACCTGGAAAGTCTGTTTTGGTACAATATATAGATGACCTTTTGGTGGCGTCTAAAAGTCATAGGGATTGTGTGATTGACACCATTGCCTTGCTGAATCACCTAGGTGAAAAGGGACATAAAGTGGCCCCTGAAAAATTGCAGTTTTGTTCAAAATCAGTGAAATATCTGGGGCACCAGATAGAAAAAGGCATCAGAAAAGTCACTTCAGAGAGAGTCAGTATAATTCAAAAAATGCAGTTACCCCGTACTCAGAAAGAGATCAGAATGTTTCTTGGGGTTGTAGGTTACTGCAGGCAATGGATTGTGGGATTCGCAGTCCTAGCAAAGCCTTTGATAAATATGACCAAGAAAGGAGCGAAGGACCCAGTTGAATGGGATGATGAAAGCTTAACAGCATTCACTAAATTACGAGACTGCCTGTGTACAGCCCCTGCTTTAGGAATGCCTGACTATTCTAAGGAGTTTGCCCTGTTCTGTGACACACGAGACAATTGTGCATTGTCAGTCTTAACCCAGGAGCATGGGTTGATTAGACGCCCAGTGGCATATTTTTCTGCCACTTTGGATCCAGTGGCTGCTGGATTACCTGGATGTCTGAAAGCAGTAGCTGCCACTTGCACAAGCTTAGAGCAGAGTGAATCCATTGTAATGGGACATCCTGTAACTGTGTATGTTCCACATGCAGTTGTAATTTTACTGACCCGAACAAAGACCCAGTATCTCACCCCTAATCGGCTGACTAAATACGAGAGGATTCTCGTGGGTGCTGCAAATGTAGTTATTACTCGGTGTAATATACTGAACCCAGCCACCCTACTCCCTGACTCAATGGTTGTAGAAGACCAGGGAGAGAACGAGCATGACTGCATTGACCTGACAGAATTCAGTACTAAACCCCGCCCAGACATTAAAGAAACCCCTTTGCCTGTACATGATGAGCAATGGTTTGTGGATGGCTCATGTATGAGACACGAACTGGTGGGCCTAAGTGCTGCTTATGCTGTAGTCTCTTTAGACAGCATTAAAGAAGCATCATGTTTATTTGGAGTAAAGTCTGCACAAGCAGCCGAATTGATAGCATTGATAAGAGCTTGCAAATTGGGAAAAGACAAAAAAATAACAGTGTATACTGACAGTCAGTACTGTTATGGGGTTGTGCATGACTTTGGCCAATTATGGCTACAAAGAGAATTCCTGACTTCATCAGGTACCCCCATTCGGAATGGAAGGGTTGTACAAAATTTACTGGAAGCAATCCAATTACCAAAAGAATTGGCAGTGGTCAAATGTGTAGCCCATAAAAGAGGCCTTGACGCTGTATCTATGGGAAATGATTTTGCTGATCGAGTGGCAAAACAATGTGCTATGGATCGCATGTCAATAAATATCAAACTGGGAGGGACTGGAAACAGCTGCCAACTTATGGTGTTTGAAGAAGTGCCTACCTGGGATGAAGTGAGAGAATGGCAGCATGCTGTGCCTTGGGAAGAGAAAGAGAAGTGGAAGGAACTTGGTTGTCGACCAAGGAGTGAGGATGGTGTCATTGTGGGCCCAAAGGGTATGCCTGTGTTACCTAGACACCTGCTCTCCTCTATGGCAAGATTGATACATGGCAGTTCACACGCTGGTAGGGACGCCATGGTTCTGGTTTTCCAACAAACATGGTACAATCCGAAGTTCAGGAAGGTAGCAGAATCACTCTGCCAGAGGTGCTTGACATGTCAACAGTTCAACGCTGGTAAAAGAACAGTAGTTGAACTGGGGAAAATTGGAAGATCAGGGGGTCCCTTTGTAAGAATTCAGATTGACTTCATCACCATGCCTCGTTGTGAGGGAAAAAGGTATGTCCTTGTCATTGTCTGCCTGTTTTCAAAATGGTTGGAAGCTTACCCTGCCACACAGAATGATGCCATAACGGTAGCCAAACTGTTACTGAAAGAATTGATACCTAGGTTTGGGGTTCCAGTCATGATTGAATCAGATAGAGGCGGACATTTTCAGAATGAGATAATGGCTCAGCTCTGTAAAGCATTTGGAATTACACAAAAGCTACACTGTGCACATCGTCCAGAGGCTTCTGGAGTAGTAGAGCAAATAAATGGCACTATAAAATCGAGATTAGCAAAAATGTGTGACTCTACTGGCATGAATTGGATTACTGCCTTGCCTCTTGTTCTGATGGGACTCAGAAGTATTCCAGACCGGAAAACCGGCCTGAGCCCCCATGAAATCCTAATGGGAAGAGTGATGAGACAAGCATGGGTACCAGGATACAAACTGTTAAGCATTACTGATGATTTGGTACTTGAATACTGCAAGCAACTGGGTGACCAAGTGCGTTCTATCTCTCGCCAGATTGGGGAAGACGCCGTCGCCAACCCGACAACTCCAGTTCACAAATTGGTTCCTGGTGACTGGGTTAGAATCAAGAAGCATACTCGTTCGAGTTGCCTTGCACCAAGGTGGGGAGAAAAGCGCCAGATAATACTGGTGACCACGACAGCAGTGAAGTGTGCAGGCGTACCTAAGTGGATCCATGCCAGCCATACACAGAAAGTAGTTCCGGACAAGGAACCTGGAGCTGAAGGTTGTCCAGCTGAGGGGTCTGCAGACACCGGTCCTGAAGTAGCTGATGACGAACAACCGAGCACCAGCCAAGATGATTGGATACCCATAAACGGAAGACCCAATCAGAACAAGAGAGCGGAACCAAGAAGAGAGAGGGTGGAATAGAGAGGAAGAGATAGGCACAGGCGAAGACCCTCAGATCATTGAGATTCACATCAAATCTGAGGACGAAGAGGGAGGTCAGACAGGGACAGAACAAGTGATCGATACTCCTCCACTGACTCCTGAAATTGAAAAGGGACAGACTAGAACTAGTACAAAAGTTCGAGCAGAAGAAAATCAAGAGATCGAAGTGCTTGAACAGGATCAGATAGAATTAGAAGAACGTGTTCAGGACACAGAAACAGAGACATTCGAAAGCCAAAACCAAAATTCACCTGAACCAGGCCAGCTTAGTAACCAGGCAGAAGAAATAGATACAAGACATGGGATTAGTCAGATAGGAAGGGAAGAGACAGAGACAGAAGTGCCACAAACAAACGAAACTAAAAGAGTATTAGAAGAAAGCCAAATAACAGTGCCAGCTAAAAGACTAAAGAAAAAGAAAAATATTGAACCAGGATTTATTAAGAAACTGAGACTGAGAATAAAAACAGTAGAAGAAAAACTTGCAGAAAAAAGAAAAAGTCATCGAATTGCAGAACAAGCTGGAGAAAGCTCCAAAAGAAGGAGTGATCGAATAAAAAGACTGAACGAGAAATACCAAGATCCTGAATGGACATTTTTAATTTTGGAAGATTTTGAGGATCTTGATTTAACTGACGAAAGTGACGGAGAACCGATTGCTGATCAGTCTACAGAAGAGGAAGACGAATTAACCTGAAGTTGCACAAAGTAAGCTAACTGTGCAAAGTTACAGAGAGGGGTTGAGAAATCTTCTTCTGAACGAAAATGTCTGATTCAAACGTGAATGGAAGGCCTAGACGCAGTTGTTGCAAAACATGCTGCAAAGTATGTATATGTAGTATAGCTATATTGATAATAATTTGGATAGGACTAACAGTTTTCATTCCTTTTATGGTAAGCAAAAATACTAATATTGACCCTACTCAGACTGTGACTACTGACACTGAAGAACTGACAACACGAAGTGTAGAAAGACGTGAAAAAGCACTCAGACAAACAAAACGAGACTTAGAAGCATCAGATGAGGAAGGACTACATTATCATGGAGTTAGAAACCAGACACAGTTAAATGTTTTCGCTAATCTTTTAGTGCACTATGTAGAAACTATGGAAATAGAAGACTGCTATGTCTGCATGAAGCTACCTACTTCTGTAGCTGAAGGCGTGACTTATCATCACCTACCTTTGACTTATGGAATTTCCTGTAGCATTTTAGCTAGTTTATTTTACAAAAGAGGACCATTACAGTATTACTATTCTAATTCAGACGTGATATTTTCTGAACTTCCTATACGTGGAAATCTGAATCCTGTACATACCAAAAGTGACGTTACACGTTATATGGGAGAATACTTTCTGACTATAGGTACCATAGACTTAAATGAAGCACACAGAGACAACTTGACCTGTTCATTACATGAACAAGAAAAAATATTTTTGAACATGGCAGAGAAAAGAAGGGAGAGTTTCCAAAGAAAGGCAAATGACAAGAGACAGAAAACTCCTAAATGGGCTGAAAATATGGAAGGCACCTCACATGGTGGGAGTGGTCCTGCTTTGTTGCTGGATTTCGAAAGGAAAGGGAAACTTTGTCTTCATCGCGAGAAGACTAGTTATTATAATAACATTTTCATTGGTTCCAGTCAATGTGAACACAATTACAAGGTAATTGGAGGTTGGGGTTTCAAAAATGGGTCAGAACCTGTGTTTCCTGGAATCTATTATATATGTGGAAACAAGGCCTTTTTCAAATTGCCGGATCAGTGGTATGGAAGCTGCTACTTTGGCATTGTTTTCCCGAAAATATACCAGGTGAAAGAAATTGCTGGAAGCAATGAAAACACTAATGGCTTAGTGCGTAGTAGAAGAGAAAGCGTAGGTGAAATTATGGGTAGTATTTTTAGTGCACTGATACCTGGAGTGGGAGTGGTTCTGAACACTCACAGAATTTGCAAATTGTCCACAATAGTGGATGTGTTGTCTACTGACACAGCTCATGGATTTCTGCTGGTCAATACCGAAATGGTTGCGATCAGATCAATGGTTTTGCAGAACAGACTTGCGCTAGACACCTTATTAGCAAAAGAGGGTGGAGTCTGCCGGATGCTGAAGGCGCAACATTGTTGCACTTACATACCGGACAAAAGTGTACAGATCAAAAGATATGTGAAAAACATTACTAATTTGGAAAAGGAACTCAAACCACTGGAGGTTGACAGAGCCTGGAAGAGACTTGTCGATGGTCTCTCCAATGTAGGTCATTGGTTTGCCAATTTAGGTAGAAGTTTATTGTTTAAGGTACTGATGCCAATTGGAGTGATAGGTCTCATCCTTTTCCTCATATTCGTTTGTTGCAAATGTCGCAAACAAACAAAGAAGTACACGGTGGATAGAAGGGGTGTGAAACGAAGTGTGGATGAGCTTGAATTGGACGAAATGAATAATCAGATTTACAAAAAGGTGAAAAATTCTCACCCTGATAAAGATGTGAAAGAGAAATTGAATAGCTTGTTGGAAGAGATTGAGATGCATAAAGTGTGAAAAAGTTGGCATCTGATTCCATTTGTATTTGTGATGATAGTAAATATCATCAAAGAGGGGATTGATGAAGCAAGATTTCGCACATTATGCGACTTGCTGAAGTCAAGAACCTCGATTTATGTATAACTCTGTAATCAAAATTGTACGTCTTACTAATTTCCTTTATTTTACTATGTACATGTATCCTAGCGATGCTTGCCTATGTGTTTTACTAATACGATTAATTTGTGTTTCTAAAATGGCCGCCGTTTAGAAGATTGCTTCTGCGCATGCGTTAGTCACACTCATGTGACGTGACGTAGTTGTGATTTTGGAGATAAAGGGTGCGCATGCGTAATAGCCACAAGATGGCTGCTTGTGTAATAATATGGTGAAGCTTGTGTAGATGCTCTCGTGGTATTGTGTATTGCACTAATAAATAATTGCATAGTATATTTTTTATAGTGATAATTCATAAGTACACAATCATGTTATGTAGTTTATTCATTTATTTCTATGTTTTAATTTGTTTTCGCTTACTTTTCATGTATCCTCGGTACGGAGGGGTGATGGGGTGCTTGGGAGGCCGTGCTGGAGTGCAGTACCGCGCAGAATCAGAAGTAGCGAGGTGGCATTGACCCAGCGCCAAGAGAGAGTCGCTGCCAAGATGTGCCTGGGAAGATGCACCTTCACCCAGCCAGAGAAACTGAAAACTGTTACTTTATTAACAATGTATTCTTCCTATTGTATTCAGTGCGACTTCTCATGGGAACCCCAATCTTGCTAGGCGGTACCCAAAAATGCAAATGTGAGCTTGTAGAAATGAATTCTGAACGGTGTGTTAACCTAGCCTACTTTGGGACCAATCGAAATTGTGGATTCTGACACTTTGCAAAATTGGGGGGTGGTACACTGACCCGAAAACAGTATATCTAGCCTAGGTTTAGCTATAGAATTTGTCCGACTTGTCTGAATAGCTGACCTGTCACTGACCCAACGCACTCAATAGGTGACTGAATACAGAGGTGCTGCGGAGCACTCTGTCTGAATTTGACCATAGACTTTTGAAGGTTTTACTAAACCTTAAGTGCTGGCGGAGCACTTTGCTGGGGAGTTCGCTAACCCAATCGGGGTTCTGACTGATAGCTGCAGAGAGGGTGGAGCGCAGGCGTTGCTTCCGAACTGCGGGTGCTGGTCGTGCCTTGGTGGTCCTGTCCTGATCCTAATCTGGGTTACCTGTCCTGTCCTGGGGTGTCCATTCTGCACCTGCTGTCCCATTGATGACTGCTATTCCTTGGGGTATTTCCTGTCCTTGACTGATCCGTGGCCAGGGTTGGTTTTCACACCATTCTAGGTAAATATATAGATAGGGCTGAGAACTCTATACTGCACCTTTCTATTTTCTGTCTTTGCTTCAATAAAGACATACCTTTGCACATGTTATATTTTCCATGCTTTCCGCAGTCTGCCATTTGAAAACCTATTGCATTTTATTCTCATAGTATGTTCCTATGTTACCTTACCTTTTAGAGCACAATTCTCTCCATACTGTTTATGAATTTAGATGTGGTTTATATTTTCTCCTGAATTCTATTTTGAAATAATAATATTAGAATATTAGCGTGTTTCACTTTTACCCCTTTTGATAGATGTATAGGATTCCTCATTTTCCACTCATTTTTCATGAAGTACGTTCCAATAGTATAATTCCAGTACATGCAAATAGCTTGCTCATTTATAGGTGTCCATTCCTGAGTTTCAGTTTAAGTCTACTTAGCGTGTTCCCTGTCGCACTATTTACAAACTTAAATGATTGCCCTTACACTTTTCTTGTATGGTTACGTGCTTTTTGTTATCTTGATTATTGATTGCCTTTTAACTGTAAGCCTAATACTCGCAGATACTGATTACTAGATAAAACCTTTAAAACTTCTCAGTTGTCCGTGGTCATTTTATGAATGTCAAAGGTATTTAAAGTTGGGTTTGTATTCTGCCTGCCTTTCTTTTACAGCTAGCTCCCTGATCCATTGTGGTCATAGGTACCCGTAACGGTGGATGATAAGTCGGGTACACTAGAATATAACAGGAAGGAATCAGGGTGATGATGGTAGATTGTGAGGTCGCCTGATTTATGTATATGGTGAATTGAAATTTATGGGCCCGAAAACTATATGGTGAAATTATTGGTCAGGTGACCCCCGATCTCTATCAATATCACCTGCTTGTGGCACAAATTATATCACAGGAAAGCTATGCTTTTTCACCCTGATGCCATCACAGGAAATGACATCTTGCAGCATTTACAAAAACAACTATTAGGGGGTTTCTTCACCACTGGCAGATTTATTGCAGATCACAAAAGTGACAAATTGAGGCATTTGGTGAATTTTCAAGACTTGCGCCCCTGGCCAATACATTCAGTGCTTTTGGCAAAATAGCCCCTAGGAAGTAGAAATGTCAAACAAGTAAATTCTTAGACAATGTGATATAAGACAGTTAATCGATGGCTGCATTGTAAGGTGGTGCACATATGAAGTGTGACAGACTAAACAAGCTTATCCATAATTGTATTGGAAACAGGTGAGCATATGCCGCAGGCAAGTACTTTGTTTCTAGGAGGCTGTGGGTATTGATCCTGGAGCACTGCCTCTCTGATGACACCTCCACTGGCTTCATTGATCTGAACCTCAGTGTTGCAGGTTCTTTAGTTTTCCCTCAAAGTTCCTGCTACAGGCCAGGCCAATGACTAAGATGCAACACTGGCTGCATTGAGCCAGGAGTTGGTGGTTCATTCTAATCCTGACTATGGGCCTGATTTAGATTCCAGCCGACGGGTTGCTCCATCACAACGGTGACGGATATCCTGTCCGCAGAAATTGAAATCCCGTAGTCTAGTATTTATATTTCAGTGGATGGGATATCCGTCACTGTTGTGACAGAGTAACCCGTCCACCGAAATCTAAATCAGGCCCTATGAGTGATTCATCCTGAAGTTGGCAATTCATGTGGCTAAAAGCCAAATAATATCTGTCTGTATGTGTGTGGTATTTGTATAGCACAAATATAATGAAAGAGTGTAGTGCATTACAAGATCTTATAAAGGTGGATACAGTCTCTGAAAGATGAGAGAGGTAGCTTTAATCTGTGAGTGGAAAAGCACTGTTTCTTTTTCGAGATGTTGTATTCTTTTAAGAAATGTTTCTTTAGATATTTCCTAAATTGGAGCAAGGTTGGGGTGGTCTTGATGGACAGAGGGATATTGCTTCAGATCCTAGCTGCACGAATGAAGGCAATCTGCTTGTCATCCATGCCTGCTGAGCTGGTGAGCACTGGCCAAATCACCAACCAGCAAGAAGACACACCCTTAAATCTCAAAGGGATTCAGCTCTATAAAGCTCATACATCTCATACCAAGGGAGATGCATTGGCCTTTGCAGAACAAGCTCAGGATTGGTAACCCGCGTGAATTTTTATAGGTTCAGCCGTCACACTTGGTGGTGCCTTCCAGTGAGAGAAGTGACTACCCCCGGCTAAAGAGCCATGCCACAAAGACATTGTGCCTCAGCCTAATATTGTGAGGGATCCCTCCTTTGTGCAGTGGTACCAGAATATTAATGCCAGAATATCATCTGACATAAATATCATGTCCTAGATATCTTTTACAAAAGCGTCACTCCATCAGAGTTTATAAAAGAAAATCAACACCCAATGGGGTGATATTTTTGTAAACAATATTTAGGACACAATGCTTATGTAACTCAGTCTTTCTTATATGATATTCTGGCATCCAACTTCCCTTGTGTTCCAGTCTGCCCAGCAAAAGGGAAGAAAAGCTCTGCCCTTGGGAAACCCTACTATTTTTCTTGGTGCCAATCCTCACAGACCTACCTATCATTCCCCAGACCAGATGTGTGTCTTGTGAGCAGACACAGCCTGAAGTTGATAAGTAAAGATGAAAGCAAGGTAGCTAGGGATGAGTTAGATCTTGAGTTGGAGGAAACCTGGACATGATCACATATTTGCTGCCGGAGACGACAGCGCAAAAGCCAACAACTCAATGAAAATGCAGAGTCGGCCAGTCACCACTCTGATTGATATCAATGCCTCTGTACGTGTCAGAGCAAAGAAGGATTTCAGATCATAGCCAGGATTAATTTCACATCACTTAGGACAGGACAGACTTTGACACAATAAATTGAATTGCTGCTGGCATGCTGACAGTGTACTTGTGCCACTCCTCTGTCCGCTTACCTTCCACGCTAGTGTTTAACTGTTTAAGTGGTAGTGTTTTACTCAACAGTCATGCTTGTTGGCTGCAGCCGGAAGAGGCTCAGACTGCCTTCAGAATTGTTAGTCCTCATTTTTAAAAAAGAGCCTACCAGACAGCGCAAGCTGATGGTTGCAAAAGACATATTGTGGGCTTACCCAAATCATACAGGGGCTTCCAGCCCGCCCTTTGCTTATCACTGGTTCCCTTTACTCTCACTCTCATTTGCCTGCTTCTTATTCAATAGCTTTTTATGCCCCAGCTTGTCAATCTCTTGTTTGTCCCACCAGTGGAGCATAGCCTCTTTACTATTGCTGCTGCTGTCCCTGGTTTTTCTTTTGGCTGCCACAAACAATGACATACAGAGGCTCAGGGAAATCGCATACTCTTGGGAAGCCAAGGTGTTGTCTGCCCGGGTAGCGCACCCATGGACATTCTGTGGCAGTGAATTAGTTGCTCAGGAAGAGTGAAAGAGTAGAGTAGAGACACATGCAAGGAGAAAGCACAGCATTGAGCCACATGAAGAAAGCCCTGTCACCTGTAATTGTTCATATTTAAATCATTTTAACATGTTGCGTGCGTCGGACAGCCGGGGGCCGTCCGAACCGCGCCCACTCATTAATATGCCCTCACCGCAGCGAAATTCGTGCCACGGTCAACGGGTTAAGACCTTTGAGGCCTTTGAAGCTTAATGTTTATAAAGAAGACAGTGAACGCTTTGCTTTAGACAAAATTAGGGTGAGCGGAGGAAAACAGGAGGCAAGGCAGTGCCAAAAGGATCATTTTCCATGCTTTTCAAATTAATGGTGGTACTGTGTCTGGATGGCAGATGACATTATCTCCGTCACCCAAAGGACCTCCGCCTGCCATATTTAGAGTTGTCCAAGGGCCTGCAGACAACTCTGTACATTGACAGGAACAGCAGTCATTTCAGTTTCTGTGTATATATGTGACCCTGAAGAATTATAAACATGAATACAAATGGAAAGCTTCATGCAACAAAGAGGAAAAATAGATGAAAAAATAAATAATGGAAGATGAACAACAATTAAGGAGAGACCAGGATGAAGAATCAGAAGGCTCAAACTAAATTTTTTAATTTATATAGCAAACTTTGAAGAGAGGACTGCAAGTCTGGGGAGGCATCTTTGGAGTCAAGAAAGGGGAAGAGGAGATGGCCCCTTCACCCAATAATCACCAGTTAGTGTGCCTACTACACCCGCTGCCAGGGCGAAGCCCAGTCCAAGGGAGGGTCCGTCTTTGGTCGTCAAATACTCATAAGAGTCCTGGCTGGGCCACATCTCTTGACTTGATATTATAAACTTAAGGTACTGTTGGAGATATTTGTTTTCTTTATTCATCCTCTGTTGTGAATTCCAGCTAGTGTGATAGAGATCGCAGGTCACCCGGCCAATAATTTCACCATACACGTACCAGGCCCATATATTTCCAATTTATCATATACATTAATCGGGTGACCTAACACTCTACTACCAGTAACCCTGGTTCCTTCCTATTTATTTCTATTGTACCCGACTTACCAATCCACCGTTATGGGTACCTATGACCACAACGAATCAGGGAGCTAGCTGTAAAAGAAAAGGCAGGCAAAATACAATACCGACTTTTATTTCTTCTGTATTCATCAAATAACCACAGACTACTGGGAAGTTTTAAAAGTTTATCTTAGAAATCAGATTCTGAGTGTATGCAATTTACAACGAGAAAACAATCTATAATCAGAATAATGAAGAGCACATAACCATATAAAAAGAAAACTAAGGCAACCATTTATGAGTCTATAGGAAAGTAATAACAAAGCGATATACTAAATAGATTTCGAAAATGGATCACGAACTAGAATTTTACTGTTTAGAAAATACTGCAAAGTAAAGATTGGAAATCCTATACATCTATAGGAGGGGGGAAAAACGGAACACGCTATAGTTCTAGCATCATTACGTCAAAATCAGATTACAGGAGAAAATTATATACCACATTTATGATTCATAAACTGTATGGAGAGAATGTGTTCTAAAAGGTAGGGAAACATGCTAAGGAAAATATACTCTATGACTTTTATAGTAGGTTGCGGAAAACATGGAAAATTAACGTATGCAAGGAATGTCTTTATTTAAGCAAAGACAGAAAATAGAGAGTGCCGTATAGAGTTCTTAGCCCTATATAATTACCTAGAATGGTGTGCAGACCAACCCTGGCCACGGATCAGTCAAGGACAGGAAATACCCCAAGGAAGGACAGTCATCTATGGGACAGCAGGTGCAGATTGGACACCCCAGGACAGGACAGGAAAACCAGATTAGGATCAGGACAGGACCACCAAGGCACGTCCAGCACCCGCAGTTCGGAAGCAACGCCTGCGCTCCACCCTCTCTGCAGCTATCAGTCAGAACCCCGATTGGGTTAGCGAACTCCCCAGCAAAGTGCTCCGCCAGCACTTAAGGTTTAGTAAAACCTTTAGAGTCTACAGTCAAATTCGGACAGAGTGCTCCGCAGCGCTCTGTATTCAGTCACCTATTGAGTGCGTTGGGTCAGTGACAGGTCAGCTTTTCAGACAAGTCTGATAAATTCTCTAGCTAAACCTAGGCTAGTTATACTGTTTTCGGGTCAGTGTACCAACCCCCAAATGTTGCAAGTGTCAGAATCCCCAATTTCGATTGGTCCCCACCTAGTGTAGGCTAACACACCAATCACAATTTACGTTTACAAGCCGAGTTTTACATATTCTGGAACCGCCTATTGAATTTGGGGTTCCCATGACCGATTCTACAGAATACAATAGGGAGAAATACATTTGTTTCTAATGTAACATTTTTCAGCTTCTCCGGCTGGGTGAAGGTGCATCTTCCCAGGCACGTCTTGGCAGGGACCTTCAGTTGGCACCCTGTCAATGCCACCGGCAGAATATGGTCATGCGCAGAACATCATCTCAATATGGAGTCTTGAGCCTTGCATCAGACCCTCAATACCGCGGTACATGGAAAGTAAGCGAAAACAAATTAAAACATAGAAATAAATGAATTCACTGTATACTATGAGTAGCTACTTTATACTCCTTAAATTGAAAAATTATACTATGGCATTATAGTTAGTGCAACAGACAAGAACACGAAAGCATCTGCGCAAGCTTCACCACGTTAGGACACAGACAACCATTTTAGACGCAAGTGCGCAGGCGCAAGAATTCCCACCAAAACTGCAACTACGTCACGTCACGTGAGTGTGACTAACGCATGCGCAGAAGAAACCCATCAAGCGGCGGCCATTTTAGGGACACGGGTTATTTGTATTAGTAAACACATAGGCAAGTGTCACTACGACACTCAAATATAAAGATAAAGGAAAGTTAGTAAGACGTACAAGTTGAATTATAGGATTAAATGTTATTCGAGGTTCTTGATGTCAAGCAAGTCGCGTAATATGCGAAATCTTGCTTCATCAATCCCCTCTTTGATGATATTTACTATCATCACAAATTATTGGAACCAGATGCCAACTTTTCTCACACTTTGTGCATTTCGATTTCTTCCAACATCCGATTTAATTTCTCTTTCACATCTTTATCAGGGTGAGAATTTTTCATCTTTTTGTAAATCTGATTATTTAAGTCTTCCCATTCAAGTTCATCCACACTCCGTTTCACACCTCTCTTATTCACAGCGTATTTCTTTGTGTGTTTGCGGCATTTGCAACAGACAAATATGAGAAATATGACGAAACCTATCACTCCAAGTGGCATCAGTACCTTAAACAATAAACCTTTACCTAAATTAGCAAACCAATGACCTACAGCGGAGAGACCATCAGTAAGTCTCTTCCAGGCACTATCAAACTCCAGTGGTTTGAGTTATTTTCCCAAATTTGTAATGTTCTTCACATATTTTTTAATTTGTACACTTTTGTCCGGTATGTAAGTGCAACAATGTTGCGCTTTCAACATCCGGCAGACTCCGCCCTCTTTTGCTAATAAGGTGTCAAGCGCAAGTCTGTTCTGCAAAACCATTGATCTGATCGCAACCATTTCGGTATTGACCAGCAGGAATCCATGAGCTGTGTCAGTAGACAACACATCCACTATTGTGGATAATTTGCAAATTCTGTGTGTGTTCAGAACCACTCCCACTCCAGGTATCAGTGCACTAAAAATACTACCCATTATTTCACCTACGCTTTCTCTTTTACAACGCACAAAGCCATTAGTGTTTTCATTACTTCCAGCAATTTCCTTCACATGGTATATTTTCGGGAAGACAATGCCAAAGTAGCAGCTTCCATACCAGTGATCCGGCAATTTTAAATAAGCCTTGTTTCCACATATATAATAAATTCCGGGAAACACAGGTTCTGACCCATTTTTGAAACCCCAACCTCCAATTACCTTGTAATTGTGTTCACATTGACTGGAACCAATGAAAATGTTATTATAATAACTAGTCTTCTCGCGGTGAAGACAGAGGGTCCCTTTTCTTTCGAAATCCAGCAACAAAGCAGGACCACTCCCACCATTTGAGGTGCTTTCCATGTTTTCAGCCCATTTAGGAGTTCTCTGTCTTTTATCATTTGCCTTTCTTTGGAAACTCTCCCTTCTTTTCTCTGCCATGTTTAAAAACATTTTTTCTTGTTCATGTAATGAACAGGTCAAGTTATCTCTGTGTGCTTCATTTAAGTCTATGGTACCTATAGTCAGAAAGTATTCTCCCATATAAAGTGTAACGTCACTTTTAGTAACGTCACTTTTAGTATGCACAGGATTCAGATTTCCACGTATTGGAAGTTCAGAAAATATCACGTCAGAGTTAGAGTAGTAGTACTGTAACGGTCCTCTTTTGTAAAATAAACTAGCTAAAATGCTACAGGAAATTCCATAGGTCAAAGGTAGGTGATGATAAGTCACGCCTTCAGCTACAGAAGTAGGTAGCTTCATGCAGACATAGCAGTCTTCCATTTCCATAGTTTCTACATAATGCACTAAAAGGTTAGCGAATACATTTAAATGTGTCTGGTTCTTAACTCCGTGATAATGTAGTCCTTCCTCATCTGATGCTTCTAAGTCTCGTTTTGTTTGTCTGAGTGCTTTTTCACGTCTTTCTACACTTCGTGTTGTCAGTTCTTCAGTGTCAGTGGTCACAGTCTGTGTAGGGTCACTATTAGTATTTTTGCTCACCATATAAGGAATGAAAACTGTTAGTCCTATCCAAATTATTAACACTATAGCTATGCTACATATACATACTCTGCAGCATGTTGTACAACAACTGCGTCTAGGCCTTCCATTCACATTTGAATCAGACATTTTCGTTCAGAAGACGTTTTCAACCCCTCTTTGTAACTTTGCACAGGTAGCTTACACTGAGCAAATTCAGGTTGGTGCGTCTTCTTCGGCAGAATAATCAGCTGTCTGTTCTTCGTCACTTTCGTCAGTTATATCAAGATCCTCAACTCCTCCAAGATCAAATATGTCCATTCAGGATCTTGGTATTTCTCGTTCAGTCTTTTTATTCGGTCACTTCTTCTTTTGGAGCTTTCTCCAGCTTGTTCTGCAATACGAGGACTTTTCCTTCTTTCTGCAAGTTTCTCCTCAACGGTTTTTATTCTTAGTCTCAGTCTCTTAATATATCTTGGTTCGATATGTTTCTTTTTCTTAAGTCTTTTTGCTGGCACTGTGATTTGGCCTTCTTCTAATGCTCTTTTAATTTCATTTGCTTGTGGCACTTCTGATTCTTCCCTTCCTGTCTGACTAGTTCCAGGTCTTGTCTCTATTTCTTCTGCCTGGTCACTAAGCTGGCCTTGTTCAGGTGTATATTGGATTTGGCTTTTGGGCGTTTCTATTTCTGTGTGCTGTACACGTTCTTCTAGTTCTACCTGATCCTGTTCAAGCACTTCGATCTCTTGATTTTCTTCTGCTCGAACTTTTACACTAGTTCTGGTCTGTCCCTTTTTGACTTCAGGAGTTTGTGGAGGTGTGTCGATCACTTGCTCTGTCCCTGTCTGACCTTCTTCTTCCTCAGACTTGACGTGAATCTCAATAATCTGAGGATCTTCGCCTGTGCCTATCTCTTCCTCTCTATCCCACTCTCTATCTTCGTAGGTTTGACTTCTTGTTCTGATTGGGTCATTAGTCAGGTCGATTATGGGTATCCAATCATTTTGACTGGTGCTCGGTTGTTCGTCATCAGCTACTGCAGACCCCTCAGCTGGACAACCTTCAGCGTCAGTTTCTCGTCTGGAATCACCTTCTGTGTATGGCTGGCATGGATCCACTTTGGAACACTTCACCGCTGTCGTGGTCACCAGTATCACTTGGCGTTGTTTTCCCCACTTTGGTGCAAGGCAACTTGTACGCGTATGCTTCTTTATTACAACCCAATCGCCTGGAACCAATTTATGGACTGGAGTGTTTGGGTTTGCGACGGCGTCTTCCCCAATCTGGCGAGAGATAGAACGCACTTGGTCACCCAGTTGCTTGCAGTACTCAAGTACTAAATCATCAGAAATGTTTAGCAGTTTATGTCCTGGTACCCATGCTTGTCTCATCACTCTTCCCATCAGGATCTCATGAGGGCTCAGGCCTGTTTTTCGATCTGGAATACTTCTAAGTCCCATCAGAACAAGAGGCAAAGCATTTATCCAGTTCATGCCTGTAGATTCACACATCTTTCCTAGTCTCGATTTTATAGTGCCTATTATTTGCTCCACCACTCCAGAAGCCTCTGGACGATAAGCACAGTGCAGCACCTGTGTGATCTTGAATGCTTTACAGAGTTGCTCAATTATCTCATTCTGAAAATGTCCGCCTCTATCTGATTCAATTGTGACTGGAACCCCGAACCTAGGTATTAATTCACGTAGTAACAATTTTGCTACAGTTATGGCGTCATTCTTTCTAGCAGGGTAGGCTTCCACCCACTTTGAGAACAGGCAGACAATGACAAGGACATATCTCATTCCCTCACAGCGAGGCAGTGTGATAAAGTCAATCTGTATTCTTACAAAGGGACCTCCTGATTTTCCAATTTTTCCCAATTCGACTACTGTTCTTTTCCCAGCGTTAAACTGCTGACATGTTAAGCACCTCTGGCAGAGTGATTCTGCTACCTTCCTGAACTTCGGATTGTACCATGTTTGTTGGAAAACCAGAACCATGGCATCCCTACCAGTGTGTGAATCTCCGTGTATCAGTCTGGCCATAGAAGCAAGCAGATGTCTAGGCAACACAGGCATACCATTTGGGCCCACAATGACACCATCCTCACTTCTCGGTCGACAACCAAGTTTCTTCCATTTTTCCTTCTCTTTTGAAGGCACAGCATGCTGCCAATCTCTCAACTCTTCCCAAGTGGGCACTTCTTCAAACACCATAAGTTGGCAGCTGTTTCCAGGTCCTCCCAGTTTGACATTTACAGACATGCGATTTCTGGCACAATGTTGGGCCACTTCATCAGCAAATCTATTTCCCAAAGTTACATGGTCAATGCCAGATTTATGAGCAGCACATTTGACCACTGCCAATTCTTTTGGTAATTGGATTGCCTCCAGTAAATCTTGTACAACCTTCCCATTTCTGATGGGAGTACCTGAAGAAGTCAGAAACTCCCTCTGTAGCCACAATTGGCCGAAGTCATGCACAACCCCATAACAGTACTGACTGTCAGTATATACTGTTGTTCTTTTGTTTTTTCCAATTTTGCAGGCTCTTATTAATGCAATCAATTTGGCTACTTGTGCAGACTTTACTCCAAATAAACAGGATGCTTCTTTAATGCAGTCTACAGAGACTACAGCATAAGCAGCACTTAGGCCTACAAGTTCGTGTCTCATACATGAGCCATCCACGAACAGCTCCTCATCTTCCACAGACAAAGGCATTTCCTTAATGTCTGGGCGGGGTTTAGTACTGAATTCTGTCAGGTCAATGCAGTCATGCTCGTCCTCTCCCTTGGCTTCTGCAAGCATTGAGTCAGGGAGCAGGGTAGCTGGATTCAGAATGTTGCATCGAGCAATGATTACATTCGCAGCACCCACGAGAATCCTCTCGTATTTAGTCAGCCGACTAGGGGTGAGATACTGAGTTTTAGTTCTGGTCAATAAAATCACAACTGCATGGGGAACATACACAGTTACAGGATGTCCCATGACAATAGATTCACTCTGTTCTAGACTCGTGCAAGTGGCAGCTACTGCTTTCAGACATCCGGGTAATCCAGCAGCCACTGGGTCCAAAGTGGCAGAAAAATATGCCACTGGACGTCTTGTTAACCCATGCTCCTGAGTTAGGACTGACAGTGCACAATTATCTCGTGTGTCACAAAATAGTGCAAATTCCTTGGAATAGTCAGGCATCCCTAAAGCAGGGGCTGTACACAGACATTCTCGTAATTTAGTAAATGCTGTTAAGCTTTCATCATCCCATTCCACGGGGTCCTTTGCTCCTTTCTTTGTCAATTTTATCAGAGGCTTTGCCAGGACTGCAAATCCCACAATCCATTGCCTGCAGTAACCTACCACCCCAAGGAACATTCTGACTTCTTTCTGTGTACGGGGTAACTGCATGTTTCGAATTATCTTGACTCTCTCTGAGGTAACTTTTCTGATACCTTTTTCTATTTGGTGCCCCGGATATTTCACTGACTTTGTACAGAACTGCAATTTGTCAGGGGACACTTTATGTCCTTTTTCACCTAGGTGATTCAGTAAAGCAATGGTGTCAATCACACAATCTCTATGACTTTTAGACGCCACCAAAAGGTCGTCTATATATTGCACCAAAACAGATTTTCCCGGTAACACTAAAGATTCAAGGCACTTTTTTAGAATCTGATTAAAGATAGAGGGGCTTTCTGTGTACCCTTGAGGGACCCGATTCCAAACGTACACGTGACTATCGAAAGCAAATGAGAAAAGAAATTTGCTGTCTGGATGCAATGGGATCGAAAAGAATGCATGACATAGGTCTATCACGGTGAACCACTCAGCATCCCAGGGAATCTGATACAGGATTACTGCAGGGTTTGGAACAATAGGGCAACATGGAACAACGATTTTATTTACCTTTCTCAGGTCCTGCACTACCCTGTACTTGCCACTAGGTTTCTTGATTCCAATTATCGATGAGTTACATGGGCTACTCATCACTTCTTGTGTGATGTTTGCTTCTAGCAGACTTTTTATTTCAATGGCAACTCCTGCTCTCACTTCTGCACTCATTTTGTATGGCTTGGTTTTGGGATAAACTGCATTTTCTTTCATGGCTATTTTAATTGGGTCTACATTTGCCATTAATCCTACATCCTTTCCTGTAAAGTCCCATACTTCTGGTTTCACTGTCTTTTGGAGTTCTTCAGGTAAGTCTTGTATGGTCATTTGTTTAATTTCTGAGTCTGGTCTAATTAACATTAATTTGTATATGCCATCCTCGTCTGGGGTTTGAATTTCGACGCCTTTTGGTGTGTAAAAGATGGTGCAGTTCATTTTGCACAACAAATCACGTCCCAGTAAGTTTACTGGACTGGTATCGCAAACTACAAATCTATGCATTTCTTTGAAATTCCCTATTGTGATCTCCATGGGCTCAGTAACTGGGGTACTAATCAATTGATTAGACACGCCCACTACTTGGATTGCTTCTCCCGAGAGGGGTAGGTTTGGAACGTCCGCTGTTCTCACAGTAGAACGGGTAGCACCAGTGTCCAATAGAAAGGTGACATCATTTCCATTAACCTTTCCTTCAATGTATGGCCCTGACTGGTCTACCGGCAAGGAGGCGCCAAGAACACACTCCTTGTCCTCCCCTCTCAGGCCCCGTCAGTATTGGTCGTCACAGAGAAAAGTATCATTCAACAGAAACTGCGAAGTTGCTGTATTTCTATTCTCATTGCCTCCCCAGATCTCTATGTCATCACCCTCTGGTGATTTTCCCTTATAATTTGGTTTTGGCGCTCGGGGCAATTGACTTGCCTTTACCTGATGCTGGGTCTTTCTTGGTTTTTCATTCTGCGTCTGTGGAGTTAAATCAGGGGGTTGGGTATTATCATGCTGTAAATATGGACACTCGTCTCTCCAGTGCCCAATTTCTCCGCACTGGTGGCAGGGAAATTTCTTTTTAGCCTCTTCTCTGCTCATTTTTACCTTTGGCTTCCCACCACCCCCAGAGCCTTGATTTTGGGTGTTCTTATTCATCTTATTCAATTGCTTTTCCTGTTGTTCTGCTAGCTTCACTTGTGCCCACATAACCTTTTCCTTTAGGGCCTTTCGCTTATCTGCCATCTCGTCCTCACAGTACTTTGCGTACCGTAAGACCTCATCCATTTTCTTAGTCTGCCAACAAATCTTATTGTCTTTGATCCACTGGCAAATTTCGGGTCTTAAACCGTTTACAAACCTGTAAATGAAGTGGGTCATATCCTTCATCTCGATGTTATCTATACCACTGTAAGTTTTGAACACCTGTAACAGTCTTTCATAAAAGGAGTGCACAGACTCATCCCTTTCCTGCGTGGTTCTATCTATTTTGGTCCAATCAGTTTCCTTTGCAGGCACCTTCTTCTTCAGGTGTAACATGACCTGGTCATATTTCCTCATCACTTCATCAGAGGGAGCACCTGTTACAGGGTCCCTGTCATACTCTTTGTTGGGCCAATCAATGGCAACCTTGCATTCGGTCCATAAATCCACAGGAACCACAATGTCGAAAAACCCATCCAGGTCTTTCCACAAGCACTTTAGCACCTTTACAAACCTTTCCACCTGCCTGTACCAGTCCACAGGCTTTTCTCGTAATTTGGGAAAGTCATTGGTAAACTACACAATATCCTGTCTGGACCATGGAACGTGCACGTATTTTCCACCTGGCACTTCACGCATAGGGTATAACTGCTCAGGTTTGTCAACTTCCTTTAGAACAAACTCAGAAGACGTCTGTTTAGATCTGGCCTCATCTTTCTTGTTTGCCCACCTGGCTTTCCACTTTTCTACGTCCCCCCATTTTTGCAACACAGTCAATAATTCTTTAACCTGCGCCTTTTTCCCTGACACATTCATATTTTCCAGATCTTTGTCTGAAAAATAAGCTCTATAGGGTTTCTGCAGTGGCTTTGATTTTGAAATATCGATTCCCATACTAGCTGCAGTGTCTGTTAATTTTTCATGGAGCACTCTGGTATTCCGGGTAAAACTCTTGCCGATAAACAGCAACTCTTCTTCAGAATAGGTATTTAATCTGTCTAAACCTATATTTCCTGCCATTAGTTCTTCCATTTCTATTCTCAGCTTGAAGATATCTAAAGGTTTCGACTGAGGAGTTTGTTTTTCTAACTCTCGACTCCATCTTTCAATCTCTTCAGGAGTCACCAATGTGACACTCTTGGTACCCGAAGTCGTTTCCATTTGAATTTCTCTCGTATTGAAAGGATTATGTCTTTTCTGTAACCTTTTTCCTGCACTCCTAATGGGCAGATCCATTAGCGAGACCTCAGACTCACATTCACTGGTCTGGTCATCCACGATTAAGGGCTCTGGTCTTGGCTGTGCTACAACTGGAGTAATAACTGGAGTTTTTGGACTTCCCTGTCTATCCCCATACAGCGGAACCATGGGTCCAATAGTTACCGGGATTGTCAAGGCTTCAGGACTTGTATTTAACTGGGAGATTTTCTGAATTATCTCGGCTCTCTGCTTAGCTAGAACCTCTCGTTCCCTGTCCTCCAATATCCTGTCTAATGAATTGTCATGTAATACCTGTGGGGTCAAAGTTGGGGCATAACTCGGGGCAGTGGGATGTGTCTCACTTGGTCCTTTACCGTAATAAGGTTTTGGGAACAAACTTCCTGTGCCTAAGGATCTTGGTTCCTCCTCAGACGGGGGTCTTGAGAACAGAATTACTGACGTCGAGGGCCTTGCCTCACCTTCGTAGGGAGGTCTAGAGCAGAAGTCTCTTTCTCTGGAATATCTTGACTCCCCATTAAATGGTGTTCTTTGACAGATATCTCTAGCACCTAGAGATCCTAAACCCTCATTATACGGAGGTATTTGACAACCCTCTCCTACACTTATGGATCTGGCCTCTTCCCGGGGAGGAGCTCTCCGAGAATTATCCCCTTCACTAGAGGGTCGGTGTCCTTCATTATAAGGAGGCGGACTTCTCATAAACATGTCATCTAGTAATTCATCACCCGACTCCCCAATGGGCACCCAATGTTTGCATTTTTCTGTTCTCTTCTCTCCTGCAGGAGGACCACCCATTGGCATAATTGGAAACAGCCCTTCTACAATCATATTCTGTCTCCACTGTTTCATCTTTTTATCTCTGGTCTCTTGTTTTAGTTTTGGATAAAATTTTGTTAACCCTTTATCCATTCGGGGCTTGTCTCTCTCAAAAGCCTCGATCTCCCATTCCTCTAAAGCTTCGTACTGCGTTAATCTTGGTCTGGGATGTAAGTCATTCATTCGGGTTCTCAAATTAAATTGAATCCTGCCATTGAATGTACCTTCTAACGGAAAAGCCAAAATTCCATCGTCCTTTGTGTATTCCGCCCAGTTTTCCAACCATACACACGAATGGTACCCTTTATCAAACATCATAAACGATGCAGGAGTATTAGGTGGCGGAATGACAACACCTTCTCTGGTTTTAATCGGCTTGTCCTTTTTGAAATAATTCTTCACCTTATTTACAAGAGATAATTTTCTCTTATTTCCGTACATAATGCTGGTGTTATGCCCTTTCCACTGATCATTCTCAAACCCTAAATGTCGTGGATCAGGTCTAGTATGCGGTCTATACGAATGCCACACACGATTTCTGCGAGTGACTTTGTTTACAAATTACTTCCAATCCAAATGTGTCTTTTATTTTCGTGCAACCAATAAAATGCACAAATTCAAATAATCTCGACCAATGGGTGCGCGGCCTTTCGCGAGACAGGTTCTCACGCTTCGGCACTCACCCCTCCTTTACAATTTCAGCTCTGCTACACACCCGCTGCGTCTACCAATCCCAGCGCGGCACAGAGTGACGTCAGAGCAGCTCCGCAACTGACTCCCTCCCTCACAAGGTAACGGAAGCTTTATTTCTCTCTAAAAGTGCAAGTGCTTTTGTTCTTTGACAACGAATACACATTCGCCACTGTACTCAAGTGTCTAGACAGTAAAGATTTGTTTCACTGCAAGTAAACTACTTCCATTTACTTTTCACACACTACGGATAGTTCTCTTCTGCCTACCCTTCACTCAAGCATTAGAGAACCTGCTACTTCTTAGACTTATCCACTTCTTTCCGGGACATAAACTAAGTCTAAAGTTTGACGAGGGAACCCCTTTGCTATCACCCAAGCTCCGACGAACCTGCTACTCCTTCCAATGCGACCCTTACCAGGTTATATCACAATAGAAGTTTTGCCAGCGAACTCGTTGCTATCAGTTGTTCGAACATATATTCAGAAAAAAAGAACCCTAATTAGTGCTTCCAGTTCTGCCTAACCTGCACTAACTTTCCTTAAGCCAGTGACCTCATAGCGAAGTGGATTCTCTTCACCACTCGCTATTCAATTCCCCGGGGATTCCCAACAAACATAAAACACTTTACTAACGAGTGGGTTAATACATATATCAGTATAATAATAAGAAAAACAATTTAAAACATTTCATAATTTTTCAAAGCAAACATTTCACGTGATTTATCAAGTCACAAAAATTGTTTACCCTTGTAGCAGCAATAAAATGTTAGCAGCAACATTTTTAGCAGCATCCAACCTATCTAGCTTAAATAGTCCTACCTAACTTTAACTAGTCCCTAACCATAGCTCTGCTACCAGAAAATTACTGATAGAGATCGCAGGTCACCCGGCCAATAATTTCACCATACACGTACCAGGCCCATATATTTCCAATTTATCATATACATTAATCGGGTGACCTAACACTCTACTACCAGTAACCCTGGTTCCTTCCTATTTATTTCTATTGTACCCGACTTACCAATCCACCATTACGGGTACCTATGACCACAACGGATCAGGGAGCTAGCTGTAAAAGAAAAGGCAGGCAAAATACAATACCGACTTTTATTTCTTCTGTATTCATCAAATAACCACAGACTACTGGGAAGTTTTAAAAGTTTATCTTAGAAATCAGATTCTGAGTGTATGCAATTTACAACGAGAAAACAATCTATAATCAGAATAATGAAGAGCACATAACCATATAAAAAGAAAACTAAGGCAACCATTTATGAGTCTATAGGAAAGTAATAACAAAGCGATATACTAAGTAGATTTCGAAAATGGATCACGAACTAGAATTTTACTGTTTAGAAAATACTGCAAAGTAAAGATTGGAAATCCTATACATCTATAGGAGGGGGGAAAATCGGAACACGCTATAGTTCTAGCATCATTACGTCAAAATCAGATTACAGGAGAAAATTATATACCACATTTATGATTCATAAACAGTATGGAGAGAATGTGTTCTAAAAGGTAGGGAAACATAGGGAAATGCTAAGGAAAATATACTGTATGACTTTTATAGTAGGTTGCGGAAAACATGGAAAATTAACGTATGCAAGGAATGTCTTTATTTAAGCAAAGACAGAAAATAGAGAGTGCCGTATAGAGTTCTTAGCCCTATATAATTACCTAGAATGGTGTGCAGACCAACCCTGGCCACGGATCAGTCAAGGACAGGAAATACCCCAAGGAAGGACAGTCATCTATGGGACAGCAGGTGCAGATTGGACACCCCAGGACAGGACAGGAAAACCAGATTAGGATCAGGACAGGACCACCAAGGCACGACCAGCACCCGCAGTTCGGATGCAACGCCTGCGCTCCACCCTCTCTGCAGCTATCAATCAGAACCCCGAATGGGTTAGCGAACTCCCCAGCAAAGTGCTCCGCCAGCACTTAAGGTTTAGTAAAACCTTTAGAGTCTATGGTCAAATTCGGACAGAGTGCTCCGCAGCGCTCTGTATTCAGTCACCTATTGAGTGCATTGGGTCAGTGACAGGTCAGCTATTCAGACAAGTCGGACAAATTCTCTAGCTAAACCTAGGCTAGTTATACTGTTTTCGGGTCAGTGTACCAACCCCCAAATGTTGCAAGTGTCAGAATCCCCAATTTCGATTGGTCCCCACCTAGGGTAGGCTAACACACCAATCACAATTTACGTTTACAAGCCGAGTTTTACATATTCTGGAACCGCCTATTGAATTTGGGGTTCCCATGACCGATTCTACAGAATACAATAGGGAGAAATACATTTGTTTCTAATGTAACATTTTTCAGCTTCTCCGGCTGGGTGAAGGTGCATCTTCCCAGGCACGTCTTGGCAGGGACCTTCAGTTGGCACCCTGTCAATGCCACCGGCAGAATACGGTCATGCGCAGAACATCATCTCAATATGGAGTCTTGAGCCTTGCATCAGACCCTCAATACCGCGGTACATGGAAAGTAAGCGAAAACAAATTAAAACATAGAAATAAATGAATTCACTGTATACTATGAGTAGCTACTTTATACTCCTTAAATTGAAAAATGATACTATGGCATCATAGTTAGTGCAACAGACAAGAACACGAAAGCATCTGCGCAAGCTTCACCACGTTAGGACACAGACAACCAGTTTAGACGCAAGTGCGCAGGCGCAAGAATTCCCACCAAAACTGCAACTACGTCACGTCACGTGAGTGTGACTAACGCATGCGCAGAAGAAACCCATCAAGCGGCGGCCATTTTAGGGACACGGGTTATTTGTATTAGTAAACACATAGGCAAGCGTCACTACGACACTCAAATATAAAGATAAAGGAAAGTTAGTAAGACGTACAAGTTGAATTATAGGATTAAATGTTATTCAAGGTTCTTGATGTCAAGCAAGTCGCGTAATATGCGAAATCTTGCTTCATCAGTGTGCTTTGTAGTTTGGCTTGGGAAAGAAAGATGAAAGCGTCATCTGAGGTTACGGCTCCCAGAGGGTGTATGCTAGGAGACAATATTTTGATACCTTTGAAATTTTAGCCCCTAATATCCTGTAGTAGTAGGAGTGTATCTAATGTCAAGCTAAATTCATAATCTATTTCATTCTTAAATAGTACATTATAGGCAAAAGGAAACTAACAAGCACCAAACTGTAAAACCTAAAAGCCGCACCCTGGACTAATTTTTAGCTCGCGCTGTAGGGATCATCACAAAAGAGATTGACCTTGCGGAAAGGTGCCTGTCATTGGATTTGAACATGCCCCTAGTTGTTTTACCATGGAGAGGATTCAACAAACAGGCTTTGGGAGTCAATCGTACTGGCAGCCCACCACACGAGTCTGACTCAGCTGTCCTAGACTGTTCTCATCTCAGCCAGGCTGGCCCCTTTCCCAACAAGAATCAAAAGGCTAGGTCAACCTGAAGCCCTGAGTGATCTATCAGCGAATGAACCTTTAAATGTTCTGCAGGGCGACAATAAGGGCAGATATGGATGGCTCCAACTGGGATACATTTTTCTCGACATGCATGATCATGATTGAGTCTTATGTCAGGCCATTGGTGGAGCGCTTAGAAGCCCTGGAAAAAAGAAATTGCAAATGTGACACCATCACAAAGAGGTGGTTAACCATTGCACAAGGAAGATGCTGCCTTTTCCAATGATGTCAGCCATTGACCCCACCAATGGCACCTTGGTCCTCAAAAGCCCTCCACTTCCAGGCAGAAATGAGCAAGCCCCACTGGCATCTGTAGTGCAAGGAGAGGAGGCCACAACAAGAACAATTCTGGAAATAGAGATAATATTAAAGAACCTGGACAATCACGGAAAGAGTGCCTTGACAAGCAGCAATATAAAAGGATGTATGACGTTACAACCCGGTCTTTACACCGCACTACCATTACAATGCTGGTTTTACAACGCAAGTCATTACCACGACTTGCTTTGTAGGGTGCTGGACTTAGGAATAATAAGATTTACTATTCCACCACCAGCCTACATACAGTAGGGAAGGTGTTGGAATAGTAAATCTACTATTCCTTAGCTTAGAGCGCCCTCCAGCGCAAGTCGTGGTAACGACTTGCATTGTAAAAGCAGCGTTGTAATGGTAGTGCGGTGTAAAGACCGTAGTAATGGATGTTCCCCATATAAAACCACTAACCCCCATGTTTAACCTTCACACAGGAGCATGCCATTATGTGTCTCCTATGGCCAATGATCCCGACCAGTTGAAAAACAAGGCGAGCCACTGGTTCTCTAAATATGGCTATTGTAATATCTCAAATGCGTTGTTGTGATTTTAATCAGGTTATGATCTTTTTAGAATAGTAAAATTGTTTTTAATAAATATATATATGTTTTGCACATACCTTTGGTGGTCATCAGTGTGTGCATTATAATTACCAAATAGGGTCCGTTCTCTAACTGTGTGTGTAAGGATTGTGTGCATCTGGTCCATTGAATCTTGAGAGTTACATGAATCATACTTGAGTTGAGAACCTTTTGATTGTCCCAAGAGAATTCTGAATCTTCCTTTACTTAAATTTAAACCCCATAGGAAAGAGTGTTAAATTAATTTAAAAGAGCTAAAGTCTCAAATAATTATAATGTAATGTTATAAATATATATAAAATTAGTACATATGTATTATTTAATTAGAAAACATTTTATTACCTTTTTTAATTCAGTAATTACTTGTGCTACCACATTTTTATTAAATATAATTACACTATTCGTGATTAATTAATTATGTGCACCACTTTTAATACTTATTAATGCATAATTTTTCTCATTTTAGGTGGAAATAATGTGATTATTTAAACATCAGAAAACTAACTTTCCTTCTATTCAATATATTTAAATAATTTGAATCTTAGTTCATATTAAAGTTAGTAGTGTTTGGTATTGTGTTTCTTAAAATTAGTAGTGCTTGGTATTGTCTTTCTTTCGTTCTGTGTTCAAAATAAACATGTAAAATTAATTTTCATTACTATTTAATATACAAATATGTTTAGAAACATTTTCTAAGTTTAATAAACTATTTACACATTTCCTATACTTTACCTTTTGGAGATTTCCTCCACCTGGTGGAGTTTCCTTATGGAAAAGTATAGGGAAAGTCCCATATTTCTTTAGTAATGATTGATTTAAAAAAAAAAAATAGCAGGTAAGTTACTTTTATACAAACAATGAACATGAGGTGTTTAATTGGTTGGCCATATACTACCTGGAATGCAATTCCGATAAATCTGAGATTTTCTTTTTTGGCGCTCCACCTTCTGAGGACCTCCATCAACCGCTCTTCAAAACTCAGTGAAATACTTGGGCCTTCACATTGATAATTCTTTATCCATGAAATCCCAAATTCAAGCGGTGGTAGGCACCTGTTTTACGCTGCTACGAGCCCTGAGGAAATGTCTACCCCTTTTTTCTACTGACACAAGGAAAATAGTGATTCAGGCCCTAATCACCTCCAGACTATATAAATGTCCTATTCTTGGGTCTGCCAGACGGTCTTCTGAACCACCTCCAAGTGGTTCAAAACAAAGTGGCGAGACTAATCCTTAATCTGACTGGCTCCCAGAACCTATATAGCCCCACATCTCAGGGACCTGCATTGGCTGCCAGTGAAAAAGAGGATCACATTTAATACACTGGTATTGGTTCAGAAAGCCCTACATGGTAATAGTGCCAGTTACATATTGCACCACACCACTTCCAGAACTCGGCGGTCTTCATCCAGCCATCTGGCTATCATTCCCGACAACCGCCGGGTTCAAATCGGAGGCAGATCCTTTGCATTCCTGGGGACCCAAGCCTGGAACTAACTCACTCTGGCTCTTAGAGCCACAGCGGAGTTGTCCTCTTTCAGTTAGCAACTAAAAACCTGGCTATTTTACAATTAAGTGTTCCCTAGGTATTAGTGGGGAGATACCTGACAGCGCCGGGACACTCTATGAGTATCATGTGCTTTATAAATGCTGTTTCATTCATTACTTCATAAGCCAGCAAACATAAGCCAACATGTATTTCATCTCTTATGGGACTGTCTTGCCTGGGGATTTGTTGAGGCAGTCTTGCCATTAACGGTTCTTCTGTTTGGTAAAATTCACACTTATCATCCACTATATGCTAGGAAATCCCCCTCCCTATTCAAGGTCACCCTTTCCTGTAAGATGTCCCTTTTTAGACTTCTTTGGGTAATTGTGGCATGGTCCCCTCCCCAAAAGCAGCTCTCTGGGTCGTAATAGTCTGGGTGTGGTTTTTAATCACCTGCCCTACCTACTGTTACCCAATACTGATGCAAGAGTGGGCTAAACATTATCTGGGCCAGTTAGGCAAATTCCATTATGTTTACCTTGACACCCCGCTACCTCCTGATCTGATTATTCCTTGAGCCCAGAGTGCGTGACAGGGCATGGTGGGTTGAGATCGTTCGGGATGAACATTTTTACTCAGAAGTAAGTTTCCTTTTTCACCGGTTGATGTCAAATACCCACCTTTTAATTCTAGATTGACCAGCTGCGATTTCAAAGCCACAAACTCAGTTACTAGACAATTGTATTCTAAAAATGTTTTCCCTTGTAGACCCTGCTCTGACATCCAGCTACTGTTTCTGCCCCCACTATAGCCACACCGTGGGTGCTCTCCATTGATTCAATTACTTTTTTACATTAAATCTTTATCACCCATACTATATTTCTTTTAAAAAGTGAGATAAAAAAGCTGTTTGTCAAGAGTAGCGATATTTATTAGCGTGTGCAACAAGCACATCACTCCAAATTAACTGTCAGTAATGGAATGTAGCTACAAATAATGTAGCAATAAAACACAGGAAGAATGTTGACAGATGCTCGAGCTAGAAAGGAAGGCACAAGCATCAAAGAAATAATATTGTAAAGAATCACAACAGAACTTCCTCTTTTAAAAATCTAATAGACTGGGTTCTCACCCTTCCTGAATGCTTAACACGGGAAGCAACAGAATCAGCAACACATTCCTCGTTAGCATTAGCAACACATTCATAAAGCATCTCATTAGGATTCAGAGAGTTTGTATCGCATGCCATATTATTCTGACTTTGGTTGTACGTGGGCAGCTTAGTCTAAACTTTTACTTAACAAAACGATTATATGAGTCTTATCTGAATCACAGAAGGCACATAAGGCTAAATCCATTCTGGCATTATCAGACCTGCCTTTCCACACTCTCCTTTCATCTTGCACCCTTCCGCCTTCAGTCATCACACTGTTCCTGTTCATTTTTGCCATTTAATTACCATTCCTTATTAGAATCTTCTTTCCGCACAATGTTGACCCACTCACCATGTTTTACATCTATTATATTTCCCTTTGTTTGACCTCCTCACATTTGACAACTTTCTATTAGGAACTCAGAAATGTCATTGACCTTGTTATTCCAAGTTCTTTTCTCAAACCACCAAGCAGATACTCATGAAGTAGGTTCCCTTCTTTTTAACATCTTAAATGGAGACTATTCAATGGTGCTATGTGATGTGGTAAGCACAACTTCTTTCTAATATACGTTTTTCAATCAAGACCAATATCTAAAGCCAACACTATGGTGTCCTTGGTAACACAATTGAACCTGTCAACCTGGCCATTAGTTTGGGGATTGTATAGGACACTGGTCATATGCCTTATGCCACATTGTTTAAGGAAATCGCTCATGGTGAGAGACACTAAGTGAATGCCATTGTCAATGACTAATGTCTCAGGTCAGTCTTCTCCAGGGAAGAGCTCTTTGAAAAGCGAAATAACCGCTTCCATGAATGCTTGCCCAACAAACTTAACCGGGCCACTTAGAATGATAATCAATAGTGACAAAAGAGATCTATAATCAGACAGCATCTGGTAAAATGGTCCTCAAATATAAAAGATAACTTTTGCCTGGGGAATTGCGGCCAAGAAACAGGCGTGAGTGGTGTTAGTCTAGTCCTAAAAGATCTGTCACCACTTGAAAAATCTTCATATTCCCTAGCCCATTTCTTAGCACAGCATCTATGTCAGGCCATCAGAAATATTTCCTAAGTGCTTTTTCATTAAAGGATATTCTGGTATGACCATAATGAGCTAACTCCAACAACCTTTTTCTTACTTCTTTCAGAAGTACACATTTGCCTTTTTCTTGCAACTAATTCACAGGCTACTTTAAAAAATACAGCACACTCATGTTAAACAAGTCTGAATTCTGGTGATCCATTATTCACATACTTCTTCACATATTTGAGAAGTCAGTGGTGGCTGGTGACATTTGGAAATGGTGAGGCATAACATTTGTGGTGGAGCACACCGCAGCAAGGGAGCGTAGCGTGCAAGCCCGAATGACCTAAAAAGTGTTCGGGGGGATTCTCCCCACAAGAAAATTTTGAAAAATGAGTGGTCAAATGGTGCCTTTTCAAGCACATTTGAGAACACATGCACATTACTCTTCACAGTCAAAAACGAGGTGAGGGTTCACCTAAACTAATTAATAATTAGTCTAGGCCAACGCTCACCTCCTTTTTTTTTTGTGTCATAATTTGACTGTGAAGAGTAAAGTGCACGTGGGTATGTAGATGGTTAAATACATACATCCCATCCTAGTCAGACTAGTCTCACACCTCAGTGTAATAACTGGCGATGAGCGGGTCGGACCGGTCCGATGGCTTAGTGAACTAATCCGTCCACTGTAGGACCTATGTTCGACCTCATGGTCACACGTTCAAGTCCTGATGGGTCCAATCACCCTTTCATCCTTCGGAGGTCGATAAAATGAGTACCATTGAGTTAGGTAACAGCAAACAATTGTTATTCAGCACCAAGATACCCTTGGGTGTGGGTGCCTTTAGGAATACACGTTATATTATTCTGGTCATAATCCATAGTAGGCGCTCGAGGATATGACATACAGGGCTGCAGTTGAAGAAGAGATTAAGCACTATTTCAACACTAATACAAGTTTGGTTGCCGACCCCTTAATCGTATGGAAAGCCTTGAAGGTGTACATATGAGGCACCTGCACTAAGCCCTCTTCAGAAGTGGGGCAGCTCTGCGAAACCAACAGAGATCGGTAGAGGGAGACCTGCACTCCCTTCAATTTAAAGAGGTAGAATCTGACACCCAAGATACAACCTTGCACAAAAAAAGAAAGTAACATATTAGTCTGGATACAAGACTGGCAAAACACGGCTTTAGGAAATATGTTGCGCACAGTCATGTGGAAAGAGACAAATCTGGCTTATGATCAGGACTGCTCAAAGTTGAAAATCGCAAGCCGACCATCATGGCTGTTTGCAACCCGGAAGGTCACCATTTACACAAACAGGCTAGCATCAACACAGTATTCACCGCATTATACGCAACACTACACACCCCGGCCCTAACTGAAGTTAGTCTCGGAAAGCATTCCTTTGACACAGCCCAGTTATAGTCCCTCGTGCCTGAATAAAGAATTGAGATGGGGTCAGATCACAAAACGCAACATTTTCCTTGCAAATAAACAACTTACATCAGAGAAAACTCCCAGTAGCGATGTCTCACCTCTTGAGTCTTTCAAATGCGACTATTCCAAGCTAATAAAGCGCCTCCTGGGGGCTGCCCATCTCGACAATGAGGCAAATTACCACTGTCATTTCATGAGGCATTCATAGTCAAGCTACACAAACCTGGCAGAGACCCACTCGACTAGGGTTTCTACCACCCAATGTATTTCCAAAATCTGGACTGCAAAATACAGGGCAAGATTATAGTATATCGTACTCAACACACACTTACACACTTTGTCCATCCTGACCTAAATGGATTTGTTACCCGGCAGGGGCGCATCTCCCTGTATGGCTGGCTTGTTCATGTTTTAGATGGCACCCCAGCAGACCTGGCACAGGCCATTGTGCCAGCTGTAGACATGGAGAAGGCATCTGAGATTGTTTCCTGACCATACCTGATAGAAGTCTTGCAGCACACGGGCTGTGGAGAGACTACAGTGTCCTGGGTCAGGGTTCTCTGTTTGCCTATCCCATGGCACAGGTAAAAAACAGAGATGTTTGGATTTGTGGCAGATCCATAAAAGTACCAGACTGGGTGGACTCATGTCACTCCTCGTTTTTGGGCTCACAGATGAACTATTAGCTAGTAGTAAATACAGAGCAGGAGTACACTGCAACCTAGTCATAGCCCGTCACACTCACAGTCATTCCATTTCACCACATAATGATAGGGATGGTGTATTGATGTGTTTGACAGACATCACCAAGGGCCCGGGCCCAATACTTAGGATTCTCGAAATGTTCAGTTTAGTCTCAGGCTTGATTATCAATCAGGCTGCGTCCTGTATATATTACACCTTACCATTACCTATGCCTGCACAAAGCAGTCCCAGCCAGAATTGCCCTTCTGAAACGTGCATCGAAGAATCATTACAGAAGTTCAAACAGTCACAGCCAGCATGACGCGGGGATTACGTGGAGAGGCTGTGGGAGGTTAATTGTAATTAAATTTAAATAAATGTCTTTTTTTTACCTTAGCCATTCAACCAGTTCTGCGTTGTCTCTGCTGCTCGCAATTTCAGGAAGCAAGTAGGCAGCCTCCCTCCCCTCAGCCAATCACAACGCTGCAATGGGATTGCAGCATTGTGATTGGCTAGGATGCAATCCATAAAGGCGTCCTTGAGGGGGCTGTTTTCCCCATGCGGGCTGCATACAGCCTACATGGAAAAAACGGTAGAGTGTGCATGACTGGTTTGGTCAACCCAGGGGCCGACCCAGGGGCTGATCAAACAGTCAACGCCCACAACATTGGGCTAGCCACTGCTCCTCGACGCGCCACCCGCCCGACCCCAACCAAACCCTTCTTCTGCTTTCTCGCAGTGCGAGAAGCAGTAACATAAAATGGTATACAATTATATGTTAATGCCTCTTGCACTGCGAGACAGCAAGTGGGGCGACACTCCTCCACCCACGTGGAGGAGCCACTGCTGTGAGAAGTTTATCCCGGTTCTTGACCTCTAACTATTGTAATTCACTCATTTTCCAGTGATCATTTTGCTCACTATGGCACCAAACTCTGTGTCATATTCATCAACATGTGTTTCTTTAATTTAACTTCTTATGTTAGGATGTAGCAAATTTAGTTCACATAAAACAAGGTGGCATAGCAACCACTGCAACCAATAACATTACACAATACAAAAAATAGCGAAATACAAAGCAAAGCTGAACAAGAATCGGCACATATCCTATTTACATCTCCATTTGGGGGCAGCTTAATACTAAAAGATTAGGTGAGACAAAGTGACATGTCAAACATTTCTGACAGTTCCAGAGGGCGCATAGTGAAATAGGCCTTGCTGGTGCATCTCGTGACTCTTGCTTACTCCCCATATAATTTCTGGAGTACCCACGGAATATCTAGACATATAGTGCCCCCCCTTCAACCAGCCTCACCCCTGAAAGGCTTCTCACTAAGGAGGCGGGCAACTGGGCAGCTTAGTGCCCTCAGGAGTCAGTGCCGTTATTCGGCTACAATGGGCTCTAATTTAGACATGTTGGGTGGCAAAAAATTCAATTAGTGACTCCCGTAGAACAACAGGGGACAGAGAAGGGGCTACCAGGTGCTTGCATACTTTTAATGGGTTCTAACTCTGCCCCTCTCCTCAGTCGCATACCCTTCTGGTCTTCCACGGTCCCCCACCCCTCCATGGTGGAGTGGCTAATGATGCTCACCTACAAATGGCGTGTGGCAAGTAGCTGAGATGAGACCTTCAAATATGTAATGCCAGAATAATGGGCGAGAGCTCAAGGAATGTCAGGTTCTTGGTCAAGCGGATCTCAAACCTTCCTCTGGCCAGTGTTGCATATACCACTTGTTCCCCAGGATAGCTCTGAAGACCACACTCCCTACTGCATCTGTGTACAGGTCTAGTTCAGCATTCCTTAAAGCCAGCTATGGCCAAATAACTGAGCCATTAAAATCTTGCAGATACTCCACCCAGACATGCTGATCCTCGATAACCTGTCTTGAGAGACGGGCGTGGTTATGCATGGCTTTCAAGCCCAACATGACCCTGGCAATGTTCCTGAAAGAGACCCGCCACATGGGGATGATCTTGAGAACAAAGTTAAGCTGTCCCACCAACCTCTGTAACTGATGGAGGGTCACTTTGGTTAATCTCAGGCAATTCAATAAGGTTTACTGGAATTCCTCAACTTTAGTAGATGGTGGCCTGCATACTCCCGCCTCTGATTCAATCTCAATGCCTAGAAATGTCAGCCTAGTCCTGGGGCCCTCTGTTTCTCTGCAGCTAGTGGGACTACTTTAGCTTGTTCTTGGAAACCTTGCAGGGCGCGCTTGCAAGCCTAGGACCCATGAAGAGGAAGTCATCCAGGTAATGAACAATGTTCTCTGACACCACCAGATCTGGAACTGCCCTTTCCAGAAAACAACTAAAATCTCGAAATGTGTACATGCACAGGCCATGGGCATGCACTTGTCAACGTAGAACTTGCCCTCAAATGTCAAAGCTAAAAGATGAAAATCTTGTGGATGCACTGGCAATAGCCTGAATGCTGACTGGATGTCAGCCTTGGCCATAATGGCCCCTGTACCCAGTGCTCACAGCTCATTATGGGCCTCATCAAATGATGTGTACTGGAACGCACACATGCTAGCATCTAACCCATCGTTGACTGAATGTTCTGAAGGAGAGGAAAGGTTGTGAATGGGTCTGTATTTGCTAAGCTCTTTCTTAGGCACCAGATCCAATGGGCAGCAGACTAGATTCTCTAATGGTGGCTAGATTAAAGGGTCAGCTACCCTAACTGCCTGTATCTCTTTCAAAATATTTTCCCTGGCAATATCTATGCTATGACAGAATTTTTATTTTTAGGAGGGAGAGGGTTGGGAATTACATTGGCTAGTATGTGGAACCCATCTCTGAATCCATAGTAAAGGGCATGAGCCTCATGCATCTTGTTATATCTTCCCAGCAGGTGAGCCAGGACATGCAAACAGATAGGGGATAATGCATTGGTTAAGGAAGGCTGCACCAAAATCTGATTTTGGGTATTATTCCCAGGGAGAGGCATGTCTCCTGAAGTCTTTATCTGGCTTTTCAGTGTGTGCTGACTGGGATGAAAGACTTCCTATGTTGCTTGAGATAAACTAATAAGGTTCAGCTGCCTGGTCCCTAGGCTTCCCAAATTTCTTGAAAAATTTAGCTTCAGGGTGCCTTTTTCCACTACAGAAGGAGCAGATGTGCTTGAATTTACAAGCAGCCCCTTTTGCACATCCTTTCCAGTTGAATTGCCAACATGTGTTTTCTTCTCACACCCTTGTCTACTGGCTCAGAAGGAATGGTTCACCTTAGCTGCATTGTGCACGACTTCGAAGTTTGCATGCCGCAGATTTATATCCCCCTGATCCCTTGCAATTTCTGGGTGGAATGTCTTCATCTGCCTAAACTTTGTGTCATACTGCATTTAAGCTGTCCCATGGAAGTCTGATACCGCACTATGCATGAGGGAAATATAACCAATGATTTGGGGAGCCAAGGAGGGAAACTTTTCAGAAAGGATCACTGCATAAATGGTGAAACCTGTCACCCAGTTCTTCAGTGATCTCAACCCACATTTTCTTAGGACGAAAATCCCCTTTCTTACCTTGCCTCCCCATCTCCTGCAGTACCCCTGTATTGATAAGTTCAAAGACATCACAAAACTCTCCCTTACATATTCTTTCTTTCATTTCTGCTGATACATGCCAAGCTATGGTCCTTGGTGAGCAGACTGTTGGAATTGCACTTCTGTAAGCTACTGCCGGAAAATGGGAAATCTCGCCACATTGAGGGACTGTTAAGACCCCTGCCTGTCCATATGCCGGCATCTGCTGAGTTCTTGGTGGTGCTGGTACTATGCTGGTGGAAGGAGTCCCTAGAACTGCGACCCGGGCATTAACTTCTTTGCCATTGCCCAGACAACCACCTGGAAAAGCACTGGGTGTGTCTAGCTGGGCTGTCACACTGGACACTGCAGTCCCTCCCATACCATAGCTGCTGGGTGAGCATTGCCCATCACCATATCAGCAGGACTTGTACTTCTGAACACAAGCTGCTGAGGCCTGAGGGAGCCTGTAGGCAGGGCCAATGCCGGTAGTGTCACTGCCAGCTGGTTCGTAACCCGCTGATCCTGCACAACAAGGCCCCTGGTGTCTAACGTTTTAGATGGTTGATCCACCTTCCGCTCAAATGTCTTGCCATGTTTGGTAGGCATAATAACAATTGTTTGCTGTCCGCCCACACCCTGGTTTATGTTTGCTAATTTCACTTCCCTCCCCCCCTAGGAAACTGTGGCTTGTGTACCCACATTGGATCCCCTCCTAGACTGGATGATGGCAACCCACCCTGTGCATTTGTTACTGCTATGCTTGGGGATTGTGCTGTTAACATGGCCTCTCTTGAGCCTGAGGAGGCCTAGCTGAACCTAACTGGTGCCAACTTTGCCCTCTTAGGCGGCTTCTTAGAGCTGTTGGTCCCTTTGGCTGCCAGGGACCATCTTTGACTCTCCTGATTGCCCAGTCCATTCCATGTTGCTGTGCCGCTACCCATAATTTCATGAGCTGCATCTGCATCAAGCCCTTGTAACCAGCCAGCTGGACTACGGAAACACCCTCTTCACTGGAATCACCACCCATTCCTGAAGAGACTCCAGATGGTACAGAACTCAGCTGCCAGACTCATCCTCACCTCCCCAAACAGACCCATATTACCCCCACCACAGGAACCTCCACTGGCTCCCGGTCCAGAAGAAATGTCAATTCAAGATACTGACACACATCTACAAGGCCCACTATGACCAGGGACTAGCATACATCAACCACTGCCTGAACTTTCATCAACCATCCACACACCTGCGTTCTGCCTCCCTCGTCCTTGCATATACGTCTTGCATCTGCCGGAGCCATAGTGGAGGCTATTACTTCTCCTACCTCACCGCCAAGGCCTGGAATGACCTTCCCCATTACCTCCGAACATCATCATCTCTAATGGAATTCAGAAAAGGACTCAGAGAACTAGCTTTTAGACTGAGCCCAGCAAGACTTTCGGATCTGCCCTCACAGGTGAGTAGCTGCACTTTATAAATACCGAATGATTGATCGATTGATTGATTTTGCCGTAGGGTCGCCCCATCTTGGACCTCTTGAATTGCCGCGGTCGGATGTTTCGCTGTGGAGTGTGCTTTGTTAGGTGCCATCCTAAAAGGTAAAAATTGATGGTACCAAGAGTGTGTATAAGATAACAAACCCTTGTTAATCGTGGTAGAGAGTATAAAGAAGATATAAAGCCCTTTTACATGATGGTACAAGGCATCTGGACAAAAGAGAGGAGGGGGCCTAGAGATGTACCCTGAGACATGATTAATGACATTATGTTTAGTTTTCCCCTGTTTAAACCCAGATAAAGTCCATCTTTGACCATCCTTGGGGGTGTGCCACTCATCACCCACAAGGTACCACTCACATGAAATCCGAGTCCAGACAACATGGACCCCTACCCATAGCCAGACTTTTATCCTAATCTTTGCGAGTTAAACACCTTACCTAGGGAAATGGTCCTAGCACCTCAAGAACAATTTGCATTGAATAAATTAGTTGTTAAACATTGTTAGCAGTTTGTACAGAATGATCGCTGCCACAGTAAGAGGACCTACTTCACCCCTTTTCCTAGCCGGGCCCTACTTTGACCACTGGATGCAAGCCACTGCTAACCATAGTATTGCTGGTTGTGGCCACTAGATATCACAAATGGTCTATTTGCCCATGCAAATGTGACACAAAATTTCAAATGCAGACAAAGATATATTGCAACGAGGGATATACGATATGGCACTTCAAACGTTCACCAGGGCTGCCTACATAATCCATGACTGATAAGTGAACAAGCGTAAAAGTTATTCTGCTAATAAAGTAAGTGTTTTTATATGAGCTGTTTTTTAATATTGCTTCTGGGAACTAGGAGCCTCGTAAAATAAATACATTTGTTAAATTACTAATAATTTATATGGCTCCTCGATCAAAAGACACTCTAGCGCCGAACACGCTATGCATCTTTATTTTTTGATCTGGCACCTTCATCATTTGGTTGCAAAGTCAGAAGCTCTAACCACAAATCCACATCTTCAGCTCTATTCATGGCTGTGTCACACAGGCCATAACAGATTGGGCAGTACAGTCCTGCAACGCCATCAGAAAATTGCTGCCCTAGGACATAGACATGAGACACAAAATGGTCACAGCCGCACAGCTTCCCCTGAATAAGTGCCATGTCATGCCACAGAGACTCTAATATATTGGGACAAGTAATGTGCTCAAAAAGCTCAAATAACTTTAGGAGCTCACTTACAAGCAGTACGCAGCTGGAGTGTCACTTTTTGTGACGTTGAAGTGATGCTCAGGGCTTAGCCATGTCTACAAAGCCACGTAAAGCCACCCTGCATGGATTTTCTTGGTCTAGTAGATATGAAGTGAGGCACCGCAGCTCATGTTGCTGTGTTGCCTCACACTACTCACTGTGAGGGTCTCAAGGCGCTGGAGGGAGAGGGGGGGGGGGTGACGCTATTGCTCGAAGAGCCAGGTCTTGAGGTGTTTCCTGAAGGTGAGATGGTCTTCGGTCAGTCGTAGGTGTGGGGGAGGGAGTACCATGTTTTGGCTGCCAGGTAGGAGAACGATCTTCCTCCGGTGGTGGCTCTCCGGATCCGTGGGACGGTGGCGAGGGCGAGGCTGGCAGAGTGTAGCTGGCGGGTGGCGGTGTAGAACAAGAGGCGGTTGTTGAGGTATTCGGAGCCATTGTCGTGGAGTGCTTTGTGTGCGTGGGTGAGGAGCCTGAATGTGATCCTCTTGTTGACGGGGAGCCAGTGCAGGTTTCTCAAGTGGGTGGATATGTGGCTGTGGTGGGGGATGTTGAGGATGAGTCGTGCGGAGGCATTCTGTATGCACTGGAGTCGTTTCTGAAGTTTGACTGTGGTTCCTGCGTATAGGGCGTTTCCGTAGTCCAGTCGGCTGGTGTCGAGGGCCTGGGTGACGGTTTTTCTGGTTTCGGTGGGGAGCCACCGGAAGATCTTACGGAGCATGCGCAGAGTGTTGAAGCAGGATGACGAGATGGCGTTGACTTGCTTGGCCATTGTGAGGGAGGAGTCCAGGATGAATCCCAGGTTGCGAGTGTGGTCCGTGGGTTTTGGTGCGGCGCCCAGTGCTGTAATTCACCAGGAGTCGTCCTATGCGGAAGGGGATTGTCCGAGGATGAGGACCTCCGTTTTCTCTGAGTTCAACTTTAGGCGACTGAGTTTCATCCATTCTGCGACGTCTTTCATTCCTTCCTGGAGGTTGGTTTTAGCGGTGGCTGGGTCTTTGGTGAGGGAGAGTATCAGTTGGGTGTCGTCGGCGTAGGAGATGATGTTGATGTTGTGTTTGCGTGCGATGGCGGCGAGGGGGCTCATGTAGATGTTGAAGAGGGTTGGGCTGAGCGAGGAGCAAAGCAAGTAAAAAAACAGCGCTATCTCAATAAAATAAGCGCTAAAGCACTTTAGCACTTGCTTGATAATAGGGTGAGAAAAATATTGCCACTTTTTCTGCGAAAAGTGCTGCAAAAACGGCGATATTGCCCTTGATAATATGCCTCTTTTTGTGCTGCATCCTGCAGCACACATAGAAAGATAAAAGAGACTCCATTTATTGTTTTTGTGCAGGAAGGCGTCCCTTCCTGGACAAAAACAATCATCCCTACAACGCAGACACCCCTGCGTTCAGTTGTGGCTGGCATCTATGGGGAATGGGGAAGGTGAGTGCTGGGCAAATACAATTAAAATATTAAACACTTACATTCAACAAGATGTCCTTTGTGCTGGACCTCTTCTTTCACCTGCTGAACAGGAACTAGATGCTGCAACTTCTTTGCCCAATTCTGGTGCTGGTCACACCATGACAGCAGCATCCTTATTGGATGGAGCGGCTTGTCTCTGTACTCCACAGCGCACTGGAGGTCTGTACTTCCTCTCAACTCAAATGTCTTCAGACAGCTGGGTTGAGAGGTTTAAAGTGTGCATGTCTGGTTGGCCGTCGTAAGATAGCTGGGCAAAGAGACATGTGCACTTTGAAAAGGGCCCAGGCAGCCCACCCTTCTTCCTGCTGCTGTCACTCAGCAGGCACCACCCGTCCTGATGCTCTGTTTGGGACGGGTGGATGAAAAATAAAATGGTAATGAATTATCATTTTATTTTTCACATCTAGGACCTTCTTTGGTGGGCATTTCAGTGGTGCTCACTTTGCCACTAGATTCAAGCTAGCCTGGCTGATGAAGGGTGCTACCCAGAAACTGGTCCCAGGATGCTTGTTTCTGGTTCAGGGAAGACCTGGCTTGGCAGTTCAGGCTAGACTGTTCCCATGAGGCACAGGGTCAAGACTGATTTACATATAGCTGAGTCTGAACTGAGGTGGGGAAGTGAGCTAAAGAATGATAATGGATTCAACCCAGATCTGTGACTGGGGGTGAGTGTCTGAAAAGTTGTTGCACTCCATCCATCATCTCCTTGTGTTTGCTGTGTTCGCCCTAAGTTGACAGGGTATGCCCAGACGTGGGACCCTTGCTCACTTTGCCACTGGATTCAAGCAAGCCTGGCTGATGAAGGGTATTACCCAGAAACCGGTCCGAGGATGCTTGTTTCCGGCTTATGGAAGACGTGTCTTTGCAGTTCGGGCTAGACTGTTCCCATGAGGCACAGGGTTAAGACTGATTTGCATATAGCTGGGTCTGAACTGAGGTGGCGAATTGAGCTAAAGAATGATGATGGATTCAACCCAGATCTGTGACTGGGAGTGTCTGAAAAGTTTCAGCACTCCGTCCATCATCTCCTTGTGTTCACTTTGAAAAGGGCCCAGGCAGCCCACCCTTCTTCCTCCTGCTGTCACTCAGCAGGCACGGCCCGTCCTGTTTGGAATGGGTGGATGAAAAATAAAAAGGTAATAAATTATCATTTTATTTTTTATCTCTGGGGCTTTCTTTGGTGGCATTTAAGTGGGGCGATGCTCCTCTACTCCAACGGAGGAGCAGCCCATGCATACGTTGGCCCATGGCAGTCAATTGAGTTCCAGCGCAGAGAAAGAATACAGGAATGCGCTGTATATGATAGATACAACACATTCCTGACCTTTTCTTTTGCCATAGGGCAGCAGGAAGGCTTGCGGTGCAAAAATATTATAAATGGGGCCCTTAATCTTTAAAAAATACCGGGGTATACCATAAACTGGCATAAATCCATCCTGTATATCCCACGAGTGGAACTAATATGGCCCCCCTTGCCTAGGGCCCTCCAGGTCACTCAGATGGGGTTCACATGCCTAGACATATATCTGACGACCGACAGATCTGCGTTCTATCAAAAAAACATCGCCCGAGTGATCACAAACTTTGTGGAAGACGCTCCGAGGTGGAAAGCCCTCCCTCTCACAACATTGGGCAGAGCTGCAATGTTTAAAATGATCACGCTACCTCGCTTCCTGTATGTTTTACAGAATGAATACTTTCTGCTTCCCAGACAGACCTTTATGACACTTCACGCAGAATTGCGCTCCCTGCTGTGGCTGGTAAAACAATCTAGAATAGCTCTTGCCACGCTCCAGAGGAACCAGTATAATGGGGGATCTCTCTACTAGATATAGAAGCTTATTACTGGGCGGAGCATCTGGTGCCGATCAATGATTGGCTCCACGCTTTGGCTGACCACCCTACATACCGCTTAGAATGGGACACCATGACACGGCATACTAGCTTGCACTATTTATATGGGGGCACTGGCAGGAGGCGATTACTCCCGGCTACACAAATAACCATAGCAGTGTGGGACAGGGCAACAAAGATGATGGAATGGGTACATAAGCCTACAAAACAGACGCCGATATGGTCCTGCTCTTGGCTGAGGGAGCTCCACAAATTCAAAGGGTTCAAGGGATGGAATGATATTGGAATCTCCACGCTGGGGGATCTGGTGGCAAGAGGGGAACTTAAATCCTACCAAACCCTGGCGACGGAGTATGGCCTACGTTCTACACAGTTTCTTAAATATGTGCAATTTCGCCATGCGTGGAGGGCTGAACCGGCACTTTCCTCTCCATTACCGGAGTATGCCCCACTAGAAGGCCGTCTGTTACAGGAACAGGTGACCAACAAGCTGGTATCCTCGACGTATAAGACCCTGAATAATAACACACATGATGGACTGGGAAACTGAGGGCAACCTGGGAACAGGACGTGGGCGAGATGGACACAGTAGACTGGGAGGCAGTCCTAATGCATCACAGAGTGGTGGCGATAAAATCAAGGCTACAACTCATCCAATACAAGATACTACACAGGGCATACTACGACAGGGTTAGGCCACACGGCATAGGATGAGCCAGGGACTCTTGTTGCCTTAGATGTCGACTACCGCAGGGAGACTTCTATCATGTTATATGGGAGTGTCCTATTATACGTACTTACTGGACGCAGATACTAAGAGAGTTGAGTGAGTTGCTAGAGACGGAACTTATTATGGACCCTAAGTTTGTTTTGCTAGAAATAACCAATGATGTTGATTTGAGTTGCCCGCACCTGATCTTCACTGTGCTGGCCCTGGTGGTGGCGAAGAGGGATGTAGCGAGGGAGTGCGGAGCGCTGTCACCACCCCGGGTGGAGGAATGGAGACGAGGTATGGATCTGTATATGGCGGCGGAAAGGATCACCTATAAAGCTAGAGGTTGTCCCCGCAAATTCTGAAGAGTATGGAGAAAGTGGAGAAGGTATCATGGCCTTGACAGAGGGTTGGGTTCTGATTGATGTGGTGAGGGTCTGAATGGGACAGTGCTCTGGGGTCTTGAGAAGTGACATGGGGGCCCCGTACTTGAAGAGGGCCGCTGGCCATTTAATGGACGATGTGGACTGATGTACTGTAGGCGGGGGTTGAATTTTGATATGTTGATGACTCTGGTGCTGTTATTGTGGTGGGTGGGTGGGAGGTCAGGGGAGCGCAGAGGTGTATGGTTAATCGCTTGTGATGTGCCAGCTGTGTTTATGTTGGTTGAAAATGCAAATAAAAATTTAAAAAAAATCTTTAAAAAATAATTTTGTGAAACTTATTGTAAAACAAATCCCATTGCTATGCCAACCCCCTGTGCTGTTGACTTACCAGGAAGACAAACAAAATTCAGTCAGTGACTCCTGCAGTACATCAGTGGACAAAGAGCAGACCACCAAGTGCAAGTCCACTTTTAAAGGGTTCAACTCTGCCCCATCCCTCAGTCATGCGACCGAGGAAGTGGATTATGATCACCTCCGGTCATAACGCACTTTCTCCGTCCCCACCCCTCCACGGTGGAGCAACTAATGACACCCACCCGCAAATGGTGATGTGCCCTCAGCAAGAAAGGTAAGCCGCCAAAAGATGTTTTTTTCCCAGGAATGTAGATCATTTTGAAGCTATATTCCTGTAGCCTTGTGTACCATCTAACTATCCTTACAATAGCATTACAGCCACACCCGAGGACAATATACAAATAGTTTATGGGTAGATTTTAGGTCAAAGAGTGCTTCCCAAACATAGTACCGGAAATGTTCAATTGTTCTTACACGTGACATCAATTCCTTTTCTATTATGGCATGCCTGATCTCAGTAACATTTTTCGTGTACAAAGTAAAATCTGTGTTCCATTCTTCATTACCCCCATCCTGGGACAGAACTGCTCCAAGACTGTACATACTTGCACCCACCATTTTCACCCTCTTCCTACCCTCAAAGACAGGCTTAAAATTGTGTGTTAATCGTGGTGAATGCCAATTGTTATTCTTCTCACCACACACATTCACTTACTTTCCTAGCGAGACTCTTCAGATGTTCCATTTTCTCAGCAAAGTTTTCTACAAACTTGCTGTAGTCCTTGTACAACCCTCCGAAGGACCGTTTTCCTTTCCTGTATGGTACAGGAGCATTTTATATAGCAGTGCTTAATTTCATGCTCAGCACCAAGACTTAATAATCAACACTGCACTTTTTACGAGCAGCAGTTAAGGACACATTCATCTACAGAGAGAATAACTGATTTGTCCAGAATCAAAGGCTGTTGAGCTGACGCCTAGACTCGAGTCAGGTTCCCCAGCTCTGTAGTCGGCAGCTATGGCCATTACGCCACACCCTCTCCCCCTTTTATGGTTAGTAGTGGGTTCTGTTTTAGGCGGCGCTAGCCGGAGAAATGGGCTGGTGCAAGTTGCGTCGTGACGAGTGTCCCGGCACTTATTTTTGTGCACCCCTCTTCTTTACAGAGTAGCTTACATTTCTCTTCTTAAGCGTTAAACCATCCTTGTTGACAGTTTTAAGTAGGGAAATAAAGATTATCCTGAGGAAAAGCGATCTTTATTGGTAAGTGCAGCAGGCACGGCACTCCAATTCAACTGTCAGAAATGGAACACAGATACAAATAATATAGCAATAAAACACATGAAGAATGCTGACAGGGGCATGAGCAAGGAGCTCGAGCTAGGAAGAGAGACAGGAACATGAGAGCGCGAGCTTCTAAGAAACGAAAGAAAAGCTTCATATGAACTCCAGGTAACTAACTTGAATATTGTAAATGAAACACAATACATTATTTGTCCCCCATCGTGTGGAAAGTACCACCTTTCATTTCCTTCATCTAAGATGTAAATCCAGGCTCCAACTCAGTGTTTAATTTGTAAAAAACATAAGTGCCACGGCCCTCTTCAGGAGCCACCTGCAGCCTCCACCATCCATTGCCCCTGCCAGGCTACCAAAGACCCCACAAACACAACTACCGACCACCACACTCCTATGAGTGTGACAATTCAGACTATTCTAAACCTGAAGCTATAAGAATGGCTTCGAAGACAGGTGTTACCCATTTTAAATGTATATAGAATTAACATACAACTGTTGTTATGCTCATCTGTAAATAAAATAAGACAGACAGTGCCACCATGTGGAGGACTGTCATAAGTGCCAGTGTTGACAATTAAGTGTTGGTTCTGAGTACCGGAAACCACCGACTCAAATTTAGCACTGCTCCCACTATTATTTACTGTAAAAATAGACTATATACAAGAAAACATGTTTAAAATGTTTAAAAAGGCTTTCTAAAGGACTTGGCCCCGCCTGTCCTCTTCTGCCGCTGTCAGGAGGAATTGGACCTGCCCCCAGCCGTGGCTCGACCTAGGCGGATATGGAGAGCCCACACTGTGCACTGCTTGGCTTTCCTTCTGTACCTGGAGCTCCACCAGCAATTGGTGACAGGAACAGTGCTTAGTTTGAATTGGTGAATACAGGGGGGCTCACCAATACTCATTTTTGGGGACCGGCACTTATTCAACAGCAGCAAACAGGAAACCAGAAAAGGGGGCAAGAAGGAGGACAGAAAAAGAAATACAGAAAAACAGTGACAAAGGGAACAAGCAGAGGTGAAAAAGAGCCTGCAAGATAAGACAAAGAGGCCGGGATTGTCAGGTGGTGGTCTAAAAAGGTAGCGCTGTAATCAAGACAACCCAGACTTGATATTCGATGCCCTGATCTTCATTAGCGCAAACATCCGGCTTCTGAACAAAACTTTGGATCCGGCAATTATTCTTTTACAAATTAAGCACTGGACAGGAGCAAGGGGTTCAGGTGGGTTATGGTATTAGAAGCTCATGCCAGTCAGTCAAAATACTTTATTCGGTTCATAACAAAAACCCCAAAAGTATACAAAGAACCACAGAGGGGAAAAAACATTTAAAATTACAATAAGACTAGCTATATATATACAACAGCATAGCATCCAAAGAGAAAATGTGAAATTAAAAAACAATAAGAATATATAAATTTCATATCTAAAGTTGCAAGCATACACACTTCGTCTAAATGACAGTGAATATTCATTGTTTAACAAGCTAAAAAAGGAGATCGCAGAAAACTATCATCTCAAGCTAGCTAATTTTTTCCTCAGTCTCATAGCTATATTTAAAAAAGTGGCAACGTTAAAACTTTCCCACACATTAGACAGCAGTTGAAGGTATAAAAGGGCAGGTTTCACTTGTTTAAACCCCTTATTCTTTAGCAGGGGTACAATGTATTTTTTCCGTATCTCGTTAAAGTGACCACAGAAGAACATAAAATGGGCAATGTCCATTATGGAAAAACTATCACAGGTACATAGTTTCAGGTCCGATACCTTGGTCCAACAAGGGCGCCCAGAGAGGAGTAAATGAAATTTATTTAGTCTAAACTTGGTTAACAAATATCTATGGTTGGCGTTGTTAACAAGCTTCAGATATAACTCCAGGTCATTGTCAGTTGTTACGACTAGCTGATGGGCTCTTACAGTGGGCTTGATCAACTCGAGACCCTCCCTATCCATCCCTCTATGAAGCTTAAAAGCAGTCTTGACCCACTTTATATCCGCTTTAACCAGTTTAGACGGCTCCTCAAATAATTCTGGGCGCCCCAGTGAGACTGCGACCTTTTTAACATAATTTAACCAAGGGATAGATTCCCAATGTTCTAAACTAAGACAGTCCCTCAGGATCTCGTGGTTCACATCCACTTCTGGGTTCAACCAGACCGTGATCCACTTTAGAAGGGGTGCAATAGCAATCCGATCCTCTAAATATTCCACCCCGCATTCCTGATGGACTATGAAACCTGGAGTCGATTGTGGTACTGTTAAAATGGACTTTAAAAATTTGTCCTCTGCCACTTGTAACAACTTAACATTCTTAAAACCCCATAAAATCACCGCCATACATTGCTATAGAAACACATTTTGCCACGTACACCTATAATACTGCCTGTAAAGGTTTTACCCCCAGTTTGCGAGAAAAACCCAAGACAGCAGAGATCGACCGAACAAATCCATTTCTTTTCTCGGACAATTGGGGAAGCCAGGTGGAATTTTCGTCGAACACCACCCCAAGGTATGGAAATGTGGCTACCCTAGATAACCTATTCCCATTACAGTGGAGTGTCATCAACTTCCTGTGCCTACCCTTTGTGCCCACGGCCATGACATGAGATTTGGTGTAATTGACACTAAGGTCCAAAGAGGACATAAACTCATAAAAGGAATTTAAAAGACTTTGTAAGCCTACTGGAGTGCGCGCTATAAGTGCAGCGTCATCCGCATAGAATAGTGCGGGAAGAAGAAACTTGCCAGCTTTTGGGATATCCTTACAAACTGCTCCCAGAACACTGGCTAACTCATTAATGTACAAGGTAAATAATAAAGGGGCTAAAATACAACCTTGCCTGACCCCGTTTACTATACCTATCTTACCCGTACAATTCCCCTTGCGATCGTATCTTACTGTGGCTGCGAGGTCTCTGTGAAGGTCAGCTAGAAAGTATACTATATTTTCATCAATGCCCATCTTAAGGAGTAAGCCCCATAGCTTGGACCTGTTTACTCGGTCAAAGGCCGAGGACAGGTCCATAAATGCTATGTACAAACAGCCTTGCTTCGCTATGGTATACTTTCCAATCAGTAATTGGAGGTTGAGACTCTGATCTATCATACTACGCCCTTTCTAAACCCATACTGTACCGCTGACAAGGAGTTTGTTTCTTCGAGCCAGTCAGATAATTTACACAAGACCACTCTACCTAGGACCTTCACAGCAGAATCTATAAGGGAAATTGGACGGTAATTACTCGGCTCTCCTCTGTTGCCTTTCTTAAAGATAGGTACAATTACCGACTGTGACCAGGTTGCTGGGATGCCAGATTTAGAAATTCTGTTAAAAACATTAGATAAAACTTTGGACCATATTGCAATGTTAGATATAAAAAGGTCGGCTGGTACGCCATCAGGGCCGGGGGCTTTATTACTTGTCATTTTACTGATGGCCTCAGCCACCTCGCCCTCATTCACCACCAAAGTATATGGGTGACTAACCCCAGAGGTTGAATTATCGTCCCCTGCGGATGCCTGTTCATAGACTGACTTAAAATGAGTGAGCCACTTATCTTCCTGAATACCGCAATCTAACACTTTATTGCTCGAGTCAGTAAAATAGGGTTGGTTGATCACTGCCCAGAATTTGGCGCTGTTTTTTAGTACGTCAATAGAAGTCAATTCTGCCCAGGCGTCTTTCCTGATCTCCCGTTTCCTTTGTTCTACTGCTGCTTTGTATGCTTTCCTTAGTAATGCCACGCGTTGTCTATCGACAGGCTTACATTTCAATGCCTCCTTTAGATTGCGGTTGGCTGCAGAGCAATCATGATTGAACCAGCCAACTGACCCTAAATCTCTAGTTTTGCCAGGGTGTGTCAGGTCAGACATAATCTGGTGACAAACCTTTTGGTAAGCCTCCACTACCTCACTATCCCCAGCATCCTTATCCATGCATATCTGCAGCTCCTCCCCTCTACGAATGGAGAGGTTAACTTGGAAATCCTCAGGAATGATTTTACACCATTTAATTCTGCGAGCCTGATCTGTTGCGCGAATATCTTGTTTGTCGACCCTGTTCAGTTGTGTCTCAGATCTGCTGAAGATACCACTAACACGTATTAAGACAGGGTTGTGATCGCTAAAATGGGACCAGACCAGAGAATAATCTACAATATAACTACCTAGCGTTAGACTTGTAAAGATAAAGTCAATGGTTGACCCAGTACCATTTCCTTTAAAAGTTGGGATATCAACCTCATCCCCCATAGGTAACGTTAAGCCATTATCAGCCAAAATGTATTCCAATAAGATTCCCTGCTCAGTATGCTCAAAGTGAGCATCGCTCTGTTCAATGGGGGCAAAAGGATCATTGGGCAAACATTTGTCTGGGCATCTGTGGATATTAAAATCCCCTAGTAATATTATGTGGCATTCTTTTTCCGACAGCTCCTTATAATCTGTTAGAAAGGAATGTAACGCTGTCAGGTTGCTGGTTGAGGTGGCTCTATCAAAAGAATTATAAAAATTGATAATTAAAACATTATGTGCCCCTTTACGAATAATTTTAACTATCAAACAGTAGGGAGACCCTGAGGGAATCACCGTGTGAGTGCCAGAAATATTAGCTGCGACCAAGGTTACCAGACCCCCCCTCGCTGTTCCTCTGGTGGTTGTTACTGCGGGGAGAGAATAGGTAGTATAACCATCCAAAGTAAGTATGTTCTTAGTATCCCACGTCTCTTGTAGGGAAATGATGTCTATACTCCCTATAAATTCCCTCCAAATGGGGTCATCAACTTTATTCCTTAGCCCGGCGATGTTCCATGTTCCTACCTTTATATACCTGTTGTCTCTAGGTGCTTCCCTACCCACTACTTGGCTATATGGGCTAGATACAGCTCATGGACAACGGGATCTAGTTCCCTGGTGTCCACACTTGAGTCCCCGGTCTCCGGGACCATTTTTGCGGGTGAGGCAGGGTTAATCCTGATTCCTTTATCATATCCTAGCACTATGCCCGCCTGTTGTCAATCCACCCACCCCAAATCAGACAAGCAATCATACTGATTTGTCGTTGGGATGTTGCCAAGGTTAACTAGTGGATAGCGAGCCTGGGAGTAGTTATGAGGATGACCAGGAAACATATTATTGGCCCTAAAGCCATCTGCAGGGTATCTACTGTCATTATTCTGACTACCTCCTCTTCTCTGTACCAAGTTCCACCCCTCCTCACCACCTCACCACCCCTGCCCCTGCTATAAAAATTCCTTTCACTGGACACCTCTTGTCTCAATGCTCATCTATGATGATTTTGGTCTTTGAGCCAACTCCATCTATTATCTCTTTGGTCATTGGGCATATAAAAATAGGACAGGGGCCTAGCCGTGACCAAGGTGTCATTGTTGCTACGATGATTCCCCTGGCAGATATAGTCCGCGATGCGGGAATCCTCGAAGGTCACTACTATCCGGTCCCCCCGTATTCTTTTCCTATTATGTCCCACCCAGGGGGTTCTCTCAACCATTAAGATATTGCCACTAAGATTTGGGGGTAAAGGGTGATTATTAGCCAACCAGTGGCATACCTTATTTTTGAGCGCGTGAAAGTTTTCAGTAATTGGGGGGACCAGTGCCGTTACCCCCGTCAAAATGATCACATAAGAACAAGCGTCTGGCGGTAGATGGATATTTCGCCGTGCCATTTTATTTTAAGGGGGGGATGGGGCGGGTTTAGATGTAGGATTAGCGGGGCCTTTTACGTTGGCTTGGTCAGTGGGTTTACTTAGTATGGGGGTTTGGGTGCTCACTTTGTTGATCACATGGTTGGAGGGGTTTATTACCGATTTTTTGGGCATCTTGTTTTTTGTCACTGTTGCGCTCTTGCCCGCAGGCCCTGGTTTACTGGCTTCAATAGTGGCATCAGTGGTCCTGTTGGGAAAGTGGCTATCATGAAACCTTATATCCTTGTGTATCTCATGAAGCACTTTTTCAATGCCATGAAGCCTAGCTTCCAGGGGTGCGAGCAAGGTTTTAACAATTTTGGTTATGATGCTGCCTATGGGCTCCTCCTCCCCATTAACCTCCCCTAATGCATCGAACCTCGATCTATTGGATGTAGTGCTATCCTCAAGGATATCAGCTAGGGAGTTATCCAGGATGGTGTCATCGATGATGTTCAGGGGTAAACTGGCAGCCTCTGCCTGGGCCGCTGCCGCCCCGGTTATCTGGCGAATAACTTTGTTGCCAGGGTCTCTCGACTCTACCAATCTGCCCCTCTCATTTGAATCAGTACTAGTATTCCCAGCTGTAGTAACACGGGCTTTCTTGGCTCCGATAGTGTTGGTATTTGGGAGCTTGCGTTTAGGGATTGCGCCCTCCCGCCTCCCCCTCTTTTGTTGGTTTAGATTCACTACCTGGGTGTCCACCTGGTGATTTACCTGGTTGATGTCTGAACTCATCCCTGTGAGGTTATGAGCCGGAACCTGGGGACTAGGGGGTGATGGGACTCGTGAGCTTGGCTGACTACAGTTCGCTATATGAATGTCAACAAGGACCTGCACAGGATTGGATATATGGGAAGAAGTATCAGGAGTGCAAGCAGAACCAATGAGACCCAAAGACGATCTTTTGGCAAAAGCCAAGTCCTGGGAAACCCGTCTCTCCATAAGTACAATCCCTTGGTCAATCAGCGTGTTGGTGCGCACAATAAAATCATCCAAGGTGCCTGTCAATTTTTTACTGTCCGCCGCTGCCATGCTTCTAGTTTCGCGGCACTCCATGCTCCTCACCGGGACCAAAAAAGTGAACAGCAGGAGCCGCAAACTCTAAACTTGCGTAAGAAAGTCACTAAAGTGGCGACTAAACAGCTCGGAGCGTCCCTAACTAATGTTGAACCCTATTCGAGAAAAGAACACAGTAAATTTAAAGAAGAAAATGAAAATAAAAGGAAAAATAAAAGAACTACCACAGTCTCAGAAGAGGAGCCAAGAGCCTTGGCCCAGTCCAGTCTCTTCCGGCCTCTGACGGCCGCAGACGGCCCCGCCCTTGTCCCGGGCTTCTCCCGGGACGCTCCCGTGCAGCGGGAGTGGCGGGTGGTAAATATAGGGACTTGAGTTAGGGGCAGGCAGGGAGAGCGGCCCAGGTGATGGTGATTCGGGCTGTCGGGCGCTCCTGGGAGATGTAGTCCCGGACCCGCTGCTCGCAGCCCTGCCTGCAACTCACACGCCCACAGTAGTTTCCAGGTGTCCACCACGTCCAATGACCTCGGACCCGCTAGAGAACTCCCCACGAAGCGGGACCCGCGAAGCGGATACCGCGAGGCGTAGCACGAACAGTCAAAGAGCAAAGGGTCCCATCAGGTAAATATATAGCAGCACAGCGTCCCAAATATGATCCAAGGGCTGAGGTTTTTGTACTCGTTGGTGGGGCGGGGCAGGCAGGGAGAGCGGCCCAGGTGATGGTGATTCGGGCTGGCGGGCGCTCCTGGGAGATGTAGTCCTGGTCCCGCTGCTCGCAGCCCTGCCTGCAACTCACACGCCCACAGTAGTTTCCAGGTGTCCACCAAGTCCAATGACCTCGGACCCGCTAGAGAACTCCCCACGAAGCGGGACCCGCGAAGCGGGTACCGCGAGGCACAGCACGAATAGTCAAAGAGCAAAGGGTCCCAGCAGGTAAATATATAGCAGCACAGCGTCCCCTCATGCAGTTTTTTAGATTTCCCGCACTATGTCTCCCTAGAGCTGATTTTCTAAAGCGATTTTATATAGCGCGAACATTACCCGAAGGTGTCAGAGCGCTTTACAAAAGAACCAGTTGCGTTACATAAGGATTTAGGATTACATGAGTTACATAAGAGATATAAACAGAAAAAAAATGTGCAAATGTACAAGTGGAGCGAACGGATGAAAAAATTGCAAATGTACAAGTTGTAGAGTCACTCAAGGAAGAGATACAAACAGATAAAGTTTAAAATCACATAGGAATGGTAGTAAGAACAAAGGCCTACTACACATACTAGTGGTTGGAGTTATATATACAAGTGGAGTGAAAGGAGGAAAAAATTGCAAATGTTCAAGTTGTAGAGTCACTCAAAGAAGAGATACTAACAAATAAACTCTGAAATCACATAGGAATGGTAGTAAGTACAAAGGTCTACCACATATACTAGTGATTGGAGATCAATATATATATAAATTACAAATTCACTCAGGATTACATTTTACCAGCGATTAGGCTTGGACAATTCTATATTACAAATTTACAGAGCAGAAAATTCTTCTTGGTTTTCGTGGCACATAAAGGATTATTTGAATGGTTCAATGCAGGCAGCCTCCATCATAGGCCCAAAGACAGTTGACGCTTTACATAACATATTGGTCTCCTTCATATTCTCCCAGTGCACAAACACCCACATTGTTGTACAAATGCTTTTTTCGTACTGAAGATCTTTTCAAGTGCCATGCTACTATAAATTCCACTGAACTTGCAAGTGCCATCGGGAAACATTGCGCCAAACCAATGTTGGTGTGTCGAATAAAGATTATATTTGTTGCCATCCAACTTCCTGCTTACATCACTGAAATACCATTCTAATTGAACCCCTTGCTAATCAAACTTATAGTAAGCTGACTGCTTCCCTTTGACAAACATGGCGGCCACCAAGATGACGTTTCAATATGTCTGCTATTGCTCTGATTAGCGTTGTGTAAATGACATCAATAAAATGTATCTTCCATTATCAACTGCAGATGCACTTACTGATATAGTTATTCAATATTTCTGCTCTGGTGCTTTGATTTTTATGTGAGTATGGTTCTTGTTAAGTTTACTGTATTTCTGTAATCATTTAGTGAGTATTTCAAAAATATGGGATCGAATATTACTGGACCTCCGCAGAATGCCTTCATATATTTGTTCCCTGTGGTGCCATTGGTTCATTGTGAATCAGCACATCAATACTTGTACTGCAAATCTGAAATGGAGTCTGCACTTGCAACTGGTCAACAGTGCCCTGCAGTTTGCTGAGCACAAATGCTTTGAGGGGCCAGTGAAGCAAATTGAAAAAATGGCAGAGGTAGAGGAAGTGACATTATGTGACTATTGGCGTAATTTATCATGGTAAGTTATGTCACAGGTCCATACAACCAGATAGCATCACATGGAATGGCTTTGCAATTCAAATAAGGACATTGAATTGATGTTATTGATGAGGCAGCTTGAAGTATATTATTCTATCCTGGTTCTAATTGTCTTCTTTTTGAGGGGTTCATTGAGTGGAGCTCTAAGAGAAAAACATTGCTATGGCCTTATGCTGGTTGAATCTACAGTATGTCATATTCACCTTTGCACTTAAAGTATGTTTAGCAACGCATCAAATAAGAAACATTCTCTGGTCCATTATTTTCATCACTGGCCAACTGGTCTTTTGTGTTTTGTTATTTATTATTTCTAGACCACTCGTACACTAGAGTTTTTGGAGCTAAATGAATTAAAAAGATTATATAAAATGGAGACTGTCAGTGCCTTATGAAAATCATATTGTGAGGGATAGGAATGCAGAGAAATTGGTAATTTATTCCATTCCCCACCAGTACTGAAGGTCATCAACATCTCCTTCAAAAAAGTGATATTACCGGAAAGCTGGAAGCATGCCAAAATCAACGCCCTCCTCAAGAAGCCCAAGGCGGACCCCACGGACCTTAAGAACTTACGGCCCATCTCCCTGCTCCCGTTCCCAGCAAAGGTCATCGAGAAAATCGTCAACAGGCAATCGACCCGCTACCTGGAAGACAACAACATCTTGGACCCGTCCCAGTCCAGATTCAGACGAAACTACATCACCGAGACAGCCCTCATTGCCGCCACAGAAGATATCAGGCGCCAACTAGTCAACAGCAAAACATCAAGCCCTCATCCTCCTGGACCTGTCGGCCGCCTTTGACACGGTCTGCCATCGCACTCTAAAGACTCGCCTCTGAGAAGCCAGAATCCTGGAGAAGGCCCTTGACTGGACCATGTCCTTCCTTTCCAGCAGAACCCAGATCGTCCACCTCCCACCCTTCCGGTCAGAAGCCACCAACATCATCTGTGACATCCCCCAGGGCTCAGCCCGACGCTTTTCAACATCTACATGGCCCCCCTCGCACAAGTGGCCCGCCATCACGACCTCAACATCATCTCCTACGCCGACGACACCCAGCTCATCCACTCCCTTACCAAGGACCCACACACCGCCAAAAACACGAGGTAATGAAGGCCGTCGCCGACTAGATAAGGAGCAACAATCTGAAGCTGAACTCAGACAAGACGGAGGTACTCATCCTCGAACCCACCCCCTCAGCCTGGGATGACTCCTGGTGGCCGCCCACACTGGGAACAGCACCAACACTCACCGACCATGCACACAACCTAGGATTCATCCTCAACTCCTCCCTCTCCATGGCTAAGGAGGTCAACTCCGTCTCCTCTCCTCCTCCTGCTACAACACCCTCCGCATGCTCTGCAGGATCTACAAGTGGATCCCGACCAAAACAAGAAGAACAGTGACACAGGCCCTCGTCAGCAGCAGACTGGACTACGGCAACGCACTCTACGCAGGAATCCCAGCCAAACACCTACGACGACTACAACGCATCCAAAACGCCTCCGCCCGACTGATCGCCAACGTCCCCCGCCGCAGCCACATCACCCCCCATCTGAGAGATCTACACTAGCTCCACGTCGACAAAAGGATCACCTTCAAGCTCCTCACCCATGCACACAAAGCACTCCACAACGCCGGACCAGTCTACCTTAACAGCTGACTCAGCTTCTACACCCCCACCCGCCAGCTCCGCTCCACCAGCCTCGCCCTCGCCGCTGTCCCCCGCATCCAACTAACAACCTCCGGCGGCAGATCCTTCTCCTACCTCGCCGCCAAGACGTAGAATACCCTCCCTACCCACATACAGCAGACCCAAGACCTACTAACCTTCAGAAGACTCCTCAAGACACTCCCTGAACACCAAAACGACAGACCATGTCAAGTCGCTTTGATACCAACTTAAGTTTTAGGGTTACACCAACCCTGAGATTGAAGTGATCCGTTTAGGCACAAAACCCTTTCATTTTGTGAATACCTGCTATTTTCTTACCTGCTTGTCCAGGGCATCAGAAATTAGCTCTGTAATGATTTTCATCAGGATTTTACTTGGGATTGGCAGAAGGGTAATTCCACGCAAGTTGTTACAGTCAACCATCTTTGAAATCTGGATGATAATCCCTTCGTTCTAGTTATTTGATAATTTTTTTCCTTTCCAAATCAATGTAAACAGTGGTTAGAGCATTTTAACTGATGTCCCGTGAGGACATGCCACAAGCTATCAGGGATTGCTGTATCAGCCAGTTCCTGTTTTTCCTGCAGCATTATTTCTGCATATTAAGTTTCTTTGGGACGCCGAAATTCATTGACTTATTTTTATGGCAGAGCTAATTTTCATGTCTTCATCTCTCTCTCTCAGGCTCCCCATACAGGTTGAGTTCCTGCAGGATTCGAAACATCATTTACTTTAATCGCGGACACACGGACACACTATACATTTTGTTCACTGTATTGACAGGCAGTGTCACTCTTGTCTTTTTGAAAAACATGTTAATCATGTTTAATCACTTTTGACTATCACTTATAAGAAAGTACCAAGCACGTTTTACACTACCACCCACTATGTCGCTCTTTTTATGAATGTAAAAAACAATAATATGTTTCTCACAATGTGTCCTAAATGTAACTAAACCATTCATTTGCAATCATTGTTCTAACTGAGTTTAAGGACCACTCTCTGTTTCTGCTAATTCTACACATGGAATACATGCCACTCTACACATGGAAACCACCACATCAATTTTAGAATACTTTATTATGTAGTGACGCTCACTAGTGTTGAACTGAGACTCCCCATCACAAAGTCTGGATTGCTATATTGATGTCAGGTTGCATCAAGCAGTGACACCCTACTAGAGTCACTTACACTTCTAAAATAATATCTGTTGCGCTCCACTGTTATACCAAATACTGGTATGGCTTACTTGAGTGCACTCCACTGATGTTCAATTTGTTCTGGTCGCACAATTAAGGTGAGATCCTTGACTTGTGTTACAGTTCTTCCAGAACTCAGCACACAATCTCCACCAGGAAGCTTCTGAATACTTATGCAGTTGTGTGGAGGTGAAATTCTTTCCTTTTCACTTGTTGTCAGTGTGACAAAATCCAAATAGGAGGCCGATGCAGGAGTTGAGATGAGATTCTGTTTATTCTGTAGAAGCCACTAACAGCCATTTCCTAACTGTCCACTGTAGATCTCTCTCTCTCTCTCTCTCTCTCTCTCATTCTCTCTCTCCACAGTGGTGAAATAATTAACACTTGTGACCTTGTCAGTAAGTAGCTTCCCTCGCCGCACAGCTCCGCCTGGTAGATATTGCCCCCTGACTCTTCCCGGTCCTCAGTTTGAGGCCATCCTCCACCCCCATATACCCACCTGCGTCTCATCCCTGGTGGTCCAATGGGGAGCATCTCTGCACTGCTTTCTGCCTTTTCTCCTCTGATCTCTTCTTTCCTTAATTTAATATTTTCTGCATTTCTGTCAATTTCTTTCTATTTATGCACTTCTGCACTTTTAGCACCATTTTTCTTGCTGCATCCCCGCCACTGCTCTTCCCCCGTGGCCCTGCACCCCTCCAGTGTCACATTCCCCACCTCCCAGCTGTCCAGACCTCCCCCTCATTCCACTTAATAGTGGCTGCTGCGCGGTGAAGGAGTGGTCTTAGTGACTTTGTCAGTAAGTAGGTTCTCTCGCCGCACAGCTCTGCCTGGTAGCTGTTGACCCCTGATTCTTCCAGGCCCTGAGTTTGAGGCCCTCCACTACCCCCAGGCACACACCTATGCCTCATCCCTTGTGGTCCAGTGATCCTCTGATCTCTTATTTTCCATAATTTCATCTTTTCTGCCTTTCTGTCACTTTCTTTCTATTTCTGCAATTTTACACCTTTTTTATCACCGTGTCCCTGACGCTGCTCATCCCCGCTGCCCCACCCTCCTCCAGCACCGCGTTCCCGCATCCAGCTTTTCCTGCCTCCCAGTTGTCCAGACCTCCCCCTCACGCTACTTAATGGTGGCTACTGCGCAGCCGCACCAAAGGTGCGCCAATGGCAAGCCCATCTGTGCCGGTCCACGGCCAGCCCTACAGACCCTGGTCCTCGGCCCATCCACCGCTATGACGTCAGCACCCTCCATGCCCTCAACATCGGATGCCACTCCACCTTCCACCTCACCTCGCCGTAGAACATCCAAGGCCCGTTCACCTGCTGCACCTGCAACTGCACTTTCACCAGCCTCCACACACCAGACCTACCGACCGCACAACCCTCAAGAACCGGACCCAACCATCTCAGATGTATCCTACTCAACACCCACTACCTCAAAAGACACAAAGTGGAGATCTGGGACCTGTTCTACTCCACCTCCTCCAGCGTCACTGTTAGATCTGGGGGTCTCTAGTTGGCAAGGGTATTCACCTGGGTGCAAGATGGCTCCTTGATGCGATGCGATGATCCAGTTGCGATGCGAGAAGATGGCGCCCTTGATGCGGCGATGACGATGCGATGACACCCTGGCAGCCTTGCAACGACTCTGTACTTTGGAGCCACAACAGGCCCTGCGACACGCTTCTCCGGTGATGCGATGGCGACTCTCTCGATGGAGTCACGCTTCTCCGGTGATGCGACAGCAGGCAGCTTCGATGAACAGATGCTTCCAGGGAGATGCGACGAAGGCACGCTTCTCCGGCGTTGCAATGATTTCAGCTGCGGCGGCGACACGCTTCTTCTCGATGCGTCGCGCTTCCAGCTCCCAGCGGCACGCAAGTGACTGGAGTCAGAATTCCCAGCAAGGAAATTCAGGAGGGAGCTGGAGGTGAAGTCTTTTGTCCATGAGACTTCAGCAGGAGGCAAGCACAGTTCAAGCCCTTGGAGAATATTCTGTAGATGAAAGTGCTTACAAAGTTCCTTCTCCTTTCCCTTGGCAATGAAGCAACCACTGCAGGCCAACCCAGCAAACAGCACACTGGCAGAGGGGCAGTCCAAACTCTTGCAGCTTCCTTGGTTCTTCTCCTTGGCAGAAAGGTTTCTTGTACAGAAGTGATCTCATTTCTTGGGATCAGGGTCCCAATATTTATACCCCAAAATCCTTTGTTCTCTGAAGGCAGAGAGGCCTCTGCCTAGTCCAAACCAGTCCCTGAGCACTTTGTTTACATGACTCTCTTCTTCATTTCACTGTGCAGGGCAGAGACATCAGCCACCCCACAGGAGGTGGAGCCAGCACAGGGGAGGGAAGATGCAGCTCTGGAGCACTCTGTTGACATGATTCCTCCTCTCCTTTCACAGTGCAGGGCAGAGATATCAGACAAGCCAGAGGGGGTGGTGGCAGCATTGTAGAGGGAAGGCCCAGCCCTATTCATGTCCTAGGTGCAACTCCTCCCTCCCATCTAGATGCAGATCTCTCTATTCACCACCGGGCTGCCCCAGCATGTCTCCTGGAATCCCCCAGCCCCGTCACTCACAAACCCAGACAAGGAATGCACAACCCAGCAGAGGCAGGCTCAAATGGTTAGGTAAGCAAATACCTGCTTTCTAAAAGTGGTATTTGCAAACACAGAATATTAAAATAAACTTTACTAAAATATGTATTTTATTATTCTGAGTTCAAGCATACTAAATTCGAATTTCTACTGTGTTCCCTGAGTCAGTTAGGATTATAAGAATGTAATAATCTAACTGCCCATTCTGGCCTATGAGAACAGGTAGCCTTCAATAGTGAAAAACGAAAATGGCTGTAATTCACTATTAGAACATGCTACACACATCAGAGCATGTCCTACCTTGTACTTACAATGCACCCTGCCCTAGGGCCAACCATAGGGGTATCTAATATGAAGCAAAGGGAAGGTATAGGGACTGGCAAGTGGGTGCACTTGGCCAAGTCGACATGGCAGTGCTAGACTGCACACAGGCATTGCAATGGCAGGCCTGAGACACACTTTACGAGCTGCTTCTGTGGGTGGCACAACCAGTGCTGCAAGCCCACCAGCAGCATTTGATTTACAAGCCCTGGGCACACATGGTGCACTATACTAGGGGCTGACAGATAAATCAAATAACTCAATCATGGAATCACCAATCAGTAGATTAATTTAACATAGGGAGCACTTGCACTGTGGCACTGATTAGCAGTGGCACAGTACCCAAAGCATAAATCCAGCAAAAACATATCAAAACAGAGGAGGCAATCTGTCAAAATGGAAGGGAGACTCACGCCAATGATGCCAGGTCTAACAGTCACCTTCTTCACAGAAACCTGGATGAACTCCAGCTCAGCCCCAGACATCGCAATCATCATCCCTGATGGCTACAAAATCATCCATGAGGAACGTGTCAAACGATCAGGATGATACATCGCCATCATACACAAAGACACCCTTCGCCTCCCAACCATCTCTGACAACCACTCACCCGACATTTAGCACCACCACTTACAGATCCAGACCAACCCAAATGCCATCCTTTGCTGCCCCCTTGTCTACAGACCTCTGGGTCCCCGTCCCACATTCAGCGAAGCCATAGCCGACTTCATCGCGCACCACGCTCTTGCCTCAACAGTGACCTCAATTTCCATCTGGACAACCCAGAAGAATGCAGCACTCCATCCCTACTGGAGAACCTCACCACCATCAGACTCAAAAAACTAGTCATGATGCCAACCCACTCAGTGGAACACACACTCGACCCAATCTTCTCCGCAAGCAACAACATCTCCGTCAGCCACACCTCTGAGCCACAATTGACCAACCACCACTGCGCATACTTCTCCTTCATCAAACCCACCGTATGCCACCAAGCCTACTGCAATCATCGCAGAAGCAGGAACAAGGTCACCGATGACAAGCTTACCACCTCCCTCAGCAAGACCTCACCACAGAGATCCATGGGTGCCAACACCTCAGCATGTAACCTCCACCACTGGATGTCCGACATCACTAACACACTGGCCCACGTCAAGAAACCATCAGGCAAGCAGCCCTCCAAGAAAGCCATCTTGTTTACTTCTACCCTCCAAGAGTCCAGATATACCTGCAGACGGCTCGAGAAAAGATTAAGGAGCTGCAAGATCAAGGCAGACCACACAGCCTTCAAATCCACCTTCACCGCACACCACCACCTCATCAGAACAACAAAGAAAGCAGCCATCGAGCAACACATCAATGCCAATGTACACAACAGCAAAGAACTCTCTGCCGTAGTCAAAGAATTTGCCAAACCCAGCACAAAGAAAGCACATCCCCCATCCCAAGACCTGTCCCACAACTTTGCCACATTCTTCAACCGCAAGATCAAGGAGATCTACGATAGCTTCACAACCCAAGACTCACCCACCCTACTCAAAACCACTGCACCCAATGGCTTCATCCACCAGCAGACCTTAACCAATTGGACTATCCTCACCTCTGACGACACCTTCAGATTTATGAAGAGCATCCACTTCAGAGCCCCCTCTGATCCCTGCCCTCACCACATCTTCAGCAGAGCCGGCACCTCCATCGCACCTGAACTCTGCTGCACCATCAGCTGCTCCATCGAGTCCACAACTGTCCCGGAAGGCTGGAAGCACCTAGATGTCAGCCCCTTGCTGAAGAAACCTTCTCCAAACCGGACGGACCTCAAGAACTATAGACCCATCTCCCTGCTCCCATTCCCAACCAAAGTCATAGAGAAAGCCGTCAACGCCCAGCTCTTACAGCTCGTTAAAACAAGCAACATCCTGGACCTCTCTCACTCGGGCTTCAAAAGAAACCACAGCACTGAGACCTCTCTTCCCACTGCTACAGAAGATATCCTCGCCCTCCTCTACCATGACGAGACTACAGCTCTCATTCTCCCGGACCTCTCGGCCGCCTTCGACACCGTCTTCTACCAAGCCCTCTGTGCAGGACTTCACGACACCGGCATCCACGACAAAACATTAGAATGGATCCGTTCCTTCCTCACCTGCCAAACACAGAGAGTCAGACTTCCACATCAGAACCAACAGAGATCCGCTGAGGAGTGCCTAGGGAATCCTCCCTGAGGCCCACCCTCTTCAACATTTACATGACCATGCTTGCAGCCATCATCAGAAGACACGTTCTCAACATCGTCTCCTATGCCGTTGACACCCAGCTGCTTGTCTTCTTCAAAGATGAACCCCGAGCCACCAAGAGCAACTTCCACGACAAGATGAAGACAGTCGTCATCTGGCTGAGGCCTCAAGCTTAACTCAGACAAGACCGAAGTCTTCATCCTCCCACACCCAAGGACCATGCATGAAACCTCAGCATAATCCTGGACTCCTTACTCCCAATGAACTGCCAAATCAACGCAGTCTCATCCTCCTGCTTCCACATGCTCCACCTTCTTCGTAAGATCATCAAGTGGATGCCCACCATGTCCAGGAAAACAGTCACCCATGCGCTCATCAGCAGCAGACTCAACTACGGGAACACACTCCACATCGGCACCACCCAGAAATTCCCAAAATAAGGTCTGTAGACCGTCCAGAATGCATCCGCCAGATTACACCTGAATATCCCACACTGCAACCACATTACCAGCCACCTGAGAGACCATCACTTGCTTCCTGTCAAGAAGAGAATCACCTTCAAGCTTCTCATGCACACATACAAAGCCCTCCATGACGCCAGCCCTGAATACCTCAACCACCGCCTCTCCTTCTACACTCCCACCAGACATCTCCACACCACCCAACAGCCCCTTACCACCGTCCCATGGATCCGCGAGACCACGGCTGGTTCCTTCTCCTACAACGCTGCGAAGACCTTGAACTCCTTTTCCTCTGCACCTCAGGCAATCACCATCGCTGCCACAATTCAGGAAGGACCTCAAGACCTGGCTCTTTGACTGAACCACAGAAGTGCCTTGAGCCCCTCATGGGTGAGTAGTCGCGCTTTATAAAGTTAAAGTTAAAGTTAAGGGTTTTGTAGAGGGCTCATAGACCCAGCGGTTTCTTGGCCCTAAGGACGGACGTACAGGGGGGCAGAGAGGCAGACTACTCGGCAAAAGCTTGCAGGAAGAGCCAGGTCTTCAACTCCCTGCGGAAATCCATATATGAACCAGAGATCCTAATGGTAAGGGGAAAAAAAATCCAGAAGGAAGGGGCCAAAAAAGAAAAACTCATGCCACCATGTTTCTTCCTTCTGCAATGGGGAATACACAAGAGGTGTTTGGAAGAGGACCGAAGGTTGCGGGTGGGGATGTAGGACTTGAGTTTAGCGGCTGTGAAGGCAGGAGCAGTGCCTGCTAAGGCTTTAAAAATCAAGCAGCCTAGTTTAAAACAAGAACGCTCAAAGAGAGGTAACCAATGTAATGCCTTTAAAAGTGGGGTGACTTGGTGATGTTTAGGGAATTTATAGACTAACCTGACCACCTGGCTCTGAATTAATTGAAGACGGCGAAGCTCATACGCCGGAATACCGACGTACAGAGCATTTTCGTAATCAAGACGAGATACGACCATGGCTAACAGGATTAGTTTCAACGCCGCATTGGAAAAAAATCGAGCAATTTTATATATGAAACGTAAATTGAGAAAGCAAGATGAGACCACCGCACTGATTTGAGAGTGCATTAAGAGATCACTGCTAACTCGGATGCCAAGGGTCTTGACGGAAACTGAGGGGGAAGTTGAAGAACCAAGGAAAGAAGGCCAAAAAGAAGAGGACCAGGGACTGGAGACACCCCCAGTAAGCACTAACTCGGTCTTATCAGGATTGAGCTTAATCATCCAGTCACTGATAAAAATAATAACTGATTGAAAATTGAGAACAGAGATGGAAGAAGAAGAAATATTGAAAATAAGTTGGAGGTCATCTGCGTAATTAAATACTGTGACATCCAATTTTTGAAGAGCGGAGATGAGAGGAAGGATGTACAGGTTTAAAAAAAGAGGAGAGAGAGAGAGGACCCTTGGGGGATACCTCAGGTGATAGGACAGGCAACAGCAGAGAAGCGGGATAGCTGGACGGCCTGCTGACGATTCTCCAGAAACGACGAGACCCAGGCCAGGGAAGAGCCCCGAAGGCCAGCACCCTTGACACGATTGATCAGAATGGTATGATCGACCGTGTCAAAGGCAGCTGACAGGTCCAGAAGGACCAAAGCCTGAGAAGAATTAGCATCAGCTCCGCATCTGAGTTCATCCAACACAGAGAGGATGACAGACTCAGTAGAATGCGCAGGACGAAAGCCTGCCTGGTGGAGATCTAGAAAATGCGTAGTCTCGATGAAAGAACTAAGACAGGCTGTCACATGACTCTCCAGGATTTTTCCCAAAAAGGGAAGCAAAGAGATGGGGAGAAAGTTACAGGGAGAGGATGGATCAGCTCCAGCCTTCTTCAAAATGGGAATGATTTTAGCCGATTTAAAAAAATCGGGGACCGTCCCTAATGAGAGAGAGTTATTAAGAAGTGAGAGAGGGGGATACAAACAAACAGAAAAAAACTCTTTTAATATATGAACAGGACAGCTATCAGAAGGGGAGCCAGATTTAACCTTGTTGAGTAAGGAAAGGAAAGTTTCCCTAGATATGTGAAGGAAATTTTCCAGACAACAAGAGTTAGAGGGGAGATCCGGGCATCAAAAGTTGGGAGAGGGAAGAGGAATATTAACTTTAATTGTGCTAATTTTGTCGATAAAGTGCTGGTTAAGGCATAGATTCATCAAGCAAAAATCCGCTCGCAAAGGGGCAGATTCTTAGAATCTGCCCCTTTGCGACCAGTATTTTTGCATTTGGGATGCATCATCCCAAATGCAAAAATCTCAAATTGAGAAATCGCTAAATTGCGATTATTTGCATTTAAGGAATCTCAAATTGAGATTCCTTAAATGCAATGCATGAAAGTTTTAAAAATGGCAAATTCGCTAATAAGGCACGCAAATTACCATGAAGTACAACTTCATGGTAATTTGCAAAAACTTTGAAAAATGCACTAAAGTGCATTTTTCAAAGTTTCATGTTGCACACACACATGCCCTAAGGGGATGTATGTGCGCAACATATGTGCACAGATCAATTTCAGGGTTACAACAGGGTGTCCTTTGGACACCCCTGCACCCTTGAAATCGCAATCTCAATTTGTGATTCGCTAATTGCAATTCGCAAATTGAGATTGTCTTCCCATTCATTCCTATGGGCCTCTAGGCCCATAGGAATGAATGGGGAAGTATTCCTTAATTGCAACTCGCAATTTGCGAGTCACAATTAAGGAATTCTAAGAAATCGCTATTTTTTTAGTGATTTCTTGATGCATTCCATTTTGCTATTCCTTAATAGCGAATCAGTATTTTTCGCTATTAAGGAATCGCAAAATGGGTTGTTGATGCATCTGGGGGTAAGAGAATTACAGAGGACTTGTGCAGGGAAAGGCTTAAGAGTGGCTCTTGCAGAGGTGGACAAATCATGAACAATCGAAAAAATGTCTTTAGGTTTATTGGCTGAAAGAAGGATTTTTGACGTAAAGTAATCTGATTTGGCCTGGAGAATGGATTTCTTATAATCCTGTAGTAACGTAAGGTACAGAGATTTTAAGGTGGGGCAGTACCTAAGCCTCCAATGACGTTCAGCCTGCCTAAGAGCCAACTTTTTAGATTTTAACTCAGGGGTAAACCATCTGTTGGCATCATGAAGACGACAGGTCCTAAGGCGTTTTAAAGGGGCCAACTGATCACAGGCTTAAGAAAGCCAGTTAATAATTGCAGTAGCCTGAGAATGGGGAGAAAGATCAAGTAGATTAAGGGGAAACATCACTTACAACGCAACTTTTACCACGCGATGCTTTTACATCGCAACTTTTACAACGCAAACCATTACAACGCATTGCGCTGGGGGGCGCTCTAGGATAGGGAATAGATTTAATTTACTATCCAACACCTTCCCTACTATCCACGGGGACTGGAGTTGGAATAGTAAATTAAACTATTCACTATCCAGCACCCCAAAGCCCTATGCGTTGTAAAGGCATGCGTTGTAAAACTTGCGATGTAAAAGCATGCGTGGTAAAAGCATGCGTTGTAATGTCATACATCCAGATTAAGACATGAAGAAGAGAGGGAGGAGCAGAGAAGAGGTATATCTACTCGTCCCCAATTACGGGCCCAGGTGTTAGAAGGGGGCGAGAGTTTACTAGCCTCCGCAAGTTCAAAGGAAAATGAAATAAAAAAGTGATCAGACCAAGGGCATGGGCTAATGGTGGGGGTAGCAACATGCAAATTAACTGACCAGACCTGGTCCAAGATGTGACCATGAATATGGGTTGGGGAATGCAAATGCTGTGAGAGATTCATGTTACAAAGCAGGTCAGTAAATTCTTTAGAATGAGAATCCTCCCGTGGGTCAGAGGGCCAAAAATTAAAATCACCCAACACCAAAAAACGAGAGTTATTAATGACCAACGTAGCCAGCAATTCCTCGACTGCCTGAAGGTAGAGGGACATGGACTGCGGTGGGCGATAAAAAAGCACCAATGTTAAAGGAGCAGTGGTGGAAGTGGAACGAACAACGAGAAAATCCACAGCTGCAATAGCAGGAAAGGGCATGGGCAGAAACTGAAATTTGGAATGGATAATTATTGCAACGCCACCTCCAACTTTTCCGTTCGGACGGTCAGAGCAAAGGATATAATAAGGCTCGGGAATTGCTGCTAAAATGTCCGGGGAAGAGTCAGATGAGAGCCATGTTTCAGTAAGAAACAGCATGTCAGGCTTAACAGTGTCCAAGAAGATAACAAGTTCAAGCTGATGTTTAACTGCCAGGGGAGTATTGAGAAGATAAGCTGACACTGTTGTGGGGGGGAACTGGGCCGAAGAGACCTGAGAAGGCACAGAGGTCGTGTCATGGGGCGAGGCATGAGCCAACTGGCCCATGTGAGGTGGAAGGGACACAATGGGACTGGGGTTTAAAATGCCAGTACCTTTGATGTGTGAAAGGACATGGCTAGGAAGAATCCAGTTGCCATGAAGTGCGACTAGCTCATGGGCAGTATACGCAGAAAAACCGGCATAGTGCCTGGGCCCTGGCCGGCCGTGTCACCCGACACATCCATTTTAAAGGGTGAGAGCGGATAAACAACTAGACCGCTCACCCTTTCGCCGGAAGTGTGTGTTTTCCAGGAGCAAAGAGATAGAAAGAATCTCCCTCCACGGCAAACGAGCGGAGCTCGCGGTGGAATGGGGAGAGTTAAACCAGTGCAGGTAGGATTTTAAAATTGATTAAGAAGCCGTAATTCTCAGAATGTCAGGTTAAAAATATTGTCCAAAACCAAGCAAATCACAAATCTAAACTGTTCGTACCCCCATGGTTGGAGCGCGTCTGATTAATGGTTTGTGGGACACCACAGCTAATAGATTTCTGATCATAATTAAATAATGGTGGTAGAAACATGGTCTGAATCAGATTAATACCAAAGCTTCAAATCCACTTCACTGATGGATGGCTATACCGTCCTGAGACCTTGTAAGGGGGTGGTATGGTCAACGGTAACAAAGGCATATCTAGTAAGACTGGTAGACCGAAGCCTCCACTGTTGACCAATAGCTGTGGGCCACCTAGAATGAAGGTTCTTTAATGTGAATGGATCTGAAGCCTGCTCAGAAAGAATGGAGTGAGTTTGTTGACTCATCAAAAGCTGGTGGAAAGATTTTGTCAAGGAAAGGAAGCAAGGAAATGGTTTGGAGTTACTGGGATCCGAATGTGAAAGAGTGGGTTTTTTCTCCTTGTATCGAGGTGATGTTGAAATTGTGATCAAACTTGAGGCAAGATGTGAGGTTAGTAATCTCATGACTTTGGCTGGGCAGAGGTCATTTTGTGGGCAAGAAGGTCTGGCAGTGGAGATAGTTTCAGACAGCTTAAGCATGAGGATTTCTCTCAATGAGAAAACCTCTTGTAAGGGGAGGAGTAGAGAGCAGCAAGAAGGTGCATCTGTTTGCAAATCCCTATATGACTTGATCACTGCCCTGATTTTGTCTATATTAGTAGGGATAACTCAGAACGATTATTGCAGAGTTTTTTAAAAGGGTCACTTGATTTTGACATGCTGAAGGAGCTGCTAGATCCTTCATTACCCTGAATAATTCAATGTTTAAATTGGGGGCTTAGCAGGTATGAGAGGAGTAATTATGTTGCTTAGTCAGTTGGATATGATGTTTATAATTGACAGGGGCAAAGGTGTACTCAACCTTAGCTAAATGTGCTTATTGGAGTTGTCTACTAAGTACATCATTGTCGACATTTCACCACTGTGGTGAAGGTAGTTTATCAAGAAAACGTGGGTTCAGCTTTAATTTTCCTTTGTGATGCATTTGTTAGATGTAATTTTTTGGATGATTGCAAGACCAGGATTCTTTATCTAGCAATAATAGAACAAAATGTGAGTGGCTGAGCCTTCAATCAAGTATTTCAGTCAAAATCAGATATGAAACTACTGATTCACTGAGTAATTGCTCACATCATAGGAGTACCTAGGGGTCCCACTGTTAATACTCTATTACCTTTTCCTCGATCCCAGAGTTACTTGTACACCTGGCATCAGTATCTCTGGGTGGTGGAGCGACTGCTATATATAAGAGGGGACAGGGTGATGGAGCAGATTTCATCTGCAGTCAGAAATTGTTTTATTATTGTGCTTCAGAAAGACTGCATTTAAATTGCCACGCACATTTTGGTGCAGGTTAAAAACATGGCACAAGAAAAACATGAAAGTGAGGCCTATTCAGTCTGAAAATGCTTTTGCTGAATTTACATGTGTTTTTTCAATGTAGAGAAAAGTGGCCTTTTTACCTTTGAAGATTAATAGAATGTGTTTCTCTCTTCCCAGCTCATCCCATGTAATCTAAAATCAACTATTTCTGTCTTAAAAGACTTTGACTTGTTGCATATTTTGATAAATATTTTCAGTTAATAACACCTCTTTTTATAATGTGTGTGAATTAATAATGCACCAAACACTACACAGGGGACTAAATGCTTTTTTGCATGAAAAGCTATCTAAAACATTAAAGCATGTTGCTGTGTGCGCTGTATTAACTGTGTGTGCTTTTAAAATTTACACTAATGCATGAACATGCTATGTTGCATATTGCACATTTTTGCATGTTGTACATAAATAATAGAAAAGCTGCTTGAAACTAACAGCTTGGCTAGGTAAACATTTATAAGGGGTACTAGTATGGAGTTGGGAAACATAATGGGCTGATTTACATGAAAATAATATTATCTTTGTGTTTGTTTTATTTTTAGGGCCTAAACAAAACATGGCTGCTTGTGAATCCATCTAGGCTATGGCTTGCAATTTAATGAGAAGGGAGCATGCGCAGACTGTGGCAGCTTTCCTCATGACAAGAAGTGAAGGACATCTTGAACTGTAGATTCTTGTGACTGTGCCAATGTACCAGCTAACTAAAGTATCCGTCCTACTGCGCTGAGAAGGGAAGGAAGAGAATTAGAATGAAACATTTTTCCTAGTAAATGTTGCAAATGTTTATAAATGTAGTTATTCATGTATGCTTCTTTTGTTAAAACTGGTAAAGTCAGGATTTTAGAATGAGTCAGGGTAGTAAGAACTCATGCCATCATGACTGACCAATCACGTACAGGTTTTCCTGAAAGATGCTACATCTTTGTGTAGTCTGCCAATAATTAGAGTATAAAATAATGTCCTCTCTGGATGGGGGCTGGCTTTTCTCAGCTCAGCTTCTGGCTTCTATGGGTTAGGTAGGAGAAACGTCCCGGGAGATTGCTGAAGGGGAGGTGCGTCCGAGGAGAGTCATGGGGAGGTTTCTTGCTTCCACGTCATATCTTGGCACTGCAGGCCACATTCCTTTGAGGCCTGTGAAGGGCGGGCTGTTTGCTCTTTAGACACAGAGATGCACAGAGCGGCAACAGATAGAAAGGCTCTTTAGATTTAGATGCTAAACTTTAAGTTTATGCTTTGACTAATTAATTAGGTCTAAAAAGATTTATTTGTCTTATGCATTTATTTCTCTTAATGGGAGATTTTTGCCAACTATTTATTTATTGATTAGCTTTGCAAGACTATTTTTCTTAGAAACTCTTTAAGAATTTTGCGCCACATTTTCTTTCTTACATGTAATGCTTATATGCAGACTGTAATGTGTTCTGTATTAATGCTATTTTTTCATGTTCTCCAAATTCTGTAACCTGATTGATATTTTACTAATGAATAAAGGGTCAGAGAAAAACTTAACTTTTGACTAGAAAATAAAACCCTTTAAAAATACTCAACAACTCTCTTTATTGGGTTGAAATAATAAATTGCATTTTTGACTGTTCAGGTTTATTTAAATCTCCTGAAGGTAATACATGGTGTGAAGGGCCCAACACCTTTTGAGCGGTAAATTAGAGGTAGCATGAGGGTTTTGCATTGAGAAACTACCAGAAGAAATTACCGCTCCATCAGTTTTTGGTAAGCAGAGGATGGTCATTATTGATAAGTTTGGTGATTAATGATTATTGATTTCACCATCAACTACTCAACTAATGGATCATTGACCTTAGAAGGGAAATAAAATAATTGCCCAAGTTAGATAAATGTCCAAGTCCTGATTCCTGACTCCAATGCTCAGAACCTGAAGACTGGCAAAGCAGTACTGGCAGGTGATGCAAGAAGTGGTGTGAGTATCAACAGGGTTGTGAAATGTTGTTAATATGCTAGCATGTATTTTTGAGGTGTTGAAAATATTACGTTTTTTATTGTTGGTGAAATTTTGCTCATTTTGAATTGATGGTGTTATTGATTATATTAGTAATTTCATAGGACATAATTTTTTGGTTATTGATTACATGTTTTAACTCTTCATGTTAAGTTAGTGTCTTGTTCTATTTGTTGTCTGGAACACGCAGGTATGCACACCTGTGGAATCCCGGGAAGGAATAGCGGGTGGTAAATGGAAGCCACACTGCACTGAGGTTACTCGTCTGTTGGAATAACACTGAGAAACTAGGTAGGGCTGGCAGTGTTAAATTAGGGACTATTTTCTGTGTGAGTGATTGATAGCAAAGAGTTCGCTGGTGAAACTTTGGTCTGATATCACCTAGAAAGGGTCACACTAAAGGAGTAGCAGGTTCTTCTGAGCTTGATTGATAGCAAAAGGGTTCGCTGGTGAAACTTTGGCCTAAGATATATCCTGAAGGAAAATTCCAAAGGAGTAGCAGGTTCTTCTTAGCTTGATTGACAGCAAAAGGGTTCGCTGGTGAAACTTTGGACTAAGATATATCCTGAAGGATAAGTCCAAAGGAGTAGCAGGTTCTTCTGAGCTTGAGTGAAAGCGAAGCAGAAGGGATTTACCTGTAGTGTTTGAAGAGTAAACGGAAGGTCTTACTTTGTGAAGGGTAAGCGGAATGTGTTACTCGCAGTGAATATAAATCTATCCTTTATTTAGCACAACAGACAGAGTAGCGAATGTATTTATGTTGTTACTAACAGAGTTGATTAGGAGAAATATTGCAGTAAGATTTTGTGGAGGGTCAGTGGTAGGAGTAAAACTGACAGAAATTTAGATTGACAGCTTTGGAGAAAAGAAATTGCATTGAACTATTGCAAAAATGAAAATGTTTGAAGGTTTAAAGAAGCTGTTAGGAGGTAAAGTGAAAAATGCGTTTTTTATTGGTGATGCTCCTGAAGGAACACCTGTGCATTTTATGTCTACCAATGTGGGACAAAATACATGTATGTGGGTTTACCAATGGTGCAAGATTACTGAAAAAGAGGGTGCTTTGAAGTTTCCAAAAGATGGCACTTTTGAATTGCAAATTATTGACAAATTAAGGGAAGTGTTATGTGAAATAAAGACACCATCTAAAGCTGCACAATTTGAGGCCTTAAGCCTGTGGGAAAAGACAGCAAGAGAGAAAGCAAGTGAGGATGAAAAGGTAAAGCACCAAATTCAGGAGAAGAAAATTAGTGATGAAAAAGAGCTTCAAATAAATAATGATTCAGGGGATGAAATAATGGATGCATTGTTAACTGAGTGTCCACCACTTTATGTGGTTCCCATGACAAATACTGAAAATAGTGTACCAGTAAATACTACAGGGGGTACTGCTTCTGTTGAACTGAGAGAAATACAGACTGAGAGAACTGTGCAGACATTTTATATTGACCTATTACCTGTTGATTCTGTACTGACAGTGATACCTCTAGGTGTTACTGCTTCAAATGTGCCTGATTCAGTTCAAGAATTACAAACTGCAGATGCACAGATAATGCCTAGAAAAAATATGACTTGCCCAATTAATATGGTCCCTACTGAAAAGGTTCAAAGAGCTGCAGGAGTGATTTTGCAAGGGTTTATTTCAGAAACTCAGAATACACAGATTATTGAACAGAAATTACCCCAAGCACTGAAAGATGAGGGAAAAATGGTATTTACAACCTCTGCAGCCCAGGATAAAATAAATATATTTGAAAATGGGATTTTTCAAACCTGCTTTGAGGAAGCAGCAGTGATTAAAAAGATAGAAAACATGGAGAACATATTAACACAGACCCTGAAAAAGAGAAACAGCTTAGTGTTTTAAATGGAACATGTGAACATGAAGAAATTAACAGTCCTTGCTGTTTAAATAATGAAAATGTGAACCAGTGTCAGGAAAAAGAACTAATTTCCCTGAGTAAGGAAACAGCTGCATGTGCATTAACTACACATAATGGACTGACAGATTTGGCTCAAAAATATGAAACTGATGTTTCAGGAAGTTTTCCATTTCAGAAAAGTTTTAGGGTACATATGGATGATGAAGCAAATGAGAAAATGTGTTCGTCAGGAATGCATTTGCACATTGCAGAAATAAAATATATTTTTAAATGCAATGGGTTTGAGAAATTAGGAGACAATTGGGCAAGAAAACATGAGAAGAAAAAGAAACCACCAGACCTAGCAAGGAAACTGGATAAGGAAAAGAAGCCACCAGATTTAGTTGAGAAAAATAATAAGCAGAATGAGGGAGAAGCTTTTGCTTACTCATTGAGAGAAAAGGTGGGAGAAGTGCATGTTCATATGCCACAGAATAAAAGTGAACTTGCAGCATTTCTGAACATAATCCCACAATTGAGAGACAGACATATGCTGTGGTACCCACAAGTTGATGGATTTGTTGAAATTTTAAAAGAGTTGTACATTAATTTGAAAATGTTCTTTTACATTGCCATGCAGACTAAATTATGGTTTGAATCTAAGGTTGTTGTGAAAAAGCCAGGTGAAGAGACAATGAAAAGGGTTTGCATGAATGCACTATCATTTTCTGTTGTTATGGAGGAGAATATAGCAGTGAATATTTTCCTGAAGGGCAGAGTGCTAGCAAAGGATGTTGATTGGGTACAGATTAAAAGAGCACAGGATGGAAGTAAAGGTGTTTTGGTTTGTGCAAATTCAGGTATGGATGTTATACTGCTGGAAAACGTGTCCATTTGCCATCTTTTTAACAGATTTGAGCATTGGAAGAAGGAAAATAAATTTAAACATGATGAACAAAAACATGGAGAAATGCAGATGCAAAATATGCCAGTTAAGCAAATGCAAATGTCAGTTCAGAAACAGGTATCTATGGCAGGAATTTTCCAAGCACAGATGGTCCCACAGAATATGGAAAATGCTAAAGTTAATTTAAATAAGGTGTCCAGAGCAAATGTGAATTATTTCCAGAGACAAAAACAGAACCCAGTTCAACAGGTTGCTCTGTTTGCAAATGAGAGTTTTAACACTCACAATTCTGAATTTACCAAGTCCATTGTGAAGGCAGTGGAAAGTCCAGATTTAGTTGCCGGAGTTTTAAACAAAGAAATTACAAACCAAGTTTTAGAAGAATGTGCACCAAAATTAGGCCCATTTGAGGAAAACTGCAAAACTGTTGTCTGTGACTCAGGCCTAGCAGGAAAACAATTATTTTGCAAAGTAAGCAGCTCAGATTACTGTACATCAGATAATGTTATTTTTCAGATTCCTGATGAGGATGTACATTTTAAAATGGCCCAACAAGAGACAGCTGTAGCATTATTTTCAGAAAAGACTGTTGAAAAATTACCTTCTGCTTTGGAAAAAATTAATAAACACAGAAATAAGAGAGTTCACAGAGACGGATGCCAGATTAATAAAATGTGCAGGACATGTCTTATTAAAATTTGAACCAGATGACATGTATTGAGGAACAGAATCAGTTGCAGGAATGTTACCAATAAAAGGATTTTTGATGGAATTGATTAGAAGTTTGTGTAACTTTCTGATCACAGGTTCACAGAAAATAAATGAAAAGAACAGAATAGTGCAGGAGATTAAAAGCATATTTTTTCCATGGTGTCCTGTGGTACCGAATCCAGCCAATACATTTTTTCACATTCCATGTGCTGAAGAATGGCTTACTTTTATTGATTTTTGCGAAGTTCATGTCACAGTGCCATTGGATGAGAATAGTCAGGAGTACTGTCAAAAAGAAGATGAATATCTGGGACACAAAATTGGAAAGGGAGGTAGAAAGGTGTCACCAGAGAGGGTGGAAATAATTTCCAAAATAAATCCACCTCAAATTCACAATGAAGTCAGGAACATTTTGGGAATGGTTGGCTGCTGTAGAGAGTGGTTACTAAACCTTTCCCTAGTGGCTAAGCCTTTACTGAGGCTGACACACAAGGGTGTGTCTGATCCGTTTCCATTGGACAACAACTGCACAAAAGCATTCCTAGAGTTGAAAGAGAAAAAATGTCGCGCCCCAGCACTAGGAATGAAAGTTTATTTGAAAGAAAATACACTAATTTGCAGTGAGACGGAGGGCTGCACTCTCTCATTGCCAATTCAAAAAGATGAATGTTTTCAAAGGTCTGTGATGTATTGACCTTAACTTCACAGAAATGTCAGCAAATGAATTGGATTGTGATGAAACAGAATATGAGTGTCTAAATATCATGAAAATATGCATAAAGCCAAATTCAGACTTTAAGGATGAATGTCTGAGTCAGCCCAACAATGTCCATTTTGTAGATGGCCCATGTTTGAAAGATGACACATTAAAAGCAGCACATGGTGTGCTCCTTATACATGATGTTGTCAAGGCTTCATGCCTTTTAGTAATTACCCCAGCCCAAAATTCGAAATTGATTGCCCTTACCATAACATGCAGTATATCTGCTGAAATGAGAGTCACTGTTGTCATGGGAGAGAGAAATGCTAATTCAGTTGCACAAATGTGTGTTCTGTTAGCATATACATTCAATGGAATCTTCACCGTTGAATTAAAAGAGGTTCAAGAAAATGTTTTTGAAGCAGCACAACAGGGTTGTATCAGAACTGTTTTTGAGAAAAATTACAACTGCAAAGTGGCAAATGTGTTATTGCAAAGACTGATGCCCAGGTATAGATTGCCAGTTTCTCTGAAATCAGATCATAATGGGGTCTCAAAGATAATGAGTGCAGAACAACAGATTGGACAAGAAATGGATTGTAGCTATCTGCCTGAAGTGTCAAGCATAATAAAGCAACACAATGGCAGCACTGAGTTACCTTTTGCAAAAGACTGTGTTTCAGCAACACCAAAGTGGCTTGAAAATGCATATGCAAATGCACTTGTGGAAAACACTGAGGAGAACACTAGCCATTGCTGTGTAGGTCTGGTTGATGTACAGTGTGCAGTTTCTCACCAGGTTGCAGCTGCTACACAAGATCTGCATAATGGATGGTGCAACGGCTTTGATCTGAGAGATGCTGTGGTGAAACATCTGAATCTGATCAAAGTGAAAATAAGAGTGAAAGGCCTTGGTTGAAAAAGTGCAAAGGATTGATGGTGCTCTGTCAGAGTTTCTCTGCACCTAAGTAGTCCAATTTGCATGGAAAGTATGAGCCATACTGATGGCAAGCTGATGACACAGAACAAGGAAATGCTGAAACTGTCCTGTTGAATTCTTTTTTATTATTTTAGTTACTTATTTTAAAGAAGACTAACTGTTCCAAGACGCTACTTACAGATCTCTGCACTAAAACATTTGAGCTTGGCTATATATGATCTGATTACAGACCAGACTTGTGTTTGCCTTAGAAATAGAAGTAAAATTGTTATATGCTCAGCTTTTGCAATAAGAAATGTCACTAGTGAAATTAAATATGTGTGATGAATTATAAATCATTTTATTATGATTTGAATCATCAGAAGGGTGGATTGGTGGAGCAGATTTCATCTGCAGTCAGGCATTGTTTTATTATTGTGCTTCAGACAGACCGCATTTAAATTGCCACGCACATTTTGGTGCAGGTTAAAAACATGGCACATGAAAAACATGAAAGTGAGGCCTATTCAGTCTGAAAATGCTTTTGCTGAATTTACATGTGTTTTTGAAATGTAGAGAAAAGTGGCCTTTTTACCTTTGAAGATTAATAGAATGTGTTTCTCTATTCCCAGCTCATCCCATGTAATCTAAAATCAACTATTTCTGTCTTAAAAGACTTTGACTTGTTGCATATTTTGATAAATATTTTCAGTTAATAACACCTCTTTTTATAATGTGTGTGAATTAATAATGCACCAAACACTACACAGGGGACTAAATGCTTTTTTGCATGAAAAGCTATCTAAAACATTAAAGCATGTTGCTGTGTGCGCTGTATTAACTGTGTGTGCTTTTAAAATTTACACTAATGCATGAACATGCTATGTTGCATATTGCACATTTTTGCATGTTGTACATAAATAATAGAAAAGCTGCTTGAAACTAACAGCTTGGCTAGGTAAACATTTATAAGGGGTATTAGTAGAGTTGGGAAACATAATGGGCGGATTTACATGAAAATAATATTATCTTTGTGTTTGTTTTATTTTTGGGGCCTACACAAAACATGGCTGCCTGTGAATCCATCAAGGCTATGGGCTGCAATTTAATGAGAAGGGAGCATGCGCAGACTGTGGCAGCTTTCCTCATGCCAAGAAGTGAAGGACATCTTGAACTGTAGATTCTTGTGACTGTGCCAATGTACCAGTGTTAGTTAAAAGTGTCCATCTGACTGCGCTGAGAAGGGAAGGAAGAGAATTAGAATGAAACATTTTTCCTAGTAAATGTTGCAAATGTTTATAAATGTAGTTATTCATGTATGCTTCTTTTGTTAAAACTGGTAAAGTCAGGATTTTAGAATGAGTCCGGGTAGTGAGAACTCATGCCATCATGACTGACCAATCACGTACAGGTTTTCCTGAAAGATGCTACATCTTTGTGTAGTCTGCCAATATTTAGAGTATAAAATAATGTCCTCTCTGGATGGGGGCTGGCTTTTCTCAGCTCAGCTGGCTTCTATGGGTTATGGGTCTTGGCACTGCAGGCCACATTCCTTTGAGGCCTGTGAAGGGCGGGCTGTTTGCTCTTTAGACACAGAGATGCACAGAGCAGCAACAGATAGAAAGGCTCTTTATATTTAGATGCTAAACTTTAAGTTTATGCTTTGACTAATTAATTAGGTCTAAAAATATTTATTTGTCTTATGCATTTATTTCTCTTAATGGGAGATTTTTGCCAACTATTTAATTATTGATTAGCTTTGCAAGACTATTTTTCTTAGAAACTCTTTAAGAATTTTGCGCCACATTTTCTTTCTTACATGTAATGCTTATATGCAGACTGTAATGTGTTCTGTATTAATGCTATTTTTTCATGTTCTCTAAATTCTGTAACCTGATTGATATTTTACTAATGAATAAAGGGTCAGAGAAAAACGTAACTTTTGACTAGAAAATAAAACCCTTTAAAAATACTCAACAACTCTCTTTATTGGGTTGAAATAATAAATTGCATTTTTGACTGTTCAGGTTTATTTAAATCTCCTGAAGGTAATACATGGTGTGAAGGGCCCAACACCTTTTGAGCGGTAAATTAGAGGTAGCATGAGGGTTTTGCATTGAGAAACTACCAGAAGAAATTACCGCTCCATCAAGGGCACATAATGAGATCCTATGTCCTATGTTTGTTTGGTGCAAGACAAATATATTGTCTAAAGGTCCCTCGGACAAGAGTAAAAAAAATAACTGAAATCAATGTTCTCACATCCCTGAGAGAGCAAATGGCTTGGGGATCAGATTTAAGATAAGAATTGTTTCAAAAAAAATTGAAAGCTAATTGTAAGGATGGAATAACGTCATTGTGAGCATTAGATGATAGCAAATAACCTACAGCAGTGGCTCTTAACCTTTTTATTTCTGTGGACGCCCATTGAAGCACTACTGGATGCCAGAGGTCTCCACCTAAGCAATTTCTATGGTATGAACCTCATAACATTGCACACAGATACTGAAGCAAGTATACATTGAACAAATAGAAAAACAACAACATATTTCAATTAATTCATTAAAAAACAATCCAAATCTTCGTTTTAATGGGAAGTTTGGAACCTTTCAAAATTTGATTCTATTTTCTAAAAGATAAAGTGATATTTAGACTCTAGCATATTGCTTCATCTTTTTTGCTCTTCATTCATGCTCGTTTTTTGTAGGCACATACCAGTTCATTATATGAGGCTACAAATCACAGATACAAAGGGCCCCATTATGATGGCGGCCTGATCTGCCCGCCATAAGTCCCGGGTTATCCCCCTGCCATATTAGTATGGCGGGGGCACTGCGGCAGACGGAAAGACCTTCTGCCGCTTTTCCACCGGTTGAAATCTCAACCGGGCGGAAAAGGGACACAATATGGTGGATGTGCCTGCAAGTCACCACCATCCATATTAGGATGAAGGCGGAACATCACCTTTTCATTGTGGCGATGCAGGCATGGAAAGGCATTCTATTCTTGCTGTTGGATGCCTGTTGCTGTGAAGGAATATAAAGTTTAGACTATATAATGTTGTCGTAATGTATCCAATATATCACTGCTACTTCGATAGAACCCCTTTGTAAATACACTCAACCCATGTAGATTCTCAGAATCGGGCCTGAACTGAACGAACCCCATCTTGGTTTCATTTCCTGAGGCCTCTTTTGTTAGCTGGGAAAACACGTGACATGCTGCTGATAGAAAAGCTTGAAAGGTCGGCCTGGGCTATGAACAGACCATTGATTCTAACTTAGGGAACTCAGGGTCGCATGTGTCTTTCTTGAAGGAGGAGCAAATTCTTGTAGGCGCCATGCTTATACTCTCGTGCACCAGAATGGACGGGAGGCACCTTTACTGACCTACCCCTGGAATAACTTGAGCTGAGTTTCAAATCAATCAGTTGTGCCTTATATGGGTTTTCCTGTTGGTTTCTCATGAACTGGTACTTTTCCATGTACAGTGTTTGTATGAGGTATGCCGAAAGTATATATGCACTGTTTTGAATGTAATCCAGCAGTTTCCTCTGCACACCTTTGAGAGCTGTGGCGAGAGGGAGGCTCCCCTATATAGGGCGCTTTTGCAAAATAAACGATTGAACCTTCTCCATTGCCGGCTGACTTATTCTTGGTAATTATTTTATGTGGGCTATTGGTAAGTATAGCTCTATGGTATATTTTTTGGTACTTCAGTTGGCGACTCCGCCGGGACTCCGCGATAGGGTTGTCCCCTCCTGTAAGTAGGAGAAGAGGGATGGGGAGGAGTTCTGGTCGAGGGGGTGGACTGAAAAAGGATCCTAATTGAGAAACCAGTTTGTGGTAGAAAAGGAAAATTCCACTCTCCGGTCCAGTGACCTTCCCAGCTGCTAAATAACCCTTCGCCGGAGTCCTTCGTGCTTAACCCGGGAACAGCTGACCGTGTTGGTCTATAAAAGAAGTCGGCAGTGGAGAACGCGCAATCAGACCTGAGTGCACCAGGTGAGTGAATTGTATTGTAAGTCCTTTGTTGACTTTGGAACGAGCACTTTTGAGAAGTGGCTCAGAAGAACAGTTAACTGAGTATGGAATGTAGTGGTTAATGAACCACAGGGAATCTGGGGGTCTGACGTGGCAGAGGTGTGACTGCACGGGCAGATGCCTCACAGACTTGTTCGGTGATTAGTTGGGACAACATCGGACGCATTAATGTTGCACGGTGGGTGCTCACTCGGCCGAATTCTCTTCGTAAAGGCCCGCAGGAGCAACTGGGTAAGCATGGGGTCTGGGGTTGCGCCCATAATACCCGGCCCAACCAGCACAGGACTGCGGGATAGTCTGTAAGAGGGTTCGTGGTGCGCCTCTCTGATGATCCGAGGGTAGTCTTTGGACTGTCTCTTTTGTGAATTCTTTTAGTGGTCTGGAATCCAGGGTGATCGGTTCCCCAAACAGGAGTCGACGGGCTCTGTTCGTGTATAAGACATGTTGTATGGAATTGTGAATTCATGACCGGAGTATTTTTATCGATCGAAAAATATGCACTTTATGTATGATATGTAAATGGAATTGTCTGAATATAAAACTGAAAAGTATGCGGTGAAGTGGACGCGTCCATGAGTGTAATTTCAGTTGGAATGGTATGATTTGTTGAATTCTTAAAAATGTTGTGTTTAAATAAACTATGTTTTGGATGCTGCCGCCAGAGAAGTGGATGGCTGGAAGAAAGACAGCCTGCTCCTCCGGAGGGCAGTCCTAGTTTTGATATGTACGTCAAACATGGTATTTCTCCCATTTTGTTTAATACACTGTGGAATAAATATACTAAAGACAATGCAGAATTACAATGGCCTTTAACTGGGTCTTTTGATGAAAGAAAAATTAATTACTTACAGAATAAATTATTTTTAAGAAGGAGCCGTCAGACTATGTTTGACTCCTTGACCTTATGGTTAAAGGAGGCGAAGCAACGGCGAATACTAGAGGAAAAATTAGGAAAGATTAAAGCAGGACAGACTGTAACCCAAAAAGCGATGGCATATAAAAAGGAGAAAGTAGAAAAAATATTGAGCAACTAGATAGACAGTTTCGAATTCAAACAGATAAAAGTTATGTGACCCGAGGTAGAAGATGAAATAGAAGAATTATTAGAGGTTCGTCCTCCGCCTCCATACGATGGCGGGCAGACTTTCTGCCCGCCATCGTAATCAGGGACATCTTAAGGATTTTGGGGGCCCTGGTCCAAACATATTTTGGGAGCCCCTGTTCAGAACAGCTTTGAATTTATTATCCAATTTGAGCCCCTGTTTCCCACGCTGCTTCCGCTTCCTCATCTGCGTTAGCAATCCAGTATGCATCATAGGATGTTGACAGCTGACAGCGGTAGGCTTTAGTGTTTCTTGCCCTGCTACTAGGGTTTTAATACTTTTTAAATTGTCTATGTGTGTCTGAATTACTTTGTGCTTTTTAACAATTCCTCCTACCTACGCGCACTTTCACTTTACTTGATTCTGCTTGCCTACACCTCCATAGCTGCTCCCATTTGCATCTTGCTTTTCCTTCAGTCCTGGTCCGCCGAGGCTGATACACCAATTGTGTAGAGGGCTGTGCTACTATCGGGCTCCTTACTTACACCCACGCAGTTTTCGCTTCCTCAGCTGCATTAACGATCCAGTTTGCATCATAGGCATAAGCCTATATATTCCTGATGCAAATGGATGCACGCAGCGGGCACGCCTTGGGCGCGCTAAAGGCAAGCCTGTTTGCGGCCATCTGCACCAGTCAGCGACCCTGAGGCATCCGGCGCAGGCCAAGCTGTCCAATTCCCCTCCGGTGAGTTTCTTCCACTATATTACAATAGGAAAAAACTGCTTAGCCTTAGGCGGCTACCATTATGTCAGTGTACAGTGGCTGATCTGAGCTTGGTAGACTTTCGATGCAATAAGTGCAACTGGTCTCTCCTCCAGCGCAGGAAAATTGCACGCAAGATCCTCCCACGCAACAATACGTGTAAAAACAATAAGAAAACAGTGGACTTAAAGGCCATCCATTTAAATTGTAGCTATATGCAACAACATAAACAATACATTTATGACCTACTTTTAGGCGAACAGTCAGATCTTTTATTTCTCACTGAGACCTGGCTGCCTGAAGCCTCCAACCCTACTATCACCTTGGCCATCCCTAGGAGTTATAAAATCCTTAGGAAGGACCGACCGAGTTGCCAAAATTTACAATAAAAAACTAGGCTGCTCTCCCATCCAGATGGAAAACATCTAGGGTGCAGAGTCCTTATGCTTCCATTGTACCTTATCCCCTCATCATAGCATAGCTGGTTTTTTGATTTACAGACCTCCCAGTGCAATTGGAAATGTTAATACTACGCTTAATACAGCCACCACCTCCCTGGCCTTAAAATGCAACAACTGCCTTATTCTGGGAGACTTCAATATACATATGGACAATGGAAAAGACCCTCAAACAATGTTCTTGTTGGAGAAGCTGCAGGCCTGCAAAATGTTTCTATATATTTCTTCTGCCACCCATGAGAAGGGCCATACCCTAGACCAAATCTTTTACAACTTTGACATATCAGTAAGCCTACCTCTTCCCATTACTTGGTCTGACCACCTCCTATTGAAATTCATCATTCCCAACTTTGATACAGCCCCTTGGGCTAACACAGGGCAGAGGGTCCCTAATTATAGGACGTTTCATAAAATATCCATCCCGATGTTAGCAGACGCCCTCGATCATTCCTCACCGATGCTGTCTGGCTGCCCCGGCTCGGATGCCCTCTCAATAAATTCATGGCTCCGAACCAACATGGGTGCAGCTGTACCGGTTGTTTCCTGTTCGCAAAAGAGGTCGGCCCCACCAGCTCCATGGTTTAACGATTCCCTCAGATCTAGCAAAAGAAATTGTAGAAAAATGGAATGGAAATGGTGTAAATCCTATCTACCTGAGGACAGGAAGGTGTATAAAGACCCATTAAAAGCTCATTACATTCTCGTGAAGGCAGCCAAGAAAAACTTCTTTCAAACCAAGATAGAAAATGCCCAAAATAAGAGTTAGGAAATCTTTAGCGTAGTTAAATCCTTTACTGCCCCAAAAGCCGGCACTAATGAAGGGCCATGCACGGAAGAATGGTCTAAGCAAATAGCTCAATTCTTCCACAAAAAGATTTCCGTGATCCAACAAGCCTTCACTAACATCTCAGAGGAAGAACTGACCTTCTACCTTAGTTCTAATAGCAAATAATTTTACCTTTTGGATCCGCATCTTTACTAACTTTCCCTGAGTTTCAGCTTGAAGAGTCAGTGACCCTTCTCCAAAGCAATAAGCCTGGCTTTCCTACCAACCCATGTCTAGCGAATATCCTGAACCTATTAGCTCCCACCATAAACCCCACAGTAAACCAGCTCTTTAATGCTTGCCTCTCATTAGGCAACATGCAAAAATTATGGAAGAATGCTAAGATTCTTCCACTGATAAATAAGACTAATGCCAAATCTCCCTTCTTTCGGCCCTCTCCAAAGTATTAGAGAAGCATGTAAACAAGGCCCTCCAAAAACACATTGAAGTAGGGAAGGTCCTTCATGAGTCCCAATCCGGTTTTAGGGCTAACTACAGTACGGAGTCTGCTCTGCTGGAAGTGACAGAATTTCTCAAAGGTAAGCTGGACCAGGGAGACAAGGCTGTTCTGATACTGCTCGATCTGTCAGCAGCCTTTGATACGGTCCCACATGAGAGGCTCCTGGAGTGACTTGCTAACATCGGCCTGGGGGGGGGGGGACGCCAAACCGAAGGACCCTGCCAACTACAGGCCAATCTCCCTTCTTCCGGCCCTCTCCAAAGTATTAGAGAAGCATGTACACAAGGTCCTCCAAAAACACACTGAAGTAGGGAAGCTTCTTCATGAGTCCCAATCCTTTTTTAGGGCTAACTACAGTACGGAGTCCGCTCTGCTGGAAGAGACAGAATTTCTCAAAGGTAAGCTGGACCAGGGAGGCAAGGCTGTTCTGATACTGCTCGATCTGTCAAAGGCCTTCGATACGGTCCCACATGAGAGGTTCCTGAAGAGACTTGCTAACATCGGCCTGGGGGGGGGGGGAACCACCAAACCGAAGGACCCTGCCAACTGCAGGCCAATCTCCTCTCTTCAGACCCTCTCCAGAGTATTAGGGAAGCATGTAAACAAGGCCCTTAAAAAACACATTAAAGAAGGGAAGCTCCTTCATGAGTCCCAATCCGGTTTTAGGGCTAACTACAGTACGGAGTCCGCTCTGCTGGAAGTGACAGAATTTCACAAAGGTAAGCTGGACCAGGGAGGCAAGGCTGTTCTGATACTGCTGGATCTGTCGGCGGCCTTCGATACGGTCCCACATGAGAGGCTCCTGGAGAAACTTGCTAACATCGGCCTGGGGGGGGACCGCCTTAACATGGATATCATACTTCTTGGCAAATAGATCTCAGGACATCTGGCTCCCCCCTTTCGCATCGCTGGTTCCGGCCATGAATGTAGGTGTCCCTCAATGCTCCATTCTCAGTCTTCCCCTTTTTAATATATATCTATCCACCCTTACATTTCTGGTAGAGGAAGAGGGCGCCAAATTGTTTCCTATGTTGATGACACTCAGCTGATTTTTACATGTGAAAAAGGAACCGACTTTGACAGGGCAATGATTAGGTCTTGCCTCACAAAGGTTTTTAACTGGTTTAAGATTAATCAGCTGAAGTGCAATCCTGACAATACTGAAGTTGTTTTCTTTGGTAATCCAGAAACGCCTGACTGGAGCGCTTGATGGCCAAAAGAACTGCCGCCCCCGCCTGCAGAAAAAGATAGAGTCAAAAACATAGGAATTGCCATAGACAAGACACTCTCCATGCGCTCTCACATCCAAAATCTAACTGGCGCTTGATTTGGCATACTCAGGATGCGAAAAAAATTCCTGCCACTGTTAACACTTGAGAGCAGAAAGATCATGGTGCAGGCTTTGGTGACCTTAAAGTTTGACTATGTCAACAGCTTGTACCTCGGTCTTCCCAAATCCCTTATCCAGCACCTACAAGTAGTACAAAACGCGGTAGCCAGAGCCATCCTGAGACCTAAACCCAGATCTAGTATGACCCCTCTTCTTAAGTCTCTACACTAGTGATGCATAAAAGAACGGATCAACTTCAAAGCAATGTCCATCTTCTTTAAAGCTTTCCACAGCTTAGGAGCTGGCTACCTAAATAAGCCCGTTAATAGCTACACAACATCTAGACCCCTAAGATCTTCCAATGCTTACCTGGCCATCGTGCCTAAAATATGCCGTGCCCTCACTGGAGGCAGATCCCTCGTCTTCCTAAGCGAAAAATTGTGGAATAGACTCCCTGAGTCTCTGAGACTAACCACAGACCTACTCTCTTTCAAGAAGAACTTAAAAACCTGCCTTTTTAATAACTGATGGGTCTTTTACACATGTTTTCTTCCTGCTGTCACACACCAGGACACTCTAGCATGAGTAGCTGCGCTCGTTATTAAATACACTATTTCATCTCATTAGGGACCTGACAGTGCAAAGGAACACTTGTGCAAATTCTAAGGGCCTTATTTATGAGGCCTTGCTTCACATTTATGCCGCCATGGGTCACTTTTTGTGATGCACCGGCAGCGTAAAAAATGTGCCATGTTGTGCCCTATTTACAAAGTGACGCATCTAGTCAGATGCTTCACTTTGTAAACCCCTGCCCCACATTATACCTGAGCCAGGTATAATGTGGTGCAGGGTGGGTGTTCCCCCTGCAAAAAGCCTCATAGAAGTGGTGCATTGAAATATATGAGAACTCAGTGCGCCACTTCTAGGACACCATTGCGTCAATATCTTACACCTGCCTCACAGCAGGCGTATGACTAATGGCAGGTCCTGCGTCTATTTTTAGACACTCCCCAGCAATGCATCACTTTTGCGCCTACAGATACGTCAGAAATACTGACGCATCTGTAACTCCTTGAGACATAATGCGTTATACAGTAAACATGATGCATCCATCAAGTCGCAAGGAAGGTGCACTAAGAAGTGATGCATCACTGTTTTCACACAGCGATGCATCACTTTTGCGCCTACGGATATGTCAGAAATACTGACGCATCTGTAACTCCTTGAGACATAATGCGTTATAGAGTAAATTTGATGCATCCATCATGTCGCAAGGAAGGTGCACTAAGAAGTGATGCATCACTGTTTTCACACAGCGATGCATCACTTTTCATAAATAAGGCCCTAAATGTGTTTACATCTAATATTCAGGGATAGTTATGTGTGTTTTCAATATTGTAATACAGCAGCAGCTCACCAATATTACTACAAATAATCTCTGTGACGCCCTCCCATTTCTTATATGTTTTGATCTAAAAGAAACTTTTTTAATGTATTTTACATGAAACATAAACACAACATTTCTCTGCAAAATGACTGTACTAGACTCTCACACATCAGGTACATAAAAAATAAATTAAAGGAATCTGATTAAGAAATATTCAAGTTCACTAGGGCAAAACTCTGGAGAACGGAGCTGACTCTGTCAGGGGGCCTCCTGAAAGGCTGGGACCCTGGGCCAGAGTCTACTTTGCCCATGCATTAAATCGTCTCTGAACGTAATGATGCCTGAAGTTCTGTTTTTTGCACTTGCAGTGCTTTCAGTTATCAAGCTAAGGATACCAACTTCATTTTTACCCTCCAGGTTCAAATTCACATTTACAGAATGTTTTAAAATGTTAATATTTCAATTTTGCTTTTTTACTGTGTATATATATATATATATATATATATATATATATATATATATATATATATATATATATATATATATATATATATATATATATTCACTGAAAAAACCATAGGTTAGAGACCATATATAGTTAGGAATTAGCATTTAAAAAACCTTGAAAATTCACTGAAAAAACCATAGGTTATAAACCATATATAGTTAGGAATTAGCATTTAAAAAACCTTATTTTACTCACACAAAACCATTGAAATTCCATATATAGTTAGTTGCACTAACTATATATCGCGCACCCGCAATCCACTGCTGATGATGTCACATATTACATCATTCATGACATGGTCAGTGACATCACTGATGACATCACTGATGACATCTCAAATGACATCACTGATGACATCACTGATAACAACATCCAGTGATTTTATGTTTCTGTAAAGTTTAAATATGTCTTACATATTGAAGAATGAGTGGATGTATAAGTGTCTGGACGAAGGATTTAGTAGGTGCATGACTGACTGTATGAGTGAGTGATTAAATGTGTCTCACTGAGTGCATGGGTTAATGACTAAACTGTCTTAATTTGTGCATCATTATGTCTGTTGTTCTGTAAACTGCTGCATGTGTTGATCAGTAGCTATATGAGTAACTATATGGGTTATTGATTGATTGTCCAAGTATTTGTATGGGAGACTGAGTGTGTGTGTGGCTGGCTGGGAGGTGTGTGACTCTGTGCAGATCAATGTGTACTTGTATCAATGATTGTATAAGAGAGTAAGTATGTGTTAGTATATGTTTGAAAATGTAAGGTGCTCTATGTTTAACTGTATAGATTAGAAAATGGAAGTGTGATTGATTCTTTACAGGACTGACTAGGTGTGTGAGTAACTCCATGGATGAGTGGCAGAGTGTGAGTGTCTGTATAGGTGTATGAGTGCATATGATAGTGTTGTAAAGATGAGTGATTGTATGTATGAATGATTGTATGGGTGAATGAGTGAATGTGTGTGTAGACGTAAGAATCAGTGAGTGCGTATGTAGTAACTAGTATTGGTGTGTCAATGGTTTCAAAAATTATATTCTGTATTTAACACTCGGTGTAACAGAGGTTATATTAAAGTGTGAGGAGATGCATTGTATTGTCACATTAATGATATCATCATTGATGTGACCATTGATGTCAAATGAGATATCATCAGTGATGTCATCAGTGATGTCATTTGAGATGTCATCAGTGATGTCATCAGTGATGTCACTGACCATGTCATGAATGATGTATATGTGACATCATCAGCAGTGGATTGCGGGTGCGCGATATATAGTTAGTGCAACTAACTATATATGGAATTTCAATGGTTTTGTGTGAGTAAAATAAGGTTTTTTAAATGCTAATTCCTAACTATATATGGTCTATAACCTATGGTTTTTTCAGTGAATTTTCAAGGTTTTTTAAATGCTAATTCCTAACTATATATGGTCTCTAACCTATGGTTTTTTCAGTGAATTTCAATGGTTTTTTAATAGCAAATATCATAAGCTGTCGAATGTCAAGTACGTGGTAAGTAAAAACATTTTCGTGTTTATGCACACTGATCTGCTTTGAATGCTGCCCCCCCCCTCATTTCTATTAGGAGTACTCTCTCTTTGCAGATAGTGAAGGGTAGTTAACGCAGGCCTTTGCCCCCGTTGTAATCCGTCGTGCCTGCTTCTCTCTCCATTTGATTGATTGTTATCCAAGCATTTACTGTTTTAGAATTGGTTCTCTTTGGTTCATTCTCTATTTACAAACAAGCACAGAGTCGCAATACACTGTTTAGTCTTTGCAGATAGCGAAAAATCGTGTAAAAGAACAAAAGGAATCGAGCAAAATCAGTAGGCCACTAATGGGATCTCTTTTTGACCTCGCTAAAATAGAACCATTAGGAACAACCCCTCATGAGAAATACGAAACTAGTGAGATGAACTGAACTCCACACCATGATGGCTGCAAGACAGCTCGGCTCCGCCACCCACCCCGCCCAAAATAACGATAAACTCTATGCAAATATTACAAATATATACAACACACCAGCAAAGTAACAGGGTAAAACATTTTATTAAATAACTATTTACATAACTATTTTATACTTTTTGTTGCCCGATCCGGCTAGCTCAATCGATCGAGCATGAAACTCATGCACTCTGATAGTTCAAAGTTTTGAGGAGTGCTTGTAACACTGTCTGAAGCCTATTTGCACTTGCTACAGCTTCACTATTCTCAATGTAAGTGGGGGCTGTTTGAGGACGTGACTGCATTTGAAAACAATGTGATGCGGTGCCACCCTGAACCGCTTGACGGAGGCCCCCGAGGGACGGTGTGATGGCGCGGACTCGGAGGGGGCGCTTGGCTCCGGCCCCCTCCCCAAATCGTGTTGCCCTGGTGTGGCCTGAGATCGCCCCCGACATAGGTGGCCGGCTCCCGGGGTCAAGCGGAATTTTTTGCCTTTTGGTGACTCTTCCATTCTTGACCTTGTCCCACAATCCGTTTCACCTAAAGACACGCTGTAGTGGGGCGCCCCTTTACCGTTTCAGTTGCCATTCCGCCCGCTTTTGCTACACTGTGCCTCTTCCGCTATTCAGCTGTTTACCGCCCGCTCTTTCGACTACAGCGTCTCGCTCACCATGTACTTGAGTTGCTCCCGCTCTTGCGGTGCAGCGATAGGCGGCTGCCACAGGACTCTCAAAATGGCGGCCGGCTCTTCAGATTTGGGCGTGGTCCACTAAAATGGCCCTGCGACACCTTGCAACTCGGACGCTTGTCTGCTAGAGCTTGGGCTCCATTCTCGAAAGCGTCCCCTCAGCCTTGAAGATTCTACAAAAGTCTTGGGGGCCCCCGACTCCCGCAGGCTTCTGGTGGGGAGCGGCTGCCATGATTGCTCGTGGAATGGCCACGACGGAGCTACGAGATGGTGGTGCTCTCATGCTGACGCCAGCTTCAGTCTGAAACATCCAGAAACACTGTAGACTACCAATTCGATCAGTTCCGGTAGCACCCCAACGTGACCCGGTAGAGAAGAACTTGCCCTCCCCTCTTTGACTGATGGTTCTTGTTGCCTGTCCCTTCTGTTGTCATTTAACAGAACTATTTAGCCTGCTGAAAGGGGTTGTGTTCCAACCGCTGGTTGGTGGAGACATTTTGACTATATTCTGGACCTGCGTTGTCGCGTAATGCGTCATATGACGCGCCGCGTTAGCGCATCCGGAAGTGCTCCGGTGCGCGAAGCGCAGCTTCCCGGAAGCGATCCGGGGCGCGGCGCGCAGCGCGTAACGTAAGCATAACAGGTCATGTGACTTGTTAATAAAACTTTTCACTGGTTCATTTTACTTTTCTTATTCTAATGATGAAAGGCTTGGTCATATGACCTAAAAATTACGCTTTTTATTACTTTCGAACATTATTTTTTCTTAAACATATGTTATAATGTTCCAGGCTAATGTACTTTCCCGGAAAATTTACAACTGTCCTGCAAGTAAAATATATTCCTTTTTCGAGAAAAAGGGAGTTTCTTCGTCCCATGACGGAGCCGTTGAGCAAAAGAGGCTCGGCCTGCTGTCTTAGTCGCCGATACGCCTGAATATCAGATTCTTATCGATCACTTTATGTTGCAGGAGTAGAAAACACAACAGCCCTTGACCATTTATCTTTACTGCGTTCCTGCGTATTATACCTTTTACCCTTCATGTAATTGAACTGCTTTATTTCACTTGCCTTTTACTGATTCTAAAACAGTGACTATTATTAAAAACGTTACCAATGTAAATACTACTACCATGTTTTCTTTTAAAAACCTTTATTGTGAAAATATCAGTATACAAATACGGGCCTATAACCACGTGGGCCGGCCACGGAGCAAACTGTAATCGTATATGATGAGTAGACATTTACACTGTAGAGGAACGTAACGGGCGGGCCATTAGGTTGCAAGAACTAAGGTGACTAACAGTTGCGGAATCGGTGGACGTACATTTTATAATTAAAATATGACAGGGCCAGTTACAATAAAATTATCTAGCTATACATTTGCGGGCAAGTACCATGGGTGACGTTAATTCGAACTTTCAATAGTACAGTAATCAATAACACATCAGAACTTAATATCAATAGGGATGTCGAAATATTCAATCAATTCTCGTCCCCGCCCGCCATGTGCTTCAAAACTGCATACGTATCTCGTGATATCAAGGTTCTGCAACCAGTACACAACAAGGAGTTACGAGTCCCATTTATTCCGGCGCCATTTTGGGCGAGGACGGGCAGGTCCAGGATATAGTCAAAACGTCTCCACCAACCATCGACTATGATGATGTTAATATGCTGTATTTATTAGAGTAACACTCATCTGTCCACATGAAATTAATTTGCCACAATCTAAACATGTCATTTTAATCTTTCCAAAGTTCTTCTAAATATTTGGGACCGTTTCCCTTGCCTCTGATGCTGTCAGTGCCACTTCTTTGGTGAATGTACTGGCAGGTCGGGGGTTCTCCTCCAAATCTCTCTTTTGTGCAGCACTATAATTAATCGGTGCCACCTCTCCATATGACGATGCATGGTATAGTTACCATAACTATATATTTTTTCGGTTCCTCTGGAGAGTACATCGTGGCAGATGAGGCAGGTAACGTACCGGGCATTTACCTTTTTTGCATGTAGAGGAAAGGAAAAAAAATTCGCGCGTCCGAGTTCTAAGGTGTCCCAGGGCCATTTTAGTGGACCAGGCCCAAATCCAAAGAACAGGCCGCCATTTTGAGAGTCCTGTTGCAGCCGCCTGTCGCTGTAGCATCAAGAGCGGCCGAAACTCAGCTGAATGGCAACTTAAACGGTAAAGGGGCGCCCCACTACAGCAGACGAGCCTCCAGTTGGGGAGGCCCGTTCACGCCGCCTCCCCCCCCCCTTCGGGCACCCCACGCCGTTATTCGGAGCAGCATTGTAGGATGGCCACACCAGTGCGGCAACTTGCTAGACACCACCTCGGTGCCAACCGAATCTCAGCGCCTTGTGGTGTCTTCCATTCCGAAAATATTGTTGTGCTGCCTTCGGCCTATTCGCCGCAAGTGCGCACGCAACTCAGCTGCATAGCGAGTGAAACACCAAGGGGCGCCCCACTGCAGCCGAGGAACCTTCATCTTGGGGGCGCCGCACAGCATCACATTGCTTTCCAATGCAGTCAGATCCTCAAACAACCCCCACTGACTGACGCAAACTCACAGGCCAACGGAGCGCCCCACGCCGACTTTCGGCGCAGCATTGTAGGATGGCCACACCAGTGCGGCAACTTGCTGGACCCCACCTCGGTGCCATCCGGATCTTGGCGCGTTGCGCTGCCTTTGGCCCTATTCGCACATCGGTCCGCTACTGACGCCACCTCACAGGCCAACGGGGCGCCCCACGCCGACTTTCGGCGCAGCATTGTAGGATGGCCACACCAGTGCGGCAACTTGCTGGACACCACCTCGGTGCCATCCGGATCTTGGCGCGTTCTGCTGCCTTCGGCCTATTCGCACATCGGTCCGCTACTGACGCCGCCTCACAGGCCAACGGGGCACCCCACGCCGACTTTCAGCGCAGCATTGTAGGATGGCCACACCAGTGCGGCAACTTGCTGGACCCCACCTCGGTGCCATCCGGATCTTGGCGCGTTGTGCTGCCTTCGGCCTATTCGCACATCGGTCCGCTACTGACGCGAACTCACAGGCCAACGGGGCGCCCCACGCCGACTTTCGGCGCAGCATTGTAGGATGGCCACACCAGTGCGGCAACTTGCTGGACACCACCTCGGTGCCATCCGGATCTTGGCGCGTTCTGCTGCCTTCGGCCTATTCGATTCAGAAAAGGGGGTGGTGATGAACAGAGTGTCTGAATTAAGCAGACCACTCTTACCCAGTCCAAAGATCAGGGCTTGATCCATCACCGTTATTTATCTCACTGCCCCATCCCAGCTCAGAACCTGGCTATATGCAAATTAGTCTGTCCCTGGCCCAGTGCATCATGGGAACAGGGCAGACCAAACTACCAAGCCAATTCTTCACCAGAAAGGAGACAAGCTACCGGGGACCGGTTTCTGGCATTTCAGCCTCTTCGGCCCGGCTTGCTTGAATCCTGATGGAGCAGTGAGAAAGGGACTCATGTCTGAGTATACCCTGCCACACCTATAGTGGCCAAAAACGATTCAGAAAAGGGGGTGGTGATGAACAGAGTGTCTGAATTAAGCAGACCACTCTTACCCAGTCCAAAGATCAGGGCTTGATCCATCACCGTTATTTATCTCACTGCCCCATCCCAGCTCAGAACCTGGCTATATGCAAATTAGTCTGTCCCTGGCCCAGTGCATCATGGGAACAGGGCAGACCAAACTACCAAGCCAATTCTTCACCAGAAAGGAGACAAGCTACCGGGGACCGGTTTCTGGCATTTCAGCCTCTTCGGCCCGGCTTGCTTGAATCCTGATGGAGCAGTGAGAAAGGGACTCATGTCTGAGTATACCCTGCCACACCTATAGTGGCCAAAAACGATTCAGAAAAGGGGGTGGTGATGAACAGAGTGTCTGAATTAAGCAGACCACTCTTACCCAGTCCAAAGATCAGGGCTTGATCCATCACCATTATTTATCTCACTGCCCCATCCCAGCTCAGAACCTGGCTATATGCAAATTAGTCTGTCCCTGGCCCAATGCATCATGGGAACAGGGCAGACCAAACTACCAAGCCAATTCTTCACCAGAAAGGAGACAAGCTACCGGGGACCGGTTTCTGGCATTTCAGCCTCTTCGGCCCGGCTTGCTTGAATCCTGATGGAGCAGTGAGAAAGGGACTCATGTCTGAGTATACCCTGCCACACCTATAGTGGCCAAAAACGATTCAGAAAAGGGGGTGGTGATGAACAGAGTGTCTGAATTAAGCAGACCACTCTTACCCAGTCCAAAGATCAGGGCTTGATCCATCACCGTTATTTATCTCACTGCCCCATCCCAGCTCAGAACCTGGCTATATGCAAATTAGTCTGTCCCTGGCCCAGTGCATCATGGGAACAGGGCAGACCAAACTACCAAGCCAATTCTTCACCAGAAAGGAGACAAGCTACCGGGGACCGGTTTCTGGCATTTCAGCCTCTTCGGCCCGGCTTGCTTGATACCTGATGGAGCAGTGAGAAAGGGACTCATGTCTGAGTATACCCTGCCACACCTATAGTGGCCAAAAACGATTCAGAAAAGGGGGTGGTGATGAACAGAGTGTCTGAATTAAGCAGACCACTCTTACCCAGTCCAAAGATCAGGGCTTGATCCATCACCGTTATTCATCTCACTGCCCCATCCCAGCTCAGAACCTGGCTATATGCAAATTAGTCTGTCCCTGGCCCAGTGCATCATGGGAACAGGGCAGACCAAACTACCAAGCCAATTCTTCACCAGAAAGGAGACAAGCTACCGGGGACCGGTTTCTGGCATTTCAGCATCTTCGGCCCGGCTTGCTTGAATCCTGATGGAGCAGTGAGAAAGGGACTCATGTCTGAGTATACCCTGCCACACCTATAGTGGCCAAAAACGATTCAGAAAAGGGGGTGGTGATGAACAGAGTGTCTGAATTAAGCAGACCACTCTTACCCAGTCCAAAGATCAGGGCTTGGTCCATCACCGTTATTTATCTCACTGCCCCATCCCAGCTCAGAACCTGGCTATATGCAAATTAGTCTGTCCCTGGCCCAGTGCATCATGGGAACAGGGCAGACCAAACTACCAAGCCAATTCTTCACCAGAAAGGAGACAAGCTACCGGGGACCGGTTTCTGGAATTTCAGCCTCTTCGGCCCGGCTTGCTTGAATCCTGATGGAGCAGTGAGAAAGGGACTCATGTCTGAGTATACCCTGCCACACCTATAGTGGCCAAAAACGATTCAGAAAAGGGGGTGGTGATGAACAGAGTGTCTGAATTAAGCAGACCACTCTTACCCAGTCCAAAGATCAGGGCTTGATCCATCACCGTTATTTATCTCACTGCCCCATCCCAGCTCAGAACCTGGCTATATGCAAATTAGTCTGTCCCTGGCCCAGTGCATCATGGGAACAGGGCAGACCAAACTACCAAGCCAATTCTTCACCAGAAAGGAGACAAGCTACCGGGGACCGGTTTCTGGCATTTCAGCCTCTTCGGCCCGGCTTGCTTGAATCCTGATGGAGCAGTGAGAAAGGGACTCATGTCTGAGTATACCCTGCCACACCTATAGTGGCCAAAAACGATTCAGAAAAGGGGGTGGTGATGAACAGAGTGTCTGAATTAAGCAGACCACTCTTACCCAGTCCAAAGATCAGGGCTTGATCCATCACCGTTATTTATCTCACTGCCGGCCTATTCGCACATCGGTCCGCTACTGACGCCGCCTCACAGGCCAACGGGGCACCCCACGCCGACTTTCGGCGCAGCATTGTAGGATGGCCACACCAGTGCGGCAACTTGGTGGACACCACCTCGGTGCCATCCGGATCTTGGCGCGTTGTGCTGCCTTCGGCCTATTCGCACATCGGTCCGCTACTGACGCCGCCTCACGTGCCAATGGATTTTCTACGCTTTTTATACCCTATGCCGCATAACAGGTCATGTGACTTGTTTATAAAACTTTTCATTGGTTCATTTTACTTTTGGTTTCCTAATGATGGAAGGCTTGATCATATGACCTAAAAATAACACTTTTCATTGGATCAAAACTTTTTTTTTTCCCAAACGATGAAAGCCCCACCTTGTTTCTGGATGTTTCAGACTGAAGCTGGCGTCAGCATGAAAGCACCACCATCTCGTGGCTCCGTCGTGGTCATTCCGCGAGCAATCATGGCAGCCGCTCCCCACCGGAAGCCTGCAGGAGTCGGGGGCCCCCAAGACTTTTGTAGAATCCTCAAGGCTGAGGGGACGCTTTCGAGAATGGGGTCCAAGACCTAGCAGAGAAGCGTCCGATTTCCAAGGTGTCCCAGGGCCATTTTAGTGGACCAGGCCCAAAAAGGAAAGAGCCTGCCGCCATTTTGAGAGTCCTGTGGCAGCCGCCTATCGCTGCACCGCAAGAGTGGGCGCAACTCAGCTGAATGGCGGATTTTGGCACAGTGTACCAAAAGCGGGCGGAATGGCAACTGAAACGGTAAAGGGGCGCCCCACTACAGCAGACGAGCCTCCACCTGGGGAGGCCCGTTCACGCCGCCTCACCCCCCCCCCGGGGCGCCCCATGCCGTGCCCAAAAAGGAAAGAGCCTGCCTCCATTTTGAGAGTCCTGTGGCAGCCGCCTATCGCTGCACCGCAAGAGTGGGCGCAACTCAGCTGAATGGCGGATTTTGGCACAGTGTACCAAAAGCGGGCGGAATCGGAGCAGCATTGTAGGATACCAAAACCAGTGCGGCAACTTACTTGACATCACCTGGGTGCCATCCACATCTCAGCGCGTTCTGCTGCCTTGGGACTATTCGCACAACAGACCGCTACTGACGAGCCACCCCCCGGGACGCCCCACGCCGTTATTCGGAGCAGCATTGTAGGATACCCAAAACCAGTGCGGCACCCAGGCAACATCACCTGGGTGCCATCCAGAACTCAGCACGTTGTGCTGCCTTGGAACTATTCGCACAAAACACAGCTACTGACCATTGTTGCTTCTTTTTTCCTAAAAATGTTTAAATGTTTTTACTGTTTTTGTTGCGTTGTATATATTTATAAGTTATTAAAGTTTTATAATCCTACTACTTTGTTGGAGTGCTATATATTTTTAATGTGACACATAATTGTAAAAACTTTGATGTACAAAGAGGCATCCCTGGAATCTTCCGCTTCGGGCTCGGTCCCCTCCCCAATCACAATACAGGATGGTTTTCAGATAGTAGGAACGCGTGTGGTGTGACGGATCTCATCGGGTGGGGGCCTTGATCTACTGTAACTCCTTTGAAGAGGGGTGATTCTTTACAGCTGGGGCCATAAACTACATCTGCAGGGCTACCTGATAGCCTGGGACCGGCCTGGACAATCGGACACAGAGGAAGAGGAGTGTCAGAGGGTGCGGTAGTGAATAGGGCGAAAGGGTGGTGTCGGGCGGGCACAGGGTGTGATTCTCAGGGAAGAGCAGCGCAGATGGGGGGAGGTTTATTGCCCATGCATAAGACAGAGAGCGGGGGTGACCAGTGCCTGGGGGAGATGCTTGCGAGGGTGGGGAGCCATGCTAAGGATCGACAGCGTGCAGAGAGTGGGTCTGGTCAAGGCATCTAAAATGGCTGCCGTGCACGACAAAAGTGTGGCATTTGAAAAAAGGCAAGATGGCGCAGACAATGTTTATCAACACTTCCTGATTTCCTTCGAATCGAACGTTAACAGACGTTTTCTCTCCCACACTACCGGTCCCCCTGGGCTTAAACGCCGAGATGGTAGGGACTGCATCCCGTGGACATAGGCCGAGACGTCACTCAGCAGAAAAAAAAAAAAAAAAAAAGTCTATAAACATACAATAAGTTAAAAGTCAATCATTCTTGTTTCCTTGTAGTACGCTTCCCAGTCCGCTTCCCGTTACGCGAACAGGGCGCACCCCACCAAAAAAAACGTTATTTTTATTTTTTTTTGCCCCGTGGAGCCCTTTTAAAGCCTCCACATCAAACCTAGGGGGTCAGGAAGGATCTGCTATGCCCCCTTATGGTCATTTGCCCCTTCGCTTTGGCCTCCTCTTGTCTCTCGATCCTACCGAGAGACAAGATGGCGGCCGCTCCGTACTGTTTGGAATGTTTACAGACACCGGAGAGCCAATCAGCTTCGCTTCGCAAAGCTCCGTAACGCGAAAAGTACGCGAAACGGAGCGCTACCCGGGACGCTGTCACAGATATATATCTTTTTTTGAACGTTAATTTCTCAAAATCCACTGCAGCACATATATTGAGACCCAGCAAAGGCACATCGGGCTACCGGTCCCTACAATTTTGCCAAGTTTCATGCAAATCCATTCAGCCGTTCGATTTTTTTTTTTTTTTTTTTTGACCCGCGGGGCCCTTTTAAAACCTCCACATCAAACCTAGGGGGTCAGGGAGGATCTACTATGCCCCCTTATGGTCATTTGCCCCTTCGCTTTGGCCTCCTCTTGTCTCTCGATCCTACCGAGAGACAAGATGGCGGCCGCTACGGACTGTTTGGAATGTTTACAGACGCCGGAGAACCAATAAGCTTCGCTTCGCAAAGCTCCGTAACGCGAAAAGTACGCGAAGCGGAGCGCTGCCCGGAGCGCTGTTACAGATATATATCTTTTTTTGAACGTTAATTTCTCAAAATCCACTGGAGCACATATATTGAGACCTAGCAAAGGCACATCGGGCTACCAGTCCCTACAATTTTGCCAAGTTTCGTGCAAATCCATTCAGCCGTTCGGGCTAAAAGTGAGGCCAACCGGGCTATGGAAATTAACATGGGAAAAACGCGTTTTGGGACCCCCCTTTTTTCTCGGCCCCCCCTTGATGACCCCCCCCCAAATTTTCAGGGGCTGCTCAGAAACAAAATATTCCATTTTTCAGAAAATTTCAGCCAATTCCGTCCACAAACGCCAAAGTTATTAGACATAGAATTTTCAAAAATCCCATAGAGAAAAAATCCTAACTATATATACCTACTGGCGACCGCCAGTAGGTAATATATATATATATATATATATATATAAATATATATAAATATATATATATATATATATATATATATATATATATATATATATATATATATATATATATATATTACCTACTGGCGGTCGCCAGTAGGTAGTTATAGTTAGGATTGTTTTCCATAGGAAATCCGCAACATTCTATTGGGAATAACTTTGGCGCCGGTGGACGAATCTTCGCGAATTTCTCAAAGAAGATGGCCCGCTCCGCTCTGCTCCTTCATCGAAAGTTTGGGGGGGAATTGTCAAGCGGGGGCTGAGATGAAAGGGGGGTCCCAAAACGTGTTTTCCCCATGTTAATTTCCATAGGGCGGTTGGACTCACTTTTAGCCCGAACGGCTGAATGGATTTCCACCAAACTTGGCAAAATTGTAGGGACTGGTAGCCCGATGTGCCTTTGCTATGTCTCAAGATATGTGCAGTGGATTTTTTGAGTAATTTAGGTCCAAAAAAATATATATATCTATATGCGCGCCCCGGTACGCGCACCGGGGCGCGTACCAGCATGCTACGCGAGTACGCGAGCGGAAAGCTGATTGGCTCTCGGGTGTCTGTCAACATTCCAAACAGTCTGGAGCGGCCGCCATCTTGTGTCTCGGTAGGATCGAGACACAAGAGGTGGCAAAAACAAAGGGGGAAATGACCAAAAGGGGGCAGGGTAGACCCCCCCTGACCACCTAGGTTTGATGTGGGGGCCATAAAAGGGCCCCGCGGGGCAAAAAAAATAAAAAAAAATCGATTTTTGGGGGGGAGCGCCCGGTACGCGCACCGGGGAGCGTACCGGGGAGCGTACCCTGGAGAAAAAAGAATGACAGAGTTTTTCAAAAATGTAGCATTTTTTTATACATTGGAGGTAGTTCTAAAAAGAACTGTTTTTTTTATTATTTTTGTTGTTTTATATTTTTTATTGTTTTTTTGATTTTTTTTAACTTTTTTTGGCTTTTATGAACAATTTTATATTTTTTTGGTAATTTTTATGGGGACAAACAAAAAACAGGGAATTGTAAACGGCTCAACTGGAGCAAAAAAAATCCGGAAAAAATTAAGGCTTCTTTTTGCACTTGTGGTTGTCTCCAGCACGGTTGATCAATTTGATGCTTTGTTCACCATAGGAAATTGTACTCCCACAAAATATACAAACAATTATAAAATTTCCAAACTGGGTTTGGATGTTTGGGACCATCTCCCTTGCCTCTGGACCCGATGGAGTGGGTTGTTTGCTTGTGGGGGTGCTGGAAGAAGATTGGGGACGGTTTCTGCTCAGTTCTCTGACCTCTGCCGCAGAATAGTTGTTGGGATGCCTGCGTTGCATGTGGCGAATCATGGTATTATTGCCAAAAGAGTACTTTTTGGCAGGGTTCCCCCTGGAAAGTACAGTGCCACATATCAGACATGTCACTTTTGGCGCATTGACTTTCTTTTCGCCCCTTGGGATTTTAAAAAACTCCCACACAATGTGCTCTCTTGGTTTATAGGGGGGATTATCTTCAGGGAAAAAGCGCCTCTCCTCCTCCTCCTCCTCTTCCTCCTCCTCCTCCTCCTCTTCTTCTTCACCACCAATGTGGTGTTGTGGTGGTCCTTGTGGTGGTGGTGGTGGTGGTGGTGGTGGTGGTGCAGATGCTCCTGCTGCTGCTGCTACTGTAGCCATTTCTCAATGAATAGACACAGGTCTTCCTCACTCAAAGAACAAAGTGAGAATGAGGGGTGGCTTTCATCATTTGAAAAACAAAACTGTTCTGAACCAATGAAAAGTGTTATTTTCAGGTCCCATGACCCGGGCTTTCATCATTTGGAAAACAAAACTGTTCTGAACCAATGAAAAGTGTTATTTTCAGGTCACATGACCCGACGCGCTTGCGCTACGCGCCCCGGGGCGCGCCCGGGGGCGCGTAGCCTAAGCGCGTCAGGGCGCGCCCGGGGGCGCTTACGTAGCACGATCGTATGCGCTCGGGCGCTTCCGGGTGCGCTTACACCATGCGTCATAAGACGCATCTCGCGGCTACGCGATACGTCACGATGATGTTTTCGTTCACGGCAATAGCGCTAATGGGACGCTCACCGGTACGCGAACCGGGGCGCGGAAAGACTGCGCTTACCAGTGAGCGCATTGGTACGCGCTCCGGGGCAAATAAAAAAAAAAACAATATACAAAAAATAGTATTACATAAATATACAATATAGGATTCATTATAAAAAATATTATATTTCACAGCTATAGAGATTTGCTATTAAAAAACCTTTGAAATTCACTGAAAAAACATAGGTTTGAGGCCCTATATATAGTTAGGAATTAGCATTTAAAAAACCTATGAAATTCACTGAAAAAACCATAGGTTTCAAACCAGTTATAGTTAGGAATTAGCATTTAAAAAACCTATTAAATTCAATGAAAAAACCACAGGTTTCACACCAGTTATAGTTAGCTGGAAATTTTACTCGCATAAAACCATTGAAATTCCCACGTTATAGTTAGTTGGACTCACTATAACTTGCGCGTGCAATGCACTGCTGATGACGTCACATATTACATCACTCATGACATGGTCAGTGACATCACTCATGACATCACTGATGACACCATCCTTGTGACAGAGTGACAGACCTCCTTTCACTGTAATGTAACCTTTGAAACACATATTCAAAAACAGAAACTAAAATTTTCAAAAAAATGGAGATACCCATACCAGTTACAACAACCAATTCAGTAATTCCACCATGTATATACACATCCACTCATTCACCAACAGTTCTATATAGTCACTCATACATATACTCACTCATCATATATAGTGATACACCTATATATCCTGTTACACAATGACAGTCATCCAAAAGTTACTCATACACATACTCACACATGCAAATAAACTATTGAGCATCCATTTATTTGCATATACAGCTATACCCACACTACCACCTTACTTCTAAGGAAACTTACACATATTTACTCTCTTAAACAATCACTTATAGAAACACATACTTATTTAAACAGGAACTCTTACAATCTCTTACTCTCACATATACTCACTTATATACATCAATTTTCACATATACTAGATTAAAACATATGTAGTTACTGATAAAGACACTAGTGAGACAGTCATTCACTCAGTAACACACACATATACACACTCTTTCACCCATACAGTCCTGCACATATGCTGTCTTCAAAACACATACAAACAGAAAGTCAGTCATTCGTGCATCTATGTGCTAAGTAATACCCCCACCAAACCATACAGACACTCCTACTGATACTAAAAAAACATCTAATAACCCATATACATACACATGTAGCTACTCACCAACCCATGCAACCACTTATACACAAAGTGAAACACTAATACATATATTGAAATATTTAAACATTACTCACTAATATATGTATTCACTATGATACACTTAATAAGCCAGTTAACAAATCAATTTATTTTTTTTAAAACATCCATGTAAACACTATTTTAAACATTTATTCTTCCATCAACTTTTACATATACATATATAAAACATATTTATTTTTCGGAAAGACACACATTCACTGGATGATGTCATCAGTGCTGTCATGAGTGATGTCACTGACAATGTCATGAGTGATGTAATATGTGACATCATCAGCAGTGCATTGCACGCGCAAGTTATAGTGAGTCCAACTAACTATAACGTGGGAATTTCAATGGTTTTATGCGAGTAAAATTTCCAGCTAACTATAACTGGTGTGAAACCTATGGTTTTTTCAGTGAATATATTTATATATATATATATATACATTTATTTATATATATATATATATATATATATATATATATATATATATATATATATATATATATATATATATATATATATATTTTTTTTTTTTTTTTCCTTTTTTTTCTTTAAACAAAAAACCTTGCTGTCGCAAAGCCAAAAGCACAATCAAGGGTCTGGTATGAAGTTACTTTATTCCATTACCACTGTGTACCAGACTCCTAAGTGCACTATTGACTTTGCGACAGCAAGGATTTTAGTTTATAAAACTGTTTGCAGTTTCGCCACCGCGAGATAGCAGCACCCGCCCACAAGAGACAAGGGAGGGGCGGCATGGGTGAGCAGCAGGAAACTGATATATATTTATATTCTCACAAACTCCTTCACTCACAAAGGAAAGGCGCGCTCTCGTGATGGAAGACCACTTCATTTATTAATTACGTTTTTTTCGGACATCGCACCTGACGCGTTTCAGTCGTCTCAACGACCTTTCTCAAAGGTTGCAGTCCGGCATTGTTCTTGTTGTTTAACCTTTTCATCCCAAACAGTTGCTGATTTTATACTGTTGGTCCCCATTGGACCTCCTCGGTGGTATAGCTCTCACTGCATTATGGGAGTTGTGGTTTTGCACATTACCAACCCTCCAGTGGATGAATGCCTAGTCTGCTGATGTTTGTTTCTTTGTTTGTTTATCTGCGGTATTTCATCACGTTCCTGCATAAGCCCACTTTGAAGACTGTGCGGACTCCTACCTCGGCCGGTCCGAGGCGGAAGCCAGTACCCTTAATGTCTTACGAATGCAACAAAGGTTAGTCCATGGCGGGGCATTGTGGCGCTCTTGTTGGGTGGTGCGTCCTTTTTGGCGGGACCAAGCCGAATAAAATTCTCACAAACTCCTTCACTCACAAAGTGAGTATATACACTTCATTAGTCTGCAAAAATGACTTAATTTTCTAAACAGTTGTAGACCCCTTTATGAGGTGTTGCAGACCCCTAGGGGTCTGTGGACCCCATATTAAAAAGATGCTGGCCTACCATATAATGTTGCAAGTCAAGTTTGCAGTGAGACATGACCATCCCAGTCCTTGATTGCACACAGTATTTACAGGTGTAAACATCACACCACTTATAACGGTGATCCCTGGTCAAACCGGTGTTTGCACAGGGATCGTAAATTACATAAGCATTAGCAATTGAAGCCTTACCCTGTTATCTTCTCCAAGTCTTTTAAAAATAATGCATTCTAGTTTATAATTATGCACATCGCAACTAGGGGCAATTTATTTTGTGGTGTGCTCTATAACAAATGTTTGAGAGTGAGTGATCTAGGATTTGGAAAGGGTGCTGATCAGATCGAGGTAATAAAATCTTTATGCGAGGGGAGCTGACCTCGATTTCAATGCAAAGCCTAAAAACGTGATATTTTTTTTTAGTCTCACCACCATCCACGCCGGACCTTTGCCACCCACCCCTGTTTATATCTTTCCTTAATGGGAAAATGCAGCCTGATTTGGCAGGATATTTAAGAAGCTTTGCTACTCTTTAAACAGTGTTCAGCATAAGCAGGTTAAATTGTCTGTAAGCTGAAGGGCTTAACAGGGAATGATTAAAGCTGTCATTTTCACACATTTGATACACAAAGTGAAGATCAGACAATAAAATGTGCCTGAACATTTGATACTTTCATTTCATAACATAGGTGGCATTACCATCTGCTGGCTTTGATGGGCTCTGCCATGAAGATGAAAACCTTTATTGTGTTATTACCACAACAGTGTGATGTTCGTGCATGTGCCTGATGATTGTAGCATCTGAAACTGACTCTGTAATAATCCTTTGGCCTGGTTAAAATCAGGACCGCACACATTTTTGGTAAAGTAGATTACATTATGCAGGCAGGACACATTCATACAGGTATCCCAAAAGCCCCATAAACTTAGCCTCTTCCCATTTTCGGCCAAAGTTCCGAACGTACATCTCTTGTCCAGGCTGAGGTGCTGGATATAGTAGCTTGGTGTTGGTGCACTTAGATGCTCTGTGGCTGACCTGTTTGGACAAAAACCTAGCAGTCTTCATTAATTCTAATTAGTATATGTGCAGTATACCTCACCAGTAATGTTGCTGCTGCTTTGGCATCGCAATGCACAAAGGGCCCACTTCGATCCATCTGGAGTACGGACAAAACTACCACCTGATTCCTGGAGTTAGCACATCAGTCATGTCAATGAAGTTGATGTGCAGTGCCTTCAAGGATCCCATTGGTCTAGGGATGGACGAAGCTATGACCTTTAGTGTGGGTTTGGGTGAATATAATTTGTCAAACGGCACACTCATTTAAGTTCATCATTACCACTTCTGCGCTGTTGGGGATAAACCAATGGATCTGATGTTCGGTCAACATATTTTCCTTTGGAGTGTGTGCCGGAAGGCGCAATTTTGGCAGTGCTACATTTATGAAGCTCTGAGGCATGACTGGTTTCCCAGTTAGTGGGTGTCGATACACGAGATTGTGTGCTATCTGCGTACAGCCTATGGCTTCCCATACCTCTTTCTCGTGTTGTGGTGCTGCTTCCTGCAGTTTTCCCAGATATAGTTTTGCTGTCTCTGTGTATGGTCTGTCCTGAATGGGAAGCGTCCCTGTCGCATGTTGTACAGGAAATTTGTGGGTTTCCCAAACTGCTTTGTGAGCTGCCTTTTTAGGTCTCGCCTGTCGATGCGCATGCGCATCGAGCAAGCGAGACTATGGGGACTTATCCACTCTTTGTCCAACTTGCAAGGAATCGTGGCGATTCCTTGCAGTGCCCGTGACTTTTAAGCTCAATGCGCATTGAGCTTAAAAGCGTGTGCACATGCCCCCAGCCGCCTGCCTTGCCTACTCTCCCAGCTGGTGCCGCTTCACCCCCTGCGGCATCAAAGGCTTTCACGGCCGGCCGGCCATGCTTTCAGTTTCACGACCGGCCGGCCGTGTGAAGTGCATTTCAAAGCCCGCTCTCCCTGCTCCGCCCCCTGCTCCGGCCGAGACGCATTTCTCCTCCCTCCTCCCCCCTCCTGGGTCAGGTTACCCTGCTTTCTCTTTCGCTTTTTTTTCACTAGTGATTAACTTTTCCTTCGCCTTGACGCCGGTGGATGCAGCGTTTCCTCGCTCCTAGGTAGGTGTCTGGCTTTTGTGCAGTTGGAAGAGCTTCTCTGCAGCAGTTTTCTTTCGTTTCCTGTGTTTCTGTTGGCTCCTTTGAAGTTGGAATGTCATTGGAGTTGGGTGTTTGTGACTTTCTTCTCGGCTGGGCGGTGTTTTAATGCGGGAAAGGAATTGCGTGTTGTTTATTTTTATTTGTATAGCCCCATACTCTTTTCATGTTCGGTATGGTTACTTCTTGTTGGTCTCAAACTTAAACTTTCGCACAGAAGTGTCTGTAAAGTGAAGTAGTTGTTCTAATGTAGCTGTTTGGATGGCATCGCGGTGCTAGGCGCAGGTGAATTCAAATCAAACCAAGTAATTAACCCAGTCGAAAAACATTTAGGGTACTTTGTATTTAAATGATTTATCAATGCGTTTTCTTTCAGATAACTGAAAGGTGCAACACAGCATTTTAATGATGTTTACATAATCAGAACTGCATGTATTACGAACAGTAAATGCTGTGTGTTGAAATTCAAGTTCCGCTAACAAAGGTGTGCTATATGCTTTAACAAGTACCGCGCTACATGAAAAGCTAACACAGCATGTGAAAATAACTTTACTTTTCAGGAGCACGTGAACAATAACAACGTGCTGATATCGAATTAGACATGCCTGTTGTTTGTCAAGAGAGTGGAAGTGAGAACTTGTTGTGAACACTGTTTTTAAGTTGTGGTGTTGTGTCTCACTGAGCAGCGCCACACATCACGCATTTGGCATGTGCCCGTTTCACAAAATATCAGCACATTTAGGGAATGTTCCTCAGAGCTCAGCGCGCGTGGTCGGTGCGATAAAAACTTCACTTGTTCATGCACACTAATTGCCTGCCAGCGCCGAGTTATTTGCAGACAGACTGTGCACCGCACCGCAGCCGGGTGCTTCATGCCAAAGTGTGCTCTGCAGAGTTTAACATGCTCATTCTCGCGTGGTAGCATGTAGAGAAGGTGCTTCTTGTGTATGTTGTCATGTATTAACATTAATAATAAATCGTATTTCGGAGACTCCAGCATACCTGGTACACAGGTGATTTGCAAGACACGTTTTATTTCTCTCCCAAACACAAACGCATGCAGACAGACATGCTGTTGCTGCAGAGGTCGATGAAATCTCCATAAAATTATCGAAATTAAATATAATTCACTGTTCCTTTGGTTTATCAACTCCTTTACACTTTTGAGTTGCGAATGTGTACCATTAAAGAAAAGAAAATACATTTAAAAAAAGTTCAGAGTGCCTACTTTCTGAGAGGTGTGAGGGCTCCAACAAATAACTTGAAGTAGAAGCTGGTTTTCTGTGTGATCTTGTTTTTTCAAGTCGTTTTTAGGTCTCACCCTCACTCACCCTCACTCACCCTTAACCCCTCACACTCACTCACCCTCACCCACCCTCAACCCCTCACCCTCACTTACCCTCACCCTCACTCACCCTCACCCTCACTCACCCTCACTCACCCTCAACCACTCACCCTCACTCACCCTCAACCACTCACCCTCACTCACCCTCACTCTCACTCATCCTCACTCACCCTCAACCCCTCACCCTCACACTCACTCACCCTCAACACCTCACCCTAACTCACCCTCACCCTCACTCAACCCCTCACTCACCCTCACTCACCCTCAACTCCTCACCCTCACTCACCCTCAACACCTCACCCTCACTCACCCTCACCCTCACCACCCTCAACCCCTCACCCTCACCCTCACCCTCACTCACCCTCACCCTCACTCACCCTCACTCACCCTCACTCACCCTCACTCAACCTCAACACCTCACTCCCCCTCACCCTCACTCACCCTCAACCCCTCACCCTCACTCACCCTCAACCCCTCACCCTCACTCACCCTCACCCACCCTCACCCTCACCCTCACTCACCCTCAACCCCTCACCCTCACACAGTGCAATAGGTCTCAGACCATTTCAGTTAGAGCTTTTAGAAAGGTGTATGGCTTTTTTTATTTGTAATTCTTTAGCATAGGCTACAGGAAACAAAAATGCTAAACATTTACAAAAAAAACCCATAAACAATTCTAAAAGCACTAACTCTAATGGTGCGAGACCTATTGCATTTCCAATGCTTGTTTGCTGTATGGTCAGCTAGTGCATTTTCCCGTGATATAATGTTCCTACCCCCGTATGCCCATCACACTTTATTATGGCTACCTGTTTTGGTAGGGTCAATACATTTATTAGCAATGCAAGGAGGTCTTTGTGCATGACGGGTGCACCATGCCATTTCAGGAAGCTTCGCCTTTTCCACCTCACTATGCTCAAATGCACTGTGGTAGTGACATAGGCTGAGTCTGAGTAAATTGTTACTGTGTTCCCTGTGCTTTGGATGACATCTTCAATTAATGCTATTAATTCCCCTGCCTGAATTGAGAGGTGTGGTAGGAGTATTGCCTGCACTGTGACCTGTAGCATTTCTGAAGGCGCAAAGCTGCGAGCTGTCACTACGCTGACCCTGAGTGCCTTACCCTGTATCCTGATCTATCACAGAGGACCCGTCAACAAACAGTGCCTCACTATCTGGGATAGGATCCTCCTCTGCCTGGCTAATCTTGTTAGTTGAGTATGTTGCACAGTCATGAATCTCCTCTCTTTCCTGTACTTCATGGGCTATGAAGGTGGCTGCGTTCACCAAGTAACATCGCAATATTTTCAGTGACTGTTTAGAGAGCATCAGTTCATAACCCGTAGTGTAGTCAGCATGCTCTTACACTTTTGTATGAATACAAATACTGAATGTTCTGCATACAGTGTCAGCAGTGTCCCCATTACAGTGGACGTGTTTTCATCGACAGCAAAAGCAGATGCTGCCAGCACTTGCTCACATGGGAAGTGGCCTTGCATGACTGAATATAGGTGCCCACTGTAGTACCCAAATGTTTGTGACCCATCGGATACTTCTGTATCAAGACAACTGACATAACTGTAGGAAGGTGGATATCTGAATATATGGTTACCCCCACTTTTTGCCTTATGTTTTGCTGGTTTTTGACTTAGTTGGCCTGGGACCCTGCTATTCAGGGCCCCAGTCTATCTGCTTTCTCTATAAAAGGGACTCCATGTACTTTAGGTATATACCAGATTGGTTACTTTGTCACCCTTGTGAGACCCTGTATAGTGTACCCTAGGTACCCAGGGCCTAGGTGCACCCTAGGCCTAACAGGGGTTGCAGCATGTATTGTGCCACCCCTGGCTTGCCTTCCAAACTGATACCACAGGTCTGTTCACACAGCCTGGATAAGGTGGTGTAATCCCCCCTTACTTAGATATAGTATACCTATATATATACATATAGACACATATACACCGATAAGTCACTCCTATGGCAGGCCTTAACAATCCTGGAGGCAGAGTGCTTGTTTTTATGTGAGCGGGTGCCCTAGCATGAGCTGAGCCCCTCTGCAGCTTTCGGAACCATCTCCTTATAGCTGTTCTATAATATAGCCATACCATATACTCTTAAGTGCATTATAATCCTCGCGGTTAATGCTAACTTTGGTTTGGCTTTATCAAAACATGTGGTGTAAGGTGTCAAACACTTTGGAATACTACCCCCCCCCGCCAGTTCTGGTGGCGGGGGTATCATTCCACCCTTCTAGAGGGACAAGAGTAGTTACTGGTTTACCCGGTTAAAGTTAAACAGAGCCTCAGCATCACAAAATAGATGCTGCTGCCACAGACACGAGTCTGCCCTCCTGCTGCTGGACGATACTCCAGCAGGGGAGGCCTGGACAATAGGTTTCCTGTCCAGGGAGGTGCTGGCACCTCCCCAGACAGGCTTTAGTGTATTGGGGCAGGGAGGGCTGCATTCAGTGAATGCTTTCCAGACACTGCCTGAGGCACACAAGGTGCTCCATGCATTTCCCAGTTCAAAGCGGTTACTGGGGCACTCTGCTCCAGCTCTGGCACGAAACTTGACAAAGGGAAAGGGGTGTAACCACCCCCTTCCCAGGTCCACCCATAGGAGGGACCTTAAAGGTAGTCCAGCCCCTAAACTTAGTATAAGTATAGGAACCCAGTCCCTAGGACTTTAGATTACCCTGGATGAAACTGTGAAACATATATCCTGGACCTTCGACATTCCATTTCGACTGGAAGATGGAAGATATCTCCCTTGTGGTCAAAGAGTGACCACCCTGTTCAAACAGGCACCAACAACAACTTTGCCGGTCTGCATTTTTGAGGCTCCCGCCTGATCCCAAAGAATCTGCGACACAGGACACAGACTTCCAGACATCTCTGACCCCGACCTTTGCTCACAGCAAAGCTGAAACCCATGGCGGACACGAGAGACGTGGGACCGGATCTCCTGGACATCCTGCATTTTGCAAGCTGCACCTACTTCACGAGGTATCTCAAAGTTGTGCATTAGGGTGCTTGAAGCCCCAGACCCGAGCAGCATTTGCACTGAATCTCAGAGGCCCCCACTCCACGAGTGTCCTGTGGACCCCGCTTTTGCATTTCAGCTTGATGCGTCTTGGCGGTTCCTTGCCCATTGGCTAGTGAGCCCCCTGAAGACTTTCCTTTGAATCTAACTTGCTTTTCTGGTTGCTCCAGGCTTGCTCCAACATTCCAACAAAGGAAAAGTTCCTCAGACCTTGCTGGTATGCACCGAAGCCCATCTAAACTTCATGCATGGGTTTCGTTGCCAAGGCTTGTTGGGTCCTATCCAGATACTGACACCGCAGTCAACTAGATCCTTTGTGGGAGAGCTCGAATCCAGCTTCTGGTTGTCGTCGACGCCTCCTGGTCCTCATGGCTAAAGAGACAAGCTTCACCTTCTCACCTGAAATCACCCGACATCTGGTGGCATATTCCTATCGCTGCCCTAGTCCCTGGCAAGTGACCCAGGCTCTGTCCCTTCTGTTTTCAGGTTCTACAGATCTTTGATCCACCCTTGGATCCACCCGGACACTTTTCCTCTGGTCGCCTGCAGCACTTCTTTGCAGATCTCCTTTGAAATCGACGGCGAAACCCGACACCAAAAGAGACCTATGCACCCGGCTTCCGTGGGTGAGGTAACACAAGTACTCTGGTAGTCTCGAGGGTATTGGCCCTCCTAGTGTCTAAGTCCAAAAGCGTTCCATCGTAGTCTATTTAGAAGTGTCCTTAAATTGTAAATTTGTAACTTGTTCGTTTTCCATACGCGGTGAGTGTGGCTCACTGGTTAGAGGCGGCAGACCCGGAAGCAGAAGACGGCCCGGGACCAGGGTTCAATTCCCGACGCGGCAGGGTCATGGACCAGGGTCAGCGGACTCGATAATTCTCGCCTCGGTGCCTACTCTAACCAGGGATCACACTCGGCAACTCTGGGCATTAGCTTGCCTCATCTCCACAACGGCCCCCCACATACGCCGGGGATGCCTGGTTTCACCTTGGAGATACCCAGTATGGACCATCTCACAGGGAAAGCCAGGACGGGTTCCCCAGCGGTCTATAGCGCAGAGATACTCCTTCGGGAGTCGATTCTAGCGCGTTAGAAACCTACAATTAATTAATTATTCATCTTGATTTTAGCTTGAGATATCTCTTCTCTACTCTGTGCTGCTCGCCTCCTACCAATCATTATGGCTCTAACTACCGCTCTCAGATATGCCTTATAAGAATCCCATACAGTCTGTAGGCGAGCAGAATCTTTATTGAGCACAAAAAAGTCAGCAGTCTTTTAAGCCAAGTCTGTGACCACACACTCATCCTAAAATATAGTTCTATCAAGACTCAAGACTCAACCTTCTCTGTTGTTTGTGATACTTTAAGAATAGAACCACGGGAGTGTGATCTGAAAGTACTGCTGGATCATGGGCCACTTACTCAACTTCGTCACACAGAGATTGGTCGACCAAAAAATAATCTATCCGTGAATGATGTTCATACTTTTGCAATAAAAAGTAAAATCCCTAGCGGCACCAATCTTCCTACGCCAAACATCTAATAAATTTAATTCCACCATCATATCCTTTAACTTATGCAATGTCTTTGAGGTGCTTGTATATTTAGCTCTAGATGTTCTATCAAGGTCTTTATTTAAAATGATGTTGAAATCTCCTTCAATGATAAGGGGGAGGGATATCTCCAGGAGGTGGCATTGCAATCTATCCAACACTTCTGGATTATCACTATTTGGACCACAGTAAATTGCACACACTATCTGTGTATCTTGACTCAACAAGTTTGTCACCAACCATCTACATGAGCTATACGAGTCATACTTCAATCATTTTATTCCTGAGTTTTTCCTAATAATTAAAGCTGCTCCTCTAGTGCTACCCCTTTGATCTGAACACACTACTTCTTGTACCTACTGTAGTTTACTAAACAGGATCTACTCTCTTTCCCCTCTAAGTGGGTCGCCTAAAGCTTTATAATATGTGCCCTACCGTCTCTAAGATACTCCAACACCATTGCCTGTTTTCCTCTAGCTCTTAGCCCATTAACATTCCAGGTTAATATCTTAACCTTCATGTCCATTCTTTGTCACCTTATATCCAAATAACGCCTCTCTGTGAACTCCCCTGCTTGACCACATGTAATCGAGACTTCACTAAATGTGTTGTATTATTACTACTAAATTGTGAGATGAGGACATATTTTTAGATTTGTTTCCTCCTATGCTCTCAACACCCAGTGCTCTCCCCTCCCTTCTGGGGACCCACCCTCCTATCCTTAGGTGATATCGTCAGACCTCACTTGATAGGTGAATTCCTCATACTTCAAAGTTTTCTCCCCCAGCTCATGACTCAAGATTAACTCTTTGACTGTATAGGGGTGCCGCTTCGTTGGTTTTGGAGCCTGTTACCTTGGGGGAGAAGGACATTGTGTGCAGGGACTAAAAGTCCAAGGAGCCCTCCAACTCACCGCACCTGTGCCGCTGTGCCGCAGTGACCCGCCCACAGCTGCCTCATAGCTCCCCGCCGCACCCGGTGTGCGGGTGCCGCTTCGTTGGTTTTGGAGCCTGTTACCTTGGGGGAGAAGGACTTTGTATGCAGGGACTCAAAGTCCCAGGAGCCCTCCAACTCACCGCACCTGTTCCGCTGTGCTGTAGTGACCCGCCCACAGCTGCCTCATAGCTCCTCGGTGCACCCGCTGCGCGGGTGCCGCTTCGTTGGTTTTGGAGCCTGTTACCTTGGGGGAGAAGGACATTGTGTGCAGGGACTCGAAGTCCCAGGAGCTCTCCAACTCACCGCACCTGTGCCGCTGTGCCGTAGTGACCCGCCCACAGCTGCCTCATAGCTCCTCACCGCACCCGCTGCGTGGATCGCGTGCACGCCGGGTGAAGCCCGGGCCAAGGGCGGGCCCGTTTAAGCCCGTTGTAGCCCGGATGAGAGCGGACCGGGCCCCCCATCTAACGCCTTGTATTTGCCATATCGAAGACTGTCCTACTTTTCTGTAAGTACTCATTAAGTCATTCATAACGGATATCGATAATGGCTAGGCGTGAAGGTAGGGGAAAGAAAGTGATAACGGGAGGGTATGTAGCTGGCACATTAGAGCAATTTATCATGAGGGCAACATCAGTTTTGGAACATGAAATAGCCCTAACAGAACGTCGGCTCTCCCAGGACCCAGTTTTTACTAAAAGGTCTTCGTTGGGGGCCCTGTCAAAAGCTCGTACGCCGGAGCCTTGTCACCAAAGGGTCGTCACTGTTGGGCCATCGAGTGGGATTATCACACAGTCACCCCTTGATACGGATAGTTCACCTGTGACTGGAGAGTTGTTGCAATCTGCAGCAACGACTGATAATCTATTGACAAACCTTGATAATAATACAGCAGTGTGTAGTTCTGAAGATCCTAGTACCTCTCTCCAGCTACGTGGGCAACAAGAAGGGGCTATCCCTAAAAGGAAGATGGCAGGCGTGGCCATGCGGGGTAGAAAGCCTAAGATGGCGAAGCTCAGTTCCATTAGGACGCTGTTATTGTGGAGCCAAAAGCCACTGAAGGTTTGCGGAAGACTTCATCTTCAGCAATTGTTTCTGATGTGGCAAATATTCGCCATATTTCACCTTTAGCTGAAGAATCATTTTGGCTGAAATTGGGTGCTCTCATACTATCATCATTGCAGCCCCTTGAGGGAAGACTGTCACTAATAGAGCAAAGGCTAACAAAAATCTAAGAATTATTTAGATCGAGTCTGGACTTTATCAAGGATAAAAAGGTGAACCACGGTTAAACACAAGCAATGAATGTGCCTGAAGGGCCGTTGCCAACGACTTCTTTATTGATTAGTAGTGATCCTTCTAATTCCTTGAATATTACAACTGACAAAAATGCTATCGACTGCTCAGACGACCATTTGACTATGGCTCATAATATAAGACCAACCAAAGCCCCACAATGATCGCGAGAGGAAGAGTGGAAATCTGTGGGTAAAATGCCAACTAGGAAACTTAATACTGAAGACTCAAAGCCCAATTTACCTTATATCGATTTACCCCCCGAAAGTGCACCATATGTAGTTGTTCTGGCTGGGGTCCCTAAATTGGGCATTAATGGAACAGAATCATATATTGAACTAAAAAACAAATCCATCTACTGGCTGAACAACAATAGACCTCTCCCAAGAAATGTGCAATGTCAAATTTCATTTGCCAGAAGAGTGGGATGGTTGGGAAGCAGACCTAAAGATGTGGAGGGGGATTGTATTGTTATCAATTTTAAGGATAGTAGGGTGGTTGAACATGTTTGTACGAGCTTTTCTAAAAACTCTCAATCGTCTATTCAGCCCCTGGATCTAAGTTACTTTTATCCCCCTCCTAACCGCAGTTTGAATCAAGGGCACTACGGATATAACCGAGGACGGCTAGCCCAACATGCCAGCCAGAATTATAGCGAAGAAGTGGGTTGAAACCAGTACCGATTAGGTGTCCCACTAAGCAATAGATTTAGTGTATAAGATCAGGTAGATTGATCACTACCAACGTCTTCACCTCTACCCACAACACCAAAGAGGCAGAGGGATATAAGTAAAGGAAGGATACCGGGGGGAAGCAACAAGACATTTTGATAACTGAGGTAACAGGGTCTAGAGATAGTGGAAGGAAACTTGTAGTTGAACCAGAGGTAGAGGACGGGAATCAGGTATTAAAGAAGGATATATGTATCCAACCAACTAAAGCTAGTTTCCCTCCTGAAGTTCTATCGCCTCCTCGCCCCCGTACTAACCAACTAGGCACACTAGATTGTGCTGGGCTCGAGGTAAAAGCAGGGAGTGGCCTGGAGGTTCCCACTGGTGGCTTAAAAATGTTGTCTTGAAACATTGTGGGCCTAGTGGCTAAATATGATCTGCCAAATTGGGGAGACTATATTAACTCCCATGGGATTTGCCTCTTACAAGAGACCTGGGCCCTAAGCCCCGTCCATAGAGTGGGGTTTATGACATATTGTGAGCCAGCTGTCAAGGGCCCTAGAGGAAGACCATCGGAGGGCTTGTGTATATGGGTGGGAGTCCACCTTGTATGTGTAGTGAAAAGAGTTGATACCCACTCTCCAGACATAACCTGTATTCTCTTGAGCCATAAAAAACTATCAAAACTGGCACTTATAAATATCTATTCTCTGCCAGTTCAGTACGGTGGTACTTCCGCGACATTGTATTCCCTGGCAAGTTTTCTGAACTCTCTTCCGGGTGATGTGTCTTTCTTGATTGGCGGGGACTTTAATTGTCATTACGAACCCCTTAATGGTTTTATGACATCTATTAGTAATGACGAGTTTGCAATTTGGTCAATTCCAGCGCCAAATACATACTCGGTAAAGGGGTGGACTCCGCTAGTACTCCAAATTATCTCTCTTACACTTACCTTCTGTATTAGGGCATGTAATGGGCGATTTCCGAGAGATAACCCAGGACACCCAACCTTTGAGAGATTGGGCCAGGCTTCAGTAATTGATTATTTTTTAATTAGTGTAGAGTTATGGCACAAAGTGGCAGATTTTAGTGTCGTGCAGCGCACTGAAAGTGACCATAATCCTCTGGTTATTTTGCTAGATTTTTGTATGATTGAGACAGATCAAGGTATTGTAATCCCCCCTAGAAGTGACCTTGGAGTAGTTGATGGAGGGAGACGTATTCGCTGGGCTACAATTAATCAATCCCCAGAGACAATGGCAAGAATGTATAATAGTATTATTCCTCTTCTAGAGAAGGTAAGCATTGTCTCTGAAAATCCCTATCATGTCAGTTTCGGTGTTAACCTTGGAAAAATTCACCAGGAAATGGTTGCAATCCTGGGGGACTACTTTTATAGCAGCAGGCCAATGAAAAGTAAAAATCTTGCCGATAAAACCCCCTGGTTTAGCAGGGGCTGGAGGGTAGCATAGCGAACGCTGCTGTTATCCCTTGGGGGGGTGACTCCTTACGTATTAAGGAAGCTAGGGCAGATTTTAAAATGATTATTTTTAAAGCTAAATCAGAATGGGAAGTAGATAGATGGCAGGCTATTAAGACAGCCCTAGACGCAAAAGATGCGAGGGCCTTCTGGAATTTGGTCCATACAGGGAAAGTAGAGGGTAAGACTACTATTGAACCAAATATTTGCGAGGATGCCTGGCGCCTATATTTTACAGAATTATATTCACCTTCGTCAATTGAATTAAGTGAGTTGCCGGTTTGTCTCTTATCCGCCGACCCCACCTGGAGTATACCACCCTGCACCGCTGCTGAGGTGCAATCAGCCTTAGCTAAGCTCTAATTGAATAAAGCTCCAGGATTAGATAGGATCCCCTTATCTCCAATCACTTTTTAATGCAATTCTTCAGGGCCTTCAAGCCCTCAGTACATGGGCTGAGGCTGAGATCATCCCCATTTATAAAAAGAGGTCTCTCATGGAACCGGCCAATTATAGGCCAATTAGCATCATCGATGTATCTCAAAAGATGTATGCGAGGGTGTTATTAGAAAGGTTGCAGGAATGGATTAGAGATCATGATATTTTGACCCTGTTGCAAGCAGGCTTTAGGGCTAAAACTTCCACTATAGATCAGTTATTCAGGCTCCAGTTAATCTACTGGAAGCATGTAGTTTTGGAAGGCGGGAGCTTATATCTAACTTTCGTGGACCTGAAATCAGCTTTTCATATGGTGGACCGTAACCAGCTGTGGAGTATTCTGCTGGCTATGGGGGTCCCACCATATGCATGTTTTCAGCTCAAACACCTCCACGAAGGTGCCTTTGCTAGAGTAAGGTATGGAAGGAAAGGGCAGTTGACGGCTCTGTTTCCTGTTGGTAAGGAGGTTAGGCAGGGTTGTGTGCTCGCACCGACCCTTTTTTCTTTCTTTCTAAACGGGCTGTTATGGTTTAAATCTTTTATTGAGTTTTCACAAAAAACAAGCCAATAGGGCCACAGTCCATGAAACAAATTTAGCAAGGCAAGTATCGATGTAGAGGCGATAGGAATATTCAGTGCCTGCCTGGATGGATAGCGATGCAGGCCGTCTATGTCTGTAAACACAAAACAGTGGGACCCGCCCCTCCCTTCTCCCCCCCCCCCGTCCACCCATCTAAAGGAAAAGGTCCATTGGAACCAGAAAATAGGAAGTATGATAGGAGCATCAGTGTTTGTGGTGCCGCACTCTCTTGGTTACCTTTGGTACCGGGATTTGAGTGTCGGCTAGCCTGAGAAGGCGTAAGTATCTGGGGCAGCTCAACTCGCGGAACTCCCCTGTGAGCAGTGTTAAGAAGGGACGCCACAACTCCGGGAATCAATTTCATCTAATATCGACTCCCAATACCCGTGTATGCGATCGCAGCTCCAAAGCAGGTGTTCCAATGTACCCAGTTCTCCGCATCCCCTCCAACAGCGGTCGCTAATCTGTGGGTCAGCTTGATGAAGGCGTGCAGGTGTGAGGTACCAATAGGTGGCCACCTTGGTTAGGGTTTCAGTCAGTCCGGTATGGTATGCGGAGTGTCGTGCCCTGTGGTATATCCCACTCCATTCCTTGTGTGTGAGGGTTCTGCCCAGTTCCCGCTCCCATCTGCCTGCATTGTATGTTCGTGAGGAGGAGGTGTTGGTATAGGTCCGAGATCAGCTTTTTCTCGGAGGTGCGAGAAAGAAGCCACTTCTCATAGGGAGTAAGAAACCGCTGCTCTCCGGGCTTAACATCAGGGTGGAGTGCCCAGTGCCAAACCTGCAGGTAGGCTAGGCGGTCTTCTTCCTGTATACCGTAATCCTCTTTCAGCTGCGAGAAGGAGAGGATTCCGTTGAGATTGAAAAGGTGCCCTAGTTCTCTGCAAGGGGAGTGGCGCCAATTCGTAAATGCTTTCAGATCTAGGCCCGGAGTGAAGTCGGGATTGTCAAAGAGCGGTGTTAGCGGGGAGGGGAAGGAAGACAATTCATGCTTAGTCACAACGAGGTCCCACACTTCCATGACCGTGCCTGTGATGTGGGAGGCATATAGGTTAGGCGGCCGATGGCGCCTGGGGAGAAATGGGATCCCCTGTAGGGGCCTGCCTGCCACAGCCTGATCTTGAAAAAGCCAGTGCTTGCCTGATTCCGGCTGATACCATTCCACCAGGCTCGGACTTGTGCCAAGTAGAAGTAGAGTTGAAGATCTGGTATCCCTACCCCGCCGTGGCCTGGTGGGAGAACTGCGATGGCTTGTTTAAAGCGTGGACGTCGGCCTTGTCATATATAGCAAGTCAGCTCGGACTGCACCTGCTGGATCCAACCGTGAGGTGGTCGCAGGGGGAGGGTTTGGAACAGATAGAGAATCTGTGGCAGTAGGGTCATTTTGGTGGCTGCTATCCTCCCCAGCCAGGAGAGGGAGTGTCAGTTCCATCTCCGGAGCTCGTCGCGGAGCTGTGCGTGGAGTCTAGCATAGTTCGCTTCCGTCGTAGCTGGGATGGTGGGACCCAGGAGGACTCCCAGGTAGGGGACTGTAGAGTCGGACCACTGCACATCGTGTTCTGCTCGCACCTCGGAGAGGGTATCAGGCGATAAGGAGATATTAAGGGCAATCGATTTCTCCGTATTGATCTTAAACCGGGAGGTGAGCGCGAAGCTATGGAGTTCAATAAAAAGCGCCCGAAGCGATTGAACCGGCTCGGTAAGGGAGAGCAAGATGTCGTCCGCGTAGAGGCTAATTTTGTGGGTGTCACCACCGAATTTAATGCCCTTGATGAAGTCGTGTTGCCTAATCCTTTGCGCCAGTGGCTCCATGTAGAGGGCAAACAAAATAGGGGAAAGAGGGCAACCCTGCCTGGTCCCTCTTCCAATCGGGAAACGGGAGGAGGTATGCCCGTTGACGCGGACAGTGGCGTTAGGATATCTATAGCAGTTCAGAATGCGGGTGCAAAGGACCTCCCCGAAGCCAAATTGTTGCAAGACCTGTTCCAGGTAGGGCCAGTGCACCCTATCGAACGCTTTTTCAGCGTCGATTGTGAGCAACCTACAGTCTGGACGAGCGCGAGATCCAGCCTCGATGAGGTGGAGGACACGTCTTGTATTGTCACTGGTCTGACGCTGGGGTATAAAGCCCGCCTGGTCCGGCTCCACTAGTTGTTGCATGTAGGGGGCCAACCTGCTCGCCAATATGCCGGTGTAAAGTTTAAAGTCGATATTCAATAGCGAAATCGGGCGGTATGATCCACACCGGGTCGTGTCTCTGCCTGGTTTTGGGATGACTGAGATTGATGCCTCCAGGAGTTCTGCAGGAATCGCGCCAGGCTGGTCAAAGGAATTGAAAAGGTCCCCGCAAGAGGGGGGCTATCTGATGGCAAAACGTTTTATAAAAACTTGCGGGGTAGCCATCTGGGCGAGGGGACTTCCCAAATTTCAGGCGGGAAATCGCTGAGATCACCTCATCTAGGCCAATCGGTCTGTCTAGGTGATCTACCTGTGCCAAATTCAGAGACGGGAGACGTGCCTCCTGCAGGTAAGTCTGGCCCGCTTGCAAGTCAAGGGCGTCTCCAGTGTAGAGGGATTCGTAGAATTCCCCGAAGGCTTCGGCTATCGCTGTATCGTCCGTGGCAAGGCCTCCCCCCTCTGTCTGTATGGCCCGTACCCCTTGCCGCTGGCGCTGTTCCCGTAGCTTGCTCGCTAAGAGCCAGCCGCATCGGTCTCCCCCTGAGTAGTACGCCTGCTTGAGGCATAGAGCTGCGTATTCCGCGGCATCCTGGTCTAGCGCCGCTAGCATTTTCCTCATGGTGCACAGTTGCCGCCAGGCCCGCGCCGCCCCTGTGCGCTGGTGCATTTGCTCCAGCTCAGACACTCGTTGCGCGATTTCGTCCCTCTTCTGCGCTCTGTCCTTGTTATTGGCCACAGCTATAGATATAAACTCGCCGCGCAAGACCGCTTTCAGAGTCGCCCACTGAGTGGCTTTCAAGGTGTCGGTATTGTGATTGTGGGTCAGGAATTGTGCGATAGCGGTTTTGATCCGCTCCACTGTCGAGGGGGTATGAAGGAGGGCCTCTCGGAGGTGCCAGTGTCAGCGAGGGGACGGTGTTGCAGGTACGAGGAATGTGGTCACTATTGGGAAGTGGTCGGAGAGCGAGGCTGGCAGAGTGTCCATCTCTAGCGCCTGCGCCACCAGAGGGGAGGTGCATAGGAAGTAGTCCAGCCTGGCGTATGATTTGTGGGCCCCGGATTGAAAGGTGTAAGCAGTGCTGTGTGGGTGGATATGCCTCCAGAGGTCAGTCAGGTCAAGATCATGTAGGTAGGCCTGGCTGGCTTTGGAGAGGGCCCCAACCTGTCCCCACCGTTGACACGAGCGATCTTGTGTGTTATGAAAGACAAAGTTAAGGTCGCCTCCCAGTAGGAGCCGGCGCTTCGAGTTTGCTGTGGCTGCCTCTAGTGCAGTTTTGAGAAATGTTTCTTGCCCCTCGTTAGGTGCATATATTGAGCCCAGTATAAAAGTCTGGCCTGCTATGAGGAAGCGGTGTACCAATAGTCTCCCTTTGATTTCTGCCTCCCGTTGCAGAACTTTGCCTGTAAATGACTTAGACACCAAGACAGCCACCCCTGCTGCTTTCTTGGAGGAGGATGAAAAAAGCTGTGTAGGGAAGGCCCGGGATTTAAGACGGTGCTGGTCTTTGGCTAGGAGATGGGTCTCCTGTAGGAGGCAAATGTCGGCTGCTGTGTGCTCTAAGAGGGACAGGACCGCCCTACGCTTAATGGGGTTGTTAAGGCCCCTCACGTTCAGGGAAAGAATTTTAAGCTTGGTCTGTGGCATCAGTCAACTGGAAGGTTCTGGAGCAGTGAATGATGTGCAAGGAACAAAAACAAAAGCGCTCCCCGTGGAAGCAACTGAGATAGGTGGACAAGGGGTACCCCCCCCACAAAAACCAACCCCCCAACACCGACCCCAAAAGACCAACCCCTGCCTCTCCCCCTCCTTCACCCCCTCAATCGCATCCCCACCATCCCCTCACCTCCTGCCTCCTCCCTTGCCCCTACCCCTCCTTCCCGCTCCCCAGGTCCCACCCGGATCCCCCCCTAACCCCAACCAGTAACTCCCTGAGGAATTCAAACCCCAAACTAGGAATCATTGTCCCGGACCTGTGCAGTCTCTCTTCAGGCCCGTGGTGTCTTTCGGAAGTGAGGAAACGTGTGACCAAGGCAACCTCGGTGGCCCCCCGTCCCACCCCCCGCCCCATGCTGGGAAAATGCATTCAATCAAACCCCCATCAGTGTTACATCATGTCCCGGTGGAAGTGTCTTTGGCGACTTCCTGGACTGCCGCCGCGTGTTCTTAAACCATGGTTGCGGGGTCTGGCTTGAGATTGCTTTTGGGGGAGCGCCGCCGCCTCACACGCTGCCAGCCATCGCCCACCCTGTTCTGAGAATTCGCTGGGGAGGATCGCATGGGTGGGCTCTCCTCTTCGTCGTCGGCCCCCAGGGTGATGCCCAGCAGCGCACAAGTGTTACGGTGGGATCGGAGTTGATGGAGGGTCCCCTTCCATTTGAAGATGAGTCTGAAGGGGTGGCCCCAAGAGGAGGGAACCCCTTTGTCCCTTAAGAAGGTCGTGACCACCCTGAACGCTCTCCTCTTCTGTAGAGTGATAGCTGACAGGTCCTGAAAGAGCTCCACCGCATAGCCCCGGAATTGAAGAGGTTGTTTCTGCCTTGACATTTTAAGAATGCGTTCTTTCAGTGGGTAGTCAGGCAGAAAGGCCAGGATGTCAGGTGGCGGAGCCGGAGCCCGGCGAGCTAGGCCCACTCTGTGTGCTCGGTCTATCCGGACCTCAAAATCTTCCGGCTCCCCCAGTATGTCTCGGAACAGCTCTTGCAGGAAGGCCGTCATGTCGCTCCCCTCTGGTTTAGACGGCACTCCTCGGACCCGTTTGTTGTTGCGACGACAGCGGTTCTCAAGGTCCTCAGCGTGTGCCTGCAGGTCTGTTTGTTGGTCCTGTAACCTGATGACCTCCTGTTGCAGGAGTTCGATCTCCCCGCTCCTACTGTTCACCGAGTCCTCCACTGCAGCCACACGTTCTCCAAGGCCGTCAACGTTGCGCCTGAGCTCCCTGTGCTCCCCGGCCATTTCCTGCTTAAGTGTCCGGAAATCTTCTCTGAGGGAGCTGAAGAGGGTCTCCATGAAGGCCCTCATGATGGGGATATCCCCTTCCTGCTGTACTTTGGGGTGTTCCGCCGGCTGTCCCTGCTCCGGGCTCTTCGCTCCCTTGGGGGTGCCCCTGGCCAACATGTCGGGGATTGTGCGTCCTCCCTTGCGGTTCGACATGTCGTGACCCCATGCAATATGGCCGTGGCTTCCCCCGCCAAGGAGGCCCGTTAGTGTGTTGTGCTGGGGGGCCCGATGCTTGGGAGGGGATGGTCAGCTAATCCCCACTCTGGCCCCCCTCCTGGAATGAGTCGAGGCTGGGTGAGGGGCGCGCGGGCCTGCGTGGGATTCCCGTCAGCCTTGTAATCCGTCTACTCCATGAGCTCCGCCTGGTGTGCCCCGCTGTCCCTGAGCTCAGTTTCTGCCACCGATGTGGGGGCACCCTGTCGCCGACTATACCAAAGGTCTGTTCCTTCCTGATGATGCTGGGCCGGCCCCTGCAGAGTCCCCCCAGGGGGCTCGACTATCGCCCCCCAAGGCCTTGCTCCCCTCCGTCAGACCGCAACTCGCACCCCTGGGCCTCCGGGCTCACCGCTCGGGGTCCTGTGCCCTTGTGCTAGCAATTGGCCCCTCTGACCACTCCCGGACCTTCGCCTCAGTTGTGTTGTGGTGCTCAGGTGGTCGGGCCGGGTAGGCCCTGCTAGGCCTCGCGCCGGGGGCTTGATATTTGCCCCCTGAGTCCATGCTGCCCCCGTGGGCAGAGCTCCAAACTCCGCCCCGGGGCCTCGTGGAGACCCAGTGCGGCCTCGTCCCTCAAATGCCTCTGGGACCCCTCCTCTGTTGGTGCTGACCTCCACTGCTGCCCGTTGCCCGTTTCTGACTCGTTTCGGCGCTCTAGGCCTGGCGCTGGTAGGGCCCCCTCACTTCTCCAGCCGGGGGCACGATCTCCAGGCCCCCGGAGCCTGCCCCACACCTTGCTCCTCACCTCTGTGGTGGCCCCCCTTGGCAAGCGTCCGCTGTATCGTCCGGCAGCTGCGCTGATTGCTGGAGGGTTCGTGTGAGTTGTCTGATAATTTTATCAGACAAATTCTGACCCTGCAGAAAAACACACCTCCAGTACCGCTAAGAATGGATTTAAATATTCTCCCTATTGCGGACCTTATCGCCTCACGTCCGCTGCTTTATTGGCGGCGGTTGTGGAGCACCCCAGAGTTGACCTGCTATAGGGAAGAATTAAAAGCGGTAATGACATCACTAGGGGCCGGCAGTATACCCTGGCTTTCATTTATATGGCATTCTTTAAGTGCAATCGGCATGGAGATCCTTTGGATTAATCCAGAAGTATCCTGCCCAGCCATTTCTAAGAAAACCTTGGCAGGTGCACTAAAAGAATATAAATTGACTAAAATCCTGCAATCAGTAAGTTCCACAAGCCTTACTTATGGTTTTCTGGATTTTAAGTGTCATTATGAATTTGAGCGGGTGCTGGATTCTATACAACCGACGTTAGCAAAGAAGTTGTTTCTCCAATTTAGATATGGAACTCTGCCACTATATGCGACAATGAATAGGTGGGCGGGAGTATCTAATCGCCCTTGTCCTGGTTGCCATGTGGAGGAAGAAACTGTAGTTCATGTAATGCTCTTCTGCGTGGCATATAAACAGGCGAGGTCGAAATGGATAATTCAACTTTGTAGGAACCTGGGCATTAGGAACTATCCTGATTTTTTTAGGATCTTAAAAACAAATACTGACCCGATGTACGAGGTTGTAATATCAAAATTTTTGTTTTCTATGTGGTCAATTCGAAGGAAGTTGCTAAAAATTTAGTAGATCACAAGTAATTCATAGCGCCCTCTCTATTGTATTCCTGGTATTGTGTTTAACTTTTGAAAATGTAAACTTTAGTATGAGGTGGAGGGAGGTAAAACCAAATGAGATATAGTAGTATGTATTTAGGAGTCGGGAGACGAGTGCAGTATTTTTAGAATTCTATGAATTTGTACACTTAATTTATATTTTTATAGAGTGTTTTAAACTTATGAAATCCCCATAATGATGAATTTTTAATAATGGAATTATTCTTTTAATGCCTAGATTCCAATGTACGTTATGAACTTGTAACCTTAATCTAGCTAGGATTTGTAATTGCTGTATTTCAACTGCGCTTTTATGGCTATAAATAGCCGCATTAAAGTTTTTTGAATGAATGAATGACTCAAGACTCTTTAACTGTATAGGTAAGGAAGTTTACGAGGATTTTTCTGGGGGATTTCCTGGTAGCTCATAATTTGAATAAATCTCAGTTCACACTTTGGATCTCCTTATTAAAGTCTACATCTGGTCTATCAAGCAAGAACCCTTCTCCTAATAGTTTACCAACAAACTCTTTAACATCCCCTTTCTCAGCATCCTCCGGGATATTCAATAATCTCAGATTGTTACACCTTGAATGATTTTTCAACCTTTCGAGATCACCATGCAAGGTCTTGTTCTGCTGTTGCTTCAAGGCCTCAATATCCCGAGAATTTGTGTTCACCATCGAAGATATTTCTTTCACATTCTTATCCAGGATCGATGTATGAGGCTGCGAGGTCCAAGGCTATCTAGTTTTTCCCTCCAAAACCACACATTCATCCTGGATGCCTTTCTGAGTTACTTCTGATATCTAGAATTTCATTAACATATCGGACCTTAAATTCAGCAATGTTTTTTCTAAAGGGTCTTGTGATCCAACACCGGTTTGTGGGGTTTCTTTAGAGATTCGTGTGTTGGTTTTGTCAAAGATTTCTGTGGTGCGTGTCCCCATCCTTTGTACTGCTGCGCCTTGTTCCTCTCCATCTACATCTGCCAGAAGGGCAACGTGATTGCTAGTGGCAATAGAAGACTCTTGGGTTCTTAGCAAAGTCTCCTGATCCCCGGCTCCCACGCTCTCCTGCATCGGTGCAGCGGTTTTTTCCTGCTTCTTTATTCTAAAAAAGGAGTTGAGCAAAGGTGTAGGCTTCAAGAAAGCATGATCTTCTTTTGAACCGCAAAGTTTTGGCTTTCCAATGGTTTTTAGTGTAATGCCTTTTTAATTGGGGCAACTGTGACCACTTCTTTCCCGAGAAGATCTTTAGCCCTTGGACTCTATACCTTCCTATCGGAAGCTGACCTCAGCTGGTATCTGTTTTTTGCTGATGGTTGAGGACGTTCCTCTCTAGGGGAGGCCCTCTCTGCCGTACTTTCAGGGCTTTGCAGAGGGGCACCCTTATTGCTAACATGATTGTTCCCCTCCAGTACTAACTGGTCCCCCGAAAGAGGTTTAGGGTAAATCTCCTTTTTCCACAATCATTTGCTGCATCCCCCCACTGCCCGCACCCCTCTTGTCTGCCTTTTGGGAGTCAATCACCACCAAACGGAACTCCTTCACTAGTATGCAACCTTTCTCCAATCCCGGTTCTCTGAAGAGACGACCACTCCCTGCTGGTATCCTTATACATGCGATTTAAAAGTTATATTGTAACAGCCGGTGGCCAATTGGTTTATAAAAGGAAAATGCTATCCTCTTATGGCAATTAATGGACTGTTTGTCTGAATTTTGACCTTTGACATGGATAGTTTGTTTGACGTTCAGGTCTAAATACCCGATCCTTGAACTTATAGCAAGTTGACACTTATAATACTCCAGCCTTAACGTTATTATACACAATGTTCTGTTTTGTTAAAAGATAGCACAACTAAAAGCATTTCTAAAACATATAAATAGTTTCTTCATCACATACTTTTCTTAAAGTGGTGATGCATACTATAATACTAATAGTGAATTAAATAGTTTCTTTAAAACATATTGTTCTTAACCCCTTCAGTGCTAATGACAAGGGTAACTCGTCATGGAGTTTCCATTGATTTCAATGGAAATTACATGGGAATGTGCGGCATGCCTTAGCATCCAAGTGGTTAAAGTGCAAATGCATAATACAGTACTGGTAATGTAAACAAAATATGTTGCCACATGATTTATGGTAAAGTTACGGCTGGCCAATTAAAGTGTAAATGCATGTTTGACAGTACTTTCAATGTAAACAATACACTTTTGCCTTCCAACTTCTAGGACATGAATTTGTGCAAATAACCACTGTGTTTAAAAAAAAACTCTAATTAATGTGTACCTATCTAAATACCCAATTCTAAAACCGTGTAAAAAATATATGTGTAAAATTACTAGAAACTGGCGACTGCTTAAAACCAAATGGTTAAAATACAGAAGTCACTTGATGATATATTAGATCAATCTGTTTCTTTGTATGATATTAGATGCTCCTAAATTGTTAAAAAAATGTACGGACTCAGTCAAAATATCATGTTTAGATGCAGTTGTAAAGTTCCTCTGTAATATTAAGACCCCTTGGGGACTTGTTGTCGAGGTCTAGAATATAACGTGTTTCTAGCCGCCTCAAAGCTTTCTCCCTGTCTCCACCTCTTTTCTTGGGTGGGGCGGCAACCAGTAGAAAAAATTTCAGATCCCTGGGGTTTGCTTTATGTGCTTCCTCAAAATGCCGTGCCACAGGATATGCTGTATCCTTGTTTTTAATGGCCCTGATGTGCTGAAGTGTCCTCTTGTGCCCGTGTAGCATCGTACTACCTACATATCGTAGAGCACAGGGACCCTCTAGCACATATACCACATGATCAGATTTGCAAGTGAGGGCTTTGTTGATTTGCCTCACTTGGTCACTAAATGGGGTACTGTAGGTGGTCTTTTTAACACCTTGCCTGCGGCGCCGATTCTCCCCCGGTGCTGAACATTCCAATCGCGAGTGTGGTCATGACGGAACGGTTCCATCATAAGCACAGCGCGACCGATGCTCATGACGGAACCGTTCTGTCATGAGCATCGAAGGGGTTAATACCATATTGGCACGCTTTACAGACTTCCTTTGGGATAGCCACATGGCCTTGGCTTGAGTAAAGGGGTCATTATGTACTAAGGTATCCTTCATGGATGGCACCCTAGTATATGTGATAGCTGCACTTCTAGGGAGTAGGTGGCCAATCACTGGGTCATCTAGAATAAGAGGCCAATTCCTTCTAATGATATTTCTGATTAACTTTCCTGTCTGTTGTACCCTAGAATTTTTATATATATATATATATATATATATATATATATATATATATATATATATATATATATATATATATATATATATTCTTTCAATCCTTCTCCACAGCATACAAAGTAGGCACCGACTCCGTGAGGTAAGTATCAAGGATTATTCTTTATTCCATACCGTAGATGCGTTTCGACTGACCCAGCCGCCTTGGTCACTACATCTACTTCTCCCCAAGTGCATACTCATTTTATAGTGTTCCAAAATACCATGTGACCCAAATGAAAAAAAGTGAAAACAGTTTGAGTAAGTGAAAAAATTAGAGAGAAGACCATTGGTTGTCATGGTTACAGGCACATAAACGATAGACATAGTGGAGTTGAAATGGTTAAAAAATGCAAGTCATGGTAAAATAAATTCGATACAGAATAACTTTTACAATGTTATTACAATTTTCCATGTTGCATTAATTGTCACTTGCTGCTTGTGTAGAAATGTACAATGGATTGGTTAAAATACCATGTCGAGAACCCAAATGCTTAGCTATTCTTAGAAGTGATATATATATATATATATATATATACATGCTCCCAAGTTGCCCGATCGGCAAAAAAGCACTCTAATCCCAGCTGTCAGGAAAATCCTTTATTTGGTACGGATGCCATCAACCTGTTGATGTCTTTCACAGGTCGTGCACCGCATATGCCTGACGCGTTTCAGAGTTCATAGTCTCCTTTAACAAAGGCTGGCAGTGGTCAGAGAAAGCGTCACTCTATGCCTGAAAGGGTTTTGTTTTGACTTAATACTGGGTGCTCCCTTGTGTCTGGACAAAGCTATACCTCTCTGAAGAGCTCTAATTAGAGCGAAACACTGTGTCAGGGGTTGCTTTTACTCATTTCAGGTTGGCTTGAGTTGGTATTTCACTAATTCAAAGCTGTAATATTGTGCCTGGAGTGATAAATGGCTTTTGTAATTTTACAGCTCGGCAAGGACAGCACTGTACTAGACCTATGCTTAAAGACTTTGCTGTATAAATTGCAAAAGACTACTAAACGTATTTAAATGAAGACATGCATGAATTACAAACGAACATTGTAACTTACTTAAAGCACATAAAATTCAGCGCACTAAGGACTTCAGATCCCATGAAGCATCAGGAGGCTTGTAAATAGTTCGTTTGTAATTCATGCATGTCTTCATTTAAATACATTTAGTAGGCTGCTTTCACAGTTCTGGCAGGATGATTTGAAATGCAAACGCTGTGCCACGAACATTCACAGAAGTTGTAACCCTCAGCCTCTGCCTACAAGAAGTTTCGTTCTGCCCCTCACAGGTGGTGGTGCCTCTCAGCATCAGGAGGCTTGTAAATAGTGAACGCCCACTGAGGGATTTGTATTTAATAAACCTGAAATGCTAATTAGTGTGCTCATCCAGTGTAGTTTGTGCAGCCCATGAAGAAGGGGCCAGGTGGCCCTGAAACGCGTCGGCACAATAACTGAATGCAGAGCATGAAGGCAGGATGGAAATATATGCTGGAGAGCAGAAACGCTGTTGTGTGCTCTCAGAATGCTACAGGGCAATTTGTTGAAGATATATATATATATATATATATATATATATGTATA